>NC_138965.1:199657500-202057500 GCF_055761805.1 Camellia sinensis
GAGTTCTGGTCCTGAAATTCACAATGGGATTCAAAAAATGTAACACGACAATTAGAATCCTTAGATAGTTTACTGACAGACAAAAGGTTACAGGCTAAGTTGGGGACGTGAAGAACAGCATTGAGATTAATTTTCTCAGTTAGTTTAATAAATCCTTTTCCTGCAATAGGTGAAAAACTACCATCGGCTATTCTGATTTTGTCATGACCAGAACAAGGGAAATAGGTATTAAATAAATGGGAAAAACTAGTCATGTGATCGGAGGCACCGGAATCTATGATCCACGGAGAGAAGTTTAGGCAAGAGAAGGCTTTAGGATTTCTACCTGTTTGTGCCAACAAAACACTAGGAGTACCGGATGAGGAGTTGGATTTTATCAGCTTTAAGAGTTGATCAATCTGCTCTTTGTTGAAGGGACCTGAATCGGCTTCATTAGCAGTAGGAAAGCCACGATTCTTCTCTCCTTGTTTGCTGCTTTTCCAGTTGACAGGTTTGCCATGGATCTTCCAACACGTTTCGCGTGTATGGCGAGGCTTGTTGCAAAAATCACACCAGACCCGTGGCTTATCATCAAACCTGCGCTGGTAATTTGCAGCCTTGTTGGCCGCAGCATCGCTAATTAAAGCAGAAATTTCAATTGATTCACCAGTACCTTTTTTCTTAAGCATGACGCTCCTTCGGCTCTCTTCCCTTCTGACTTCGGCAAATACTTCGCCAATGGATGGGAGAGGAGGTCTGCCAATAATTCTTCCTCGCACTTCATCGAACTCAATGTTGAGGCCGGCAAGAAACTTGTAAATACGGCTGTCTTCCACAGTTTTCTTGTGGTGGTTGCAGTCGTCAACCGATTTCCATTCGTATGTGTTGAAGATGTCAAGATCCTGCCACAACCTTTTCAACGAATTGAAATATTTGGTGACGGAATCATCTCCTTGACGAATCTCTCCCAACTTCAAAGTTAATTCGAAAACTTGAGATTGATTTCCTAGGTCAGAATACATCTGACTAACATTATCCCACAATTCTTGTGCAGTAGGATAGCACATGTAATTAGAGCTTATATCCTCCTCCATAGAATTGACCAACCATGTCATAACCATGGAGTTTTCAGCGTCCCAACTGTCGAACAGCGGATCATTAACAGCAGGAGCCTTCTTGTCACCAGTGATGTAACCGATCTTTCCTTGCCCACGGATATACATCCGGACAGATTGTGACCAGCGGAGAAAATTATCACCATTTAGGCGGATGGTGGTGATTTGGACAGAGTGAGAGTTGGACGTTTTCACCGGAATAGCAGCGGCAGGGGTTGAAGTGGTTTCGGACGTGACTTCCGACATGACTATGACGGTTTTAGGGCTGCTGCGTTTTTTGTTGCTCTGATACCAACTTAGAAAATATGAGGAAGAAGAACTCCTAACTTAGAAAATATGAGGAAGAAGAAATATATTTCTGTTATATTCAAAACTTCTTATTTTACAAGACCAAATGACACTCCTTATATAGGAGATATTACAAACATCATTATAACCCATTATATGCCACTTACATATTATATATTACCACTATCTACCACTATCATATTATATACATGCCACTATCTACCACCAACACCACTATCATATTCTATACATGCCACTATCTACCACCAACACCACTATCATATTCTATACATGCCACTATCTACCACCAACACCACTATCATATTCTATACATGCCACTATCTACCACCAACACCACTATCATATTCTATATGTATTAACACAAATTTCCAAATATAATATATAAGTGAAATCAACTAGAAATAAAAAGGGGAAAAATCATAATGTTGGAAGCCTCTATCCAAACAGAATGGATTGGATAAATAAGACAACCATCTAAGAAAGATAGGTAAAGAATCAAACTAAAAACAAAAATGCACTTGAGAACATGAATTCTTTCATGAGAGCAGTAAGTCAGTGACAAATAGAGGAAAAATATGCAATGCTGTACATGAGATTAAACTGTAGAAGCACAGCTATATGCAGATATGACCACGTGACGGAAAAATGAGTAGATGATCTTGTTTCCAAATTTTTTCTTTCTTTCTTGTGGACATTAACGTATTTGTTTTGGACATTAGCTTTCCACGCCACAAGAAAGCTATTCTTTTTTCAACATGCACCAAAGCATGCTGAGAAGCGAGCTACACTGCATAAAAAACATACTTAAGATTGGGTTTGAGTACTGTAGTCATGGACCGGAATTGAAACAAGTTCCGATCCCAAGGCTTCATCCAACTAGTAAATGGCCAAGAGAAGGGCTTATTATTGACAGGGCCACTTAGACAAGATGTTTTGTTCATAACATTCTATTCGCTTTGAAAGTCATGTATCTGAACAAAACGTGCACCAATTATGAAGCGTGAATACTTATACAAGGGAGTCATATCCGTATCATACAGGGTACCGACACTCCTCCAATATTTATCAAATACTTTCTAAACTTATTCACAATTATAAATTAATTTTCTTTAATTTTGAATAAGTATCGGATAAAAAACATACTTAAGATTGGGTTTGAGTACTTCAGTCATGGACTGGAATTGAAACAAGTTTCGATCCCAAGGCTTCATCGAACTAGTAAATGGTCAAGGGAAGGGCTTATTATCGACAGGGCCAATTTTCAACAACCGACATTGAAAATTACCACAATAAATAAGAACCGTTTTCCATAAAATTTAAATCCCTTACCTCCTTCAACACATCAATATTGATCTCAGACCTTGATAAAGAATCCTCCGCACATGGTTTGACACATGTCATTTTTAATCCACCCCTCTTACCAATTTTCATCTGTGATGCTGCTGTTGCTCTTTTGCTGTCAATACGCATGGATCGGGTTTGAACATTGTTCACATTTAAGTAATATAACAAGGACTGACCATAGTCATCATCCCCAATTTTTCCCATTAGCGCAACTTTACCACCCAAGATTGCAAGAGCCACCGCAACATTACTTGCACATCCTCCGGGTGCCCTCACAAATTTTTCTGGTGTCCACAACGCATCCTTCATTCTTTCTTGCAGTTCATAGTCTATAAGTCTGTTGGCTGGCCTTCCTGACGGCACAAATGCGTGTTGAGTAGCACCAAAGCAACAGACCAGAGGAGGCCATCCATAAGTAAAGCTAACTTCCTCGTCCCCATCTTTTCCAAGTTCCAGGCCTTCGTCATATTCATCCTCCACATTCACAATGAATGAATCCCCCTCCCGATCACTAAGTTCCATCTCACTCACTTCATTTTCTGTATCATCAATCTTTTTCTTGATCCTTCCCCGCCTCGTTATCTTTTTTTTAACTTTTTCCTCCCCCAGCACACTAGAAGTAGATTCAGCCATGAGCCATGAAGTTGAAGATTATATTAAGAAGTAAACGAAAGGGTCTTGCTAACAAGTGCCCTGGGGCACTAAAAAAAAATAAAAAATGAGTAGATTCCGAGACATTTATCACTAAATTTAAAACATTTTATGAATTTTAAAACAATTTTTTAATTATTTTACACTTTTCCAAAACACTTTATATCACATTTTCGATTTTAACAAGTGCCCTTGTTAGCATTTGGCATACAAAATATGAGCGCAGATTGTATTGACAATGCAAAATCCAAAAGCATGCCCCTTATATGATAAAATGTATACCTTTCCTTCGAGTTCTTCTTTGGGTTTTCTTTGAATCTTCACCTGATGCTGGGGGCTTATTGATTTCCTCATCTGTAAAATCAGCATTCACCATTGACACAAAATCATCCTCTGGACTATCCTCTATTACCTTCTTCCTACTTCTAGCGGGTGAGCGTCAGGATGTTCTAGGTGTTTTCTTTTCTACAACAATCCCTTCTTCGCCTGATAACTCTTGAACTAAGGACTCTTTAACTTTTTTCCTAGAAATTGCCATAAGACCCCATCTCTTATGTGATAGAGGATCATGAAGTTGCACAAGGCTCGATGACGGGAAGAAAGGCCACTTTGAGTGCCACCTGCTCATCAAAACATGAAAATTGGAGTTGTTAGCAACAGGGTTTCACTTTTTCCTCCTAAACCTCAATTGGGTCAGCAACCTAATCAAACCAGTCAAGTCTCCAAGAGCTCTGTTTGGTTTCATTTTCAGAATCATGTTTTGAATTTTTTTTTGGAACAATAAAACTAGTCTGACAAAAAGAAAAAAAAAAACACCAAAAAATATATTTTCAAAATTCTAAAATTATTCAGCCAAAACCATATAAAAATGACGAGTTTATTGATTTTTATCCCCCCCAAAAAAAAAAAAATCACCAAATTAAGTTTTAAGTTTTTTTGAATATCTTTAAGAAAACAAAATCTGAAAACAAAATGTCTGCACCATAAAATACAGGATTTTTACTAACACAAACCTATGCCTAATTTAGATATCAGAACAACAAAACGGGTCTCAAATTCAGAACCTTTATCTTGTTTCTCTATCATTAACCCTCAAAGAATATATATTTTCTGTTCAAATTCACAAGATATATGGAACTAAAGATGGGTATAAAGGGATAATTGAGGGAAGAGAAAGAACCTGGGCAATGATAGGAACTGGGTGAGAGAGGTAGACGCCATTGCCAGATAGCTCCAAGACTGGGTTTTTGTCTAAACCCAGAAAGGGTTTATCAGAGTGAAACTGGTGAGAGGATGAGGAGAGAGAAAAACCCCATTTGGCTTTGGTGCTAGCCCATTTGATTATTATTTTGGAATTTTTTTAGAAAGTTATCAAAATGCCACTAGGGTTTTTCACCATCAAAATTCCACTGAAGCTCTGTCTGTCTCTCTCTGTCTCTCTCTCTAACCCAGAATGCAATTCGGTAGATTTGAGCTATTTCAGCAGTAGACAGCTCGTTTTCTTGCAAATCAGTCAAATGGGTTACTTCTATTTTATCGATTTCTTCAGCATATTCATTAGTTTTGTTGGATTGCTTTATTAGAAACTGGCATTCTCAGACCCTATGAATGCTAAATGTTCTAATTATAATGGTATAATTTTTTTATTTTTATTTATATTTATTTTTTGTTAAATTCTAGTCATATTTGCTGTGATGTTCATGAATGGTTTAGAATATTACAAGGATTTTACTTTTTGGACAATCGGAGATGGAATCACCTGAATGGTTTGTGCAAGTATTTTTTTGTTTCACTAATTACTTCAATTTTATGTATGACTACTGTGTCTGCAGTGCTCTTGAAATTGTGGTGAACTGAAAGGAATTCTGACTTGCAAGTTTGTGTTGAAGAAAGACCAGTCCTAAGATGAACATTTTCAAACAATTAGCACCCATCAAATGTGGGTTTAGAGGTGCTGCCATAAAATCTTGTAGAGGTAGTCTCCACTCCTTATTTTATTGGATCATTGATTTTTAGTGTAATTTTTATAGGGTATGGACTTTCTTGAATCATATTGTTATTGGATGCCAAGAAATCATGAAACCACAATGCTTTTGTTCAAGTTCTGATCCATAAAATGTATGTATAATATAAATCGGTTTCCAAGTTCCGAGAAAGATTAGGTTTATGATTGTGTGACGGTAAAAATGTAGTTGGATAGAGTTAATTTAAAAGCTTGTGACATGTTTAGAGCTATGTCATTTGAAGGGATCAGGTCTGGATTTAAAATTAGGAAGTTCCATTGAAGAAATTTTTATTTTCTTCTGATCATCTTCTTCAAGAAGAACAATACCCCCAAAAATAATTAGAAGCTTCAGTTTGTAAAATTCAACCCTAAAAGACGATCTTTGCCTGGAAGATCAGAACCGTAAACTTGATGTTTAATGGTTTAACCAGGAAAGAACTGGATACGAACACAAAACTTTCTCAATTTCTAGCTTTGAAATGACATTTTGTTTCGGATGCCTAAATGTTGCATAACATATATATAATATAATTGCGTATCTCCTGAAATATTATGGGAGGGTTTGGTTACTTTCTTGATACTTGTTTCTTTTCTTTATGGCAGCGTGCCTTTCTTTATTCCATTCGTCTCCAGACACTTCTGTGGCAGTTCATGTACAAGAACATGAAATAGTAATAACTTTAGGAAGCAATGTGGGGGATAGACTTCATAACTTTAATGAAGCATTGCAGTTGATGAAGAAATCAGGCATACACATTGCAAGGCATGCCTGTTTATATGAGACGGAGCCTGCTTATGTGACGGATCAACCTCGCTTCCTCAATTCTGCTGTTAGAGGTGTTACAAAACTCGGGCCTCATGAACTGTTGGGAGTACTTAAGAAGATTGAGAAGGACTTGGGGCGTACTGATGGGATAAGGTATGGTCCAAGACCAATTGACTTGGACATACTGTTTTATGGGAAATTCAAAATTTCTTCCGAGATTCTTACAGTACCCCATGAAAGAATTTGGGAGAGACCGTTTGTAATGGCTCCAATGATGGATTTGATCGGATCATCTATCGACAGTGATACTGTTGCACGATGGCATGATTTGTCAGTCCATTCGGGTGGACTTTTTGAATCATGGGAGAAACTTGGCGGTGAATCCCTTATTGGGAAGGATGGATTAAAAAGGGTTTTGCTTGTTGGAAATCGCTTGTGGGACTGGTCGGAAAGAACATTTGTCATGGGTATCCTTAATCTGACCCCAGATAGTTTCAGTGACAGAGGGAAGTTTCAGTCTGTGGACGCTGCAGTCTCTCAGGCCCATTTCATGATTTCCGAGGGTGCAGATATAATTGATCTTGGTGCACAATCCACACGCCCAATGGCACCTAGCGTTTCTGCTGAGGAAGAATTGGATAGACTAATCCCCGTTTTAGAAGCTGTTCTGAAAATGCCGGAGGCTGAAGGGAAACTCTTATCTGTGGATACTTTTTATTCCGAGGTTGCTTCAGAAGCGGTCAGCAAAGGGGCTCATCTCATAAATGATGTGTCTGGTGGACAATTAGACTCCAAAATGCATAGTGTCGTGGCACGCCTTCAGGTACCTTATGTCACAATGCACATGAGGGGGGATCCGTCTACAATGCAAAATAGCAAAAACCTGCAATATGACGATGTTTGCAAACAGGTTGGGTCAGAGTTATACTTGCGGGCTAGAGATGCTGAAATAGCGGGTATCCCAGCTTGGAGGGTTATTATTGACCCAGGAATTGGATTCTCAAAAAATACTGAACAAAATTTGGACATTCTCATGGGCTTATCAACCATTCGAGCAGAGATTGCGAGGAAGAGTTCAGGTTTGTCGCATGCTCCGCTATTGATCGGACCTTCGAGGAAGAGATTTTTAGGTGATGTTTGCAGTCAACCTGACGCAGTTGATAGAGATCCGGCGACTGTTGCATCTGTCACAGCTGGGGTTTTGGGTGGAGCAAATATTGTGAGAGTACATAACATTAGAGATAATCTTGATGCTGTGAAGCTTTGTGATGCAATGCTGAAAAGGAGATAGATCTTTTGCATGATGAGAAACAAACAATCATGCAAATTTCAAATTTTGTATGTCATTGGTTACCCCCAAATGAATCTAGTCCATCTGTTTCATGTTCTTCATTTTTTAGTCAGTTTTTTTCGAGCTACTTTTTCTGTAACATTGTTGATTTTATGTGCCCTCACCCCCCCCCCCAAAAAAAAAAAAAAAAAAAACTTTGATTCAAAAGATAGAAAAAAAAATATGAATATTCCAAGATTGATGATGGAAACCCCCCCAGAACGAAGTTTACTGAATTATTTATTTATTTAAATAAAAAATGACAAAAAATTGATTTGAGTACAGTATTCTCATCGTTTAGTTCTTGTTTAACAAAGCAGGTTTTGAAGATTACATAAGAACAGAAAGAACAATCAATACAAACATATCTATAACACCAACTTCTATAACTACCCACATTCATAAGAGATCAAAAGTGTATTTATCTGTATGTGCTATAAAAATGGCTGCTGAGTATTTCTCTCCCTTCAAGGCTGCAGAAGAGGTAATCGCTATCGAATATCTTCTTGATTCTTATCACCAAATCTCTTGTAGCTGCTGGAAGGCTTGTGGAAATGAAACTTTTAGGCCATTTCGATGAAATAAAAAAAAATAAAAAACAAAAATTATTCAGCGTGTTTAGTTTGAGTTTTCTGAATTAAGTTTTTTGAAAACAGACTTTTTTTGTTTTCGTGTTTTTTTTGTTTTTAGTGAATATTTTTTAAGTTTTAAACATTTTTTTTACTTTTTTAGATGCACCTTACTTAGATGTACCAAAAAAGTAAAAAATTTGTGAAAAAATATTTTAAAAAATTAATAAATACATAAAAATACAAAAAATGTACTGAATTCTTATATTTTTTTTGTATTTTTGATATTTAGTGAATTTTTAAAAGATTTTTTTTACAATTTTTTTATTAGGTGTATTTATGTTAGGTGTGTCTAAAAAGTAAAAAAAAAATGCTTAAAATATTAAAAAAATTCAATAAAAACAAAAAAATACGAAAAATAAGAAAGTAGAATTTTCTGAAAAATATTTTTTGAAAAGTGGAAACAAGCAATATTCTTTTGATAAGAAAAATTTTCGTAGATAAAACTAGAAGAGGGCACGTGCTATCTATAATTGATTTCAAAATAACAATAATGATACGGGTGAATAACATATGTAAGTTAAGGATCAGCGTAGTGTAAAACCATTTAAAGTAGTAGGTTAACAAAGAACATTGTTATCTGTACAATACTGCAAGCATTTGTTCCACTAGAATGAAGTCATCAGAGTTGGAAAAAAAAAAACACAACAGTAGACACACAAACCAAAAAATGGTTTACATTGTAAAGAGTATTTTCTGCAAAAAATGGTTTAGGACATTGAAACAGTTTCTCCATTGAATGCTTATTACTAAGAACTATCCTGTTTCAAAACTTCGGCTTCAGCCCTCGCCATTGGGTCGTCCTTGGTATCTGTTTCTTCTTCCTTTTCCCCTTCTCGCTCTTGGGCCATTTTCTTTCTATGCAACTCCTCTGCTGCCTCCATTGTAGCCCGATTCTCTGCCTGAATACGCTGCATCTCTTCTTCTTGTTGCTGCCGTTCAAACCATGTGTCCGCATCCGCCCAAACTGAGAAATTGAGGAAAACAATGAAAATGTTAAACACTTCTTCTAAACTGTTACCCACAAGAGCAATACAACTGTCCAATGGCAAACCTGAAACTGATATTTCCGCGCCACCAGAATATATTTGAGAAAGCAATTATAATCTTAAAATTCGTGCCTCTTGCCGAAGTCAATATAATATATAAGTGAAATCAACTAGAAATAAAAACGGGGAAAAATCATAATGTTGGAAACCTCTATCCAAACAGAATGGATTGGATAAATAAGACAACCATCTAAGAAAGATAGGTAAAGAATCAAACTAAAAACAAAAATGCACTTGAGAACTTGAATTCTTTCAGGAGAGCAGTAATTCAGTGACAAATAGAGGAAAAATATGCAATGCTGTACATGAGATTAAACTGTAGAAGCACAGCTATATGCAGATATGACCACGTGAGGGAAAAATGAGTAGATGATCTTGTTTCTAAATTTTTTCTTTCATTCTTGTGGACATTAACATATTTGTTTTGGACATTAGCTTTCCGCGCCACAAGAAAGCTATTCTTTTTTCAACATGCACCAACGCATGCTGAGAAGCGAGCTACACTGCATTAAAAACATATTTAAGATTGGGTTTGAGTACTTTAGTCATGGACCGGAATTGAAACAAGTTCCGATCCCAAGGCTTCATCCAACTAGTAAATGGCCAAGAGAAGGGCTTATTATTGACAGGGCCACTTAGACAAGATGTTTTGTTCATAACATTCTATTCGCTTTGAAAGTCATGTATTTGAACAAAACGTGCACCAATTATGAAGCGTGAATACTTATACAAGGGAGTCATATCCGTATCATACAAGGTACCGACACTCCTCCTATATTTATCAAATACTTTCTAAACTTATCCGCAATTATAAATTAATTTTCTTTAATTTTGAATAAGTATCGGATAAAAAACATACTTAAGATTGGGTTTGAGTACTTCAGTCATGGACTGGAATTGAAACAAGTTTTGATCCCAAGGGTTCATCGAACTAGTAAATGGCCAAGGCAAGGGCTTATTATCGACAGGGCCACTTAGGCAAGGTGTTTTGTTCATAACATTCTATTCGCTTTGAAAGTCATGTATCTGAACAAAGCGTGCACCAATTACAAAGTGCGAATACTTATACAAGGGAGTCATATCCGTATCATACCGGGTACCGACACTCCTCCAATATTTATCAAATACTTTCTAAACTTATCCACAATTATAAATTAATTTTCTTTAATTTTGAATAAGTATCGGATAAAAAACATACTTAAGATTGGGTTTGAGTACTTCAGTCATGGACTGGAATTGAAACAAGTTCTGATCCCAAGGGTTCATCGAACTAGTAAATGGCCAAGGCAAGGGCTTATTATCGACAGGGCCACTTAGGCAAGGTGTTTTGTTCATAACATTCTATTCGCTTTGAAAGTCATGTATCTGAACAAAACGTGCACCAATTACAAAGTGTGAATACTTATACAAGGGAGTCATATCCGTATCATACCGGGTACCGACACTCCAATATTTATCAAATACTTTCTAAACTTATCCACAATTATAAATTAATTTTCTTTAATTTTGAATAAGTATCAGATATTTTGGGAACTCTTAAGATACCGAACTATCTTGAAATTAAGACGTGACATTTTTTATGTAAAATTAGAACTATTTTTAGAATAATGCAAGGATAGTTTTCAATATTTTTGCATACTCCTTGCATGAGAAAATTTGAGAAATAGTGTGGTTAAAGCATGTCAAATTTGGGCTAAATTCGTGTCCACATAACAAAAACCCTAATCTTTATTTATTTTATGTGCATACATTACAAATTTGAAAGTGCAAACATTTTATAGAAAACTAATGACATAGTGTGTTACAAATATGTTTTGACATAATTACTTTTTTATACCATTTATCCTCAATGTATCTGTAGCTCACATTGTTAGAAAATTTCCATATTCAATGCATCCATGCTTCATAATGCACAAATAAGCATGTTGAGACAAATATTTTATGCCTTCAAAGGTTTTCAATAACTTGCATTCTGAGACCATTAAAGGACTTTACACATGGTTTGTGTGTTGTACGGAAATCATACTTACTTTCGTTAATAAATGAAACTTCTAACCCATTCAATACTACCCTATAAGGTGGAAGCAGATCCAGTTTATACTGAATGCGAAATGAGGCTACTAACTCACACATGCTTTCCTTAACATTCTTTTTGGTGTTCTTGCTCAAGAAAATTAAATTTGCAACAGTTTGAGCTTTGAAAGCCAAAAAGTAGTCTGAAAATGATAATCAAACAGTATGTGAGTCAATTTCAAAGAAAGGAGAAGAATTGTTCCATTTTTACCCTTTCTTTAGTCTTGGAACCAGCCAGAAAAGTGTTGGAGTTCGGAATCTTCTAATTCTGAGCTATTCATGCCCTTTCAAAGGTTAAAGCAAGTGCCCTTCCAAAGTTTTGCCCCATCTTTTTTCATTTCCCCTAATCTGCATTTTCAGCATCCTCTGTTCAATTCCCTCTAGTTCATACATTTTATATCAACTCTAGAAAGTCTTAAACTAACTGTCTTAGCTATGTGGATCCTTTTGGCTTTCAACTCTATTGGTGGCTACCATGTCCTCCTCCAATTCTAATCTCATAACATAAAACCCTAAAAGTGTCACCAAATTATATGGAACACTACAAATACATCCATTTTGATAAGCACGTGCATGCCAAGGAAGGATATTCCAAAATGAATTCTAAAAATATTCTATCGATTTTATCAAAGAGTCTTAGACTACTCATTAAACATCTTCTAGGTAGCATAGGCATCTTTGATCATCCATTTAAACAACAGGAAACGCTTTTTGAGGAATCAAAGGTTTCACCATAACATTAAAAAATAGCATACATCAAACCTTTTACTTAAACTAGTGTTCACTATCTATGATTTTTTTATATTATGGAATGCTGTATTTTGTGACATACACACTTAACCTGCATATGCCAATATGTAATCACTTTCTTTGGATGGTATTTTATCCTGTGAGGTACTGAGACAAAAGTGAAGATAGTTTTCTGAGCAATTTTAAGATTGTCTTCAAGATATTGAAGGTGTAATCTTTCTCCCCCAATTCTCATTGTTATTTCTGATAATGTACCATGATCTTCTAGTGTCCCTGTGTGTCAGTTCCAAATTCTAACTCAAGAGTCTATTAGACAACACACCAGTTACTCCAAACTCTTTTTGTCAAATTTTTAGTTTAGTTTCCTTTTAATCTCTATTGTGATATTAGAATGGCCTTCACTAAATTCTAAAACCCTTAAAGCTCCTCTACATCAAAGAAAATCAAGATTCAAGAGTTAGACAAACCAAACCAAGCCATCTTTTCCAGTGGGATTGACTACCTGAATCATTTTTGATCATTCTACTCTGTCAAGAGCTATATACTTAGTTAAATTCAATAAATTTATATATGTTTTTTACTACCACATATTCAATAAATTTATATATGTTTTTTACTACCACATTTCACGTCAGTTTAAGTCTTTCACTCCTCTAACATTGTCATGTCATTTATGGTAATTATATATCACTTTCTACCGGACATTGTTGTAGATAACTAAACCACCTGAACATGTTGTCTCTAAACTTATCATCAATTAATATTTTTCACGAATAAATTCATTTTTAATTCAAGAGTAAGATAACTAAATAAAAATCAAACTTGTTAGTAGGAAACATAAACCTGATTAAAATTCAAACACAAAATGACATTGAAACATGAATTTTAGGGTTTTAAGTGGTAGAAAAAAGGAGTGGGAATTGATAGATACATACTTGGCTGAGCGGCCCAACCCTGTTCACCACCCTTGATGCGCTCAGGGAGGGCATAGTTGACGGTGAGGACACGGACCGTCCATGGCGGCGGAGGCGTCTTCTTTCTCCAGAAACGTCACGAATCCGAATGACCTGTGCTTCTGAGTCGCCTGATCTAATGGCGTCTTCACATCTTTTATGTCCCCGAACGGTATGAACGCAGCGTGAAGTATCGATTCATTCACCTCCTCCGCCAAACCCCCTAAATTCAAATTCCCACCACCATTACTATACTATACATACACAGATATACACACATATATATAGATTTAGATGTATCGATTGCCTACCTACGTACAGAGTGTTCTTCTGAACAGGTTGATTCATTGGATTGTTGTTTCTCTCTCTCCCTCTGAGCTCAGTGTCTCCGAAGAACAAGAACAACTGCGATGGGCTTTTTGTGACAATGGTGATTATTAGGTCAGTCCACTTCGATCTGGAAGTGTGTCCACAAAAATTGATCCAGCCTACTTAATTCTCAACTTATTATTTGGCATTCCCTAAAATAGCGCATATATATATAGATATATATTTTAATTATATTTTTTGAATTATATCATTTTTTATATATATATATATATATATATTTATTTATTTGTTTATTTATTTATTTATAGGAAGTCTCAAATAATCTATTAATTAGTTATGGTAATTACCAATACACCTTAGCTTTATGAAAAGTATATTTGATTTCATGAGGTTTTTTCGGATTGTTATGTATTATTTTTCTTCATTAAAAAAATAAATAAAAATTTAAGACCAATTGGCCTACATTTTGGTCTGGTCTCCCAGGAAAAAGTTTGTTGGACAAATCTTGTGAGTAGGTTGGACATGTTTTTCACAAGTTAGGCGAAGTTGGCGTTACGCGGATTGTTTCTATTTGATACTTTATGATAATATAATTGGTAAAAAAGACGTAATATTAATTATTTATATTAGTGATTGAGAAACATAGTAATTGGTGAGAGAGTTTAATCACATAATACTACAGAACTATTATATAATTTTTTGTAAAGGAATTGGTTTGGTTTGGTTTGGTTTGGATTAGTAATAATCTAATCGTGATTGGTTTCAAATTTAAACTTAAGACCAAATTAATCATGGACTAGATTTAAATCAAACGGACTTGTGAATTAGAACTATACTAGAATAACTCAATGTAACTTGGTTTAATTCGGATCAAAATTATGATTTTATTACATTAAAAATGAATAAATTAATAAATAATTAAAATAAACAATATAACACAAATAAAAAAAATACAAACAAAGAAGAATGAAATACGGTGAACAATTTGAACGGAGACGGAGATCATAAAAAAGACCAAGATTGAATCAACAATCACATATTTGTAGTAGAGTGTATTGGCAATGATTAGGTTCCATCAAATTCCCTTGACTAATTAGCTCAAGATATTAATATAGATAAAGGGTAATGATTGAGACGTTCATCTCACAAGATCTTTATAAATTTAAACGACTCATTATGTGAACTCTATACATATATGGAAGATTAAGATCATTTTAAGGATGTGAGGATCATCTCAAAAGGTTCAAACATTTTCCTATAAATAAATTTTTATAAGTAATACTAGGTATCATGAAAAAAATATCATGAAAATGATCATGAAAGATTCTCCACCGTTAGATTACACATACAAAAAAACACCGCATACTAATCAAAATAGGAGAAATCTTCATGAAAGATTTCATGATATTTTTTTCATAATTCTTAATATCATTCAATTTTTATTTGTGCATTTTGGGTTTAAAACCTGACTTTTGACTTTGAGAGCTATCCTTGTAAATTATTGGTATGTGATTGTGACGATGCCAAGTTCGTAGAAGAAAAGAGTGAAAATTTTTCATAAAAAACAAAAAAACAATGCCGTTGCCGGGGATCGAACCCGGGTCACCCGCGTGGCAAGCGAGAATACTCACCACTATACTACAACTACTTTGTTGATTGCAAGCTCACAAATTTACACATATATATATCGTTTGTTTTTCTTAATTTCATTCCTTCAAATAATTTAACACCCACACAAATAAAATTTGAATAAATAAATCCAAACTCATAGAAAATCACCCCCAAATTTATATTTTTTGTGGTTTGTTCAATATAAGTTCTTTTATTTATTTATTTATTTTTATTTTATTTTATAAAAAAAATTGTTTGAATGGAATAATTTTCTTAGATATAGAAACGCCTACCTATTAATTTTGTATAGCATAGTATTGGTGGTTCGTCTTGAGGTAATCCTGGGTCTACTGGGATATGAGTAGTATTTCATGATCACCCAGTGTTATTTTTGGAAGCTCACTGATTTTTTAATTCCAAAATATGAAAAAAAATCTATTTTCACACACCAATTTTTCTTACTCTACACACTCAATAAATTTTTTTAGAATCACAATTTTATCCTTAATTAAAGTACAATTTAGGACAAAATCCTAAATCTATTACACACTAACCACCCTCTCTCTCTCTCTCTCTCTCAGATTTTGAACTTTCTCTTTTATAACAAAATCTTAAACTGTTCACTTGCTTATACTATTTTCTATCATGCTTTTTTTTTCAGTTCAGTTAATGCAATTTTTTTAATAAAAAAGGACTTGTTAATTTGTATAAAAGAAAGTAGAGAAAAGTGATATCGATATAATGTATCAACACCCCTTGGCTCTGTCTTTAGACTTCATGATCAAATAATGCATGCTTTGTATAGCTACAAGTTTTGAGTTTCGGGGTTCATCTCATGCACCGAGTGCCTTTTTTCCATGTTTCGTGGCTGTTTAGCATCATATTTCAGTGCTGAAAATTACATGCCTGTATGCCATATTTCATGCCTTGCCATGCCTTATTAGAGTTGCATGTTATGCCTAGGATCGGTCATCGGTTTGCGTGCATGTGCGCACGCATTTTGATAGTCCCATTCTCACCTAATGGCTACTGATGTGAGTGTGGCTGAGGTCCACTCATGTTGGTGTAAGTCCATCGTGCATGGTGTATGCCATTTCATTTCATTTCATAACATTGTGTATGCTAGGTTGTATGTTAGAGCATTGTGTATGCCTCGTTACATCGTGCATTGTGTATGCCATTTCATAGCATTGTGTATGCTAGGTTGTATGTTAGGGTTGCATTCATGCATATCATGCATATTGCATAGTGTTTGGGAGAGGAGTTAGCCCAAGCACGGGAAACGAGGGACGTTTCGTACTACGAGTGACGGAACGTGTCTCAATTCCCTGTCGCCGACACTCCGGATTACCCATGATGAAGTTTAGGCCTTGTTGTGTCCATATGTGCATTCATTTCATATTGAGTCGTGCAAATCGACTCCTCGGCCATCATGCATCGAGACGCGTGATTGGTGGCACGAGGATCGAGGACTACACTCCCTGAAGAGTAGTCAGGCATACATATGTGAAAATACTTTGCCATGCCCCTGTGTTGCTCTCTGTTGCAGCAAATTAGAAATCGGCAGCCTTCCGGAGCTTGGCATGCATCCCGAGAACAATTGCAAATAGAGGCGAACCGGGGCATCGCAATGGATTTCCGCGCAAGGCAACTCGAGTATGCATCATCCATCATTTGGAACAGAGTTGAAGCGGTCCACAGATTTGCATGTAATTTACTGCTTTCCTAGATTAATTTGCTAATTAATTAGGATTTTGTACTTATTCGGACTGTACTATTTATTTGGGACTGTATATTATTTATTCGGACCCTCCGAGTGAGGGCACAACTGTAATAAGTGTGCGTGTGTGTGATGTATGTCTTCCAACCCCACGTCTTTCTCCCTTTTATTTACCCTCTTATGATGGTTAGATTAGGGCATGTTTCAATTAGTATACAGTATGATAGCATGTTTGCATTCATTCATCTGTTTTGCATGCACCGGGCTCCGCGCATGTAACAACCCTCGTACTGTTTACTGATTTATGACCGATTGATTACCGTTAATCACCGATTACTGTTAAACGAAGCTGATAATGACTGATAACTAACTGATAATCGAACTGAATGAAATACTGAACCGACTGACTGAAGTTGAAACTGAATTGACTGAGTATATGTTAGTTAATTGCATTCTATCTGTTTGATTGTCTGATTATCTGTTCATGTTTATATGTTTAAACTGCTATTTGAAGGCCTTATCGGCGGCCGAATCTGAAACCGATTGATGTTACGTGACCCTCATATTTAATGTGATTTTATGGTATAAGTATCTGAAAATTGATTAGGTATGATTAAATTAGATTAAAATAAGCCAATTGAAGAGTTGGACTTAATTACCGTTTTGCCATTGAGTGGGCCACTATCTCACACACATACTTGAGCCAAGAACAACATTTCCTCAGCCATTTTCCTTCTCATTGCCGACCAAGAGGGAAGAGAGGAGAGAGAGTGAGAGGAATTGAATTCTACCTTGGGTTTTGCTTGGAGAATTGAAGGAATTGAAGTATAGATTCCATATTTGAGCTCCTAGTCTTCTAATTCAAGCTCTAGGTAAGGATCTTATCTTCTTATTGATGCTATTGAACTAGTTCTTGCATGGTTCATGCTTCATTGTAGAACTAAGTCATGATTTGGGTCATTAATGGTGAATTGAAGCTCATTTCTTGCATGCATGGTTGAATTGATGAGTTTTGAGTTGAATTCATGGTAAATGGTTACATGCATGTCCATGTTGTAAGAGTAGACCATGTTTTCATCTTGTTTTGAAAAGAATGAGCTCATTTGAACAAGCTTTGAAGCTTTGATTTGGTTTAAATCCTTGCATGTTTGCATGTTCTTCATATTCTTGAAAATGGGTTTGAATATGGTTCTAATTGACTCACCTTTGGGGCTTGAATTCATAAGTTGAGCTTTGAAACTTGTTATACATTGAATTTAATGATGTTTTCCAGAATTTGGGCCCAAGAGGTCGAGTTTGGAGTGGTTGAATGCTTGGTTTGAGCTTGGGAGGCAAATCTGGAAATTCCAGATTTGGCTTCCTCGCTCGAGCGAAGGATTCCCCGCTCGAGCGAGCACCTTTGTCCAGGGCTCCGCTCGAGCGACCATCGAGCGACCATCGCGCGTAAAATTTCAGCATCCAGTACTTTTACTGTTTTGCAGACCGCTCGAGCGAAGGATTCCTCGCTCGAGCGAAGCCTTTGATTTTGGACTTACGCTCGAGCGTAGAAAGTCTCGCTCGAGCGAGGCTCCTATTTTCAGCAAACTTTGCGAAATGTTTTCTAAGTGTATTTTTGCATCCTCATCCCATCCTAGGCATTCTTAGGCCTAGTTTAAGGCACCTTGATGAGGATATCATTGTAGAACACACCAAGGCAAATTAGGGATTAAGTTATGAGATTTCCCAACTGTGTAGCTTAGTGTGTTCAACCTGTGAACTGTGTAGGGTTGGCAACTGGGGAGACACGCTCTAGCATACTGTAGCCCAGAACTCTGTGAGTAACAATTGTGTAAAGATATGTTCAACTGATTATCTTCTGAATACTGAACTGAACTGTTTACTGAACTGGTATTATTTACTGAATGAATGTATGTCCTTTATTTCTGAACTGTACTGTGGCATCCTTAGTATCTACGGTTTACTGTTACTGTTACTGTCACAGAGATCTCTGTCGGTTTCCTTGTGGAACCACTACTGTTTACTGACTGATGGCCATCATTACTGTTCGGTCTTTTAAGACCTACTGTTACTGTTATGCTAATGGATGTACCACATATGACTGTTTACTGTACTGAGCAACTGAATTACTGATTGAAATGAACTGTTTTCATTACTGCAAGGACATTCATTCTAAACCCCTTTACGCTTTATGTTATTCACTGGGCTTTAGCTCACTGCTCATATATATATGTAGGTGTACAGGCACCAGACCGCAGCTAGAGGCGTCAGGGTTACTCCAGTTTTGTCAAGCCAGCCTTTGTGCCTCACTGCGAGGTTCCGAGCCTACTGTTAAGGCTTAGGGGTGTTTTAGAATTTCCCCCTTTTGTACTGTTTCACTGTTTTGTATAGACTGACTGTTTACTGTACTGTTATACAGGGATTAGGTCCCTGTACTGTGTGACTGTTAATTTTGTATACTGTGTTGTACAGACGGAATGTTTTCTGTACTGTTATGTGGGGTTGAGTCCCTAGTTAAGTGGATGTGAATATTGTGTATACTGTTCTGTACTGTTTTTGTATAATGTATGAAAAGCCTTTTTGCATACAGACTGTCACAGCTCAATGGGCACTATTTAATTACTGTATTGGCTTCCGCCAGGCCCTGTACTCTGTTTTACTGTATTACTGTTAAGCAGGCCTTCGGTAATCTCGGATTACTGGCCGGTTACGGTGCTAAACCCATAGGGCCGGGTTTGGGTCGTGACAGCGCATCATACTAACTGCATTATATTTCAATTCCAAGTTGAATACTTGTTAGTTGTAGCATTTCGCATGCCATCTTTAGAATAGCCGAGCCTTCTATAGTTGCATTTTTGCATGTGTTGCATTAGCCATTTCTGTATAGTTAGGATCATGCATGGATTTCTAATTAGCTTCTGTTTTGGCTTGGAGTACTCGGTAAGTTTTATTCTTTAGCATCCTTGCATGTGTGTGAGTGACTGCCATGATAGCATGCTTACCATGAGGCTATATGCTTATATGATATAACTGCCTGAATGCCTGTGGGTGAAGGTTGGGTTATTTGAATTGGAACAATTAATTAATTGTGAGTTTTAAGCCCACTAGATAGTGGCAAAATCATGTTTTCTAAAGCCCATCCGAGGGTGGCAAATCCACGTCTTAGCCTACTTACGGGTAGCACCATCAAACCATTTTCAAATAAACAAATATGAAATGTTTTGTTCCAATTCAGGCGGCCCAGTCTATACTTGTATGCTGTGCGCATCACATAGTAAATCTAGGCTAATAACCGGAATAAGAACGTATAATGTTTTCAAAAATAGATATCATGGTTAGTAGAGGCCGATCTTTGATCGGGCGAGCAGAGGTGCTCACAAAGTGACCTTCCCCAATCGTACCCAAGTTCCCGAGCCGAGGCAACTTTGGTGATGACGGACACGTGGCCTTAGGCAAACGAGTCAGGGTTTCCTAAATTTTCCCAAAATAAAACATTTAGGTGGCGACTCTGTATCTGGCAAAGCAGTCCATGTTTGGCACTTCTTTCAAAATCTATTTTCTCAAAACGATTTGCCGGATTTGGACTCTTTGGTTCAGATTTAGAACCGTGACAATTTGAGGAAATCCGAACATGTAGTGAGCCAAAATGAACAGAACGGGACTCACCCTCCCGGGGCGTTCGGGGACGTATACACAAAGCTTCATTGATTTGTAGGCTTTATGTAATAGAATATATGTATGACTGCTAAGTGCGATTTTGTTATTGTGATATGTGCAGACATACATATTCAAGTATGACAGTGTTCATGGCCACTGGAAGCATTCTGATGTTAAGGTTAAGGATTCAAAAACCCTTCTTTTTGGGGAGAAACCAGTCACTGTTTTCGGCATCAGGTATTTATGCCATTTCTAGCACCACTTAACTTTCCTGCATTTGAATCATAATGAAATTAGGGTCATTCTCGGCATATTTTGCATGAATTTTCAAGAACCCTGAAAAAATCCCCTGTAGGGAAACTGGTGCCGAGTTTGTTATGGAGTCCACTAGAGTGTTCATTGACAAGGAAAAGGCTGCTGTCCACTTGAAGGTTCAATTTTGATTGCCTTTTTTGTTTATTGATTTTTATGCATCAGTTGGATTGTATGATTCTTTTGATTTTGTTCGCTGTATACGAAGATCTGTGACTAAAGTTTGATTGGTGTATATGTAATAAAAAATACATGAACATGCTCTTCAAATGATTGTTAATCAGGTCAACTTATTTGTGTTTTTTTTACCAAACCTGAGTTATAACAAAAAGTTTGATTGGTGTATATGTAATAAAAAAATACATGAAAATGCTCTTCAATGATTGTTAATCAGATCAACTTATTTGTGTTTTTTACCAAACTTGAGTTATAACAAAATTTATCACTACAACAAAACTGACTTTTTACGGCACCACATCAACGGCATACAATAAATGCACGCCGTAGTTTCTCACTTTTACGACTTGCTTTTTTTGCATGTCGTAAATACTTTTCTAATTACGGCGTGTCTGTTGCGTAGGCTGTGAATGGTAATAACGATGATTTTTTTACGGTTTGCAATGCACGCCGTAAATAATAAAAATTTCTACGACATGCATATAGCGTGCCATTAATACATTAATTATACACGACGCACACAACGCCCGCCGTTAAAAGTATTACACTTTTTACGGCGCACACATCGCCTGCTGTTAAAAGTATTTCCTTTTTACGACGCACAATGTATGTCGTGAATTGTATGATTACATAATTTTAAAAAAAAAGCGCCAAAATGAAATTTGCGGCGCCAATTTTTTTCCCCCCAAAATAACTATACCCAGCTGACTCTGTTCCCATGTTTCTTTTTTCAAACCCATTCTTTGTTCTCATATTCCTCTTATAATCTCTTCCATTTCTCATGCGAATTGATCGAATCCCAAATCTCGCTAGGCCTTTCTTGCTAGGTGAGCTCTTCCCAAATATCTCAGCTATCTCTTCCCATCTCACAGGTATATGTATCGTCAAAGAAAACATGGAAGCAAGAAGCAATGGGATAACTAGACGCTTCAAAGCTGATATCTAATTCCATCTAATTTTCTTACAAATTCAAAGGTGAACAACATTTTTCTCAAAACTTTAGGCTTCATGCTTTGTTTGAATTTGAAACCCTAATGAAACACTTAAACTTAATTTTTTTTTTTTTTTTTTTTTTTACTGTCTATTAGGTGAAACAAAAATGAAGAGCTTCTTGACTATGAAGAAGAGGAAGAGAAAGTCCTTGAATTCGTCACCACCAAACCCAGCTTTCTTTGCATTAAGGAAATTATTTTTATTTTTTTTTACGCTTTAAGGGTTTAGTTTGTGGATTTAACATTTACCATGTCTTATTTTCAATTGTGTGTGTGTGTTTTTTTTTTAAAATTTATTTATTATTATTTTCGTTTCTATCGCTGGAATGCAGCACATGCAAGTAATAATTTTCAATAATCCTTTGCATATGGCAGGTCTGAAAGGCTTAAATTTGGCCACAACAGTTAGTTTATTAAGGTTATGATAATTTTCTGTGTTTAATCTTACCACCCTTCAAAGTTGCACACCATGTATTTGAAAATTTGTTCCAGTCATGAGATGTATCAGAAAATTATATCCACATGTGATTATGAAACTGGCAGTCAGATGTCCCTAAATGTGAATTCAATCAGTGAAATTTCTTGGTCTTTTTTTTACAGTCTCTTAGACTATTTAAGAAAGTTGGATGTATAATGTATTATGTTTCTTTGGTTATATATGGTGGCAGTAGGTGGAGTTTGGAGCCTATGGCTATGGTCGTAAAGTGCTTTGAAAATTTATGAAACTACCCAAAGGAGGAGGAGGACCAATCCAGTTTGGAAAGTAATTCAAACAGTTTCTGTTTGTTTCTTTTTCCCTTTTCTTCAGTTTGTTTTGAATTTTTTGGATGGGCTTTTAAGTGATGACTCTGAACATTCTTTTTTTTTGTTTTTATTATTAGGTTTAGCTCTGGTTTTCCTCCATTCTTCTGTAAAAAATAAAAAATAAAAACTGGTATTTTGTTTTGATTTTCTATAATTTTAGTTGGTTCCACTGTAGTTCAAGTTAAGGTCATTTGTGGACACTTTGCTCAGGATTACAAAGTTAATTATAGTTTTTATTAACTCAAATTCACGTTCCTTTGTGAATTTATTTGGTGGTGGTGTTATGGTTATGTTGTCTTTTGTATTCATCATGTCCATACCTTCCTTTGCTCTATGATTGAATTAATTTAATTGATAAGTACTTGTTCAAGGGCTTGCAGGCTTTGGATTCATTTTCTTTCTTTTCAACAGAGTAATTTAGTTTGTTGTGGGTTTGGTATTTGAGGATGGGTGATCACTTTGTATTGTTGGTTGATCGTTTGCTTATTGAATCGACTTTGGAAGCTGCAATCGAGAGCTTGAACTTGTCGAGGCAGACAACAACCTTAGGAACTGAAAAATCAAAATTGATATCTCTTCACGTGACATACATTCAATAGATTGTTCAATCCCAAGGAAGATTGTAGAATGCAGGATATGCCAGGATGAGGATGAAGATTCAAATATGGAGACACGTTGCTCTTGTTGTGGCAGCTTGAAGGTTAACTGCATATGAATTGTTATGAAACTTTCTAATTGTTTTAAAATTTTGACCTCATCATTTTGTGAATTGACATATCATTTTGTCCTTTTAAACTGTTTTGTAATTATTTGTACAAAATCATGTTATACTTCTCATGAATCTTTGTCTGATCTGATTTGATTAAACTGGTCTTGATGAGCCTCAGTGGAACCTTTTGGCTTTATTTAATTATTTTGTGAATTTATTGTTTAAAATGATGCTATCATCACCTGTGAACCCTATAGCATTTGATTATAGATGTGATCCTCAAATGGATTATGGATTTCACTTTCCCATTTGTTATTGAAGGTATGGCGATGAACGAGAAGAGTCTAGTAGAGTATTGAGTTGTTCAAGCTTTATCTGGAAACATAACGAGCTTCAAAAATATGTTCAAGTTTGGTTTGTTTATTCTCAAATGAGCTTCAATCAAGCCCATCATAACCTGAGCTTGAACAGATTTGGTTTTTTATACAATTTAATAGTGCATATATGTTTATCGAGTCGAGTATGAGCCAAACCCAAAAATTAACAAGTTCAAAATTTTGTTCAAGCTTGACTTGTTTACATAATAGTCAACCTCGAACAAGCTTTTGATGAGTTGAACATAAGTCGAGCGCGAGTAGCTTGGTTCGTTTTACAGCTCTAGTTGAAGGTTACTATTGGGGGAAATAGATTTTTTGTTCCCTTTTCATTCAATGCATTACCCAATAGTACCCTCAATTTCTCTGTTGAGCAATTCTGCTTGATTTTTGCAATATGTTCATCGCAGATGCATACAAAGATGGTGTAACAAGAAAGGTGACAGTGTGTGTGAGATATGTCACAAAGTGGGTTAATTCCGTTTTAATTCTGCTTTTAATCTTATGAATGTGTTTTTTCTTTTTATAAAACTATTTTGAGTTTACATTGGGAACTATTTCTTTATACAATTGTTTCCTCTGTCAAATTGGAAATTTTTTTTAACAGAGTCTTTGTTCATTTTTTGCTAGTTTATTTATTGCCAAATGTATGTTCATTGCAGCCATTCGAACCAGGCTATACAGCACCTCCTCCTATGCTTCAACTTGGGAGTATTCCAATGAACTTTAGGTACTTTTGTGATTCAAGTTTCTTTTTTTGTTTTTAATATTTTATTTTCATATGCTTTTGTTAGATATAGTTTTTGATTTGAATGTTTTTATCAAAGGAAATTGGGAGATCTCCAGAAGGGACCCGAATAACCCTTGCTTTATAGCTATGGTGACAACTGAGCCTAATTTTGTTGATCCAGATTATGATGAGTATGCTGCTTTTGAATCAAGAAGCCTGTTTTGCTGTCATTCTGTTGCTGCAATTGTGATTAATCTCTCTCTCTCTCTCTCTGGGTGTGTGAGCGCTTGTGTATGTTTTGTTCATAGCAATATCTAAAGCAGGGAAATATGTCTCCTTGTCTACTTGGTTTTGACGTTAGCATTTTGACAACTTCTCTCATTTCTTGTCTGCAGTTCATGGTTCTTCTGATCTTACGGCATACTCTTCCCATATTAGTTAATGGGGCACAGGACTACTCTTTCCCATTGTTCTTGGTAAGACAATACTTAGTTCATATTTACACACACACAAAGTAGAATATTGACAGTTATGAGACTCATTGTGATATAAAACTCACACTGTTGCATTCTATGGCAGTTGTTGCTTTTGCGAACTACTGGAATTATTGTGCCAATAAACATTATGGTAAAGGCAGTGAATGCCATCAAATGTTGCCAACGCCAACGGGTGAGTACATAGTTTTTTTATATTACAGTAGTACCTTTTCTCACCTTCTCGCCAATTAGGTTCCGTTTAGTTGTCAAGAATTTTGTATGAAAAAGTTATTCCCAAAAAATTTTGTATGGAACTCCATTTCATACTGTAACTGCTAACTGATGTTCTCATTAATTTAAAAAAAAATTAACCAAATTTCCCTTTTAATAAATATAGGGCTATAAAATATGAATTTCTTTTTATTCCAATAACAAGATAAGCTAATTTGTTATTTTTATGTGACAGATTAATTCTGTGGCTACAATTCCACAATTCACACGTCAATCATTGAACGATAATACTACAGCTGACAAAAGTAACTATCTTTGGTATTCACTAAAGCATTAAAAACCTTTTGTTATAAAAATTTGTGATATGAATCCAATGGCTTTGATATGTTTGATATCTTAATAACAATTCCTAGATACCTTTGCAGCACTAACATTCAAAGTGGGTCCGAAACAGTTCTTCATGTGGAATCACTTGGTGTAGACGTCCCCCGAACGCCCCGGGAGGGTGAGCTCCCGTTCTGTTCATATGGGGTCACTACAGCTCAGGACTCTCAAATGGTCACGGTTCTAAGTCTGAACCAAAGAGTCCAAATCCGGCAAATCGTTTTGAGAAAACAGATTTTTAGAAAAGAAGTGCCAAACATGGACTGCTTTGCCAGATACAGAGTCGCCACCTAAATATTTTATTTTGGGGGAAATTTAGGAAACCCTGACTGGTTTGCCTAAGGCCACGTGTCCGTCATCACCAAAGTTGCCTCGGCTCGGGAACTTGGGTACGATTGGGGAAGGTCACTTTGTGAGCACCCCCGCTCGCCCGATCAAAGATCGGCCTCTACTACCCATGATATCTAGTTTTGAAAACATTGTGTGTTCTTATTCCGGTTATTAGCCTAGATTACTATGTGATGCGCACAGCATACAAGTATAGACTGGGTCGCCTGAATTGGAACAAAACATTTCATGTTTGTCTTTGAAAGATGGTTTGCTACTCGCAAGTAGCTTAAAATGCAGATTTTGCCACCCTCGGGTGGGCTTAGAAAAGATGGTTTTGCCACTATCTAGTGGGCTTAAAGCAAACAGTTGATGATTTATTCCAATCCAAGTAGCCCAACCTTCACCCACAGGCATTCAGGCAGTTATATCACACAAGCAATTAGCCTCATGGTAAGCATGCTATTCATGGCAGTCACTCACACGCATGCAAGGATGCTAAAGCAAAAAACTCACCGAGTACTCCAAGCCAAAACAGAAGCTCATTAGAAATCCATGCATGATCCTAATTATACAGAGATGCCTAATGCAACACATGCAAAAATGCAACTATAGCAGGCTCGGCTATTCTAAACATGGCATATGAAATGCTACAACTAACATGTATTCAACTTGGAATTGAAAATACAATGCAGTTAGTATGATGCGCCGAGCCCGGTGCATGCAAAACAGATGAATGATGCAAACATGCTGTCATACTGTATGCTAATTGAAATATGCCCTAATCTAACCATCATAAACAGGTAAATAAAAGGGAAGAAAGACGTGGGGTTGGAAGACATACATCACACTCACCCACACTTATTACACTTATGCCCTCGCACAGAGGGTCCGAATAAATAGTACAGTCCAAATATTACAGTCCAAATTATACAGTCCAAATATATACAGTCCGAATATAAACAAATTCCTAATTAATTTACAAATTAACTAAGAAGAGCTATATACTGGCATGCAAGCCAGGGACTGCCTTGACTCTGATGGATGATACATGTCTGGGCTGCCTTGCGCGGAAATCCACTGGGATGCCCCGATTAGCCTCTGTTTTGTAATTTTTCTTGGAAAGCGCACCAAACTCCGGAAGGTTGCTAATTCTTGATTTGCTGCAACAGAGAGCAGGAAAGGGGCATAGCAATGTATTTTCACAAATGTATGCATGTCTCGATCTTCGTGCCACCAATCACGCATCTCGATGCATGATGGCCGAAGAGTCGAATTGTGCAACTCAATGTAGAATGAATGCGCATGAAAACTCAACTAAAACCTAACTCCATCATGGATAATCCGGAGTGTCGGTGACTTGGAATTGAGACACGTTCCGTCACTCGGAGTACGAAACGTACCTCGTTTCCCGTGCTCGGGCTAACCCCTATCCCAAGCACAATGCAATATGCATGATATGCATGAAATGCAACAAAGATACAACCTAGCATACACAATGCTATGAAATGGCATACACAATGCACGAGATGTCATGGCATACACAATGCGCTAACATACAACCTAGCATACGCAATGCTATGAAATGAAATGGCATACACAATGCATAATGGACTTACACCAACACAAGTGGACCTCAGCCACACTCGCATAAGAGGCCATCAGATAAAAAACAGACAACTCGGAATGCGTGCACACATGCACGCAAACCGAGGACTGATCCTAAGGCACGAAATGCCACTCTAACGAAGCATGGCGAGGCATGAAATGTGATATGCAAACATGCCAATTTCAGAAGCAAAACATGACCCAAAACAGCCCCGAATCATAGGAATATGGCACCCGATGCATGAAAATGGTCCCGAAATGCAAAACTAGGTACATGAAATGGCTTACAGCTATACAAAGCATGCATAATTGGTACATGGAATGAAAAGACAGAAGCAAGGAAGCCCCAAAATAAGCATTTTTACAGTTCAAAGCATGGCCAAACAGTAAGCAAAAGTGGGACTAAATTATCATACAAAAATGGCTCCGCAAGGGAGGCAATGAAGCAAGTGGTAGATGAAAAGCCCAAAAAGAAAAAGACTCTTCTACAACATTAAAGAGGGACCAAAAATATGACTACTTACAGTTTATGGAAACTCCCAAAACAATATAAAAGTATGCTCAAAATGCCATGCAAGGTAGGGCCCAAAAGAGGTCAAAACACAAAGTATACAAAAAATTTATCAAACAGCCAAAGACCCTTAATGAAACATGACAAGGGGGTCAAAATATGGCCACTTTCAGTTCGGACCAAGGTCCAAAAACAGAAGAAAAATAGGCTAAAAAAACATGCAAAATGAGGCAAAAACATGGATTTCAAAGCAAGTAGCACATGGGGTATCTAAACAGTGATGAGCCCTTCTTCAATGTTGAAGAAGGGCTCAAAACAAGCTCACTTACAGTTTATGACATGCCGCAAAATAGATTACACATAGGCCAAAAATAACATGCAAGATTAGGGCCTAAAGGAGAGATAAAGAAGGAAGTGCAAGATGGGGACCTCAACTGACAAAATTCCCTTAATGAATCATGAAATAGAGCTCAAATAAAGGGTACTTTCAGTTTTGGTCGGAGCTCAAAACAGCAAGCAAAATAGCTAGAAAAATGTTCCAAAATTAAGCTCAAAAAGAGGGAATTGACATTTACCCTTGAAGACCAACCCTTGATTACTTCTTGGCTTGAGAAGTGATGCCTCCTAGCTGCTGGAAAGCTCCCCAAGCTGCTGGAAATGGAGTAGTGGTGGTGATGCTAGGTAGTGATGAAGGAATGGTGCAAGAAACTTGGATGCTTGAGCTTGAAAGATAGAGATGGAGGGAGATGTGTGTACCAGGCTTAAGGCAAATTTTTTCAACCCTCAAGACAGAGCTGGAGGCTCTGTTATGTAGACAAAAATGAGGGAGAAATGGAGGGAAAAAGTGGGGGGAAAATGGATCAAGTTTCCCCCCAAAAGTTGTTCCCCGGATACAGGTTTTTTGGGAGGAAAACAGATATGCAGCTGGAATATACACATTGCAAGGATCATGGCCGGCCAACTTTCAGAGCTGCAGCGGCCGGCCAAGGGTCAAAATGGTCAAAAAGATTTTCTGGCCGGCCACCACAAATTGGTGTCCTCCCAGGTGCCCTCAACACAACCTTGTGGTTCAAAATTGTCAACTGTAAAACATGAGAGAGAATAGGCCATTTTTAGGAAGGGTTCAAAAGGGTCAGGTGGAATTACTGGCCGGCCACGAACTTTTGGTGTCCTCCCATCTGTGTACAACACAAATATGGGGGTTAGGATTGAAGAAAGTGACCCTAGGGTGGTCAACATTGGCTTGGAAGTGAGAAAAACGGGCGTCGGAGGGCGCCGGAGGAATATAACTGGTTGCTGAAACAATTGCTGGCCTCCCACCCTTCTATGGCCTTCCTGGTGATGAAACAGAGGTACCTGCCAAAAATGAACGAAAACCGATGCAAAACGAATGTTCGGGGGCCAGAACGCGCAGTTCGGGGCCCCGAAAACTGCCTGTTAAGCACCGAAAGTGGCATTCGACCATGAAGTGGGTCTCTCAGACCTCAGTGTCCCTCAAAAGGGAGTAAATAAGATGCATGCCAAAAACCGGAGCAATCGGAGATAGTTAGGCGGTCCCGAACCGAGCCACACGGCCTGACGGCTCCGAAAAATTGGGAACCGAGCTCTGAAATGGGCAAACTGGCCTACAGCCACAAAATGTAGCCCACGGCCACTGAGAGATGGTCTATGGGACCTCTCCCTCCCCTCAGGAAAAGAAACAGAGAAAACTGAGTCTGGTTCGCAAACCGAGGCAAGGCACAGAAGAGGGTTCAGAAATCCGGAGGCAGGGCTCACGGCCGCGACTCTGAGACTTCTGAACGAGCACAAAACGCAACATCACCGAGCACTCAATCAGTGACGTCTGAGTCTTAAGGTCGGTCAAAAAATGGGGTGTCTACAGTTGCCCCTCTTTGACAGAACTCGGAAGTCACAAGTGACGGGAGTGAATGTCAAAGCCCAGAGACGACCCATTTTTGATAAGGCCGAAGACTTAGACAAACGTACAAGATAAACAGAGATGTACCCGCAGGCAAGGGGCAAAATGCAAAGCGATATGCACAGAGCCGGAGGTAACTCAATGATCATGCAAATGCAGCAAGCTGTAATGAAGCAAGTATTCGTAAATAGATGCAACAGTTTAAGCGAATGCTAGGCAAGCAAGTAAACTCGAGCCAAACTACACCTCGTGCAGAAAGGATGTAAGAAAATTATGAAATTCTCACTGCGAATACAGTGTGCATGTGTGATAGATACACAGAGCGAACATGTGATTGATACACAAAAGGGTGAGCACAAAGTGTGATAGATGTACTAAGTGAACAAGTATGATAGATACACAAAGCGAGAGTGTGTGATTGATACACAAAAAGGTGAGCACAAAGTATGATAGATGCACTAAGTGAACAAGTATGATAGATACACAAAGCGGGAGTGTGTGATTGATACACAGAGCGAACGCGTGTGATTGATACACAAAGTAGGCATAGTGTGAGCGTGTGTGATTGATACACTATTTGAGCAAAGTGTAATTGATATACAAAGGGTGAAGTGAGCAAAGTGTGATGGATACACTAAAGGTGAATACAAAGTGTAACAAATGCACTTAGTGAACTAAGTATGATTGATATACTAAATGTGAACACGAAGTGTGATAGATGCACTTAGTGAACAGAGTATGATTGATATACTGAAAATGAACACAAAGTGTGATAGATGCACTATGTGAGCAGAGTATGATTGATATACTAAATGTGAACACGAAGTGTGATAGATGCACTTAGTGAACAGAGCATGATTGATACACTAAAAGTGAACACAAAGTGTGATAGATGCACTATGTGAACAGAGTGTGATTGATATACTAAATGTGAACACGAAGTGTGATAGATGCACTTAGTGAACAAGTATGATGGATATACTAAAAGCGAACACAAAGTGTGATAGATGCACTTAGTGAACAGAGTATGATTGATACACTAAAAGTGAACACAAAGTGCGATAGATGCACTAAGTGAACAAGTATGATAGATACACAAAACGGGAGTGTGTGATTGATACACAGAGCGAACGCGTGTGATTGATACACAAAGTAGGCATAGTGTGAGCGTGTGTGATTGATACACAAAGTGGGCAAAGTGAATGTGTAATAGATATACTATTTGAGCAAAGTGTAATTGATATACAAAGAGTGAAGTGAGCAAAGTGTGATTGATACACTAAAGATGAATACAAAGTGTGACAGATGCACTTAGTGAACTAAGTATGATTGATATACTAAATGTGAACACGAAGTGTGATAGATGCACTTAGTGAACAGAGTATGATTGATATACTGAAAATGAACACAAAGTGTGATAGATGCACTATGTGAACAGAGTGTGATTGATACACTAAAAGTGAACACAAAGTGTGATAGATGCACTTAGTGAACAAGTATGATGGATATACTAAAAGCGAACACAAAGTGTGATAGATGCACTATGTGAACAGAGTGTGATTGATACACTAAAAAGGAACATAAAGTGTGATAGATGCACTTAGTGAACAGAGTGTGATTGATACACTAAAAGCGAACACAAAGTGTGATAGATGCACTATGTGAAACAGGGTATGATTGATATACTAAATGTGAACACGAAGTGTGATAGATGCACTTAGTGAACAAGTATGATGGATATACTAAAAGCGAACACAAAGTGTGATAGATGCACTATGTGAACAGAGTGTGATTGATACACTAAAAGGGAACATAAAGTGTGATAGATGCACTTAGTGAACAAGTATGATGGATATACTAAAAGCGAACACAAAGTGTGATAGATGCACTATGTGAATAGAGTGTGATTGATACACTAAAAGCGAACACAAAGTGTGATAGATGCACTATGTGAAATAGAGTGTGATTGATGCACTAAATGAATGAAGTGTGATTGATACACTAAAAACGAACACAAAGTGTGATAGATGCACTATGTGAACAGAGTGTGATTGATACACTAAAAGTGAAAAGAGTGATTGATACACTAGATGAATGAAATGTAATTGATACACTAGATAAATGAAGTGTGATTGATATACTAGATAAATGAAGTGTGATTGATACACTAAATAAATGATCTTAAAACGGAACTTCTTTGAATGAACCGTACATACAATATCGTGCGTTATTGAGGAAGAAACTTGATAGGTACAATGCATTACAATGCATAATGCTTAAGGAAAGCAATAAATGGACAAAGCGGCGCTTTAGAAAGAACCTCATGAGGTGAGTGGCGATGAACCGCTCTACTCTGATGGGGATCTCCCCTCGTGATCTTCGAACACTTACCTTCAACTTACAGTACAAAGGCTCTGAAATGCTAACAAGGGTCCTTCACGTAGAACACTTGGGATGCCACTTTTCTTCCTGACCACATTCACAACTTTCCCTATTCTCCAACGGGGTGACAGACTAGGTTGGCTCAGTATCCAGAATTGAGGTGCATACATGCTATCTCAACCTATGGGGCTTCCATACAGATTTCAAGCCGGGGATACACCCCTGGGTATTTAAACCAGACTTTAGTCCCGGAAATCCCGAACCTTTATGTTCTAGGCATCAGCCATTCGAACTCTAGTTTCCACCGTCGCAGCTGGTCTCTTAGGAACTCATTGCAAGCACGGCCAAGATGTCTCTGGCACGAAACGGTCCTCAAGGAGAGCACTTCTGATTGCCTATTCTGGCTTGAAGCAGACTTGATCTTGAGCTTGAGGTAAAGGTACATTCATACTTCGGAGCATTGGCAAGACCTGAAGAGGTACACACGGAATGTAGTCCTGGAACTTACTAAAGTTGAAACAAACTCAGATACCCGACATTTTCCTCTTTTGCTTTTGCTTTGCAGTCCGGAACCATATATAGCTTCAGATAGGTCCTAGTTCTACTGTTCTCACATGACCTGGGTTAAATCCTGCGATTTTATGAAAGAACAAATCCTGTTTTGTACAAATGTGGAGAACGGCACGGCACTCGGAGCACAAAACGATTTTATTTTTGAAATTGAGAGATGAGTTTTCGACCAAGTATTGAGCCTACGACTGAACACAGCAAAACGACTCAACAAGGAAATAAAAGGCACACAACCTAGACACATCGAGTAACACTCGAAACGACTCAAAACAAGAATTGAGATAAAACAAAAAGACACGTCACTCAGACGCGCACAGGGAGCCTGTTTCACCGGGTAGTGTTTCTCACCCTTTCTCATTTGTGGTTCTCACATCACTCGGCCCTCAAGCTCTGTTTTTCTGAAAATGCCCTCTTCTCACTTTTCCTCTCATCGCACATCTCTCTATTCTTCAATCTCTCATTTTTCATCCCTCCCCTGGGTGGTTGATGGATAAACAGCAAATTGTGGGCTCGTGCCCCTAGCATTTTGCTAGATTCTCTTGCTTCCGCTCACAGCTAGTGAATTCCTCCCACGGAAAGTTGCGCTACAACTGGGTGTGTAGCAAATCTGTAGCTAACATCAGTTGATGATGCTTTGCTGGGGAGTTCGGACGTGATAAGATCTGTCCAGATGATGGAGTGGAATATCTTGCCCCATTCTAGTTCGTGCTTCGCACTTTGCTTGATACCTCGTTGCTTGAAGGACGAGAGAGCTTTCAGCCCTTTTGTTGACAGTTTTAGTTGTGCCATTTTTTGGCAGGTAGAGTGCCCTTCTTGGCAAGTATTGTGGCAATGGGGAAAAGACAGAACACCTGACTCAACTGTGCCCCTAGTTCATCATTTCGACCATTTTTTATTTTTGGCTTTCTACTAAGACAATTTTGACCAAAATAAGAGTTTGATTAACATGCTTATTCGATTTTCTGATTTAAAATCATGCAAGTTAGGCTATGAGCACTGAGAGTTTTCCTTTTTTGGGTCCAAGAAATGGTCCAGTTTTGAAAAATGGAGTACTTTTCGAGAAGATTAGTCAACCTCAGTAAAAATTCTCAAAAACTATTTTTGCAAACGACCACTGCTCAACGAGCACGGAACCTACTCTTAAGATGCACAACCTCAGACCTACAGCAATGGAAAATTGCCCCTTGTCTGAAGAACACTGCATGGCAACGGAAAGTTGCCTCTTGTTTGAAATGACACTGCGGCGTTTTGAATGGCAACGGAAAGTTGCCCCTTGTTTGGATAGCACCGCAGCGCATTGTAGTCAGTCCTCAGAGCGACGAACACAAACAGACTCTCAGATACAGAGAAGACAAAGATGACCAAAACCATCGCATGGACACAATCGAATTTGAAGTGTTTTACGGCTGGACTTCAGAATGAAGTTGCCTACGTATCCCAAAGATGGGAATCAAGCCTTACGTAGTTCGGGGTTAAGGTACACTCGGGTATTTAACCTCTCATTTTTATGCTCTAACTTTTGCCAAGGCCGCCCTTTACGGGTTTTCAACCTTGCGAGCTATGTTTTTCTTTTCTTTTCAATTCTTTTCATTTCATTTCTTTTTTGATTTTCTTTTTTTTTTTTGTTCTTTTCTTTGCATCTTTCTTTTTTTTGTTCTTTTGTTCTTTTCTCTTTTTTTGTTCCTTTTTCTTCTTTTCTTGCTCTAACTTTTGCCTGGGTCGCCCTTCCGGGTTTTCGGCCCAGCGAGCCTCTCAAGGGTAAAAGTATAGCTTTGTCCATGTCAAATGGTTTTGAGATCCCGAAGTCATCTGAATCCAGGAGAATGGCTGTTGTTCACTGACGATGCAAGAGTTCATCCAATGGAGAGCGAATTTGCCCCTAATGTTTGTGGATAGGAACTCGGTTGTCCTTCAACAATGCCTTCTTCTTTCCTCCCTTCTGGGGTTTGGCATTCTTGCCGATCTTCATCTTGGACTCTTCGAGCACATTTGAAATTCTGGCCCCTAGTTCGAGGGGTGCTCCTGATCTAGCTTTGCAAGCTTCTTTTGATGACATCTAATCTTCTTGACCTGACTTTCCTGGCCTCTTGTTCGAGGGCTGCTTCAAATCCGGCCACACAGGCCTCACATCGTAGTTGACCGTTGAACCTTCTGAATTTAAGTTCAAGGTTTGGAAGTGAAGGGATTGAGTCTCGAGGCTGAGAGCGATCCTAGGCTGCACAATCTCAGGAGCGATTCCACACAGGTCTTCGCAGGACCGCGCAAAACATTTTGTTTTTGAAATTTTTTTAAGAAAGCGACAAATCGCTCGCGCTAAAGATAGTGTGAAACCAGTCTGGATCAAGCCAGGGTCCTTCTCAGTACTCACGCTAACAAGCATGATTTCATTCATTAAGGGCTTAGCACGCCTCTCTTTCTCTCAAATGATCAAAGTTTTGCAAATCCCAAGGAATTCCTTCCTCTTCATTTTCACCGCAATGTTCAAAAAAAAGTTTTGAAAACTTAGGTCAATGTGATAATTTCAAGGCACAAGAGAGCAGGTGGAATGCACTGCCGTTTCATTCAGATTCCGACACAACTAGCACACGGCAGAAGCGAACACAGAAGTGCAAAAATTACTGCTGTTTCATTCAAATCTTTTGGTGTTACTGGCTCCCTGGCAGAAACAGACTCAAAAGAAAACAAAAAGACAAATAGAAAACAAGCAAGGGATGCCCGAGGTAACACCCCCGAAATCACCCGACTCTAACAGGACTGACTCGATACAACAAGACAGACCCAACTGACTCAGTACAAAAGACTGACTATATACAAAACAACAGACTGACCCAATACCCAAGTCAGAAAGTACAAAAACTAGCATTCACAAATGCTCGAAACAGTGCATGCCATACGCCACATCAGGAGTAAACTGAGCGCCGCTCGCAGGTGGTTCATCCTTTGATCACATAATCACATTATCCCCCACAAGTTCAACTGATCAAGTGCCGATAGACTTTGTAGGACCTGGTGCGGCAATGACCCCGTTGTCAAACAGATCTTGTACATCATGGCGCAGACGAAAACAACTGTCGGTGTCATGACCGGTTTGTTGATGGTAGGCGCAGTATTTGGTATGATCATGCTTTGCAGGGATAGGATCGGGTAGGGGCCGCTGTTCCAACGGTTTCAGATGCCCTTTCCGGATTAAGACATCTAGAGCCTTTGACAAAGGCATATGAAGTGGGGTAAAAACCCTCTTGACTCGAGGCGGGTATCTGGTTCCTTGTGAGCTACTTCCGGACGCACCGGTGAATGGGGTAGTTATTTTTAATACGGTGGTGGTAACCATGCCTACATCAGAAGATCTTGCAGCTGCATCACCACTGGTGGTCACATTTGAACTGCGGGAAAATGCCCTCCTGGGCTGGTCTTTCTCCTGGTCAAGAAGGCCCTGCTTCATAGCGTCCTCGATCTGTACCCCTATCTCATGCAGATCAGAAAAGGTGGGGAAGGGGAGAACGATCATTTTATGCATAAGCTTGGGCTGGAGATTGCGCACAATCATCCTGATTTGGTCCTTGTCAGTAGGCCTCAGGGTCATCATTGAAGCTTTGGCCCTCCAGCAGGCTACGAAATTAGAAAAACTCTCCTTAGGCTCCTGCCTTGTTGTCTCAAGATCACGAGTTGTAACCTCGATTTGCGTGTTATAGGAGTACTGCGCAACGAAGGCCTCGGCCATCTCATCCCAGTTCCATTTGACATCATCTTTTAATTTTGCATACCAGATGGCCGCCACACTCGACAAGTTCCGGCCGAATAATGAAAGTTTCTGCAGCCTGGTGAGGCCCATCGGCCTTAGTATATCTGAAAACAAACGGAGATGCACCATAGGATCCCCGGATCCATCAAAACGGTCGACTTGTGGCATCTTAAAGCGGTCTGGCAGCGTCACGGCCGCATCGGTATACCCATCCTCAATGTCCGGGATGGACCTGGCGCCCTGAGATTTCTTGAATAGCTTTTCAAGCTTGCTCACCTTCAATGCTGTGGGGTCCACCTCGGACTCAAAGGGAGAATCCGGCGGGTTGGTGGCTGTTTTGGATAATTGGGGTACGATTGGGGGCGGAGCCGGTCCCATTGGAATGTCCGTACCTTCCCGGACATTTGGTGTCTCCCCAGGCGCTGGAGCTCCTGGTGGGGGAGGAGCCTGATGCGAAGCAGATGCTCCGTTTTGCTGTTGCAGCCTGGTGATTAGCTCAGCTTGCTGGGCCATGATTGCAGCCTGCTGTTTGGAAAATTCCGCCTGACGGGCAGCGTCTTGCTGCATGAGTTTCATACTTTCTTGAAGTTGACGCATCATTGCCTCCATCCCTGATGTGTTATGCTGATCCATCTAACTGACTGGTATCTATCCCTGTAGTAGAAATTGAGATCTCAGCCTGACTGTTCACTGGTGGGGTGGATAAGGGCCACTGATCTGGTAACCGCTGAACTGGTGATTTGTGCCTGACTGGCCCTTTTTACCCTGCCTCTGGCGGAGGAACACTGATTGCCCTTGAATTGAATCTCTGACCTAACAAAGTCTATCAGCACAAGTTCGATGAACCTCGGGGGATATCGGAGCCTTCTGAAGCTATGGTTCCTAGACTACCTAGCAAAAGAGAAAACATGCAGCATCTCAGCTCAACTTCACCAAAACAGATACAAGTGTAGCAGGATGACTGTGCCCTTTACTGAATTCTGCCTCCAAAATTCTGCCTCAAATCTAATACCCTTTGGTAAACCGAATCCCAAGATGCTGAACTGGTGCCCGCAGGCCTGATGCCCAAACTTGTAAACTGATACATGCATTCGTATAGAGATGCATTCTAAAGCACATAACAAGCAAGTGAGAGCCAAAACACCCCTATGTCGGGGTAGGGTTTCCCTGTCCTATTTGTCAGGAGCTAGGATTTCACTACGCACGCAGCGGTTTCAAACAACCTAAATCGGGTAAGCAACCTGTCCTAGCTTGGAATGGTCACTATGGATTCCGAATATGCACTAGGTCGAATGGTCAAAAGGGTGCCTCGGTAAAACCGGGGTTTGTGTTCCCATACTGGCAGAGCCCACAACCGGTCAGCCTTATGGTCATGTCTTGACAAGACAAGCCTCCGGCAAACCGTTCAGGAATAGCAGATGGCAAACACGGTGTCCTAGGCGTACCAATGCAAATGCAATGCAAAGAAACACATAAGTGTAGTCAAAACCAGATATCATGAGTTCGAGTCAAGTTCTCTAAGTCCCCAGTAGAATCGCCAGAAACTGTAGACGTCCCCCGAACGCCCCGGGAGGGTGAGCTCCCGTTTTGTTCATTTGGGGTCACTACAGCTCAGGACTCTCAAATTGTCACGATTCTAAGTCTGAACCAAAGAGTCCAAATCCGGCAAATCGTTTTGAGAAAACAGATTTTTAGAAAAGAAGTGCCAAACATGGACTGCTTTTCCAGATACAGAGTCGCCACCTAAATATTTTATTTTGGGGGAAATTTAGGAAACCCTGACTGGTTTGCCTAAGGCCACGTGTCCGTCATCACCAAAGTTGCCTCGGCTCGGGAACTTGGGTACGATTGGGGAAGGTCACTTCGTGAGCACCCCCGCTCGCCCGATCAAAGATCGGCCTCTACTACCCATGATATCTAGTTTTGAAAACATTGTGTGTTCTTATTCCGGTTATTAGCCTAGATTACTATGTGATGCGCACAGCATACAAGTATAGACTGGGTCGCCTGAATTGGAACAAAACATTTCATGTTTGTCTTTGAAAGATGGTTTGCTACTCGCAAGTAGCTTAAAATGCAGATTTTGCCACCCTCGGGTGGGCTTAGAAAAGATGGTTTTGCCACTATCTAGTGGGCTTAAAGCAAACAGTTGATGATTTATTCCAATCCAAGTAGCCCAACCTTCACCCACAGGCATTCAGGCAGTTATATCACACAAGCAATTAGCCTCATGGTAAGCATGCTATTCATGGCAGTCACTCACACGCATGCAAGGATGCTAAAGCAAAAAACTCACCGAGTACTCCAAGCCAAAACAGAAGCTCATTAGAAATCCATGCATGATCCTAATTATACAGAGATGCCTAATGCAACACATGCAAAAATGCAACTATAGCAGGCTCGGCTATTCTAAACATGGCATATGAAATGCTACAACTAACATGTATTCAACTTGGAATTGAAAATACAATGCAGTTAGTATGATGCGCCGAGCCCGGTGCATGCAAAACAGATGAATGATGCAAACATGCTGTCATACTGTATGCTAATTGAAATATGCCCTAATCTAACCATCATAAACAGGTAAATAAAAGGGAAGAAAGACGTGGGGTTGGAAGACATACATCACACTCACCCACACTTATTACACTTATGCCCTCGCACAGAGGGTCCGAATAAATAGTACAGTCCAAATATTACAGTCCAAATTATACAGTCCAAATATATACAGTCCGAATATAAACAAATTCCTAATTAATTTACAAATTAACTAAGAAGAGCTATATACTGGCATGCAAGCCAGGGACTGCCTTGACTCTGATGGATGATACATGTCTGGGCTGCCTTGCGCGGAAATCCACTGGGATGCCCTGATTAGCCTCTGTTTTGTAATTTTTCTTGGAAAGCGCACCAAACTCCGGAAGGTTGCTAATTCTTGATTTGCTGCAACAGAGAGCAGGAAAGGGGCATAGCAATGTATTTTCACAAATGTATGCATGTCTCGATCTTCGTGCCACCAATCACGCATCTCGATGCATGATGGCCGAAGAGTCGAATTGTGCAACTCAATGTAGAATGAATGCGCATGAAAACTCAACTAAAACCTAACTCCATCATGGATAATCCGGAGTGTCGGTGACTTGGAATTGAGACACGTTCCGTCACTCGGAGTACGAAACGTACCTCATTTCCCGTGCTCGGGCTAACCCCTATCCCAAGCACAATGCAATATGCATGATATGCATGAAATGCAACAAAGATACAACATAGCATACACAATGCTATGAAATGGCATACACAATGCACGAGATGTCATGGCATACACAATGCGCTAACATACAACCTAGCATACGCAATGCTATGAAATGAAATGGCATACACAATGCATAATGGACTTACACCAACACAAGTGGACCTCAGCCACACTCGCATAAGAGGCCATCAGATAAAAAACAGACAACTCGGAATGCGTGCACACATGCACGCAAATCGAGGACTAATCCTAAGGCACGAAATGCCACTCTAACGAGGCATGGCGAGGCATGAAATGTGATATGCAAACATGCCAATTTCAGCAGCAAAACATGACCCAAAACAGCCCCGAATCATAGGAATATGGCACCCGATGCATGAAAATGGTCCCGAAATGCAAAACTAGGTACATGAAATGGCTTACAGCTATACAAAGCATGCATAATTGGTACATGGAATGAAAATACAGAAGAAAGAAAGCCCCAAAATAAGCATTTTTACAGTTCAAAGCATGGCCAAACAGTAAGCACAAGTGGGACTAAATTATCATACAAAAATGGCTCCGCAAGGGAGGCAATGAAACAAGTGGTAGATGAAAAGCCCAAACAGAAAAATAATCTTCTACAACACTGAAGAGGGACCAAAAATATGACTACTTACAGTTTATGGCAACCCCCAAAACAATATAAAAGTATGCTCAAAATGCCATGCAAGGTAGGGCCCAAAAGAGGTCAAAACACAAAGTATACAAAAAATTCATCAAACAGCAAAAGACCCTTAATGAAACATGACAAGGGGGTCAAAATATGGCCACTTTCAGTTCGTACCAAGGTCCAAAAACAGAAGAAAAATAGGCTAAAAAAACATGCAAAATGAGGCAAAAACATGGATTTCAAAGCAAGTAGCACATGGGGTATCTAAACAGTGATGAGCCCTTCTTCAATGTTGAATAAGGGCTCAAAACAAGCTCACTTACAGTTTATGACATGCCCCAAAACAGATTACACATAGGCCAAAAATAACATGCAAGATTAGGGCCTAAAGGAGAGATAAAGCAGGAAGTGCAAGATGGGGACCTCAAATGACAAAATTCCCTTAATGAATCATGAAATAGAGCTCAAATAAAGGGTACTTTAAGTTTTGGTCGGAGCTCAAAAAAGCAAGCAAAATAGCTAGAAAAATGTTCCAAAATTAAGCTCAAAAAGAGGGAATTGACATTTACCTTTGAAGACCAACCCTTGGTTGCTTCTTGGCTTGAGAAGTGATGCCTCCTAGCTGCTGGAAAGCTTCCCAAGCTGCTGGAAATGGAGTAGTGGTGGTGATGCTAGGTAGTGATGAAGGAATGGTGCAAGAAACTTGGATGCTTGAGCTTGAAAGAGAGAGATGGAGGGAGATGTGTGTACCAGGCTTAAGGCAAATTTTTTCAACCCTCAAGACAGAGCTGGAGGCTCTGTTATGTAGAAAAAAATGGGGGAGAAATGGAGGGAAAAAGTGGGGGGAAAATGGGTCAAGTTTCCCCCCAAAAGTTGTCCCCCGGATACAGGTTTTTTGGGGGGAAAACAGATATACAGCTGGAATATACACATTGCAAGGATCATGGCCGGCCAAGGATCATTGGAATATACCATGGCCGGCCGGCCAAGGGTCAAAATGGTCAAAAAGATTTTCTGGCCGGCCACCACAAATTGGTGTCCTCCCAGGTGCCCTCAACACAACCTTGTGGTTCAAAATTGTCAACTGTAAAACATGAGAGAGAATAGGCCATTTTTAGGAAGGGTTCAAAAGGGTCAGGTGGAATTACTGGCCGACCACCAACTTTTGGTGTCCTCCCATGTGTGTACAACACAAATATGGGGGTTAGGATTGAAGAAAGTGACCCTAGGGTGGTCAACATTGGCTTGGAAGTGAGAAAAACGGGCGTCGGAGGGCGCCGGAGGAATATAACTGGTTGCTGAAACAATTGCTGGCCTTCCACCCTTCTACGGCCTTCCTGGTGATGAAACAGAGGTACCTGCCAAAAATGAACGAAAACCGATGCAAAACGAATGTTCGGGGGCCAGAACACGCAGTTCGGGGCCCCGAAAACTGCTTGTTAAGCACCGAAAGTGTTATTCAACCACGAAGTAGGTCTCTCAGACCTCAGTGTCCCTCAAAAGGGAGTAAATAAGATGCATGCCAAAAACCGGAGCAATCGGAGATAGTTAGGCGGTCCCGAACCGAGCCACACGGCCTGACGGCTCCGAAAAATCGGGAACCGGGCTCCGAAATAGGCAAAATGGCCTACAGCCACAAAATGTAGCCCACGGCCACTGAGAGATGGTCTACAGGACCTCTCCCTCCCCCTCAGGAAAAGAAACAGAGAAAACCGAGTCTGGTTCGCAAATCGAGGCAAGGCACAGAAGAGGGTTCGGAAATCCGGAAGCAGGGCTCACGGCCGCGACTTTGAGACTTCTGAACGAGCACAAAACGCAACATCACCGAGCCCTTTACGCTTGGCCATGCCCTTTACGCTTTTATTGGAATCACTTGGCCATGCCCATTTTCCAATTCATATTTTCCTGTGTGCTTCGATTTATTACATCAGTTTATTACTTTCCTGTGTGCTTCAGTTTATTAAATCTGTTATTATTTTCTGTGAGCTTTAGTTTTCTTTCCCTCTTCATCTATTTTTTTTTATTTATTTATAAAATAAGTAAAAAAACTTAATTTTCATGACACACCCATCCAATGATTTCTAATATATAAAAGAAGAATATCAGTTGGTGTTATCTTATTTTCACATTGTGTTGATTTTAGTTTAATTCCAGAAATGTTGGATTAGGTATATATATTATTAAAAAAAAAATATTTATGTTAAGTTGTCTTTCTTTAGTTTGTGGAAACAACTGAGATGTTTATATACTTGATCCCTTCGTATAAGAGAAAAATCAGAGCTTAATAAAAAATGAAAATAAAAAATGTATTCTTTTAACCATCCTTGTTGGAAATTGGAGTTTGTCATAAATGCCCTATGGAGATCAAACCATTGTTATTATTTGAGAATTTGAACTTTTGTTGGAATTTTTTAAATTTTGTGAGACTTTTCCATTCATCGAATTTTGCATTTTATAACACTTCACTTGATGCTTCAAATAGAACATATAGTTGCTGAACAAAGCCAATTTTTTTAATTTCTGTTATTGTTTTCTGTGAGGGAAAACAAAATTGTTTTTTTACGAAATCTGTTATGTAAAATTGTTTTTTCACATCAGTTTATTGCTTCCCAAAATAGTTTATTACATTAGTTTATTGTTTTCCTGTATGATCCAAAGATTTAGTTATGGAATTATTGGGATTACATCAGTTTATTACTTCCTCGTCTGCTTCAGTCATGAAAATTTGTTTATTTTGCCTCTCCCTTGTCTGCTAGCTTGTGATTGAATTAGATACTAATGAAAAATTAGAGAAGAAAAATATTAGCTTAGGGATTATTTTTATAGTTCCTTATCTTATGTATTTGCTACTAAGTACTCAGGTAGAATTACATTGTATTGTCCCAAAAAGCACCTAAAGCTACTAAAACTTACCTAAATTTCTTCTATAATGGATTGAAAGTTTCTTTTTAAACGTGTATATAATATATAGACTCTAATTTGACTTGGACTATTTATTTTGGAACTTACAATATAAAACCTATACAAACCTAAACCTCATACATAGAGATCCTTTAACATAATTATGCAAGTCCCAAGTAGGTGTTGCATTGAAGTAGATTAATTCCACCTTTTTCTCTTTTTAAATTTGATTTTTCTCTTGAGCTTCTTATGGCCTAGATTTAGTAGCAAACAATTGAGATCTTGAATTTTTGCTAATTTTTCATTATGACATTGCTTTTATGGGACCATTGAATTATCTTATTAATTTTGGAAATGTTTTGTTGATGTTTTAAAATTTCTTGATCATTTCTTAATACCTCAAGAAATATTTTTTTCCATGAGTCGTTGGTTTTTGTACTTATGTGAAGTTTACTTTGTCATGCAGACAAGAAATGCAACATGATTAGTTGCTCCAGCTATTGCCGCGAGTTTTGGTGCCTTAACACATACATTGGGCATCCTCGTTCCTGTGATAGGAGCAAGTGGATTTGCAACAGTTACAACTGCAACTGCTATAGGAACCGTTGTCAGTAGTTTTAGATAATCTCTTAATAGTAGTTGATATATTTAGAAAGTTAGATATGCATAGTTTTGGATGGTTTAAACTTTTTGTACAATTTAGAACTTAAGGATGTAGTTTTCGAATGTTTAGAATGTATAGACAATTGTTGAATGTTTATAATTTATGGATATAGTTTCCTTTTAATGTTTCAAACAATATTTTTATGGTTGATTGATATTTTGTGATGCATGTTTGTAATATTTGTTAGATTGTACAAAATTGGTCAAATCGAACCTGTTGAATTTAAAAATAAAAAAATAAAAACTGCATATTCTACGGCAGGCATAATAAGTCGTATTACATATTTTACGGCGCGCAATCAGCGTCGTTATTTGTCTCACCAATTAACGGCGTGCAAAAGTAGTCGAAAAAATAACGACGACGTACAAAATCTGTCATTAAATAGTTTTTAATGGCGTACTCTAGCATGTCGTAAAAAAAGTAACGACGACGTACAAAATCTGTCGTTAAATAGTTTTTAACGGCGTACGAAGCATGTCGTTGAAAGTGAATGACTTTCCATGACTGGTCATAATATGACGCGCGTTGCACGTCGTAGAAGGGTTTTTACGGCGTGCATTGCGCGCCGTAGAAACCTTTTTTTGTTGTAGTGTATGTTCCAAATGCAAGACATTTTGAACTTACTTCCCGAATTCAAATCGTTTTGAAAAGTCGTGTTTTGAGTTCTGGTTTGAAATCTTGTTTTGAAAACACGATTTCAAAATTTTTTACAATACGTTGATTAAATCAGTAGATCACAATTCGAAAACATGACTCTGAGTTTGAAGTCGTGTTTTCATGTTATCAAAACACGAGTTCTCAAAACAATAAAGCAAGATAGATTTGAAAAGTAAGTTCAAAACTACTTCAGAGTTTTGGAAATGGCATGAGTTTAGTAAAAATACTCCTGCTATTTGTTATATTGTTTCTGGTCAATGGGCTAAACTGTTTGGTGTAATTAGGGTGGTGCAAAGAAGGTGACCATTTCTGCCCCAAGTAAGGATGCCCCTATGTTTGTTGTGGGTGTTAATGAGAAGGAATACAAGCCCGATCTTGACATCGTCTCCAATGCTAGCTGCACTACAAACTGTATTGCTCCTCTCGCCAAGGTTACACTGACACCAATTTAGAATCGGCTAGAATTGTTGGCTTAGTTAAAATTGGTACATTGCTTTGCTTAAAATTTTCTATTTCAACAATTTTGCCAAGTTATTCATGATAGGTTTGGCATTGTTGAGGGTCTTATGACTACTGTTCACTCCATCACTGGTGAGTGCTTACATGGTTAGGTTGTTGCTTCGGGATATGATTTGTGATATCTTTTTCAATTTTCTCTCTTGTAAATCGTCACCCAGCCACTCAGAAGACTGTTGATGGGCCATCAAGCAAGGATTGGAGGAGTGGAAGAGTTGCTTCCTTCAATATCATTCCAAGCAGCACTGGTGCTGCAAAGGTAGTCAGCAAATTATGTAAATGACGCTGTCCTTATGTGTGAAAATTGTTGCCTGTATTTGATTTGATATCAATATCATTTGAGATGCGGAGTGTCAATGTGGTACTGTATTTTGTTCTGTTTTGTTCACTCCCAATGGGTATTTATTTCATATTCTTATGGTGTTGAGCTTTTTGATTAATTTGCATGTGTGTTTGCTTTCTTCTACTCTAACATGCAGTCGGAAAAGTTCTGCCAGCACTGAATGGCAAGTTGACTGGAATGGCTTTCCGAGTTCCGACAGTGGATGTTTCAGTTGTGGATCTCACTGTGAGGCTTGAGAAAGGAGCTTCTTACCAGCAAATCAAAGATGTGATCAAGTGAGTGTTTATAGTATTCCTTCAAACTAGCTGCATTGTTTTATATATTAGACAATCAAACTGAGATGCCTAATAGATTTGTTTGATTGTATTTATTTGTCAGAACAAGGACACTTTAGTATGAAGTTTCTTTAACTGCCAATTCTCGTTTAGTGGTTGGATTTTACTTCTGTTTTTTTCTGATCTTTGATTCCGTTTCTTGGTTAATTTCAGGGAGGAGTCAGGGGGCAAACTCAAGGGGATTACGGGGTACACTGAAGATGACGTTGTCTCAATAGACTTTGTGGGTGACAGCAGGTAGATTGTCCTACTGTTCTTTCCTTCCTAATGTTCTGGCTGATTAGGTTTGTGGGCAACACTCAGTGGATGTGATCTCATGAAATTGTTATTGAATTTGTGTGTTTTATGTTGGTCATGCATCTTTGATGCCAAGGCTGGGATTGCTTTGAATGAACATTTCGTGAAACTTATTGCTTGGTATGACAATGAATGGGGTTACAGGTAATTTCAGTACTCCATTTTACTCGGGTCGCTTGCACGCAACGTTGCGTCGTCCCTTGACACAATCTTCTATGCTTTTGCAGTTCACGTGTGGTTGTCTTGATTGTGCACATGGCTTCTGTTCAAGCTTGATGCTAATCTCATGAGATGATAGAGGGTGACTTTGTTTTACTTTTGTCGTACTGGTTAGTGTTTTAGGTCCCCTGAGGTTTTGGTTTGGAATAAACTACGCAAGAGTCTTGTGTAGTCTTGTTTTGGATGTTTACTTATGGAGTCTTTGTGTTATCTTTGTTTCCCTTGTGTTCATAGGAAAAATAATCGAAAATTCTGTAATATATGAAAAGTTGGTATAATATATTTGAGGAGTTTTTATTATAATTAATTGTTATTTTCCTGTAAAAGCTTCATTTACTGTAGTTTTAGGATATGAGTTGGGTTTGGAATGATATTGAAATTTTCATATTCAATGATAACAATTTTTTGTGAGCTTTTGTGCCTTTCTGTATGCTCGGCTAGAGGACCACCAAAGGTTAAGCCTTCATATGGAATGTTAAGAAGGTTACAAGCTTATTGATGTATTCTCTGCACATCTAAACTGTTTTTGTATGGTTCTAATGTGTAATCCATACCATCATGTCTTCGGTGGCGTGGTTTTAAGCATAGAAAGGATTGAGTTGGATTTTGTTCGATTTATTAGTTAACTTTTGCTAGTAAAAAAAGCAGGGAAGAAGAGGGAGACTTAATTCAGTTGTGGTCAAAATGTGGTTTTACATTGTGTGAAAAATGTGGTTTTACATTGTGTGAATTGGTTAACAAATTCATTTTCACACCCACCTTACTCTTTATTTTCTTCTTCTGTTTGATTGATGTCCGTGAAGCTGGATGGTGCAAAGGGTCTATTTGGTATAGCTTATAGCTTCTTGTAAGGTGGACGTTGATAATTAAAAAGTAAAGAGCAAAGTTAGAAATATCATTCTCTCATTTTTTTTTTAATAATTAGCTTTTCAAGTTATTTTTACTTAACAAAAATGTTTTAGAGCTCTAATATAGGAGCTCTAATAGCTCTAATGGGAAGGTGGGTCCCACCCTGATGTGATATTTGTGTCTTGTTTTGTTTTATTTTTTTTATTTTTTTGCTTTGACAAATCATTAGAGCTCAAATTAGAGCTCTATATTTAGAACTCTCTATCATTTCCCTTTTACTTAATTGTACAAAGCACTAGAACACAAAGTTTTAAATAAATAAATAAAAAATTACAAGCAGTCTTTGTTGCACCAAATAGAGATTAACATTTTATCAAATAGAAATCAACATTTGTTTGCACGATCATAAAAACGGAAAATTATTTGATACTTTAGGATTGTTATGTGTTAGTGTTTCTAATTAATCATCAATTGTCATGCCTCATGTTACTCTCTTCATTGATAGAAATCAGTGAATTTCACTCTCTCCATCAATCACATTCAATTTAAGGTACCATATAGTGACACTTGAAACACCAAATGACTTCTCACAAGATATTGAATGCAACGTTTTGAAAAATGAATCAAACTAGCCAATTATGGTTATTAAACAAACTTCCCATTGTCCACCTCAGCAGGCTTATCATGGAGAAATCCTTGCCAGCTGGAAAGGCCACACATGCTTTTCAAAAAATATAAAAAAATTTAAGGTAAATTACAAATACAATATCTGAGATTAGATTAAAATACGAATTACTTCTTATAGTTTTAAAAATTACATTCTACCTTCTGAGATTTCTAATTTCATAACAAATTACCCCTTTTATTAATAAATCATCAAGTCAATTAATAGTTTTTAATGGTGTTAAAAATATGTTTCTATTAATAATTCAGGTAATTTTATTATTATACAGGAGAGCAATTATAAATTTTATTTTTTTAATTAATTCTGTTAAATAAAAAATTCTAATAAAGGGGTATTTGTAATTTTTCAAACCACAGGGAACAATTTGTATTTTAAGCAAATTTCAAGAGTGTATTTGTAATTTACCCAAAAATTTAATGTCATAAGAAAAAATTACAAAACTAACTTGTATAAAAACTAACTGTGGTACTACATGTATCAATTAGTGTACTAACCAGTGTACCAACACTAGTTATGACATTATTATTAGCCTCACTCATTATACAGATTACAAATATCAAAAATCTCTTAAATTATGCTACATCATCAATTGGTACATTAATTAGTATACTAATTGATGCATATAGTATTATTCAAAAACTAATGAGGCTGCAGCGAATTTATCAAAGTAAATAATATACCAAGATGATTGTTAATTGTAAAAATATTACCCTATATTATTTTAGTGAGAGATTCTTTATGAATTTTCTATAACAATTTTTTCACTTTTAAAATTTTGCATTCGCTTAATATATCAAAAATGAGACAGTAAAAATTGACAACCCAAAATTATTAATAAAACCGAAATTGTAAGGCTAATTTCAAATTTCATGTAAAAAAAATCAATGGATCAAAAACATTTTTTTATTCTTTTGTTATTTTTACTTTCGATCAATATGCTAATCTCGTTGATTTTGTAATACAATTGATTTGGGAAAAGTCATTTTTTAAGGCCAAATTAATGTTCCTAAATTTTATTGCTTTAAATAGAGCCTTCAATAGTTTGTTATTAGAGCTGCTTAACATAACAATTTTGGTGCAAAAGTGATTCTTCAATAATTTGCCATTGGAGCTGTTAAATTTGGCAAATGCCAAATGTGTCAATTCATCCAAAACTAACTGTTTCCTTCCTTTTTTTTTTTTCTTTCTTCCCTTCCTTTTTCATCCTTCCCAGCAAACCAACCGCGGTTGACAAGCTCTCTGTTTCTGCATAACTCAGCAAAATTTCATCCACCGGTCGACCACCCGGTCTTTCGGTTGATCGACCAGCCAAGACAGTTGTCCAACCTCGGCTTCAGTTGGGATTTGTCAAAATGGCTTTGTATCATTGTAGCACTATTGCTATAATTTGACAATTTGCTATTATAGTATGTCTTTGGAGATGCTATAATAACATTTACCATTAGAGATGCTCTTAGATTTAGTATTTATGTAAAATTGTAAAAAATACAAATTTTTGCACCTTTTTTTTTTCTTTTTATTTATTTATTTATTTTTTGTACTTAGACTTAGGATGGCCAATTATTTTGAGCTTCAAATTGTATGAAATTGTGTGCATTTGCCAAAGTTCATCTCAAATTTAATACGGACTTTTAAATTTTTCTCCAATTATACACAAAATTTGAAAATATGTTATTTAAATTTTAAAAACATTCCATCTGTGTTTGAGTTGCTCGGGTTAGATCTGCCTAAATTTAACTCCTACATGTATAGAATGATTTGCTGGTGATTATTGATATTTTTGCTACCAAAACAAGCTTATAGTATGGGTCGAAAGCTCAGGTTCAACAGGCTGATCTATAATTGGGCCATATTTTTAGCCCAATCTCCTTCCATGTGATTTTGGGAAAAAATGTATTTATAAACTTCTCATTCAATGATCGGTTTTAGAACTCCATTTGTTTATTATTACATGTAATCGGGACGGTTTAATGCGGTTTATCTTAATTGATTATACTTTTTTTTATTCTAAAAATTTTTGACAAATTATTTGATTAAACTTTTGCTTATAATTTATTATGTAAAAATAATTTAAACTAAGGAATGAATACTTTAATTTTTATTTTTGATTATCAATTTTTAATTTATAATAAGTTGCACTGAACAAATTCGTGTTGTTTCATTTTGAGCTCATGTTTGATATATGACATGTCAAAAAAATATATATGGTTTAGAAATATAAAGTATATGAATATATATATGGTTTGATATAAATTTTTTTATTTTTTTATTTTAGGGTTTAGGATTTAGGATTTAATTTTTAAATTTTTTTTATTTTTTTTTATTTTAGACTTTAGGGCTTAGAATTTAGGTTTAATTCTTAAATTATTTATTTATGTTTTAATATTTTAGAGTTTAAAAAAACACAGTGACAACATGAGAGGAAAAAAAAAAAAAAAAAATGGTGAAATCGGCACGGCAGGAACAGCAGGAAGGGGGTGAACTGACTAAGGAAAGGAATCAAATCGCGACGTCGCTGCCGCCAATCACGGTGAAGTCCGCGACGTATGAGGCTTCCTTCCATCTCAGCTTCCCGCTGTCTGGTATGGTTGAGCCATATGGAGGGAATTTTGAATTTTTTTATTTTTTTTTATTTTCTGAGTTTCATCTCCATCTCAGCTTCCCGCATATATAGGGGAGGGGAGGGGAGGGGAGGGGAGGGGAGGCAGCGATTGAAAGGGGAGGGGGAGGGAGCTTTGATACAGAGGGAGGGGGAGGGAGCTTTCATAACAGAGGGGAGGGGGAGGGAGCTTTCATAACAGAGGGAGGGGGAGGGAGCTTTCATAACGCCACCGTCAATACCTCCTCCAACACCACCACCACCACCACCTCCTCCAATAGCACCACCACTACCTACACCACCACTGATACCCCCGCCAGTACCTATACCACCACCAACGGCCTCCTCCAACACCACCACTACCACCTATGCCCCCACCAATACCACCACCGCCACCACCAATACCTCCTCTAACACCACCTATACCACCACCAACGCATCCTCCAACACCACCACCACCACCACCACCACCACCACCACCACCAACACCTCCTCCAACACCACCAACACCTCCCCCTATTCCACCACCAATACCCCTGCCACCACCTATACCACCACCAACACCTCCCCCTATTCCACCACCACCACCACCACCACCACTCAGTGAGGGGAGTGGAGTGAGGGGAGGGGAGTGACGCGAGTGACGGGAGGGGAGGGGAGGGGAGTGACGCGAGTGACGGGAGGGGAGTGACGTGAGGACGCAAGTGAGGGGAGTGAGGGGAGTGACGTGAGGACGCAAGTGAGGGGAGTGACGGGAGGGGAGGGAAGGGGAGTGACGTGAGTGAGGGGAGTGATGGGAGTGGCGTGAGGGGAGTGACGGGAGGGGAGGGGAGTGACGGGAGTGACGTGAGGGGAGGGGAGTGACGGGAGTGACGTGAGGGGAGGGGAGTGACGTGAGTGACGTGAGGGGAGGGGAGTGTCGGGAGTGACGTGAGGGGAGGGGAGTGACGGGTGTGACGTGAGGGGAGTGAGGGGAGAGGAGGGGAGTGACGGGTGTGACGTGAGGGGAGGGGAGTGTTGGGAGTGACGTGAGGGGAGGGGAGTGACAGGTGTGACGTGAGGGGAGTGAGGGGAGAGGAGGGGAGTGACGGGTGTGACGTGAGGGGAGTGACGGGAGTGATGTGAGGGGAGTGACGGGAGGAGAGGGGAGTGACGGGAGTGACGTGAGGGGAGTGACGGGAGTGACGGGAGGGGACGGGAGTGACGTGAGGGGAGTGACGTGAGGGGAGGGGAGTGACGTGAGTGACGAGAGTGACGTGAGGGGAGTGAGAGGAGGGGAGGGGAGTGACGGGTGTGACGTGAGGGGAGTGACGGGAGTGACGTGAGTGACGAGAGGGGAGTGAGGGGAAGGGAGTGACGGGTGTGACGGGAGTGACGTGTGTGACGGGAGTGACGTGTGTGACGTGTGTGACGTGTGTGACGGGTGTGACGGGTGTGACGGGTGTGACGTGTGTGACGGGAGTGACGGGTGTGACGTGTGTGACGGGTGTGACGTGTGTGACGTGAGGGGAGGGGAGGGGGGTGGGGCGGGGGGGGGTTGGGGCGGGGGGGCGGGGCGGGGCGGGGGCGGGGGGCTGGGGGGTTGGGTTGGGGGGGGGCGGGGGGGGGGTTGGGAGGATACAATTAGCAAGGGCAATCTATGGTGATTCAGATGTTTATTTCCTTGATGATCCTTTCAGTGCTGTTGATGCACATACCGGGGCACACTTATTCAAAGGCAAGCAACACCTCTTCATAATAATTGTTTTTAAATTATGTGTGATTTTATATTTTTTGCTTATACATTTAGATCAATTTATTAAGAACTTGAAACTTAATTTGCAGACTTATCTACTGCATCTCTTGTCTGAGAAGACAGTTCTTTTTATAACACATCAGTTGGAATTCTTAGACGCTGCAGATCTTGTCCTGGTAAGTTACTAAGTTGTCGCAACAATTGTGGCCTGCTTCTCTTTTGTTTTTTCTTTAATTCATGTTTTTTTTTTTTTTTAAAATTTAAATTTAATTTAATTTAGGCTTGGTTGGATCCGATTAATTTGCCCTCTGGAAGATCTTGTCACTGTGAAATTTGCGGCGAGCCTTTGCAGTTTTTGCTTCAGGTGTATATCTTTTCATAGTAATTTTAACTGTTTAAACAAAGAGACATGTCCTTTGCAGTTCTTGTACCTATTGTTCTTGCATATTTATATTTGTGCAACCATGAAAAGATCATCAATTCAGTGAAAAGTTGCCATTTTTGTCAATTTATTCCAACTGTTCAGTTATGGTGTGATGATTCTTTCAGCTTTCAACTCATAAGGGAAGGGTGTGTGAAGCCTTCATTCCCACCTCTGCTTTGCATCATCTCATTGAGTGTTGTTAGGTGTGGTGTTATGAGGCGTCTGATGCCAATTTATGAGTGCCTCTCATGATCCAAATGACACAACCTTTTTAAACGTCCCGCTGGTTTGTAGAGTGAAAGCAAATGCCATCAGAGACTTTTTTGAGTCTGAATTGCAAATTGGGAATTAGTGTGGCTATATTTCTCATCAATGGAGAGAGGCCAATGGGTGAGCTGATATTATTGCTAAAGGGAGCGTGTCCTAAATCCTGGATTGCTAAAGAGAGCTGATATTATTGCGCACTTCTAGCGTCTTTCTCAGGTTTCAAGCTGATGTTCAGTGCTTGGCCTGCCCTTGTATGGTTTATATTTAGGTTGGGCTTTAGGCACAAAAACAAAAACAAAAGAAAAATTCCAAAATGGAAACTGTCAGTTTGGGCCTACAAATTATTGCAGCAAATGACTGAACTGAAAGATTAAAATTATCTATTTTATGACTTTCTGTGTCATGTCAATTTTTGGCTCCAAAAGATGGATTAATATGACTTCTGCTTTAGTCCAATGTTTAAGTTACGCATTGCCAAATTCTCATCTCATCCTTCCTTTCACTTTAGCAGTCCCTTTTCAACTCACTTATCTATGCAGCACTAAAAGGAACAGAGGCGTGAGATTGAATTTGATGGTAGTTTTTTTTGGTTCATTGAATTCCCTAGGTTTATGCACCCCTCTCTGAGAAGGAACCTACATTTCATCGCACATTATTTGTATTCATGTGTCTATCGATGACTTGTCTTCTCCAAGATCAACATGAGCAATGGAAACGGCAACCAGAGAAGGCATCTCGAAGGTAATGGTTGGGATTACTCAGTCCTCATAATTTCATCTCTTTTCTTTTTTCTTTTTATAATTTTTTTTTCTCTCTTTTTGGTTTCCCATCAAGGAGAATCAATTTTGAACAAGTTATTCACTTTATCCTTTTTTACTTTGTGTTTCTGATTATGAAACTGTTTTGTTAAGTGTGAAGGTTTTTCGCAGTCAGCTGGCTCGCTTGAATCCTTTTTACTCAAGTGAACCCCCAAAACATGATGGGACTGACAAACCATCTGGCATTGGAGGTATAATATTCTTTCATTGCGCTCTGTAGTTCAGTCTTACTCTTTGGTTTCTGCTAGACTTAGATTTATTGATAGGTCTGATGGCAATCATCAGTATTATCATTATGAACTCAGCTATACAAAACCTTATCCCTGCTCTCTTGGAGTTGCTTCATTAGTTTTTTTGTAATTTACACCCAGTTGTGTCAGATTTTGAAATTGTTGCTGCATTTGTATACTTCTCAACTTTTAACACAGGGCTGTCTGAAGATATTAAGTATTCTAATTCATTGGTTTCTGGGAGCCGAATGGATGAATCAGTCAAGTCATTGTTGGACAACTTTGAGGTATGGATAGCTTGTTTACACAATCTTGAAATTATTTTACAAACCTTTATAGGCTCTGTTTCATTGTTGCTAAACAGGGGGACAGTGACAAGAAGAGTTGGGCCTCCTTCCAAGAGTGTATAGCCAGGGGCCCTGAGCAAGTGTTGAGGTGACTGCTTACCTTTCATACAAGGATACATGTCATCATTTTATGAGCATTTGCACCATATTACATGTGGGGAAAATACACCAACTCAATTTTGAGAAAACAAGATAAGATGTAACAAAAATTTGCAGCCTCTTGCCTTCTTGGGGAAGATCTTTTTAAAATAGTTGTATCCTGTGTTACCTAGCCTAGGTAAAGATTAGTGCTGTGTCTATGTAATTCTTTGATTTCTAAATCTCAATTCTTATTTGACTCTGGGTGCACCTATGTATGTTATATCTTCATTGGGTGCCATTTAGTTTATTCAAAATACAGCTTTAAGAATAAATTATTATAAATATAATTTAGTAGAAGCATGCAGTCAAGAAAATTAAATAAGAATTTAGGATATGATGCATTAATGTCTTTTGCTACAATTCAAGATGCATAGCGAGATCCTTTGATGCTATAAATCCATATACATCAATCTAAATATATAGAATTAGCACTGTGCAATATATGAAGATGAAAATTGTTACTGCAGCTGTAATGTACTTTCTGCATCATTGTAATAATTTAATGATGAGCTGCTATATTTAGCATATGACATAAATTGAAGAAATATTTCAAAATTTTCTTTTGCCAGCATAGATGTTGTAGGCCTATCACCAGTGATTTCTGGCTGTGTGATTTAGAGATTATAGTTTTACTCTGTAAAGTGCTTCCACTCTGATGCCAGATTGATTTCTTGGGCAGCAATTAGACTGATGGTTTTATAAGACCTATGTTATCCTTCCTCTCTCAAGTGGTGTCTACACCTGCATTTTAGTTGATGGGAAATAGGTATTGAATCGCTAATATGGATTACAGGCTTCCTTAATTTCCTAATAATCGTGCAAATTTTGTTTGAGGCACGTAATGGCACTTAAATTGTCATCTTGCTCTAAGCACACTAAACATCAGTGGAATAGCTTTAAGTGTTCCATCGATGGTATAAAATATGTAGATCTGTACATAAATATTTCTGTGCATGAGCATCACTATGTGTGTGCTGTATGCCACATAAAATTTGTTTGCGTCACGTATATATATACCTTTGCATGTCTATAGTTTATGTTTCAGGTGTGTAAAGGCATGGACCCACTTAAGGTGTTGGACTTGGAACATTTCTAATTTAATAACTAGCCAATTCACATCTTGGAATATCATTCATCGTTATTATTATTTTTTTCCCTCTGATAACATTTACCTGTGGCAAATTTACCTCTGAGCTATAATATTATTGATCTAGTTGGTTAATTCAATTCTTTCTTTAAATATAACAGGTATTGTAGGTATGAAAGTGCTAAACCCTTATGGCCCATGTCCAGTGGCCAGCCATCCAAGACTGATATTCCTAAATGCAATTACTGTGGCGGCCCTCGAGCGTTTGAATTTCAGGTATGAAATAATGTTCCTTCAATTTTTTATTTTTCTGTCATTGCTACAGTCTTTCAATTTAATCTGTAGCTCTATGTATGTGCCTATTTATCTGAAATCTGATCTTCCATTCAAACCTTTGGTTTATGTTTGTATTTGGTCATCCCAGATTTTGCCACAGTTGCTTTACTACTTTGGTGTGAAAAATGATGTGGATTCTCTTGATTGGGCAACTATTGTTGTCTATACATGTGAAGCTTCTTGTGAGGAAAACAATGGACCTTACAAGGAGGAATTTTGTTGGGTTCAGCTTGCTTCTCAATCTGCTGCTGCACCTTGACGACACATGAGATTGTGACAAATTCAACATCCATCTCAGTTTTGATTGAAAACTTCTCATTTTTCCAACTTGTTCTCCCGGTTGGGGGCTTATGGAGTTGGGATAAACATAAATCCTTTTTGTTTTTTCTCCTTTTGTTGTATACAAATTCAATGTCTGTCTCAGTTTTGATTGAATGCTTTTTGTTTTTCCAACTTGTTCTCCGAGTTGGGGATTGTGGAGTTGGGATAAAGATTTTTATTTTATTTTATTGTCATTTATATTGCAATTTTCTGTGACTTGTGAAAAGTTGTCACAAATGAGGCAATTCTTTTGCATTATTCCTAATCTAGTGTATATATTAGATGGTCATATTTTACCCTGTTCCATTTCATTTGTTTTGCATCATGTGGCGAAATCGGAGTCTAATTCTGGAAAATTCGAGTGCTTGTTGATTTGTGATGGTTCTAACAATTTCCAAAAAATTGTTGCAGATGATCAGGAGGGAGATATTAAACTTTATTGTCTTCCTTTCAAGAATTATTTTTCATTGCAACATAGGAAATCATTTTTGAAAGCGAGAATTCGCATATCTTGACACCAAATGTGGACATGAACCGGTCCTTGATCCATATTGATCACCAATCATTATAAATCACAAAACAGGACATTATGCAGCATTTAGATGAGGTTTATGCCGTTGAACCTGATGTACTTATGCTGGGATCCCACAAAAATTTCTACAGTTATCAACAACTTAAGAGGGATCTTAATGCAAGAAATACCAAGTAATGCAAATTATTAACAAGTAGCAAGAAAGAGTATGTTGGTAATATCACAAGAACAAAGAAAATTGTATTCAAACATCACTCCCATGAACATCCTTCCCTTGCTCATCAACTACTAACCAATCTCGGTGTCTATCAACAATACACAAATTTACATTGTAAAATAAATAACCAAAAAAACAAAAGAAGAAGTTCAAAAGCAAATTTATTATTAAAAAAAAGGCAAAAGAATCAAACTCAGCAAGCATAGCTTCTATATGTAATGCACTACCAAAAATTTCCTTACACATATGAATGAAGAAAAATGAGGCTGTACATGGGTAATTGGCCAGGATGAGACACCAATCTGGAAGAGTCCAATGCACAATTTGAGAATGCTCAATCGATGAAAGATTCTGAATTTGCAACGTACTAGATGATTTATCCACTTGAATTCAAAGTGGAACCCAGGGAAGCATTTAGTCCCTCGATTACACCAATAAAATGTAGCTTAAGATCTTGGTATCATAAAATCGCTACACGGCTTCTTGAATGCAAAAATAAGAAGCAAGCTGAGGAAGAATTAGAAAATGAGGAGGTTTCGGGACATGGTTCAGGAGACACGTCCTCAGAGTAACCTGACACATTAGAACATACCCATGAAGTAGTCAAAGGGTCAAAATCAATGGAAAATGAAATATTAAATAGGCAAATTGATGTGAATGGAGATTCATAGATTCCCGAAAACATCCCTGCAGTAGTGATGTTTGTGCCAACTATGTCCTTGAATGTGATGAGTTGGACAACTGGAAGTGCATCCGGATCAAATTTCTCATCTGGGTGAGAATCAAATTGATGTGAGCAAGCTGCAGATGACTACGAATTTGTCATCAGACAGCTTGTGAAAACCCGTGTCATCAGTGTATCCGAGATCAGCGACTGCCCCAAGTTCGACCTCATCCTTCTCGGAATGGGCCCGGATGGACATGTTGCCTCATTATTTCCTAATCACTCCGTGCTCAATGAGAAAGACCAATGGGTAACTTTCATCACTGATTCACCCAAGCCCCCACCCGAGAGAATCACTTTCACCATCCCTGTCATCAACTCGGAGTCCAATGTGGCTGTGGTTGTGACAGGTGGCAGCAAAGCGGAGGCTGTACACTTGGCAATTGACGACGTGGGGCCTGACTACCTGTCATTGCCTTCGAGGATGGTTCAGCCAACCAAGGGGAAGTTGGTATGGATTTTGGACATGGCGGCTGCCTCAAAACTCGACGGTGCTCAATTTTCCGACTAGGGCCGAGCTCTTCTTGCCAAAGCGCTTATGTTTGTTGTATGTAGCTGAGGGATCGTACATTTGTCGAAACACCCTCTTCCATTAGTTCTTTTCCTTTTCAAAGTTGGGTTAATCTCTCTCTCTCTCTCTCTCCTTTTTTGGGCTTTTTTCCCTCTCTTTTGTGGGGGTTGTTGGGGAAAGTGTGACTATGCTTTCTTGTAAGAAGAGGTTGAGAAGTTTGGGGCTTTTAAATACTAAGTCCTCTTCTGTTTTTCAGTTCCACATTGATATGAATCTGATCTCATCAATCTGTGGGAAAACAAGCCCTTCTTTTTGTCCATGATGGTGAAATGTAAATAATGGCATTTTGGGTACTACAAAATGCATTCACCAACTTCTCTCTACACCTGCGTGAAGCACAATTTTTGATTTATAAGGTTGTTTGGTATAACTTATATGGTTGTTCCTTTTTCTTTTTTCGTTTTAAATGTGTGCAAGACAGTTTAATATAGTTTTTGCCTTACAAATCAGACAAATAGTTTAAATAAATTAGAAAAAAAAAAAGTGAATATTAGAAAGGTGAGAGAGGGTTGTTTTTGTCTTCTATTTTTTTATTATTATCTTTTAATTTGCAAAAAAAAAAAAAAAAACTATACCGAAGTGACCCATATGGGGAAATTGGGAAAGGTGGGTGAGAAAAGAAATTTAGTTGGTGTTTTCAGTAGTATCCTGGCATTTTCCCCCCTCGTAGATGTTCTATTAAATTGTCATAAAGTTTAGGTTATCTTGAAGTTGTGATTTCTTAGTTCATCTTTTCTTTTCAAAAGAAAAAAGATAACCAAGTTCTTTCCTTGCTTTCTTTTTTTGTTGGTGGTTGTTTTATTTTTTTTCTTTGCTATTGTATTTTATTTTATCTTAAAGGGAGAGAATGATGCGTAAGCATAACAGTTTTGTAATTAAAAATTATCTTAATAATTTTTTTTTTTTGAAAATGATATATGTCTAAGCTCAATCATGTGATTTTGTATTTAATTTCTCAATTTTTTTTTTTAGTTCACAAATTGTTACTATATTCCAAAACTGAAAAGAAATAAAATAATAGATTGATAGTCTTGACAACTTGGTTTTGGCCCCATTCTAGGACCAATAATTACATGTCCTTTTTTCAAAGACAATTGCTACCACCGTAGAGAACTTGACATCACTTCACAAAAATCAAAATTTAGCTGCTTTACCTACTCTATTTTTTATGTTAAAAAAAAACTTCTCTATTTTAAACCCTAAATACATAACTTTGAATGAAGTTACCATTGAAACTTGCTATTGATAAAACTGAAAGCTATTAATAAGAAAGTAAAAGTTAAAAGTATCAATTTTTTAACTTCTTCAAGTAAAATTTGCTTCATAAGCTATAAAACATAAGTTGCACGTAGAAGATATACCAAATACTTTGACACAATTTCTCAAAAAAAAGATTGTAAGTAGTACGTAAACTGCACCAAAAAAACTCAATATATATATATATATATATATACACTATTTTACATTGCTTGGCCATACCCATATGAACACAGTTTTTTTTTTTTTTTTTTTCAAAGAATCAAGAGTTGGGAAGATGGGGAGAAAGAACTTGGACATTACACCAGATAAGGGAGTGTCTCATACACCCAACACTTGGTCTTAAGCACACCAGTTCAAAGAAGAGAAAAACTGAAAAGAATACTCAGTTTTGCATCGCAGGTGATGTTCCAGGTGTTTCTGAAATGTGCATGATAGAATTATGAGCTATAACAGCCAACTCAGTCAAGTATGTCTACAGCCTCATGTGTCTTGGGTTGATCTTAAAAAATAACAATAAACTGAGAAACCCAAGAAAAATTACTATATCCTCTATTCAAAGGACGGAAATTAATCTGGATATAATGCTAATAAATAAATAATACAATAAGAATAATATTTATTAACATCATTGCATATGCTGGCTAAATATTAATTCTCTCTAATTTCAAATTGTATTATGCAATGACTACGATGGATGCAGGCAAAATAGAAATGGAAAATCTTTGTGACTTAAACCTGAAAACTTGCCATTCTCATTCTATGGTAGTAGATAATACCCACACATTGCAAAATTGGTGTTCTCTAAGTTACATTAACAACCTCATGGTTAAAAAAAAAAAAAAAAAACTAAAATCAGTTCACTTTACAGGGATTGGGATAATTGTGGCTCATCAAAGGCAAAAAACACCATAATCCTTATTAATCGGAGAACCGAGTTTGATCAACTCACAGGCTCAGGCTGCAGTGTGCGGTGTTCCCTCTCAGTAATTGATCTTATGCCATTTGGATCGGGCTCAACATTTTCTTCCATACCTTCTTTGGGTGGGAAGCCAACTGTCCGTGCCAACCGCCATTGATCAATCACTCCACAGTTAACGGCATACTTGACTGACTGTTCCAAGTATCCTTTGTCGGTGATAAGATGTGGCTGAACCGTCAACATTCTCATGAGAGCTGCAAAGATGTTGCAAAGAAAATTAGAAAATTAAGGTTGCATCTCAGAAGGAGAACAAGGGTTGTTATGTTTTTCCAGAGAAAATTTTGGTGCAAGGAAGATCCAAAGAAAGAAAGATGTTTATACTTCTGCGTGTATCTAACATTTTCATACTTCTGCATGTATCTAACATTTTCCATACATGAATGCATGCCGCAAATATCATAACAAAATGACAAATTTTCACAAGTGTTACCAAAATACACCAACACCCTAGGTGAACTATGTTTTGGAATGCATATTCTTAAATATGATACACTTCCATTCCAAAACGGTAAATTTACCATTCAAAAATGATCTCAAAGGTTTTTTGCAATAGATTTCACGATGGATTCCTTAAGAGTAAAAAAACTCAAATATACAAACAAAAAGCCAAGGTGGGTGAAGTTTTGACATGGAGAAACGTCAAAACATTGTCATAATGCACATAGAAATGTGTTCCTACATGATTAATTTGGATAAAAAATAAACAATATTATTGGATGTCTAATTGTTAAAAAAATTATTCGAGAAGTATATCTTAATTCGTCCTCAAATTTGCTTCAAAAACCTAATAAATCTATCTCCGAATTCTATCAACCTTGGTTCTACAATCTATTATAGTGTTGGGGGAACTTCCTTTTCTCCAAGACGAATCCATAAAACAATGGCAGAGGCAAACCACTTTCAGTAGGCAGCTTTCTTTTATATTTATGTTTAAATGGGGCATCCCAAGTAGTTCATTCGTATGATTCCATTTTACAAGATGCAAGAGAATATAATACTTCTATAGATGTTATAACAACCAGAAGTAAGAAAATGTACAAAAACAAAATATCAGGTCTTTCAAAAAAGGCATCCACTACAAATTGAAAGGAAAGAAAGAAAATGCAAGCAAATAGATCATAGAGCAGTAACAGCACTCAAAGCCTACACAGAGTGATTTGACAATTAAGAAAGTATGCTAATGCAAACAATGACAGACTGTAAGTTATTGGTGAAAGCCACCGAGAGAAAGGCCAACAATCCTGTGCCAAATTAGTTAAAAGTTATGGAATGAGATACTAAGTAAAATGATAAAAAAGAAAAAAAGAAAAAAGGAAAAAAAATTAAAAATAAGGCCTGTATGGTTCAAAAAACTTTTTTGACCACATGTAAAATTGTAGGCGTCTTTAGGTGTAAATATATGGCTTCGAAACAGAAGTAGGATTCCAGAGGCTCCACAGTACAGTTGACCTCACAAGAATTCTGCTCTTCAGTGATTAGGGGAACATAAATCAGATTTTGCAATTTCTACCTGCAACAATGCCATCTCCAGATGCCGACATATCACCAGTGAACGGGGTGATAGGTGCATCCTCCATCCCGAGAACTGCACTATTGTGCTCCTTGGTGTAGTAGTGTATCTTCGAAGTCCCATTTGTCACAAACAAAACCTTTAGATTTTCATGCCAAAGTTGACCCAATACTTCTGGCGTGTAATGAATGAACTTAGATCTATCATTGTCTCTAGTGTCAAAATTTTCAGAGGGCTTGATCCCACATAGAAACTCGAGTTCTTGTTTGGTAACCTCGATAACATCTGCAAGGTTCCACACTTCTTGTATGAACATTTTGGTTTCTTCACAAGACTGCCATAGTGGCAATGGAAGGTTAAGATCATAAAATATAATTCCTCCTAATTTCTTGGAGATCTTGATGGCTCGCAACATAGTAGATCTCATGTTCCGGTCAAGCATGGAGAATGTGTTGAAGTAAAACATCTTTGCCTGCATGTGACGTTCACAGAATCGATAAATAGATGATAACAATGTTGCTTGTATGACAGCTCGCACTGAAATCTTGAGCAAGCTGCTTGTACTGTGCACAAAACGAAAGAATAATACATCTAACAGGCATTCATCTAATTCCCGTTAAGTTATTCTTCTTGTAGTTCAATTTTATGCATTGGGACATTTCTTGTGTAAAGATGCACATACAAATGAGAGAGAAGTGTGCCAAATTCTCATATTTCAACTGAATCCTATCCTTCTTGAAGCTTATATCAATACATCAGAAAATATAAGGGTGTTATCGACCAATAATATAAGGGTGCTATCGAAAAATGTATAGAAAATATAAGGGTGCTATCGATCAATAATGCCCAAATGAAAACATTTCATGTTGTGATAGTGCACGAAATTGATGATGGCAAACAAAATAAAACCAATAGAAATCAATGTCACAATTCAACAACCGACATTGAAAATTACCACAATAAATAAGAACCGTTTTCCATAAAATTTAAATCCCTTACCTCCTTCAACACATCAATATTGATCTCAGACCTTGATAAAGAATCCTCCGCACATGGTTTGACACATGTCATTTTTAATCCACCCCTCTTACCAATTTTCATCTGTGATGCTGCTGTTGCTCTTTTGCTGTCAATACGCATGGATCGGGTTTGAACATTGTTCACATTTAAGTAATATAACAAGGACTGACCATAGTCATCATCCCCAATTTTTCCCATTAGCGCAACTTTACCACCCAAGATTGCAAGAGCCACCGCAACATTACTTGCACATCCTCCGGGTGCCCTCACAAATTTTTCTGGTGTCCACAACGCATCCTTCATTCTTTCTTGCAGTTCATAGTCTATAAGTCTGTTGGCTGGCCTTCCTGACGGCACAAATGCGTGTTGAGTAGCACCAAAGCAACAGACCAGAGGAGGCCATCCATAAGTAAAGCTAACTTCCTCGTCCCCATCTTTTCCAAGTTCCAGGCCTTCGTCATATTCATCCTCCACATTCACAATGAATGAATCCCCCTCCCGATCACTAAGTTCCATCTCACTCACTTCATTTTCTGTATCATCAATCTTTTTCTTGATCCTTCCCCGCCTCGTTATCTTTTTTTTAACTTTTTCCTCCCCCAGCACACTAGAAGTAGATTCAGCCATGAGCCATGAAGTTGAAGATTATATTAAGAAGTAAACGAAAGGGTCTTGCTAACAAGTGCCCTGGGGCACTAAAAAAAAATAAAAAATGAGTAGATTCCGAGACATTTATCACTAAATTTAAAACATTTTATGAATTTTAAAACAATTTTTTAATTATTTTACACTTTTCCAAAACACTTTATATCACATTTTCGATTTTAACAAGTGCCCTTGTTAGCATTTGGCATACAAAATATGAGCGCAGATTGTATTGACAATGCAAAATCCAAAAGCATGCCCCTTATATGATAAAATGTATACCTTTCCTTCGAGTTCTTCTTCGGGTTTTCTTTGAATCTTCACCTGATGCTGGGGGCTTATTGATTTCCTCATCTGTAAAATCAGCATTCACCATTGACACAAAATCATCCTCTGGACTATCCTCTATTACCTTCTTCCTACTTCTAGCGGGTGAGCGTCAGGATGTTCTAGGTGTTTTCTTTTCTACAACAATCCCTTCTTCGCCTGATAACTCTTGAACTAAGGACTCTTTAACTTTTTTCCTAGAAATTGCCATAAGACCCCATCTCTTATGTGATAGAGGATCATGAAGTTGCACAACGCTCGATGACGGGAAGAAAGGCCACTTTGAGTGCCACCTGCTCATCAAAACATGAAAATTGGAGTTGTTAGCAACAGGGTTTCACTTTTTCCTCCTAAACCTCAATTGGGTCAGCAACCTAATCAAACCAGTCAAGTCTCCAAGAGCTCTGTTTGGTTTCATTTTCAGAATCATGTTTTGAATTTTTTTTTGGAACAATAAAACTAGTCTGACAAAAAGAAAAAAAAAAAACACCAAAAAATATATTTTCAAAATTCTAAAATTATTCAGCCAAAACCATATAAAAATGACGAGTTTATTGATTTTTATCCCCCCCCCCCCAAAAAAAAAAAAATCACCAAATTAAGTTTTAAGTTTTTTTGAATATCTTTAAGAAAACAAAATCTGAAAACAAAATGTCTGCACCATAAAATACAGGATTTTTACTAACACAAACCTATGCCTAATTTAGATATCAGAACAACAAAACGGGTCTCAAATTCAGAACCTTTATCTTGTTTCTCTATCATTAACCCTCAAAGAATATATATTTTCTGTTCAAATTCACAAGATATATGGAACTAAAGATGGGTATAAAGGGATAATTGAGGGAAGAGAAAGAACCTGGGCAATGATAGGAACTGGGTGAGAGAGGTAGACGCCATTGCCAGATAGCTCCAAGACTGGGTTTTTGTCTAAACCCAGAAAGGGTTTATCAGAGTGAAACTGGTGAGAGGATGAGGAGAGAGAAAAACCCCATTTGGCTTTGGTGCTAGCCCATTTGATTATTATTTTGGAATTTTTTTAGAAAGTTATCAAAATGCCACTAGGGTTTTTCACCATCAAAATTCCACTGAAGCTCTGTCTGTCTCTCTCTGTCTCTCTCTCTAACCCAGAATGCAATTCGGTAGATTTGAGCTATTTCAGCAGTAGACAGCTCGTTTTCTTGCAAATCAGTCAAATGGGTTACTTCTATTTTATCGATTTCTTCAGCATATTCATTAGTTTTGTTGGATTGCTTTATTAGAAACTGGCATTCTCAGACCCTATGAATGCTAAATGTTCTAATTATAATGGTATAATTTTTTTATTTTTATTTATATTTATTTTTTGTTAAATTCTAGTCATATTTGCTGTGATGTTCATGAATGGTTTAGAATATTACAAGGATTTTACTTTTTGGACAATCGGAGATGGAATCACCTGAATGGTTTGTGCAAGTATTTTTTTGTTTCACTAATTACTTCAATTTTATGTATGACTACTGTGTCTGCAGTGCTCTTGAAATTGTGGTGAACTGAAAGGAATTCTGACTTGCAAGTTTGTGTTGAAGAAAGACCAGTCCTAAGATGAACATTTTCAAACAATTAGCACCCATCAAATGTGGGTTTAGAGGTGCTGCCATAAAATCTTGTAGAGGTAGTCTCCACTCCTTATTTTATTGGATCATTGATTTTTAGTGTAATTTTTATAGGGTATGGACTTTCTTGAATCATATTGTTATTGGATGCCAAGAAATCATGAAACCACAATGCTTTTGTTCAAGTTCTGATCCATAAAATGTATGTATAATATAAATCGGTTTCCAAGTTCCGAGAAAGATTAGGTTTATGATTGTGTGACGGTAAAAATGTAGTTGGATAGAGTTAATTTAAAAGCTTGTGACATGTTTAGAGCTATGTCATTTGAAGGGATCAGGTCTGGATTTAAAATTAGGAAGTTCCATTGAAGAAATTTTTATTTTCTTCTGATCATCTTCTTCAAGAAGAACAATACCCCCAAAAATAATTAGAAGCTTCAGTTTGTAAAATTCAACCCTAAAAGACGATCTTTGCCTGGAAGATCAGAACCGTAAACTTGATGTTTAATGGTTTAACCAGGAAAGAACTGGATACGAACACAAAACTTTCTCAATTTCTAGCTTTGAAATGACATTTTGTTTCGGATGCCTAAATGTTGCATAACATATATATAATATAATTGCGTATCTCCTGAAATATTATGGGAGGGTTTGGTTACTTTCTTGATACTTGTTTCTTTTCTTTATGGCAGCGTGCCTTTCTTTATTCCATTCGTCTCCAGACACTTCTGTGGCAGTTCATGTACAAGAACATGAAATAGTAATAACTTTAGGAAGCAATGTGGGGGATAGACTTCATAACTTTAATGAAGCATTGCAGTTGATGAAGAAATCAGGCATACACATTGCAAGGCATGCCTGTTTATATGAGACGGAGCCTGCTTATGTGACGGATCAACCTCGCTTCCTCAATTCTGCTGTTAGAGGTGTTACAAAACTCGGGCCTCATGAACTGTTGGGAGTACTTAAGAAGATTGAGAAGGACTTGGGGCGTACTGATGGGATAAGGTATGGTCCAAGACCAATTGACTTGGACATACTGTTTTATGGGAAATTCAAAATTTCTTCCGAGATTCTTACAGTACCCCATGAAAGAATTTGGGAGAGACCGTTTGTAATGGCTCCAATGATGGATTTGATCGGATCATCTATCGACAGTGATACTGTTGCACGATGGCATGATTTGTCAGTCCATTCGGGTGGACTTTTTGAATCATGGGAGAAACTTGGCGGTGAATCCCTTATTGGGAAGGATGGATTAAAAAGGGTTTTGCTTGTTGGAAATCGCTTGTGGGACTGGTCGGAAAGAACATTTGTCATGGGTATCCTTAATCTGACCCCAGATAGTTTCAGTGACAGAGGGAAGTTTCAGTCTGTGGACGCTGCAGTCTCTCAGGCCCATTTCATGATTTCCGAGGGTGCAGATATAATTGATCTTGGTGCACAATCCACACGCCCAATGGCACCTAGCGTTTCTGCTGAGGAAGAATTGGATAGACTAATCCCCGTTTTAGAAGCTGTTCTGAAAATGCCGGAGGCTGAAGGGAAACTCTTATCTGTGGATACTTTTTATTCCGAGGTTGCTTCAGAAGCGGTCAGCAAAGGGGCTCATCTCATAAATGATGTGTCTGGTGGACAATTAGACTCCAAAATGCATAGTGTCGTGGCACGCCTTCAGGTACCTTATGTCACAATGCACATGAGGGGGGATCCGTCTACAATGCAAAATAGCAAAAACCTGCAATATGACGATGTTTGCAAACAGGTTGGGTCAGAGTTATACTTGCGGGCTAGAGATGCTGAAATAGCGGGTATCCCAGCTTGGAGGGTTATTATTGACCCAGGAATTGGATTCTCAAAAAATACTGAACAAAATTTGGACATTCTCATGGGCTTATCAACCATTCGAGCAGAGATTGCGAGGAAGAGTTCAGGTTTGTCTCATGCTCCGCTATTGATCGGACCTTCGAGGAAGAGATTTTTAGGTGATGTTTGCAGTCAACCTGACGCAGTTGATAGAGATCCGGCAACTGTTGCATCTGTCACAGCTGGGGTTTTGGGTGGAGCAAATATTGTGAGAGTACATAACATTAGAGATAATCTTGATGCTGTGAAGCTTTGTGATGCAATGCTGAAAAGGAGATAGATCTTTTGCATGATGAGAAACAAACAATCATGCAAATTTCAAATTTTGTATGTCATTGGTTACACCCAAATGAATCTAGTCCATCTGTTTCATGTTCTTCATTTTTTAGTCAGTTTTTTTCGAGCTACTTTTTCTGTAACAATGTTGATTTTATGTGCCCTCACCCCCCCCCCCCCCCCAAAAAAAAAAAAAAAAAACTTTGATTCAAAAGATAGAAAAAAAAATATGAATATTCCAAGATTGATGATGGAAACCCCCCCAGAACGAAGTTTACTGAATTATTTATTTATTTAAATAAAAAATGACAAAAAATTGATTTGAGTACAGTATTCTCATCGTTTAGTTCTTGTTTAACAAAGCAGGTTTTGAAGATTACATAAGAATAGAAAGAACAATCAATACAAACATATCTATAACACCAACTTCTATAACTACCCACATTCATAAGAGATCAAAAGTGTATTTATCTGTATGTGCTATAAAAATGGCTGCTGAGTATTTCTCTCCCTTCAAGGCTGCAGAAGAGGTAATCGCTATCGAATATCTTCTTGATTCTTATCACCAAATCTCTTGTAGCTGCTGGAAGGCTTGTGGAAATGAAACTTTTAGGCCATTTCGATGAAATAAAAAAAAATAAAAAACAAAAATTATTCAGTGTGTTTAGTTTGAGTTTTCTGGATTAAGTTTTTTGAAAACAGACTTTTTTTGTTTTCGTGTTTTTTTGTTTTTAGTGAATATTTTTTAAGTTTTAAACATTTTTTTTTACTTTTTTAGATGCACCTTACTTAGATGTAACAAAAAAGTAAAAAAATTGTGAAAAAATATTTAAAAAAATTAATAAATACATAAAAATAAAAAAAATGTACTGAATTCTTATATTTTTTTGTATTTTTGATATTTAGTGAATTTTTAAAAGATTTTTTTTACAATTTTTTTATTAGGTGTATTTATGTTAGGTGTGTCTAAAAAGTAAAAAAAAAAAATGCTTAAAATATTAAAAAAATTCAATAAAAACAAAAAAATACAAAAAATAAGAAAGTAGAATTTTCTGAAAAATATTTTTTGAAAAGTGGAAACAAGCAATATTCTTTTGATAAGAAAAATTTTCGTAGATAAAACTAGAAGAGGGCACGGGCTATCTATAATTGATTTCAAAATAACAATAATGATACGGGTGAATAACATATGTAAGTTAAGGATCAGCGTAGTGTAAAACCATTTAAAGTAGTAGGTTAACAAAGAACATTGTTATCTGTACAATACTGCAAGCATTTGTTCCACTAGAATGAAGTCATCAGAGTTGGAAAAAAAAAAACACAACAGTAGACACGCAAACCAAAAAATGGTTTACATTGTAAAGAGTATTTTCTGCAAAAAATGGTTTAGGACATTGAAACAGTTTCTCCATTGAATGCTTATTACTAAGAACTATCCTGTTTCAAAACTTCGGCTTCAGCCCTCGCCATTGGGTCGTCCTTGGTATCTGTTTCTTCTTCCTTTTCCCCTTCTCGCTCTTGGGCCATTTTCTTTCTATGCAACTCCTCTGCTGCCTCCATTGTAGCCCGATTCTCTGCCTGAATACGCTGCATCTCTTCTTCTTGTTGCTGCCGTTCAAACCATGTGTCCGCATCCGCCCAAACTGAGAAATTGAGGAAAAAAATGAAAATGTTAAACACTTCTTCTAAACTGTTACCCACAAGAGCAATACAACTGTCCAATGGCAAACCTGAAACTGATATTTCCGCGCCACCAGAATATATTTGAGAAAGCAATTATAATCTTAAAATTCGTGCCTCTTGCCGAAGTCAATATAATATATAAGTGAAATCAACTAGAAATAAAAACGGGGAAAAATCATAATGTTGGAAACCTCTATCCAAACAGAATGGATTGGATAAATAAGACAACCATCTAAGAAAGATAGGTAAAGAATCAAACTAAAAACAAAAATGCACTTGAGAACTTGAATTCTTTCATGAGAGCAGTAATTCAGTGACAAATAGAGGAAAAATATGCAATGCTGTACATGAGATTAAACTGTAGAAGCACAGCTATATGCAGATATGACCACGTGAGGGAAAAATGAGTAGATGATCTTGTTTCCAAATTTTTTCTTTCATTCTTGTGGACATTAACATATTTGTTTTGGACATTAGCTTTCCGCGCCACAAGAAAGCTATTCTTTTTTCAACATGCACCAACGCATGCTGAGAAGCGAGCTACACTGCATAAAAAACATATTTAAGATTGGGTTTGAGTACTTTAGTCATGGACCGGAATTGAAACAAGTTCCGTTCCCAAGGCTTCATCCAACTAGTAAATGGCCAAGAGAAGGGCTTATTATTGACAGGGCCACTTAGACAAGATGTTTTGTTCATAACATTCTATTCGCTTTGAAAGTCATGTATCTGAACAAAACGTGCACCAATTATGAAGCGTGAATACTTATACAAGGGAGTCATATCCGTATCATACAAGGTACCGACACTCCTCCTATATTTATCAAATACTTTCTAAACTTATCCGCAATTATAAATTAATTTTCTTTAATTTTGAATAAGTATCGGATAAAAAACATACTTAAGATTGGGTTTGAGTACTTCAGTCATGGACTGGAATTGAAACAAGTTTTGATCCCAAGGGTTCATCGAACTAGTAAATGGCCAAGGCAAGGGCTTATTATCGACAGGGCCACTTAGGCAAGGTGTTTTGTTCATAACATTCTATTCGCTTTGAAAGTCATGTATCTGAACAAAGCGTGCACCAATTACAAAGTGCGAATACTTATACAAGGGAGTCATATCCGTATCATACCGGGTACCGACACTCCTCCAATATTTATCAAATACTTTCTAAACTTATCCACAATTATAAATTAATTTTCTTTAATTTTGAATAAGTATCGGATAAAAAACATACTTAAGATTGGGTTTGAGTACTTCAGTCATGGACTGGAATTGAAACAAGTTCTGATCCCAAGGGTTCATCGAACTAGTAAATGGCCAAGGCAAGGGCTTATTATCGACAGGGCCACTTAGGCAAGGTGTTTTGTTCATAACATTCTATTCGCTTTGAAAGTCATGTATCTGAACAAAACGTGCACCAATTACAAAGTGTGAATACTTATACAAGGGAGTCATATCCGTATCATACCGGGTACCGACACTCCTCCAATATTTATCAAATACTTTCTAAACTTATCCACAATTATAAATTAATTTTCTTTAATTTTGAATAAGTATCAGATATTTTGGGAACTCTTAAGATACCGAACTATCTTGAAATTAAGACGTGACATTTTTTATGTAAAATTAGAACTATTTTTAGAATAATGCAAGGATAGTTTTCAATATTTTTGCATACTCCTTGCATGAGAAAATTTGAGAAATAGTGTGGTTAAAGCATGTCAAATTTGGGCTAAATTCGTGTCCACATAACAAAAACCCTAATCTTTATTTATTTTATGTGCATACATTACAAATTTGAAAGTGCAAACATTTTATAGAAAACTAATGACATAGTGTGTTACAAATATGTTTTGACATAATTACTTTTTTATACCATTTATCCTCAATGTATCTGTAGCTCACATTGTTAGAAAATTTCCATATTCAATGCATCCATGCTTCATAATGCACAAATAAGCATGTTGAGACAAATATTTTATGCCTTCAAAGGTTTTCAATAACTTGCATTCTGAGACCATTAAAGGACTTTACACATGGTTTGTGTGTTGTACGGAAATCATACTTACTTTCGTTAATAAATGAAACTTCTAACCCATTCAATACTACCATATAAGGTGGAAGCAGATCCAGTTTATACTGAATGCGAAATGAGGCTACTAACTCACACATGCTTTCCTTAACATTCTTTTTGGTGTTCTTGCTCAAGAAAATTAAATTTGCAACAGTTTGAGCTTTGAAAGCCAAAAAGTAGTCTGAAAATGATAATCAAACAGTATGTGAGTCAATTTCAAAGAAAGGAGAAGAATTGTTCCATTTTTACCCTTTCTTTAGTCTTGGAACCAGCCAGAAAAGTGTTGGAGTTCGGAATCTTCTAATTCTGAGCTATTCATGCCCTTTCAAAGGTTAAAGCAAGTGCCCTTCCAAAGTTTTGCCCCATCTTTTTTCATTTCCCCTAATCTGCATTTTCAGCATCCTCTGTTCAATTCCCTCTAGTTCATACATTTTATATCAACTCTAGAAAGTCTTAAACTAACTGTCTTAGCTATGTGGATCCTTTTGGCTTTCAACTCTATTGGTGGCTACCATGTCCTCCTCCAATTCTAATCTCATAACATAAAACCCTAAAAGTGTCACCAAATTATATGGAACACTACAAATACATCCATTTTGATAAGCACGTGCATGCCAAGGAAGGATATTCCAAAATGAATTCTCAAAATATTCTATCGATTTTATCAAAGAGTCTTAGACTACTCATTAAACATCTTCTAGGTAGCATAGGCATCTTTGATCATCCATTTAAACAACAGGAAACGCTTTTTGAGGAATCAAAGGTTTCACCATAACATTAAAAAATAGCATACATCAAACCTTTTACTTAAACTAGTGTTCACTATCTATGATTTTTTTATATTATGGAATGCTGTATTTTGTGACATACACACTTAACCTGCATATGCCAATATGTAATCACTTTCTTTGGATGGTATTTTATCCTGTGAGGTACTGAGACAAAAGTGAAGATAGTTTTCTGAGCAATTTTAAGATTGTCTTCAAGATATTGAAGGTGTAATCTTTCTCCCCCAATTCTCATTGTTATTTCTGATAATGTACCATGATCTTCTAGTGTCCCTGTGTGTCAGTTCCAAATTCTAACTCAAGAGTCTATTAGACAACACACCAGTTACTCCAAACTCTTTTTGTCAAATTTTTAGTTTAGTTTCCTTTTAATCTCTATTGTGATATTAGAATGGCCTTCACTAAATTCTAAAACCCTTAAAGCTCCTCTACATCAAAGAAAATCAAGATTCAAGAGTTAGACAAACCAAACCAAGCCATCTTTTCCAGTGGGATTGACTACCTGAATCATTTTTGATCATTCTACTCTGTCAAGAGCTATATACTTAGTTAAATTCAATAAATTTATATATGTTTTTTACTACCACATATTCAATAAATTTATATATGTTTTTTACTACCACATTTCACGTCAGTTTAAGTCTTTCACTCCTCTAACATTGTCATGTCATTTATGGTAATTATATATCACTTTCTACCGGACATTGTTGTAGATAACTAAACCACCTGAACATGTTGTCTCTAAACTTATCATCAATTAATATTTTTCACGAATAAATTCATTTTTAATTCAAGAGTAAGATAACTAAATAAAAATCAAACTTGTTAGTAGGAAACATAAACCTGATTAAAATTCAAACACAAAATGACATTGAAACATGAATTTTAGGGTTTTAAGTGGTAGAAAAAAGGAGTGGGAATTGATAGATACATACTTGGCTGAGCGGCCCAACCCTGTTCACCACCCTTGATGCGCTCAGGGAGGGCATAGTTGACGGTGAGGACACGGACCGTCCATGGCGGCGGAGGCGTCTTCTTTCTCCAGAAACGTCACGAATCCGAATGACCTGTGCTTCTGAGTCGCCTGATCTAATGGCGTCTTCACATCTTTTATGTCCCCGAACGGTATGAACGCAGCGTGAAGTATCGATTCATTCACCTCCTCCGCCAAACCCCCTAAATTCAAATTCCCACCACCATTACTATACTATACATACACAGATATACACACATATATATAGATTTAGATGTATCGATTGCCTACCTACGTACAGAGTGTTCTTCTGAACAGGTTGATTCATTGGATTGTTGTTTCTCTCTCTCCCTCTGAGCTCAGTGTCTCCGAAGAACAAGAACAACTGCGATGGGCTTTTTGTGACAATGGTGATTATTAGGTCAGTCCACTTCGATCTGGAAGTGTGTCCACAAAAATTGATCCAGCCTACTTAATTCTCAACTTATTATTTGGCATTCCCTAAAATAGCGCATATATATATAGATATATATTTTAATTATATTTTTTGAATTATATCATTTTTTATATATATATATATATATATATTTATTTATTTGTTTATTTATTTATTTATAGGAAGTCTCAAATAATCTATTAATTAGTTATGGTAATTACCAATACACCTTAGCTTTATGAAAAGTATATTTGATTTCATGAGGTTTTTTCGGATTGTTATGTATTATTTTTCTTCATTAAAAAAATAAATAAAAATTTAAGACCAATTGGCCTACATTTTGGTCTGGTCTCCCAGGAAAAAGTTTGTTGGACAAATCTTGTGAGTAGGTTGGACATGTTTTTCACAAGTTAGGCGAAGTTGGCGTTACGCGGATTGTTTCTATTTGATACTTTATGATAATATAATTGGTAAAAAAGACGTAATATTAATTATTTATATTAGTGATTGAGAAACATAGTAATTGGTGAGAGAGTTTAATCACATAATACTACAGAACTATTATATAATTTTTTGTAAAGGAATTGGTTTGGTTTGGTTTGGTTTGGATTAGTAATAATCTAATCGTGATTGGTTTCAAATTTAAACTTAAGACCAAATTAATCATGGACTAGATTTAAATCAAACGGACTTGTGAATTAGAACTATACTAGAATAACTCAATGTAACTTGGTTTAATTCGGATCAAAATTATGATTTTATTACATTAAAAATGAATAAATTAATAAATAATTAAAATAAACAATATAACACAAATAAAAAAAATACAAACAAAGAAGAATGAAATACGGTGAACAATTTGAACGGAGACGGAGATCATAAAAAAGACCAAGATTGAATCAACAATCACATATTTGTAGTAGAGTGTATTGGCAATGATTAGGTTCCATCAAATTCCCTTGACTAATTAGCTCAAGATATTAATATAGATAAAGGGTAATGATTGAGACGTTCATCTCACAAGATCTTTATAAATTTAAACGACTCATTATGTGAACTCTATACATATATGGAAGATTAAGATCATTTTAAGGATGTGAGGATCATCTCAAAAGGTTCAAACATTTTCCTATAAATAAATTTTTATAAGTAATACTAGGTATCATGAAAAAAATATCATGAAAATGATCATGAAAGATTCTCCACCGTTAGATTACACATACAAAAAAACACCGCATACTAATCAAAATAGGAGAAATCTTCATGAAAGATTTCATGATATTTTTTTCATAATTCTTAATATCATTCAATTTTTATTTGTGCATTTTGGGTTTAAAACCTGACTTTTGACTTTGAGAGCTATCCTTGTAAATTATTGGTATGTGATTGTGACGATGCCAAGTTCGTAGAAGAAAAGAGTGAAAATTTTTCATAAAAAACAAAAAAACAATGCCGTTGCCGGGGATCGAACCCGGGTCACCCGCGTGACAGGCAAGAATACTCACCACTATACTACAACGACTTTGTTGATTGCCAGCTTACAAATTTACACATATATATATCGTTTGTTTTTCTTAATTTCATTCCTTCAAATAATTTAACACCCACACAAATAAAATTTGAATAAATAAATCCAAACTCATAGAAAATCACCCCCAAATTTATATTTTTTGTGGTTTGTTCAATATAAGTTCTTTTATTTATTTATTTATTTTTATTTTATTTTATAAAAAAAATTGTTTGAATGGAATAATTTTCTTAGATATAGAAACGCCTACCTATTAATTTTGTATAGCATAGTATTGGTGGTTCGTCTTGAGGTAATCCTGGGTCTACTGGGATATGAGTAGTATTTCATGATCACCCAGTGTTATTTTTGGAAGCTCACTGATTTTTTAATTCCAAAATATGAAAAAAATCTATTTTCACACACCAATTTTTCTTACTCTACACACTCAATAAATTTTTTTAGAATCACAATTTTATCCTTAATTAAAGTACAATTTAGGACAAAATCCTAAATCTATTACACACTAACCACCCTCTCTCTCTCTCTCTCTCTCTCTCTCACAGATTTTGAACTTTCTCTTTTATAACAAAATCTTAAACTGTTCACTTGCTTATACTATTTTCTATCATGCTTTTTTTTTTTCAGTTCAGTTAATGCAATTTTTTTAATAAAAAAGGACTTGTTAATTTGTATAAAAGAAAGTAGAGAAAAGTGATATCGATATAATGTATCAACACCCCTTGGCTCTGTCTTTAGACTTCATGATCAAATAATGCATGCTTTGTATAGCTATAAGTTTTGAGTTTCGGGGTTCATCTCATGCACCGAGTGCCTTTTTTCCATGTTTCGTGGCTGTTTAGCATCATATTTCAGTGCTGGAAATTACATGCCTGTATGCCATATTTCATGCCTTGCCATGCCTTATTAGAGTTGCATGTTATGCCTAGGATCGGTCATCGATTTGCGTGCATGTGCGCACGCATTTTGATAGTCCCATTCTCACCTAATGGCTACTGATGTGAGTGTAGCTGAGGTCCACTCATGTTGGTGTAAGTCCATCGTGCATGGTGTATGCCATTTCATTTCATAACATTGTGTATGCTAGGTTGTATGTTAGAGCATTGTGTATGCCTCGTTACATCGTGCATTGTGTATGCCATTTTATAGCATTGTGTATGCTAGGTTGTATGTTAGGGTTGCATTCATGCATATCATGCATATTGCATAGTGTTTGGGAGAGGAGTTAGCCCAAGCACGGGAAACGAGGGACGTTTCGTACTACGAGTGACGGAACGTGTCTCAATTCCCTGTCGCCGACACTCCGGATTACCCATGATGAAGTTTAGGCCTTGTTGTGTCCATATGTGCATTCATTTCATATTGAGTCGTGCAAATCGACTCCTCGGCCATCATGCATCGAGACGCGTGATTGGTGGCACGAGGATCGAGGACTACACTCCCTGAAGAGTAGTCATGCATACATATGTGAAAATACTTTGCCATGCCCCTGTGTTGCTCTCTGTTGCAGCAAATCAAAAATCGGCAGCCTTCCGGAGCTTGGCATGCATCTCGAGAACAATTGCAAATAGAGGCGAACCGGGGCATCGCAATGGATTTCCGCGCAAGGCAACTTGAGTATGCATCATCCATCATTTGGAACAGAGCTGAAGCGGTCCACAGATTTGCATGTAATTTACTGCTTTCCTAGATTAATTTGCTAATTAATTAGGATTTTGTACTTATTCGGACTGTACTATTTATTTGGGACTGTATATTATTTATTCGGACCCTCCGAGTGAGGGCACAACTGTAATAAGTGTGCGTGTATGTGATGTATGTCTTCCAACCCCACGTCTTTCTCCCTTTTATTTACCCTCTTATGATGGTTAGATTAGGGCATGTTTCAATTAGTATACAGTATGATAGCATGTTTGCATTCATTCATCTGTTTTGCATGCACCGGGCTCCGCGCATCATACTAACTGCATTATATTTCAATTCCAAGTTGAATACTTGTTAGTTGTAGCATTTCGCATGCCATCTTTAGAATAGCCGAGCCTTCTATAGTTGCATTTTTGCATGTGTTGCATTAGCCATTTCTGTATAGTTAGGATCATGCATGGATTTCTAATTAGCTTCTGTTTTGGCTTGGAGTACTCGGTAAGTTTTATTCTTTAGCATCCTTGCATGTGTGTGAGTGACTGCCATGATAGCATGCTTACCATGAGGCTATATGCTTATATGATATAATTGCCTGAATGCCTGTGGGTGAAGGTTGGGTTATTTGAATTGGAACAATTAATTAATTGTGAGTTTTAAGCCCACTAGATAGTGGCAAAATCATGTTTTCTAAAGCCCATCCGAGGGTGGCAAATCCACGTCTTAGCCTACTTACGGGTAGCACCATCAAACCATTTTCAAATAAACAAATATGAAATGTTTTGTTCCAATTCAGGCGGCTCAGTCTATACTTGTATGCTGTGCGCATCACATAGTAAATCTAGGCTAATAACCGGAATAAGAACGTATAATGTTTTCAAAAATAGATATCATGGTTAGTAGAGGCCGATCTTTGATCGGGCGAGCAGAGGTGCTCACAAAGTGACCTTCCCCAATCGTACCCAAGTTCCCGAGCCGAGGCAACTTTGGTGATGACGGACACGTGGCCTTAGGCAAACGAGTCAGGGTTTCCTAAATTTCCCCAAAATAAAACATTTAGGTGGCGACTCTGTATCTGGCAAAGCAGTCCATGTTTGGCACTTCTTTCAAAATCTATTTTCTCAAAACGATTTGCCGGATTTGGACTCTTTGGTTCAGATTTAGAACCGTGACAATTTGAGGAAATCCGAACATGTAGTGAGCCAAAATGAACAGAACGGGACTCACCCTCCCGGGGCGTTCGGGGACGTATACACAAAGCTTCATTGATTTGTAGGCTTTATGTAATAGAATATATGTATGACTGCTAAGTGCGATTTTGTTATTGTGATATGTGCAGACATACATGTTCAAGTATGACAGTGTTCATGGCCACTGGAAGCATTCTGATGTTAAGGTTAAGGATTCAAAAACCCTTCTTTTCGGGGAGAAACCAGTCACTGTTTTCGGCATCAGGTATTTATGCCATTTCTAGCACCACTTAACTTTCCTGCATTTGAATCATAATGAAATTAGGGTCATTCTCGGCATATTTTGCATGAATTTTCAAGAACCCTGAAAAAATCCCCTGTAGGGAAACTGGTGAAGAGTTTGTTATGGAGTCCACTAGAGTGTTCACTGACAAGGAAAAGGCTGCTGTCCACTTGAAGGTTCAATTTTGATTGCCTTTTTTGTTTATTGATTTTTATGCATCAGTTGGATTGTATGATTCTTTTGATTTTGTTCGCTGTATACGAAGATCTGTGACTAAAGTTTGATTGGTGTATATGTAATAAAAAATACATGAACATGCTCTTCAAATGATTGTTAATCAGGTCAACTTATTTGTGTTTTTTTTACCAAACCTGAGTTATAACAAAAAGTTTGATTGGTGTATATGTAATAAAAAAATACATGAAAATGCTCTTCAATGATTGTTAATCAGATCAACTTATTTGTGTTTTTTACCAAACTTGAGTTATAACAAAATTTATCACTACAACAAAACTGACTTTTTACGGCACCACATCAACGGCATACAATAAATGCACGCCGTAGTTTCTCACTTTTACGACTTGCTTTTTTTGCATGTCGTAAATACTTTTCTAATTACGGCGTGTCTGTTGCGTAGGCCGTGAATGGTAATAACGATGATTTTTTTACGGTTTGCAATGCACGCCGTAAATAATAAAAATTTCTACGACATGCATATAGCGTGCCGTTAATACATTAATTATACAAGACGCATACAACGCCCGCCGTTAAAAGTATTACACTTTTTACGGCGCACACATCGCCTGCTGTTAAAAGTATTTCCTTTTTACGACGCACAATGTATGTCGTGAATTGTATGATTACATAATTTTAAAAAAAGCGCCAAAATGAAATTTGCGGCGCCAATTTTTTTCCCCCCAAAATAACTATACCCAGCTGACTCTGTTCCCATGTTTCTTTTTTCAAACCCATTCTTTGTTCTCATATTCCTCTTATAATCTCTTCCATTTCTCATGCGAATTGATCGAATCCCAAATCTCGCTAGGCCTTTCTTGCTAGGTGAGCTCTTCCCAAATATCTCAGCTATCTCTTCCCATCTCACAGGTATATGTATCGTCAAAGAAAACATGGAAGCAAGAAGCAATGGGATAACTAGACGCTTCAAAGCTGATATCTAATTCCATCTAATTTTCTTACAAATTCAAAGGTGAAGAACATTTTTCTCAAAACTTTAGGCTTCATGCTTTGTTTGAATTTGAAACCCTAATGAAACACTTAAACGTAATTTTTTTTTTTTTTTTTACTGTCTATTAGGTGAAACAAAAATGAAGAGCTTCTTGACTATGAAGAAGAGGAAGAGAAAGTCCTTGAATTCGTCACCACCAAAGCCAGTTTTCTTTGCATTAAGGTAATTATTTTTATTTTTTTTTACGCTTTAAGGGTTTAGTTTGTGGATTTAACATTTACCATGTCTTATTTTCAATTGTGTGTGTGTGTGTGTTTTTTTTTTTAAATTTATTTATTATTATTTTCGTTTCTATCGCTGGAATGCAGCACATGCAAGTAATAATTTTCAATAATCCTTTGCATATGGCAGGTCTGAAAGGCTTAAATTTGGCCACAACAGTTAGTTTATTAAGGTTATGATAATTTTCTGTGTTTAATCTTACCACCCTTCAAAGTTGCACACCATGTATTTGAAAATTTGTTCCAGTCATGAGATGTATCAGAAAATTATATCCACATGTGATTGTGAAACTGGCAGTCAGATGTCCCTAAATGTGAATTCAATCAGTGAAATTTCTTGGTCTTTTTTTTACAGTCTCTTAGACTATTTAAGAAAGTTGGATGTATAATGTATTATGTTTCTTTGGTTATATATGGTGGCAGTAGGTGGAGTTTGGAGCCTATGGCTATGGTCGTAAAGTGCTTTGAAAATTTATGAAACTACCCAAAGGAGGAGGAGGACCAATCCAGTTTGGAAAGTAATTCAAACAGTTTCTGTTTGTTTCTTTTTCCCTTTTCTTCAGTTTGTTTTGAATTTTTTGGATGGGCTTTTAAGTGATGACTCTGAACATTCTTTTTTTTTGTTTTTATTATTAGGTTTATCTCTGGTTTTCCTCCCTTCTTCTGTAAAAAATAAAAAATAAAAATTGGTATTTTGTTTTGATTTTCTATAATTTTAGTTGGTTCCACTGTAGTTCAAGTTAAGGTCATTTGTGGATACTTTGCTCAGGATTACAAAGTTAATTATAGTTTTTATTAACTCAAATTCACGTTCCTTTGTGAATTTATTTGGTGGTGGTGTTATGGTTATGTTGTCTTTTGTATTCATCATGTCCATACCTTCCTTTGCTCTATGATTGAATTAATTTAATTGATAAGTACTTGTTCAAGGGCTTGCAGGCTTTGGATTCATTTTCTTTCTTTTCAACAGAGTAATTTAGTTTGTTGTGGGTTTGGTATTTGAGAATGGGTGATCACTTTGTATTGTTGGTTGATCGTTTGCTTATTGAATCGACTTTGGAAGCTGCAATCGAGAGCTTGAACTTGTCGAGGCAGACAACAACCTTAGGAACTGAAAAATCAAAATTGATATCTCTTCACGTGACATACATTCAATAGATTGTTCAATCCCAAGGAAGATTGTAGAATGCAGGATATGCCAGGATGAGGATGAAGATTCAAATATGGAGACACGTTGCTCTTGTTGTGGCAGCTTGAAGGTTAGCTGCATATGAATTGTTATGAAACTTTCTAATTGTTTTAAAATTTTGACCTCATCATTTTGTGAATTGACATATCATTTTGTCCTTTTAAACTGTTTTGTAATTATTTGTACAAAATCATGTTATACTTCTCATGAATCTTTGTCTGATCTGATTTGATTAAACTGGTCTTGATGAGCCTCAGTGGAACCTTTTGGCTTTATTTAATTATTTTGTGAATTTATTGTTTAAAATGATGCTATCATCACCTGTGAACCCTATAGCATTTGATTATAGATGTGATCCTCAAATGGATTATGGATTTCACTTTCCCATTTGTTATTGAAGGTATGGCGATGAACGAGAAGAGTCTAGTAGAGTATTGAGTTGTTCAAGCTTTATCTGGAAACATAACGAGCTTCAAAAATATGTTCAAGTTTGGTTTGTTTATTCTCAAATGAGCTTCAATCAAGCCCATCATAACCTGAGCTTGAACAGATTTGGTTTTTTATACAATTTAATAGTGCATATATGTTTATCGAGTCGAGTATGAGCCAAACCCAAAAATTAACAAGTTCAAAATTTTGTTCAAGCTTGACTTGTTTACATAATAGTCAACCTCGAACAAGCTTTTGATGAGTTGAACATAAGTCGAGCGCGAGTAGCTTGGTTCGTTTTACAGCTCTAGTTGAAGGTTACTATTGGGGGAAATAGATTTTTTGTTCCCTTTTCATTCAATGCATTACCTAATAGTACCCTCAATTTCTCTGTTGAGCAATTCTGCTTGATTTTTGCAATATGTTCATCGCAGATGCATACAAAGATGGTGTAACAAGAAAGGTGACAGTGTGTGTGAGATATGTCACAAAGTGGGTTAATTCCGTTTTAATTCTGCTTTTAATCTTATGAATGTGTTTTTTCTTTTTATAAAACTATTTTGAGTTTACATTGGGAACTATTTCTTTATACAATTGTTTCCTCTGTCAAATTGGAATTTTTTTTTAACAGAGTCTTTGTTCATTTTTTGCTAGTTTATTTATTGCCAAATGTATGTTCATTGCAGCCATTCGAACCAGGCTATACAGCACCTCCTCCTATGTTTCAACTTGGGAGTATTCCAATGAACTTTAGGTACTTTTGTGATTCAAGTTTCTTTTTTTGTTTTTAATATTTTATTTTCATATGCTTTTGTTAGATATAGTTTTTGATTTGAATGTTTTTATCAAAGGAAATTGGGAGATCTCCAGAAGGGACCCGAATAACCCTTGCTTTATAGCTATGGTGACAACTGAGCCTAATTTTGTTGATCCAGATTATGATGAGTATGCTGCTTTTGAATCAAGAAGCCTGTTTTGCTGTCATTCTGTTGCTGCAATTGTGATTAATCTCTCTCTCTCTCTCTCTGGGTGTGTGAGCGCTTGTGTATGTTTTGTTCATAGCAATATCTAAAGCAGGGAAATATGTCTCCTTGTCTACTTGGTTTTGACGTTAGCATTTTGACAACTTCTCTCATTTCTTGTCTGCAGTTCATGGTTCTTCTGATCTTACGGCATACTCTTCCCATATTAGTTAATGGGGCACAGGACTACTCTTTCCCATTGTTCTTGGTAAGACAATACTTAGTTCATATTTACACACACACAAAGTAGAATATTGACAGTTATGAGACTCATTGTGATATAAAACTCACACTGTTGCATTCTATGGCAGTTGTTGCTTTTGCGAACTACTGGAATTATTGTGCCAATAAACATTATGGTAAAGGCAGTGAATGTCATCAAATGTTGCCAACGCCAACGGGTGAGTACATAGTTTTTTTATATTACAGTAGTACCTTTTCTCACCTTCTCGCCAATTAGGTTCCGTTTAGTTGTCAAGAATTTTGTATGAAAAAGTTATTCCCAAAAAATTTTGTATGGAACTCCATTTCATACTGTAACTGCTAACTGATGTTCTCATTAATTTAAAAAAAAATTAACCAAATTTCCCTTTTAATAAATATGGGGCTATAAAATATGAATTTCTTTTTATTCCAATAACAAGATAAGCTAATTTGTTATTTTTATGTGACAGATTAATTCTGTGGCTACAATTCCACAATTCACACGTCAATCATTGAACGATAATACTACAGCTGACAAAAGTGACTATCTTTGGTATTCACTAAAGCATTAAAAACCTTTTGTTATAAAAATTTGTGATATGAATCCAATGGCTTTGATATGTTTGATATCTTAATAACAATTCCTAGATACCTTTGCAGCACTAACATTCAAAGTGGGTCCGAAACAGTTCTTCATGTGGAATCACTTGGTGTAGACGTCCCCCGAACGCCCTGGGAGGGTAAGCTCCCGTTCTGTTCATATGGGGTCACTACAGCTCAGGACTCTCAAATGGTCACGGTTCTAAGTCTGAACCAAAGAGTCCAAATCCGGCAAATCGTTTTGAGAAAACAGATTTTTAGAAAAGAAATGCCAAACATGGACTGCTTTGCCAGATACAGAGTCGCCACCTAAATATTTTATTTTGGGGGAAATTTAGGAAACCCTGACTGGTTTGCCTAAGGCCACGTGTCCGTCATCACCAAAGTTGCCTCGGCTCGGGAACTTGGGTACGATTGGGGAAGGTCACTTTGTGAGCACCCCCGCTCGCCCGATCAAAGATCGGCCTCTACTAACCATGATATCTAGTTTTGAAAACATTGTGTGTTCTTATTCCGGTTATTAGCCTAGATTACTATGTGATGCGCACAGCATACAAGTATAGACTGGGTCGCCTGACTTGGAACAAAACATTTCATGTTTGTCTTTGAAAGATGGTTTGCTACTCGCAAGTAGCTTAAAATGCAGATTTTGCCACCCTCGGGTGGGCTTAGAAAAGATGGTTTTGCCACTATCTAGTGGGCTTAAAGCAAACAGTTGATGATTTATTCCAATCCAAGTAGCCCAACCTTCACCCACAGGCATTCAGGCAGTTATATCACACAAGCAATTAGCCTCATGGTAAGCATGCTATTCATGGCAGTCACTCACACGCATGCAAGGATGCTAAAGCAAAAAACTCACCGAGTACTCCAAGCCAAAACAGAAGCTCATTAGAAATCCATGCATGATCCTAATTATACAGAGATGCCTAATGCAACACATGCAAAAATGCAACTATAGCAGGCTCGGCTATTCTAAACATGGCATATGAAATGCTGCAACTAACACGTATTCAACTTGGAATTGAAAATACAATGCAGTTAGTATGATGCGCCGAGCCCGGTGCATGCAAAACAGATGAATGATGCAAACATGCTGTCATACTGTATCTGTAACAACCCTCATACTGTTTACTGATTAAGGACTGATTGATTACCGATAATCACCGATTACTGCTAAACGGAACTGATAACTGACTGATAATTGAACTGATTAAAAGTACTGAACTGACTGACTGAAATTGGAAACCGAACTGATCCAGTATATGTTAGTTAATTGCATTTTATCTGTTTGACCGTATGATTATCTGTTCATGCTTATACGTATAAACTGCTAATTGAGGGCCTTATCGGCGGCCGAATCAGAAACCGATTAGTGTTCTATGATCGTCAGAATTAATGTGATTTTATGGTATAATTATCTGAAAACTGATTAGGTATGATTAAATTAGATTAAAATGAGTTAATTGCAGAGTTTGCCATAACTACCAACTTGCCACTAAGTGGGCCACTCACACACACACACACATGAGCCTTGTAAACACTCCACGTATTGATTAAACCCACATTTCTTCTCACATTTTGAGCCTCAACCGACCCTAGAGAGAGAGAGACTTGAGGAGTTGGTTTTCATCTTGAATTGCTTGGAATTGCTTGAGGATTGAAGTGTTGATTGCTACTTTGAGCTCCTAGACCTTAAGCACAAGACTAAGGTAGGACATCCATCTCCTTGTTGTTGTCTTAGAACTCATTCTTGCACAATTCATGCTTCAATTGTAGAGCAAGGCCACGTTTTGGTGCATACATGTTGTTATAGAGTGTAATTCATGCATGCATGTTGGAATTAATGAGTTTGGAGTTGAATTCATGGTAATTGGTGCATGCATGTTCATGTTTATGTTAAATCCATGATTTCACCATGTTTTGAAAAGAATTGGCTCCTTAGAGCATCAAGTTGGAGCTTTGAATTGATTTGAATTCATGCATGTTTGCATGTTCTTCATGTTCTTGAAAATGGTTTGAAATTGAGTTTGAATTAAACACCCTTGGGCTTTGATTTCTCAAATTGAGCTTTAAAACATGTTGTGCTATGTGTTTATAAATGTTTTCCAGAAAATGAGCCCAAGAGGATCGGTTTTGATGCATTTTAGCTTGAGTTTGAGCTTGGAGGTGCAATCTGGAATTCCCAGATTTCGCACTCCCGCTCGAGCGGGGAACTTGGCGCTCGAGCGTGGAATCCGAGCATCCAGCATCTCTCTGCACTGTTTTACAGTCCGCTCGAGCTGAGGATTGGGCGCTCGAGCGGAGTCTTGTCTCAAGCTCGAGCGGGCGTCGAGCGGAGATTTCACCCATCCAGTACTTTTACAGTACGCTCGAGCGGGGAAGTTTACGCTCGAGCGTGTACCTTTGTTGCATGACCGCTCGAGCGGGGAAACGTGCGCTCGAGCGGGACTCTGTTTTTCTGAAAATGCTTTTAAATGTGCATTTTTGCATCCTCATCCCATCCTAGGCATTCTTAGGCCTAGTTTAAGACATTTAGATGAGGATATCGTTGTAGAACACACCAAGGCAAATTAGGGATTAAGTTATGATATTTCCCAACTGTGTAACTTAGTGTGTGTTCAACCTGTGAACTGTGTAGGGTTGGCGACTGGGGGACACGCTCTAGCATACTGTAGCCCAAACTCTGTGAGTAACAATTGTGTAAAGATATGTTCAACTGATATCTTTTGAATACTGAACTGAACTGTTTACTGAACTGGTATTACTGAATGAATGTATGTCCTTTATTTCTGAACTGTACTGTGGCATCCTTAGTACCTACGGTTTACTGTTACTGTTACTGTTACAGAGATCTCTGTCGGTTCCCTCGTGGAACCACTACTGTTTACTGATTGATGGCCATCATTACTGTTCGGTCTTTCAAGACCTACTGTTACTGTTATGCTAATGGATGTACCACATATGACTGTTTACTGTACTGAACAACTGAATGACTGATTGAAATGAACTGTTTTCATACTGTAAGGACATTCATTCTTAACCCCTTTACATATTGTGTTATTCACTGGGCTTTAGCTCACTGCTCATATATATATGTAGGTGTACAGGCACCAGACCGCAGCTAGAGGCGTCAGGGTTACTCCAGTTTTGTCAAGCCAGCCTTTGTGCCTCACTGCGAGGTTCCGAGTTGCCATGCTATGGCTTGGGGGTGTTTTGTTTGTTTTTCCCCCTTCTGTACTGTTTTACTGTTCTGTATAGACCGGGTGTTACTGTACTGTTACATAGGGTTGAGTCCCTAGTCTGAATGATTGTAAATATTGTGTATACTGCTCTGTACTGTTTATGTGTAAATGTATGAAAAGCCTTTTTGCATACAGAATGTCACAGCTCAATGGACACTATTTACTTACTGTATTGGCTTCCGCCAGGCCCTGTACTCTGTTTTACTGTACTACTGTTAAGCAGGCCTTCGGTAATCCTGGATTACTGGCCGGTTACGGTGCTAAACCCATAGGGCCGGGTTTGGGTCGTGACAGTATGCTAATTGAAATATGCCCTAATCTAACCATCATAAACAGGTAAATAAAAGGGAAGAAAGACGTGGGGTTGGAAGACATACATCACACTCACCCACACTTATTACACTTATGCCCTCGCACAGAGGGTCCGAATAAATAGTACAGTCCAAATATTACAGTCCAAATTATACAGTCCAAATATATACAGTCCGAATATAAACAAATTCCTAATTAATTTACAAATTAACTAAGAAAAACTATATACTGGCATGCAAGCCAGGGACTGCCTTGACTCTGATGGATGATACATGTCTGGGCTGCCTTGCGCGAAAATCCACTGGGATGCCCCGATTAGCCTCTGTTTTGTAATTTTTCTTGGAAAGCGCACCAAACTCCGGAAGGTTGCTAATTCTTGATTTGCTGCAACAGAGAGCAGGAAAGGGGCATAGCAATGTATTTTCACAAATGTATGCATGTCTCGATCTTCGTGCCACCAATCACGCATCTCGATGCATGATGGCCGAAGAGTCGAATTGTGCAACTCAATGTAGAATGAATGCGCATGAAAACTCAACTAAAACCTAACTCCATCATGGATAATCCGGAGTGTCGGTGACTTGGAATTGAGACACGTTCCGTCACTCGGAGTACGAAACGTACCTCGTTTCCCGTGCTCGGGCTAACCCCTATCCCAAGCACAATGCAATATGCATGATATGCATGAAATGCAACAAAGATACAACCTAGCATACACAATGCTATGAAATGGCATACACAATGCACGAGATGTCATGGCATACACAATGCGCTAACATACAACCTAGCATACGCAATGCTATGAAATGAAATGGCATACACAATGCATAATGGACTTACACCAACACAAGTGGACCTCAGCCACACTCGCATAAGAGGCCATCAGATAAAAAACAGACAACTCGGAATGCGTGCACACATGCACGCAAACCGAGGACTGATCCTAAGGCACGAAATGCCACTCTAACGAAGCATGGCGAGGCATGAAATGTGATATGCAAACATGCCAATTTCAGCAGCAAAACATGACCCAAAACAGCCCCGAATCATAGGAATATGGCACCCGATGCATGAAAATGGTCCCGAAATGCAAAACTAGGTACATGAAATGGCTTACAGCTATACAAAGCATGCATAATTGGTACATGGAATGAAAAGACAGAAGCAAGGAAGCCCCAAAATAAGCATTTTTACAGTTCAAAGCATGGCCAAACAGTAAGCAAAAGTGGGACTAAATTATCATACAAAAATGGCTCCGCAAGGGAGGCAATGAAGCAAGTGGTAGATGAAAAGCCCAAACAGAAAAAGACTCTTCTACAACATTAAAGAGGGACCAAAAATATGACTACTTACAGTTTATGGAAACCCCCAAAACAATATAAAAGTATGCTCAAAATGCCATGCAAGGTAGGGCCCAAAAGAGGTCAAAACACAAAGTATACAAAAAATTTATCAAACAGCCAAAGACCCTTAATGAAACATGACAAGGGGGTCAAAATATGGCCACTTTCAGTTCGGACCAAGGTCCAAAAACAGAAGAAAAATAGGCTAAAAAAACATGCAAAATGAGGCAAAAACATGGATTTCAAAGCAAGTAGCACATGGGGTATCTAAACAGTGATGAGCCCTTCTTCAATGTTGAAGAAGGGCTCAAAAAAAGCTCACTTACAGTTTATGACATGCCCCAAAACAGATTACACATAGGCCAAAAATAACATGAAAGATTAGGGCCTAAAGGAGAGATAAAGAAGGAAGTGCAAGATGGGGACCTCAAATGACAAAATTCCCTTAATGAATCATGAAATAGAGCTCAAATAAAGGGTACTTTAAGTTTTGGTCGGAGCTCAAAAAAGCAAGCAAAATAGCTAAAAAAATGTTCCAAAATTAAGCTCAAAAAGAGGGAATTGACATTTACCTTTGAAGACCAACCCTTGGTTGCTTCTTGGCTTGAGAAGTGATGCCTCCTAGCTGCTGGAAAGCTTCCCAAGCTGCTGGAAATGGAGTAGTGGTGGTGATGCTAGGTAGTGATGAAGGAATGGTGCAAGAAACTTGGATGCTTGAGCTTGAAAGAGAGAGATGGAGGGAGATGTGTGTACCAGGCTTAAGGCAAATTTTTTCAACCCTCAAGACAGAGCTGGAGGCTCTGTTATGTAGACAAAAATGGGGGAGAAATGGAGGGAAAAAGTGGGGGGAAAATGGGTCAAGTTTCCCCCCAAAAGTTGTCCCCCGGATACAGGTTTTTTGGGGGGGAAACAGATATACAGCTGGAATATACACATTGCAAGGATCATGGCCGGCCAAGGATCATTGGAATATACCATGGCCGGCCGGCCAAGGGTCAAAATGGTCAAAAATATTTTCTGGCCGGCCACCACAAATTGGTGTCCTCCCAGGTGCCCTCAACACAACCTTGTGGTTCAAAATTGTCAACTGTAAAACATGAGAGAGAATAGGCCATTTTTAGGAAGGGTTCAAAAGGGTCAGGTGGAATTACTGGCCGGCCACCAACTTTTGGTGTCCTCCCATGTGTGTACAACACAAATATGGGGGTTAGGATTGAAGAAAGTGACCCTAGGGTGGTCAACATTGGCTTGGAAGTGAGAAAAACGGGCGTCGGAGGGCGCCGGAGGAATATAACTGGTTGCTAAAACAATTGCTGGCCTTCCACCCTTCTACGGCTTTCCTGGTGATGAAACAGAGGTACCTGCCAAAAATGAACGAAAACCGATGCAAAACGAATGTTCGGGGGCCAGAACACGCAGTTCGGGGCCCCGAAAACTGCTTGTTAAGCACCGAAAGTGTTATTCAACCACGAAGTAGGTCTCTCAGACCTCAGTGTCCCTCAAAAGGGAGTAAATAAGATGCATGCCAAAAACCGGAGCAATCGGAGATAGTTAGGCGGTCCCGAACCGAGCCACACGGCCTGACGGCTCCGAAAAATCGGGAACCGGGCTCCGAAATAGGCAAAATGGCCTACAGCCACAAAATGTAGCCCACGGCCACTGAGAGATGGTCTACGGGACCTCTCCCTCCCCTCAGGAAAAGAAACAGAGAAAACCGAGTCTGGTTCGCAAATCGAGGCAAGGCACAGAAGAGGGTTCGGAAATCCGGAAGCAGGGCTCACGGCCGCGACTTTGAGACTTCTGAACGAGCACAAAACGCAACATCACCGAGCCCTTTACGCTTGGCCATGCCCTTTACGCTTTTATTGGAATCACTTGGCCATGCCCATTTTCCAATTCATATTTTCCTGTGTGCTTCGATTTATTACATCAGTTTATTACTTTTCTGTGTGCTTCAGTTTATTAAATCTGTTATTATTTTCTATGAGCTTTAGTTTTCTTTCCCTCTTCATCTATTTTTTTTTATTTATTTATAAAATAAGTAAAAAAACTTAATTTTCATGACACACCCATCCAATGATTTCTAATATATAAAAGAAGAATATCAGTTGGTGTTATCTTATTTTCACATTGTGTTGATTTTAGTTTAATTCCAGAAATGTTGGATTAGGTATATATATATTATTAAAAAAAAAATATTTATGTTAAGTTGTCTTTCTTTAGTTTGTGGAAACAACTGAGATGTTTATATACTTGATCCCTTCGTATAAGAGAAAAATCAGAGCTTAATAAAAAATGAAAATAAAAAATGTATTCTTTTAACCATCCTTGTTGGAAATTGGAGTTTGTCATAAATGCCCTATGGAGATCAAACCATTGTTATTATTTGAGAATTTGAACTTTTGTTGGAATTTTTTAAATTTTGTGAGACTTTTCCATTCATCGAATTTTGCATTTTATAACACTTCACTTGATGCTTCAAATAGAACATATAGTTGCTGAACAAAGCCAATTTTTTTAATTTCTGTTATTGTTTTCTGTGAGGGAAAACAAAATTGTTTTTTTACGAAATCTGTTATGTAAAATTGTTTTTTCACATCAGTTTATTGCTTCCCAAAATAGTTTATTACATTAGTTTATTGTTTTCCTGTATGATCCAAAGATTTAGTTATGGAATTATTGGGATTACATCAGTTTATTACTTCCTCGTCTGCTTCAGTCATGAAAATTTGTTTATTTTGCCTCTCCCTTGTCTGCTAGCTTGTGATTGAATTAGATACTAATGAAAAATTAGAGAAGAAAAATATTAGCTTAGGGATTATTTTTATAGTTCCTTATCTTATGTATTTGCTACTAAGTACTCAGGTAGAATTACATTGTATTGTCCCAAAAAGCACCTAAAGCTACTAAAACTTACCTAAATTTCTTCTATAATGGATTGAAAGTTTCTTTTTAAACGTGTATATAATATATAGACTCTAATTTGACTTGGACTATTTATTTTGGAACTTACAATATAAAACCTATACAAACCTAAACCTCATACATAGAGATCCTTTAACATAATTATGCAAGTCCCAAGTAGGTGTTGCATTGAAGTAGATTAATTCCACCTTTTTCTCTTTTTAAATTTGATTTTTCTCTTGAGCTTCTTATGGCCTAGATTTAGTAGCAAACTATTGAGATCTTGAATTTTTGCTAATTTTTCATTATTTTATGGGACCATTGAATTATCTTATTAATTTTGGAAATGTTTTGTTGATGTTTTAAAATTTCTTGATCATTTCTTAATACCTCAAGAAATATTTTTTTCCATGAGTCGTTGGTTTTTGTACTTATGTGAAGTTTACTTTGTCATGCAGACAAGAAATGCAACATGATTAGTTGCTCCAGCTATTGCCGCGAGTTTTGGTGCCTTAACACATACATTGGGCATCCTCGTTCCTGTGATAGGAGCAAGTGGATTTGCAACAGTTACAACTGCAACTGCTATAGGAACCGTTGTCAGTAGTTTTAGATAATCTCTTAATAGTAGTTGATATATTTAGAAAGTTAGATATGCATAGTTTTGGATGGTTTAAACTTTTTGTACAATTTAGAACTTAAGGATGTAGTTTTCGAATGTTTAGAATGTATAGACAATTGTTGAATGTTTATAATTTATGGATATAGTTTCCTTTTAATGTTTCAAACAATATTTTTATGGTTGATTGATATTTTGTGATGCATGTTTGTAATATTTGTTAGATTGTACAAAATTGGTCAAATCGAACCTGTTGAATTTAAAAATAAAAAAATAAAAACTGCATATTCTACGGCAGGCATAATAAGTCGTATTACATATTTTACGGCGCGCAATCAGCGTCGTTATTTGTCTCACCAATTAACGGCGTGCAAAAGTAGTCGAAAAAATAACGACGACGTACAAAATCTGTCATTAAATAGTTTTTAATGGCGTACTCTAGCATGTCGTAAAAAAAGTAACGACGACGTACAAAATCTGTCGTTAAATAGTTTTTAACAGCGTACGAAGCATGTCGTTGAAAGTGAATGACTTTCCATGACTGGTCATAATATGACGCGCGTTGCACGTCGTAGAAGGGTTTTTACGGCGTGCATTGCGCGCCGTAGAAACCTTTTTTTGTTGTAGTGTATGTTCCAAATGCAAGACATTTTGAACTTACTTCCCGAATTCAAATCGTTTTGAAAAGTCGTGTTTTGAGTTCTGGTTTGAAATCTTGTTTTGAAAACACGATTTCAAAATTTTTTACAATACGTTGATTAAATCTGTAGATCACAATTCGAAAACATGACTCTGAGTTTGAAGTCGTGTTTTCATGTTATCAAAACACGAGTTCTCAAAACAATAAAGCAAGATAGATTTGAAAAGTAAGTTCAAAACTACTTCAGAGTTTTGGAAATGGCATGAGTTTAGTAAAAATACTCCTGCTATTTGTTATATTGTTTCTGGTCAATGGGCTAAACTGTTTGGTGTAATTAGGGTGGTGCAAAGAAGGTGACCATTTCTGCCCCAAGTAAGGATGCCCCTATGTTTGTTGTGGGTGTTAATGAGAAGGAATACAAGCCCGATCTTGACATCGTCTCCAATGCTAGCTGCACTACAAACTGTATTGCTCCTCTCGCCAAGGTTACACTGACACCAATTTAGAATCGGCTAGAATTGTTGGCTTAGTTAAAATTGGTACATTGCTTTGCTTAAAATTTTCTATTTCAACAATTTTGCCAAGTTATTCATGATAGGTTTGGCATTGTTGAGGGTCTTATGACTACTGTTCACTCCATCACTGGTGAGTGCTTACATGGTTAGGTTGTTGCTTCGGGATATGATTTGTGATATCTTTTTCAATTTTCTCTCTTGTAAATCGTCACCCAGCCACTCAGAAGACTGTTGATGGGCCATCAAGCAAGGATTGGAGGGGTGGAAGAGTTGCTTCCTTCAATATCATTCCAAGCAGCACTGGTGCTGCAAAGGTAGTCAGCAAATTATGTAAATGACGCTGTCCTTATGTGTGAAAATTGTTGCCTGTATTTGATTTGATATCAATATCATTTGAGATGCGGAGTGTCAATGTGGTACTGTATTTTGTTCTGTTTTGTTCACTCCCAATGGGTATTTATTTCATATTCTTATGGTGTTGAGCTTTTTGATTAATTTGCATGTGTGTTTGCTTTCTTCTACTCTAACATGCAGTCGGAAAAGTTCTGCCAGCACTGAATGGCAAATTGACTGGAATGGCTTTCCGAGTTCCGACAGTGGATGTTTCAGTTGTGGATCTCACTGTGAGGCTTGAGAAAGGAGCTTCTTACCAGCAAATCAAAGATGTGATCAAGTGAGTGTTTATAGTATTCCTTCAAACTAGCTGCATTGTTTTATGTATTAGACAATCAAACTGAGATGCCTAATAGATTTGTTTGATTGTATTTATTTGTCAGAACAAGGACACTTTAGTATGAAGTTTCTTTAACTGCCAATTCTCGTTTAGTGGTTGGATTTTACTTCTGTTTTTTTCTGATCTTTGATTCCGTTTCTTGGTTAATTTCAGGGAGGAGTCAGGGGGCAAACTCAAGGGGATTACGGGGTACACTGAAGATGACGTTGTCTCAATAGACTTTGTGGGTGACAGCAGGTAGATTGTCCTACTGTTCTTTCCTTCCTAATGTTCTGGCTGATTAGGTTTGTGGGCAACACTCAGTGGATGTGATCTCATGAAATTGTTATTGAATTTGTGTGTTTTATGTTGGTCATGCATCTTTGATGCCAAGGCTGGGATTGCTTTGAATGAACATTTCGTGAAACTTATTGCTTGGTATGACAATGAATGGGGTTACAGGTAATTTCAGTACTCCATTTTACTCGGGTCGCTTGCACGCAACGTTGCGTCGTCCCTTGACACAATCTTCTATGCTTTTGCAGTTCACGTGTGGTTGTCTTGATTGTGCACATGGGTTCTGTTCAAGCTTGATGCTAATCTCATGAGATGATAGAGGGTGACTTTGTTTTACTTGTGTCGTACTGGTTAGTGTTTTAGGTCCCCTGAGGTTTTGGTTTGGAATAAACTACGCAAGAGTCTTGTGTAGTCTTGTTTTGGATGTTTACTTATGGAGTCTTTGTGTTATCTTTGTTTCCCTTGTGTTCATAGGAAAAATAATCGAAAATTCTGTAATATATGAAAAGTTGGTATAATATATTTGAGGAGTTTTTATTATAATTAATTGTTATTTTCCTGTAAAAGCTTCATTTACTGTAGTTTTAGGATATGAGTTGGGTTTGGAATGATATTGAAATTTTCATATTCAATGATAACAATTTTTTGTGAGCTTTTGTGCCTTTCTGTATGCTCGGCTAGAGGACCACCAAAGGTTAAGCCTTCATATGGAATGTTAAGAAGGTTACAAGCTTATTGATGTATTCTCTGCACATCTAAACTGTTTTTGTATGGTTCTAATGTGTAATCCATACCATCATGTCTTCGGTGGCGTGGTTTTAAGCATAGAAAGGATTGAGTTGGATTTTGTTCGATTTATTAGTTAACTTTTGCTAGTAAAAAAAGCAGGGAAGAAGAGGGAGACTTAATTCAGTTGTGGTCAAAATGTGGTTTTACATTGTGTGAAAAATGTGGTTTTACATTGTGTGAATTGGTTAACAAATTCATTTTCACACCCACCTTACTCTTTATTTTCTTCTTCTGTTTGATTGATGTCCGTGAAGCTGGATGGTGCAAAGGGTCTATTTGGTATAGCTTATAGCTTCTTGTAAGGTGGACGTTGATAATTAAAAAGTAAAGAGCAAAGTTAGAAATATCATTCTCTCATTTTTTTTTTAATAATTAGCTTTTCAAGTTATTTTTACTTAACAAAAATGTTTTAGAGCTCTAATATAGGAGCTCTAATAGCTCTAATGGGAAGGTGGGTCCCACCCTGATGTGATATTTGTGTCTTGTTTTGTTTTATTTTTTTTATTTTTTTGCTTTGACACATCATTAGAGCTCAAATTAGAGCTCTATATTTAGAACTCTCTATCATTTCCCTTTTACTTGATTGTACAAAGCACTAGAACACAAAGTTTTAAATAAATAAATAAAAATTACAAGCAGTCTTTGTTGCACCAAATAGAGATTAACATTTTATCAAATAGAAATCAACATTTGTTTGCACGATCATAAAAACGGAAAATTATTTGATACTTTAGGATTGTTATGTGTTAGTGTTTCTAATTAATCATCAATTGTCATGCCTCATGTTACTCTCTTCATTGATAGAAATCAGTGAATTTCACTCTCTCCATCAATCACATTCAATTTAAGGTACCATATAGTGACACTTGAAACACCAAATGACTTCTCACAAGATATTGAATGCAACGTTTTGAAAAATGAATCAAACTAGCCAATTATGGTTATTAAACAAACTTCCCATTGTCCACCTCAGCAGGCTTATCATGGAGAAATCCTTGCCAGCTGGAAAGGCCACACATGCTTTTCAAAAAATATAAAAAAATTTAAGGTAAATTACAAATACAATATCTGAGATTAGATTAAAATACGAATTACTTCTTATAGTTTTAAAAATTACATTCTACCTTCTGAGATTTCTAATTTCATAACAAATTACCCCTTTTATTAATAAATCATCAAGTCAATTAATAGTTTTTAATGGTGTTAAAAATATGTTTCTATTAATAATTCAGGTAATTTTATTATTATACAGGAGAGCAATTATAAATTTTATTTTTTTAATTAATTCTGTTAAATAAAAAATTCTAATAAGGGGGTATTTGTAATTTTTCAAACCACAGGGAACAATTTGTATTTTAAGCAAATTTCAAGAGTGTATTTGTAATTTACCCAAAAATTTAATGTCATAAGAAAAAATTACAAAACTAACTTGTATAAAAACTAACTGTGGTACTACATGTATCAATTAGTGTACTAACCAGTGTACCAACACTAGTTATGACATTATTATTAGCCTCACTCATTATACAGATTACAAATATCAAAAATCTCTTAAATTATGCTACATCATCAATTGGTACATTAATTAGTATACTAATTGATGCATATAGTATTATTCAAAAACTAATGAGGCTGCAGCGAATTTATCAAAGTAAATAATATACCAAGATGATTGTTAATTGTAAAAATATTACCCTATATTATTTTAGTGAGAGATTCTTTATGAATTTTCTATAACAATTTTTTCACTTTTAAAATTTTGCATTCGCTTAATATATAAAAAATGAGACAGTAAAAATTGACAACCCAAAATTATTAATAAAACCGAAATTGTAAGGCTAATTTCAAATTTCATGTAAAAAAAATCAATGGATCAAAAACATTTTTTTATTCTTTTGTTATTTTTACTTTCGATCAATATGCTAATCTCGTTGATTTTGTAATACAATTGATTTGGGAAAAGTCATTTTTTAAGGCCAAATTAATGTTCCTAAATTTTATTGCTTTAAATAGAGCCTTCAATAGTTTGTTATTAGAGCTGCTTAACATAACAATTTTGGTGCAAAAGTGATTCTTCAATAATTTGCCATTGGAGCTGTTAAATTTGGCAAATGCCAAATGTGTCAATTCATCCAAAACTAACTGTTTCCTTCCTTTTTTTTTTTTTCTTTCTTCCCTTCCTTTTTCATCCTTCCCAGCAAACCAACCGCGGTTGACAAGCTCTCTGTTTCTGCATAACTCAGCAAAATTTCATCCACCGGTCGACCACCCGGTCTTTCGGTTGATCGACCAGCCAAGAGAGTTGTCCAACCTCGGCTTCAGTTGGGATTTGTCAAAATGGCTTTGTATCATTGTAGCACTATTGCTATAATTTGACAATTTGCTATTATAGTATGTCTTTGGAGATGCTATAATAACATTTACCAGTAGAGATGCTCTTAGATTTAGTATTTATGTAAAATTGTAAAAAATACAAATTTTTGCACCTTTTTTTTTTCTTTTTATTTATTTATTTATTTTTTGTACTTAGACTTAGGATGGCCAATTATTTTGAGCTTCAAATTGTATGAAATTGTGTGCATTTGCCAAAGTTCATCTCAAATTTAATACGGACTTTTAAATTTTTCTCCAATTATACACAAAATTTGAAAATATGTTATTTAAATTTTAAAAACATTCCATCTGTGTTTGAGTTGCTCGGGTTAGATCTGCCTAAATTTAACTCCTACATGTATAGAATGATTTGCTAGTGATTATTGATATTTTTGCTACCAAAACAAGCTTATAGTATGGGTCGAAAGCTCAGGTTCAACAGGCTGATCTATAATTGGGCCATATTTTTAGCCCAATCTCCTTCCATGTGATTTTGTGAAAAAATGTATTTATAAACTTCTCATTCAATGATCGGTTTTAGAACTCCATTTGTTTATTATTACATGTAATCGGACGGTTTAATGCGGTTTATCTTAATTGATTATACTTTTTTTTATTCTAAAAATTTTTGACAAATTATTTGATTAAACTTTTGCTTATAATTTATTATGTAAAAATAATTTAAACTAAGAAATGAATACTTTAATTTTTATTTTTGATTATCAATTTTTAATTTATAATAAGTCGCACTGAACAAATTCGTGTTGTTTCATTTTGAGCTCATGTTTGATATATGACATGTCAAAAAAAAATATATGGTTTAGAAATATAAAGTATATGAATATATATATGGTTTGATATAAATTTTTTTATTTTTTTATTTTAGGGTTTAGGATTTAGGGTTTAATTTTTAAATTTTTTTTATTTTTTTTTATTTTTTTTTATTTTAGACTTTAAGGCTTAGAGTTTAGGTTTAATTCTTAAATTATTTATTTATTTTTTAATATTTTAGAGTTTAAAAAAACACAGTGACAACATGAGAGAAAAAAAAAAAAAAAAATGGTGAAATCGGCACGGCAGGAACAGCAGGAAGGGGGTGAACTGACTAAGGAAAGGAATCAAGTCGCGACGTCGCTGCCGCCAATCACGGTGAAGTCCGCGACGTATGAGGCTTACTTCCATCTCAGCTTCCCGCTGTCTGGTATGGTTGAGCCATATGGAGGGAATTTTGAATTTTTTTATTTTTTTTATTTTTTTTTATTTTCTGAGTTTCATCTCCATCTCAGCTTCCCGCATATATAGGGGAGGGGAGGGGAGGGGAGGCAGCGATTGAAAGGGGAGGGGGAGGGAGCTTTGATACAGAGGGAGGGGGAGGGAGCTTTCATAACAGAGGGGAGGGGGAGGGTGCTTTCATAACAGAGGGAGGGGGAGGGAGCTTTCATAACGCCACCGTCAATACCTCCTCCAACACCACCACCACCACCACCACCACCTCCTCCAATAGCACCACCACTACCTACACCACCACCGATACCCCCGCCAGTACCTATACCACCACCAACGGCCTCCTCCAACACCACCACTACCACCTATGCCCCCACCAATACCACCACCGCCACCACCAATACCTCCTCCAACACCACCTATACCACCACCAACGCATCCTCCAACACCACCACCACCACCAACACCTCCTCCAACACCACCAACACCTCCCCCTATTCCACCAACAATACCCCTGCCACCACCTATACCACCACCAACACCTCCCCCTATTCCACCACCACCACCACCACTCAGTGAGGGGAGTGGAGTGAGGGGAGGTGAGTGACGTGAGTGACGGGAGTGACGGGAGGGGAGGGGAGTGACGCGAGTGACGGGAGGGGAGTGAGGGGAGTGACGTGAGGACGCAAGTGAGGGGAGTGACGGGAGGGGAGGGAAGGGGAGTGACGTGAGTGAGGGGAGTGATGGGAGTGGCGTGAGGGGAGTGACGGGAGGGGAGGGGAGTGACGGGAGTGACGTGAGAGGAGGGGAGTGACGTGAGTGACGTGAGGGGAGGGGAGTGTCGGGAGTGACGTGAGGGGAGGGGAGTGACGGGTGTGACGTGAGGGGAGTGAGGGGAGAGGAGGGGAGTGACGGGTGTGACGTGAGGGGAGTGACGGGAGTGATGTGAGGGGAGTGACGGGAGGAGAGGGGAGTGACGGGAGTGACGTGAGGGGAGTGACGGGAGGGGAGGGGAGTGACGGGAGTGACGTGAGGGGAGGGGAGTGTTGGGAGTGACGTGAGGGGAGGGGAGTGACGGGTGTGACGTGAGGGGAGTGAGGGGAGAGGAGGGGAGTGACGGGTGTGACGTGAGGGGAGTGACGGGAGTGATGTGAGGGGAGTGACGGGAGGAGAGGGGAGTGACGGGAGTGACGTGAGGGGAGTGACGGGAGTGACGTGAGGGGAGGGGAGTGACGTGAGTGACGAGAGTGACGTGAGGGGAGTGAGAGGAGGGGAGGGGAGTGACGGGTGTGACGTGAGGGGAGTGACGGGAGTGACGTGAGTGACGAGAGGGGAGTGAGGGGAGGGGAGTGACGGGTGTGACGGGAGTGACGGGTGTGACGGGAGTGACGTGTGTGACGGGAGTGACGGGTGTGACGTGTGTGACGGGAGTGACGGGTGTGACGTGTGTGACGGGTGTGACGGGTGTGACGTGTGTGACGGGAGTGACGGGTGTGACGGGTGTGACGTGTGTGACGGGTGTGACGTGTGTGACGTGAGGGGAGGGGAGGGGGGTGGGGCGGGGGGGGTTGGGGGGGCGGGGCGGGGGCGGGGGGGTTGGGTTGGGGGGGCGGGGGGGGGGGGTTGGGAGGATACAATTAGCAAGGGCAATCTATGGTGATTCAGATGTTTATTTCCTTGATGATCCTTTCAGTGCTGTTGATGCACATACCGGGGCACACTTATTCAAAGGCAAGCAACACTTCTTCATAATAATTGTTTTTAAATTACGTGTGATTTTATATTTTTTGCTTATACATTTAGATCAATTTATTAAGAACTTGAAACTTAATTTGCAGACTTATCTACTGCATCTCTTGTCTGAGAAGACAGTTCTTTTTATAACACATCAGTTGGAATTCTTAGACGCTGCAGATCTTGTCCTGGTAAGTTACTAAGTTGTCGCAACAATTGTGGCTTGCTTCTCTTTTGTTTTTTATTTAATTCATGTTTTTTTTTTTTTTTTTTTTTTAAATTTAAATTTAATTTAATTTAGGCTTGGTTGGATCCGATTAATTTGCCCTCTGGAAGATCTTGTCACTGTGAAATTTGCGGCGAGCCTTTGCAGTTTTTGCTTCAGGTGTATATCTTTTCATAGTAATTTTAACTGTTTAAACAAAGAGACATGTCCTTTGCAGTTCTTGTACCTATTGTTCTTGCATATTTATATTTGTGCAACCATGAAAAGATCATCAATTCAGTGAAAAGTTGCCATTTTTGTCAATTTATTCCAACTGTTCAGTTATGGTGTGATGATTCTTTCAGCTTTCAACTCATAAGGGAAGGGTGTGTGAAGCCTTCATTCCCACCTCTGCTTTGCATCATCTCATTGAGTGTTGTTAGGTGTGGTGTTATGAGGCGTCTGATGCCAATTTATGAGTGCCTCTCATGATCCAAATGACACAACCTTTTTAAACGTCCCGCTGGTTTGTAGAGTGAAAGCAAATGCCATCAGAGACTTTTTTGAGTCTGAATTGCAAATTGGGAATTAGTGTGGCTATATTTCTCATCAATGGAGAGAGGCCAATGGGTGAGCTGATATTATTGCTAAAGGGAGCGCGTCCTAAATCCTGGATTGCTAAAGAGAGCTGATATTATTGCGCACTTCTAGCGTCTTTCTCAGGTTTCAAGCTGATGTTCAGCGCTTGGCCTGCCCTTGTATGGTTTATATTTAGGTTGGGCTTTAGGCACAAAAACAAAAACAAAAGAAAAATTCCAAAATGGAAACTGTCAGTTTGGGCCTACAAATTATTGCAGCAAATGACTGAACTGAAAGATTAAAATTATCTATTTTATGACTTTCTGTGTCATGTCAATTTTTGGCTCCAAAAGATGGATTAATATGACTTCTGCTTTAGTCCAATGTTTAAGTTACGCATTGCCAAATTCTCATCTCATCCTTCCTTTCACTTTAGCAGTCCCTTTTCAACTCACTTATCTATGCAGCACTAAAAGGAACAGAGGCGTGAGATTGAATTTGATGGTAGTTTTTTTTGGTTCATTGAATTCCCTAGGTTTATGCACCCCTCTCTGAGAAGGAACCTACATTTCATCGCACATTATTTGTATTCATGTGTCTATCGATGACTTGTCTTCTCCAAGATCAACATGAGCAATGGAAACGGCAACCAGAGAAGGCATCTCGAAGGTAATGGTTGGGATTACTCAGTCCTCATAATTTCATCTCTTTTCTTTTTTCTTTTTATAATTTTTTTTTCTCTCTTTTTGGTTTCCCATCAAGGAGAATCAATTTTGAACAAGTTATTCACTTTATCCTTTTTTACTTTGTGTTTCTGATTATGAAACTGTTTTGTTAAGTGTGAAGGTTTTTCGCAGTCAGCTGGCTCGCTTGAATCCTTTTTACTCAAGTGAACCCCCAAAACATGATGGGACTGACAAACCATCTGGCATTGGAGGTATAATATTCTTTCATTGCGCTCTGTAGTTCAGTCTTACTCTTTGGTTTCTGCTAGACTTAGATTTATTGATAGGTCTGATGGCAATCATCAGTATTATCATTATGAACTCAGCTATACAAAACCTTATCCCTGCTCTCTTGGAGTTGCTTCATTAGTTTTTTTGTAATTTACACCCAGTTGTGTCAGATTTTGAAATTGTTGCTGCATTTGTATACTTCTCAACTTTTAAAGGTGTATAATTGTAAAAAGCCAATTCATGTACTTTTTTTTTTTGCTTCCATCATGATTAATAACTGATTAAATGATAGCAGACACAAGGACTTTGCCTGAAACTTGTGTGGATGCATTTATGTACTTCAAACTACATGTTGTTTCTTTTCCTTAGCATCCTCATGATATTATCTCTTTGATGATGCTTGCTTTAGCTGCACTGTGTAATTGGTGTGGTACCTGGAAAGGAGATAAAGTTTGTAGTAGCTGTAGAAGAGCACGTTATTGCTCGAAGAAACATCAGGTAATTAGAGAAAATTTTGTTATTATTTTTATGCTCCAGTATTTGAGGTTATCCAGGCCTGAATCCTGAATCTTGAATCGTCCTTCCTTTTTACTTGTAGGCTATGCACTGGAGATCAGGTCATAAAATTGAATGTCAACAGTTGAACAGTTATCCTCAATCATCTAACACTAGCCCTACCAACAATTCAGTAGAGACACAAAAAGGCCAGTATTAATGTATTATTGATTATGTTACAAGGAGGTAATTGGCTGCCATAGGCTTATAGGGGATGTGTACTTGCACTGATACAAACGACCCGTGTTTTTTTTTTTATTTTATGAAACTCATAATCTCTACTCATTTCTTAGATGGCATTTTAGAAATTGTTCAGTCAATAGCAACTCTAAATCTAGGGTTTCATTAGCAAAGGTTATCCATGAGATTGGATTCTTCTGAATTTCACTGCTGATCAAATTTCTATATATGAACAGTTGCAAGCAACACCATATGGCCCGAATACGAGATCATAAATGAGGACGAATGTGAATTTGACACAGGGCTGTCTGAAGATATTAAGTATTCTAATTCATTGGTTTCTGGGAGCCGAATGGATGAATCAGTCAAGTCATTGTTGGACAACTTTGAGGTATGGATAGCTTGTTTACACAATCTTGAAATTATTTTACAAACCTTTATAGGCTCTGTTTCATTGTTGCTAAACAGGGGGACAGTGACAAGAAGAGTTGGGCCTCCTTCCAAGAGTGTATAGCCAGGGGCCCTGAGCAAGTGTTGAGGTGACTGCTTACCTTTCATACAAGGATACATGTCATCATTTTATGAGCATTTGCACCATATTACATGCGGGGAAAATACACCAACTCAATTTTGAGAAAACAAGATAAGATGTAACAAAAATTTGCAGCCTCTTGCCTTCTTGGGGAAGATCTTTTTAAAATAGTTGTATCCTGTGTTACCTAGCCTAGGTAAAGATTAGTGCTGTGTCTATGTAATTCTTTGATTTCTAAATCTCAATTCTTATTTGACTCTGGGTGCACCTATGTATGTTATATCTTCATTGGGTGCCATTTAGTTTATTCAAAATACAGCTTTAAGAATAAATTATTATAAATATAATTTAGTAGAAGCATGCAGTCAAGAAAATTAAATAAGAATTTAGGATATGATGCATTAATGTCTTTTGCTACAATTCAAGATGCATAGCGAGATCCTTTGATGCTATAAATCCATATACATCAATCTAAATATATAGAATTAGCACTGTGCAATATATGAAGATGAAAATTGTTACTGCAGCTGTAATGTACTTTCTGCATCATTGTAATAATTTAATGATGAGCTGCTATATTTAGCATATGACATAAATTGAAGAAATATTTCAAAATTTTCTTTTGCCAGCATAGATGTTGTAGGCCTATCACCAGTGATTTCTGGCTGTGTGATTTAGAGATTATAGTTTCACTCTGTAAAGTGCTTCCACTCTGATGCCAGATTGATTTCTTGGGCAGCAATTAGACTGATGGTTTTATAAGACCTATGTTATCCTTCCTCTCTCAAGTGGTGTCTACACCTGCATTTTAGTTGATGGGAAATAGGTATTGAATCGCTAATATGGATTACAGGCTTCCTTAATTTCCTAATAATCATGCAAATTTTGTTTGAGGCACGTAATGGCACTTAAATTGTCATCTTGCTCTAAGCACACTAAACATCAGTGGAATAGCTTTAAGTGTTCCATCGATGGTATAAAATATGTAGATCTGTACATAAATATTTCTGTGCATGAGCATCACTATGTGTGTGCTGTATGCCACATAAAATTTGTTTGCGTCACGTATATATATACCTTTGCATGTCTATAGTTTATGTTTCAGGTGTGTAAAGGCATGGACCCACTTAAGGTGTTGGACTTGGAACATTTCTAATTTAATAACTAGCCAATTCACATCTTGGAATATCATTCATCGTTATTATTATTTTTTTCCCTCTGATAACATTTACCTGTGGCAAATTTACCTCTGAGCTATAATATTATTGATCTGGTTGGTTAATTCAATTCTTTCTTTAAATATAACAGGTATTGTAGGTATGAAAGTGCTAAACCCTTATGGCCCATGTCCAGTGGCCAGCCATCCAAGACTGATATTCCTAAATGCAATTACTGTGGCGGCCCTCGAGCGTTTGAATTTCAGGTATGAAATAATGTTCCTTCAATTTTTTATTTTTCTGTCATTGCTACAGTCTTTCAATTTAATCTGTAGCTCTATGTATGTGCCTATTTATCTGAAATCTGATCTTCCATTCAAACCTTTGGTTTATGTTTGTATTTGGTCATCCCAGATTTTGCCACAGTTGCTTTACTACTTTGGTGTGAAAAATGATGTGGATTCTCTTGATTGGGCAACTATTGTTGTCTATACATGTGAAGCTTCTTGTGAGGAAAACAATGGACCTTACAAGGAGGAATTTTGTTGGGTTCAGCTTGCTTCTCAATCTGCTGCTGTACCTTGACGACACATGAGATTGTGACAAATTCAACATCCATCTCAGTTTTGATTGAAAACTTCTCATTTTTCCAACTTGTTCTCCCGGTTGGGGGCTTATGGAGTTGGGATAAACATAAATCCTTTTTGTTTTTTCTCCTTTTGTTGTATACAAATTCAACGTCTGTCTCAGTTTTGATTGAATGCTTTTTGTTTTTCCAACTTGTTCTCCGAGTTGGGGATTGTGGAGTTGGGATAAAGATTTTTATTTTATTTTATTGTCATTTATATTGCAATTTTCTGTGACTTGTGAAAAGTTGTCACAAATGAGGCAATTCTTTTGCATTATTCCTAATCTAGTGTATATATTAGATGGTCATATTTTACCCTGTTCCATTTCATTTGTTTTGCATCATGTGGCGAAATCGGAGTCTACTTCTGGAAAATTCGAGTGCTTGTTGATTTGTGATGGTTCTAACAATTTCCAAAAAATTGTTGCAGATGATCAGGAGGGAGATATTAAACTTTATTGTCTTCCTTTCAAGAATTATTTTTCATTGCAACATAGGAAATCATTTTTGAAAGCGAGAATTCGCATATCTTGACACCAAATGTGGACATGAACCGGTCCTTGATCCATATTGATCACCAATCATTATAAATCACAAAACAGGACATTATGCAGCATTTAGATGAGGTTTATGCCGTTGAACCTGATGTACTTATGCTGGGATCCCACAAAAATTTCTACAGTTATCAACAACTTAAGAGGGATCTTAATGCAAGAAATACCAAGTAATGCAAATTATTAACAAGTAGCAAGAAAGAGTATGTTGGTAATATCACAAGAACAAAGAAAATTGTATTCAAACATCACTCCCATGAACATCCTTCCCTTGCTCATCAACTACTAACCAATCTCGGTGTCTATCAACAATACACAAATTTACATTGTAAAATAAATAACCAAAAAAACAAAAGAAGAAGTTCAAAAGCAAATTTATTATTAAAAAAAAGGCAAAAGAATCAAACTCAGCAAGCATAGCTTCTATATGTAATGCACTACCAAAAATTTCCTTACACATATGAATGAAGAAAAATGAGGCTGTACATGGGTAATTGGCCAGGATGAGACACCAATCTGGAAGAGTCCAATGCACAATTTGAGAATGCTCAATCGATGAAAGATTCTGAATTTGCAACGTACTAGATGATTTATCCACTTGAATTCAAAGTGGAACCCAGGGAAGCATTTAGTCCCTCGATTACACCAATAAAATGTAGCTTAAGATCTTGGTATCATAAAATCGCTACACGGCTTCTTGAATGCAAAAATAAGAAGCAAGCTGAGGAAGAATTAGAAAATGAGGAGGTTTCGGGACATGGTTCAGGAGACACGTCCTCAGAGTAACCTGACACATTAGAACATACCCATGAAGTAGTCAAAGGGTCAAAATCAATGGAAAATGAAATATTAAATAGGCAAATTGATGTGAATGGAGATTCATAGATTCCCGAAAACATCCCTGCAGTAGTGATGTTTGTGCCAACTATGTCCTTGAATGTGATGAGTTGGACAACTGGAAGTGCATCCGGATCAAATTTCTCATCTGGGTGAGAATCAAATTGATGTGAGCAAGCTGCAGATGACTACGAATTTGTCATCAGACAGCTTGTGAAAACCCGTGTCATCAGTGTATCCGAGATCAGCGACTGCCCCAAGTTCGACCTCATCCTTCTCGGAATGGGCCCGGATGGACATGTTGCCTCATTATTTCCTAATCACTCCGTGCTCAATGAGAAAGACCAATGGGTAACTTTCATCACTGATTCACCCAAGCCCCCACCCGAGAGAATCACTTTCACCATCCCTGTCATCAACTCGGAGTCCAATGTGGCTGTGGTTGTGACAGGTGGCAGCAAAGCGGAGGCTGTACACTTGGCAATTGACGACGTGGGGCCTGACTACCTGTCATTGCCTTCGAGGATGGTTCAGCCAACCAAGGGGAAGTTGGTATGAATTTTGGGCATGGCGGCTGCCTCAAAACTCGACGGTGCTCAATTTTCCGACTAGGGCCGAGCTCTTCTTGCCAAAGCGCTTATGTTTGTTGTATGTAGCTGAGGGATCGTACATTTGTCGAAACACCCTCTTCCATTAGTTCTTTTCCTTTTCAAAGTTGGGTTAATCTCTCTCTCTCTCTCTCTCTCTCTCTCTCCTTTTTTGGGCTTTTTTCCCTCTCTTTTGTGGGGGTTGTTGGGGAAAGTGTGACTATGCTTTCTTGTAAGAAGAGGTTGAGAAGTTTGGGGCTTTTAAATACTAAGTCCTCTTCTGTTTTTCAGTTCCACATTGATATGAATCTGATCTCATCAATCTGTGGGAAAACAAGCCCTTCTTTTTGTCCATGATGGTGAAATGTAAATAATGGCATTTTGGGTACTACAAAATGCATTCACCAACTTCTCTCTACACCTGCGTGAAGCACAATTTTTGATTTATAAGGTTGTTTGGTATAACTTATATGGTTGTTCCTTTTTTTTTTTTTCGTTTTAAATGTGTGCAAGACAGTTTAATATAGTTTTTGCCTTACAATGTATCAGACAAATAGTTTAAATAAATTAGAAAAAAAAAGTGAATATTAGAAAGGTGAGAGAGGGTTGTTTTTGTCTTCTATTTTTTTATTATTATCTTTTAATTTGCAAAAAAAAAAATAAAAAACTATACCGAAGTGACCCATATGGGGAAATTGGGAAAGGTGGGTGAGAAAAGAAATTTAGTTGGTGTTTTCAGTAGTATCCTGGCATTTTCTCCCCTCGTAGATGTTCTATTAAATTGTCATAAAGTTTAGGTTATCTTGAAGTTGTGATTTCTTAGTTCATCTTTTCTTTTCAAAAGAAAAAAGATAACCAAGTTCTTTCCTTGCTTTCTTTTTTTGTTGGTGGTTGTTTTATTTTTTTTCTTTGCTATTGTATTTTATTTTATCTTAAAGGGAGAGAATGATGCGTAAGCATAACAGTTTTGTAATTAAAAATTATCTTAATAATTTTTTTTTTTTGAAAATGATATATATCTAAGCTCAATCATGTGATTTTGTATTTAATTTCTCAATTTTTTTTTTTTAGTTCACAAATTGTTACTATATTCCAAAACTGAAAAGAAATAAAATAATAGATTGATAGTCTTGACAACTTGGTTTTGGCCCCATTCTAGGACCAATAATTACATGTCCTTTTTTCAAAGACAATTGCTACCACCGTAGAGAACTTGACATCACTTCACAAAATCAAAATTTAGCTGCTTTACCTACTCTATTTTTTATGTTAAAAAAAAACTACTCTATTTTAAACCCTAAATACATAACTTTGAATGAAGTTACCATTGAAACTTGCTATTGATAAAACTGAAAGCTATTAATAAGAAAGTAAAAGTTAAAAGTATCAATTTTTTAACTTCTTCAAGTAAAATTTGCTTCATAAGCTATAAAACATAAGTTGCACGTAGAAGATATACCAAACACTTTGACATAATTTCTCAAAAAAAAAAAAGATTGTAAGTAGTACATAAACTGCACCAAAAAAACTCAATATATATATATAGATATATATACACTATTTTACATTGCTTGGCCATACCCATATGAACACAAGTTTTTTTTTTTTTTTTTTTTTTTTTTTTTTTTTTTTCTTCAAAGAATCAAGAGTTGGGAAGATGGGGAGAAAGAACTTGGACATTACACCAGAAAAGGGAGTGTCTCATACACCCAACACTTGGTCTTAAGCACACCAGTTCAAAGAAGAGAAAAACTGAAAAGAATACTCAGTTTTGCATCGCAGGTGATGTTCCAGGTGTTTCTGAAATGTGCATGACAGAATTATGAGCTATAACAACCAACTCAGTCAAGTATGTCTACAGCCTCATGTGTCTTGGGTTGATCTTAAAAAATAACAATAAACTGAGAAACCTAAGAAAAATTACTATATCCTCTATTCAAAGGACGGAAATTAATCTGGATATAATGCTAACAAATAAATAATACAATAAGAATAATATTTATTAACATCATTGCATATGCTGACTAAATATTAATTCTTTCTAATTTCAAATTGTATTATGCAATGACTACGATGGGTGCAGGCAAAATAGAAATGGAAAATCTTTGTGACTTAAACCTGAAAACTTGCCATTCTCATTCTATGGTAGTAGATAATACCCACACATTTCAAAATTGGTGTTCTCTAAGTTACATCAATAACCTCATGGTTAAAAAAAAAAAAAAAAAAAACTAAAATCAGTTCACTTTACAGGGATTGGGATAATTGTGGCTCATCAAAGGCAAAAAACACCACAATCCTTATTAATTGGAGAACCGAGTTTGATCAACTCACAGGCCCAGGCTGCAGTGTGCGGTATTCCCTCTCAGTAATTGATCTTATGCCATTTGGATCGGGCTCAACATTTTCTTCCATAACTTCTTTGGGAGGGAAGCCAACTGTCCGTGCCAACCGCCATTGATCAATCACTCCACAGTTAATGGCATACTTGACTGACTGTTCCAAGTATCCTTTGTTGGTGATAAGATGTGGCTGAACCGTCAACATTCTCATGAGAGCTGCAAAGATGTTGCAAAGAAAATTAGAAAATTAAGGTTGCATCTCAGAAAGAGAACAAGGGTTGTAATGTTTTTCCAGAGAAAATGTTGGCGCAGGGATGATCCAAAGAAAGAAAGATGTTTATACTTCTGCGTGTATCTAACATTTTCATACTTCTGCATGTATCTAACATTTTCCATACATGAATGCATGCCGCAAATATCATAACAAAAATGACAAATTTTCACAATTGTTACCAAAATACACCAACACCCTAGGCGAACTATGTTTTGGAATGCATATTCTTAAATATGATACACTTTCATTCCAAAACGGTAAATTTACCATTCAAAAATGATCTCAAAGGTTTTTTGCAATAGATTTCACGATGGTTTCCTTAGGAGTAAAAAAACTCAAATATACAAACAAAAAGCTAAGGTGGGTGAAGTTTTGACATGGAGAAACGTCAAAACATTGTCATAATGCACATAGAAATGTGTTCCTACATGATTAATTTGGATAAAAAATAAACAATATTATTGGATGTCTAATTGTTAAAAAAATTATTCTAGAAGTATATCTTAATTCGTCCTCAAATTTGCTTCAAAAACCTAATAAATCTATCTCCGAATTCTATCAACCATGGTTCTACAATGCCTTTTCTCCAAGACGAACCCATAAAACAATGCCAGAGGCAAATCACATTCAGTAGGCAGCTTTCTTTTATATTTAGGGCAAATTACATATACCTCCCTCGAGGTTTAGCTAAATTACAGATACCTCCTGAGGTTTCAAAAATTACAGATACCCCCCTGAGGTTTATATTTTCATAACAAATTACCCCATGAGGTTTATATTTTCATAATAATTTGCTCCATAATTTGTTATGCAAATAGTACCTTCAGGGGAGTATCTGTAATTTCTCAAACCTCAGGGGTATCTGTAATTTTGTTAAACCTCGAGGGGGGTATATGTAATTTGCCCTTATATTTATGTTTAAATGGGGCATCCCAAGTAGTTCATTCGTATGATTCCATTTTACAAGATGCAAGAGAATATAATACTTCTATAGATGTAATAACAACCAGAAGTAAGAAAATGTACAAAAACAAAATATCAGGTCTTTCATAAAAGGCATCCACTACAAATTGAAAGGAAAGAAAGAAAATGCAAGCAAATAGATCATAGAGCAGTAACAGCACTCTTATGTAAAAAATTTTAGTAGACTCAAAGCTGCCTACACAGAGTGATTTGACAATTAAGAAAGTATGCTAATGCAAACAATGACAGACTGTAAGTTACTGGTGAAAGCCACCAATAGAAAGGCCAACAATCCTGTGCCAAATTAGTTAAAAGTTATGGAATGAGATACTAAGTAAAATGATAAAAAAGAAAAAAAGAAAAAAAATTAATAATAAGGCCTGTATGGTTCAAAAAACTTTTTTGACCACATGTAAAATTGTAGGTGTCTTTAGGTGTAAATATATGTTCGAAACAGATGTAGGATTCCAGTGGCTCCACAGTATAGTTGACCTCACAAGAAGTCTGCTCTTCAGTGATTAGGGGAACAAAAAAGGGAACATAAATCAGATTTTGCAATTTCTACCTGCAACAATGCCATCTCCAGATGACGACATATCACCAGTGAATGGGGTGATAGGTGCATCCTCCATCCTGAGAACTGCACTATTGTGCTCCTTGGTGTAGTAGTGTATCTTCGAAGTCCCATTTGTCACAAACAAAACCTTTAGATTTTCATGCCAAAGTCGACCAAATACTTCTGGCGTGTAATGAATGAACTTAGATCTATCATTGTCTCTAGTGTCAAAATTTTCAGAGGGCTTGATCCCACATAGAAACTCGAGTTCTTGTTTGGTAACCTCGATAACATCTGCAAGGTTCCACACCTCTTGTATGAACATTTTGGTTTCTTCACAAGACTGCCATAGTGGCAATGGAAGGTTAAGATCATAAAATATAATTCCTCCTAATTTCTTGGAGATCTTGATGGCTCGCAACATGGTAGATCTCATGTTCCGGTCAAGCATGGAGAATGTGTTGATGTAAAACATCTTTGCCTGAATGTGACGTTCACAGAATCGATAAATAGATGATAACAATGTTGCTTGTATGACAGCTCGCACTGAAATCTTGAGCAAGCTGCTTGTACTGTGCACCAAACGAAAGAATAGTACATCTAACAGGCATTCATCTAGTTCCCGTCAAGTTATTCTTCTTGAAGTTCAATTTTATGCATTGGGACATTTCCTGTGTAAAGATGCACATACAAATGAGAGAGAAGTGTGCCAAATTCTCATATTTCAACTGAATCCTATCCTTCTTGAAGCTTATATTAATACATCAGAAAATATAAGGGTGCTATCGACCAATAATATAAGGGTGCTATCGAAAAATGTATAGAAAATATAGGGGTGCTATCGATCAATAATGCCCAAATGAAAACATTTCATGTTGTGATAGTGCACAAAATTGATGATGGCAAACAAAATAAAACCAATAGAAATCAATATGTCACAATTCAACAACCGACATTGAAAATTACCACAATAAATAAGAACCGTTTTCCATAAAATTTAAATCCCTTACCTCCTTCAACACATCAATATTGATCTCAGACCTTGATAAAGAATCCTCCGCACATGGTTTGACACATGTCATTTTTAATCCACCCCTCTTACCAATTTTCATCTGTGATGCTGCTGTTGCTCTTTTGCTGTCAATACGCATGGATCGGGTTTGAACATTGTTCACGTTTAAGTAATATAACAAGGACTGACCATAGTCATCATCCCCAATTTTTCCCATTAGGGCAACTTTACCACCCAAGGTTGCAAGAGCCACCGCAACATTACTTGCACATCCTCCAGGTGCCCTCACAAATTTTTCCGGGGTCCACAACGCATCCTTCATTCTTTCTTGCAGTTCATAGTCTATAAGTCTATTGGCTGGCCTTCCTGACGGCACAAATGCGTGTTGAATAGCACCAAAGCAACAGACCAGAGGAGGCCATCCATAAGTAAAGCTAACTTCCTCGTCCCCATCTTTTCCAAGTTCCAGGTCTTCGTCATATTCATCCTCCACATTCACAATGAATGAATCCCCCTCCCGATCACTAAGTTCCATCTCACTCACTTCATTTTCCGTATCATCAACCTTTTTCTTGATCCTTCCCCGCCTCATTATCTTTTTTTCAACTTTTTCCTCCCCCAGCACGCTAGAAGTAGATTCAGCTGTGAGCCATGAAGTTGAAGATTGCAATATTATGAAGTAAACAAAAAGGGTCTTGCTAAGAAGTGCCCTGGGGTACTAAAAAAAAATAAAAAATGAGTAGATCCCGAGACATTTATCACTAAATTTAAAACATTTTATGAATTTTAAAACAATTTTTTAATTATTTTACATTTTTCCAAAACACTTTATATCACATTTTCGATTTTAACAAGTGCCCTTGTTAGCATTTGGCATACCAAATATGAGTGCAAATTGTATTGACAATGCAAAATCCAAAAGCATGCCCCTTATATGATAAAATGTATACCTTTCCTTCGAGTTCTTCTTCGGGTTTTCTTTGAATCTTCACCTGATGCTGGGGGCTTATTGATTTCCTCATCTGTAACATCAGCATTCACCACTGACACAAAATCATCCTCTGGACTATCCTCTATTACCTTCTTCCTACTTCTAGCGGATGAGCGTTTGGATGTTCTAGATGTTTTCTTTTCTACAACAATCCCTTCTTCGCCCGATAACTCTTGAGCTAAGGACTCTTTAACTTTTTTCCTAGAAATTGCCATAAGACCCCATCTCTTATGTGGATCATGAAGTTGCACAACGCTTGATGACGGGAAGAAAGGCCACTTTGAGTGCCACCTGCTCACCAAAACATGAAAATTGGAGTTGTTAGCAAAAGGGTTTTCACTTTTTCCTCCTAAACCTCAATTGGGTCAGCAACCTAATCAAACCAGTCAAGTCTCCAAGAGCTCTGTTTGGTTTCATTTTCAGAATCAATGTTTCAAAAAAAAATTTGGAACAATAAAACTAGTTTGACAAAAAGAAAAAAAAGCACCAAAAAATATATTTTCAAAATTCTAAAATTATTCAGCCAAAACCATATAAAAATGACGAGTTTATTGAGGGTGTTTGGTCTGGCTTAATTTGGGCAGATTATAACTTTTGACTTCTAAAAAGTTACTACAGACTGTTTGGTTGAGCTTAAGGCCAACCACTTGAGCTTCTACAGATTTTTTTCTTACATAAAAAAGTTGAAAATCAGAAGCTGCTTGGAGCAGCTTCCGCAACTGGGATTATGCGGAGGAGTGTGGAAATTACTTAAATGCCCTTCAATAATTTGAAGCATTACGAAATTGCCACTATATAAACCACGAAATCACTGTTCATTCTCTTTGAGAGAGAGGAGAGTGGCGATTTCCGGCGACACAGGCGATTTCCGGCGAGAAGTCTGGCATTATGAACCAGATCCCTCTCTCTCTCTCTCTCTCTCTCTCTCTCTCTTCGACGTTGTTTTCTGGCTGTGCTATGAAACCCATCGCGATGAAACCCTTATTCTCCGGCGTCGCGTCGCGATCTGAAACCCTTCTTCCCTTTCTCTCCGGCGTCGCGATCTGAAACCCTTCTCTTCTCCGGCGTCGCGATCGCGATCAACGCCTGTCTCTCTCTCTCTTCGCGATCGCGATCAACAACAAGCTTCTCTCTCTCTCTTCGTGATCAATGATTGCAGAGGGCTGCTGGAGTGTGGGATGAGGAGGAGAAGAAGGGTGCGGCCGGCGGTGGCTAGGGCCGCCGGCGGTAGGGTTTGGCTAGGACTTCCAGATGCATTTCATAACAATTTTTATATTTTAATTAATATTAATTCTAATGAATTAATAATAAATTAAAAAAAATTAACAATTTTAATATTATTAATTAATATTAACTGTAATGGATTAATAATAAATTAAAAAAATTAACAATTTTAATATTATTAATTAATATTAACTATAATGGATTAATAATAAATTAAACAAATTAACAATTTTAATATTATTAATTAATATTAACTGTAATGGATTAATAATAAATTAAACAAATTAAAAATTTTAATATTATTAGTTAATATTAATTGTGATGGATTAGTAATAAATTAAAAAAATTAACAATTTTTATATTATTAAATAATATTAATTGTAATGGATTAATAATAAATTAAAAAAATTAACAATTTTTATAGCTTATTTCATAAGATTAATTTATTGAAGCTTTTTTTGATGCAGCTGCTATTTATCTTATTAGATTTATTTATTTATCTTAAGATTAATTTTTATAGCTTATTTCATAAGATTATTTATCTTAAGATTAATTCAAACACCACCAATTAAATCTATAATCAAAAAAAGCTTCAATAAATTAATTTATCTCATAAGATTTTTGATGTTAAAAAATCTGAAATCATTGTATTATTATTTATTTCATAATATTTATTTATTTCAAGTTATTATTATTTATTATTTTAAAAATCTGAAATCATTGTATAAAAATTTATTTTTGTGTAATATTTATTTCATTGTATTATTATTTAAAAATAATAGGGTTATGTTAATTTGGTGTTGGAATGATCTCTTAATATGTAATTAATAGCAAAAAGTCTAGAAAAAATCAATTTACAACTAACAAGGGTAAAAAAGACATTTACACAGCAAAAAGCTACTTCACAGCTTATTTAACAAACACCACTCAACAACTTAAATCTATAATCCAACAGTTACACCAAACAGTCATAATCTATAATCTGTTAAGTTATAAGTTATAATCTGTTTTAACAGCTACACCAAACGGCCCCATTGATTTTTATCCCCCCCAAAAAAAAAAAATCACCAAATTAGGTTTTAAGTTTTTTTGAATATCTTTAAGAAAACAAAATGTTTGCACCATAAAATACATGATTTTTACTAACACAAACAAAATGGGTCCCAACTTCATTTATCTTTTTTCTCTATCATAAACCCTCAAAGAATATATATTTTCTGTTCAAATTCACAAGATATATGGAACTAAAGATGGGTATAAAGAGATAATTGAGGGAAGAGAAAGAACCTGGGCAATGATAGGAACTGGGTGAGAGAGGCAGACGCCATTGCCAGAGAGCTCCAAGACTGGGTTTTTGTGTAAACCCAGAAAGGGTTTATCAGAGTGAAACTGGTGAGAGGATGAGGGGAGAGAAAACCCCCATTTGGCTTCGGGGCTAGCCCATTTGATTATGATTTTGGAATTTTTTTAGAAAGTTAAAAGAAAAAAAAAGAAAAGAATGCATTATCTAAACCATGTCACTGAATGCCACTCATTTACCTTTAAGTTACCAAAATGCCACTAGGGTTGTTCACCATCAAAATTCCACCGAAGCTCTGTCTCTCTCTCTAACCCAGAATGCAATTCGGTAGATTTGAGCTATTTCAGCAGTAGACAGCTCGTTTTCTTGCAAATCAGTCAAATGGGTTACTTCTATTTTATCGATTTCTTCAGCATATTCATTAGTTTTGTTAGACTGCTTCATCAGAAACTGGCATTCTCAAATCCTATGAATGATAAATGTTTTAATTATAATGGTATAAATGCTTTTTTATTTTATTTTATTTTAAATTCTAGTCATATTTGCTGTGATGTTCATGAATGGTTCTGAATATTACAAAGATTTTACTTTTTGGACAATCGGAGATGGAATTACTTGAATGGTTTGTGCAAGTATTTTTTTTGTTTCACTAATTACTTCAATTTTATGTATGACTACTGTGTCTGCAGTGCTCTTGAAATTGTGTTGAACTGAAAGGAATTCTGACTTGCAAGTTTGTGTTGGAGAAAGACCTGTCCTCAGATGAACATTTTCAAACAGTTAGCACCCATCAAATGTGGGTTTAGAGGTGCTGTCATAAAATCTTGTAGAGGTAGTCTCCACTCCTTATTTTATTGGATCATTGATTTTTAGTGTAATTTTTATAGGGTATGGGCTTTCTTGAATCATATTGTTATTGGATGCCAAGAAATCATGAAACCACAATGCTTTTGTTCAAGTTCTGATCCATAAAATGTATGTATAATATAAATCGGTTTCCAAGTTCCGAGAAAGATTAGGTTTATGATTGTGACAGCAAAAATGTAGTTGCATAGAGTTAATTTAATAGCTTGTGACATGTTTAGAGCTATGTCATTTGAAGGGATCAGGTCTGGATTTTAAATTAGAAAGTTCCATTGAAGAATTTTTTATTTTCTTCTGATCATCTTCTTCAAGAAGAACAATACCCCCAAAAATAATTAGAAGCTTCAGTTTGTAAAATTCAACCCTAAAAGAAGATCTTTGCCTGGAAGATTAGAACCATAAACTTGATGTTTAATGGCTTAATCAGGAAAGAACTGGATGCGAACACCAAACTTTCTCAATTTTCAGCTTTGAAATGACATTTTGTTTCGGATGCCTAAATGTTGCATAACATATATATAATATAATTGCGTATCTCCTGAAATATTATTGGAGGGTTTGGTTACTTTCTTGATACTTGTTTCTTTTCTTTTTGGCAGCATGCCTTTCTTTATTCCATTCGTCTTCAGACACTTCTGTGGAAGTTCATGCACAAGAACATGAAGTAGTAATAGCTTTAGGAAGCAATGTGGGGGATAGACTTCATAACTTTAATGAAGCATTGCAGTTGTTGAAGAAATCAGGCATACACATTGCAAGGCATGCCTGTTTATATGAGACGGAGCCTGCTTATGTGACGGAACAACCTCGCTTCCTCAATTCTGCTGTTAGAGGTGTTACAAAACTCGGGCCTCATGAACTGTTGGGAGTACTTAAGAAGATTGAGAAGGACTTGGGGCGTACTGATGGGATAAGGTATGGTCCAAGACCAATTGACTTGGACATATTGTTCTATGGGAAATTCAAAATTTCTTCCGAGATTCTTACAGTACCCCATGAAAGAATTTGGGAGAGGCCGTTTGTAATGGCTCCAATGATGGACTTGATCGGATCATCTATCGACAGTGATACTGTTGCACGATGGCATGATTTGTCAGTCCATTCGGGTGGACTTTTTGAATCATGGGAGAAACTTGGCGGTGAATCCCTTATTGGGAAGGATGGATTAAAAAGGGTTTTGCCTGTTGGAAATCGCTTGTGGGACTGGTCGGAAAGAACCTCTGTCATGGGTATCCTTAATCTGACCCCAGATAGTTTCAGTGACGGAGGGAAGTTTCAGTCTGTGGACGCTGCAGTCTCTCAGGCCCATTTCATGATTTCCGAGGGTGCAGATATAATTGATGTTGGCGCACAATCCACACGCCCAATGGCACCTAGCGTTTCTGCTGAGGAAGAATTGGATAGACTAATCCCCGTTTTAGAAGCTGTTCTGAAAATGCCCGAGGCTGAAGGGAAACTCTTATCTGTGGATACTTTTTATTCCGAGGTTGCTTCAGAAGCGGTCAGCAAAGGGGCTCATCTCATAAACGACGTGTCTGGTGGACAATTAGACTCCAAAATGCATAGTGTTGTGGCACGCCTTCAGGTACCTTATGTCACAATGCACATGAGGGGGGATCCGTCTACAATGCAAAATAGCAAAAACCTACAATATGACGATGTTTGCAAACAGGTTGGGTCAGAGTTATACTTGCGGGCTAGAGATGCTGAAATAGCGGGTATCCCAGCTTGGAGGGTTATTATTGACCCAGGAATTGGATTCTCAAAAAATACTGAACAAAATTTGGACATTCTCATGGGCTTATCAACCATTCGAGCAGAGATTGCGAGGAAGAGTTCAGGTTTGTCGCATGCTCCGCTATTGATCGGACCTTCAAGGAAGAGATTTTTAGGTGATGTTTGCAGTCAACCTGACGCAGTTGATAGAGATCCGGCAACTGTTGCATCTGTCACAGCTGGGGTTTTGGGTGGAGCAAATATTGTGAGAGTACATAACATTAGAGATAATCTTGATGCTGTGAAGCTTTGTGATGCAATGCTGAAAAGGAGATAGATCTTTTGCATGATGAGAAACAAACAATCATGCAAATTTCAAATTCTGATTTAAATTTTGTATGTCATCGGTTATACCTAAATGAATGTAGTCCATCTGCTTCATTTTCTTCATTTTTTAGTCAGTTTTCGAGCTACTTTCCCTGTAACATTGTTGATTTTATGTGCCCTCTAACCACCGCCCCCCCCCCCCCCCCCCCCACACACACACACACCAAACAAAAAAAAAAACCAAAAAAAAAAAAAATTTGATTCAAAAGATAGAAAAAAAAATATGAATATTCCAAGATTGATGATGGAAACCCCCCCAGAATGAAGTTTACTGAATTAATTATTTATTTAAATAAAAAATGACAAAAAATTGATTTGAGTACAGTATTCTCATCGTTTAGTTCATGTTTAACAAAACAGGTTTTGAAGATTACATATGAATAGAAAGAACAATCAATACAAACATACCTATAACACCAACTTCTATAACTACCCACATTCATAAGAGATCAAAAGTGTATTTATTTGTATGTGCTATAAAAATGGCTGCTGAGTATTTCTCTCCCTTCAAGGCTGCAGAAGAGGTAATCGCTATCGAACATCTTCTTGATTCTTATCACCAAATCTCTTGTAGCTGCTGGAAGGCTTGTGGAAATGAAACTTTTAGGCCATTTCAATGAAATAAAAAAAAAAAAAAAAAAAACAAAAATTATTATTCTTTTGATAAGAAAAATTTTCGTAGATAAAACTCGAAGAGGGCACGTGCTATCTATAATTGATTTCAAAATAACAATAATGATACCGGTGAATAACATATGTAAGTTAAGGATCAGCATAGTGTAAAACCATTTAAAGTAGTAGGTTAACAAATAACATTGTTATCTGTACAATACTGCAAGCATTTGTTCCACTAGAATGAAGTCATCAGAGTTGGAAAAAAAAAAAACACAACAGTAGACACGCAAACCAAAAAATGGTTTACATTGTAAAGAGTATTTTCTGCAAAAAATGGTTTAGGACATTGTAACAGTTTCTCCATTGAATGCTTAAGAACTATCCTGTTTCAAAACTTCGGCTTCAGCCCTCGCCATTGGGTCGTCCTTGGTATCTGTTTCTTCTTCCTTTTCCCCTTCTCGCTCTTGGGCCATTTTCTTTCTATGCAACTCCTCTGCTGCCTCCATTGTAGCCCGATTCTCTGCCTGAATACGCTGCATTTCTTCTTCTTGTTGCTGCCGTTCAAACCATGTGTCCGCATCCGCCCAAACTGAGAAATTGAGGAAAAAAATGAAAATGTTAACACTTATTTTAAACTGTAACCCACAAGAGCAATACAACTGTCAAATGGCAAACCTGAAACTGATATTAACGCGCCACCAGAATATATTTGAGAAAGCAATTATAATCTTAAAATTTGTGCCTCTTGCCGAAGTCAATATAATATATAAGTGAAATCAACTAGAAATAAAAAGGGGAAAAATCATAATGTTGGAAGCCTCTATCCAAACAGAATGGATTGGATAAATAAGACAACCATCTAAGAAAGATAGGTAAAGAATCAAACTAAAAACAAAAATGCACTTGAGAACATGAATTCTTTCATGAGAGCAGTAAGTCAGTGACAAATAGAGGAAAAATATGCAATGCTGTACATGAGATTAAACTGTAGAAGCACAGCTATATGCAGATATGACCACGTGACGGAAAAATGAGTAGATGATCTTGTTTCCAAATTTTTTCTTTCTTTCTTGTGGACATTAACGTATTTGTTTTGGACATTAGCTTTCCACGCCACAAGAAAGCTATTCTTTTTTCAACATGCACCAAAGCATGCTGAGAAGCGAGCTACACTGCATAAAAAACATACTTAAGATTGGGTTTGAGTACTGTAGTCATGGACCGGAATTGAAACAAGTTCCGATCCCAAGGCTTCATCCAACTAATAAATGGCCAAGAGAAGGGCTTATTATTGACAGGGCCACTTAGACAAGATGTTTTGTTCATAACATTCTATTCGCTTTGAAAGTCATGTATCTGAACAAAACGTGCACCAATTATGAAGCGTGAATACTTATACAAGGGAGTCATATCCGTATCATACAGGGTACCGACACTCCTCCAATATTTATCAAATACTTTCTAAACTTATTCACAATTATAAATTAATTTTCTTTAATTTTGAATAAGTATCGGATAAAAAACATACTTAAGATTGGGTTTGAGTACTTCAGTCATGGACTGGAATTGAAACAAGTTTCGATCCCAAGGCTTCATCGAACTAGTAAATGGTCAAGGGAAGGGCTTATTATCGACAGGGCCACTTAGGCAAGGTGTTTTGTTCATAACATTCTATTCGCTTTGAAAGTCATGTATCTGAACAAAGCGTGCACCAATTACAAAGTGCGAATATTTATACAAGGGAGTCATATCCGTATCATACCGGGTACCGACACTCCTCCAATATTTATCAAATACTTTCTAAACTTATCCACAATTATAAATTAATTTTCGTTAATTTTGAATAAGTATCGGATAAAAAACATACTTAAGATTGGGTTTGAGTACTTCAGTCATGGACTGGAATTGAAACAAGTTCTGATCCCAAGGCTCCATAGAACTAGTAAATGGCCAAGGCAAGGGCTTATTATCGACAGGGCCACTTAGGCAAGGTGTTTTGTTCACAACATTCTATTCGCTTTGAAAGTCATGTATCTGAACAAAACGTGCACCAATTACGAAGTGTGAATACTTATATAAGGGAGTCATATCCGTATCATACGGGGTATCGACACTCCTCCAATATTTATCAGATACTTTCTAAACTTATCCACAATTATAAATTAATTTTCTTTAATTTTGAATAAGTTAGTATCAGATATTTTGGGAACTCTTAAGATACCGAACCATCTTGAAATTAAGATGTGACATTTTTTATGTAAAATTAGAACTATTTTTAGAATAATGCAAGAATAGTTTTCAACATTTTTGCATACTCCTTGCATGAGAAAATTTGAGAAATAGTGTGATTAAAGCATGTCAAATTTGGGCTAAATTTGTGTCCACATAACAAAAACCCTAATCTTTATTTATTTTATGTACATACATTACAAATTTGAAAGTGCAAATATTTTATAGAAAACTAATGACATAGTGTGTTACAAATATGTTATTACACAATTACTTTTTTATACCATTTATCCTCAATGCATCTGTAGCTCACATTGTTAGAAAATTTCCATATTCAATGTATCCATGCTTCATAGTGCACCAATAAGCCTGTTGAGACAAATATTTTATGCCTCCAAAGGTTTTCAATAACTTGCATTCTGAGACCATTAAAGGACTTTACACATGGTTTTTGTGTTGTACGGAAATCATACTTTCGTTAATAAAATGAAACTTCTAACCCATTCAATACTACCATATAAGATGGAAGCAGATCCAGTTTATACTGAATGCTAAATGAGGCTACTAACTCACACATGCTTTCCTTAACATTCTTTTCGATGTTCTTGTTCAAGAAAATTAAATTTGCAACAGTTTGAGCTTTGAAAGCCAAAAAGTAGTCTGAAAATGATAATCAAAAAGTATGTAAGTCAATTTCAAAAAAAGGAGAAGAATTGTTCCATTTTTACCGTCTTGGAACCAGCCAGAAAAGTGTTGGAGTTTGGAATCTTCTAATTCTAAGCTATTCATGCCCTTTTAAAGGTTAAAGCAAGTGCCCTTCCAAAGTTTTGCCCCATCTTTTTTCATTTCCCCTAATCTCCATTTTCAGCATCCTCTGTTCAATTCCCTCTAGTTCATACAGTTTATATCAACTCTAGAAAGTCTTAAACTAACTGTCTTAGCTGTGTGGATCCTTTTTGCTTTCAACTCTATTGGTGGCTACCATGTCCTCCTCCAATTCTAATCTCATAACATAAAATCCTAATGTTGTGTTTGATTAAGGGATTTGAAGAGGGATTTGGAAAGGGAAATGGAAAAGGTAGGTGAAATATGAATAAAACATGCCTAAATTTCACATAGTTTTACACACCTTTTCCCTTTGCCTTTCCAAATTCTTTCCCAAATCCTCCAACCAAACACACCATAAAAGTGTCACCAAATTATATGGAACACTACAAATACATCCATTTTGATAAGCACGTGAATGCCAAAGAAGAATATTCCAAAATGAATTCTCAAAGTATTCTATCGATTTTATCTAAGAGTCTTAGACTACTCATTAAACATCTTCTAGGTAGCATAGACATCTTTGATCATCCATTTAAACAACAGGAAACGCTTTTCGAGGAATCAAAGGTTTCACCATAACATTAAAAAATCGCATACATCAAACATTTTACTGAAACTAGTGTTTACTATCTATGCTTTTTTTATATTATGGAATGCTGTATTTTGTGACATACACACTTAACCTGCATATGACAATATGTAATCACTTTCTTTGGATGGTATTTTATCCTGTGAGGTACTGAGACAAAAGTGAAGATAGTTTTCTGAGCAATTTGAAGATTGTCTTCAATATCTTGAAGGTGTAATCTTTCTCCCCCAATTCTCATTGTTATTTCTGACAATGTACCTTTATCTTCTAGTGTCCCTGTCTGTCAGTTCCAAATTCTAACTCAATAGTCTGTTAGACAACACACCAGTTACTCCAAACTCTTTTTGTCATATTTTTAGTTTAGTTTCCTTTTAATCTCTATTGTGATATTAGAATGGCCTTCGCTAAATTCTAAAACCCTTAAAGCTCCTCTACATCAAAGAAAATCAAGATTCAAGAGTTAGACGAGCCAACCAAGCCATCTTTCCCACTCAAATGGGATTGACTACATGAATCATTTTTCATCATTCTGCTCTGTCAAAGGCCATATACTTAGTTAAATTCAATAAATTTATATATGTTTTTTACTACCACATTTCACGTCAGTTTAAGTCTTTCACTCCTCTAACATTGTCATTTATGGTAATTATATCACTTTCTACCAGACATTGTTGTAGATAGCTAAACCACCTGAACATGCTGTCTCTAAACTTATCATCAATCAATATTTTTCACCAATAAATTCATTTTTAATTCAAGAGCAAGACAACTAAATAAAAATCAAACTTGTTAGTAGGAAACATAAACCTGATTAAAATTCAAACACACAATGACATTGACAGATGAATTTTAGGGTTTTAAGTGGTAGGAAAAAGGAGTGGGAATTGATAGATACATACTTGGCTGAGCGGCCCAACCCTGTTCACCACCCTTAATGCGCTCAGGGAGGGCATAGTTGACGGTGAGGACACGGCCGTAGAGCTCAGCACCGTCCATGTTGTCCATGGCGGCGGAGGCGTCTTCTTTCTCCAGAAACGTTACGAATCCGAATGACCTGTGTTTCTGAGTCGCCTGATCTAATGGCGTCTTCACATCTTTTATGTCCCCGAACGGTATGAACGCCGCGTGAAGTATCGATTCATTCACCTCCTCCGCCAAACCCCCTAAATTCAAATTCCCACCACCATTACTATACTATACATACATATATATAGATTTAGATGTATCGATTGCTTACCTACGTAGAGAGTGTTCTTCTGAACAGGTTGATTCATTGGACTGTTGTCTCTCTCTCTCTCTCTCTCTCTCTCTCTCTGAGCTCAGTGTCTCCGAAGAACAAGAACAACTGTGATGGGCTTTTTGTGACAATGGTGATTATTACGTCAGTCCAGTTCTATCTGGATGTGTGTCCACAAACATTGACCCACCCAGCCCACCCAATTCTCAATTTATTATTTGGCATTTCTTAAAATAGCACATTTTTTTATTTTTTTATCTTTTTTAAATTACATTATTATTTTTTTATTTTTTTTATTTATCTTTTTTGTAAAAAATCAATACACTTAGATGATAATTACCAATACACCTTAGCTTTATGAAAAATATATATATTTGATTTCATGACGTTTTGAAAGATGTATTATTTAATCAGATTAGTTTTTTTGGATTGCTATGTATTTTTTTTTTAAGACCCATTAGCCCAGATTTGGCTTACATTTTTGTCTTGTCTCCCACAAAAAAGTTTGTTGGAGAAAGCCTGTGAGTAGGTTGGACATGTTTTTCACAAGTTGGGCCAACTTGGAGATATGCGGAATGTTTCCATTTGGTAGTCTATGAGTAAGGTTACGTGGTGCTTTACGATAGTAATAGTGTGGTGTTTTATGATAGTAATAGTGTATATTTGTATTTGGAGACACGATATAAATAAAACAAATGCGTAAAAAAGAAAATAAAAAAATAATAAAGAAATAAGAAGGAAAATAAAAAATAAAAGTATAAAAAGGAAAGAGGAAGGAAGGTGGGCAGGAGAGAGTAGGAGTAGGCGCGGGTCGGTTGCGGCTACGGAACCTCCAACTCGACATTCGTCCGTCAGATTGGTAGATTGGAGAAAATCAATCTACATCCGTCTGCCAATCTGGAAAATGTGAATTGAGTGGATTGGCAAATTGACAGATAGATACGAATCGGTTTGGCGGTTTAAAATTTTATAAATTTTCAACATAATTCAACTTGTACACTTCCTCAAAAAAAAAAAAAATATATATTACAGTCAATGACTTAAAAAAGTATTACAATCACTGCATGTCTCATCCAAAAAAAGAAAGTTTGAAACTTTAAAATATTACAATTACTGCATGCCTCATCTACATATTACAATCACAGTATGCCTCATCCACATAAAGTATTACAATCTGTGATTCTTAAAATATAAAAAACAATTCAAACCATCAAAACCATGAAAGTAGTAGAGATTGTATGCCTCTGTATTGTTATATCTATATTTGTTTTTAAAAACAAAAACCAACCAACATATATCATCTTTTTATTTATTATTTTTAGAGTTAAAACCAAAAAATATAGATAAATAATACATTTATTTTTTTCAATTCAAAAAATATAGTCAAGTTGAAAACTCTTTTTCAACAGAATATATTTAACAAAATATTTAGGTTAGGTTTGGCATCTTCTAAAAAATTTAAAAAGTCGCTATCCTATTTAAGTCACATCATCTTATTTAAGTCATATCACTTCTCTATACCATATCACTTCAAACCCAACCCATATTTCATAAAAAGTTCAAAAGTGCACTTATTTAAAATATCTCAAATAACCCCTAAACTTTTTTTCAATTGAAAACATAAACAGAATATCTAAATAAATTAAAAACACAAAGGGTATGTTTGGTTTGGTTTTGGGAGAGTAGTTTTTAAAAATTGTTTTGGGGAGAGAGTTTAGAATTTTTTTGGTTTGTTTGGTTGTGTATTTTGAAAGTAGTTTTGGGGTTTGGGAGTTTTGAATGATTTGATATTTTGTTATAATTGAGTAGATGCGTGTGAGAGAAAAAATGATTACGAATGAGAGAGGAGAGATAAAAAGTAATTGATTGATAGGTAAGAGAGAGAAAGTGATTTTGGAAATTATTTTGAAAAATTTATAAACCAAACAAATTTTTTAGAAATTTTTTTCCAAAATCACTCTACAAATCCAAATCAAACATACCCAAAGTCTTATAAATTATTAGGAGGTGTTTACGGTTTGGCGGTTCGGAGCGGATTGGAAAAAATTAATTCGTAATCGTCCACTCGTCATCACGTATTCGTCCAAAATGCGACGGATTGGTTTGATTCGGTTTGGGCGGATCGATATATCTGCTGCTCACCCCTAAGAGGGAGAGAGAGAGAGAGAGAGAGAGAGATAGATAGATTACATAAGTGAAAAAAAAAAGGGAGGGAAAAGAAGATGGGTGAGTGAAAATTAAAGAAATCTTGACCCTTAATGAATTTAGGAATTAATCTCAACTCTTGAAACAAAATATATTTCTACGACATTTTGACACATTTTTCAAAAATTCTCCTGCTTTATTATATAGATAATTGATAAAAAAGATGAAATATTAATTATTTGTATTACTAATTGAGGAACATAGTAATTAGTGAGTGAGTATGACCACATAATACTTCGAAATTATTATATAATTTTCCATGAAGGAGTTGGTTTGGTTTCGATTAGAAATAATTTAATCGTGACCAATTTTAAATTTAAACTAAAGATCAAATTAATCATGGACTAGATTTAAATCAATCCGACTCGTGAATTAGAACTATACTAGAATAACTCAATGTAACTTGGTTTAGTTCGGATCAAAATTATGATTTTATTATATTAAAAATGAATAAATTAATTAGTAACAAATAATTAAAATAAATAGGTCTTGTATGTTTTAATATAACACAAATAAAGAAGAATGAAATACAACGAACAATTTGAATGAAGACCGAGATCATAAAAAAGACCAAGATTGACATCAATAATCACATATATGTAGTAGATTCTGTTGACAATGATTAGGTTCCATCAAATTCCTCCGACAAAGAGCGAGACCGAGATCATTAAAAAGACCAAGATTGACATCAACAATCACATATTTGTAGTAGAGTGTTTTGGCAATGATTAGGTTCCATCAAATTCCTCTGAGTAAGAACTTGTTTGGGAAGAATATTTAGATTAAAATAGTTATATAAGACAAAATAAACTATTTTAACAAAATAAGACAAAAGTTACAAATAATCCATAATCATTTCATTTTTTTTCTCATAAAAATAATTTTTTTTTTATCCCAAACAAGACTTTTTAAATTCATGTTAAATAATTAAAAAATCAACTCACATTCCAAACAAGTTCTAATTAGATCAAGACATTAATATAAATAAATTTTTATTTGTGCATTTTGGGTTTAAAATCTGGCTTTGACTTTGAGAGCTATCCTTGTAAATTGGTCTGTAATTGTGACGATTCCAAGTTCGTAGAAAAAAAGAGAGAAATTTTTTCATAAAAAAGTAACAACGCCGTTGCCGAGAGCTATCCTTGTAAATTATTAGTCTGTAATTGTGACGATTCCAAGTTCGTAGAAAAAAAGAGAGAAATTTTTTCATAAACAAGTACCAACGCCGTTGCCGGGGATCGAACCCGGGTCACCCGGGTGACAGGTGGGAATACTCACCACTATACTACAACGACTTTGTTGATCACAAATTCACAAATTTACATATATATAGCATATATATAATTTTTTGTTTTTCTTAATTTTCTCCTTCAAATAATTTAACACCCACACAAATACAATTTGAATAAATAAATCCAAACCCATAGAAAATCACCCCCAAATTTATATTTTTTGTGGATTGTTCAATATACGCTCTTTTTTTTTTTTTTTTGTTTGAATGAAATAATTTTCTTAGATATAGAAACCCCTACCTATTTATTTTGTATAACTTAGTCTTGGTGGTTTGTCTTGAGGTAATCCTGGGTCTACTTTCCAAAATATGACTGAATTATGAGCTCTTTGCACTGGACTCAAATACGCGCTGATTGCAAATTTCAAAATTTCAATTATTGAATTTGATTCTCTTTGAACCTTACATGCTTTACATAGGCGACATATGAGGATCCGTGCGCATCAAGCTTTTCTGCAGGATTGTCTCCAACTTTTGCATGATTTCCATAGTGTTTAGTTATTTATTTATTTATTTATTAAGAGAACAATTGATTGGCTGATACTATTGCTACTTTCTCAGCCACCCTCTTGGATAGTGAAAAGTTCTACCACCACCCCCCTTTATTTTTGCACCATTTTTTGGAGAGGGATTGGTGTGGCTTTCCTGTAGTTCGTTTTATAACTTCTGTACTAAACTTCTCTTTTTAATTTAATATATTTTCTGTTTCAAAAAACAAAAAAGGGAAGTGAACCCAGATATTCACCAGATTATGCGGTGTTTTGGAAAGATGGTACACACACAAATATCGCACATATATATATATATATTTTGTGAAATCTAACCTTATTGTTAAACTATACTTTGGCAACATTCAAAAGAGACAAATATTTGCAGTCAACAAAACACACTTGTTGGCGTGCTAGCTATCAATCTCCCCAAAAACTAGATCCAAACATAAAAGTATTTCCCACAGGTCCATTCTCTATTCCTAAAACAGTGATATGTTTAGGCCCCAGGTGTGAAACATGTTGGATCTGTATTGGGAAAGGGTTTCTCATTTACATGTGGTTGAAATTCAAGTGAATTGTGCTAGTCTATACTTCTAGGAAAATTTGCACTTCAGTAGAGCACTGAAGAAATAATTTCATTTTTCATGTTAAAAAGTAGTCTTATGTGTATAGCCTCCTTTCTGTGGTTGGTGTAAATCTTTCCTTTGTATCAAATTTCTATAAAAAAAGATTTCATATATAGTTCAATTATTTTAAGATTGTCTCACTTATTTACAATTGATTTCCAACAATTACCAAAAGTATGCTTAAAGTTCTTCTGTGGGGGTGAAATGTTGTACTAAGAGAAACATATGAGATTTATGCCTATATGAATATATACAGTGAAGTTCGCCCATTGTAGGCCTACTTAAAAGCTCATCTCGATGATTTGAACTATTCATTTTATAAAATTTGTGAGTAGATCATTCATACCAAAAATCAAGTAAATCGAATAACGGTAGCTACACAATTAGATAACTTTTTCTTCTGTAAAAATGAACCATCGAGTAGATTATTCAAAAATCCTATCATATCATATTTTAAAAGTGAAATAGCTCTATTTTTTAGGTTATGCTAATGACAACTTTAAAGACGGTCAATAATAAACACAAAATATTAAAATATTTATAATTGTAATACAATTTTTACATATCTCAAAACACTCACTTTTTTTAAACACTTCAAAAATTTCAATACAGTTTTTTTTGTAGAATTTTCAACACTAACAGCTTCCCTAAAGACTATTTTTAGTGTTTTCTTTTTAATGACATTTTTTAACAACAATGTTACGTATCCACAAAAAATATATCAAGAAAATCATTATGTGACTGAAAATTATTTTACATATAGACTCCACAATACATAAATTAAACTTGAACTGTACAATAATTTTCTTTTTAAATATTTTTCTGTGCGCACAAATTCTCTATACATACCTCCCCTGTATTTTTAATACATACACATTAGTAAAGAATCCGAGAGGGAGAGGGAGAGGGAGAGAGAGAGCATGCAGAGACAAGTCTAATCAAAGTTTCCAAAAGTAGAGAAGAAGAGAGGGTGAAGATAGATCGAATGATTATGTCCAAATCTGTTAATGATCTCAAAGACATGAATCTCGTGGACATGCATGAAAAAGAAAATCTGATCTGATCAATTCAATTCATGGTGTGTTGTGTAGAAAAAAATTTGAAAAGAAAAAACGAAAAGTCAGAGGGTGTGGCATTGGGAAAGTCGTTGTTATACGAGCAAAGAAAGTCGTGGAAAACAAGTGAGAAAATAGATTAGTTTCCATGTTTGGCAAACTAGGAATAGTCCCATCAACCAAACAAAAACAAACCACAGAACACAAGGAGACACACAGGTATACCCTCTCCTCCTCCTCCCTGAAATCACTATGACAGTGACATGTGATCTTAGCTCCTGTCATTTTCCCTTCTTTCTTTCTTTAACATTATACCCACAAAACACTGCCATCAAGAAATTACAACAACCCATTCTCTTTCTCTCTCTCTCTCCATTATTCAACTTCTCTTGATGATCTGCTTTATTCATAGTTCAAATAAGATAATTTACTTGTGTTCAATAACATTAGGAGTTGGTTATTTCCTTAAGGGTGTTTTTGATTGGGAGATTAAGGGAGTTATTCACTATTCGGATTGCTTATCCGAAAGAATGCATAGTCCATCATTTGTTTTTTTTTAAGTCTGTCGGATATGGAGTCCGACTGGACTCCTTATCTCGGGATTATAGCAGCCCGGGGGGGTATGGGACAATTTTGGAGGGACTATTTACTGTTGGGGTTAGGTGGTAAAATGACCATTTTGACCCTCTACTATTTAATTATGTAATATATTTGGTAAAATTCAATAAAATTTAAATGTCTCAATTTAAAAATAAAATAATTTTATTTAACTTTTAACTGATGTTTTATTTATTTAATTTTTTTAAAATAATTTTTTATAAATATTTTATTGATGTTTTATTTTAAAATTTTGTTTAAATTTTATTTAATTTCATTATTTAAATTTTAATAGATGTTTTATTTAATTTCATTGTTTAATTATTATTATTTTTAAAAACAAATTTATTTAAAATTTTAATTAAAAAAATAACATATATTTTTTTTGATATTTTATTTATTTTATTTTTAAAAAATAGATTTATTTAATTGTGTAAAAAATAAAATAAAATAAATTTTTATTTAATCTAACTAAAAATAATTAAAATATTAAAGATATGTTTAATATTGCTATTACTTAGTAAATAATTAAAAAATTATAAAATAGTCTTTTGCTTATTTATCCTATCTAATCCGTCCAACCAAATATTGGATTCACTGAAAATAGTCATTTCTAGACATCTAATCCAATGAGAAAACAAACACAGGATACATATCCAATCAAACTAAATAGTCCGGGAGATTCACAGTTCCAGGATTCAAGTCCGATGGATTCTAATCCTCCTTATCCAGTCCGTCCAATTAAACACATCCTGTTTTCTTTCACATCTCCAGTTGGCAACTTATTTAGAACTATAAACCAAATATTTTTAGGGAAAGTCCCATAAAATTGTCTAGAATGTGAAATGCATATTAAAGTGTTTATTGTGGGTCAATATCATAAATCAATCTGGGCCATTAATTGTTAGTTCTGAGTATTTTTTTTTAGGGGTATTTACACAAAAGTCTTAATTTATAATTTAAATTTCATCAAGTCTTAATTAAGATTTTTTTGACCTTCAAGTTCCATTAAATTTTTAATAGTCGGAATTACCTTTCAAATAATGATTGTTCGATCATTTATGATTATCTATAAAGGAACATTATAATTTGACATTTATTTTGATTTTCAAAATTTGAAATATCAACTTTCAAATTGAAAAACTAAAAAATTATGTGCAAAAAAAAAAAAACTGAATTATTTTTTTGTGTAAAACTAAAATTTTTGTGTCGATAAAGGAGCTTGATGATGAAACATTGATGTGCAAAATTGAAAAGAAAATGAAAAAAACTTTAAAAAAAAATTGATAATATTCTCAATTTTAAAATTGAAAAAAAACTGATAATATTCTCGATTTTATTCGATAGTTAAATCAAATTAATAAGTAGAATGACAAAAACATTTAATCTTATACTCTGTTTTTTTTTTTATTAGTTAGTGAAATAATTTTCTTGAACACTACTATGCATAATTGATAATATTCTTAGTTTTTAAAATTAAAAAAAAAATTGATAATATTCTTAATTTTACAAAATATGACTTATTGGTTCAAAACATCTTCTATTTTGGGAAGTGGGTTAAAAGCCACTATCCAACTTTCTACCCACTTCTCTCTCTCACAAAAAAATAAAAAAAACCAAAAAATAATTTTTAACCATCTTCGCAAAACACTCTAGATAAAACTTGAGTTACCATAACATTTATAAATAAGACTTTTAAGTAATTAACTCAAATTTTTATTGTATTTTTTTGGTTCTGGAGACCCATTGAAATTTTTATATTGATTTTTATTTTTTATGATGTATGAATGGCATTTTGTATAAGAATTTTGTTTATATATCATTAATCAAAAATTAAAACTCAACAATTGCTCCCCTGCCCCAACTTAGCTCTGCTCTGCCTCTGGCTGCATGGGTGTGGTGTGGAAGGGTTAAAAAAAGTTAATGAAATATCAATTTCTTAAAATTACAGAGTGGAATCAATGTGAAATAACTATGGTCATATACTCATTTGTGTTGTATGGAAATCCAACTCCTTTTGCAATTTTTTTTTCTTTTTTATTTTTCATCTGGGATTTAGTGCAACTGAGCAAATGATTATAGACAAAAAGGGTTATGATTGTCTTTAAGATGGATTTAGTTAAATTATCTAGGTTTTGATCAAGTGAATGGCACATACCATAAGATAAAATTGTGGTCCATGTAACTCCGCATTGAACCATCTCAGAATCAGAGGCAAAGACGATTACTAATATGTTATTGGACTTAAAAGAGTGTATACACATTCACAAAATTTGAGTTTAATGGCTAATATCATTTTTTTTTTTATTGATTTTACTTAATGAAAATGGATAAATAATTTAGATTAAAAACAAATCAAAAGATTATGACTTAAAGTGACAAAATAAAAAATTTAGGATTTATTTGGATACAAAGATCAAATATTGAGATTTTTTTAAATTTTTTTTTTTCTAAAATTTATAATATGGATAAAGAGTGTGGATTGTCTATGGCTCGTGGACTATTTGAATTTGTAAGATCACCACATATTCTATTTTAATAATTGTCAATTTTTTAAATCCTAGATTTTCATTTTCTTTTTTCTTTTTGACACTATCTCCAAGTCACAATTCCCACCTATTTATTACTACACTACATATTCACAAACCCTTACTATCTTGGACGCACTCACTTCATCCAAACCATCTCTTCCTCTTCATCTTTTTCTTCATCTTCATCAATGAACTCAGGTGGAGAGAAAGCTTCCATGGATTTGGTTCCACCAGCCGACAATCTATGCTACGTTCGTTGCAACTTCTGCAACACTGTTCTTGCTGTAATAACTACTCAATTTCACACTCTTAAAACCCTCTATATATGTGCAAGATCTAGTTTCTATATAAAAGAAGCTAGCCAACAACATAGATCAATCTATGTCTCATCTATCTATCTATTCATTATCCAACCATGTTATCTATGTCTTTCAACAACTCAACTCTGACTTCAGTATCACCCTTGCTACAATGGGCAAGGCAAACAAAAATAATCAAAGGAGGGGTTGAATTTTGTGTTCTGAAACTTGTCCCTTTCAATCAATTAAACCCTTTTTAATCCTCTGTTGATTTAATTTAATTTATTTTATTTTCCTTGTGTGTGTGGATGTATTACTGATTATTTATCACTTTTTTGTGTCACCTCCTAGGCTCCTATATAATACTTATGATTAGTTTCGTTAAAGATAATTTATTAATAAACTAATGCAAACAAATGATATCTTATCAAGTAGATCAGTGATATAAATAAATGATATATGAAAAAAAATTTCTGACTCATTTTTTAATACAACAGTGATCCTATTCTTTGTTGCTTTCTAAATACACTAATTTGTTGTTTGGGTGCTTTTATCTCGTAGAGAAAATGCTTATAACATGTGTGTATATATAGAGATATATAGAGATCACACTACGTATATAATTGAAACTCTCAATGGAGAGATAATGGGCGGTTAAGAGTGAAAAGAGAATCCGTATTGAGTAGTGAACATAAGTTATTTTTTTACTTTTTATATCTTTACAATAACTTCTAAGAAAATATAAATATCTGAGAAAATTTAATACTGCTGTAATTTTTCGGAAATCAAAATTATTTGAGTTATGTGCTTTATATAATTGTATAGATATATAAACTCTCTCTATCTCTCTCTGGCTATTTTCCTAGGTTGGGATTCCATGCAAAAGGTTGTTAGACACTGTGACAGTGAAATGTGGCCATTGCAGTAACCTCTCTTTTCTTAGCACAAGACCTCCACTTCAAGGACAATGTTTTGATCATCAAACAAGTCTTCAGGTTAACTCTACATACTGTGTACAGCTCTACTTCGTCATACAACATCACTTCTTGTTCTAGCACCTATAGTTTATGGTGGTTGTGGCAGTTGCTTTATCCCTAACAGTGGCCTTTGTGTACCATAATTTTTGAGTTTTTTGCTTCGGCCCCCCCCCCCCCCCCAAAAAAAAAAAATCTACCAACGCATAAATTGGTCATACAACATGACACAAAATATATAAGTTAACCTACTAACAAATCTTGTAAAATTTTGTTTGTTTAATGGGTATTATGTGTCTAATTTTATAATTGATTTATGTGCTTGTAATAGAATTGAAAAAAGAAAAAGTTAAAATGAAGGAAAAAAATTTCCCTAATTAATGTTGTCTATCACCATCGCTGTAGGGTTTTGGCGGTGAAATCAAGAAGGGCCAGTCTTCGTCCTCATCCTCATCGACATCAAGCGAGCAAGTGTCTCCCAAAGCACCCTTTGTTGTAAAACGTAGATCATCAATATATATCCCTCATTTTTTTTCTTTTCTATTTTTTTTTTTTTTTTGGTGTTAATTTACTTACAATCAAGTAAATTGTTCTCATAACTTCTGGTTTATGTTTGGATTGTTTTGCATTTGCAGCACCTGAGAAAAAGCACAGACTTCCATCTGCCTACAATCGATTCATGAAGTGAGAAAAAATCTACAAAACAAATGATTTTTCAGCCACTACTATTGCTAAACCTAATTGTTTTTGTTGTTTGATACTGTTTTTAAGTCTGAAATGTTATATTTTATGTATGTTCTGCGATGAAAGAGATGAGATACAGCGTATCAAAATGGCCAATCCTGAGATACCACACCGAGAAGCTTTTAGCGCCGCTGCTAAAAATGTAAGTTATCTTTTCAAAGTGTTTTGGTTCATGATGATCACTAAACAAAAATGCTTCTTTATTTTGTTACATTTCTAATTTTATGTGAAATAGTGGGCCAGGTACATTCCAAATTCACCAGCCGGGTTGATGTCTGAGGGCAGTAACAATGTGAGGAAACATTTTTCACTTTATTAATCTTCAATTCTAGGCCAGCTATACAAATATTGATAAGAATTTGATTGCAGTGATGCTATGCACAATATATATATATATATATATATATATATTCAAAAATCAATATGTTTATAAGAAAATGAGTTCTATAAAAATCTTGGCACGACATATCCCAAATTTATAAGTGTTCATTACACTTTTCTGTACACATAAGGTTACTATTTGCTCTCAATGTATACTAGAGAAGCTATATGTTGCTAAGATTTTGATTTGCAGTAATGCTATGTTTTTACATAACAAAAATTGCAAAAAAAGTACACCCAAAAAAAAAAAATTTCAATACGTAATCAAGATTCATTATTCTTCTATACACATAACATTATTGATGCTTGTTTGGTGTTGCAGGAATGAAGTAGTAAGAAATTGACAAGCCCTTGATGCTGAACAATTGAAGACAACTTAGGTACTTCAGTTAGGTAGTTTGGTTTCGCCTCCCCATGGTTTACTTAATTTGCATCAAGCTCAATGGTGTTTATTACTAGATTATGAAGTACTGCAAGAGAGTTTAAATATGTGACATTTGACATTAAGAAGTTTAATTAGCTCTATTCTAATCTTTGTGTGCTATCTAGTGCTGTAAAAGTTGTACTGTACAACCTTTGAATGCTTTCAATTAGTCCCTTAATTGGCTTTGGAAAGTGCAGGAAAAACATGTATGCTAGTATATAATCTTTCTTAATTAGTATATAATATCTAATAGCATAACTCTGCTTGCTCAAATACCTAGAAGGACACTGAAATGTGCTTTTGATTAATTACCTTTTTTAATACATCCTCTTTCAATTTGAAAGAATTTTTTTTGAAATCATATTGGCATTGCGTCAACAAACACTACCTCTGATTTTTTAAGCCATATTATCTCATGAATTTAATACTCTAAGGGTATGTTTGATTGAGAGGATTAGAATATGAGATTGAGATTATTAATCCGTGGATCCAATAATCCTGTGTTTGTTTTGAAATTTTGTTTCAGAATGATTAATCCAACAAATTTGTAGAATTAATAGTAATAGGAAAGGGGGATTATATATCCTGAACTGAGAAATAAAATAAAAAAACACTTTTACCCTTGACTAAAAATTAAAACACTTATTATTTTTATATAATTTTATATTTTAGAAAGCTAAAAATAATTTTTAAAATTTTAGAAATATTTTTTGATATTATTTTATCAAATTAATTTATATTTTTAAAAAAAAAATAAAAAACAAACTAAACATGACCTTTGTATTTTGCATTTTGTATTTTGCTTTTATTTATTTATTTATAATTTTATTCAAAACCACGTTTATGAAGAAATTTTGATAAAGTAAAGATTGTGAAGAAACATTGATGGAGGATAAGATTAGAAAAAAAGGATAAATATAATTGTAATCCTATATTTTTATGTTTTCTTATCCAATGTAAATCAAACAATAGACAAGGGGATAATTTATTATAGTAATCCAATTGGATAGTGAATATCACATTAATTTGATGAGATTACTAATATTTTCACTATTCGTCTTATGAATCAAACATGACCTGAGGGAAAAAAATGATAATTGTTATATCCTTTCATTCTGCAATGAGTTGAAGTTGATGGATGTACATACTTAAGATGCTAAGGTGCCGTTTGGTAACACTTACGTTTTCAGTTTTCTGTTTATATTTACAAAAATTTAAAAAACTCAAATAAAAACTTGTTTGGTAAAATTTTTGATTTATAAATCAGTGGTCTCAGTTTATAAATTTGGCCAAAAAATGAAAACACAAAAAATGTATTTCCATTTTGAGTTTTGAGTTTTTTTTTTTATCACCCAACATTAGCCACCACCCGCCACCGTTTTCCACCACCGTCATCCGCCGCCACCACCCACCACCCACCCTCCACCACCACCACCTGCCGCCACCACTCACCGCCCACCACCCACCTGCCACCCACTTGCCATCACCACCCACCCCTCGCCACCACCACCACCACCACCTACATGTCATCCACCCGCTACCACCCACTACCTGCCACTACCATTCACCGCCCGCCACCACCACCCGCCACTTACTTGCCACCACCACTCACCACCCACTTGCCACCACCAGCTACCCACCACCACCGCCCACCTGCCACCCACTCGCCACCACCACCACCACCCACTCGCCACCCACCTGCCACCACCACCCACCACCACCACCACCACCCACTTTCTACCACTCGCCACCGTCACCCACCCACCCACTACCACCACCCCCGCCACCCACCTGCCACCACCACCTACCACCACCGCCACCCACTCACTACCACTTACCACCCGCCACCGTCACCCACCCACCCATCCACCCACCACCACCACCACCACCCACCATCCGCTACCCACCTACTATCACCACAAACCACCCGCCGCTGCCACCACCACCGCCACCACCCACTCGTTACCACCCATCACCCGCCACCGTCACCCACCCACCCACATCACCACCCACCATCCGACCGCCACCACCCACTACCACTTGCCATCCGTCACCCACCCGCCACCACCACCACCACCACCACCACCACCCCCACCCACTCGCTACCACCCGCCACCGTCACCCACCCACCCGCCACCCACCACCCGCCACCTACCCACCACCTACCACCACCTGCCATCCGCTACCCACCTGTCACCATCACCCACCACCCGCGCACCACCACCACCCGCCACCGTCACTGTCACCCACCCACCCACCCCCCACCACCCACCGCCACCCACCGTCACCACTTTCCACCACCGTCTTCCGCCGCCACTTGCCACCACTTGCCATTTCTCACTCTTTTTTATATTTTAAAATTTTTTTAAACATTTTGTCAATTACCAAACGCGTTTTTAGTTTATGTTTTTCTAAAAATAAACAAAAAATAAACATAAACCAGTTTATAAAATTTTTGTAAATATAAACTGAAAACGTAAACGTTACCAAGGGTTCAATTTTTTTTAATTTTTTTATGAATATAGATATTAGTATGCCAAATGAGGAGGTTGGGATTCTCTCCAGATGAGATTGGGTTAGACTACCCTGTCTCAAACCATTTTTTTACTATACAATCAGTCTAACTTGATCATGCGATGGAGAGTGTCTTCCTGTCCCAAACTACACCGTCACAGTCTCTCTTACTTGATCGTGTGATGAAGAGTGGCCTGGGACAGAGGAAGAGGGAGATATATAGTTTTGGACAGAAGATCCCTTCCTTGATGAGTATCTCCTACCAAAAGGAAATAGAAGATATGCAATTCTTTTTGGGCTGACGTTTGGCCCAAACTAAATTTTAACTGTGTCCGTGGAGTCAATATTGGGCCTAATGAATGGCATAGGCCTGTATTATCTCTAGGCTTATGTAGGAGTTTAAAATACATAACAATGGCCTGTTTGCTATAACTTATTATAAATTTAAAATTGATAATAAAAAAATTAAAGTCAAAAGTAAAATTTCCAACTTACGGATAATTTATCTATTTACGTTATTTTCAATAAATATGTTGTATATATAAGTTGCACAAAATATAGAATAAAATAAGTTATAAGTACCTCAAACAAGTGCACTTTTTGACTAGGGATTGTTTGGAGTTGTTAAAAGTATATTTTTAAGATATATGACAACAAGATTTTTTTTTTCAAAAATAGACCATACCAATAAATTTTATAAAATCTTATCCAAGTGTTTTCTTAATTCACTTGTGTGAACTATTATCAACACCACACATATATAAAACCCCCCCTCTCCCCCCCAAAAAAAAAAAAAAATTATACAAGATTTTGTGAAAAAATAGTAATAAAAAAATAAAATTGGAGAACATGTGTTATGAAGATTGTGATTGATCGAGCGAATGGAACACACACACGACCTTATATTGGGAAAGTGAGGAGACAATAAAAGATATGAGATTTGATAATTGATTTGCAATACATAAAAATGAACACAATATAATTTTTGTTTTATTAATCACAAAAAGAGATTAAGTTTAAAACGGATATCCCGTAAACTATAGACTTCAAGGCAAGGCAAATGAAATTTGCCATATCATACAAATTAGAAGCATTCAAGATTTTTTCATCTACTATTATACACCCACCCTTATCTGATACCTCTCAACCCTACTCCTTCACCATAGTCACCAACACAGAATCCCAAACCAAATTAGGAAACATCCAGAGATTGTTTGTTGTCTTCTTCCCTACTTGCTCTCTTCTCTACCCACGGGTTTTGATGTGATTGATTTCAATCAAGAAAGAGTTTCGTTTGGATTTATGCCCAGTCGAGATATCTTATTCCGGTTTAATCAAAATTGACATAAACTTTTCAATCAAAATCCGTCCTCTATTTTTATTTTTATTTTATTTATTTATTTATTTTTTTTTCCGATATGGGATTGTAAAATAAAAGGTAAATGAAAGCTAACTAATGAGAATTTTCTTAATTATTTAAAATTAAAAAAAATCAGTAATTTTAGAATGAGGGTTTGAAACTTCTAGAAAGCTGCTCTCTTAAAACTCTCTTTATAAGATTTATTTTATATAAGTGAAATAAATTTTTTTTTTCGATGTGGGATTATAATACTTTATATAAGTGAAACAACTCCCTTTTTTTTTTTTTCTTTTTCAAAAATTGGGATTGTAATTATTTTGAAGTTAAATATTATGAGAGTTTCAAAATTTCATACATAATTTTAGAATGAGGGTTTGGAGCTCGTAGAAGGCTTCTCCCAAAAATCCAATTTTCCTTGTATAATATATAGATAGATACTGAAACAAACTTTGTTTTTTCTTCTTCTCCCGATGTGAGATTATAAAACAAATCATAAACTAATTAGAGTTTTATTTTTATATGGTTAAATGAAAGTTAGCCAATTGAAATTTTTTTAATTTTTTAAAATTAATAAAATCAATATGAGAAATCGCAATTAAACCGGCGAATCGGTCAAACTCAAAATGGTTCAGCCTAATCGTTAAGTCAAATGACTAACAAACTTATTCAAAAAATAATTAATTAAAAATTTTAAATGTTATTTTAATTTTATTAAAATTTAAACTGTTTTGAGTTAAAGTATACACAATACTACACTATTAAGATTTCACTTTATATAAGCGAAACAACTCATTTTTTTTCCTGATGTGAGATTATAAAATAAAAATTAATAATTATTTGGACGGAAAGTTTATTTTTAATCAAGCAATCTCAGCCTTTCAATCTGTAATCATATCAATCTTTAGTTTATTTCGAATCAAACAAATTTAATCAATATATTTTGATAAAATCGCTAAAATTGTGGTTAAACCAACAAATCAATCAAATCAAAAATGATTTAGCCTGATCGGCTAGGTACTTTTAAAATTTAAACTATATTGAATTGAAACATGTACAACACTACAATATTAAATGGGATGTGAGTATAAAATTCACTTTATATGAATAAAATAACTCATTTTTTTCTTTCTTGCTAATGGAGATTTTCTTAATTGTTTAAAATTAAGAAAATCAAGAAAATTAGTATGAGATATTGAGGCTCCGTTTGGTAAGCATCTCAAAATATAGTTCTACCCATTGATTTGAGTGTGTTGTTTGTTTGGAGTTTTCAAATCATAATTCTACACCCATTTTTCAAAACTCAATTCAAAACATAATCATTAGACCATCTCCAACGGTTCACCAAACCTGACATCAAATTTGAAATTTGGTGAAAAAGACACTTTTTGAAGCTCCAACGGTTTCACCAAACTGGTATCAAATTGAGAATTGAACAAAAAAATCATCAAACTGAGAACAGGATACAGATTTCAGCAAATTACTATTTGTGACCGTTGGAGGAGAGGAACCGGTCAACCAACCGGTTGCCCGGTCAGTTGACCAACCGGTTGACCACTTAATGGTTCAAACAGTTCAAATGGGTAGGTTCAAACAATTCCAAAAAAAAAAAAATAAAATTTGCCTTACCAGTGAAACAGTTCAAATAGGTAGGTTCAAACAATTTAAAAAAAAAAAAATTTTTTTTTTGCCTTACCGGTCGATCAGTTGGTCGACCAACCGATTGTCCCTGGAGTAGATTCGATGAAAATCAACCATTGGAGCATTCTGTATCAAATTGAGAAAATAGTCATTTTTGTACTCAGATTTGGTAAAAAATTAGGTGAACTGTTGGAGATGCTCTTACTTTTCAAAACTCATAACTAAACACATAATTCAATTTTTTTTTTAAAACTCAATTCAAATCAATATTTTAATTTTTTTAAGATTTTAAATTTTAATATTTAAACAATTTTTTTAGTTTTTTTTTATTTTTTGAAATTTTTTAAATATTTTAATTTCAAAATATTACGATTTTAATTTTTTAAATTTTAAAATATTTTATAAAAATAAATTCAAACTCTATTTTATAAAAATATTTTTAAATACTTTAATTTTTTTTGTTATGTATTTAGTTACGATTTGAGTGTAGAGTTGTGAAAGTAGTATAGAGTATTGAGTTATGTGTTTGGTTATGAGTTTTAAAAATAATTTCTTAATTGAGTTTTGTTTTATGTGTTTAGTTACGATTCAAGTGTAGAGTTGTTTTTAAATTTAAAACATTAACATTTTAAATTATTTAAATTTTTACGATTTAAATTTTTTGAATATTTATTTTAATTTTTTACTTATTAAATTTTTTAGATTATTTAAATTATTTAAATATTTATGATTTAAATTTTTTGAATATTTATTTTGGAAAAAAATTATTTCCTTTGTAGTATTTTCAATTAAAAAGTTGATTAATGTTATTTTCTGTTAATAATAATTTTTTTTAATTGAATTTTAAAAAGCGTTTGGTTATTAGTGTTGATCAGAATTTTTAATGGTGTGAAAGTAGTGTGTTTTGTTATGAGTTATATAATTTGAATTAAGTTTTGAAAACTCTTTCCAAAACTTATAATCAAATAAATTTTCTTACTTTACATGTCAAATCAAACTTTCAAAATTCAATTCCGCATTCAATTCAAAACTCAATTCAACACTCTATTAAAAAATCATAACCAAACAAATTTTCTACACTCAAATCATAATTACACAACTCACAAACTCAAAATGCAACTCATACTCTCAAATCATATTTACAAAACTCTACCAAACACAACTTTAATTTTGTTAGTAAAATTTTAACATTTTAATCCTAACCACGTTTTGAATTTTTTTTTACTTAAAATCATAAATTTACTTAAAAGCGTAATTTGTTCCCACGTTCTCTTAATTAAAAATATGATTTAACCACGTTTTTACGGTTTTATAAATTTTTAAAATTCCATCCGAACTATGCCTAATTTGAAAAATAACTTGGTATTTTGACTTATTTTGGGAAAAGCCCCCACTTTCTGCTTCCCAACTCATTTTCCCTATCTGAAAAAAACAAACCCTTTGTTCCTCTGTCTCTCTAAACTAATGGGTAATCACTTTTCTCTGTAATTGTCTCGTAAAATTTGATATTGTATATCAATGTCTAATTTTAGTTGGTGAGTTGTCCTGTAGGTTCTGATAAGAAGATCAAGATCGGTATCAATGGTAGTATTTCTCTCTTGCTTTAAGTTATTTTTTTTTTGTTTTGGAGTGGAAAGTTGTTGAATTAATTGATCTATGTTGAAATATATTTAGGGTTCGGAAGAATTGGTCGTCTGGTAGCCAGAGTTGCTCTGCAGAGAAACGATGTTGAACTGGTTGCTGTTAATGATCCCTTCATCACCACTGATTACATGGTATGTGTGTTTGTATATGCATGCTTATACATATGCTTTTACTCTGTTTGAATGGGGTGATTTGGTGAGAAATAATAAGAAATTATGAGAAATGGAATTCTTTTCTCATGTTTGGCTTGTAAGTTGGATGAGAAATGAGGAGAAAGGAAAGTTTATGATGTGTTTGGTTAGAAGATTTTAGCATGGATTTGGAAATAATAATAAATAAAAAAAAGAGTGAAATATGAATAAAATATACTTATTTTTTTACGTAATTTCATGCATCTTTTTCCTTTTTGAATCCAATGTCAAATCTTTCAATCAAACATAGCATTAGTGATGGAATCAGGATCCTCTCCTTGCGGCCTTCGTCCTTGCGCCCGTCCTTGCAGGCCTTCGGGTCTACTTTTAGACCCAATTTTGATAATCCGAACCGTTCATATTTTATGATTTATTCAGTATATCATACCTGTAAAAAATCAAGTTGATCGGATATCAGAAAGTATGTGTTCGAAAAATTGAACTAAAAACTATTTTTTAAATAATTTAATAAACAGTTTTCCGAACACATGCTTTCTGACATCCGATCAACTTGATTTTTTACAGGTATGATATACTGAATAAATCATAAAATATGAACGGTTCGAATTATCAAAATTAGGCCTAAAAGTAGGCCCGAAGGCCTACAAGGACGGACGCAAGGACGGGGCCGCAAGGAGAGACTCTTGACTCTTAGTGATGGGTGTGGTTTTGTTTTTAAATTTTTTTTTTATGGCTTTTATATTTGTTACAAAATGATATACAGAGAAGAGAAGTAGAGGGGTGATGTAACCTAAATAAGTTGATGTGTAAAGAAATAGAGATGATGTGGCCTAAATAAGTTAGTAAAACCCCGCTTGGCATGCCCATTTGGGCTAAAATAGCCATATAAGACAAAATAGACTATTTTAGCCAAATAGGATAAAATATTACATTCAACCCATAATTATTTTATTTTTTCGCTCACAAAAGTCAAAAAAGTCAAAAAGCCTATTCCAAATGAGGCTTTTTAACTCCAGGTTAAAATAGTCAAAAAGGCAACCTGCATCCCAAATGAACCCTAAGTTGATTTTTTTTATATATATTTTGCAAAAAAGAAATCTCACTCATGTCCCTTTCACATGCTTCGCATTCTTGCCTATCCAAGCATGATTGTTTTGCTTACCTATCATGTTTGGTGAGAAAATACAAATCACTGTGTTTGGTTTGAGTTTTCTGGATTAAGTTTTTTGAAAACTAAATTTTTTGATTTTCGTATTTTTTTGTTTTAGTAAATATTTTTAAAATTTTAAACATTTTTTTTACTTTTTTAGATGCACCTTACTTAGATGTGTCTAAAAAGTAAAAAAATTGTGAAAAAATATTTTAAAAAATTAAGAAATACATAAAAATACAAAAAATGTACTAAATTCTTGTATTTTTTTTTGTATTTTTGGTATTTAGTGAATTTTTAAAAGATTTTTTTACATTTTTTTTGCCTTTTAGGTGTATTTATGTTAGGTGTGTCTAAAAAGTAAAAAATTTGCATAAAATATTAAAAAAATTCAATAAAAACAAAAAAAACACGGAAAAGAAGAGTGTAGAATTTTTTGAAAACTGTTTTTAAAAAATGGGAACCAAGCAAAGTGAATAATTTCTTTTCTTACTTACATGAGAGATCACAATATTTTTTTTTCTTTTCTTACCATACTATCTACTTTTTTTATCTTTATGGTAATGGCTAGGTAAGATAAAAAATATTTGGAGAAAATACCATTGTTGTGGGTTTTTAGGAATCAAAATTGCGTGACAAAGTGTTCATATCAAATGACTTGTCTGCGTTATATACAGTATAGATATATAGATATTAGAAGGTTTTGCACACTCTTGATGGCTTTAGCACACTCTTGATGGCTTTACTATAAAAATGGTTTAATTTTTTTGCTTTTTATTGATCTTTTAATTGTCCCTCTAACCCCCTTAACTCCGAGTCAAGTTGTTATTGGCGTAGTCATATAGGTATAACTTTGTTTTGAAAAGTGCAGTGTGTTAAGTGTGATTTTAACTTGACTCAAAGTCTTGGGTTATTTGCGACAATTAAAAGGTTTGTGACAAAGTGGGGTTTGACGTAAAATATAAGGGTGCAAAATATAACTTATCCAAAAAAAAAAAGTAGATGAATTAAAACAATTTCAATTTAAATAAAAAAGGGACGTAGTTGCTGGGAAATTTGATAATAAAAAAGTTGTCATTGGTTTGTAGATTTTATATAATAGAATAGACTAGATGATGTGTATATCTAATGAGTGAGCTATGAAAATCAATCAATTCATATTTTGCTTACTGACCCAAAAAATTATTGTAGACAAAGAGAAAGAAAGTTGAAGAAGTTATAAAAATTTGAAATTTAAATAAAAAGTGAAGCAATTGTAGGGTAATTTGACAATGAAAAATCCGTGACAAAGCTTCATTCATTTGTAGGCTTTATGTAATAGAATATATGTATGACTGCTAAGTGCGATTTTGTTATTGTGATATGTGCAGACATACATGTTCAAGTATGACAGTGTTCATGGCCACTGGAAGCATTCTGATGTTAAGGTTAAGGATTCAAAGACCCTTCTTTTCGGGAAGAAACCGGTCACTGTTTTCGGCATCAGGTATTTATGCCATTTCTAGCACCACTTAACTTTCCTGCATTTGAATCATAATGAAATCAGGGTCATTCTCGGCATATTTTGCATGAATTTTCAGGAACCCTGAAGAAATTCCCTGTAGGGAAACCGGTGCGGAGTTTGTTGTGGAGTCCACTGGAGTGTTCACTGACAAGGAAAAGGCTGCTGCCCACTTGAAGGTTCAATTTTGATTGCCTTTTTTGTTTATTGATTTTTATGCATCAGTTGGATTGTATGATTCTTTTGATTTTGTTCGCTGTATACGATGATCTGTGACTAAAGTTTGATTGGTGTATATGTAATAAAAAATACACGAACATGCTCTTCAAATGATTGTTAATCAGGTCAACTTATTTGTGTTTTTTTTTACCAAACCTGAGTTATAACAAAAAGTTTGATTGGTGTATATGTAATAAAAAAATACATGAAAATGCTCTTCAATGATTGTTAATCAGATCAACTTATTTGTGTTTTTTACCAAACTTGAGTTATAACAAAATTTATCATTACAACAAAACTGACTTTTTACGGCACCACATCAATGGCATATAATAAATGCACGCCTTAGTTTCTCACTTTTACGACTTGCTTTTTTTGCATGTCGTAAATACTTTTCTAACTACGGCAGGTCTATTGCGTAGGCCGTGAATGGTAATGACGATGATTTTTTTACGGCTTGCAATGCACGCCGTAAATAATAAAACTTTCTACGACATGCATATAGCGTGCCGTTAATACATTAATTATACACGACGCACATACGCCAGCCGTGAAAAGTGAATGCTTTTCACGACACACACAACGCCCGCCGTTAAAAGTATTGCACTTTTTACGACGCACACATCGTCTGCCGTTAAAAGTATTTCCTTTTTGCGACGCACAATGTATGTCGTGAATTGTATAATTAAAATAATTTAAAAAAAAAGCGCCACAATGAAAGTTGCGGCGCCAATTTTTTTCCCCCAAAATAACTATACCCAGCTGACTCTGTTCCCATGTTTCTTTTTTCAAACCCATTCTTTGTTCTCATATTCCTCTTATAATCTCTTCCATTTCTCATGCGAATTGATCGAATCCCAAATCTCGCCGGGCCTTTCTTGCTAGGTGAGCTCTTCCCAAATATCTCAGCTATCTTTTCCCATCTCACAGGTATATGTATCGTCAAAGAAAGCATGGAAGCAAGAAGCAATGGGATAACCAGACGCTTCAAAGCTTATATCTAATTCCATCTAATTTTCTTACAAATTCAAAGGTGAACAACATTTTTCTCAAAACTTTAGGCTTCATGCTTTGTTTGGATTTGAAACCGTAATGAAACACTTAAATTTAATTTTTTTTTTTTACTGTCTATTAGGTGAAACAAAAATGAAGAGCTTCTTGACTATGAAGAAGAGGAAGAGAAAGTCACTGAATCCGTCACCACCAAAGCCAGTTTTCTTTGCATTAAGGTAATTATTTTTATTTTTATTTTTTTTACACTTTAAGGGTTTAGTTTGTGGATGTAACATGTACCATGTCTTATTTTTCAATTGTGTGTGTGTGTGTGTTTTTTTTTAAAATTTATTTATTATTATTTTCATTTCTATCGCTAGAATGCAGCACATGCAAGTAATAATTTTCAATAATCCTTTGCATATGGTAGGTCTGAAAGGCTTAAATTTGGCCACAACAGTTAGTTTATTAAGGTTATGATAATTTCTGTGTTTAATCTTACCACCCTTCAAAGTTGCACACCATGTATTTGAAAATTTGTTCCAGTCATGAGATGTATCAGAAAATTATAGCCACATGTGATTGTGACACTGGTAGTCAGATGTCCTTAAATGTGAATTCAATCAGTGAAATTTCTTGGTCTTTTTTTTACAGTCTCTTAGACTATTTAAGAAAGTTGGATGTATAATGTATTATGTTTCTTTGGTTATATATGGTGGCAGCAGGTGGAGTTTGGAGCCTATGGGTTGGATGTATAACGTATTATGTTTCTTTGGTTATATATGGTGGCAGCAGGTGGAGTTTGGAGCCTATGGCTATGGTTGTAAAGTGCTTTGAAAATTAATGAAACTACCCAAAGGAGGAGGAGGACCAATCCAGTTTGGAAAGTAATTCAAACAGTTTCTGTTTGTTTCTTTTTCCCTTTTCTTCAGTTTGTTTTGAATTTTTTGGATGGGCTTTTAAGTGATAACTCTGAACATTCTTTTTTGTTGTTTTTATTATTAGGTTTAGCTCTGGTTTTCCTCCCTTCTTTTGTAAAAAATAAAAAATAAAAACTGGTATTTTGTTTTGATTTTCTATAATTTTAGTTGGTTCCACTGTAGTTCAAGTTAAGGTCATTTGTGGACACTTTGCTCAGGATTACAAAGTTAATTACAGTTTTTATCAACTCAAATTCACATTCCTTTGTGAATTTATTTGGTGGTGGTGTTATGGTTATGTTGTCTTTTGTATTCATCATGTTCGTACCTTCCTTTGCTCTATGATTGAATTAATTTAATTGATAAGTACTTGTTCAAGGGCTTGCAGGCTTTGGATTCATTTTCTTTCTTTTCAACAGAGTAATTTAGTTTGTTGTGGGCTTGGTATTTGAGGATGGGTGATCACTTTGTATTGCTGGTTGATCGTTTGCTTACTGAATCGACTTTGGAAGCTGCAATCGAGAGCTTGAACTTGTCAAAGCAGACAACAACCTTAGGAACTGAAGACATCAAAATTGATATCTCTTCACGTGACATACATTCAATAGATTGTTCAATCCCAAGGAAGATTGTAGAATGCAGGATATGCCAGGATGAGGATGAAGATTCAAATATGGAGACACCTTGCTCTTGCTGTGGCAGCTTGAAGGTTAGCTGCATATGAATTGTTATGACTGCGTCTCTAATTAGAAACTTTCTAATTGTTTTAAAATTTTGACCTCGTCATTTTGTGAATTGACATATCATTTGTCCTTTTAAAGTGTTTTGTAATTATTTGTACAAAATCATGTTATACTCCTCATGAATCTTTGTCTGATCTGATTTGATTAAACTGGTCTTGATGAGCCTCAGTGGAACCTTTTGGTTCTATTTAATTATTTTGTGAATTTATTGTTTAAAATCATGCTATCATCACCTGTGTACCCTATAGCATTTGATTATAGATGTGATCCTCAAATGGAGTATGGATTTCACTTTCCCATTTGTTATTGAAGGTATGGCGATAAACGAGAAGAGTCTAGTAGAGTATTGAGTTGTTCAAGCTTTATCTGAAAACATAACGAGCTTCAAAAATATGTTCAAGTTTGGTTTGTTTATTCTCAAATGAGCTTCAATCAAGCCCATCATAACCTGAGCTTGAATAGATTTGGTTTTTTATACAATTTAATAGTGCACATATGTTTATCGAGTTGAGTCTGAGCCAAACCCAAAAATTAACAAGTTCAAAAATTTGTTCAAGCTTGACTTGTTTACATAATAGTCAACCTCGAACAAGCTTTTGATGAGTTGAACATAAGTCAAGCGCGAGTAGCTTGGTTCGTTTTACAGCTCTAGTTGAAGGTTACTATTGGGGGAAATAGATTTTTTGTTCCCTTTTCATTCAATGCATTACCCAATAGTACCCTCAATTTCTCTGTTGAGCAATTCTGCTTGATTTTTGTAGTATGTTCATCGCAGATGCATACAAAGATGGTGTAACAAGAAAGGTGACAGTGTGTGTGAGATATGTCACCAGGTGGGTTAATTTTGTTTCAATTCTACTTTTAATCTTATGAATGTGTTTTTTCTTTTTATAAAACTATTTTGAGTTTACATTGGGAACTATTTCTTTATACAATTGTTTCCTCTGTCAAATTGGAAATTTTTTTTAACAGAGTCTTTGTTCATTTTTTGCTAGTTTATTTATTGCCAAATGTGTGTTCATTGCAACCATTCAAACCAGGCTATACAGTACCTCCTCCTATGTTTCAACTTGGGAGTATTCCAATGAACTTTAGGTACTTTTGTGATTCAAGTTTCTTTTTTTGTTTTTAATATTTTATTTTTGTATGTTTTTGTTAGATATAGTCTGTGGTTTGAATGTTTTTATCAAAGGAAATTGGGAGATCTCCAGAAGGGACCCGAATAACCCTTGCTTTATAGCTATGGTGACAACTGAGCCTAATTTTGTTGATCCAGACTATGATGAGTATGCTGCTTTTGAATCAAGAAGTCTGTTTTGCTGTCATTCTGTTGCTGCAATTGTGATTAATCTCCCCCTCTCTCTCTCTCTGGGTGTGTGAGCGCTTGTGTATGTTCTGTTCATAGCAATATCTAAAGCAGGGAAATATGTCTCCTTGGCTACTTGATTTTGACGTTAGCATTTTGACAGCTTCTCTCATTTCTTGTCTGCAGTTCATGGTTCTTCTGATCTTACGGCATACTCTTCCCATATTAGTTAATGGGGCACAGGACTACTCTTTCCCATTGTTCTTGGTAAGACAATACTTAGTTCATATTGACACACACACAAAGTAGAATATTGACAGTTATGAGACTCATTGTGATATAAAACTCACACTGTTGCATTCTATGGCAGTTGTTGCTTTTGCGAACTACTGGAATTATTGTGCCCATAAACATTATGGTGAAGGCAGTGAATGTCATCAAATGTTGCCAACGCCAACGGGTGAGTACATAGTTTTTTTATATTACAGTAGTACCCTTTCTCACCTTCTTGCCAATTAGGTTCCGTTTAGTTGTCAAGAATTTTGTATGAGAAAGTTGTTCCCAAAAAATTTTGTATGAACTCCATTTCATACTGTAACTGCTAACTGATGTTCTCAGTAATTTAAAAAAAAATTAACCAAATTTCCCTTTTAATGAATATGGGGCTATAAAATATGAATTTCTTTTTATTCCAATAACAAGATAAGCTAATTTTTTATTTTCATGTGACAGATTAATTCTGTGGCTACAATTCCACAATTCATGCGTCAATCATTGAATGATAATACTACAGCTGACAAAAGTGACTATCTTTGGTATTCACTAAGGCATTAAAAACCTTTTGTTATAAAAATTTGTGATCTGAATCCAATGGCTTTGATATGTTTGATATCTTAATAACAATTCCTGGATACCTTTGCAGCACTAACATTCAAAGTGGGTCCCAAACAGTTCTTCATGTGGAATCACTTGGCCATGCCCTTCATGCTTTTATTGGAATCACTTGGCCATGCCCATTTTCCAATTCATATTTTCCTATGTGCTTCGATTTATTACATCAGTTTATTACATGAGTTTATTACTTTCCTGTGTGCTTCAGTTTATTAAATTTGTTATTGTTTTCTGTGAGCTTTAGTTTTCTTTCCCTCTTCATCTATTTATTTATTTTTTTTATAAAATAAGTAAAAAAACTTAATTTTCATGACACACCCATCCAATGATTTCTAATATATAAAAGAAGAATATCAGTTGGTGTTATCTTATTTTCACATTGTGTTGATTTTAGTTTAATTCCAGAAATGTTGGATTAGGTATATATATGTTATTAAAAAAAAAATTTATGTTAAGTTGTCTTTCTTTAGTTTGTGGAAACAACTGAGATGTTTATATACTTGATCCCTTCGTATAAGAGAAAAATTAGAGCTCAACAAAAAATAAAAATAAAAATAAAAAATGTATTCTTTTAACCATCCTAGTTGGAAAGTGGAGTTTGTCATAAATGCCCTATGGAGATCAAACCATTGTTATTATTTGAGAATCTGAACTTTTGTTGGAATTTTTTAAATTTTGTGAGACTTTTCCATTCATCGAATTTTGTAGGGGCGAGCATGGTTCGGATTGGACCGGATTGGGGTAAAACCAGGACCAATCCGTTATCTACGGTTCCTGAAAAATTGGAACCAATCCAATCCGTTTAAATTATGGAACCAATCCGAACCAATCCATTTAAATACAGATTGGATCGGTTTAAAACCACGGATTCATATAATTAAATAACAAAAAAATATATATAACACTTTAATTTCATAAAAATATAAACATAGCGCTATGTTAGTTTCACAATAGCAACATCTATTTCTATAATAGCGACATACTGTGCTAGAATTTAAACAACCATAAGAAAACTGGTTTCACCATAAGTATTTAGACCATTACAAATTAAAACTAAAAACTAACAAACAAAAGTAATAAAAGAAGATATTATACGGTTTTAGGTTTGTGTTTAGATTTTATATAGAATAAAAGAAGATACTATTTATAATAAAAATATATACTATTTATATACGGTCCGGATCGGTTCCAATCCGGAACCGTGGGGTTCAATCCGGAACCAATCCGTGTACTACGGATTTTTAATTTTTCAATTCGGAACCGAACCACGGATTCAAAAAACCAATCCAAACCTATCGGATTGGACTGGACTGGATCGGATTACGGATTTCACGGATTCCTTGCTCAGCCCTAGAATTTTGCATTTTATAACACTTCACTTGATGCTTCAAATAGAACATATAGTTGCTGAACAAAGCCAATTTTTTTAATTTCTGTTATTGTTTTCTGTGAGGGAAAACAAAATTGTTTTTTTACAAAATCTGTTATGTAAAATTGTTTTTTCACATCAGTTTATTGCTTCCCCAAATAGTTTATTACATTAGTTTATTGTTTTCCTGTATGATCCAAAGATTTAGTTATGGAATTATTGGGATTACATCAGTTTATTACTTCCTCGTCTGCTTCAGTCATGAAAATTTGTTTATTTTGCCTCTTCCTTGTCTACTAGCTTGTGATTGAATTAGAAACTAGTGCAAAATTAGAGAAGAAAAAGATTAGCTTAGGGATCATTTTTATAGTTCCTTATCTTATGTATTTGCTACTAAGTACTCAGGTAGAATTACATCGCATTGTCCCAAAAAGCGCCTAAAGCTACTAAAACTTACCTAAATTTCTTCTATAATGGATTGAAAGTTTCTTTTTAAACGTGTATATAATATATAGACTCTAATTTGACTTGGACTATTTATTTTGGAACTTACAATATAAAACCTATACAAACCTAAACCTCATACATAGAGATCCTTTAACATAATTATGCAAGTCCCAAGAAGGTGTTGCATTGAAGTAGATTAATTCCACCTTTTTCTCTTTTTAAATTTGATTTTTCTCTTGAGCTTCTTATGGCCTAGATTTAGTAGCAAACTATTGAGATCTTGAATTTTTGCTAATTTTTCATTATGACATTGCTTTTATGGGACCATTGAATTATCTTATTAATTTGGAAATGTTTTGTTGATGTTTTAAAATTTCTTGATCATTTCTTAATACCTCAAGAAATATTTTTTTCCATGAGTCGTTGGTTTTTGTACTTATGTGAAGTTTACTTTGTCATGCAGACAAGAAATGCAACATGATTAGTTGCTCCAGCTATTGCCGCGAGTTTTGGTGCCTTAACACATACATTGGGCATCTTCGTCCCTGCGATAGGAGCAAGTGGATTTGCTACAGGTACAACTGCAACTGCTATAGGAACTGTTGTCAGTAGTTTTAGATAATCTCTTAATAGTAGTTGATATGTTTAGAAAGTTAGATATGCATAGTTTTGGATGGTTTAAACTTTTTGTATAATTTAGAACTTAAGGATGTAGTTTTCGAATGTTTAGAATGTATAGACAATTGTTGAATGTTTATAATTTATGGATATAGTTTCCTTTTAATGTTTCAAACAATATTTTTGTGGTTGATTGATATTTTGTGATGCTTATTTGTAATATTTGTTAGATTGTACAAAATTGGTCAAATCGAACCTGTTGAATTTAAAAATAAAAAAATAAAAACTGCATATTCTACGGCAGGCATAAAAAGTCGTATTACATATTTTACGGCGTGCAATCAGCGTCGTTATTTGTCTCACCAATTAACGGCGTGCAAAAGTAGTTGAAAAAATAACGACGACGTACAAAATCTGTCGTTAAATAGTTTTTAACGGCGTACTCTAGCATGTCGTAAAAAAAGTAACAACGACGCATAAAATCTGTCGTTAAATAGTTTTTAACGGCGTACGAAGCATGTCGTTGAAAGTGAATGACTTTCCATGACTGGTCATAATATGACGCGCGTTGCACGTCGTAGAAGGGTTTTTACGGCGTGCATTGCGCGCCGTAGAAACCTTTTTTTTTGTAGTGTATGTTCCAAATGGAAGACATTTTGAACTTACTTCCCAAATTCAAATCGTTTTGAAAAGTCATGTTTTGAGTTCTGGTTTGAAATCTTGTTTTGAAAACACGATTTCAAAATTTTTTACAATAAGTTGATCAAATCAGTAGATCACAATTCGAAAACATGACTCTGAGTTTGAAGTCGTGTTTTCATGTTATCAAAACACGAGTTCTCAAAACAATAAAGCAAGATAGATTTGAAAAGTAAGTTCAAAACTACTTCAGAGTTTTGGAAATGGCATGAGTTTAGTAAAAATACTCCTGCTATTCGTTATACTGTTTCTGGTCAATGGGCTAAACTGTTTGGTGTAATTAGGGTTGTGCAAAGAAGGTGACCATTTCTACCCCAAGTAAGGATGCCCCTATGTTTGTTGTGGGTGTTAATGAGAAGGAATACAAGCCCGATCTTGACATCGTCTCCAATGTTAGCTGCACTACAAACTGTCTTGCTCCCCTCGCCAAGGTTACACTGACACCAATTTAGAATCGGCTAGAATTGTTGGCTTAGTTAAAATTGGTACATTGCTTTGCTTAAAATTTTCTATTTCAACAATTTTTCCAGGTTATTCATGATAGGTTTGGCATTGTTGAGGGTCTTATGACTACTGTTCACTCCATCACTGGTGAGTGCTTACATGGTTAGGTTGTTGCTTCGGGATATGATTTGTGAAATCTTTTTCAATTTTCTCTCTTGTAAATCGTCACCCAGCCACTCAGAAGACTGTTGATGGGCCATCAAGCAAGGATTGGAGGGGTGGAAGAGTTGCTTCCTTCAATATCATTCCAAGTAGCACTGGTGCTGCAAAGGTAGTCAGCAAATTATGTAAATGACACTGTCCTTATGTGTGAAAATTGTTGCCTGTATTTGATTGGATATCAATATCATTTGAGATGCGGAGTGTCAATGTGGTACTGTATTTTGTTCTGTTTTGTTCACTCCCAATGGGTATTTATTTCATATTCTTATGGTGTTGAGCTTTTTGATTAATTTGCATGTGTGTTTGCTTTCTTCTACTCTAACATGCAGTCGGAAAAGTTCTGCCAGCACTGAATGGCAAGTTGACTGGAATGGCTTTCCGAGTTCCGACAGTGGATGTTTCAGTTGTGGATCTCACTGTGAGGCTTGAGAAAGGAGTTTCTTACCAGCAAATCAAAGATGCGATCAAGTGAGCGTTTATAGTATTCCTTCAAACTAGCTGCATTGTTTTATGTATTAGACAATCAAACTGAGATGCCTAGTAGATTTGTTTGATTGTATTTATTTGTCAGAACAATAACACTTTAGTATGAAGTTTCTTTAACTGCCAATTCTCGTTTAGTGGTTGGGTTTTACTTCTGTTTTTTTCTTATCTTTGATTCCGTTTCTTGGTTAATTTCAAGGAGGAGTCATGGGGCAAACTCAAGGGGATTATGGGGTACACCGAAGATGACGTTATCTCAACAGACTTTGTGGGTGACAGCAGGTAGATTGTCCTATTGTTCTTTCCTTCCTAATGTTCTGGCTGATTAGGTTTATGGGCAACACTCAGTGGATGTGATCTCATGAAATTGTTATTGAATTTGTGTGTTTTATGTAGGTCATGCATCTTTGATGCCAAGGCTGGGATTGCTTTGAATGAACATTTCGTGAAACTTATTGCTTGGTATGACAATGAATGGGGTTACAGGTAATTTCAGTACTCTATTTTACTTGCGTCACTTGCACGCAACGTTGCGTCATCCCTTGACACAATCTTCTATGCTTTTGCAGTTCACGTGTGGTTGTCTTGATTGTGCACATGGCTTCTGTTCAAGCCTGATGCTAATCTCATGAGATGATAGAGGGTGACTTTGTTTTGCTTGTGTCGTACTGGTTAGTGTTTTAGGTCCCCTGAGGTTTTGGTTTGGAATAAACTGCGCAAGAGTCTTGTGTAGTCTTGTTTTGGATGTTTACTTATGGAGTCTTTGTGTTATCTTTGTTTCCCTTGTGTTCATAGGAAAAATAATCGAAAATTCTGTAATATATGAAAAGTTGGTATAATATATTTGAGGAGTTTTTATTATAATTAATTGTTATTTTCCTGTAAAAGCTTTATTTACTATAGTTTTAGGATATGAGTTGGGTTTGGAATGATATTGAAATTTTCATATTCAACGATAACAATTTTTTGTGAGCATTTGTGCCTTTCTGTATGCTCGGCTAGAGGACCACCAAAGGTTAAGCCTTCATATGGAATGTTAAGAAGATTACAAGCTTATTGATGTATTCTCTGCACATCTAAACTGTTTTTGTATGGTTCTAATGTGTAATCCATACCATCATGTCTTTGGTGGCGTGGTTTTAAGCTTAGAAAGGATTGAGTTGGATTTTGTTCGATTTATTAGTTAACTTTTGCTGGTAAAAAAAGTAGGGAAGAAGAGGGAGAGTTAATTCAGTTGTGGTCAAAATGTGGTTTTACATTGTGTGAAAAATGTGGTTTTACATTGTGTGAATTGGTAAACAAATTCATTTTCACACCCACCTTACTTTTTATTTTCTTCTTCTGTTTGATTGATGTCCGTGAAGCTGGATGGTGCAAAGGGTCTATTTGGTATAGCTTATAACTTCTTGTAAGGTGGACGTTGATAATTAAAAAGTAAAGAGCAAAGTTAGAAATATCATTCTCTCATTTTTTTTTTAATAATTAGCTTTTCAAGTTATTTTTACTTAATTGCACAAAGCACTAGAACACAAAGTTTTAAATAAATAAATAAAAATTACAAGCAGTCTTTGTTGCACCAAATAGAGATTAACATTTTATCAAATAGAAATCAACATTTGTTTGCACGATCATAAAAACGGAAAATTATTTGATACTTTAGGATTGTTATGTGTTAGTGTTTCTAATTAATCATCAATTGTCATGCCTCATGTTACTCTCTTCATTGATAGAAATCAGTGAATTTCACTCTCTCCATCAATCACATTCAATTTAAGGTACCATATAGCGACACTTGAAACACCAAATGACTTCTCACAAGATATTGAATGCAACGTTTTGAAAAATGAATCAAACTAGCCAATTATGGTTATTAAACAAACTTCCCATTGTCCACCTCAGCAGGCTTATCATGGAGAAATCCTTTCCAGCTGGAAAGGCCACACATGCTTTTCAAAAAATATAAAAAAATTTAAGGTAAATTACAAATGCAATATCTGAGATTAGATTAAAATACGAATTACTTTCTATAGTTTTAAAAATTACATTCTACCTTCTGAGATTTCTAATTTCATAACAAATTACCGCTTTTATTAATATATCATCAAGTCAATTAATAGTTTTTAATGGTGTTAAAAATATGTTTCTATTAATAATTCAGGTAATTTTATTATTATACAGGAGAGCAATTATAAATTTTATTTTTTAAATTAATTCTGTTAAATAAAAAATTCTAATAAGGGGGTATTTGTAATTTTTCAAACCACAGGGAACAATTTGTATTTTAAGCAAATTTCAAGAGTGTATTTGTAATTTACCCAAAAATTTAATGCCATAAGAAAAAATTACAAAACTAACTTGTATAAAAACTAACTGTGGTACTACATGTATCAATTAGTGTACTAACCAGTGTACCAACACTAGTTATGACATTATTATTAGCCTCACTCATTATACAGATTGCAAATATAAAAAATCTCTTAAATTATGCTACATCATCAATTGGTACATTAATTAGTGCACTAATTGATGCATATAGTATTATTCAAAAACTAATGAGGCTGCAACGAATTTATCAAAGTAAATAATATACCAAGATGATTGTTAATTGTAAAAATATTACCCTATATTATTTTAGTGAGAGATTCTTTATGAATTTTCTATAACAATTTTTTCACTTTTAAAATTTTGCATTCGCTTAATATATCAAAAATGAGACAGTAAAAATTGACAACCCAAAATTATTAATAAAACCGAAATTGTAAGGCTAATTTCAAATTTCATGTAAAAAAAATCAATGGATCAAAAACATTTTTTTATTCTTTTGTTATTTTTACTTTCGATCAATATGCTAATCTCGTTGATTTTGTAATACAATTGATTTGGGAAAAGTCATTTTTTAAGGCCAAATTAATGTTCCTAAATTTTATTGCTTTAAATAGAGCCTTCAATAGTTTGTTATTAGAGCTGCTTAATATAACAATTTTGGTGCAAAAGTGATTCTTCAATAATTTGCCATTGGAGCTGTTAAATTTGGCAAATGCCAAATGTGTCAATTCATCCAAAACCAACTGTTTCCTTCCTTTTTTTTCTTTCTTCCCTTCCTTTTTCATCCTTCCCAGCAAACCAACCGCGGTTGACAAGCTCTCTGTTTCTGCATAACTCAGCAAAATTTCATCCACTGGTCGACCACCCGATCTTTCGGTTGATCGACCAGCCAAGACAGTTGTCCAACCTCGGCTTCAGTTGGGATTTGTCAAAATGGCTTTGTATCATTTGAGCACTATTGTTATAATTTGACAATTTGCTATTATAGTATGTCTTTGGAGATGCTATAATAACATTTACCATTAGAGATGCTCTTAGATTTAGTATTTATGTAAAATTGTGAAAAATACAAATTTTTGCACCTTTTTTTTTTTCTCTTTTTATTGATTTATTTATTTTTTGTACTCAGACTTAGGATGGCCAATTATTTTGAGCTTCAAATTGTATGAAATTGTGTGCATTTGCCAAAGTTCATCTCAAATTTAATACGGACTTTTAAATTTTTCTCCAATTATACACAAAATTTGAAAATATGTTATTTAAATTTTAAAAACATTCCATCTGTGTTTGAGTTGCTCGGGTTAGATCTGCCTAAATTTAACTCCTACATGTATAGAATTAGCGAGGGCAATCTATGGTGATTCAGATGTTTATTTCCATGATGATCCTGTCAGTGCTGTTGATGCACATACCGGGGCACACTTATTCAAAGGCAAGCAACACCCCTTCATAATAATTGTTTTTAAATTATGTGTGATTTTATATTTTTTGCTTATACATTTAGATCAATTTATTAAGAACTTGAAACTTAATTTGCAAACTTGTCTACTGCATCTCTTGTCTGAGAAGACAGTTCTTTTTATAACACATCAGTTGGAATTCTTAGACGCTACAGATCTTGTCCTGGTAAGTTACTAAGTTGTCGCAACAATTGTGGCCTGCTTCTCTTTTGTTTTTTCTTTTTCTAATCTCTTTTGTTTGCTGATAGGTAATGAAAGATGGTAGGATTGCTCAGTCAGGAAAATATGAAGACTTTGGGAGGTAAGAATAAAATAAGCTGTTTTTCCTGAAGATTAAGAATTAAGAAGCACACGACGCTTAACTTTCGCTTGAACAATTTAGCATGCTAGGTTTGTCTTGTGAACCGACAGATGATATCCTGCAACTCAAATCAAGTTAGTTCAAGGTGGCATTCACGATGGTACCTCATTCTATGACACGGTGAGCAGTCAGAGTGCAGGTTTTTTTTTTTTGGATATGCTATGGAGAAATATTATTGAACAGAGTAAGACAAGAAACACAAGAAAAAGGGAGGACAATGAATCCACCAAAAAGAAATGTGGAGAGCAAATTATAAATAACAAATAACAAATGGCTCTCCAATCTCTAGAAATAAAACACATAGGTATCCTTTTGAAAGGAGATGACACCAAGGCCCAAAACAAAGATAAATGGCACTGGGAGTGCAGTCCACATGTAGTTTTGGGAATATGATACATTTTCTTAGTTTCAAAACTAGTTTTTTCATAATATTTTCCATGTATTTTCTTATGCTTTATCCTATTACCCTAGAGAAGAGATTTGTATAACTTTGATGGAGCCATTTTCATTCTTTTATTATTATTTTTGTAGAACAAATATGGATTGAAATGCATTCACATATCTTCTAACTGGCGCTGGTTGCTTTGTACTAGAGTTCCTTAAAAAGTTTTATGATGCTGAAACTTTTGTTAAGGTCTTTTTCTCTTCTTTTTTTTTTATATTTATTTTCCTTTTTATGGTTATAGGTTTATCCTGGTTGGAAATGGTTTGAGAATCAAGATGGGATTCGTTCTTTGCAAAAAAGTTCTAAAGATCCAGTGCCAGAGTTCTACAACATTTATCTTGAGCGGCCAAAGGTGCACTTTATGCTTTACTTGAACAAATTTTGTGCTTGAGTTGTTACGACCTTGTGTTTCTTCTTGATTGTTTGAACTTGTTCATTTGATCGTGTGCTCTTATTTGCCAGGGTGATGCTGATGGGTATGATTTAGTTGTTGTTGATGCGATGCACAAAGCAAACTACGCAAGTCGAATTTGTCATTCATGTCGCCCTAATTGTGAAGCAAAGTAAGTGATATATACTTGTATTCTGTGAAATGCATGGCTGTATGATTGCTTATCCACGAATTTTTGATGGTGTTTTTTGTTGCACACATTATTAGAAAGTGTATCTCCAAAGAGGAAAAATACAAAATTTTAGAAGTAACTATTCAACTTATCAATAGTGAGCATGTATATATTGTTGCTTAAAATGAACTTGAAGTTTTGTCTCCAATTACACCCATTAAAAGCCGGTCTAAACCTGTCCAAATTTATAAATGGGTTGCATTTTACAAACCCAATTAAAATTGGGCTTAAATGGGTTGGACATGGTATCCGTTTAAACCATTTAAACGGATACCACTTCCTCCACCACACCAACACTATCATCTCCATTACAACTCCACCACCACTGTCGCTGCCACTCCATCAGCACCAGCACCACCACCAACACCACCATTGCTGCTGCCACCGCTACTCCACCTCCAGCAGCAGCAGCACCAGCACCACATAGTCTGAGAATAGCTTGAGAACCTGAAGACAAACCCAGTGAATCCTATAATGAAGTAGAGGATCGAGAAAGAAGTAGAGGGAGAGCAACCTTAAGCAATGTAGAACACCCAATCTATTAGCTCGGAGAATAACATCCTCTATGTTCTTGTTGATTTAATCAAGAGCCTGTGTTTCCATTTTTTCATTGTTCATTTTTGCTGTAATATTCTCAAAAAGTAAAAATAGCAAGAAGTTTGCAAAGATTAATTATTTTTATATTATTATTATTATTTATATGAAAATCTTTTTAAAAAAATCAAAATAAGTTGTTTTTTTTTTAATTTTTTTTATTATTTAAAATTCACTGAAAAAATTTGTTGTAATTTTTGAAATAAAAATTAATGAAGTAAATGTGTTGTTCATGTTCATTTGTTCAGTCCAAAGCAACCCATTTAAGCCCGTTTATTATATGGGCAGATTTGGGCTGAGTTGTTTTAAATGCATAACCTATTTTGACCGGCCTAAACCTGCCTGTTTGGCTCCTCTAATATGTAATCGGTTGTACACTACTTGAAAACGACTCTTTTGCTTGGAAACAAAATGTTCTTGGAAATTCTTGCTCCCATTGGACCATTTGTGTGTTGAATAGCATTAAAACATCATCTTTGAGTTCGTGTTGTGGGTGGCTAAGAAGCACGGACACTTCTAAAAATGTGGCGTGTTCGTGTTGGACACTTCTTGGCGTGTCTGACACTCATCCAAATGTGTCTTAGTTTTTTTTAAAAAAAAATTTAGTCCCATACACTCTTGGGAGACTTGGAGGACACACGTCTCCATTATTTAAACACACGTGTTCATTGATTAGACACATGAAACTAATTATAAGTTTAAACAAAATAACTTAGAATATGATGATAAAAAGAAAAACAATGTCAATTTATAGAAATTAGTGTTATATTATATTTGTTTATTTTCTTGGAATGATATTTTCATATATATATGACATATAACAAATATATAAAATTTTATATTTTGTGCGCACATGCCCATGTTCTGCATTTTTTGAAAAACATTTTTTGAAAATTTCCGTGTCCGTGATTCTTAGTGGGTGTATGCTTTTGTTGGTATTCAGAAAATTTATACAGATAACCCCTAGGAGAGATAAAAACTAAAAATTGGTTAGCAAATTGAATCTCTTGAATTTTTCATTTTTGCATCTTGGAATTTTGTTGATTTTTGTGATTGTTTGAAGCTATGAATTATAGCTATTATTGTCAAATCACGAATGGAATTGTGAATCTTATTGCTAAAATAGTTAATTGGGAATAGTAAGATTCATTTCATTTAATATGATTATATGATATATATAATTTTATATATTTATATACATATTTAGTAGAGAGTTTTCATTGAATAGTACATAACATACTTATAGAAATAATCCAAAATTTGTATTATATAAATTACTCAACATCATCCATTGCCTTTCGAAGAGAAATGGGATATGTTGTTTGAAGCCAATTGTGTACATAAATCAAATGGATCAACTATGTGTCCTGTACTAAAGGCCAACTCAGAAGCAATGAAGTCAAATCTGTGCACAAATCAGAATCTCTAGCATCATGGGAGATATGAATTACGGAATGGATCAAGTGTGTGTCTTCCCAAACAAAAGGCTGAGAAACAACTGTATAGATGGGTATTGTCAAGTCATCGTGTGCTACTTGGGACCACACTCTTTACTTCGAAGAATTGGCCTTCCATGATCCCAATATATCAAAATTCTCTTCATTAGAAGCTTCACACAAGTTGGCCAAGTATTTATCTTCTTCAGACTTACACATGCTAGTATATTTCTCCTCCAAAAAAAATCTAAATTGAGAAGCAATTAGAAGACGTAGATTATTACAATCATCATCCACCTTCGTCCCAGAAGCTTCACTCAAATTAGACATTTGGACACTTATTGAATCATCCGCCTGTCATCTCACTCCCCACTTTTTCAACTAATTGTAAGAAACAAAATTTCAAACATTTAAATTTCTTTAGGGGATCAAGAACCATAACAACATAAACAAGTAGATTGATTTTCTCCCCATTCCTCCAATACTTGTCAAATTTTGCTTTCATATTTTGTGCTATTGTAGACAGAAGCTTGTTGCCCTTTTTGGTTAATTGCTCTATCTTGGTTTGAGTGACAAACATCTTATCAAAGAAGTAATTAGAAGTAACAAAAAGTGACCCCAAAAACCATTTAGTTGTATTGTATAATTGTTTCAAGAACTTGCAAAAAAAAAAAAAAATCCTGCAATTATTCGAATCTCATTGTTGGGGCTCTCCTTGACTTCTTCCTCCCACTTTTCCCATCCTCATCTCCATCCCCACCGTCACCCCTAGTATGTTTGATGGATTTATGTTTGTTTGTTTGTTTGTTTGCTTCTTCTTCTTCTTTTTTTTATTTTTATTTTATTTTAACAAGTTTGCTCTATATCATTTGATAAAATTTTCCCTTCATGATTGACTAGTTGTGGTTGTCTGAATGTTGCATACTCATTCCTCCTTTCTGTGAAAGCAGAGTTACTGCTGTTGATGGTCAGTACCAGATTGGAATCTATGCAGTACGGCCAATTGAATATGGTGAAGAGATCACATTTGATTATAATTCTGTTACGGAGGTGTGTGTTTTGAGCTTGTTAAGCTTTTATTTCTATTTCTATTCTGGGTGATAATTTATGTGATTGCTAATAGAAACTATTATAATATTGCTGGCAATGTATGTCTGCTTATTATGCTGCAGAGTAAAGAAGAATATGAAGCATCAATTTGTTTATGTGGGAGCCAAGTTTGCCGTGGGAGCTACTTGAATCTGACGGGTGAAGGAGCCTTTCAGAAGGTACAGGCTTGAATATGTTTTTCTTAACTGTAATTTCCAAATCTGAATATCACATCAAGTTTTGTCAACTGGACAAAACAAAAGCAAAAGGAAAGGAAAAGAAAGTTTTAGTTGGTCCCGTGGAGTTTGGGGTTCAACCGGCCTTGTACAAGGGGCTTGCTTCATTAGCATTCTGGCTGTTGTAAGCTCATTCCATTTTTGGAGGATTCACTCCTTGTTCCTGCGGCTGATGAGCTTCAAGCTCTGCCCCCCTTACTCAACTCTTAATCTATAATGAATTCCTTTCCCCTTTCCGAAATAACACGGCAAGCTTCAGAACCAGTGGTATTGCACAATCCTATCTTTCCTTAAAGTAAGCTCAGAGTGGGAGCAGTTTCTACAGCAAACCATCCATGTTTATTTACTTTTAGTATTTTCATGTGGTGGTAAATGTGGTTATTCCTTTCCTATTGAAATTAAGTCAGTTATATTTTCATTTAACTTTATTCTAATATTCACTAGGTTCTGAAGGATTGGCATGGAATACTGGATCGACATCACTTGTTGCTAGGGGCTTGTGAATTAAATTTTGTATCTGAAGAAGATTATATTGACTTGGGTAGGGCTGGTTTGGGAAGTTGTTTAATTGGGGGATGGCCGGGTTGGCTGATTGCTTACTCAGCTCGTCTGGTATATATCTATGCTATATCTAGCTTGCATTTATGGGTTTAGCCTTTTAAAAGATTCTGTTCATCTGAAACATTCATCTTATGTGAAGGTGAGATTTATAAATTTTGAACGAACTAAGCTTCCTGAGGAGATTTTGAGGCATAATTTGGAAGAAAAGAGGAAATACTTTGCAGATATCTCCATTGAGGTTGAAAAAAGTGATGCTGAGGTCCAGGTGAATCTTACTGACAGCACCCCTTCCCTTCCAACAACACACATACACACTAAATTCTCCCTTCGTCTTTGTTTTCCATGTGAACTTAGGATTAGAGTAATATATTGAGAGGTATTCTTGCTGTTAACTATTGTTGATATTTATCCCTTTTGTTTTTGTATGAGACAGGCAGAGGGAGTCTACAACCAAAGGCTTCAAAATTTGGCTCTTACTCTTGACAAGGTATGTTGTTTTTAAATACATTTATGTTTCATAAGAATGGGAGCATGTTTGTTATTGAGTTTCAGACACTAAATGTGACTACTTAAAAACATCATATCTGAATGAATGATATATGAACTATCAAAGATGGTGCCTGTGTAAATGAACCATAATTTCAACACAAGGAGTTGGGTCCTTCCAGTCCAGACGGTGAATTAGTTGAAAATTAATTATGCATTTTACTTCTGTTTATTATTAGTTCGGACCGAGTGATCTTGAGACAAATTTTCATTCATGTCTCCATGAGATATGAGCGCTGTTTGCGAAGGAGGATTTTTGTTTTTTTTCACTAAAAGACAAATTGGTTACAAAACCAAAAAAAACAAATCCAAACAAAATATCACATTAAACCCCATAATCATTTCACTTTTTCTCTCACGGACATCACATCCAATCCCCAAAAAAACCCAACAATCTTCCCAAACACACAATTTTTTTTCTCCAATAATATCCTACAACTAAAAAAACCTACAAAAAAACCCACTTCCCAAACACCCACATAGTAGGCTGATCGACGTCTCGGTGCTTGGGTTAGAGGTTTTCAGTATAAGAGATGAAAAGCAGTTGTGATTTTATATTTTTTACATTTTGAATGACTTTTACAGGTGAGGTATGTCATGAGATGTGTTTTTGGTGACCCAAAGAAAGCTCCGCCACCTCTGGAGAGGTTGAGTCTTGAAGCAGCAGTGTCCTTTCTCTGGAAAGCGGAGGGATCACTTGTAGACGAACTTATTCAGTGCATGGCACCTCATATGGATGATAGCATGCTAAATGACCTTAAGTCCAAGATTCGTGCTCATGATCCATATGGTTTTGATGACATCCAGAAGGAGCTTCGGAGATCTTTAATATGGTGAGTTTCGTGCACTCTTAATTCATGTGAGTATATTTACTTGGTGGAACAAGCAAATCTCATGGACCTTGTTCATTCTTGTTTCAGGCTGAGGGATGAAGTACGAAATCTTCCATGTACATATAAGTGTAGGCATGATGCTGCTGCTGATCTGATTCACATATATGCTCATACAAAGTGCTTCTTTAGAGTAAAGGTGGGCCTTATCATAATACTTTTCTTCTTCTTCTTCTTTTTTGGTTTGGAAATTCGAGTAACTTAAAGTTGTAATTGTTTGGCCCTTCTTGGCTTAAATCAGATTTTACTTTTGCCTGCAGGAATACACGGCTGTAACTTCCCCACCTGTTTCCATTAGTCCTCTAGACCTGGGCCCCAAGTACACTAATAAATTGGGGTCAGGTTTCCAGGAGTATCGCAAGAATTACGGTGAAAATTATTGTTTAGGGCAGCTGATTTATTGGCATAACCAGACTAGTGCTGCTGAGCCACAGATTCTAGCCTAGCCAGAGCGATTAGGGGTTGTCTGTCGTTACCTGACATTGGTTCCTTCTATGCCAAGGTCCAGAAGCCATCTCGACATCGTGTTTATGGCCCAAGGACTGTAAAATTCATGTTGGCAAGGATGATAAGCTTTATTTTTGTTTGCTTTGTCATTATTTGTTTATGTTTCTAGAATACAAGTTGACTTAATCAATTTGTGATATTCTGTAGTAGTAGATCCCTAACATCTTCTTTAGTAGTAGATCCCTAACACCGAGCTTTATCATATTGGTAATTTTTCTTTTAAAATTCCACTTTAGTGTTGCTTATGATTGGCTTCCTTGTAATATAAGTACTATAACTGGTATTAACCGGTCTAAATATACCCCGGGCAGTCAAATTTGTTCCATAAATTGTAATAAAACATATTAGCGTTAACCTCTTGACTAACTCTATAATGGAGCTCCTAAAATATTTTATGTAATAAATGTTTCTAAACTCTTTATTAGAGAATTTATAGTTGAATTGCTCGAGAACTCTACAGGAATACTAAACTGACAACCTGATTGTATTGCAAATTACTAATGAATTTAAATGTGCCAAAGGCATAAATAAATGTGAGAAAAAACAAAAAAAAAAAAATTCTGCTAGTTATGGTGGATGGTTGTTGAATATTTTTATTAATTTAAAACAAGGAGAGCTTTAAGTTGGTTGTGGCATTATGCAACCATGGCAAAGCCAACCCAGGATGGTCGTGATGGCATCTGGATGGATGGAGTTGGTTTAGGGTTCATTTTGTACAATGGGCCAAAAGATGAATCAAGTAGTTTGAGGCACCCTTAAGATTGGAGGATCAAATTGCACCAGTGGGGTCATTTTGTAGTTGTTATTGCCTTACTTCATGTATATTTTGATTATCCAGTAGCTTGTGTCCTTGAGACAAACTAGTTTCTTAACTGGTCCATTTCTGTTGTTTCACCAGGAAAAGCAGCCCCAGAGACCATGGCCCAAGGACCGGATATGGTCCTTCAAGAATTCGCCTAAAATATTTGGCAGTCCAATGCTAGATGCTGTTTTGCATAATTCTCCACTAGAGAGGGATTTGGTAATTGGTTGAAGCACAGACTGGCCATTTTTCAGGCCATGTGGGATATATGAACTTTAACAGGTTAGCAGATTAGCAAAGCATTAGCAGCAATGGGTGTTTATCAATCTCGTTATTCAGAATGATTCTTCCATTTTAGTTATAGTTCCCCTTTTGTGTGGGAGTGTAGGTAATCATTCACAGAATCAAAAACATTCCTTGTGTTGCTCTGTCTTCATTCTTGTGTATAGTTTCAATAGGTTCTCAATATATTTGTTTTTTAATTTTTTTTCTTTTTTTTTTGTAATTTGAAATTCATTATTGGTAGTAGTGCAGTTTTTTTTTTTTAAATTTTTTTTTTATATATTTTTCTTTTCCCCTAATTTAAGGGAAAAAGGTAAAAGGAAGAAAATATTTCAAGATAGTGTACCATCTTTTCATTATTCTTGTCGTTTCACGGCGTTCAAACTTTCTTTTCCGGCTATTGGAATGTCAGCACTTCTTTCTCGTCACGATTGTAACTTTTTGCGAGAGGCATGTAGTCTGATGAGCTACATTGTGTAGATTAGGGCCTGTGTGAAGTTTTGGGTTGAAACTAAACTTTGACATAGACAGCATCAGCTCTTACTGTGCCAGAAGATATTTGAATTATCACTGTGATTTCTTGTAACGCCCTAAAAAATATACCCATTATATATATCATTGACATGCACTATTTAAAGAAAACACTTTAATAATTCATTATAATATCCATCAGAGTCTTACTAAACAAAAGCATTACATGTAACATCAAAGTAAATGCCCTACCGGCTTACATCTTTCCAAGCCAACACTTGGACACAAAGTATGAGTTCTAACTCAAATATAAATAAAGCCCTAGGCTTGAGTGTTTACATGTACTAACAATGAAAAACAAATAACTAAAAATAGTCTTCAAAATCCAAGTCCTTCCAAGCTAAGTCCTTGGAGGTAGCTTATCACCTGAACCTGAAAATGATGTTCCCATAAAGGGTGAGCCACAGCCCAGTAGAAATATACTAAACCACATATAAGCAATGAATAAAGCAATAGCATTCAACAGATGGTTAACCAAGATAATCAATTACTTCATTTTACAGTCTCATGACACTATTGTCTAAGACACGTTTTACTTTCCAATTTTATCAACATGGCTCAGAACCTGGCCAAACTTACAACAGTGAATTACATATATCATATTCACATCCTTCCAATATCAACAAACAAATGAGACTCAAGCTCAAATCAAAACACTTCATACTTCCAGATTGATACACATTTTAGTGCTGTATCAATAAAACACTTCTATATAAACAAGCACACATAAAAGTGATGCTAATGGAGTCCATCCTCTATCTCCTCCCAAACAAAATCCGGTTTAGAGGTCCATCCCCTATCTTCCCCTAAACCGTGGAGTACATCCCCTATCTCCTCCCACACAAAACAATGTATGCAAATGCAATGCTCAATCAATACACGTATTTTCTGTATCAATGCAATAGTCAAAATTAATGACTTAACCAATGTGATTAGTTTCAGTTATTCCTAATCCACATGCAATGTCTACAACAATCACGACTATCCTCCACCGATAGCCCAAAACAGTTATTTCTAAACTGAAAATAACTATGTCAACAATTCAATAGACAAATGATTCAAATTATCCAACTACGCCATTTAATCAATGAATTCCCCAATTCCATGAATTTAACCATCTTTTCCCAATTCCATGAATTAATTATACAAATTAATTTAATAATACAACTAGGGTTTTTCCCAAAATTTACTAAAGTATCCCCAACATATCAAAATACCAAAGCTTAGAACAAAACCTATAAAATGGAGTAGGAAATCCCTACCTCGAAGAAAACAACCCAAATGGTGAAGACAGAGATGAGTGCCCAAATACCAATGTGCTCCAAATCGCCAAATGTTCAGATTAAATGAAAGCCCTCGACTCCCTCTATATTTTTAATAAAGCAACTAGGGTAGAAACACCCTCTAAATAGATCAAATCTAAGAAAGAAGGTGAGTAGGGAGAGAGAGAAGTCGGACCTAGGGTTTGGAATCAAAAGAAGATGAAAAAGACTGATCAAAACCCGTTGTTGTGTATATAAACTGGACAGGCTCGCTCGAGCGAAGACTTGGTCGCTTGAGCGACCAGACACAGAGAAGCTACGCTCGAGCCAAGGAAGCCTTGCTCGAGCCAACAACCCAAAAGCTCGCTCGAGCGAAAGAAAACTCGATCGAGCGAAGAACTCAAACCCTCAGGTCTGTAACCAGACACACGCTCGAGCGAAGGAACTATCGCTCGAGCGAAGAACGAACTAACTCGCTCGAGCGAAGAAAAGCTCGCTCGAGCCAAGAATGCACAGCTACAGGTCCAAATCAGACGCAACCTCTCGCTCGAGCTACCAAACCCCGGCTCGAGCGAAGAACCAAAAATAGCATCTCGCTCGAGCGACAAACTCCTCGCTCGAGCGAAGATCCAAAATTCTGGACAGCAACACTTGGTTTCTAAACCCAACCAACCTGAAATAAACCTGCCCAACACATCCTATAGGTCCAAATGAGAAAATAAGGGACAACAACAACAATTATACAATGACAGAATCTACGGAACCTAAGTCCGGATACAATAATCAAATGGGAGAAGACCGGGGTCGCTATATTTCTTCCTCGAGCACTTGCATATTCTGCATTTTCTTAATGTTTGTTTCACGATTGCTGCATGGTTTGTGATTGAAGGTTGCGAGTTTTGGTGTGGGCATTGGCCTGTTTGGCGCTTGAATGATTGGTCTCTGGCCAGCTTTTGCAAGAGGCTATATAGTGTTTTCTTAATACTACAGTGCACTAGTGCATTGTGGAGAGGGATTTTTTTTTTTCCTTAGAAAAATAAGCAGTTTAAAGTAATTATGGGACTTTTTTTTTCTTTCTTTTTTTCTTTTCTGTTTTTCCACAAATTAATGGATGCCAAATTGGAGTTTATAACTGTTAAAAAAAGACTCAATGCATGATGATTCTATTAAAATGGGGTTTTGTAAGTGTCGGGTGCATGCCAGCTTTATGTGTGTTTTTTGCAAGGTTGTTTATACTTTTTTCAGTTTTTGTAGTTATTATGAGAGCCTTGTACACTGGGCTGTCCTCTGGACTCTTTTTGACACAAATTGATGAGTGTAAAGTTGGATATTTAGGAGAACTTTTTATGAAGATGCATGGAGATGCCTGAAACTTCGTCACTCATTTTGTGTTTTGGTGTTTTTGTTATTTTATGAAATAATATTGGATGTGAAGAAAAGTTGAAAACTGTACGAAGATAAGAGGTTGCATTGCAAGTGTGAGAAATTTGTGTGAAAATGGGTAGATCACAAGTGGTGAATGCTTGTATGTGTCATTAGAGTGGAAGCGAGGTCACTGCTGTTCCTAAAATGGCACAATTTTATCTTTTATTTATTTATTTATTTATTTATTTTTATTTTAGGGTTTAGAGTTTAATTCTTAAAATTTACTTTTTTTTTTAATTTTAGGATTTAGGGATAAATTTTTTTTTTAATTTTTATTTTAGGGCTCAAGATTTAATTCTTAAAATTTATCTTTTTTATTTTAAGGTTTAGGGTTTAAGTCTTAAAATTTATTTTTTTTATTTTAGGGTTTAGGTTTAATTCTTAAAATTTATTATTTTTATTTTACAATTTAAGGTTTAGGGTTTAATTTTTAAAATTTATTTATATTGTAAGACACGATCAAAGGCTTCTTGATATGCCAGGTATGGAAAGTGCGAAAATCCACCCCTCTAAACGCTTGCGAGCACACATTCTTTTCCTGTTACTAAGTTGTCCATTAAGAAGCATGAACACTTTAGCAGAGGATTTGACACTCGTGTCCAGCACCAACACTTTTTGGACACTCCTAAAAATGTGTCTTAATTAAAAAATTAAATTCATAATATCGAACACTTTACCGACACTTCTTGAACCTTTTCTAAACACGTCCTATGTGATGAATCCCTTTATAATAACAAAGTTTTTGCATTCTTTAGACCACAATTTGTGTACTCTAAATATGTTTTGAAATATTTATAAGATAAATATATCATATATACTACAATTTTCTATTGTAGTTTTGCATTCTTTAGAGAGTAATTGTTACGTGATTGACATTTTAATGTTTAATTTAAGAAATATTGAGCCTTTCAATGTAGTTTGTATTATATTACATATTTTTCATTATCTTTGAATTGGTGGTGCAGTTGCGGAAGATGGAGAAAATTGGAGCATGGGACAAAGGCAGCTTGTGTGTTCTGCTCGGGTGCTACTACAGAGGAGGAAAATATTGGTCTTGGATGAGGCCACGACATTAGTAGACACAGCAACAGACAATGTAATTCAATGGAGAATTAGAGAAGAAACAAGCCGGTGAACGGTCATAACAGTGGCCCATCGGATACCCACCATCATTGACAATGACCTTGTTCTGGTTCTTGATGAAGGTAAGACTTATAAATTTATGAAAACATATTTTCAACTGTGCAAAGAAAAACCAACTATAATGAAACATGATTGACATTTCAAGATAAATTTGGTAATACTAAAGCCAAACTAAGACTTGTATCATAATCAGGCAAGATTGGCTACTGGAATCATTTTCACTATCATGCTTTGCCAAGGTTATATACTCTATTAAATACTTAGATGGGGTTTGGCAATTACTTTTCTATTATTTTTTTTTCATTTTTTCTTTTTTTGGGCTTTTGAATACTTTTCCCTATTGTGTTGTGGAGCCCTTTTTAGAGACACGGTGGAATTTCTGAAAGTATTGAAGGTAAAATCATCTTTTCACAAAATTGCTAAAAACAAATTGCTTTTTTATGAAAACCCATCCCAAGTTTTTTTTTTTTTTTTTTTTTGATAACAGAAAAACCTACTTATTTAGTTCTTCCAAAGCAAAGCCTAAAAAAAGTTGATGTGTTTGCTTAAAAGTTACTTTTTAAAATCTTTTCAAACTTGTTTTTTAGTGAGAAATTATTATATTACCCTTACAATATTGTGGAGTCCTTGTAGGGACATGGTGAAATTTCTAAAAGTATTGAGAGTAAAAGTTGTCTTTTTACAACTATGCATTTAAAAAATAGTTTTTATTGTTATTATTAATGGAGAAGCCATCCCAAACAAGCTTATTTGCTTTTGGCTTTCTTAGCAAAAAAAGCTACTTATTTAAGTTCTTTCCAAACAGGCTTTAAACTTGGTAGTACTAACACGGAAAATATCAAATTGCTTACATTAGGATCTTGATTAATGTAGGCAAGGTTGTTGAGTATGATTCGCCAACTGAGTTGCTCAAAAACAATTCTTCTGCTTTCTCAAAGCTAGTAATGGAATTCAAGAGGAGGTCTTCTAGTGGTAACAACCATTGGGGTCTGCCTTGAGAACCGTGGCAAAGACTACCCATGAAGCTTAATCAAGTTTCACTATGTAAAAGTCAGACACAAAAAAGGGGTTCCAACCAGTTCAAAGTAAATAATATACCAAGATGATTGTTAATTGTAAAAATATTACCCTATATTATTTTAGTGAGAGATTCTTTATGAATTTTCTATAACAATTTTTTCACTTTTAAAATTTTGCATTCGCTTAATATATCAAAAATGAGACAGTAAAAATTGACAACCCAAAATTATTAATAAAACCGAAATTGTAAGGCTAATTTCAAATTTCATGTAAAAAAAATCAATGGATCAAAAACATTTTTTTATTCTTTTGTTATTTTTACTTTCGATCAATATGCTAATCTCGTTGATTTTGTAATACAATTGATTTGGGAAAAGTCATTTTTTAAGGCCAAATTAATGTTCCCAAATTTTATTGCTTTAAATAGAGCCTTCAATAATTTGTTATTAGAGCTGCTTAATATAACAATTTTGGTGCAAAAGTGATTCTTCAATAATTTGCCATTGGAGCTGTTAAATTTGGCAAATGCCAAATGTGTCAATTCATCCAAAACCAACTGTTTCCTTTCTTTTTTTTTCTTTCTTCCCTTCTTTTTTCATCCTTCCTAGCAAACCAACCGCGGTTGACAAGCTCTCTGTTTCTGCATAACTCAGCAAAATTTCATCCATCGGTCGACCACCCGGTCTTTCGGTTGATCGACCAGCCAAGACAGTTGTCCAACCTCGGCTTCAGTTGGGATTTGTCAAAATGGCTTTGTATCATTGTAGCATTATTGCTATAATTTGACAATTTGCTATTATAGTATGTCTTTGGAGATGCTATAATAACATTTACCATTAGAGATGCTCTTAGATTTAGTATTTATGTAAAATTGTGAAAAATACAAATTTTTGCACCTTTTTTTTTCTTTTTATTTATTTATTTATTTTTTGTACTCAGACTTAGGATGGCCAATTATTTTGAGCTTCAAATTGTATGAAATTGTGTGCATTTGCCAAAGTTCATCTCAAATTTAATACGGACTTTTAAATTTTTCTCCAATTATACACAAAATTTGAAAATATGTTATTTAAATTTTAAAAACATTCCATCTGTGTTTGAGTTGCTTGGGTTAGATCTGCCCAAATTTAACTCCTACATGTATAGAATGATTTGCTGGTGATTATTGATATTTTTGCTACCAAAACAAGCTTATAGTATGGGTCGGAAGCTCAGGTTCAACAGGCTGATCTATAATTGGGCCATATTTTTAGCCCAATCTCCTTCCATGTGATTTTGTGAAAAAATGTATTTATAAACTTCTCATTCAATGATCGGTTTTAGAACTCCATTTGTTTATTATTACATGTAATCGGGACGGTTTAATGCGGTTTATCTTAATTGATTATACTTTTTTTTATTCTAAAAATTTTTGGCAAATTATTTGATTAAACTTTTGCTTATAATTTATTATGTAAAAATAATTTAAACTAAGAAATGAATACTTTAATTTTTATTTTTGATTATCAATTTTTAATTTATAATAAGTTGCACTGAACAAATTCTTGTTGTTTCATTTTGAGCTCATGTTTGATATATGAGATGTCAAAAATATATATATGGTTTAAAAATATAAAGTATATGAATATATATACATATACATATATATATATATATACACATATATATATTAGATGCAATTATTCATTAAAATGGAGAAATAATATTTATAATTTGGAAAAAATTATGCAAGTGTTCAAAAATTGTGCTATTGTAATCGTATACTGCGAAGTTACGTTGAGGGTGACCTTAGCTTAGCTTTGTGACTTGCAATCTAATCTATAAATCTTTTATCTTTTATTTTTTTTAATAAATTATAAATACAGCCTAGAATTTGATTAAAATATAAATTACTCCTATAATTTTAGCAATTACAATATAAACTTCTGATTTGACACTACGGTTTTTCCTAAAATTATTGTAGGTGACAACCATTTATAAACCAAAAAAACTCTTTTCGAACGATGTCTTATTGGCAGTAATTTTGTGTTTTGTAGTTATAAACTGCAAAGTGATAACCAAATGGTCACCAACCAGGCAACAGTGAATAACATCTCTGTGTTCGTTGCAGGAAAATACTATTTGGTGGATAGCGGCTATAGCAACAACACAATGTACCTAGCCCCATACAAGGGGTATAGGTATCACCAAAATGCCCATCGGAATTTAATACCACAGAATGAGTTCGAACTGTTCAATAAGGCACATTCGTCATTGCATAGTTGTATCGAGCGGACATTTGGTGCATGGAAGTTGAGGTGGGGGGCATTGCAGAATATTCAAAAGTTGAGTTTCTTTAATCAAGTGACCTTTATATGTGCATCGATGGCGTTACATAACTTCATATGCCGACACAGTGAAATTGATGAGGTCACGCTGGCTATCCCAAACAGCACCGAATACGTGGCCCCCGTTATAGCGATCCTGGTTTAGCCTCTCTTTATTTATTGTATTCCGGACTCGGTTCCGTGGATGTGTTGTTGTCTCATTCTCATTTGAATCCTTTACTCCTTGTATTTGAGTCTTGGGTTGTGTTGGGCAGGTTTGAAACAGGTTGGCTATGCTTTGAAGCCAAAGGTTGATGCCTAGAATTTGGCCTTCACGCTCAAGCGGAGCTTTTGACGCTCAAGCGGGCGTTTTGACGCTCGAGCGTAATTTTCCATATCCCAGTATTTTCTCTGCAGGTCTTCGTACATTCGAGCGGGAGTTTGACGCTCGAGCGTGACCCTTTGATTTTGTTCCTCCGATCGAGCGGGGAGTTGTATGCTCGAGCGGGGACCTAGTTCTGCAAAAGTTCTGGAAGCGTGCATCCGGCGCTCGAGCGGGGGTTTGGACGCTCGAGCGTGAGTCTGTGTCTGACGCTCGAGCTGGGAGTTCCATGCTCGAGCGGGGAGATGTGTATATCACTCCGAGATTTAGCTTTTTGGATCACTTTTTCAACCCCATTTCTCTCTCTTACTTTTCAAAACAGCCATTGGAGAGCTTCTCTCACTAAAACCTCCACTTCTCTCTAGGGTTTGATCTAGTTAGAGTAATTTAAACATAACTCTCATACACCTGATCTGAGACGGTGAATGAAGGAAAACTGAGAGAGAGAGAGAGAGAGAGAGAGAGAGAGAGGAATCTCAGAGAGAGGAGTCTCACGCCACTATATAGCTTCACCCTTTGGCCTTTGTAAAAAGTGTGTTGATCGTCGAGAGCTACATTTTGATCCGAGAATTTCGGGATTTGGAGCATCTTCGTTTTCTTCATCTCCTTCGTTGGGTTTCATCTTTTGAGGTAGGGATATCCTACTCCATCTTATGAGCTTTGTCTTAAAATTTTGGCATTTTGATATGTTGGGGGTCGTTGGGTAATTTTGTGAAGGTTTGGGGTCATTGTGTAATTTTCAAAAGATGGGGTTTCAAACATATAAACCTTTATGTATGTAATATATTGGAAAATGGACTCGGTATTGGTTTATTGATGGAAAACGGAACCTTAGGGTTGGTATTGAGATTTAGGGAAAGGCCCTAATTGTTTCGATAAATTAATTTGTATAATTAATTTTGGAAAAATGAGGAATTGAATAGGAAATATTCAAATGGGAAGTGTATGGGATTAAGGGTGTAGTTGGATTAATTTATCGCTCACCTAGACGAAATGTTGATATGTTATCCATTTGGTGCATTTATTTTCTGTTTAGAAATAACTGCTTTGGGCTATCGGTGGAGGATAGTTTTGATTGTTGTAGACAATGCATGATGATTAGGAAACTAAAACTAAACAATGGAATGTGTCATCGAATATGACGGTTGGAATAATACATTAACCTTATGTATTGATTGATTGTGCATATGATCTGTGTTTATATACATTGTGTTGTGTGGGAGGAGATATGGGATGTACTCCACGGTTTAGGAGAAGATAGGGGATGGACCTCTAGACCGGAAGTTGTTTTCCATTGATACAGCACTACAATGTGTATCATATGTGAAGTATGGAAGTGTTTTTGTTATATTGATACAGCACTAAAATGTGTATCATTTGTGAAGTATGGAAGTGGTTTTATGTATTATTGATACAACATCAAAATGTGTATCCGCCATGATTTTTGAAAGTATTTTAGTGATGAGATACTATCTCATTAAATTGTTTGGCCAGGTTCTGAGCCTTGTTTTCAAACTTAAAGTTGAATAAGAAATGGAAACTGAAGTGTAACATGGGTATGATTGTCATGAAATTGTAATGTGACATGAATTGGAATATAAGTGTGGACCATCTATCGAATGTTGTTATTTTAGTCATTGTTTATAGTTGGTTTAGTATATTTGTACTGGGCTGTGGCTCACCCTATATGGGACATCATTTTCAGGTACAGGTAGCATGCAACCTCCAAGGACATAGCTTGGGAGGCTTGAGACTGTTGGACTGTTTTGTGTTTTTGATTGTATTACATGTATATCAAGCCAAGGGCTTTCTTTGTATAGAGTTAGTACTCTCTTTTTGTAACCAAGTGTTGACTTGGAAAGTTGTAAGCCCATAGGGCATTTACTTTTGATGTCAACATGTAATACATTTTGTAAAGACTACTCTGATGGAATATATTTATGCTTTATCCACTTATGTTTAAGCATGCTTTTGTTGGATGATTTATGGGTTTATTTTGAGGGCGTTACAACTTGGTATCAGAGCGTACCGGGTTTGAAAACTTTGGATACGTGGGAAGTGATTTGTATCACAATGGGTTTGTCTCGCTTGTTAGAGACTTATGTGTGATAGTATGTGTTTATTTGATAACATGTTTATGTGACTACTTGGGTATAGGATTTAGTTTCTAGGATATTGATTGGATCCTTGGGTTTCTGTGAGTCTTGTTAGAAAAGCACTTGATCAATGCTGTTTCTAACCGGAACTCTAGTAACGCCTCGGGACTATCATTATCCGGAAATGAAATTTGTAAGTGCTTATGTGATTATGTGCTTACGTGGAATGAATTACTGTTGTCCATGCATTAGGACGCGAGTGTTGTAGCTTCGGCACATTTGTGAATGTGCTAACGTTCTTCATTACCTTTATTAGGATATCAAGACGAGGACAAGGAAGTAGACGTGGTAGGCGTGGTAGGCGTAGTAGGCAGGAGATGCCTTTACGGGATGATAATCCGGCGCCACAGGAGGGGGTTGGCCAGGCCAATGTGGCCGAGCCAGTAGGTCAGCAGGCTATGGGCGACTTAGCCCGTGGGATAGCCGACACTTTGAGAAAGTCTATGGGTATTCTCAGAGCTGAGAATCCAGTTCAGGCTCAAGTGCAAGCCCCGGTTGTTGAGGCAGGGCCTTCTTTCTTGAAGAGGGAGTTCTTCCGGTCTAATCCGGACGAGTTTGTTAGGGATCCAAAGGAGCCACTTAAGGCGGATGAGTGGTTGGAACAAATGACAAAAACGTTCGAGATGCTTGGTATCGAGGACGGTTCATTGAAAGTGACCTTGGCATCTTTCCAGCTTAAGGAGGGTGCGGGTCAATGGTGGAAATACATGAGGGGCCGTATTGGTGGCACGTGGGAGGCTTTTGTAGAGGCTTTCTAGGAGAAGTACTTATCTCCAGCAGTTAGGGAGAAGCTGAGAGAACAATTTTGCAGCTCAAGCAACTGAGTTTGTCTGTGGCCGAGTTTGAGGCTGCTTTTACTAGTCTGTCCAGGTTTGCACCTGAACTAGTGGCGTCTGAGGAACGCCGTTGCATTGAGTTTGAGAAGAAGTTGAGGTGTGGCCTCAAGATGAGAGTCGGGGGTTCTATGACCCGAGATTATGGGCGTCTTGTGAACGCTGCAGCCCATATGGAGATCATGATCCAGGAAGAGGAGGAAGGGCAGAAAGGCTCCAAGAGGAGCCAGGATGGTCAGGGTGATGGCAGGAGACAGAGGGGTTCTAACCCTCAGCAGTCTCAGGGAGGTTTTGCTAGATCGACCTTTCCAGTGCCGAGTGCAGGCTCGGGGAGAGGCAACCAGGGGGACATTACCTATTTCAAGGGTGGTCAGCTGGGCCACAAGTCTTCGGTTTGCCCACAGAGGGGAGGAGGTCAGCGAGCTGCTTCTTCTTCGCCTCGACCTCAAGGCCAGAGTCAGGGCAGAGGCCAGCCTTTGTCTTGTTATCAGTGTGGTCAGCCTGGGTACCTGAAAAGGTTTTGTCCACTGTTGAGTGCCACTTCAGGGGCGTCTGGTTCTAGGCAGACGCAGAGTTATCAGCCAGCTCAGTTTGTGCAGGCCTTGAGGGCCAATCTGGGAGCTTCGGTGTCCCAGTCTGTGCAACAGTCCTTTGCTCCTAGGGGTGAGCAGGTGGATCAGGGGCCTACAGGGCGCGTGTATGCTGTTACCGCGCAGGACCTAGTGCCGGCTCCATCAATTGTGAGAGGTACTTTTCTATTTTGCAACTCAGTTGCTAGTGTGTTGATTGATACGGGTGCATCTCATTCCTTTGTATCTGCTGTATTTGCATCTATTTTGGAGTTGGAGTTGGCACAATTAGCATCTCTTATCTGTGTTGTATCACCTGTTGGGGGTGAATTGAATTTGAAACAAGGTTGTAGAGGTTGTGATATAGAGGTCGTCGATCGTAGGCTTCCGTTCCCTTTTGTAGTTATGCCCATGACGGGTTTTGATGCTATTTTGGGTATGGACTGGCTATCGTCATACCGGGCTGTTGTCGATTGCTACTGCAAGAGGGTTATAGTATGTACCTTGAGCGGGGAGTGTTTCCATTTCTTGGGGGATCGGGTTGGTAGTGTGTTGCCACTGGTGTATGATCCGCGAGGGCGGAGAGAGCTTAGTGGTCTTCTTGCTAGCTTTATGAGTAGTGAGTGTGATGAGACCCAAATTGTATTGCCGATAGTGGTTTGTAAGTATTCGGATGTTTTTCCCGAGGATCTCGTTAGTTTGCCACCTCACCGAGAGATCGAGTTCTCTATTGATTTAGTGCCCAGCACGGCGCCGATTTCTATGGCACCTTACCGTTTTGCCTCAACTGAGTTGAGTGAATTGAAGATTCAGCTCCAGGAGTTGCTAGATAAGGGTTTTGTCTGCCCTAGTATTTCGCCGTGGGGAGCACCAACCCTCTTTGCTAAAAAGAAAGATGGTACCTTGAGACTTTGTATCGACTACCGGAAGTTGAATCGGGCTACGGTCAAGAATAAGTACTCTATGCCCCGTATAGATGATCTGTTTGACCAGTTGAAGGGTTCCCGTTGTTTCTCTAAGATAGACTTGAGATCGGGTTACCACCAGTTGAGGGTCAGGGAGGAGGATATTCCGAAGGCGGCATTCTGTACACGGTATGGCCACTATGAGTTTTTGGTGATGCCGTTTGGGCTCACCAATGCACCAGCAGTCTTTATGGACTTGATGAACCGGAAATTCTGGGAATTCTTAGATCGTTTTGTAGTCGTTTTCGTAGACGACATTCTGATTTATTCGCCTTCAGAGGAGGAGCACGAGGAACACTTGAGAGTGATGCTTGAATTGCTTAGAGCCCATAGGCTGTATGCCAAGTTTGGAAAGTGTGAGTTCTGGCTAGGGGAAGTCAAGTTCTTAGGCCATGTGGTTTCCGGGGAAGGGGTGTCTGTTGATACATCCAAGATAGAGGGAGTGCAAGATTGGGCATAGCCTAAGAGTGTTTTTGAGATCCACAGTTTTCTAGGATTAGCTGGGTATTATCGCCGGTTTGTGAAGGATTTCTCCAGGCTAGCTTCGCCGTTGACTAGATTGACACGGAAAGGGGTCAAGTTTGTATGGAGTGAGACTTGTGAAAAGTCGTTCCAGGAGTTGAAGGTTAGACTGACCACCGCTCCGATTTTGATTATTCCTGAGAGAGGTTTGGGTTATGCAGTTTACTGTGATGCCTCACGAGAGGGTTTGGGTTGTGTGTTGATGCAAGAGGGGAAAGTGGTAGCTTATGGCCCACGTCAGTTGAAAATATATGAGAGGAATTACCCTACACATGACCTAGAGTTAGCAGCAGTGATATTTGCCTTAAAAATTTGGAGGCACTACCTTTATGGTGAGAGGTTCGAGGTGTTCTCGGACCATAAGAGTTTGAAGTACCTGTTTACACAGAGGGACTTGAATTTGAGACAAAGAAGGTGGATGGAGTTCATTGAGGACTACGACTTTGAGTTGCACTATCACCTGGGAAAGGCCAATGTAGTGGCCAATGCCCTTAGCAGGAAATCCATTAGTGATGTAGCTTGTATAGCCATCCGGGAGTGGGAGATGTTGGGTGCACTTGGCGAGTTTGATTTGCTTTTAAGCAAATCTGTTGAGGCTGTGGCCTTGTTTTCGGCTGTTGCACAGCCTATACTTATGACTCGAGGGTTAGAGGCACAGGGAGGTGACCTTGAGGTAGAGTCTTTCCGAGAGAAGATTTCCAGTGGGAAGGTTGATGAGGGTTTGACGGTGTATCCCGACCAGAGTGTGAGATACCGAGACCGTTTGTTTGTACCGGAGTCTTGCCGAGAGGAAGTACTCCGAGAGTTTCACCATTCACGCCTTGCGGTGCATCCGTGAGGCATTAAGATGTATCGGGATTTGGGTCGCCAGTCTTGGTGGTGGGGTATGAAGAAGGATGTGGCAGTGTTTGTGTCTAAGTGCCTTACTTGTTAACAAGTGAAGGCTGAACATCAGAGGCCAGCGAGTTTGTTACAACCCTTGCCTACAGCTGAATGGAAGTGGGAGCATGTCACTATGGACTTCGTTATAGGTCTTCCGAGGACTCAGCGGGGTAGTGATGCTATTTGGGTAGTTGTAGACCGGTTGACTAAATCGGCGTACTTTATCCCTATGCGCGTGAGAGATTCGGTAGATCATCTTGCCGACTTGTATATTTGGGACATAGTGAGGTTACACGGGGTCCCAGTGTCGATCATCTCAGATAGAGACCCTCATTTTACTGCTAGGTTGTGGCAGAGTTTGCAGAGTGCTTTAGGCACTAGATTGACCTTTAGCACGACTTATCATTCTCAGACTGACGGGCAGTTCGAGCGTACTATTCAGATCCTTGAGGATATGCTTCGAGGTTGTGTCCTTGACTTTAGTGGGTCGTGGGAGAGGCACTTTCCCTTGGTGGAGTTTGCCTATAACAACAGTTTTCAGTCGAGCATCGGTATGGCACCGTTTGAGGCCTTGTATGGCCGACCTTGTAGGTCTCCGATTTGTTGGGCCGAGGTGGGTGATGCACCTTTGTTGGGTCCGGAGTTGGTAAGGGAGATGACGGAGAAAGTTAAGCTTATCCGTAGGAGGCTTGTTACAGCCCAGAGTCGCCAAAAGAGTTATGCCGACCGTAGGAGGAGGCCTTTGGCATTTGAGACGGGTGATCATGTTTTTCTGAAAATATCACCTAGGCAGGGTTTGATGAGGTTTGGGAAGAGTGGAAAGTTATCCGCTCGATTTATCGGTCCCTTTGAGATCCTTGAGAGGATTGGGGAGGTTGCTTATCGTTTGGCCTTATCGCCGCAGTTATCCGGAGTACATGACGTGTTTCATGTTAGTATACTTCGGAAGTACGAGCCGGATCCATCGCACGTGCTGGATTGGACCGACTTAGAGGTAGATGAGGATGCCTCGTATGAGGAGAGACCGGTTCGGGTCTTGGATAGGCGGGATCAAGTCTTGCGAGGCAAGACCATTCCCTTGGTAAAGGTTTTGTGGAAACATCACGGAGTGGAAGAAGCCACTTGGGAATGTGAGTTGGAGGTTCGTGAGAAGTATCCAGACTTGTTTGTTAATGTTTAACCATGTAATGGGAATTTTGTAACATTGTTGCACTTTAAGAGCATTAGATATGTCTTAAGTTGTAAAACATTGTATATGTTTTGATTTATGGGAGTATTGTGGAACTTACCTTGAAATGGAAGTTTATTTTAACATTGTATATGTTAATGATGTTTTAGAATTGCAATATATATTGTTGACATTGAAAATGTTATGGAATTGTGGAAATTGATATTGGAATTTGTTGAAATTCAAGGGAAAGCATGTTAATAATGCATGTTGAGCTATATATGGTATTTGCCTCTTGAAAAGAGATGAGATGACCGGTATTGGGTCAAGTTGATAGATGTTGAGTTGTAATACTATTGAGAATTGAGAAAAACTTGTTTTTGAAAACTTGTACTTAATTTTGGGGACGAAATTTCTTAAGGGGGGGAGGTTATAGCGATCCTGATTTATCATCTCTTTATTTATTGTATTCTGGACTCGGTTCCGTGGATGTGTTGTTGTCTCATTCTCATTTGAATCCTTTACTCCTTGTATTTGAGTTTTGGGTTGTGTTGGGCAGGTTTGAAACAGGTTGGCTATGCTTTGAAGCCAAAGGTTGATGCCCATAATTTGGCCTTCACGCTCGAGCGGAGCTTTTGACGCTCGAGCGGGCGTTTTGATGCTTGAGCGTAATTTTCCATCTCCCAGTATTTTCTCTGCAGGTCTTCGTACGTTCGAGCGGGAGTTTTGACGCTCGAGCGTGACTCTTTGATTTTGTTCCTCTGATCGAGTGGGGAGTTGGACGCTCGAGCGGGGACCTGGTTCTACAAAAGTTCTGGAAGCGTGCATCCGGCGCTCGAGCAGGGGTTTGGACGCTCGAGCGTGAGTCTGTGTCTGACGCTCAAACGGGGAGTTCCACACTCAAGCGGGGAGACGTGTATATCACTCCAAGATTTAGCTTTTTGGATCACTTTTTCAACTCCATTTCTCTCTCTTACTTTTCAAAACAGCCATTGGAGAGCTTCTCTCACTAAAACCTCCACTTCTCTCTAGGGTTTGATCTAGTTAGAGTAATCCCTCACCCTTTGGCCTTTGTAAAAAGTGTGTTGATCGTCGAGGGCTACATTTTGATCCGAGAATTTTGGGATTTGAAGCATCTTCGTTTTTTTCATCTCCTTCGTTGGGTTTCATCTTTTGAGGTAGGGATATCCTACTCCATCTTATGAGCTTTGTCATAAAATTTTGGCATTTTGATATGTTGGGGGTCGTTGGGTAATTTTGTGAAGGTTTGGGGTCGTTGTGTAATTTTCAAAAGATGGGGTTTCAAACATATAAACCTTTATGTATGCAATATATTGGAAAATGGACTCGGTATTGGTTTATTGATGGAAAACGGAACCTTAGGGTTGGTATTGAGATTTAAGGAAAGGCCCTAATTGTTTCGATAAATTAATTTGCATAATTAATTTTGAAAAAATGAGGAATTGAATAGGAAATATTCAAATGGGAAGTGTATGGGATTAAGGGTGTAGTTGGATTAATTTATCGCTCACCTAGACGAAATGTTGATATGTTATCCAGTTGGTGCATTTATTTTCTTTTTAGAAATAACTGCTTTGGGCTATCGGTGGAGGATAGTTTTGATTGTTGTAGACAATGCATGATGATTAGGCAAACTAAAACTAATCAATGGAATGTGTCATCGAATATGACGGTTGGAATAATATATTAACCTTATGTATTGATTGATTGTGTATATGATCTGTGTTTATATACATTGTGTTTTGTGGGAGGAGATATGGGATGTACTCCACGGTTTAGGGGAAGATAGGGGATGGACCTCTAGATCGGAAGTTGTTTTTCATTGATACAGCACTACAATGTGTATCATATGTGAAGTATGGAAGTGTTTTTGTTATATTGATACAGCACTAAAATGTGTATCATTTGTGAAGTATGGAAGCGGTTTTATGTATTATTGATACAACACCAAAATGTGTATCCGCCATGATTTTTGAAAGTATTTTAGTAATGAGATACTATTTCATTAAATTGTTTGGCCAGGTTCTGAGCCTTGTTTTCAAACTTAAAGTTGAATAAGAAATGGAAACTGAAGTGTAACATGGGTATGATTGTCATGAAACTGTAATGTGACATGAATTGGAATATAAGTGTGGACCATCTATTGAATGCTATTATTTTAGTCATTGTTTATAGTTGTTTAGTATATTTGTACTGGGCTGTGGCTCACCCTATATGGGATATCATTTTCAGGTACAGGTAGCATGCCACCTCCAAGGACATAGCTTGGGAGGCTTGAGACTGTTGGACTGCTTTGTGTTTTTGATTGTATTACATGTATATCAACAATTAGGGCCTTTTTCCATAATTACAACACCAACTCTAAGGTTCCATTTTCATCAATAATCCAATATGAGTCCATTTTCCAATGTATTACATACATAAAGGTTTATATGTTTGAAACCCCATCTTTTGAAAAATTACACAATGACCCCAAACTTTCACAAAATTACCCAACGACCCCCAACATATCAAAATGCCAAAATTCAAAGACAAAGGTCATAAGATGGAGTAGGATATCCCTACATCGAAGTTAAAGCTCAAATGGAGAAGGAGACCAAACTCAAAGTGCTCCAAATTCCAAACTTTTCAGATCAAGACGAAGCCCTCGACGATCAACACACCTTTTGCAAAGACAAAAAGGTAGTGGGACACTCTAGCTGGATCAAACCCTAGAGAGAAGGGAGATTCTAGAGAGAGGAGCTCTCAAAATCGATTTTGGAAAAGTAAGAGAGAGAGAGAAAGTGTAAAAAGTGATTCAAAAATGGCCAGCTGCCAACTGATATACGTATGACCCCCTCGAGCGGGGAATAGAGCGCTTGAGCATCAAGTACAAAAATCTGGACACGCTCGAGCGCCAAGACACAAGAATAAAATATATCCGCTCGAGTGCGAAAGCCAGTCCGCTCGAGCGTGGATTTCTCCCTTCCAGAACTTTCACAGACAAAGCACTACCCGCTCGAGCGCCAAAATACCGGCTCGAGCGCGTTTCGCTCGAGCGTAAGAAAACCCGCTCGAGTGTGAAAAACACACCTGCAGAAGTTTTGCAGGGACACGAAATACTGGGAGTGTGTAAAACCCGCTTGAGCGCAATAAGTCCCGCTCGAGCAGACAACCAAACACCAGAACTCTGCTCGAGCGCAGAATGACTCGCTCGAGCGTAACACCAAAAACCTGGGCAACTACATTAGAAACCAAAACTCAACCTACCTGTTCGAGACAAGCCCAACACATCCCAAAACTCAAACATACGGAATTAAAGGATAACAACAAGGTACACAACCACCAACTCCACGGAACCAAAGTCCGGAATACAACAAATACAGAAAGGGAAAACCGGAATTGCTATAACCTTCCCCCCTTAAAGAATTTCGTCCCCGTAATCAAACATGAGTTCTTCAAAAACAAGATTTTCTCAATTCCCCACATTATTACAATGCGAAAATTTAACAACTCGGCCCATTACCGATCATCTCATCTCTTTTTAAGAGGCAATTTACAATATTTTCCACAACATGCATTATGAATATGCATTCCCTGAAATTTCACAAATTTCGATACCACACTCCACAATTCTATATCATTTTCAAAATTCATGATATATTCTGATTTCTACAATACATTCAGCATATGCAATGTTTACATTAAACTTCCATTTTAAGGCAAGTTCCAAAACATAATTCCATAAACCAAAACATATACCATGTTTTATAACTTAAGCCATGTATAATGCTCTTAAAGTTCAACAATATTACAAGATTTCAATACATGATTATGCATCAACAAACAAGTCCGGATAATTCTCACGGACATTCGCCTCATGTTCCCAAGTGGCTTCCTCCACTCCGTGATGCTTCCACAAAACCTTTACCAAGGGAATGGTCTTGTCTCGCAAGACTTGATCCCACCTATCCAAGACCCGAACCGGTCTCTCCTCATACGAGGCATCCTCATCTACCTCTAAGTTGGTCCAATCTAACACGTGCGATGGATCTGGCTCGTACTTCCGAAGCATACTAACATGAAATACGTCATGTACCCCGGACAACTGCGGTGGCAAAGCCAAACGATAAGCAACCTCCCCAATCCTCTCAAGGATCTCAAAGGGACCGATAAACTGAGGGGATAACTTCCCACTCTTCCCAAACCTCATCAAACCTCGCCTAGGTGATATTTTCAGAAAGACATGATCACCCGCCTTAAAAGCTAAAGGCCTCCTCCTACGGTCGGCATAACTCTTTTGGCGACTCTGGGCTGTAACAAGCCTCCTACGGATAAGCTCAACTTTCTCCATCGTTTCCCTCACCAACTCCGGGCCCAACAAAGGTGCTTCACCCACCTCGGCCCAACAAACTGGAGACCTACACGGTCGGCCATACAAGGCCTCAAACGGTGCCATACCGATACTCGACTGAAAGCTGTTGTTGTAGGCAAACTCCACCAAGGGTAAGTGCCTCTCCCACGTCCCACTAAAGTCAAGGACACAACCTCGAAGCATGTCCTCAAGGATCTGAATAGTACGCTCGGACTGCCCGTCCGTCTAAGGGTGATAAGCCGTACTAAAGGTCAACTTAGTGCCCAAGGCACTCTGCAAACTCTGCCACAACCTAGCATAAAACGAGAGTCTCTATCTGAGACGATTGTCACTGGGACCCTGTGCAACCTCACTATGTCCCGAATATACAAGTCGGCAAGATGATCTACCGAATCTCTCACGCGCATAGGGATAAAGTGCGCCGACTTAGTCAACCAGTCTACAACCACCCAAATAGCATCACTACCCCGCTGGGTCTTCGGAAGACCTACAACGAAGTCCATAGTGACATGTTCCCACTTCCACTCGGCAATAGGCAAGGGTTGTAACAAACCCGCTGGCCTCTGATGCTCGGCCTTCACTTGCTGACAAGTAAGGCACTTAGACACAAACACTACCACATCCTTCTTCATACCCTGCACCAAAACTGGCGACCCAAATCCCGATACATCTTAGTGCCTCCTGGATGCACCGCAAGGCGTGAATGGTGAAACTCTTGGAGTACCTCCTCTCGGCAAGAATCCAGCACAAACAAACGGTCTCGGTATCTCACACTCTGGTCGGGATACACCGTCAAACCCTTCTCAGCCTTCCCACTGGAAATCTTCTCTTGGAAAGACTCTACCTTAAGGTCACCTCCCTGTGCCTCTAACACTCGAGTCATAAGTGTAGGCTGCGCAACAACTGAAAACAAGGCCTCAGCCTCAACGGATTCGCCCAGAAGTAAATCAAACTCGCCAAGTGCACCCAACATCTCCCACTCCCGGATGGCTATACATGCTACATCACTAATGGATTTCCTGCTAAGGGCATCGGCCACTACATTGGCCTTTCCCAGATGATAGTGCAACTCAAAGTCGTAGTCCTCGATGAACTCCATCCACCTTCTCTGTCTCAAATTCAAGTCCCTCTGTGTAAACAGGTACTTCAAACTCTTATGGTCTGAGAACACCTCGAACCTCCCACCATAAAGGTAGTGCCTCCAAATTTTCAAGGTAAATATCACTGCTGCTAACTCTAGGTCATGTGTAGGGTAATTTCTCTCTTGTATTTTCAACTGACGTGAGCCATAAGCTACCACTTTCCCCTCTTGCATTAACACACAACCCAAACCCTCTCGTGAGGCATCATAGTAAACCGCATAACCCAAACCTCTCTCCGAAATAATCAAAACCGGAGCGGTGGTCAATCTAACCTTCAACTCCTAGAACGACTTTTCACAAGTCTCACTCCATACAAACTTGACCCCTTTCCGCGTCAATCTAGTCAATGACGAAGCTAGCCTGGAGAAATCTTTCATAAACCGGCGATAATACCCAGCTAATCCTAGAAAACTGCGGATCTCAAAAACACTCTTAGGCTGTGCCCAATCTTGCACTGCCTCTATCTTGGATGTATCAACAGACACCCCTTCCCTGGATATTACATGGCCTAAGAACTTGACTTCCCCTAGCCAGAACTCACATTTCCCAAACTTGGCATACAACCTATGGGCTCTAAGCAACTCAAGCACCACTCTCAAGTGTTCCTCGTGCTCTTCCTCTGAAGGCGAATAAATCAGAATGTCGTCCACGAAAATGACTACAAAACGATCTAAGAATTCCCGGAAGATCTGGTTCATCAAGTTCATAAAGACTGTCGGTGCATTGGTGAGCCCAAACGGCATCACCAGAAACTCATGGTGGCCATACCGCGTATGGAATGCCGTCTTCGGAATATCCTCCTCCCTGACCCTCAACTGGTGGTAACCCGATCTCAAGTCTATCTTAGAGAAACAACGTGAACCCTTCAACTGGTCGAACAGGTCATCTATACGGGGCATAGGGTACTTATTCTTGACTGTAGCCCGATTCAGCTTCCGGTAGTCGATACAAAGTCTCAAGGCACCATCTTTCTTTTTAGCAAAGAGGGCCGGTGCTCCCCACGGTGAAACACTAGGGCGGATGAAGCCCTTATCTAGCAATTCCTAGAGCTAAATCTTCAACTCACTCAACTCGGCTGGGGCAAAACGATAAGGTGCCATAGAAATCGGCGCCGTGCCGGGCACTAAATCAATAGAGAACTCGATCTCTCGGTGAGGTGGCAAACTAATGAGATCCTCGGGAAAAACATCCGAATATTCACAAACCACTCTCGGCAATACAATCTGGGTCTCATCACACTCACTACTCATAAAGCTAGCAAGAAGACCACTAAGCTCACTCCGCCCTCGCGGATCGTACACTGGTGGCAACACACTACCAACCCGATCCCCCAAGAAATGGAAACACTCCCCGCTCAAGGTACATACTATAACCCTCTGACGGTAGCAATCGATAACAGCCCGATATGACGATAGCCAGTCCATACCCAAAATAACATCAAAACCCGTCATGGGCATAACTACAAAAGGGAACGGAAGCCTACGATCGGCGACCTCTATATCACAACCTCTACAACCTTGTTTCAAAATCAATTCACCCCCAACAGGTGATACAACACATATAGGAGATGCTAATTGTGCCAACTCCAACTCCAAAATAGATGCAAATGCAGCAGATACAAAGGAATGAGATGCACCCGCATCAATCAACACACTAGCAACCGAGTTGCAAAACAGAAAAGTACCTCTCACAACTGATGGAGCCGGTACTAGGTCCTGCGCGGTAACAGTATACACGCGCCCTGTAGGCCCCTGATCCAGCTGCTCACCCTTAGGAGCAGAGGACCGTTGCACAGACTGGGATGACGAAGCTCCCGGATTGGGCCTCGAGGACTGCACAGACTGAGTTGGCTGATAACTCTGCGTCTGCCTAGAACCAAATGCCCCCGAAGTGGCACTCAACTGTGGGAAAAACCTCTTCAGGTGTCCAGGCTGACCACACTGATAACAAGATAAAGGCTGGCCTCTGCCCTGACTCTGGCCCTGAGGTCGAGGCGAAGAAGAAGCAGCTCGCTGACCTCCTCCCCTCTGTGGGCAAACCGTAGACTTGTGGCCCAGTTGACCACACTTGAAACAGGTAATGCCCCCCTGGTTGCTTCTCCCCGAGCCTGCACTCGGCACTGGAAAGGTCGATCTAGCAAAACCTCCCTAAGACTGCTGAGGGTTAGAACCCCTCTGTCTCCTGCCATCACCCTGACCATCCTGGCTCCTCTTGGAGCCTTTCTGCCCTTCCTCCTCTTTCTGTATCATGATCTCCATATGGGCTGCAGCATCCACCGGACGCCTATAATCTCGGGTCATAGAACCCCCGACTCTCATCTTGAGGCCACGCCTCAACTTCTTCTCAAACTCGATGCAACGGTGTTCCTCGGACGCCACAAGTTCAGGTGCAAACCTGGACAGACTAGTAAAAGCAGTCTCAAACTCGGCCACAGACAAACTCAGCTGCTTAAGCTGGCAAAACTCTTCTCTCAGCTTCTCCCTGATTGCTGGAGATAAATACTTCTCCTGGAAAGCCTCTACAAAAGCCTCCCACGTGCCACCAATACGGCCCCTCATGTATTTCCACCACTGACCCGCACTCCTTTTAAGCTGGAAGGATGCCAAGGTCACTTTCAATGCTCCCTCCTCGATGCCAAGCATCTCGAACGTCTTACTCATTTGCTCTAACCACTCGTCAGCCTTCAGTGGTTCCTTCGGATCCCCAATAAACTCGTCTGGATTAGACCGGAAGAACTCCCTCTTCAAGAAGGAAGGCCCAGCATCAACAACCAGGGCCTGCACTTGAGCCTGCACTGGATTCTTAGCTTTGAGAATACCTATAGACTCCCTCAAAGCGTCGGCTATCCCACGGGCTAAGTCGCCCATAGCCTACTGACCTGCTGGCTTAGCCACATTGGCCTGGCCAACCCCCTCCTGCTGCGCCGGATTATCATCCGGTAAAGGCATCTCTTGCCTACCACGCCTGCCACGTCTACCTCCTCGTCTTTGTCCTGACATCCTAATAAAGGTAATGAAGAACGTTAGCACATTTACAAATGTGCCAAAGCTATAACACTCACGTCCTAATGCATGGACAATTGTAATTCACTCCACGTAAGCACATAAACACATAAGCACTTACGAATTTCATTTCCGGATAATGATAGTCCCGAGGCGTTGCTAGAGTTCCAGTTAGAAACAGCATTGATCAAGTGCTTTTCCAACAAGACTCACAGAAACCCAAGGATCCAATCAACATCCTAGAAACTAAATCCTATACCCAAGTAGGCACATAAACATGTTATCAAATAGACACATACTGTCACACCTAAGTCTCTAACAAGCGAGACAAACCCATTGTGATACTAATCACTTCCCACGTACCCAAAGTATTCAAACCCGGTATGCTCTGATACCAAGTTGTAACTCCCTCAAAATAAACCCATAAATCATCCAACAATAGCATGCTTAAACATAAGTGAATAAAGCATAAATATTTTCCATCAGAGTAGTCTTTACAAAATGTATTACATGTTGACATCAAAAGTAAATGCCCTATGGGCTTACAACTTTCCAAGTCAACACTTGGTTACAAAAAGAGAGTACTAACTCTATACAAAGAAAGCCCTTGGCTTGATATACATGTAATACAATCAAAAACACAAAACAACCCAACAGTCTCAAGCCTCCCAAGCTATGTCCTTGGAGGTGGCATGCTACCTGTACCTGAAAATGATGTCCCATGTAGGGTGAGCCACAGCCCAGTAGAAATATACTAAACCAACTATAAACAATGACTAAAATAATAGCATTCGATAGATGGTCCACACTTATATTCCAATTCATGTCATATTACAGTTTCATGACAATCATATCCATGTTACACTTCAGTTTCCATTTCCTATTCAACTTTAAGTTTGAAAACAAGGCTCAGAACCTAGCCAAACAATTTAATGAGATAATATCCCATCACTAAAATACTTTCAAAAATCATGACGGATACACATTTTGGTGCTGTATTAATAACACATAAAACCACTTCCATACTTCACAAATGATACACATTTTGGTGCTGTATCAATATAACAAAAACACTTCCATACTTCACATATGATACACATTGTAGTGCTGTATCAATGGAAAACAACTTCCGGTTTAGAGGTCCATCCCCTATCTTCCCCTAAACCGTGGAGTACATCCCCTATCTCCTTCCACACAACATAGTGCATTATCATACACACAATCAATCAATACATAAGGTTAATGTATTATTCCAACTGTCATATTTGATGACACATTCTATTGATTAGTTTTAGTTTGCCTAATCATCATGCATTGTCTACAACAATCAAGACTATCCTACACCGATAGCCCAAAGCAGTTTTCTCTAAACAGGAAAATAAATGCATCAAATAGATAACATATCAACATTTGTCTAGGTGAGCGATAAATTAATCCAACTCCACCCTTTAATCCTGTACCTTTCTGATTTGAATATTTCTTATTCAATTTCTCATTTCCCAAAATAAGTTTATCAACAATTAGGGCTTTTTCTCATAATTACAACACCAACTCTAAGGTTCCATTTTCATCAATAATCCAACACGAGTCCATTTTCCAATGTATTACATACATAAAGGTTTATGTGTTTGAAATCCCATCTTTTGAAAAATTACACAATGACCCCAAACTTTCACAAAATTACCTAACGACCCCCAACATATCAAAATGCCAAAATTCAAAGACAAAGCTCATAAAATGGAGTAGGATATCCCTACCTCGAAGTTAGAGCTCAAATGGAGATGGAGTCCAAACTCAAAGTGCTCCAAATTCTAAACTTTTTGGATCAAAACCAAGCCCTCGACGATCAACACACCTTTTGCAAAGACAACAAGGTAGTGAGACACTCTAGCTAGATCAAACCCTCGAGAGAAGGGAGATTCTAGAGAGAGGAGCTCTCAAAATCGATTTTGGAAAAGTAAGAGAGAGAAAAAGTGTAAAAAGTGATTCAAAAATGCCCAACTGCCAACTGATATACGTATGAGCCGCTCGAGCGGAGAATAGAACGCTCGAGCGTCAAACACAAAAATCTGGACACGCTCGAGTGCAAGAAGGCCCGCTCGAGCGCCAAGACACAAGAATAAAATATATCCGCTCGAGCATGAAAACCAGTCCGCTCGAGCGTGGATTTCCCCCTTTCAGAACTTTCATAGCCAAAGCACTACCCGCTCGAGCGCCAAGATACCCGTTCGAGTGCGTTCCGCTCGAGCGTAAGAAAACCCGTTGGAGCGTGAAAAACACACCTGTAGAAGTTTTGCAGGGACATGAAATACTGGGAGTGTGTAAAACCCGCTTGAGCGCAATAAGGCCCGCTGGAGCGGACAACCAAAAACCAAAACTCCGCTCGAGCGCAGAATGATTCGCTCGAGCGTAACACCAAAAACCTAGGCAACTACATTAGAGACCAAAACTCAACCTACCTGTTCGAAAGAAGCTCAACACATCCCAAAACTCAAACATATGGAATTAAAGGATAACAACAAGGTACACAACCACCAACTCCACGGAACCAAAGTCCGGAATACAACAAATACAAAAAGGGAAAATGGGAATCGCTATATTCCACAAGTATAAACGTCAAAACCAACCGTAATCAATACCGTCTAAACATATGGGATATAAACAGCCCACATATAGTGATCCCGGTCTTTCCCCATTTAGTTGTTGTATCCGGACTTAGGTTCCGTGGAGCTTGTTGTTGTATTCATCTTGTTGTCATCCTTTAATTCCTTATTTTTGAGTTATAGGATGTGTTGGGTAGGTTTGTTACAGGTTGGGTGTGATTGGGAGCAAATGGTTGCTGCCCAGAATTTTGGTCCTTCGCTCGAGCGAGACTTTTGTCGCTCGAGCGAGCTCTTTGTCTTAGATCCTTCCCTCGAGCCAGGGTTTCTTCGCTCAAACGAGAGTTGAGTTTTGTGTATGGTGGCTCGAGCCAGGGTTCCTTCGCTCGAGCTTGAGTCTGCGTCTGGTTCTGGACCTGAAGGTTGTAATTCTTCGCTCGAGTGAGCTTTCCTTCGCTCGAGCGAGCGAGGTGTATGTTTTGGGTTTCTTCGCTCGAGCAAGCATTCTGTCGCTCAAGCGTGCTTCTGGGTTGCAGACCTGAAGCTTCGCATTGTTGGCTCGAGCGAGGCTTTCTACGCTCGAGCGAGAGTTCTTTGTGTCTGGTCACTCGAGCGACCAATCCTTCGCTCGAGCGAGCCTGTGTTATATCAGTAGACAACAATGGGTAAATACTTCACTTTTTCATCTCTTTTGGTTTCAAAACCCTAGATCCGAGCTCTCACTCTCTCTACACACCTTCTCTCTAGGGTTTCATTTATTTTTAGTGTGTTTCTACCCTAAGTCCTTTGTAAGAAAGATAGAGGGTTGTTTGGGCTACGTTTTAATCTGAAAGTTTGTGGATTTGGAGCACTTTGGATTTTCACCACCTTCTCCTTTGAGCTCTTCATTTCGAGGTAGGGATACCCTACTCCATCTTATGAGTTTTGTCTTCAATTTTGGTCATTTTGAATAGTTGGTGATGTTGGGTAATATTGAGAAAGTTAGGGTTTGTTATGTAATTTATGAAAGAGGGGTTTTCAAATATTAAAACCTATGTGTATGTGAGTTGTTGAAAAATGGAATTATTGTTGTTAGATTGGTAAAATCAAATCTTAGGGTTGATATGTGAAATATGGGAAATGCCCTAGTTATTATGACAAATTAATTTATATAATTAATTTTGGGAAATGTGGAATTGAGTTGAGGATAATGAAATTGAGAAATTATGGGATTAAAGGGTATAGTTGGATTAGTTAATCACTCACCTATGAGAATGTTGATATTATACTTGTTTAATGCATTTATTTTATGTTTAGAAATAACTGCTTTGGGTTATCGGTGGAGGATAGTCTTGATTGTTGTAGACATTGTATGTTGATTAGAGAAAACCGAAACTAATCACATTGAATTTGTCAATGAATATGATAGTTGGAATAATATATCAAATATGTGTATTGAATTATCCTTGTATATGATAATTGTTTATATACTTGAAATATGTGTATTGTGTGGGAGAAGATAGGGGATGTACTCCATGGTTTGAGGGAAGATAGGGGATGGAATCTCAAACCTGTTTGGGAGGAGATAGGGGATGGACTCCATTAATACAACAAATATGTGTATTAAATTGAAGTATTGATACAGCAAATCTGTGTATCATTTGTAAAGTATGGAAGTGTTTTAATATGATAATGATGCATCAAATATGTGTATCTATTGTGGAATATGGAAGTGTTAGTATATGAGTTATGGTCTCATTGAAATGTTTGACCAGGTTCTGAGCCATATTTATGAAATGATTTGATAAGTAAAGGAAAGTGGATTGTAACATGGACATAATTGTCATGGGACTGTTCTGGGTTATAACTGGTTTATAAGTGTTAACCATCTATCAAATGCCATTGTTTTAGTCATTGTTTATATTTGGTTTAGCATCTCTTTACTGGGTTGTGGCTCACCCTATATGGGAAATCATTTTCAGGTACAGATGGTATGCCACCTCCAAGGACGTAGCTTGGGAGGCTAGAGGCTGAAAGACTTTTTGTGATATCTTTTATGTATTACATATAAATTCAAGCCGAGGGCTTAATGTGTTTTGAGTTGGTACTCTCTTTTTGTGTAACCAAGTGTTGGCTTGAAAAGTTGTAAGCCCGTTGGGCATTTACTTTTGTTGTCAACATGTAATACATTTGTACGGAATACTCTGATGAATGGAATTAGTTTTATTCTCTCATATCTATACATGTCAAGAATGTTGGGTTTTATGTATTATTTTGAGGGCGTTACACCACATATCAAAATAATCCTAAATGAACCTCAATAAAAATAAAAATGAATATGCACAACCTTGACATAACAATCTAAAAGAAAATAAATGAATGTCCTAGAGGTCCATGCAATTGAGTCCCCACTACGCCACAAGTCCACTCTAAGTCCTTTTAACGCCTGGAAATGATAAACAACTAAGTCAGCTGATAGCTCAGTGAGTAGCAACTTGGATAGTAAATACAGTTTTAAAAACAGGGATCAATTCCAAAATAAGATATATATCACAGAAACTAGATTGGCATACACTTTTGATAAAGATAATCTGTTTCAAAAAGAAGGTTCAACAGTTAAACTACTCATGTCTCTCAAGAACATGATAAATGACATTTTCCACTTAAAACAGATTACAACATGAACACTAATAATTTTTTGGGTACCAAGAAATAATGTTATTTTATAAATTGATTTGGATTTTGAATAAGAGTTGGATTTTTTATAAATTGATTTTCCTTTATGTTATTTTATTTTATTTTTTGAATTATTAGAATGGCAATGGAGAATTTGTGTATTTATTATATGTCATAGTATATGTATATTCATTCAAAGATAACAACAACATAACACTAATTCTCACTTGTTGTTTTCTTTCTCCTATTTTGGCTGCAGATGCCACCTCATCCCTCCTTCAGTATCCAATCCACTGGATATCTATCTATTATTCTGTAAGTCATATATAATCTACTTGAAGATTCGATGATGCTTTTTATTAATTTTCAGGATTACAGTGTTGTCATCTTGTGCATGTTGTTGAACTCATGATTGATCTTAGTGTCGTGTTAACTACATGATTGTTTCATAACTTCAGCCCAATTAGTTTCATCTATTTTCATTAAATTAATTAGTGTAGTGATTGTTGAACTCATGATTGATTTTTCCATTTTTTCTTCCCAAATACCAAATAGTACTCCAAAGTGATGCATGATTGACAGTACTAGCAAATTAATCTGCCTTCAAAATAAAAGTCCTGGCAAGAATTCACCATGAAGCACCAGACCTAGAATTAAACAAAAGCACCTGCATAACATCTAGTCTCAAATTAAGAATCACACACAGAATTCAAGCATTCTTGAAACCAAATTTATTGTTGTGTGTGTGTGTGTGTGAGAGAGAGAGAGAGAGAGAGAGAGAGAGAGAGAGATGGGAAATCCAACCAATAGATATTGTGAAAGCCTAAGTGCAAAGAGGATTTTCACAAAATGGTATCACTTTGTCTCACATTTGTGTCTCAACTTGTGAAATTTTTATGCCTTATTAGCACATTTGGTATATACATGGTTTGGCCATATGTAATCTTTAGCCTTAAAACCAACTTTACTACTGCCCTTAAAACCAATTTTTCTCCAATAATGCTTTCATTTTATAAAGTTAAACAAATAGAACCATATTTGTCTAGTTGTTCCAATTTGTCTTCTTTTTATTTATTTTGTATGTGTGTGTGGCAATGAAGAACAATGAAGCCATCCGTACGGAGGTTTGTTCGACAATGAAGAGACCAGAATTCTTAACATCAAAGAACAGCTTGAAGATCAAGACCAGGTATTCATTCAATTTAATCTTCAATTATTGAATCTTAGTTTTCTGCTGATTATTATTATTACGAGTATTAATTTTTAGAATTGTGTTGTTGAACTATAATTTCTCTGTTTCAGTCTAAAGATTCCCTGGTTGAATTGCTTCAAAGCTGCAGATATGGATATAACATTGAAAGCACTCAAGGTAATCGAAAACATTTCATTCTTTCTAAGAGTCTCTGTCTCAGGAAACTAATATTGGGAGGCATGTGAATCATTTGTGGAAGAATCCATCGAATGATGTGCGGAGATTAGTTAAACAACTCGTCAGGTTTGAAGATTCGAAACTAAAACAAACAATTTTGAAAAGAAAATAGTGTGTGTTTGTTTGTTTTACTATACACAGACATAGACAAATAATTGTGGGAGTTGTTAGATCATGGTGCTTTTTCTTTATAGAAAATGGAAAGATTTGGTTGATGAATAGGTTAAGTTGAATACACCCAATCAACTTGTTTCTTCTTCTCTCATTGGTAATATCACCCAAAATTCTAAACCCTTCTCTCTCTTTCTCTCTCTTTCTAGATAGAATTATTACTTGTTTGAATTGAACTAAAAAAGAGGTTCATTAATGGTGATGGTGGGGGTGTTGGCAGCTGATGGAGACTCTCCTCAGCAGAACGTACCACCTAGTAACACCTGAAACGGTTTTCACCACCAGGTAAAAATTAGCGTTTGCTTCCTCACTTGGTTGCGCTTTTTTGAGAAACAAAATATTTTAAGGTTTTTGTGAAAATTCCAAACTTTTGATCTCCAAAGTTGTGGTCTTTACAGGTTCCTGATTTTGCCTACTCTCTAAATCCACACAGTAACTACCGAATCTGATTCCTAGCTCAGTTGGGTCTATTTGTTTTTATCTTTTTGTGGATTTGATTTGATACAATATATATCATTTTTTTGTCTTTTTTAATAAAAATTGTTGTAGATGGGAGCTCTGGTTCAGACAAGAACAACTCTGAACCAGAACCTAAAGCAAAAGTAGTTCCTCGAAGAGATGCTCCTCCTGCCAAACCGACCCATTCTATTTCCCTAGCTGCTTCTACCCCTCCTCGCAAGGTACCCTTTAAATTGTCCTCTATTTGGTTGATGAGAAAACTGAGGAGGAAATAAGTGGAGAGGGCTTTTTTGGGTCTTTTGATTTTGCATTTTTTCAATCATCCCCAAAAGAAAAACAAAAATGAACTTAATTTTAGGCTTTTTAGAGATGAAATATTTTTGGATTCCACATTTTCTTTTTAGCAAGCACCGGCCTTCATGCGGTAGAAAGAAAGTGTTGTGAATCACATTGCTTTTACTGTGAATTGCAGAGACAACAGAAGGAATCAAGCCTTAACCTTGAAAGGCTGGCTTCAACAAGAAAACGGCTTCATGAGAATTACCAGGAAGCTGAGAATAACTACTTTACTATATTTTGGCTTTACTAGCATTCTATTTGGATTGTATTTTCGTCATAAAAGAACTTTTTGTAATAACTTTCACATATGGCTCCAATTTTGAGACTCAAATGAAATGCCTAATTAAACTACAATGCTATATTGTTTGAATTCTTGTCATTGTTATTTCTTGAGTGCTTAACGTTACACTTTATTTTATTTTATTTTATTTTTAATTTTTGTGCGAAGGTAACAAGATGGTTGCCAAAAAACATATTAGCATTTTTCTTTGTTTTTTGCGACGGCAAAATAGCAGTCGCCATAAGTAGTTTAGGCGGTCGCGAATAATTTGTGACCGTTGGTTTGCCGTCGCAAAAAGTATTTGCCACCCCCACATTCGCCACTCCCACATTCGCCACTCCCATTTGCCGTCGCATAGGCTGTCGCAAAAGGTCTTTTGCGACTGTATTTTTATTATTTGTGACGGCTTGTAGCGGTCGCAAAAAGTGTTTTTTTTAGTAGTGGCTATAAGCCCGTTGGATCCAATACCGAACTAAGAGTCATCCTCAGGGTGGCAACCTGGGCCTTTTCTCTAAGAGGATCCGATTGAAGGTCACCTAGCCTAACCTAGGTCTTTTCCTTACAATCATTGAGCACTAGAGTCATCACGGCCCAACCCGGATCTGTTCCCTAGTGGCTAGAGTCACCACACATAGTGGAATAATTTCCCTGGACTAAAATACACAGATGGTTCCAATAATCAATACACACCAGTATCGCAAAACATGGTAGTTCACCATTATAAACATGAGGCCAAAACAAATAGTTTACAGTATGCTAAGTTCACACATGTTTCAGAAATAATTTGATTCCATTGATAATATAATAATTTTATCAAAACAATTTAGTCCTAAAACAATAATTTAATTTTCCAATAGTTCAAGGTAGGGAAACATTTATAAAAATATGTAGCATGAAACTACTCACCTGAAAACGAAATAATATAATTCTCGAATAGAGTATGAAAGTCCAACTAGTGCCCTGAACCAAGTATGAAGATTAAACGTCACTACTAATTTAAAAATACTAAAGAGAATAATAAATTAAATATCCCACACTAAAGCGCACTAACATAGCTCAACCCCACTCACCGTTACTCTTAAATAATACCTAAGTTCATGTTCTTCAAGGTCTAAAATTACCCAAGATGTGGGTTCAAATCGAAACTTAATTAAGAGTAACTTTAAGATAAAATAGAGTTTTAAACAAACTTTCCCAATCTATTTGCTAACTTTTAAAATTACAAAACTCACTCCACGCTATTCGAAAAATTCCAAAACCCTCTAGATAACAACTAATATATCCTAAGTTTCAAACCCAATTGGTTTCACTTGATTTGCTTATCAAAATAATTATTTACAATTAATTATATCTAAACAGGTTGTTTTTTGCAGCACTTTAAAAAAATTAATGGTTCTCTTAGTATACATGAGAAATCAATGCAAGGCTAAACATTTAAGAAATTAGACTCGTAACCGGTTCTAATGACACTGATTTGATAATTTTTGGATTTATACCCAAAGAGAACGACACTCCCGAATTTACTGTTCTAAACCAGTTTTCTGGACAGATTTGAATGCATCAGTTTTATATGGATTTTGACTCCCAAAAATTATGAAAAAAAATGCAGATATGAAATTCAATATGTAATTAATCTATTGTAAAAATTTCAGTTCAAAATTCATTCGTTTGATATGGTTTCTTGATTTTTAAAATTTGTGATTCTGTACAGAATTTTTGGACTAAGAATTATACCCATTCGTTATACATAAATTTACCTCCTCAGATTTCTTAATCGTATATGTATATATATACAAAATACACAAACCTACAACCTCTCCATCAATGAACTAAATAATAATAGAGTAAGGATAAAGAACAAAAACAAAGAGAAGAAGAAAGATAGAGACATACCACACACTCAAAAGTTCTTCCTTGTTTGCAACCCCTTTTTTTTTCTTTTTCTTTTCTCTCAACCTCTCTCTCCCCGTGGCTGCTGTTGCTGTTGTTATACATTGTATTAGGCAACCTAGGGTTACTTTATATATCTAAACAAAAGGCTCTAAATTATTATCTCTTTATATTATTTTATTTTCTAATCCATTAATTTAAATAAAATATAACTATTATTATAACAAAATATACATACTAACTTGCCCTCGATTTTTTTTTAAAAAAATAATGAATCTTGCCTCTAAATTAAATACTTTCACCATAAATTTATTTTAAGTTTAAAATTAATTAAAAGACCCTCCAATAATATTTAATTCACACTTAAAGATCCACAATAAAATATTTGAGATTTGTAAAATTATTATTATCTAATTATTTATTTGATTTGAATTTTTGGGTTCTCGCAGTAGTAGAATGATAAACCCATCCCATATCGTTTAAAAACAACGTATAATGTTTGAATATAAGGTGTGATTGAGACATTTTATAATTAATAATTTTGAGCTAAGTAGCGTTAGCTTGTGACTGAAGCGAGGGCACCAAAATGGTTGGATGATAGTAAAGTTGAAGGGTTCAACGCTTAAACTCAAGCTGGACCATTGAACCTGTAGGCCCTTGCCGGTCAAGTTCCATTGAATTCATCCCAGAAGAATGAAACCTGTTTGATGAAACTACAAAATCTTCAGAATTTTAATTGATTCCACAATGAGCATTAGTGCCCAGTGTGATCAAAGGGCTAAGTATTGGAATTCCTGTCAAATGGCTTGACAAATTCTTTGTTTGGGCTGATAGAAGAGAGAGAGCACTGCTAGGGTTTGAGATCCCGGATAATTCTGTTTCGAGAAAAGTGTAGCTGGTTTGTAATAAAATTTTTTCTGAAGCATTTTGTTTTCCCATGCTGTGAAGATGGAAGATGGGTTTGGAATGTGATAGCCTGTTTGTGGTCAGCATTGATAATTGGGGGCTGTAAATTGGGTCCAATTCTACTTTGATATGGTTGCATTGATTACCTTGGGCATTTCCTTGTGAACTAAAATACCCTCCAGGAAGCATGTCTGGAAAAACAATGGACGATCTTATTGGTAGAGGAGTTTGCAGAAACCATGCACCTGTCAAACGTAAAGTTTCTGTTAATAAAATGCCAAAATTTCTATTCATTGGCTGGAGTTACTTCATAACTGATGATCCAAACAAAAAATTGATTCTATTTTTTGCTTTCCTTCTTTTTCTTTTTCTTAATTTTACAAACTATTTCTAAAGGCATCTGACATATAAAATGTTATAGACAACATGGAATTGTGGCAACTGTAGGGGAATTTAGAATGTCCCAAAATGGAATCGAAGCATGAATGTCCCTCCCCCCCCCCTTCCCAAAAAAAAAAGTGTATGAAAGTTAATACTGATATTTGATTAAGTTTCATTCATACAACACTGCCCGCCTAGTAAACAGCTGGAGAGCACCGGCAGAATAGATGGCTTTAACAGACCTGTAACAAAAAGGAAAGGCTCCAGCGGTGGCTCTTCCACCCGGGGGCACTCCGACGATCAAGTCAGTATATCTATCAAAGATAATCAAGTGCTAAACTCACAAGCTTGAGTATAAAACTGCGTACCTTAGACCCATGGGGGTGTCTCTCTTTTATAGTTTACTGAATCCAAGTCCCACTAGAAGTCTGATTTCTATGGACTCCAATTCAATGTTAACTTTGGACTCTTCAAGAGATAAAGATAAACTCCCTAAGAGCTTTATCCTTATCTTAGCAAAGTCTTCTCTTTACTCTATGACTCTTGTCCCTTATCCGCTTATCTCGGATTCCGATATCTTCGGAGATCACCTCGGCCTTGCCTAGGTAACCTCGGCATAACTACCAGGACACGTGGCACCTTGGCTGACACGTCGGCATCACCATGCCACGTGTTGGTATTCAGAAAATACATCCCCACAACTGCCCCCTAGGTTCTATTACCTCGGCATTCTGAAGTGATGGAACCTATATCTGTATTTTCTTCCAGTACCTCGGCGTGAGAACTCTTCGGCCAAGATCATTCATTTTAGGCCGACGTACCTTCATCAAAGAACAAGAACTCAAACGAACTCCTCCACGCGCATGAGCTGTCATGCACCTTTTCTCAACCGTTCCCCTCACGTGTTTTATCCTCATTGGCCCGTGTCTGTGACGCGCCTGAAAACTGTATTTCACCCATCTGCGCCGTCTGTCGTGTGCGTTGCTCCAAGCGTAATAAATTCCCTGCTTTTGCCGCCGTTTCAAGTTTTTTACAAAACTTTTCCCCCTTCCTTTTCGTCTCTTTACTTTTTTCTTCGATTTTCTGGCTTTCTCTCTCTCTTAAACTTTCTCAAATCCACCATTGCTCTAGCTCCAAGCTCTACAACCGTCTTCATTCTCCTTTTGAAGTTTTCGCCGTTCCATAGTGTCTGCAACCGTTGCCTTACCTCGGCGACCTTTTATTCCGGCTTCATTTGTTCTGGTAAGCCTCTGTTCCTCTTATTCCCAATTTCTTTTGTGTGCTTTCATTTACTTACTGCCATTATTGCGCTGTTCAAACCTTTAATTTGCTGAACTATTCATCTAGATACGTCTTTTCCATGATTTTGCTCATATCTTGAACACTTGCACTGTTTTAATACTTTTTTTGCCACTGTTCTTGACCTTTTACTTCTGTATTTCTTTCGTTTTTGAGAACCATACCTCTGTTCTTCGTTTTTGAAACGTCATTCTTTGTTTCTTGTTTTCTGTTTTTCCTTTCCAGATCTGTGTCTTTGATCTTCATCTTCATAGTTCTTAGGCTTGGGATTTGTTTGTAGAACCTTTAATTTAGGGAAAACTGAAACAATCCTTACCAGCATATACCTAGGGTTTCGCCGAGGTCCGGATAACCCCTTAAGAACACCTTTCTTTCTGAAACCTAGCCCTCTGTTTTTAGGCCGACGTTATGGGTATGTGGAGACATAGGGTAGATACCCCAACCAAACTCGAGTACTTTAGGCGGGAGTTCTCTATTCCTGCCGATGTCCGTCTGAGGCTAGCTAAAGATACTGACTCTATCATGGCCACAGATGATTCAATGCCCTTTCCTGTAGTAGCTTTTATTGAGTGCGGACTCCGGCTCCCACTTAACATTCTTTTTCGCGAAATTCTTCATTTTTACAAGTTGAACCCTATGCAACTTGCCATAAACTCTTATCGAGTGATCAATGGTATCATAGCCCTAGCTAGGCAGGAGAATGTTAGGATCACCCTTGCCGATGTACAATATTGTTATACCATGTGCCCCCTTAACCTGAAGGAAAAAGGTTACGTCTACTACCTCAAGCCGAGGTCTACTGAATTCAAAATTGTAGCCGACCTCCCGGACTCCAACAAGGGAGCCGGGGATGATTTTGTCATTGCTTCGGGAAATTGAGAATTTGGTCCAGACGAAGATGTTCACCTCTATCCTCTTCCTCGAACAGTTAAAGAGGGCAAGGGTAAGAGCCCAGCGTCAATACTTAGTTATTTCTTTTCCAAGTCTTCAAAATTTTGTCTGTTTTAATGTCTGTTTGTTTGTCCTGCAGATCTTCATCAGCCACCAAAAAACTTTCGCCAATCCTTCTTCCCAGGAAAAGATTTAAAGAAGCTCCTAGATCTTCCAATCCATAAGCGCAAGGCTCCCCTGTTGCTGAATTTTATTCCGACATACAAATCCACATTGCCCGACGTCCCAAAAAGAAAGAAGAAGAACCTATCTCCTCCCTCTGCTACCACTCTGCAAACAACATCAACATCTCGGGCTGACCAAGGGTCAACCTCTGATCCAGCCGACCAACCATCAACTTCAGCCCTATACTTAATCCCAATACCAGAAAGGAAACGTCGGCGATGACTCGTCAAAACTGCTGAGATGGGTCGCCCGAAGCCTGTTGCCCAAGATCTCCTGGCCGACCTTCCCACCGATGTTGATGCTCAACCGACGCAAACCATGCCCCCACCAAAGCCGAAGAGGATTAAAAAGGCTCAGCCCAAGGCCAAAGCCGCTGAGATTAAGGCTAAGGATGCTCTGCCCATCTCTCAATTGGCTGAGAGTAAAAAGACTGCTTCTACCTCCACAAAAAGGTCTGCTGAGGCCCAGCCATCAGAATCCACCCAATCAAAGAAGCCGAGGTCATCGTCTGCGATGACCTCGGGTTCTAGAGTACCAAAAGTCCCTTGGAGACCAGAGATTACTCTGGAAGATAAGCCAATCCTAGCCAGCGACAGTGCTGATGACGTAAAGATCGGCGTGGCCCTAAGTACTGCTCTACTCCTCCCAGGAGATCTTGAGCGAAATGCCAAGATGAGTGAGTATGAGAACTACGTCTTTATGCTGCAACACTCTGTCCAAGTAAGTGCTTTTGTGTTGCAATCTGCTTTCTTTCTTAATTTGTAGAATTTTGTAACAATTTATGCCTTGTGTTCTTTCAGGCCATCCAACATGCCCACTCCCTCTCCATGCAAGCTTTTGAAACAAGGGAGAGGTTGGCCGACATGAAGAGGGAGGTTTCTGCTCTTAAAAAGGAGAGCAAAACTCTTCAGTTAAAAATGAAAAAGCTGGAAGGCCAGGCTGAGGCTGCCACCAAAGCCCAAACCCTAGCCGAAGAAAAGGCCGAGTCTGCTGAGGCCATCAAAAAAGTTGCCGAGGCCGAGAAGAGAGAGGCCGAGGTCAAAAAGGCCCAGGCTGAGAAAGAGCTTCAAAAGGCTCTGGCCACCAAAGAAGCTGAGATTAAAGAAGCTGATGAGAAGGCTTACTCCCAGGGAATGGCCGACGTCACTGAGGAGTACAAACTGCAAGTCATGCAGGCATGCAACAGGGGCTTCTCCCTTGGTTGGATGGCCCTTGCCAAAAAACTAAACATTCCTGATGACTCGCCACTGCGCAAAGCCGACGCTATTCCTCTGCCGTTCCCCCCTCCTCCTCCATTAAGTCAACCTGAAGGAGAATATGAATCTGAGTCTGAAGATGCCGATGAGGAAGAGGATGAGGCCCTGGTTAGAAGATCAAAGGATGCTGATGGGGCTAAGTCCCCTCCTCAGAATGAGCAAGTCCTTGATTTGACTCAAGATGAAGAAGGTGATGAGGTTATCCCTGAAGCTGCTCCTGACACTATTCCAGCCGACATCCCTTCCGAGGTTAAGACTGTTGAACAAACTCTTCAGGAAATTGACGCCGAAATAGCGGCAGAGAAGGAGGTTGAGGTTGTACCTGATCTCCAAATCCAACAATCTGGAGGAGAAGACCTTTAGCTTTATGTTCTTCTTTTGCTTACTTGTATTTTTTTTTTCCTTTATCTCTTTCTGAATAATGTAAGCTCTTGCGTGGCCGACGTGCCTCCTAATTTTGTAAATGTTAAACTCAACTTTCTTTTTCTTAACGCTTGAATCTTTATCTTTTGATTGCTTCTGCGTGGTTTCTATACTTAGAATATTTTTGCATGATTTACATATTTCTTTCCTTCCTTGTGCAATCTTCTCGGGGTTACATACCTCGGGTATAATAGCTACAAAACCTTTACTTCGGCAAGATACTGACCTGCAAACTTTTCATAAATTCTAACAAGTGTGAAACATGTACTACTCAATGTTAACTTTTCAAATTTTTTCTCAAGTTTTAATCAAGTGTTTAAACGGTGATCTCGGTCTAGCCTACTTGTAAATTGCTACAAATTTCAACAAGTGTTATCATATACTGTAAACTTTTCTCAGGTTATAACAAATGTTTAAGCATTAATCTACTTGTAAATTGCTACAAATTTCAACAAGTGTTTAAACAATATACTTAGCTTTTACCTCAACCTGTAAATTGCTGCAAATTTCAATAGATGATCATATGTCGGCTTAACGTTATCTTGTAAATTGTTACAAATTTTAACAAGTGTTAAGTATCTTCTTTGGTTGGACCAACCTGTAGTTTGCTATAAGTGTGCAAACTATAACCTCGGTTTCGCTTCGACTTGTAAATTGCTACAAATTTCAACAAGTGAAGAGAAACAGTAACCTCGGCTTAACTTCAACTTGTAAATTGCTACAAATTTCAACAAGTGAAGATAAGGAATCAGCTTAATTCCAACTTGTAAATTTCTACAAATTTCAACAAGTGAATTAAGGAATAATCTCGGCTTAACTTCGACTTGTAAATTGCTACAAATTTCAACAAGTGAAGATAAGGAATCAGCTTAATTCCAACTTGTAAATTGCTACAAATTTTAACAAGTGAATTAAGGAATAATCTCGGCTTAACTTCGACTTGTAAATTGCTACAAATTTCAACAAGTGAAGATAAGGAATCAGCTTAATTCCAACTTGTAAATTGCTACAAATTTCAACAAGTGAATTAAGGAATAATCTCGACTTAACTTCGACTTGTAAATTGCTACAAATTTCAACAAGTGAAGATAAGGAATCAGCTTAATTCCAACTTGTAAATTGTTACAAATTTCAACAAGTGAATTAAGGAATAATCTCGGCTTAACTTCGACTTGTAAATTGCTACAAATTTCAACAAGGGAAGATAAGGAATCAGCTTAATTCCAACTTGTAAATTGTTACAAATTTCAACAAGTGAATTAAGGAACAATCTCGGCTTAACTTCGACTTGTAAATTGCTACAAATTTCAACAAGTGAATTAAGGAATAATCTCTGTCTTTTTTCTGCCACCAATGTGAACCTGAATTCTTCTTGGGTTCTCATTATTCATGTTTCAAAAAACACCAACATGTAACTTTATCAATTGTATGTGTTTTAAAGAAAAAGGGAAAAGATTTTATTGATGACATCGGCCAAAAATTTTGCACATCTAATGATAGAAGAATTTCAAATTACAAGTGTTCCAAGGTCTTGGCAATGCTTTGCCCTCGTTATCTTCAAGCCGATAAGCTCCATTGCCTAATACCGAAGTAATTCTATAGGGTCCTTCCCAGTTTGGGCCAAGCTTGTCCTCTCTGGGATCTTTCTTGTTGCCGGCGACTTTTCTCAAGACTAGGTCGCCAACTTGAAAATCTCTTGGATTGACCTTCTTGTTGTAAGCTCTGGCAAGCTGTTGCTGGTATACTGCGAGCTGAATTGCAGCTTTCTCTCTTCGTTCTACCAAAAGATCCATATCTCGGGCTAAGATTATATCGTTGGTGCCATTCTCTACTCCCTGGGTTCTGATCCCTGGGATGCCGATCTCCAATGGGATGACTGCTTCTGTGCCATATGCCATGGCAAAGGGGGATTCCCTTGTTGATCTTCTCGGCGTAGTCCGATATGCCCAAAGTACGTTGGGCAACTCGTCTACCCACTTTTCTTTTGCTGCCTGCAGCCACTTTTTTATTCCATCCAAAATTACTTTGTTGGATGCTTCTACTTGCCCATTGCTTTGGGGAAAACTTGGTGTTGAAAAATAATTCTTGATCTTGAATTTCGCACAAAAGTTCTTGATGAGTTTGCTGTCATACTATGTTCCGTTGTCAGCAACTATTGCTCTTGGAATCCCAAATCTGGTGATGATGTTTCTCCATATAAAGTTCTTAACGTCCACATCTCGGATTTTGGCAAGAGGCTCTGCCTCTATCCACTTCGTAAAGTAATCTGTTGCTACCAGCAAGTATTTTCTTTGCCCAGTTGCCTGGGGAAGTTGCCCAACAAGGTCCATGCCCCATTGGGCAAACGGCCAAGGGCTGGATACTGGGTTCAGGTCAGCAGGTGGCTGATGTATCAAAGGTGCAAACCTTTGGCATCGTTCACACTTCTTCACGTAGGCTTCAGCATCCTTTTGCATGTAGGGCCACCAATACCCCTGGGTAATGGCCCTGTGGGCTAATGATCTGCCCCCAGCGTGGCTTCCACAAATTCCTTCATGAATTTCATATAGGAAATCATCAACCTGTAAAGGGTGTACGCACCTTAAAAGGGGTCCAGTGAAGGACCTTCTGTAGAGGTGTCCATCTGCTGCTAAACAGAATCTTGCCGATTTCAGTCTGACTTTGTGTGCCTCCTTATGATCTTCTGGCAGCTTTCCTTCTTTCAGGAATGTAACAATTGCATCCATCCAGCTTGGCCCCATGTCCACACACATTGTTTCCTGTTCTGTGCTCTTTGGTTCTATGCTCGGGCCCGACATATAGTCGATCATAATTGTCCTTGTTTTTCCAGTCTGCATTGAACTTGCCAAGTACGCCAACGCGTCGGCGTGGGTGTTGTCATCTCGGCTGACTTGGAGTAGTCGGCAATTTTGAAATAGGGCTGCCAATCTGATGACCTCTTTTGCATATGCCGACATCCTTTCGTCCTTGGCTGCAAATTCACCCGTGGACTGGTTAACAATAAGTTGTGAATCACAAAAAACTATTACCTCATCTGCTTCTGCTGCTGCTGCCAGTTTTAGCCCTGCAATTAATGCTTCGTATTCCGTTTCATTGTTTGAGGCCTTGAACCCCAAACGGATGGACTATTCTATTATTTCTCCATCTGGAGATATCAACAGTACTCCTGCCCCCGCTCCTTGTCGGTTCGAGCTTCTATCGACGAACAGTCTGAATGAATCACCGATGTAGATGCTGCAGGGTCTGAGTTTTTCCTTCCTTTGTTCTTTTGCCCTAGGCTGGGATTCCTTTTGCTTGCTGGGACAATGCTCATCCTGGCTCAACGGAGCCCGATGTTCAATGGTTTTGGGTGTGAATTCTGCCACGAAGTCGGCCAAAACTTGGCCTTTAATTGCTGTTCTTGGCCTGAACTCCAGGTCATACTTGCCTAGGGCTACTGCCCATCTTGCTATCCTTCCTGTTAAGTCTCCTTGTTGCAACAAGGACTTCAGTGGGTGCTCTGTTAGGACCACAATCTTGTGCACCTAAAAGTAATGGTTCAACTTCTTTGAAGCCATTACTAAGGCTAGCATTAATTTCTCCAGTGGTAGATACCTTGTTTCTGCATCGGCCAAGGTTTTACTAACATAATAAACAGCTTTTTGCTCCCCTTTTTCTTCTCGGATTAGTATTGTACTTACTGCGTGTTCTGAAACTGCCAAGTACAAAAACAGTTCTTCCCCTGGTTCTGGATTGGAAAGAACTGGAGTTGTGGTCAAGTACTTCTTTAGGTCGGTTAAAACGGCTTCGCATTCTTCTGTCCACAGAAAGTCTGTGGCTTTTTTCACCAAGTTGAAGAAGGGTCTGCATTTATCTGAGCTTCTGCTGATGAACCTATTTAGGGCTGCGGCCCTTCCAGTAAGCATCTGAACCTGTTTTGCCGACGTCGAGCTCTGCAGCTCTAGGATGGCCTTGATTTGGTCTGGGTTGGCCTCAATGCCCTTTCTCGTTACCAGATACCCTAAAAACTTACCTGATCCAACACCAAACGTGCACTTTGATGCGTTGAGTCGGAGCCGGTATGTTTTGAGTATATCAAAGACCTCTTTTAGGTCGGCAAGATGACCCTTAGATTTCTTGGTCTTCAAGACCATGTCATCGATGTAAACTTCTACCGTTTTGCCAATCAGGTGCTTGAACATTTTTGTTACTAACCTTTGGTAAGTTGCTTCTGCGTTTTTCAACCTAAAAGGCATTACCTTGTAACAGTACAGGCCTTTAGGGGTGATGAACGCGGTTTTCTCCTCGTCTGGAGGGTACATGGCAATCTGGTGGTACCCCCTGTATGCATCCAGAAAACTCATCCTTTCATGCCCTGAAGTAGCGTCTACGAGCTGGTCAATCTTGGGCAGAGGAAAGCTGTCTTTGGGGCAGGCTTTGTTGAGGCTGGTAAAGTCTACACAAACCCTCCATTTGCCGTTCTTCTTCTTTACCACTACTGTGTTGGATAGCCAAGTTGGGTAGTGAACTTCTCGGATGGCCCTGGCCTCCAGAAGTCTATCTACTTCTTCTTCTACTGCTTTGACGTGCATCAACATCGGTCTTCTGGCTCATTGAATCACAGGTTTTGCCGACCTGTCGACATTCAGTCTGTGGTAAGTGACCTCGGGGTCAATGCCAGGCATCTCGTAAGGTGTCCAGGCGAACACCTCAATGTTGGTTCTCAAAAAATCTTCCAGTTCTCTTTCCTCTTCTTCGGCTAAGCCTGAGCCGAGAAGAAAGAAGCGTTCTTCGTCGCCCTCCTGGACAAGGATTTTCTTTAGTGTCTCTTCACTCTTTTCGTTTGGCTCCTTGCCGACATCATCTATTACCTCCATGTCCTCGTCTTCAATCTTTGCCTCTTTTGGCTTTCAAATGCTGCAAGTAGTCTTCATTGCTGCCATGGAGCAAGTTTTTGCCTGCAGTTGATCTCCCCTGACTTCTTCAATCCCATGCTCTGTTGGGAACCGTAGTAGTTGATACAGTGTTAAGGGAATTGCCCCCATTGCATGCAACCATGGTCTTCCCAAGATAATGTTATATGGCGAGGGTGTGTCAATCACTATAAATTCTGTCTTGATCTTTTTAGTACCAGCTTGTACTTCCACGCTTGCTGCGCCCAGTGGCCATGTCGGCGTTCCATTGAAGCCGACCATAGGGCTGCTAGATTGTTCCAGGTCGTCAGGGTGAAGGCCCAGCTCCTTGTAACATCTGACGTACATGATGTCACAAGAGCTACCTTGATCTATTAGGATGCGTTTCACTTGGCATTCCCCAACCTGGAGGGATACTACCAAGGCATCATTATGCGGATGTTGGACCAACTCCAGGTCAGCTTCAGTGAAAGTTATCATCGGTCCTTGGCATTCTTCAGGCCAAGGTCTTTTGTATCTGACCTGGTTCACGTGCTGCAGGTGTTTTACTCTTTGGGTTTCTCCCCGAATGTCGCTTTCGTTCACCTTTGAGTGGATTACATTAACCACCCGTGGTCCTCCTGCCTGTGGTTACTGTGCTGGGGGAGGCGGTGCTGCTAGTGCTTGAGGCAATCTTGTCTGTTCTTCTCTTGTCATGGCCTCATCAACAAGGTCCCTCAGATGGCCTTGCCTTACTAGGTCTTCTAAGTGTGCTTTTAAGGCTCTGCAACCCTGAGTTGGGTGTCCTTCTTCATTATGGTAAGCACAGCGCCTACCAACGTTTCTTCCCATAAATTCCCCTGGTGCTCTTGCCGGTGCCCTGAAATAGGGTTGATTTCGTATTTGGTCTAGGACTTTATGGATAGGGATTCGGAACACCGTAGTTACTGCCTGTTTACCCTTCAATTTTGTTTCTTGTTTGGTCGGCCCGTTGGCACCTCGGCCTCGCTTCGGTGAGCCGTTTCCCTTCTCCTACTTTATCTCTTTGTTTCCCGACGTATCTTCCTCGACTCTAGCGTACTTCTCGATTCTCGCCATGAGTTCCTCCATGATTTTTGGCAATGTTTTTGCCAAAGACTTCCATAGTGGGCAGTCATCTTTCAGGCCATTTTTGAAAGACACGACCGCCACTTCTTGGTTGCATTCGGGTATTCGATTGAACACCTCGTAGTATCTCTTCGCGTAGGCCCTAAGGCCTTCTTCCTTGGTGATTCTTAAAGCCATCAGGGCGTCGACCCTCAAGGGCTGTAATTTGTTCGTTACAAACCTGGCTACAAACATCTCGGCCAGGCCTTCCCATGTCTTTACGCTTCCCTTCGGTAGTTTATGGAACCAATCAGATGCAATTTCCCCAAAGGATGAGGGAAATACTTTGCAAAGCAACGGCTCATTCCCACTGTATAATGCCATTGAGTTCAGGTATAGTCCAACATGAAAGTTGGGATCTGACTTACCATCATAAATTTGGAACCTTGGCATACTGAATCTCTTTGGTGCTTCAAATTTGTCCAGTTCCACCGAGAACGGTGTTCTCGGCTTAACTGGGGATGTCACCTCGGCTTCAACATTCTGCTACCTCCTTTTGAGGTAATCCCTCAAGTCCTCCTTACTCCTACCTGGAGCTTGGCTATCTCTGGACTTCAATCTTTTTGGCACACTGCTTTCGGCCTCGTGGTGGGCCCGTTTTGATCTTTCTCCATGGGTTGTGTCAAAGCAGAGTGCCTGCCCTTGAACATGCCGATGTTCTTTGGGCCCTGGATCCTTCATTCTTCGGGACTCTTCTTGCCTCGGCTCCTCTCGTCCGACTTCCCTGGAAGGTCGGTGTGAGTGCCTTCCACTCCTGGTGTGCTGAGGGGCTTCGGGGATTGCTTTCTTTCCTCCCTTCTGGGTGTTAATTGCCGGCATCGGCGTATCTTGCAGCGGGTATGGTGGCTGCATAACATTATTTTGCATCATGAAGTTGACCACTGACTGTAGGTCTGCCAACTTGTTTGCCAAGTCTTTTACTTCCTCATCTCTCCGTAGGCACCTATCCCTCCATACCTGAAGGTTATCTTCGTTATAATACTTGCTTTGGTCTGTTCGCTTCGAAGTACCGCCCTCCTGGTCGACGTCTTTCTCTCCGTGACCCTGGTCATGATTTTCTGTACTGTGGTTGTCTCCTTCAACGTCAAAATCAATTGGTCTGCCACTCCTAGCAGGAGTGTCGCCCCCAATGTTCTCCCTCTGTCCGTCACTAGCCATCTATTCTTCTAAGATTCCCACAGACGGCGCCAAATTGTGTGAGTAATTTTCTGACCACACTGCCCGCCTAGTAAATAGCTAGAGAGCACCGGCAGAATAGATGGCTTTAACAGACCTGTAACAAAAAGGAAAGGCTCCAGCGGTGGCTCTTCCACCCGGGGGCACTCCGACGATCAAGTCAGTATATCTCTCAAAGATAATCAAGTGCTAAATTCATAAGCTTGAGTATAAAACTGCGTACCTTAGACCCACAGGGGTGCCTCTCTTTTATAGTTTACTGAATCCAAGTCCCACTAGAAGTCTGATTTCTATGGACTCCAATTCAATGTTAACTTTAGACTCTTCAAGAGATAAAGATAAACTCCCTAAGAGCTTTATCCTTATCTTAGCAAAGTCTTCTCTTTACTCTAGGACTCTTGTCCCTTATCCGCTTATCTCGGATTCAGATATCTTCGGAGATCACCTCGGCCTTGCCTAGGTAACCTCAGTATAACTACCAGGACACGTGGCACCTCGGCTGACACGTCGGCATCACCATGCCACGTGTTGGTATTCAGAAAATACATCCCCACAGACAACATGGAATTGTGGCAACTGTAGGGGAATTTAGAATGTCCCAAAATGGAATCAAAGCATGAATGTCCCTTCCCCCCCCTTCCCCAAAAAAAAGTGTATGAAAGTTAATACTGATATTTGATTAAGTTTCATTCATACAACATATAGTAAAGAAGTGATAATAAGGTATTGAATGATCTTGGCATCTTGTTGTCTTCTATTTTTCTTTTAAATTTCACTTCAAGCATTGAGGAAGAACTTGCTATAAACTGACAAATTGTTGCTTTTAGTGGCAAGTCTCAATAGGGTGGGAGAAATAAGAGTTCTTCTGTTTCTGAACAAGAATCTGTCACTAGTCTTGCTTATTAGTAACTTATATCTAAATACTAGTTAACCATTTAGAAGTTTCTTTTTAGGACAAAGCTAGGGTGTGATTGAATATGACACACAACAACAGTTGGAAGGGAAAAAGGGCAGAGGAGTTGATACCATCATAATATCAAAGTAACTTGTGCGGCTTACCGGAGACAAAATCCAATTCATTGTGGCCTGGAAGGCATTTTCGAAAATTACATTTTCCATCATCAAATTCAGCCAGCAAATGAAATCTGGTATAAAAAACTTGTTTTCTATCAAAATTGTGAGTCTGAGAGAAGAGCATATCAAAAAACAACACAGACAGCCAATATAATCTACATAATACCAGTGTAGAGTGTCAAGTTAAGCATTGCAAATCAATTAAGTCCATCATTGAATTCGAGGATGGTTCCAACTTCCAATTGCACATAAACCTACAAGATAGAACTCACCCAAAGCTGAAACCTTAATTATTCTTACATGACTCTTTTTGGGGTAAGTGATATTTACAGTTACCATTTTGGGGGCATTATCATGAGCTGAAGAATACATGGGAATTGCCCCGTCACTATTGATGGAGAAAAACCAAAATTAGAAAAGAAAAAAAAAGGTGACTTTTTTAGTTTTTTTGTTCCCTAATGCAATGCATTGTAAACAAAACAATGTATTATAAGGCAATAAGAGAACTGTCATACCTGCTACACTGTTGACAACAACTCTTGCAGTCTTTGACTGAACATCACAAACTTTAAAAGATATGACATTTTGTTCAGAACGTGTGGTATGACAAGTTCAGAACGTGTCCCTTTCAAAATTTTGTGTTCATTAAGTCCTTGTTACACCCGTGAGCTTAAATCCATTTCAATAGTAATAAAAAAAAATTCTTAGGAATCAACAAAAGATATGACATTTTGTTTGATAAACCCACCCTTATCTAATACCTCCCTACCCTACTCCTTCTCCCTAGTCACCAACACAGAATCCCAAAACAAACTAGGAAAAATCTTGTTTTTTCCCCTCCTCTACTACTCTGTTTTTTCCCCTCTCCTGCCATCACCCATCCACCCTAGGAAACCCACGGGTTTTGATGTGGTTGATATCAATCAAGAAAGAGTTTCGTTTGGATTTATGGCCAGCCCAGATATCTTACTTCGAGTTAATCACAATCAACATAAACTTCTCAATCAAAATCCATCCTCTATTTTTGTTGATTTCCAAAATGATTTACTAAGATGTGAGCATTTTTAAATTTTTCTATGTGGCTGGCTGGGACAGAGAAAGGAAAGGAAGAGAGGGGATGGCGGTTGGTCCTTGTAAGTGGGGAAGACAAGAGACGGTTCGGTGATGGTGACGGACGATGGGGGCTACTATAGAAGAGAAGGAAACATAATGCCATTAGAAAAGAGATAGTGTAAAGTTTTAATATTGGTAGTAGTAGAATCGTAAATCTATCCCACATCGTTCATAATCTAATTAGAAAAAAGATAGTGTAAAGTTTAAATATTGGTAGTAGTATAATCGTAAACTTATCCCACATCGTTTAAAAACAACGCATAATGTTTGAATATAAGGGGTGAATGAGACATCTAATAATTGCCGAGCTAAGTAGCATTAGCTTATGACTCAAGCGAGGGCACCAAAGTGGTTGGATGATGGTAAAGTTGATAGATGGCTTCAACGCTTGAACTCAAGCTAGACCAGCGAACCTGTAGGTTCTAGCTAGCTTGGTTGAACTCAGGCTAAACCGATTAAACCACTAGGTTCTAGCTAGCTTGGTTGAACTCAGGCTAGACAGTGAACCTGTAGGTTCTCTGGCTATAGCTTTAGTTTAAGTCATTGGACAACCACCACTTTATTTATTTATTTATTTATTTTTACATGTAGTCAAAAATAAAAAATTAATATTGTGATGATCAAGGATGAACTTTTATTTTTCATTTATAAAATAAATAAATTAGTACTGTTATGATCATGGATGGATCTTGAAAATTTGAAAATCTAAATATACTTTCGCACCCTGTGAATTAGTCCTTGGTGATGATTACAAAACATAAAAATGATGATTTTTTCTATTTCAATCAATAACATTCCGTGGGTTTCGCAACTAACCAAAAAAACTCATTTTTTTTTTCATTTGAATATTATATTTTTTAAATTTGCCTCAAAGATTTTAAATTTTTTGTCTATCTAGTGTAGAATGATCTAAAAATATCACCAACTTATTTTCACTTTTATTTTTAATGAATTGTTTTCAATTTTTTTTTTTATAATTTATTTGGTCCATATAGTCGAGTAGATTCTAAAACGCAAAGTGTTTTGAAAAAAGTTAATAAAAAATGACCCCTCCCCAAAAAAAAGGACCCAAATACTTACCGTAGTTCCACTAAGTTTTCTTTACGAAAAATTAAAATTCAATCGTATTTTCAAAAAATAATTAGAAATTTATTTAAAAAATAATTTTAATTTTAATATTTACAAAATTTAACACTCTGATCAGATTTTTTTTTTTCAAAAAAATAATTGAAAATATATTCAAAGCATAATAAATATTTAAAAACTTTGACAAGGGAGGGTTCGGTAATGGTGGCGGACAATGTTGGCTACTACGGAAAAGAAGGAAATATAATCTCATAAGAAAAGAGATAGGGTAAAGTTTTAATATTGGTAGCAAAAAAATCGTAAATCCATCCCACATCGTTCATAATCTAATTAGAAAAGAGATAGTGTAAAGTTTAAATATTGGAAGTAGTATAATTGTAAACTTATCCCACATCGTTTAAAAGCAACGCATAATGTTTAAATATAAGATGTGATTGAGACATCTAATAATCGCCGAGCTAAGTAGCGTTAGCTTATGACTCAAGCGAGGGCACCAAAGTGGTTGGATAATGGTAAAGTTGAAAGATGGCTTCAGAACTTGAACTCAAGCTAGACCAGTGAACTTGTAGGTTCTGGCTAGCTTTGCGTTGCTGAGTTAAGTCATTGGACAACCACTTTCTTTTTTTTTTTTACATGTAGAAAATAAAAAATTAATATTGTGATGATCAAGGATGGAATTTTTTTGGGGCTTTTTATTGATAAATCCCATTTAGAAGTGTTCTAACCCCAAAAATCCATGAAGGAATTCTTTAAACCACTTAGTCCCATGTATTTATGCTTTTATTCCATAAAATTCTTTTTCTTGATTGACATTATTTTCTTCGGTGGTGCTACATGCACTAATTAGTGTACACACTAGTGTAATGATATCATTATTGACCTTATGTATTATACAAATTACAAATACCCAAAACCTCTAAAATTATACCACATCACTAGTTGGTACACTAGTGTGTACACTAATTAGTGCATATAGCATTATTCTATTTTCTTAGACTCTTATGCCCTTATATTTAATATTGATATTTAATGTTGATATTTAATGTTCGGGGAGAAGAGAGAAGGGAAAGGACCAAGGCATAGGAAATTTCATACACAAAATAAATAATATTGATGTCATTATTTTATATTATTATATAATGTGAATATATTTTTAATTTACAACACATTAAAAATAATGTGAACATTCTCTCTCATCTGATGTGAATACATTCTTAATTGACAACACATAAAAAATATTGTGAATATTCTCTCTCATCTGATGTGAACGTTCACAACATCTTTCAGAAAAATTCTCTCTCATCTAATGTAGTGATGTGAAGGTTCACAACATGTGAAACTTCTTATTTTTAATTGACAACACATTAAAATAACGTTCATTATATTTTTAATTGATAACACATTTTTATTCACAACATGTAGTGATGTGAACATTCACAACATGTGAACATTCACAACATGTGAACATTCTCTCTCATCTAACATAGTGATGTGAACATTCACATTCGTATGTTTTAGTATGACTATTCACATCATGTAATTAACAACACAATGACAAAAATTCATTTCAAATTAATGTGAATATAATGATGTGAATATTCATTTCAATTGCATGATGTGAATATCCATATCATGTAATTGACAAGACAATGATAAAAATTCATTTCAAATTAATATGAATATAATGATAGTCAATATCTTGATGCATAAGAACTACCAAAACATAATGACAATCAACATTAAATGTCAACATTAATAGAGGGTAGGAGAGATTGAGAGTGTTTTTGTCACGGCCCACTTTTTATTACTCGAAGTCATTACCAAGTTCATTAACTTAATTCAATTTCAGAGGCAACATGCGGAAATAAACTCAAATGTTCAACTAAAAGGAATGAACAACAATTCTCTCTTTCGAATGCTAATTAAATACAACATGAGTATTCTGAATAAGTTGCCCTCAGGCTTACAACATTAAATAATCAAATGAAGGGCACAACCCTTTTACATATACATGGCGTTCCGCCTACAACAAAGAGGCCCCGTGGCCAACAGATAAGAAGACCCAAATCTTGTAGTTCATCCTGCTAAACACCTGAAAGAGATTCAACAACGTGGGATGAACATATAGTCCAGTAGGGATCTCAGCATGGCCCTCAACAATAACAACTTACAGATAGCTATGATCATGAATGCTCATTCTCATACTAGAATAGTAATGTGACAATTTACACGATATATATATATATATATATATATATATGTATGAACTTTTCTTGAAGACAACCATTTCAATCAACGCCATAGGCGATTCAATTTTCTTTTCTTCTCATTAATCCCCGTTCCTAATCTTTCATAACATTAACAATACTTTAGGAAATAAATTCACTAAGCCCACTACTCTCTTCCATTTTCCAAACATACACAGACATACCTTTTCAAAACATATATATATTTCTTAAAAATATCCATTCTCCTTCATACTTTCCAAAAGACAAAAAATGACATTTTGGCTTCTTCCTGATACAATCAAATCAATACATGCATCGTTATAAAAGGGGAGATAACAACTCACCAACATGCATAAGACAAACCAATGAAGCAACTCGGCCCTCCAAAACCGTAATCAACACAATCCATGATATTCCCAGACACACTGGAACATCAACAACAGAACTTTGCTCTACTAGCCATGTGCGTAGTAAGCCAAAGATACACCTCTCACAACAACATGCCAGTTTACCAGGCGCTAGCTGGAAGGGTATGGTGCCTTATATTCTCAGCGCAGTCAGTTCTCCAGGCGCTAGCTGGAAGGTCACGGTACCTCTGATTCTTAGCGCAAGGTATATCACCACCAATCGAAATGCAAAAAGGCATAACCAACATGTGTAACACATATACACAAACCATCAAGATGCAAGCAATGTGTTAAAGTATATGAACACATAACTACCTCCTCCTGAGCAAGCATACATATATAATGTATCTCAACACTTTATCACATACGACATTCAATCATTAATGGTATAATGCATACACGACAAGTTAACACAACCACGTCATCCTCCACCGATGACCAAGGACAAAACCTCTAGATGCATGTATATTGTACATCTATTAACAAATCCAATTATCATGAGGTCCCAAACCCATCAACAACCCAAGCATGGTAGCTACAAATTAATTCCCCCAAATATGTGCACTCGACATGCATGATACAACAATCCAATTCCCATAATTATTTTCTATGACTCACATAGAGTTAAAGTTTCATTCTTCACTTTCAAAATCAACATGTTCCACCACTTATTTCAAAAACACTTTTCTCATTTTCCCAAAATCAATTCCATTCCTTTCATAACCTTCCAAATTAATTATGCAAATTAAGTCATAATTATTAAGTTAGGGTTTTTCTCCCTCTTTCTCACGTTGACCAGAAAGGTTCAATCTGCAACAATATACACAAAGACCTCATTTGAGACCTAAAATACACAAGTATTTGCCCAAAGAACAAAACCCCTCTTTTAATTTATCATGACACATATAAATTAGGGCTTTTCTATATTTCAACAACAACGTGCTAGTTTACGCCACAATTAGTCCAATGAACAACCAAAGACAATAAATCCATTTTTTATCAACCAACTCTAGGTTTCCTCATGATTTTCAAACAAACCCAACATAGGTATGGTTTTCATGCAATACAAAACTACCACATGTCTATCTATAGACGAAGTATTGAAAAAGAACAAGGAAATCCCTACCTCAAATGTAGAACTCAAGGAGAAGAAGAGCAAAACTCGGAAGTGCTCCAAATCCCAAATTTCTCGGATCAAAACGAAGCCCTCGACGATCAACACAACTTTTACAAAGTCCAAAGGGTAGGAAGACACTCTAACTAGATCAATCCTAAGAGAAAAGTTAGGTTTTAGAGTGAGGTGCTCTCCAATGGAGGTTTTGAAAAAGTAAGAGAGAGAAAGGAAATCATAAAGTGATCAAAAAAGTGATTTCACGGACTGATATAAAAATAGGTCCGCTCGAGCGTACAACACCCCGCTCGAGCGTCAGACACAGGTTCACGCTCGAGCGTCCAAAGATCCGCTCGAGCGCCGGATGCACTCTCCCAGAATTTTCTGTAGACGTCCAAAATGCTGAGAGAAGGAAATTCACGCTCGAGCGTCCAAACTGCCGCTCGAGCGGAGAGACCAAAGCCTGGGCAAAATTCCTAAGCTTTAAAACACAACCAACTTATTCCCAACTTGCCCAACACAACCCAAAACTCTAACACAAAGAGTAAGGGATAGGAATGAGGATAAGACAACAACGAATCTACGGAACCGAGTCCAGATTACAGTTAAACGACAACAGGGAATACCGGGATCGCTATAACCTCCCCCCCGTTAAAGAATTTCGTCCCTGAAATTCAGAACACGCCAAAAGCACAAGGCCAACTGATCACACAGCACCTAACACCCGAGTACTAGGAAAGAAACTATTCTCCCTACAAACCTTAGATTCACTCTTACCAAGGAAGAGATTAACCAAGGGGACACGTTCCAAATGACAACACTCAAACACGAAAAACTACAATAAAACCAAACCTTCCCGAAACAATTTACCAACATCTGACTAGCGCTTCAGGCTAACTCACTACCCAACAACAAAATTCCTAAAAAGTAACCAAAGCAGATCTTCTGAGGAGATAATAAGAAAAACATTTTCTTGCTCATGAGACATTTCTCAAAGACAGTCAAATTTTCAATGTTGACATTCCGAAATAAATCTTTCATTTTCTATGCGTAACTCAAAAGTTTTGTAAACGTTTTTCACAAACACGGTGTTATCCAAAACACATAATCATCCACAATTTATTTGCCAAAAATCATTCATTTGGAATTCCTCAAAACCCTTGAATTAAATCAATTTCTCAACAACGCATTTAAATGGCCCAAACACTAGGAAAATTTTGTTTTCCATTTCTTTCCAAAATAATACCATCAACAACCACCACTCACACAGTGATGCCACAACCAACACGGAACATAACATTTCTATAATGATAGTTAATAAAAATAACAACAGTACTATCAACACAAAAGGCATAAGAAATTCATGGTTTTGCAATTTCATCCCGCCTCCCTTCACTTAACCGATTTAATAATATACACCTGGCTCAGAACCTGGCCAAACAATTAAATGAGATAGTAACTCATATAAAACATTTTTCACTTCATAATAGATAAGCATATGAGCTATATCAATCTTTCAATAGATACACATTTTGGTGCTGTATCATCGGAGTCCATCCCCTATCTCCTCCCAAACAATATACATACATAATGCATAAAAAAAAAATCCAATCATTCATAATGATCATTCAATACACAAATTTGCCGTGCCATTATAACCGTCATTTTCAATGACACAACCGGATGATTAGTTTCAGTTTTCCTTAATCAACACACAAAGTCTCCAACAAACGAGACTAACCTTAAGGTGACCGATGTCAACCCAAAACCCGATACCAACAAGCTGACTAATCAACTCAATAAACTCCATACTCAGTAATCCACACACTGATGTGCCACTAACCCCAAACACGGAGTTCCCCACACAAACCCCCAAATTTTGGAATCTCAATGGATCTCCTAAAATCGAACCACATCAACATTGTGTGTAACGCCCTCAAAATAATAACATTAAACTCATCAAATAAGACATACATTTACATATAAACTAACCACATTCTTTTATTCATTAGAGTTCCATTACATACGTATTACATGTTAACATCATAACAAAATGCCCTACGGGCTTACAGCTTTCCAAGTTAACACTTGGTTACAACAAAAGAGTACTAACTCGTTTACACATTAAGCCCTAGGCTTGAAGTTACATGTAATACATCAAAAGTTAAGCGACAAAAGTATGTCCGCCACTAGCCTCCCAGCTATGTCCTTGGAAGTGGCATGCTTCCTGCACCTGAAAATGATATTCCCATATAGGGTGAGCCACAGCCCAGTAGAAATACACTAAACCAACCATGGACAATGACTAAAATATTAGCAATTGATAGATGGTCAACACTGATACAATCACATAAATCACATATTTATGTCTTACAACTTATGAGTCTAAGTTACCTTTCATTTTCCCTTTTTCAACAGATAAGCATGCTAGCTCTATCATCATTTCCACAGATATGTATAAAAACTATATCTCACATTCAGATAAGCATAAAAGCTATATCTACATTCTCAACAGATATGTATAACAACAATATCCCACATTCACAGACAAGCATATAAGCTGTATCCACACTTCACAAAGATAAGCATATGAGCTCTATCTTCACTTCTCTAGACAAGCATATGAGCTGTGTCTACGGAGTTCATCCCCTATCTCCTCCCAATACTTATCCGGTTTAGAGGTACATTCCCTATCTTCCCCTAAACCGCGGAGTACATCCCCTATCTCCTCCTCTACACATAACATATATAAACACATTGGTTCTATATACAATCACCCAATACATACAATTAATGTATTCTATCAACCGTCAAGTTCCATGACACATTTCATTGATTAGTTTCAGTTTACCTAATCATCATGCATTGTCTACAACAATCACGACTATCCTCCACCGATAACCCAAAGCAGTTATTTCTAAAACAGAAAATAAATGCACAAATGGATATTCAATCAACATTTCATTTCCTCATTTCTCACCAATTAATTATCCCAATTAATTAAACAATGTAATTAGGCCATTTTCCATAATTACCATTTCAACCCTTAGGTCCCATTTCCATCAGTGAATTAACATCTATTCCATTTTTCCATGCCAAACATGCATCTAGGTTTATTATGAATAAAACCTCAACTTTTGTAAAATTACACAAAAGCCCCAAACTTTCACAAAATTACCAAACCAAGCCCAACATCTCAAAATACCAAAATTTAAAGACAAAACCCATAGAGAGGAGTAGGATATCCCTACCTTGAAGTTTAAGCCACAAAGGAGATGAAGACTCCAAGATCAACTTGCTCCAAATCCAAACTTTTTCAGATTAAATCGAAGCTCTCAACGCCCTCTATCTTTTTAACAAAGGCCCTAGGCTAGATTCACACCCTAGGGAGATCAAATCTTAGAGAGAGTGCAAGTTTAGAGAGAGAGGGTGTCGGATTTAGGGTTTAATCAAAGAAAGGGACTGAAAAAGTGATGTTTAAGACGCTGCTGTCCGCTGATATAAAGCACGCTCGCTCAAGCGACGACTTGGTCGCTCGAGCGACCAGACACAGAAAACTCTCGCTCGAGCCAAGAAGTTCTCGATCGAGCGAAGAAAAATCCAGACCGCTCGAGCGAAGGAAGCTCGCTCGAGCCAAGAAATGGAACTCTCAGGTCCAGAACCAGACGCAACACTACTCTCGCTCGAGCGACAACTCCTCGCTCGAGCGAAGGACAAAAAATCTGGGCAGCAACACTAGGCTCCCAAACACAACCAACCTGTAACAAACCTGCCCAACACATCCCATAACTCAATATACAAGGTACAAAGGATGCAAACTAGATAATAAACAACAACCAACATCCACGGACACATGTCCGGATCACTGTACAACAAGGGTAAACCCGGGATCGCTATATTGTGTCTAAGGGAATCATTATTTGCCCCTCCCATTGCTACCTAGCAAGCCTGCTCATCTCCTCGACTCAAGACCGACATGGTCAACCTCAATCACGAAGGACAATCTTGACCAACGCTATTCTCATTACTCTAGAACTCAAACTGTTCTTCCTCCGAAGAATGCTGCCAGCATTCACTCACAAACCATATCCCCATAATTGATAACCAATCACACTACAAACATTACCCCTATACAACCGATGGGGTCACTACGGACTCACTAAGTGGCAAGGCCCAAAACACGAACCAACATACAAGTACCAAGCAAGCAACAACAACAGGATCATTGATTTCCTTTTACAACTTCTCAATAAACATAATAGAGGGTTCGAAATTTCATATATACTCCCTAATACATGAGAATTGAACAAACAACAAAGTGCATACATATACGATACATAAACATGGTGTCTCAGCATCCGACAGTACACCGGTCAACAACAAGATGATTCACCTGATACACCACCGGCCAACAACACAAAAGTCCCCCTTCCAAGGTAATACCATAGGGCTAACTAATAAGTCGCCCCTCGCGAGGCTCTCGAAGCCCGGCCTGCACGTTTCTGGTACCGATAACGTCCCCGACTGGACGGGCACGACTGAGTCTGACTAGGTTTTGAAACACTTGCAGAATTCACACGCAAAGGGCAAAAACGTCTACCATGGCCCAGCTGACCACAAACAAAACAACCACCAGACCCCCTATTCTGAGACTGGTCCGAAACCTGCACCTCCCCGGACCTCCCAACAGAAGAGTTCGAAACCTCTGGCGAAGAAAAGGAACCAGCCCCTGACTGAGCGTGTTTCCACCTCCACCCCTTACTGAGCCTAGAGCACTTAGGAACCGTAGGACTTACCGAAACTGTCTCCTCCTTAACCCCATCATTACTCATCACCATGGCCTCCACATGGGCTGCTGCCTCGACTAAATTATAATAATCCTTCCAAAAGGATCCTGCTACCTTCTCCCGAATATCGAAACACAACCGTTTCTCAAACTCATAACAACGACGCTCCTCTGTTGCCACCAACTCTGGAGCGAACCTCGACAAACTAGCAAACCGCATCTCAAACTGTGCCACAGGAGTATCATCCTGGTGCAACTCCAAAAACTGATCCCTCAACCTTTCCCGAGCAAAATGAGGGAAATACTTGGCCCAAAAGGCCTCGATAAAAGCAACCCACGTGCCACCTACCGTACTTTTAGCATGCTTCCACCAATAACTCGCATCACCCTTCAATTGAAAAGTCGCCAAAGAAACCCTCAACTCCTCATCTTCGACTCTGAGCATATCGAGAGTCTTGGTAATCTGCTCCAACCAACTCTCTGCCTCCAACGGTTTAACCTCCCCCACGAACTCTGGTGGGCTGGAACGGAAAGCCTCTTTAGTAAGCTTGAGAGTATGCCCACTGCCGCCTTCAGTGCGAGCTAGGGCGTCTTGCACTGCTCTCACAATCTCACGTGCGACATCCTCGCCGACAGCCGATGCTGCAACGGCGGGTGCTAAAGGAACTGCTGTGCCCCTACCGACACGCCTACTACTCAACCGTCCTCTACTTCCTCGTGTAGGCATCCTATACAGCACAAAATAAATTACACTTAGTGCATAACACAATAGCCCGCTCCGAGGCACACACTACCGCCAAAAGGTCACAAGACACACTTAGTCTCAAAGTGTACACCTTTATTTGTAACGCCCTCAAAATTAACCCATTATATATCATTAACATGCATTATTTAAAGAAGACAATTTATTAATTCATTCATCAGAGTATTACCAAATAAAGTATTACATGTAACATCGGATAAAACGCCCTACAGGCTTACATCTTTCCAAGCCAACACTTGGATACAAAAATATGAGTTCTAACTCAACAAAAGAAAAGCCCTAGGCTTGAATGTTTACATGTACTAATAATTAAAGACAATTAACTAAAGGTAGTCTTCTCCAATCCAGAAGCCAAACCCTCCCAAGCTAAGTCCTTGGAGGTAGTTTATCACCTGAACCTGAAAATGATGTTCCCATAAAGGGTGAGCCACAGCCCAGTAGAAATATACTAAACCACTTATAAGCAATGAATAAAGCAATAGTATTCAACAGATGGTTAACCAAGATAATCAATTACTTCATTTTACAATCTCATGACACTATTGTCTAAGATACGTTTTACTTTCCAATTTTATCAACATGGCTCAGAACCTGGCCAAACTTACAACAGTGAATCGCATATATAATATTCACATCCTTCCAATATCAACAAACAAATGAGACTCAAGCTCAAATCAAACACTTCATACTTCCAGATTGATACACATTTTAGTGCTGTATCAATAAAACACTTCTATATAAATAAGCACACATAAAAGTGATGCTAATGGAGTCCATCCCCTATCTCCTCCCAAACAAAATCCGGTTTAGAGGTCCATCCCCTATCTTCCCCTAAACCGTGGAGTACATCCCCTATCTCCTCCCACACACAAAACAATGTATGCAAATGCAATGCTCAATCAATACACGTATTTTCTGTATCAATGCCATAGTCAACATTAATGACTTAACCAATGTGATTAGTTTCAGTTATTCCTAATCCACATGCAATGTCTACAACAATCACGACTATCCTCCACCGATAGCCCAAAACAGTTATTTCTAAACTGAAAATAACTATGTCAACAATTCAATAGACAAATGATACCAATTACCCAATTACGCCATTTAATCAATGAATTCCATGAATTTAACCCTCTTTTCCCAATTCCATGAATTACTCATACAAATTAATTCAATAATACAACTAGGGTTTTTCCCAAAATTTATCAAAGTATCCCCAACATGTTAAAATACCAAAACTTAGAACAAAACCTATATAATGGAGTAGGAAATCCCTACCTCGAAGAAAACAACACAAATGGTGAAAACAAAGATGAGTGCCCAATTACCAAAGTGCTCCAAATTGCCAAATGTTCAGATTAAATGAAAGCCCTCAACTCCCTCTATCTTTTATATGAAGGATCTAGGGTAGAAACACACCCTAAGTGGATCAAATCTAAGAAAGAAAGTGAGTAGGGAGAAGGAGAAGTCGGACCTAGGGTTTGGAATCAAAAAGAAGATGAAAAGGACTGATCAAAACCCGCTGCTGTAAATATATACTAGACAGGCTCGCTCGAGCGAAGACTTGGTCGCTCGAGCGACCAGACATAGAGAAACTACGCTCGAGCCAAGGAAGCCTTGCTCGAGCCAACAACCCAAAAGCTCGCTCGAGCGAAAGAAAGCTCGATCGAGCGAAGAACTCAAACCCTCAGGTCTGTAACCAGACACACGCTCGAGCGAAGGAACTATTGCTCGAGCGAAGAACGAACTAACTCGCTCGAGCGAAGAAAAGCTCGCTCGAGCCAAGAATGCAAAGCTACAGGTCCAAACCAGACGCAATCTCTCGCTCGAGCTACCAAACCCCGGCTCGAGCGAAGAACCAAAAACAACAGCTCGCTCGAGCGACAAACTCCTCGCTCGAGCGAAGATCCAAAATACTGGACAGCAACAATTGATTTCTAAACCCAACCAACCTGAAACAAACCTGCCCAACACATCCTATAATTCCAAATGAGAAAATAAGGGACAACAACAACCATTATACAATGACAGAATCTACGGAACCTATGTCCGGACACAATAGTCAAATAGGAAAAAGACCGGGGTCGCTATAACCTCCCCCCCTTCAAAGAATTTCGTCCCCGAAATTAAGCTTAAGTTTTTGAAAACAGATTTTTCTCAATTCCCAATGATATTATAAAACAATAATAGACAGCTTGACCCAATGCTGGTCACTTCATCTCTTTATCAAGAGGCATCTCACAACATATACAAAATAACATATATTTCAACCTGTATCAATATAATGCATTATTCCTTTCAATGTTAACAATTCTCATATCATATTCAATCGCATGATATATACAACCCATTCACAATGTACTCAACAAATGCAATGTTACACTAAACTTCTATAATGAAGCAAGTTTCAAGATACACTCTTTTACCAAAACTAACCCAATGTTTTACAACTTAAGACATATATAAAGCTCTTAAGTTTAACAATATAACAGAATTTAATTATAAGATTACAAATCAATAAACATGTCCGGATATTTCTCGCGGACATCTAACTCACGTTCCCAAGTGGCTTCTTCCACTCCGTGGTGTTTCCACAAAACTTTGACCAAAGGGATGGTTTTGCCTCGCAAAACTTGATCCCGCCTATCCAAGACCCGAACCGGTCTCTCCTCATACGAAACATCCTCATCAACCACTAAATCGGTCCAATCCAACACATGTGATGGATCCGGCTCATACTTCCAAAGCATACTCACATGAAACACGTCATGTACTCCGGACAACTGCGGCGGCAAAGCTAAACGATAAGCAGCCTCGCCAATCCTCTCAAGGATCTCAAACGGACCAATGAACCGAGGGGACAACTTCCCACTCTTCCCAAACCTCATCAAACCCCGTCTAGGTGATATCTTCAGAAAGACATGATCACCCACCGCAAACACCAAGGGTCTCCTCCTACGGTCGGCATAAGATTTCTGACGACTCTGTGCTGTAACAAGCCTCTTACGGATAAGCCCAACTTTCTCTGTCGTTTCCCTCACCAACTCTGGACCTAACAGAGGTGCATCACCCACCTCAGCCCAACAAACAGGAGATCTACACGGTCGGCCATACAATGCCTCAAATGGTGCCATACCGATACTAGACTGGAAACTGTTGTTGTAGGCAAACTCCACCAACGGCAAATGCCTCTCCCACGACCCACCAAAGTCTAGAACACAACCCCGAAGCATATCCTCAAGTATCTGAATAGTACGCTCGGACTGTCCGTCAGTCTGAGGATGATAAGCCGTGCTAAAGGTCAACTTAGTGCCTAAGGCACTCTGCAAACTCTGCCACAACCTGGCAGTAAAACGAGGATCTCTATCTGAGACGATCGTCACTGGAACCCCGTGTAACCTCACTATGTCCCGAATATACAAGTCGGCAAGATGATCTACCGTATCTCTTACGCGCATAGGAATAAAGTGCGCTGTAGACACCCCATTTTTGACTGAACTTAAGACTCAGACGTCACCGATTGAGCGCTTGGTGATGTTCCATAATGTGCTCGTTCAAAAGTTTCAGAGTCGCGGCTGCGAGCCCCGCCTCCAGACTTCCGAACCCTTTTTTGTGCCTTGTCTCGGTTTGCGAACCAGACTCGGTTTTCTCTGTTTCTTTTTTCCGAGGGAAGGGAGAGGTCCCGTAGACCGTCTCTCAAATGTCCGTAGGCTACATTTGGTGGCCGTAGGCCATTTTGCCCACTTCGGAGTCCGGTTCCCGGTTTTCGGAGCCGTCAGGCCGTGTGCCTCGGTTCGGGACCGCTTAACCATCTCCTGTTGCTCTGATTTTTGGCATACATCTTATTTCATCCCTTTTGAGGGACACTGGGGGCTGAGAAACCCACTTCGAGGTCGAATACCATTTTCGGTGCTTAACAGCCCATTTTCGGGACCCCGAACTGCGTGTTTTGGCCCCGGAACGTTCGTTTTGCAACGGTTTTCGTTCACTTTTGGCAGGTAGCTCTGTTTTATCACAGGGAAGGTCACTGAAGGGTGGGAGGCCAGCAATTGTTGCAGCGACCAGTTATTTCTCTTCCGGAGCCTCCCGGCGCCCGTTTTTCGCACTTCCGGGCTAATGTTGAATACCTTGGAGCTAGTGTTGCCAACTTTCAACCACATATCTGTGATCTACACACTTGGGAGGCCCCTAAAAGTTCATGGCCGGCCATTAAGGTCACCTGACCCTTTTGACCCCTTTCTTCCGGGCTAATGTTGAACCCCTTGGACCTTTTTTCTTGAACTTTGAACCACATATCTGTGATGTACACACATGAGAGGCCCCTAAAAGTTCATGGCCGGCCAGTAAGTCAACTTGACCCTTTTGACCCCCTCTTTCCGAGCCATTGTTGAACCCCTTGGGCCCACTTTCTTGGAATTTCAACTACATGGTTGTGTTGTACACACATAGGGCTACCTCCCCAGTAGCTGGCCGGCCAGAAAATCACATTGACCCTTTTGACCCCTAGCCAGCCGGCTAGGGGGTGTGGCCGGCCGGCCACCTCCAGCAAAAGTATGAGGCCGGCCTGCTTCCTTGCACTGTACCCTTTCCAGCTGTGGGGCAATATCCCCCAGATATTTTCTGTATCCGGGGGATATTTTGTGGGGGAGTTTTGCCCTCCTTCTCCCCCACCTTTACACCCCATTCTTGATCCTTATAACCAGCTGGTGGCCTTCTTCATAAGGGTTAGAAAAACTCTCCTTCAAAGCTCCATAGCCAACTCCATCTTCTTCCCTCTCAATTCTTCAAAAAACCCTAAGTCCCTAACCTTCATTCCTTCTACACCACCAAGCTCTACCACCACCACCTCATCTCCAGCAGCAAGGAAGGTTTCTAGAAGGCAAAATAAGCTGCAAATCCATCCAAGAAGCAACAAAAGCTTGAATCTTCAAGGGTAAGTTACTCTTTTAACCTTTTGATCCTTTTCCTTGATCTATTTCTAAGCCCCATTTATTTTTGGTTTCAAGCTCCGGCCCTAACTGAAAAGGGCCATATTTTGAGCTCATATTCACTTCTCATTAAGGGCTCAACCTTGTTTGAGCCCTCCATAATATACTTGCTTCATTGATCATCTTGTATGTCATGATTTTGCATGCTATCTTTGGCCCATGAGAAATCTGTTTTTGAGCATGTTATAAACTGATATAAGGCTTATTTTGATCCCCTATTCAACATTGAGGAAGGGCTCAACCTTGTTTGGTGTCTCCATGTGCCACTTGTAGTTCAATCCCTTATTTGGCCCCATTTTTGCATAAATTGGTAACCCTTTTTGCTTCTGTTTTTGGACCTTGGTCCGAACTGAAAGTGGCCTTATTTTGGCCTATACTTCATGTTTCATTCACACTTTTTTTCTGTTTGGTGAATATTTTATATACTTCATGTTATAGCACCTTTTGAGCCTTGTTTTGCATCACATTTTTGAGCATGTTTGTATACTGATTTGAGGTCTGCCATGTACTGTAAATGTTCATATTTTTGGTCCATCTTCAGTGTTGTAGAAGGAAATTTTTCAGTTTGGGTTTTGCTTATACCACTTGCTTCATTACCCCTCTTTTGGCCCCTATTCTTGCATGCTATTTTTCCCCTGCCTATACTTGCTGTTTGGCCGTGTTTATAACTGTGAAAGTGCATCTTTTGGGACTTTCTAGCTTCTGTCTTTGTATTGCGTGTCCATATTGTGCATGTTTGGCATAGCTATAGGCCATTTCGGGTGCCTAATGTCGCATTTCGGGACATTTCCTTGCATTTCATGTCATTTCGCTTCATTTCGGGACTATTTTCCCCCATATTTTAGTGCTGAATTTCCATTAGCATGCTTGCATATCATTTTTGCCATGTTTCATCACATTTTAGCATTGCCTCGGTTTGCGTGCCAGTGTGCACGCATTTCGAGGCACTTCACTTTCTGCCATCGGCATCCGATGTGAGTGTGGCTGAGGCTCTCTTATGTTGGTATAAGCCCATTTGTCATTTCCATGTCATTTTCATATCATTCTATCATCGCCTCGGTTTGCATGCCCGTGATCACGCATTTCGAGGCACTTCATTTTCTGCCATCGGCATCCGATGTGAGTGTGGCTGAGGCTCTCTTATGTTGGTATAAGCCCATTTGTCATTTTCATGTCATTTTCATATCATTCTATCATCGCCTCAGTTTGCATGCCCACGTGCACGTATTTCGAGACACATATCATTGCCTCGGTTTGCGTGCCCGCGTGCACGTACTTCGAGACACATATCATTGCCTCGGTTTGCGTGCCCGCGTGCATATACTTCGAGACACATATCATTGCCTCGATTTGCGTGCCCGCGTGCACGTACTTCGAGACACATATCATTGCCTCGGTTTGCGTGCCCGCGTACACGTACTTTGAGACACATATCATTGCCTCGGTTTGCGTGCCCGCGTGCACGTACTTCGAGACACATATCATCGCCTCAGTTTGCGTGCCCGTGATCACGCACTCCGAGGCATTTCATTTTCATAGCATTCTGCATTTTCTCGGTTTGCGTGCCTGCGTGCACGCATTTTGAGGCATCTCATTTCATAGCATTGCGTACGTTAGGATTGTATCTTAGTTAAATTTCATGCATATCATGCATATTGCATCGTGTCTGGAATAGGAGTTAGCCCGGGCACGGGAAACGAGGTACATTTCGTACTCCAAGTGACGAAATGTGTCTCAATCCCCCAGTCGCCGACACTCCGGATTATCCATGGAGTTAGGTTTTAGCTGTAGTTTCATGTGCATTCATCCTATATTGAGTTGTGCATTTCGACTCCTCGGCCATCATGCCTCGGTATGCGTGATTGGTGGCACGAGGATCGAGATATGCATATATCTGTGAAAATACATTGCTATGCCCCTTTCCTGCTCTCTGTTACAACAAAACCAGGAATCAGCAAACTTTTGGGGCTTGACACGCATTTCAAGAACAGATGTAAACAGAGGCTAATTGGGGCATTCCGGTGGATTTCCGCGCAAGACAGTCCGGACATGCATCATCCACCAAAAGCAAGGCAGTCCCTGGCTTGCACGCCAGTTTTATTTGATTTCTAGTTAATTCATTAATTAATTAGAATTCTGTAATATTTTGGACTGTAATATTCTTTTATTTGGGGACTGTAATATTTGGACTGTATTATTTATTCGGACTCTCCGAGTGAGGGCACAACTGTAATAAGTGTGGGTGAGTGTGATGTATGTCTTCCAACCCCACGTCTTTCTCCCTTTTATTTATCCGCTTTTGATGGTTAGATTAGGGCATATTTTAATTAGCATACAGTATGACAGCATGTTTGCATCATTCATCTGTATTGCATGCATCTTGCTCGGCGCATCATACTAACTGCATTGTACTTTCAATTCCAAGTTGAATACATGTTAGTTGTAGCATTTCATATGCCATCTTAGAATAGCCGAGCCTACTATAGTTGCATTTTGCATGTGTCGCATTAGGCATTTCTGTACACTTAGGATCATGCATGATTTCTAATATAGTTTCTATTTTGACTTGGAGTACTCGGTGAGTTTTATGCTTTAGCATCCTTGCATGTGTGTGAGTGAATGCCATGATAGCATGCTTACCATGAGGCTATGTGCTTATCTGATATATCTGCCTGAATGCCTGTGGGTGAAGGTTGGGTTATCTGAATTGGAATGAATCATCAAAATGTTTCAAGCCTACCAACGGGTAGCAAACCATTTTCAAAAACAAACATGAAATGTTTTGTTCCAATTCGGGCGACCCGGTCTATACTTATATGCTGTGAGCATCACATAGTAACCTAGGCTAATAACCGGAATAAGAACTCACAATGTTTTCAAAAATTGATATCATGGTTAGTAGAGGCCGGTCTATGACCGGGCGAGCGGGGGTGCTCACGAAGTGACCTTCCCCAATCGTACCCAAGTTCCCGAGCCGAGGCAACTTTGGTGATGACGGACACGTGGCCTTTTGGCACCGAGTCAGGGTTTCCTAAATTTCCCAAAATAAAATATTTAGGTGGCGACTCTGTATCTGGCAAAGCAGTCCATGTTTGGCACTTCTTTCAAAAATCAGTTTTCCTAAAACGATTTGCCGGATTTGGACTCTTTGGTTCAGATTTAGAACCGTGACTACGAAAAGTCGAGTCCGAGCTGTAGCGAGGTCCCCCGCGGGCTTGTTACAGTTTCTGGCAACTCTGCTGGGGATATAGAGAACTTGACTCGAACTCATGATATCTGTTTTTTATTACACTTGTGTGTTTCTTTGCATCGCATTTGCATTGGTGCGCCTAGGACACCGTGTTTGCCATCTGCTATTCCTGAACGGTTTGCCGGAGGCTTGTCTTGTCAAGGCATGACCATAAGGCTGACCGGTTGTGGGCTCTGCCAGTATAGGAACACAAACCCCGGTTTTACCGGGGCACCCTTTTTGACCATTCGACCTAGTGCATATTCAGATCCATAGTGACCATTCCAAATTAGGACAGGTTGCTTACCCGTTTATAGGATTGTTTGAAACCGCTGCGTGCGTAGTGAAACCCTAGTTCCTGACACAATAGGACAGGGAAACCCTACCCCAACATAGGGGTGTTTTGGCTCTCACTTATCTGTTATGTGCTTTAGAGTGCGTCTCTACAGGAATGCATGTATCAGTATATGAGTTTGGGCATCAAGCCTGCGGGCTTCAGTTCAGAATTGTCAGTATCAGGCCTGCGGGCATCAGTTCAGTATTGTCGACATCAGGCCTGCGGGCATCAGTTTTGTATTACGGGTACCAAGCCTGCGGGCATCAGCCAGTATTTGAGGATTAATTATCTGCGGATATCAGATTCTGTTTCAGGGAACAATGATACAGGGATAATGATCAGTGTTCGAGGCCAGTGTATATTTCAGCTTATTGACTATGTGTTGATTATGCCCGACTGTGTGTCTTGCATTTTATTTTAAGCTGTTATGCTGTCCGTTTATCTGTTTATTTATTTCCTTTTCGCTTTATTTATCTTTTGCTAGGTCAGTTTTAGCACGATTGCTTCCAACCCAACAGGCATTCCCCAAGCACCTTGGACACGAGGTCGTCGACTCCACCGATCTGAGGATCTAATCGACGGACAGCCAATGTTCCGTTCTCTACCCCCTGTTACCAGAAGGAAGCCAAAAAGGCGCAGTACGTCAGAACAGAGGTTGTCAGAACAGTGGGTTACTTTATCAGAGGACTACAGGACTGAGGTCTCAATTACTGCTGTAGAAATAGACATACCGGTTAGACAGATGGATCAATCGAATACATCAGGGATGGAGGCTTTGATGCGCCAGATGTAGGAGAGTATGAAGCAAATGCACGATGATGCCGCCCGTCAAGCGGAATTCTCCAAACAGCAGGCCACAGTCATGGCCCAGCAGGCTGAGTTGATTGCCAGACTGCAACAACAGAATACGGCGTCTTCTTCACAAACAATCCCTCCTCCGGCAGGAGCCCCATTACCTGAAAAGGCTCCTGCTATCCAGGACGTCCCTCCAAACACCCAGACTACTGTACCGACTATCTAAAATCTGCAAGAGGACACAAGTCTTCCAACGGGGCCAGCTCTGCCCCCGATTCCACCACAACTGTCCAAGGTTCATATATCCAATCACCCGGACTCTCCATCCGAGGTTGAGGTTGATCAAACAGCTCTGAAATTGAGCAAACTGGAGAAGCTCTTCAAGAAATCCCAAGGGGCCAAGGCTATGCCGGATATCGGAGATGGATATACCGAGGAGGCCGTGACACTCCCCGATAGGTTCAAAATGCCACAAATCGACCGTTTTGACGGGACCGGCGACCCCATGGTCTATATCCGACTGTTTGCAGATGTCTTGCGACCGATGGGCCTAACACGACAACAGAAGCTCTCACTATTCGGCCGAACCCTGTCGGGTGTGGCCTCCCATTGGTACGCAAGATTATCAGATGAGGTGAAGAAAAATTGGGATGAGATGGCTGAGGCCTTTGTCACACAATATTCATACAACACTCAGATCGAGATCACAACCCGTGATCTTGAGACGACGAGACAAGAGCCCAAGGAATCTTTCTCGAATTTTGTGATCCGATGGAGGGCAAAGGCGTCAACGATGACTTTAAGGCCCACTAACAGAGATCAAATTCGGATGATTATGCGCAATCTCCACCCGAAGTTAATGCAAAGAATGATTGTGGTCCCCTTCCCTACTTTCGCAGATTTACATGATATGGGGGTGCAAATAGAAGATGCTATGAGGCAAGGTCTGTTTGACCAAGACAGAGAACAACCGAGGAGGACCTTCAATCGCAATAACAATGCAGGCCCGAGCGGCGCTGCAAATACGAGAGCCTCGGAAGTTGGTATGGTCACTACCACTCCCCCTCCCCCTCCAAGACCTATGACTGCCACACCATTTTCCGGCGCGTCCGGAAACAACACACAAGCCAACAGCCGATTCCAACCACGAGGCCAAAGAACCTTTACCCAACTATATATGCCTCTGACCAAAGTTCTAGGAATACTGATCAAAAAGAATCATTTAAAACCCCTAGAACCAAAGCCATTACCGAATCCACTTCCCCCCTCATATGACCCGTCAAAATACTGTGCATACCACCAACAACACGGTCATGACACCGACCGTTGTTACAGATTGCGTCATGAGATCCAAGATCTTATTGACAAACAGGTGATCGCACCTCCCGATCAACCCAATGTTACAACCAACCCTCTCCCATCACATAACCAAGCTCCTCCTCCCAAAAGAATTAACTTTATCCAGACTGGGGTCGCATCTTACGATCCTAGCATCTACATTACGCCCACCCACCTACCCAAGCCAGAGGTGCTCCTTCCCGATTGCACTGATTTCTTGTGCATGATGGACATCTCCAAAACCCAAACAGAACCGGTGGTGGTGACCGTCGAAGACAGAGCAGGGCAGATTTTAGGAGGAAATGAGATTGTTGAATTTGAAACTGGACAGAATTTTGTCGGGGGAGCCTATGATCCAAGCAAGCACATCCTATCAACGAGCCGAATTGGGCTAAGTGTAGAATTGCCAGAGACAGGAGAGCTATGCATGATCCGGGGGGATAGATCTGGGCTATGGACAGATGAGCTGACAACCGTAGGGGAAGACTTCGCCAACCTGCAACTTTTTGATGACCAGGAACTGGGGGAGGCGTCAATTAATTGGTATGATTATGAGGAATCAGAGGAGGCCACGGGATGGCTCGAAGATCAACCGGATGCAGTGGGGGAAGCCCAATCAGAACAGAGCCCGGCAGGGGCAAAAATATCAGTTGTGGCCGGAACGGCCGGAAATCAAGTTGTACCGCTGGAGAGCGCCGGTGTAAAGAATTCCGCTCGTGATATGGGCATTACGAATGTAGGAACTGTTGAACAAACAGCTGTACTGACGCAGCTAGAACAAGAAAAGTTTGAGGAGGCTGAGAGAATCAGAAAAGCTAAAGGCCCTGAGGGGACCGAAAGTGCTGTGTGCACAAAGACAAACAATGCTGCGAGCATATGGACAGAGAGCACTGAGAGTGCGAGTGGACCGGAGCCAGACAGGTGTCTGTTGGCCGCTAGCGGGATGTGGTGGGAAGATGACGACTTGTGTCTTGCTCACAGGGATGAAGACTGGGGGAATAACCAGCCGGATGATACTTGGTACCTCGATGAAGTGGACCATATGACAAGAAGTGGGCGGTACTTCAAGCCCCCACACCTGGACCAACCCGAGGCATTCGGGAAGGATAGAGAAGTGGAAAGACAGAAGGAGAAGCAGATCGAAGATGAGGCTGTGTTGAAACAGTTAAAGAAAATACAAAGCAGACATCTCCATCTGGGGACTGCTAATGGCATCACGAGTACACAGAGAAGCTGTCCTATCTGCTATGGACAAGTCCAAACTCTCCATAGACACCACGCCTGAACAGCTGGTTGGGCTGGTTTTTCCGGGAGGAGGTTCCCCGGCATTAACCTTTTCGGACAAGGAGCTACCGCCTGAGGGCACAAACCATAACAAACCGCTCTATATTTCTGTGGAATGTAGAGATAAGTGGATACCGGTGGTACTTGTTGATACCGGGTCTGCGATTAATGTCTGCCCGACCAGAACGGCATATGCAATCGGGTTGAAGCCCGTAGACTTCGTCCCAACCACCCAAGTGATCAGAGCATACGACAATACCAGCAGAGAAGTGATGGGGACTGTTAAAATTCAAACCAAGGTTGGTCTAGGACAACACAGTATCGAATTTCATATCTTGGACGTTCCTGCAACCTTTAACCTACTTTTGGGGCGACCGTGGTTGCACCAGGTCAAAGCAGTCTCTTCCACTCTACACCAAATGCTAAAGTACCCCCACGGGAAAGGGGTAGCAATCGTTTTTGGGAATTCATCCATCCATCCGCCGCCGGAGGTGTCTACACCCGTCTTGGAAATTGAGCACGGCACGGAGGATGTGTTTTTGTCGGGGTTCACTTTGGCCGAGGCTCAAGTGGTGCAGAATGTCATGGTTGCGAATGAGGGCATGTATGTTAGTGCACAATCCATATACCTCATGAACAAGCTAAAGCATACCCCTGGGATGGGATTAGGGAGAAGCGGCCGGAAGGGCGTCTCAGTGTTGGCCGAAGTGCCACACAACCCTCACGCCTTTGGACTGGGTTATCTGCCCACCAAGGAAGATTGGGTGAGGAAAGGAAAAGAAATGGCCGGGAAGCCATTTGATTTAATGCACAGGCCCATCTGGGGCACCCTAAACGGACGTTTCGTCCGGGAGGGGGAAGATTTTCCGTTCTGCGGCTTCCCGGAGCCATGGCTAAACGCGAAGGGGGAGCGCGTGCCTGGTTTTGAAATCTTCTTCGATATACAATTATCTGGGGATGACGTTGCCGAAGCGCAGACAGACCCACCAACTGAGGTTGAGCAATGTGAAGCAGTGGATCCTGAGAGCACAGAGCTTGAAATGGGGATAGCACTGGCGAGTCTACTATCAGATCCTCCGATCGGCCAAGAGTGCTTGGGGGATAACTCTTTGGTTTCTGCGATTGGAGATGAAATAGCTGCGGGCTTTCCAGCGCCGATCTTGGATGCATCTATCGCACCTTCTCTCATCTGGCAGTATGAAGAAGGCTTTTTATCTAGCAGTTCCGGGTCAGGTAGTGAGCCGGAATCTGATTCTACCGAATCTTCTGCGTCGGAATCAGATTCCAGCTCGACTGAGTCTGAGTCCGGTATTCCTGGGGGTGATAACCCGGATGCCACAGTCCTGTCTAGGTCGTCTTTTTCATTTTCTTTTGAGTCTGTTGTAACAGAGGAATCTGACGGCTTAGAAGTATTTAATGAGAATGATGTGAATGTGGTTTCCGAGTATTTTTCTGTGCCTTTGACTTATTGCTTAAATCAGGATTTTCAAAATTTTGATGAAAACAGCGAGGAAGAAATTCCCCCAGTTTTGCAACGATTAATTGATCAAGAGCAGGAAAGATTTGTTAAACCTTTAATGGATGAAATTACTACTGTGAATGTTGGTACTGAGAAGGACCCGCGGCTGGTCCAGATCGGGTCCACGTTGTCTTCAGAGGAGCGCGAGTGCTTAGTCGCTTTATTAAAAGATTTCAAAGATGTTTTCGCGTGGTCCTATGAAGACATGCCTGGAATCGATCCTGAGATTGTACAGCACCGGATCCCTCTTGATCCAGAGGCCCGACCTGTCAAACAAAAGCTCAGAAGGATTCGCCCGGACTGGGCTCTCAAAATCAAGGAAGAGGTCACCAAGCAAATTGACGCAGGGTTCCTGCTGGTATCTGAATATCCAACTTGGTTGGCCAATATAGTTCCGGTGCCGAAGAAGGACGGCAGAATTCGGGTCTGTGTAGACTTCAGAGATTTGAACAGGGCCAGTCCGAAAGACGACTTCCCTTTGCCGCACATCGATGAATTAGTAGACTTCACGGCAGGACATGCCTTGCTTTCATTTATGGATGGTTTCTCAAGCTATAACCAGATAGTGATGGCACCCGAAGACCGGGAGAAGACTGCGTTCACTACCCCGTGGGGGACATATTGTTATAGAGTGATGCCATTCGGGTTGAAAAATGCTGGAGCTACGTATCAACGGGCAGCAACTACAATATTGCATGATATGATCCATAAGGAGGTTGAGGTGTATGTGGACGACATGATTGTCAAGTCCAAAGATAGAGAGGGCCACTACACCGCCTTACAAAAATTCTTTCAAAGGATCAAAGAGTTTCGGCTGCGACTGAATCCCCAGAAATGCACGTTTGGTGTTACAGCAGGGAAGATGCTAGGGTTTCTGATTACACAAAGGGGCATCGAAGTCGACCCTTCCAAAATCAAGGCCATCTTAGAAATGCCACCACCGAGGACTGAAAAGGAGGTGCGAGGCTTTCTGGGTAAAGTGCAATTCATAAGACGGTTTATTTCTAAATTAACCTTGACTTGTGAACCACTTTTTGGTCTCCTGAAGAAAGGAAAGAAATTCCAATGGGACGGCCGATGTCAAGTAGCTTTTGAGCAGATCAAGGAGTATCTACAGAACCCACCCGTGTTGTCACCGCCAAAGCCGGGGAGACCGTTGATACTGTATATTTCGGTAACTGAGACTACCATGGGCTGCATGCTTGCGCAGGAGTCAGAAGACAAAGTGGAAAGAGCCATCTACTATCTGAGCAAAAAGATGCTGGATTACGAGACCCGCTATACGCCGCTGGAGAAGGCTTGTTTGGCCTTGGTATGGGCAACCAGGAAGCTGCGGCACTACCTGTTAGCCCACTCAGTAATGTTGGTTTCGCGTTTGGATCCCATCAAATATCTCTTCGAGAAACCAGCACTTACGGGTAGGCTAGCTCGATGGCTGCTGTTGCTCTCAGAATTTGATTTGAAGTATGTAACGCGCAAGTCAGTAAAAGGCAGAGCGGTAGCGGAGTTCCTTGCCGACCACCCGGTTGAGGGGGATGAAGCGATTGAGTATCTATTCCCAGATGAAGCCATTCTGCACGTCGAAGATGAAACTTGGACGATGTACTTTGATGGAGCGTCAAACCAGTATGGGTATGGGATAGGGGTGTTGCTGATAGCGCCTGACGATTCCCGTATCCCTTTAGCATTCAAGCTCCGGTTCAAGGTTTCCAACAACGAAGCAGAGTATGAGGCATGTATTGCTGGCCTAGAAGCAGCCCTGGAACTAGGGGCGAGACGAGTGGACGTCATTGGGGACTCGAACCTCGTTGTGTCTCAAGCAAAAGGAGATTGGAAGGTCAAAGAGGAAAGGATGATAATCTACCACCAAACCTTGGATTCGCTAATTCCTCGGTTTGAAAAGCTAAATTTCACCCACCTCGTAAGAGAGAACAACAGGTTTGCAGATTCATTAGCAACTCTATCTTCTATGATAGACATCCCGTCCGGAGTCCGGATGCGTCCAGTCATTATTGATCAGAAGTTCGTGCCGGCATATGAGTCGATTTCCGCCATAGATGAGGTTCAAGACGGCAACCCCTGGTACTACGACATCTGGAACTTCTTGGAAAAGGAGACATATCCACTGGGGGCAAATGCCAAAGATAAGAGGGCTGTCAGAAGAATGGCTGCTCAATTCGTTATCTGCGGGGGAAATTTGTACAAAAGGGGTCATCTGGGAATGCATAAGCTCTGTGTAGAAACTGAAGAGTCAAAACGCCTGATGGAAGCCATCCATGGGGGAGAGTGCGGTGCACACATGAATGGAGTAATGCTGGCCAGGAAGATCCTCAGACAGGGCTATTACTGGTCAACCATGGAGGAGGATTGTATTAGTTTTGTTCGGCGATGCCACAAGTGTCAAATTCATGCAAACCACATGAACATCCCGCCGTCAAAACTGTACAACATGACTTCACCATGGCCTTTTTCAGTCTGGGGAATTGATGTGATCGGAGCTGTTACCCCGAAGGGGTCCAACGGGCATGAGTTTATCCTGGTAGCGATAGATTATTTCACAAAGTGGGTCGAGGCCCAATCTTACGCGGTGTTGAAGGCATCGCATGTCGCAAAATTCATCAGAAACAACATCATCTGTCGCTACGGGGTGCCAAACGAAATAATTTCAGATAATGGTTCCCACTTCAAGAAAAAAGTGATAGACTTGTTGCAGAAATACAATGTGGCTTTTCATAAGTCATCTACATACCGGCCGCAGACCAACGGAGCGGTTGAAGCCGCCAACAAGAATATCAAGCATATACTACAGAAGATGGTGGAAACCTATCGAGATTGGCCAGACAAGCTGCCATTTGCTCTGTGGGGCTATAGGACGTCAATCAGAACTTCTACTGGAGCAACTCCATATTCATTAGTCTATGGAATGGAGGCTGTTCTACCCATTGAGATTGAGGTTCCGTCGTTACGAGTATTGGCTGAATGCCAGATAGCCGAAGCAGATTGGCAGCAAAGCAGATTCGAAGAACTCATGCTCTTTGATGAAAGAAGACTGAAAGCACTGTACCACATCCAAGGCTATCAACGCAGAATTGCCCGGGCTTTCAACAAGAAGGTTAAGTCCAGGAATCTGAAAGAAGGAGATTTGGTGCTCAAAGACAACCGAGCTCCCATCCACGACCCAAGGGGCAAGTTCAAACCCAATTGGACTGGTCCTTATATCATCAAAGCTATCTGGTCAGGTGGAGCTGTGGTTCTGATGGATCTAGACGGCTTGGAGTTCTCACAACCGATCAATATGGACAAGTTGAAGAAATACTATCCTTGAGAGGCTCGCTAGGCCGAAAACCCGAAAGGGCGACCTAGGCAAAAGTCAGAGCACAAAAAATTAGAAAATATAAAAACTGAGCTCGCAAGGTTGAAAACCCGCAAAGGGCGGCCTTGGCAAAAGTTAGAGCACAAAAGGAGAGTGAAAATACTCGAGTGAACCTCAGCCTGAACTACGTAAGGCTTGATTCCCATCTTTGGGATACGTAGGCAACTTCACATTGAAGTTCAGCCATAAATTTTTCCCCGATCAACTCTGTCCATTTTGATCATCTCAGTCATCTTTATCCATCAGCATTTATCGTGATCTCCGGTATAGTGCTGTTCAGACTAGGGGCAACTTTCCGTTGCCACGACGGTGCAAAGTTACTCAGACAAGGGGCAACTTTCCGTTGCTATGAAGTGTCGCATTGTTCTTCAGACTAGGGGCAACTTTCCGTTGCCACGACGGTGCAAAGTTACTCAGACAAGGGGCAACTTTCCGTTGCTATGAAGTGCCGCATTGTTCTTCATACTAGGGGCAACTTTCCAGTTGCAGGGATCTGGGGTTGTGCATCTCAGTGACAGATCTCCGACGTGTCCAATTCTGATCCACATCGAAAATAGTTCTGAAAAGTTTTAATAAAAGTTGACTTTGTTCAAATCAATCTTTTTACGACTAAGACCATTTTTGGACCAAAAGTGGAAAATTTTCAGTTCCATAACTTTCAATTTCGTTGATTTCAAAATAGAGTTCTCCTGCTCTTGCATTACAATCAAGGTTGCTTATTTTAGTACATTCACAAAGAAAACTTGAAAATGCTAAATAAGCAATAAATTTGAGGCATAGTTGAATCAAGTATCTCTGCGTCCCCTCCCAGAGCTGGACGGAGCATCTGATGCCAAGCTAGGCCCAACCTGTGCCTCCTCATTGAGCCAATCCACGCACTCATCGGACAAAGTGCAACTGAAAGAAGAAGCAGGGGCCAGGAGCTCTCTCGTCCTCCATGCCGTGGCATATCGGGCAAGCTGTGCACCCCGGATCGGGAAAGCAGCTGGATACTCAATCCCCTCCGGCGGACAGGTCTGATCATGACCAAACTGACGCAGGAACCAGAACGGAAAATAGAATACGCAGTGGGTCAGACCAACCAATTGGATCCCAATCATACGAGACATACTATAGCTCATTGCCGGGAGGTTGAGCCAAGGACAACGCCAAGCAATGCCGTCTGCGGACAAATTGCACATCCAATCGAACCACCACCTTTCGTCAAGAGCATTGACTAGGCGCTGCCGAAAGAAGTAGCCTCGAGCTGAATAAGCGGGGCAAGAGTCCACAACCTGTAACTTATCCATTAACCATGCCTAGGGGAAGGATGGAAAATGAGAGAATAAAGAATAGAGAGATGTACGATGAGAGAAAGTAAGACAAGGGTTTTGTGAGAAAAACCGAGCCTGAGGGCCGAGTGATGTGAGCAAATATATATATGTGAGGTCGGATGGGAAACATTACCTGCAGTAGCAGTGGACTCCCGGCAAACCTAGTCGCCTCCCGGCGATAGACAGAATCTAAACCCATCAATGTCTCGGCCAAGGTCATGGCAATACAGCTCTTTCCTTCTCTCAAACCTTGGGCGACTTCAATCAGGCGAATGCTAGCCCCGCCGAAGCCCGAGGAAAGCAGAAAGTGAGATAACAAACATAAGCAGAGGGCGTGTTGCCGGAAACCCTGCCAATAATGGTTGCTGTGGTCACCAGCGTCGGAAAAACGGTGGATCAAGCCGAGGATGTCCAGCTCTCCACTGCAAGTCAGAGATCGGGCGTCATGCGCTGTGAGCCCACACATTCGCCCTAAAGCCTGGGTGTGACCAAAACGGAACTGGGGCAAGATCACTTCAGAACACTCGGACTCCATCAAAACTTGAAAATCTTCGAAAGTGGGGCACATCTCTTGGCCGCCAAAGCTAAAAACATGCGTCACTGGATTCCAGAACCTTGCCGCGGCATGTAGAAAAGGGAGATGTAACGGAGTACGGCTCAGCGTGAATAGTGCATTCAAGTCGAAACCCCGGAAATTCAGCTTTTCCGAGCCATCTAGAGAAGAGATCCAAGACATGATATTCTCCGCAAGAAATGCCTCCATCTTTGCCTAAAACTAAGATAAAATGAATGCTCCCAAAGTTGAGACTTTTATAGAAAGAAAAACACTATTCACGGGGACAAGTGTCAAAAAAATCTGATGGCTGCAGGACAGAATGGCCGGCCAGCTACTTTTTCTGGCTGGCCAGCCATTTACTTTTTCAGAAATAGCTGGCCAGCCATTTACTTTTTCAAAAAATGGCCGGCCGGCTCCCGGGGATGGCTGGCAATGCTGCAGTGTATCTCCTTGGCCTTGTTTTACTCTTCGAGGGAAAGTTCCAAGTATTTCCATGCAACGGGAAAGTCACAGGCCTTCATCTCCCTCCGTTTCGGATGCGTTCCGATCGTCAGAAGTACACTTTGTTTTTGTTGAGGTGTTTTGATTATCGAGTTGTTGTTTTGCTTATCGAGTTGTTCGTCGAGCAGACGTGTTTTGTGTTTTTGATTCATTGCTCTCTGTTTAAGCAATTTTTGTTCAAGTCTTGTTTATTTACGTTGTTGCATTTTGCTTATCGAGTTGTAAACTTGCTAAAGATTCTGTTATATCTTAGTAAGTTGAGTTGTTTAGTTTGTTGCGTCGGTTCACTACCTGACTTGGTGATTACACAATGCGCATTACCATTCAATTTCATTTTGTGCGAAAATAAATTAATGCGATACGATGCTAAAAATACAAACATCTTTTCAAAAGCTATTTCATTTCATCATGCTTTACAACATACAAAGGTACAAGTTTTACAAAAAATAAAACCGCCTAACAATGTGCAAAGTGCTACAAACTACTAGCAAAAAGAAAAATAAAGCAGGAAATAGCAGCATCAAAGTCCTCGGGAGCGGGAACGAGAAGCACGCCTCGTCCTCTTTTGCGGGACGACCTCCACACCATCATCTGAGTCGGAGCCGTCATCCTTAGGGTCCTCCTCAGCCTCGCCTCTGTTCCCCGAGCCAAAACCGGAGCCTCCCTCCTCAACAGATGTCTCGAACTGACGGTCGGTAGCCTCCTCCTCCTCTTCATCAGACTCCACCTCCACAACATGAGCCCTGCGTCTGCGGACAGGCCCTCCTCGAGCTCCTCGGAAAGGCCTAGATGGCCCAGATCCTCTGGAAGGCCGAGATGGCCCAGCTCCCCGATGAGGCCCGGATGGCCTAGTCTGTGGCTGGCCGGACCATGAAGGCATCTGAAAACAAAAAGTTCAATTCAAATGCATCAGTTCAAATGTATACATCAGATGCAGATACAAGCAAAGGCTACATGAAGTGGATGCATGTAAATACAGTGTACAAGAGGTGTGTGTGTCAGATGTGCTCTACACAAGTAGTCTATCGATGCAGTAGAAATCAGCATGTCATCAGAAGTATGATAAATGCCAGAAAACTGAAGGGTACCTGGATGCCCGCGACAGACAACTGTGCCTCCCTCCGCAGGACCATGCCCTCAAGTGTGGCCACCAGCCCAACCACCTCCTCCATGTATCCTCGCGATGGCTGCAAAAACGAGCTCATAATCATCAGTAAAAAGAAAAGCGTCTAAACATCTGAATGATGAATGAAAAGAAGTGGAGCATACCGGCGGTGAGTCCGGATCAATGGCGTATCGATCACTGGGCATCGGAGGCTCTAGTGGAATCAGAGTCGGAGAGCTAGCCCCATACTGCCACGCCATCAACTCAGTAGGCATATCTGGCCATCCGACATGAGGATGAATCGACGGAGTCGGAGGAAACGGTCTACTCCCACCTCTAGATGCGCCAGCCCTGCTAGAAGAAGGGATGTCTGTAGCTCGAGCCTGAGCCTGATCCGAGGATGACGTACCGGCAGGCCTCATCATCGGGATACGAGCTTCCGTCAATGGGGGCATCAAGTATAGGTGACGGTAAGTGGCGTAGTCCCCCTCCTCAACATATAGTAAGGCTTCAGTGCCCAGCATGGCGCCAACTACCTCTGAGTAAGAGAGCCTGTCAGCGGTCCGCATACTAGCTGGGGGTGCTGCGGGAATATCCTGAGAAAGATACCCCCACACCTAGCGCAGAAAGCGCTCCCCCAGGAACCATACCCTGCCAACCGGCCCTTCAAGCAGGACCCTATACTGGGAGATGCCTGATGCTCCGGTATACTGAAGTCGGAGATCATCACCCAGGGGCGCCCAAGGCTGCCATGTAATCTGCGGATGACAAATGCATAAACCAATCAGAAATCGAGAATATACAGTGCAAATCAAAGATGAAAATGAAAAGAATTGAAAGTTCTGGAGTACCTCTGAGTGTCGCACCGTGTCGAAATACTGTCGCAGGCGAAGGAGGGTCTCTCGAGGCCTCGCCCGGTGCGGGCCCTCAAATATCAATGAATATGGGGTCACGGGAATCCCTACCACCTCCAGCTCTGGGGCTAATGATGGGAAGTATACATAAACCCATAGCTGAGAAGAGTAGTGCAGAATGTAAGTACGAAATGCTGAGAGCAGAATACAGACTGTAAAAGTACGCTGTAGGTACGATGTACAAGTAATGAGAAGCAGAAATGTAAATCAAGGGGACAGAAAGTACCTCCCAGGCTCTCCAGTAGCCGCCAAGCAAATCACCCCGCCCGCGGGAGGTCGCGCTCATGTAAAAGTAGAGGGTAGCCAGGCCAGCGCCACCCCAATCATATCTACTGACCTGTGATAGGTCAACCAGAGCGCTCAGCAGGTATAGCCCAATGGTGTTCCCTCTGTCGGCGAACAGGGTAGTCCCGAAGAGGAACATCAGGAAGCCACGAGCATACTGCTCTGTCTCCTCGGGAGTCTCGGGCACCATCTCTGCCCGCCGAAAATGGGAAGAGAACCAAGTGTATCGGACTCTCCCAGAGACCCTGTCAACAGGTGGGTGAGCCCCCAATAAATACATCCAGGCGGCCTCCCACTCGCCCATGTCCTCGTCGTAAGGGATGGACCAACCTCCGACGTCAAGGCCAGTCAATACAACAAAATCAAAAGGGGTCATGGTCATGTCCCCGGTAGCAGAGAAATGAAAGGAATTGGTGGTGTCCCACCATCTCTCTACCAAGGCTGCCATCAGCGTCCTCCTGGCAGGACAACGTGACAACCCGACACAGAAGGGGCCGAACCCCGCCAAATCTACCAAGTCTCTGACGCCCTCCGGGAGCTCAGCGTACCAATCCCTCGCCGTAGTGGAACCATACCCCCGCACACTGCGGGAACTACCCTGCATTCAGAATGAATACATGTGTCAATAATGAAATGAAATGGGCTGTGTGCCAATGAAATGAGAAAGGGCTGTGTGCCAATGAAATGAAGTTTGGGCTGTGTGCCGATGAAGTGAGATAAGCTACTTGCAAAATCTACCTGGGCTGCGTGTTCAGAAAATTTGAGATTTGAGCTGCGTGTTCAACTTTCAGTTAATTTGTGGGCTGCGTGTTCACTATCTACCTGGGCTGCGTGTTCAGAAAATTTGAGATTTGAGCTGCGTGTTCAACTTTCAGTTAATTTGTGGGCTGCGTGTTCACTATCTATCTGGGCTGCGTGTTCAGAAAATTTGAGATTTGAGCTGCGTGTTCAACTTTCAGTTAATTTGTGGGCTGCGTGTTCACTATCTATCTGGGCTGCGTGTTCAGAAAATTTGAAGTTTGGGCTGCGTGTTCAACTTTCAGTTAATTTGTGGGCTGCGTGTTCACTATCTACCTGGGCTGCGTGTTCAGAAAATTTGAGATTTGAGCTGCGTGTTCAACTTTCAGTTAATTTGTGGGCTGCGTGTTCACTATCTATCTGGGCTGCGTGTTCAGAAAATTTGAAGTTTGGGCTGCGTGTTCAACTTTCAGTTAATTTGTGGGCTGCGTGTTCACTATCTACCTGGGCTGCGTGTTTAGAAAATTTGAAATTTGGGCTGCGTGTTCAACTTTCAGTTAAATTATGGGCTGCGTGTTCACTATCTATCTCGGCTGCGTGTTCAGAAAATTTGAAGTTTGGGCTGCGTGTTCAACTTTCAGTTAATTTGTGGGCTGCGTGTTCACTATCTACCTGGGCTGCGTGTTCAGAAAATTTGAAATTTGGGCTGCGTGTTCAACTTTCAGTTAAATTATGGGCTGCGTGTTCACTATCTATCTCGGCTGCGTGTTCAGAAAATTTGAAGTTTGGGCTGCGTGTTCAACTTTCAGTTAATTTGTGGGCTGCGTGTTCACTATCTACCTGGGCTGCGTGTTCAGAAAATTTGAAATTTGGGCTGCGTGTTCAACTTTCAGTTAAATTATGGGCTGCGTGTTCACTATCTATCTCGGCTGCGTGTTCAGAAAATTTGAAGTTTGGGCTGCGTGTTCAACTTTCAGTTAATTTGTGGGCTGCGTGTTCACTATCTACCTGGGCTGCGTGTTCAGAAAATTTGAGATTTGAGCTGCGTGTTCAACTTTCAGTTAATTTGTGGGCTGCGTGTTCACTATCTATCTGGGCTGCGTGTTCAGAAAATTTGAGATTTGGGCTGCGTGTTCAACTTTCAGTTAATTTGTGGGCTGCGTGTTCACTATCTACCTGGGCTGCGTGTTCAGAAAATTTGAATTTTGGGCTGCGTGTTCAACTTTCAGTTAATTTGTGGGCTGCGTGTTCACTATCTACCTGGGCTGCGTGTTCAGAAAATTTGAATTTTGGGCTGCGTGTTCAACTTTCAGTTAATTTGTGGGCTGCGTGTTCACTATCTACCTGGGCTGCGTGTTCAGAAAATTTGAGATTTGGGCTGCGTGTTCAACTTTCAGTTAATTTGTGGGCTGCGTGTTCACTATCTACCTGGGCTGCGTGTTCAGAAAATTTGAATTTTGGGCTGCGTGTTCAACTTTCAGTTAATTTGTGGGCTGCGTGTTCACTATCTACCTGGGCTGCGTGTTTAGAAAATTTGAGATTTGGGCTGCGTGTTCAACTTTCAGTTAATTTGTGGGCTGCGTGTTCACTATCTACCTGGGCTGCGTGTTCAGAAAAATTGAGATTTGGGCTGCGTGTTCAACTTTCAGTTAATTTGTGGGCTGCGTGTTCACTATCTACCTGGGCTGCGTGTTCAGAAAATTTGAAATTTGGACTGTGTGTTCAACTTTCAGTTAAATTGTGGGCTGCGTGTTCACCATCTATCTGGGCTGCGTGTTCAGAAAATTTGAAGTCTGGGCTGCGTGTTCAACTTCCATTTAAAGCGTGGGCTGTGTGTTCACTTTCGAATTCGGGCTGTGTGTTCGACAAATCAGTGTTTGAGCCATGTGTTCTAATGTGGGTTGTGTGTTCGCAATTAATTAATGAGCCGAGTGTTCAGAAATTCAAGTGTTGAAACTACATGTTCAAAATGTAAGCAAAGTACTATGTCATAAGCTAAACTGCGTGTTCAAAGCATGGCAAAGGTACGAAATGTAAAATACAGAAGATGAAGTAAATACCTCTCGGGCCTCATGAGAGAGATGCTGCTCCGGCTCCTTGAGAAGCAAATCCACGGGTGCTCGCTCGTCAAAGCTGGTAAAATGACGGAAGACGGCACGCGGGAGGACGTGAGCTGGCGGACGGTACCTCCCAGGAATGAAAGGTCGGGTCCTCGGAGGTAGAGTCATGGGATCGAAATCATCTCCGGCACCTGGAAAACCTCCGCCATGGGAAGAAGTACCCGCCATTTTCAAGAATCTGCAAAAGGGGAGCAAAAATGAGTAAAATGGGCCAAAATTGGAAAAAGTCAACAAAAGTCAACTCTCGGGAAATGAAAAAGTCAACAAAAGTCAACTCCCGAGAAAATATTCCAAATATTAAGATAAACTTACCTCAAGTGGTGAAAATGCAAAAGGAAGCTCCGAAGCTGGAATTTAATCGCTCCAAAGTGTTTAAAACTAAGTGTTTTTGCAAAAACAATTTGCGCGAGGCGTTGGAAAACGCACGTAAAACTCAAAACTGGAGAGAAAAGTGTTGAAAGAGGCAAGAAATGAAGTGAGGTTCGGCTGCCATTTATAGGCCTCAAGCCTTGGATTGCAAGAGCATCAAAAAGGAGGGAAAAAGACCAAAATGCCCCCGGAAAAAGGGCATGGCCGGCCGGCCCCTATTTCTAGCTGGCCAGCCATCTGCTTTTTGCAGAAATGGCCGGCCAGCCATCTACTTTTGTGGAAACCGGTTGGCCACCTCCCCTTGGGAAGATAAACGGCCGGCCATCATCCTCACATGCTCACCTAGCTCTCTGCAAATTTTGAGGAAGATCGGAGTTCCCGGAACCTGAAAAAGTTCAAGAAAAGTACACTTTCGGTCGCGAAATTGCTCCGTCGGGACTTCGGTTTTAAATTCTGACATGTGTCTTATCTTCATTCATCGAAATCAAAGTGTATCCTTTTTGAATGAGTGGTAACACTTCAAAAAAAAGCGGATCGGAGGCCGCGATTGAGTTGCCTTCGCCGAAACACGCTTTTCCGTACTCGTTGTTTCATGACAAATGAGCGCCCTGATTCCTGCTCGTGTTACATTATCTTGCATTTTCATGAACATACCTGCATTGTCATGCACATTTCTTGATGTTAATCATACTTCTGTGTTTGAGCATACGTTGTCACGCACGTTCCACTTTTGCATTGCGATGCATTCTCTCACCGGCACTGCGTGTGTCGAATTTTCAAAGTCACATTGAATGCATATTGTTAGCATATTGTGTCTGTTGCAATTTATCTCTTTTGCAGGCACGATATTGTATGTACGGTTCAATTGAAGCTGATGCGACCAGACGAATCGCGCAGGTATTGTATCTTCTTCGTGTGAGACGTGGCGGGGATTGAATAATCCTCCGCATTCTTAACTGCATGAAATGTAGTTGTTGCTTTGCATTCTTGCTTAAAACTGTTGCATCTGTTTGCGAATACTTGCTTCATTACAGCTTGCTGCATTTGCACGATCATTGGGTTACCTTCGACTTCTTGCATATCATTTGCATTTTGCCCCCCCTGCCTGCGGGCATGCCTGCGGGCGCATCTTTGTTTATCCTGTCTGTTTGTCTAAGTCTTCAGCCTTGTCAAAAATGGGTCGTCTCTGGGCTTTGACATTCACTCCCGTCACTTGTGACTTCCGAGTTCTGTCAAAGAGGGGCAACTGTAGACACCCCATTTTTGACTGATCTTAAGACTCAGACGTCACCGATTGAGCGCTTGGTGATGTTCCATAATGTGCTCGTTCAGAAGTTTCAGAGTCGCGGCTGCGAGCCCCGCCTCCAGACTTCCGAACCCTTTTTTGTGCCTTGTCTCGGTTTGCGAACCAGACTCGGTTTTCTCTGTTTCTTTTTTCCGAGGGAAGGGAGAGGTCCCGTAGACCGTCTCTCAAATGTCCGTAGGCTACATTTGGTGGCCGTAGGCCATTTTGCCCACTTCGGAGTCCGGTTCCCGGTTTTCGGAGCCGTCAGGCCGTGTGCCTCGGTTCGGGACCGCTTAACCATCTCCTGTTGCTCTGATTTTTGGCATACATCTTATTTCATCCCTTTTGAGGGACACTGGGGGTTGAGAAACCCACTTCGAGGTCGAATACCATTTTCGGTGCTTAACAGCCCATTTTCGGGACCCCGAACTGCGTGTTTTGGCCCCGGAACGTTCGTTTTGCAACGGTTTTCGTTCACTTTTGGCAGGTACCTCTGTTTTATCACAGGGAAGGTCACTGAAGGATGGGAGGCCAGCAATTGTTGCAGCGACCAGTTATTTCTCTTCCGGAGCCTCCCGGCGCCCGTTTTCCGCACTTCCGGGCTAATGTTGAATACCTTGGAGCTAGTGTTGCCAACTTTCAACCACATATCTGTGATCTACACACTTGGGAGGCCCCTAAAAGTTCATGGCCGGCCATTAAGGTCACCTGACCCTTTTGACCCCTTTCTTCCGGGCTAATGTTGAACCCCTTGGACCTTTTTTCTTGAACTTTGAACCACATATCTGTGATGTACACACATGAGAGGCCCCTAAAAGTTCATGGCCGGCCAGTAAGTCAACTTGACCCTTTTGACCCCCTCTTTCCGAGCCATTGTTGAACCCCTTGGGCCCACTTTCTTGGAATTTCAACTACATGGTTGTGTTGTACACACATAGGGCTACCTCCCCAGTAGCTGGCCGGCCAGAAAATCACATTGACCCTTTTGACCCCTAGCCGGCCGGCTAGGGGGTGTGGCCGGCCGGCCACCTCCAGCAAAAGTATGAGGCCGGCCTGCTTCCTTGCACTGTACCCTTTCCAGCTGTGGGGCAATATCCCCCAGATATTTTCTGTATCCGGGGGATATTTTGTGGGGGAGTTTTGCCCTCCTTCTCCCCCACCTTTACACCCCATTCTTGGTCCTTATAACCAGCTGGTGGCCTTCTTCATAAGGGTTAGAAAAACTCTCCTTCAAAGCTCCATAGCCAACTCCATCTTCTTCCCTCTCAATTCTTCAAAAAACCCTAAGTCCCTAACCTTCATTCCTTGTACACCACCAAGCTCTACCACCACCACCTCATCTCCAGCAGCAAGGAAGGTTTCTAGAAGGCAAAAGAAGCTGCAAATCCATCCAAGAAGCAACAAAAGCTTGAATCTTCAAGGGTAAGTTACTCTTTTAACCTTTTGATCCTTTTCCTTGATCTATTTCTAAGCCCCATTTCTTTTTGGTTTCAAGCTCCGGCCCTAACTGAAAAGGGCCATATTTTGAGCTCATCTTCACTTCTCATTAAGGGCTCAACCTTGTTTGAGCCCTCCATAATATACTTGCTTCATTGATCATCTTGTATGTCATGATTTTGCATGCTATCTTTGGCCCATGAGCAATCTGTTTTTGAGCATGTTATAAACTGATATAAGGATTATTTTGAGCCCCTCTTCAACATTGAGGAAGGGCTCAACCTTGTTTGGTGTCTCCATGTGCCACTTGTAGTTCAATCCCTTATATGGCCCCATTTTTGCATAAATTGGTAACCCTTTTTGCTTCTGTTTTTGGACCTTGGTCCGAACTGAAAGTGCCCTTATTTTGGCCTATACTTCATGTTTCATTCACACTTTTTTTCTGTTTGGTGAATATTTTATATACTTCATGTTATAGCACCTTTTGAGCCTTGTTTTGCATCACATTTTTGAGCATGTTTGTATACTGATTTGAGGTCTGCCATATACTGTAAATGTTCATATTTTTGGTCCATCTTCAGTGTTGTAGAAGTAAATTTTTCAGTTTGGGTTTTGCTTATACCACTTGCTTCATTACCCCTCTTTTGGCCCCTATTCTTGCATGCTATTTTTCCCCTGCCTATACTTGCTGTTTGGCCGTGTTTATAACTGTGAAAGTGCATCTTTTGGGACTGTCTAGCTTCTGTCTTTGTATTGCGTGTCCATATTGTGCATGTTTGGCATAGCTATAGGCCATTTCGGGTGCCTAATGTCGCATTTCGGGACATTTCCTTGCATTTCATGTCATTTCGCTTCATTTCGGGACTATTTTCCCCCATATTTTAGTGCTGAATTTCCATTAGCATGCTTGCATATCATTTTTGCCATGTTTCATCACATTTTAGCATTGCCTCGGTTTGCGTGCCAGTGTGCACGCATTTCGAGGCACTTCATTTTTTGCCATCGGCATCCGATGTGAGTGTGGCTGAGGCTCTCTTATGTTGGTATAAGCCCATTTGTCATTTCCATGTCATTTTCATATCATTCTATCATCGCCTCGGTTTGCGTGCCCGTGATCACGCATTTCGAGGCACTTCATTTTCTGCCATCGGCATCCGATGTGAGTGTGGCTGAGGCTCTCTTATGTTGGTATAAGCCCATTTGTCATTTTCATGTCATTTTCATATCATTCTATCATCGCCTCGGTTTGCGTGCCCACGTGCACGTACTTCGAGACACATATCATTGCCTCGGTTTGCGTGCCCGCGTGCACGTACTTCGAGACACATATCATTGCCTCGGTTTGCGTGCCCGCGTGCACGTACTTCGAGACACATATCATTGCCTCGGTTTGCGTACCCGCGTGCACGTACTTCGAGACACATATCATTGCCTCGGTTTGCGTGCCCGCGTGCACGTACTTCGAGACACATATCATCGCCTCAGTTTGCGTGCCTGTGATCACGCACTCCGAGGCATTTCATTTTCATAGCATTCTGCATTTTCTCGGTTTGCGTGCCTGCGTGCACGCATTTTGAGGCATCTCATTTCATAGCATTGCGTACATTAGGATTGTATCTTAGTTAAATTTCATGCATATCATGCATATTGCATTGTGTCCGGAATAGGAGTTAGCCCGGGCACGGGAAACGAGGTACATTTCGTACTCCAAGTGACGAAATGTGTCTCAATCCCCCAGTCGCCGACACTCCGGATTATCCATGATGGAGTTAGGTTTTAGCTGTAGTTTCATGTGCATTCATCCTATATTGAGTTGTGCATTTCGACTCCTCGGCCATCATGCCTCGGTATGCGTGATTGGTGGCACGAGGATCGAGATATGCATATATCTGTGAAAATACATTGCTATGCCCCTTTCCTGCTCTCTGTTACAGCAAAACCAGGAATCAGCAAACTTTTGGGGCTTGACACGCATTTCAAGAACAGATGTAAACAGAGGCTAATTGGGGCATTCTGGTGGATTTCCGCGCAAGACAGTCCGGACATGCATCATCCACCAAAAGCAAGGCAGTCCCTGGCTTGCACGCCAGTTTTATTTGCTTTCTAGTTAATTCATTAATTAATTAGAATTCTGTAATATTTTGGACTGTAATATTCTTTTATTTGGGGACTGTAATATTTGGACTGTATTATTTATTCGGACTCTCCGAGTGAGGGCACAACTGTAATAAGTGTGGGTGAGTGTGATGTATGTCTTCCAACCCCACGTCTTTCTCCCTTTTATTTATCCGCTTTTGATGGTTAGATTAGGGCATATTTTAATTAGCATACAGTATGACAGCATGTTTGCATCATTCATCTGTATTGCATGCATCGGGCTCGGCGCATCATACTAACTGCATTCTACTTTCAATTCCAAGTTGAATACATGTTAGTTGTAGCATTTCATATGCCATCTTAGAATAGCCGAGCCTACTATAGTTGCATTTTGCATGTGTCGCATTAGGCATTTCTGTACACTTAGGATCATGCATGATTTCTAATATAGTTTCTATTTTGGCTTCGAGTACTCGGTGAGTTTTATGCTTTAGCATCCTTGCATGTGTGTGAGTGAATGCCATGATAGCATGCTTACCATGAGGCTATGTGCTTATCTGATATATCTGCCTGAATGCTTGTGGGTGAAGGTTGGGTTATCTGAATTGGAATGAATCATCAAAATGTTTCAAGCCTACCAACGGGTAGCAAACCATTTTCAAAAACAAACATGAAATGTTTTGTTCCAATTCGGGCGACCCGGTCTATACTTATATGCTGTGAGCATCACATAGTAACCTAGGCTAATAACCGGAATAAGAACTCACAATGTTTTCAAAAATTGATATCATGGTTAGTAGAGGCCGGTCTATGACCGGGCGAGCGGGGGTGCTCACGAAGTGACCTTCCCCAATCGTACCCAAGTTCCCGAGCCGAGGCAACTTTGGTGATGACGGACACGTGGCCTTTTGGCACCGAGTCAGGGTTTCCTAAATTTCCCAAAATAAAATATTTAGGTGGCGACTCTGTATCTGGCAAAGCAGTCCATGTTTGGCACTTCTTTCAAAAATCAGTTTTCCTAAAACGATTTGCCGGATTTGGACTCTTTGGTTCAGATTTAGAACCGTGACTACGAAAAGTCGAGTCCGAGCTGTAGCGAGGTCCCCCGCGGGCTTGTTACATGCGCCGACTTAGTCAACCGGTCCACAACTACCCAAATAGCATCACTACCCCGCTGAGCCCTCGGAAGACCCACAACGAAATCCATAGTAACATGTTCCCACTTCCACTCGGCAATAGGCAAGGGTTGCAACAAACCCGCTGGCCTCTGATGTTCGGCCTTCACTTGCTGACAAGTAAGGCACTTAGATACGAAAGCTGCCACATCTCTCTTCATACCCCGCCACCAGAACTGGCGACCCAAATCCCGATACATCTTAGTGCCTCCCGGATGCACCGCAAGGCGTGAATGGTGGAACTCTCGGAGTACTTCCTCTCGGCAAGACTCCGGCACAAACAGACGGTCTCGGTATCTTACATTGAGGTCGGGATACACCGTCAAACCTTTCTCAACCTTTCCACCGGAAATCTTCTCACGGAGAGATTCTACCTCAAGGTCACCTCTCTGAGCCTCTAACACTTGAGTCACAAGTGTAGGCTGAACAACAACAGAAAACAAGGCAGCAGCCTCAACGGATTCGCCCAAAAGTAAATCGAACTCCCCAAGTGCACCCAACATCTCCCATTCTCGGATGGCTATACCAGCTATGTCACCAACAGGTTTCCTGCTAAGGGCATCAGCCACCACATTGGCCTTTCCCGGATGGTAATGCAATTCAAAGTCATAATCCTCTATAAACTCCATCCACCTCCTCTGCCTCAAGTTCAAGTCTTTCTGTGTAAACAAATATTTTAAACTCTTATGATCTGAGAACACCTCGAACCTCGAACCTCTCACCATAAAAATAATGCCTCCAAATCTTCAAGGCAAATATCACAGCTGCTAACTCTAGATCATGTGTAGGGTAATTCTGCTCGTGAATTTTCAACTGACGTGAGCCATAGGCAACTACTTTCCCCTCTTGCATTAACACACAACCCAGACCCTCTCGTGAGGCATCATAATAGACTGCATAACCCAACCCTCTCTCTGGAATAATCAATACTGGAGCGGTGGTCAGTCTAACTTTCAACTCCTGGAATGACTTTTCACACGTCTCACTCCATACAAACTTGACTCCCTTCCGTGTCAGTCTAGTCAACGGTAATGCTAACCTAGAGAAATCTTTCACAAACCGACGGTATTACCCAGCTAACCCCAGAAAACTGCGGATCTCAAACACACTCTTAGGCTGTGCCCAATCTTGCACTGCCTCAGTCTTGGATGTATCAACAGACACTCCTTCACCAGACACTACATGGCCTAAGAACTTGACCTCTTCCAGCCAGAACTCACACTTCCCAAACTTAGCATAAAGCTTATGGACTCTAAGTAACTCAAGCACCACTCTCAAGTGTTCCTTGTGCTCCTCCTCAGAAGGTGAATAGATAAGGATGTCGTCCACGAATACGACTACAAACCGATCCAAAAATTCCCGGAAGATCCGGTTCATCAAGTCCATAAAGACTGCCGGTGCATTGGTGAGCCCGAATGGCATCACCAAAAACTCATAATGGCCATACCGCGTACGGAATGCCGTCTTCGGAATATCCTCCTCTCTGACCCTCAACTGGTGGTAACCCGATCTCAAGTCTATCTTAGAGAAACAACGGGAACCCTTCAACTGGTCAAACAGGTCATCGATACGAGGCATAGGGTACTTTTTCTTAACCGTAGCCCGATTCAATTTTCGATAATCTATACACAGTCTCAAAGCACCACCTTTCTTTTTAACAAAGAGGGCTGGTGCTCCCCACGGCGAAACACTAAGACGAATAAAACCCTTGTCTAGCAACTCCTGGAGCTGAATCTTCAACTCAACTAACTCGGCTGGGGCAAAACGATAAGGTGCCATGGAAATCGGCGCCGTGCCGGGCACTAGGTCAATAGAGAACTCAATCTCCCGATGCGGTGGCAAACCTACAAGATCCTCGGGAAAGACATTCGAGTACTCACAAACCACCCTTGGCAACACAATCTGAGTCTCATTATCCTCACTAATCAAAAGGTTAGCTAGTAGCCCACTAAGCTCACTCCTTCCTCGCCGAACATACCCCGGTGGCAACACATCACCAACTCGGTCCCCCAGAAAATGAAAATACTCTCCGCTCACGGTACAACAAGTGACCCTCTGGCGGTAGCAATCAATAACTGCCCGGTATGACGATAACCAGTCCATACCCAAAATAACATCGAAACCCCTCATAGGCATAACTACAAAGGAAAATGGGATTCTATGATAATCAACCTCTATATCACAACCCCTAACACCTTGTTTCAAAATCAATTCACCCCCAAGAGGTGATACCACACAAATAGGAGATGCTAACTGTGCTAACTCCAACTCCAAAACAGATGCAAATGCAGCAGACACAAAGGAATGAGATGCACCCGTATCAATCAAAACATTAGCAACCGAGTTGTAAAACAAAAAGGTACCTCTCACAACTGATGGTGCTGGCACAAGATCCTGCGCGGTAACAGCATACACGCGCCCAGACGACCTCTGATCAACTTGCTCAACCCTAGGAGCATAAGATTGCTGCACCGACTGAGACGATGAAGCCCCCCCCCTGATTGGCCCTCGAGGCCTGACCCGACTGAGCTGGCTGCTGACCCTGAATCGGTCTCACACCAGATGCACCAGGTGTGCCACCCAACTGTGGGCAATACCTCTTCATATGCCCTGGCTGACCACACTGATAACACGAGAGTGGCTGACCTCTACCCTGACTCTGGCTCTGAGAACGAGCCGAAGAAGATGCTGCTCTCTGCACTCCTCCCCTCTGAGGACAAACTGGAGACTTGTGGCCCAGCTGGCCACACTTGAAACAGGTAATGTCTCCCTGACTGACTTTCCCCGAACTAGCACTAGGTACAGGAAAAGTCGATCTCGAAAAGCTACCCTGAGACTACTGGGGATTAAAACCCTTCTGTCTCCTACCATCATTCTGACCATCCTGACTCCTCTTGGAGCCCTTCTGCCCTTCCTCCTCCTCCTGCATCATGATTTCCATGTGGGCTGCAGCATCAACCATACGCCCATAATCCCGAATCATAGTTCCCCCAACTCTCAGCTTGAGGCCACGCCTCAACTTCTTCTCAAACTCAATACAGCGGCGTTCCTCAGACGCCACCAACTCAGGTGCAAACCTGGACAAGCTAGTAAATGCAGCCTCAAACTCGGCCACAGAAGAACTCGACTGCTTAAGCTGACAGAACTGGTCTCGCAGCTTCTCCCTGACTGCTGGAGATAAGAACTTCTCCTGGAAAGCATTCACAAAAGCCTCCCACGTACCTCCTATACGCCCCTTAGTAAACTTCCACCACTGACCCGCATCCCCCTTCAACTGGAAAGATGCCAAGGTCACTTTCAACCCCTCGTCTTCGATGCCAAGCATCTCAAACGTCTTCGTTGTCTGTTCGAGCCATTCATCTGCCTTAAGCGGCTCTTTAGGATCACCCAAAAATTCATCCGGATTGGACCGAAAGAACTCCCTCTTCAGAAAGGAAGGTCCTGCATCCGCAATACCAGCCTGAGCTTGATTCTCAGCTCTGAGAATGCCTACTGACTCCCTGAATGCCCCTGCTATCTCTCGGGCTAGAGCGCCCATAGCCTGCTGGCCTACTGGCTCGGCCACATTGGCCTGGCCAATTCCCTCTTGAACTGCCGGAATCTCCTCTGGCACAGGCACCTCCTGCCTACCCAGCCTACCACGCCTACCGCGTCCTCGTCCTCGTCCTGACATCCTAATAAAGGAAACAAAGACATTAGCACATTAATAAATGTGCCGAAGCTAAACACTCGCGTCCTAATGCAATGGACAACAATAGTACATTCCACGTAAGCACATAATCACATAAGCACCTACGAATTTCATTCCCGGATAATGATAGTCCCAAAGGGTTACTATAGTTCCGGTTGGAAGCAGCAGTGATCAAGTGCCTTTCCAACAAGACTACTAGAAACTCAAGGGTCCAATCAACATCCTAGAAACTACATTCCATTCCCACATAATCACATAAACATGTTATCACAAAAGCATATAACATTACACTAAGTCTCTATCAAACGAGACGAACCCAATGTGATACTAATCACTTCCCACGTACCCAAAGTATTCAAACCTGGCTCTGATACCAAGTTGTAACGCCCTCAAAAGTAACCCATTATATATCATTAACATGCATTATTTAAAGAAGACAATTTATTAATTCATTCATCAGAGTATTACCAAATAAAGTATTACATGTAACATCGGATAAAACGCCCTACAGGCTTACATCTTTCCAAGCCAACACTTGGATACAAAAATATGAGTTCTAACTCAACAAAAGAAAAGCCCTAGGTTTGAATGTTTACATGTACTAATAATTAAAGACAATTAACTAAAGGTAGTCTTCTCCAATCCAGAAGCCAAACCCTCCCAAGCTAAGTCCTTGGAGGTAGTTTATCACCTGAACCTGAAAATGATGTTCCCATAAAGGGTGAGCCACAGCCCAGTAGAAATATACTAAACCACTTATAAGCAATGAATAAAGCAATAGTATTCAACAGATGGTTAACCAAGATAATCAATTACTTCATTTTACAATCTCATGACACTATTGTCTAAGATACGTTTTACTTTCCAATTTTATCAACATGGCTCAGAACCTGGCCAAACTTACAACAGTGAATCGCATATATAATATTCACATCCTTCCAATATCAACAAACAAATGAGACTCAAGCTCAAATCAAACACTTCATACTTCCAGATTGATACACATTTTAGTGCTGTATCAATAAAACACTTCTATATAAATAAGCACACATAAAAGTGATGCTAATGGAGTCCATCCCCTATCTCCTCCCAAACAAAATCCGATTTAGAGGTCCATCCCCTATCTTCCCCTAAACCGTGGAGTACATCCCCTATCTCCTCCCACACACAAAACAATGTATGCAAATGCAATGCTCAATCAATACACGTATTTTCTGTATCAATGCCATAGTCAACATTAATGACTTAACCAATGTGATTAGTTTCAGTTATTCCTAATCCACATGCAATGTCTACAACAATCACGACTATCCTCCACCGATAGCCCAAAACAGTTATTTCTAAACTGAAAATAACTATGTCAACAATTCAATAGACAAATGATACCAATTACCCAATTACGCCATTTAATCAATGAATTCCATGAATTTAACCCTCTTTTCCCAATTCCATGAATTACTCATACAAATTAATTCAACAATACAACTAGGGTTTTTCCCAAAATTTATCAAAGTATCCCCAACATGTTAAAATACCAAAACTTAGAACAAAACCTATATAATGGAGTAGGAAATCCCTACCTCGAAGAAAACAACACAAATGGTGAAAACAAAGATGAGTGCCCAATTACCAAAGTGCTCCAAATTGCCAAATGTTCAGATTAAATGAAAGCCCTCAACTCCCTCTATCTTTTATATGAAGGATCTAGGGTAGAAACACACCCTAAGTGGATCAAATCTAAGAAAGAAAGTGAGTAGGGAGAAGGAGAAGTCGGACCTAGGGTTTGGAATCAAAAAGAAGATGAAAAGGACTGATCAAAACCCGCTGTTGTAAATATATACTGGACAGGCTCGCTCGAGCGAAGACTTGGTCGCTCCAGCGACCAGACACAGAGAAACTACGCTCGAGCCAAGGAAGCCTTGCTCGAGCCAACAACCCAAAAGCTCGCTCGAGCGAAAGAAAGCTCGATCGAGCGAAGAACTCAAACCTTCAGGTCTGTAACCAGACACACGCTCGAGCGAAGGAACTATTGCTCGAGCGAAGAACGAACTAACTCGCTCGAGCGAAGAAAAGCTCGCTCGAGCCAAGAATGCAAAGCTACAGGTCCAAACCAGACGCAATCTCTCGCTCGAGCTACCAAACCCCGGCTCGAGCGAAGAACCAAAAACAACAGCTCGCTCGAGCGACAAACTCCTCGCTCGAGCGAAGATCCAAAATACTGGACAGCAACAATTGATTTCTAAACCCAACCAACCTGAAACAAACCTGCCCAACACATCCTATAATTCCAAATGAGAAAATAAGGGACAACAACAACCATTATACAATGACAGAATCTACGGAACCTATGTCCGGACACAATAGTCAAATGGGAAAAAGACCGGGGTCGCTATACTATTGCCTATAAACATCTAAACACGTAAACACATAATCGAATCAAGTCCACAAGGATAGCCACTCATCCCGGAACTCTCAAGGAATTCCCATCAGAAACCACGTTGATCAGGCGTGTTTCCAAAAGGACCACAAAGCAAGTTCACCAGCTATGCATACTATCCGAGAGACTGAATCCCATGCTCAAATAAATGCAAGACGTAAGTCCTAACTTTCATGGTATCTATATGCAACGTCCTCACTATATGTAGTAAACCCACTGTGGTAAAAAAACCACTTCCCACGTGCCCAAAGTATTCAAACCTGGCTCGCTTGAAACCAAGTTGTCACGCCCCACTTTTTATTACTCGAAGTCATTACCAAGTTCGTTAACTTAATTCAATTTCAGAGGCAACATGCGGAAATAAACTCAAATGTTCAACTAAAAGGAGTGAACAACAATTCTCTCTTTCGAATGCTAATTAAATACAACATGAGTATTCTGAATAAGTTGCCCTCAGGCTTACAACATTAAATAATCAAATGAAGGGTACAACCCTTTTACATATACATGGCGTTCCGCCTACAACAAAGAGGCCCCGTGGCCAACAGATAAGAAGACCCAAATCTTGTAGTTCATCCTGCTAAACACCTGAAAGAGATTCAACAACGTGGGATGAACATATAGTCCAGTAGGGATCTCAACATGGCCTTCAACAATAACAACTTACAGATAGCTATGATCATGAATGCTCATTCTCATACTAGAATAGTAATGTGACAATTTACACGAAATATATATATATATATATATATATGTATGAACTTTTCTTGAAGACAACCATTTCAATCAACGCCATAGGCGATTCAATTTTCTTTTCTTCTCATTAATCCCCGTTCCTAATCTTTCATAACATTAACAATACTTTAGGAAATAAATTCACTAAGCCCACTACTCTCTTCCATTTTCCAAACATACACAGACATACCTTTTCAAAACATATATATATTTCTTAAAAATATCCATTCTCCTTCATACTTTCCAAAAGACAAAAAATGACATTTTGGCTTCTTTCTGATACAATCAAATCTATACATGCATCGTTATAAAAGGGGAGATAACAACTCACCAACATGCATAAGACAAACCAATGAAGCAACTCGGCCCTCCAAAACCGTAATCAACACAATCCATGATATTCCCAGACACTCTGGAACATCAACAACAGAACTTTGCTCTACTAGCCATGTGCGTAGTAAGCCAAAGATACACCTCTCACAACAACATGCCAGTTTACCAGGCGCTAGCTGGAAGGGTATGGTGCCTTATATTCTCAGCGCAGTCAGTTCTCCAGGCGCTAGCTGGAAGATCACGGTACCTCTGATTCTTAGCGCAAGGTATATCACCACCAATCGAAATGCAACAGGGCATAACCAACATGTGTAACACATATACACAAACCATCAAGATGCAAGCAATGTGTTAAAGTATATGAACACATAACTACCTCCTCCTGAGCAAGCATACATATATAATGTATCTCAACACTTTATCACATACAACATTCAATCAATAATGGTATAATGCATACACGACAAGTTAACACAACCACGTCATCCTCCACCGATGACCAAGGACAAAACCTCTAGATGCATGTATATTGTATATCTATTAACAAATCCAATTATCATGAGATCCCAAACCCATCAACAACCCAAGCATGGTAGCTACAAATTAATTCCCCCAAATATGTGCACTCGACATGCATGATACAACAATCCAATTCCCATAATTATTTTCTATGACTCACATAGAGTTAAAGTTTCATTCTTCACCTTCAAAATCAACATGTTCCACCACTTATTCCAAAAACATTTTTCTCATTTTCCCAAAATCAATTCCATTCCTTTCATAACCTTCCAAATTAATTATGCAAATTAAGTCATAATTATTAAGTTAGGGTTTTTCTCCCTCTTTCTCACGTTGACCAGAAAGGTTCAATCTGCAACAATAAACACAAAGACCTCATTTGAGACCTAAAATACACAAGTATTTGCCCAAAGAACAAAACCCCTCTTTTAATTTATCATGACACATATAAATTAGGGCTTTTCTATATTTCAACAACAACGTGCTATTTTACGCCACAATTAGTCCAATGAACAACCAAAGACAATAAATCCATTTTTTATCAACCAACTCTAGGTTTCCTCATGATTTTCAAACAAACCCAACATAGGTATGGTTTTCATGCAATACAAAACTACCACATGTCTATCTATAGACGAAGTATTGAAAAAGAATAAGGAAATCCCTACCTCAAATGTAGAACTCAAGGAGAAGAAGAGCAAAACTCGGAAGTGCTCCAAATCCCAAATTTCTCGGATCAAAACGAAGCCCTCGACGATCAACACAACTTTTACAAAGTCCAAAGGGTAGGAAGACACTCTAACTAGATCAATCCTAAGAGAGAAGTTAGGTTTTAGAGTGAGGTGCTCTCCAATGGAGGTTTTGAAAAAGTAAGAGAGAGAAAGGAAATCAAAAAGTGATTTCACGGACTGATATAAAAATAGGTCCGCTCGAGCGTACAACACCCCGCTCGAGCGTCAGACACAGGTTCACGCTCGAGCATCCAAAGATCCGCTCGAGCGCCGGATGCACTCTCCCAGAATTTTCTGCAGACGTCCAAAATGCTGAGAGAAGGAAATTCACGCTCGAGCGTCCAAACTGCCGTTCGAGCGGAGAGACCAAAGCCTGGGCAAAATTCCTAAGCTTTAAAACACAACCAACTTATTCCCAACTTGCCCAACACAACCCAAAACTCTAACACAAAGAGTAAGGGATAGGAATGAGGATAAGACAACAACGAATCTACGGAACCGAGTCCGGATTACAGTTAAACGACAACAGGGAATACCGGGATCGCTATAGTTTTGATCTTCTTACCTCAAATAGGACCTAATGGAATAGTCTAAAACAATACGGGTTGGATGGAATAAAACACTTAGAAAGAGGATTTATCAAAAAGGCTTCCATTTTTTTTTTCGTATATAAAATAAACAAATTAAAATTGTTATGTTGAAGGATGGATCCTGAAAATTTGAAAATCAAAATATATACTTTTGCATCTTGTGGATCAGTCCTTGGTGATGGTTACACAACATAAAAATGATGGTTTTTTCTATTTCAATCAATAACATTTGGGGGCTTTGGCAACTAACTAAACCCCACCCCCCCCCCCCTTTTTGTTTTGAATATTATATTTTTTAAATGTGTCAAAGATTTTACATTTTTTGCGTATCTAGTGTAGAATGATCTAAAAACATCACCAACTTATTATCACTTTTTTTTAATGAATTGTTTTCCATTGTTTTTTTTATAACTTGTTTGGTCCACGTAGTCAAGTATATTCCAAAACGCAAAGCTTTTCGAAAACTTTAGAAAAAAGTTCATAAAATTAAAAGAAAAAAAAAACCCGCAAATACTTACCCCAATTCCACTAAGTTTTCTTTACGAAAAATTACAATTCAATAGTATTTTCAAAATATAATAAGAAATTTATGTAAAATAAATAATTTTAATATTTACAAAATTTACCACTCTGATCTGATTTTTTTTCAAAAAAACAATTCAAAATAGACTCAAAGAACAATAAATATTTAAAAGCTTCGACAAGAGAGGGTTCGGTAATGGTGGAGGACGATGTTGGCTGCTACGGAAAATAAGGAAACATAATCTCATTAGAAAAGAGATAGCATAAAGTTTAAATATTGATAGTAGTAGAATTGTAAATCCATCCCACATCGTTCATAATCTAATTAGAAAAGAGATAGTGTAAAGTTTAAATATCAGTAGCAGTATAATCGTAAACTTATCCCACATCATTTAAAAACACCGCATAACGTTTAAATATAAGATGTGATTGTGACATTTAATAATTTCCAAGCTAAGTAGCGTTAGCTTATGACTCAAGCGAGGGCACCAAAGTGGTTCGATGATGGCAAAGTTAAAAGATGGCTTCAACGTTTGAACTCAGGCTAGACCAATGAACCTGTAGGTTATGGATAGCTTTAGGTTGCTGAGTTAAGTTATTGGACAACAATTTTTTTTTTTTTTTTTTTTTTTTTTTTTTTTACATTTTGAAATAAAAAAATTAATATTGTGATGATCAAGGATGGACTTTTATTTTTCATGTATAAAATAAATAAATTAGTACTGTTATGATCATGGATGGATCCTGAAAATTTGAAAATCTAAATATACTTTCGCACCCTGTGGATCAGTCCTTGGTGATGATTACAAAACATAAAAATGATGGTTTTTTCTATTTCAACCAATAAAATTTGGTGGGATTGGCAACTAACTAAAAAAACTTTTTTTTTTTAATATTTATTTTTTTTATTTTTGCATAAAAAATTTTACATTTTTTTCTGTCTAGTGTAGAATGATTTAAAAACATCACAAACATATTTTAAATTTTTTTTAATGAATTTTTTTTGTATAACCTATTTGGTCGATGTAATAGAGTAAATCTTGAATTCCAAAGTTTTTCCCCCTCTCCTGCTATCACTCATCCACCCTGAAATCCACGGGTTTGATTCTGGCGTCACTATTGATTTATTTGTTGTAGTGATGGTTGATTTCAATCAAGAAAGAGTTTTTCTATTTATGCCTATATATCTCATTTCGGGTTAATCAAAACTGACATAAGCTTCTGTTGGCACTAAAATTTATCTTCTCTGTCAAATGAGCATAACCAATACAGAGAGTTGATGCAGTGGATGTTAGGAGTAAAGATCACGAGCTTACAATGGTAGCTGCATCCCCAAAATGCAGAGCAAGTGGCAGAAGTGAAACAGTTAAAGGAGTAGATGTGGTTGTTGCAGTTTCTGCTGTCGATTCATCTAGCAATGCAGTGGGATGTGGCCAAACGTGGCCCAGGTGTCAAGCCACGAAGATAGGCATGCAAGGGATGCAGGATACGTGTCTCATTTGCAAGAGAAAGAGGACGCTGCAGCACAGTGTAGCACGTCCGCGAGGGACCCCGCTACAGTTCGGACTCAATTTGTGTCACGGTTCTTAATCTTGAACCAAAGAGTCCAAATCCGGCAAATCATTTTGAGAAACAGATTTTTTTGAAAAGAAGTGCCAAATATGGATTGCTTTGCCAGATACAGAGTCGCCACCTAAATATTTTAAAATGGGAAAATTTAGGAAACCCTGACTCGGTGCCGAAGGCCACATGTCCGTCATCACCAGAGTTGCCTCGGCTCGGGAGCTAGGGTACGATTGGGGAAGGTCAGTTATGAGCACCCCCTCTCGCCCGATCCGAAGATCGGCCCCTACTAACCGTGATATCTATTTTTGAAAACATTATGTGTTCTTATTCCATTTATTAGCCTAGAATTACTATGTTATGCGCACAGCAAACAAGTATAGACCAGATTGCCTAATTTGGAAATAAGCATTGCATATCCGTTTGTCTTAAAAAAATACTTTGTAATTTGCTACTCGCAAGTAGGCTAAAACACGGATTTCAACGAGTGTTTCCAACTCAAGCAACCCAACCTTCACCCACAGGCATTCAAACAGTTTATCACATAAGCATCTAGCCACATGGTAAACATGCTGTCATAATAGCATTCACACGCATGCGGGATGCTAAAGCATAAATACTTACATCGTACTCCGTGCCAAAACAATAAACTAGTTAGCAAACATGCGTGATCCTAGTTCATGTCAAGTTGACTAATGCAACACATGCAAGATGCAATTAGAATAGGCTCGGCTAACCTAAACATGGCATGTGAAATGCAACCAATTAATGCACGTATTCAATTTGGAATTTGAAATACAAATGCAGTTAGCGTGATGTACCGAGCCTGGTGCATGCAAGGCAAATGTATAAATGCACGCATGCATAGCATAAGGTATGCTAATTTAAACATGCCCTAATCTACCATCATAAGCAGGTAAATAAAAGGGAAGAAAGAAGTGGGGGTTGGAAGGCATTCACACACTCACCCACACTTATTACAGATTCGCCCTCGCTCGGAGGGACCAAAAGAATAATACAGATAATTAACCTACAAGCTAATTAAATATTACAAATCGCCTAATTAGCTAACAAACTAACTAAGCTAGGAAAAACAGTAAATTGCCTCGAGAAGAGAGCCCAATGCAAAGTGTGCTCGGGTCCTGCTCGGAAGTGCACGGCCATGCATAGTCTGCCTCTGTTTTCCCTGCTCTGCCTTTCTGAAGACTGCCAAAGTCTCAAGGATGCTTCTCTGGATACTGGGAATCACCACCGGCTGAGTAGAATTACCACCGGCAGTGAATTGTGGTCACCGGCACAAATTGAATCCATCGGCTGGTGATTTATTGCCGGTCGGCAATGTATACTGCCGGTCGGCAAATAATGCCTGCAGAACCTGCAACTCATAGCAGCAGAGGACAGAACTTGCATGGCAATACAATTCAAGCAATGTATGCACCAATCATGTCCCCTATCATGTTTGTGACTCAAAAAGGCATGTGTCTCGATTCTCGGACCGCCAATCACGCATTTCCATGCATGATGGCCCAAAGAATCAAGTGTGCAACTTTCATGTCAAATGAAATGCAAACCAAACAAACGAACCAAGGCCCAATTCCTATCACCAAGTGAAGGAACAAGGCATGCATGCAAGATGCAATGCAACCTAGGCATGCAAGCTAAGGATGCAACATGGCATGGCAAGACACTTATGCAAGCATACAAGCAAACATGAGGCAATGCAAACTGGTGAAAAGGTGGACTTAGACATGATTTAGGCAACTCTAAATGGGCCTAAAAAAGTGGCCAAAAACCAAGGAATTGGGATCAAACGTACATACACACATGCAAGTAAGTTGGACCAACACTTAGGCATTAAATAAGCAACTCTAAGGCACACTTGAAAAGGGATATCATGGACAATTAGCATGCAACATAAGCTCTGAAAATCATGTTAAAACATGGTGCCAAACCAAGCAACAAGGCAAGCTAAACATGCAACAATAGTCCAAGCATTCAAGGCTCACCAAAGAGGCAATGGACTACACTTAGTACAACCACACATGGAAGGACTTAGGCAACCAAAAATAGAGTTTTAACACATGAAACTAAGCCCAAAAGACCAACTAGATAGCATCTAGATGGTTTGAATTTAAAGGCATGCATAAATGCTAAAACATGGAGCATGCAAGGCAAGCTTCCAAAGCTTCAAAGAAGCATCCAAGGCAAACATATGAGCATGTCAAAGGGACTGAAATTACATGTAGGGTGGTTCCAAACCACCGAAATGATGCAAGCAACACATACTACACATTCACATACTTGAAGCATACAAGCTCAAATACAAAGGAGCTATACTACGCATGCCAAGATCAACCCAAACAACTATGGACAGACCTAAAACATGGCAAAATGAGCACAAAACCTTCACAAGGCTAAACCTAAAACATGCTAGAGCAAAGGCTAACAACCTAAGGCATATTAAGGCAATAACATGGCATTACAAGGTAGGTATGCTAAGCATGCAAGGTGTACCAAAACCAAAAATAAACAGAGGCATATTATGATATAATAGGCACAAAAAACAGCCAAGGCATGGTCAACATGAAGCTTAGCTAGATGCTCCCACAAGAGGCCAAAAATGGTCCATTTCAAGGACAATAAAGAGAGGGGGTGGCCCTCTCCTTCTTGGGACCTTAAGGCACCATCCTCACCTCTGAAATCCCTCAAGATTTCAGTGGTGAGGAGGCCCAAACATCAAGGTCTCGGAGCTCACTCAAAATAGCACAAAATGGGGCCTTTCAAGGCCTAAGAGGGGTCAAACACCTCCAAACCACAAAACACTCTAAACAAACTATTTAGAGGGCCTAAAAACAGAACTTTTTTGTATTATACACCAAGCTCAAAAACAATTTTAAGATAGGTAAAAATACAATGCAAAAATGGGGAATAACCCTTGAAGACCCCTTCAACAATGGTGGACCAGCAGCTCTTTTTAGGTTGAAACCAGCTCCAAAACTTCAAAAACAACCTCTTAGAACCTCAGTAGCTAAGCGAAGGTGAAACACTGTGTGTTTGTGTGTAATAGTAAGACACAAATACACTTAAACACACACAAGAGGGAGATATAAAGATAGAATGTGTATGGATTCCAACCCTCGAACTCAAAACCCTCATATGGCTGTCTAAACTCTCTAAAGTGTCTAACCCTAAGCAAGGGAGAGGAGAGCTCCTCTTATAGAGCTTCTTGTCTTGTAAAGCTTACAAGACAAGCTTCTAAAGAGAGAGATCCCTCCATACACGTGTATGGAGGGGAGCCAAATGCAAGACAGTTGTATTAAAATATCTGCAAAAGCAGATAAACAATAGTCGGCTGCCCAAAAATGCCATTTTGGCAAAAGGTAGTGCCGACCGGCAACAAAGAATGCCGACCGACAATATAGATTGCCGATGGCAGCAAAACACCAGCCGGTGGCCTCTGGCCATGGCCGGTGATGTGTGGGGATGTCTCACAAGGCATTCCCTGCCGCTCCAAGGCAAAACACAAGTGTTTGGTGCAAAACCAGACACTAAACAGTCAAGTTCGGAGATCCTGAGGCAAGGCGCATAGCCGAGACCTCCGGGAACTCCAAACGAACACAAACAAGGGTAATCACCAAGTGTTCCAATGGTGACGTCCAAGTCTTGAGGATGGTCAAAAATGGGGTGCCTACAGTTGCCCCTCTTTGATAGAACTCGAAAGTCATAACAATGACGGGAGTGAATGTCAAAGCCCAGAGACGACCCATTTTTGACAAGGCCGAAGACTTAGACAAACATGCAAGACAAACAAGATATGCGCCCGAAGGCAAGGGGCAAAATACAAGATAATGCACGAAGTCGAGCATAACTTATGATCATGCAAAGAAACATAGGGACGTATCTCGGTGTTTCGAAAAGGCATAAGCATTGGAACGTATTCCAAATGTTCTTAACCAAAAGGGAGGAGCATAGGGACGCACTGTAGACACCCCATTTTTGACCGTCCTCAAGACTTGGACGTCACCGTTTGAACACACGGTGATCATCCATGTTTGTGTTCGTTTGGAGTTCCCGGAGGTCTCGGCTACTCGCCTTGTCTCAGAATCTCCGAACTCGACCGTTTAGTGTCTGGTTTTGCACCAAACACTTGTGTTTTGCCTTGGAAGGGCAGGGTAGGGCTTGTAGACCATCCCCACCCACCACCGGCAGTGGCTAGAGGCCACCGGCTGGTTTTTGCTGCCACCGGCAATGTATATTGCCGGCCGGCACTATTTGTTGCCGGTCAGCACTATTTAGTGCCGGCCGGCACTCTTTTTGGCCAAGATGGCATTTTTGGCCGGCCGATTATTGTGCATCTGCTTTTGCAGATATTTTAAGACAGCTATCTTGCTTTTGCTCCCCTCCATACACGTGTATGGAGGGATCTCACTCTTATGAAGCTTGTCTTGTAAGCTTTACAAGACAAGAAGTGCCATATAGAGAGAGAGGTTGGTCTCTTGGCTTGTGAGGTTAGAGACTTAAGATATTTTGAGAGCTTAGACAGCCATTGTTAGGGTTTGAGTTCTAGGGTTAGGGTTAGATACACATTCTATCTCTCTTTCCCTCTCTTTTGTGCTCTTGTGTGTGTTTTAGTCCATACTATTGCACACAAGCACCTAGTGTTCCACCTTCCTCTTGGAACTGAGGTTCTAAGGGACTGATTTTGAGGTTTTGGTGTTGGATTCAAGCTAAGGAAGACCATTGGAGCATCATTGTTGAAGAAGGCTTCAAGGGTAAGAATCTCACCCCTTTTTACCCCATTTTTACATTGTATTTCTACCTATTTTAAATTCGTTTTTGAGCTTAGTGTATAATACAAAAAAGTTCTGTTTTTTAGTCCTCTTGATTGTTTATTAAGAGTGTTTTGTGGTTTGGGTAAGTTTGAACACCCTTAGGCCTTAAAAGGCCTCATTTTGTGCCCTTTTGTGTTAGCTCCGGGATTTTGGTGTTGGGGTCTCTTCACCACTGAAATCTTGAGGGATTTCAGTGGTGAAGGTGATGCCTTGAAGTCCCAAGAAGGAGAGGGCCACCCCCTCTCCTTGTTGTCCTTGAAAAGGGCATGTTTTGGCCTCTTGAGAGAGCATTATGTTTGAGGGTGTATTGACCATGACTTGGCTGCTTTTTGTGCTTAATATGTCATGTTATGCCTCTGTTTTTGATTGGTTTTGGTACTCCATGCATGCTTAGCATAGTTGCCATGTAATGCCATGTGATCGCCTCAATGTGCCTTAGGTTGTTAGCCTTTGTTGGAGCATGTTTTAGGCTTAGTCTTGTGAAGATTTTGTGCATGTTTTGCCATGTTCTAGGTCTGTCCTAGGTTGTTTGGGTCGAATTTGGCATGCATCATATAGCCCCTTTGCATTCCGGCTTGTTGGCCTTAAGTATGTGAATGTATAGCATGCCATCCTTGCATTGTTTTGGTGATTTGGGACCATCCACCATGCCATTTCAGACCTTATTGTATGCTTGAGAGCTCGCATTTGATATCCCCTTTAATGCCTTGTAAGGTTGTCATCTCATGCTCCATGTTTTGGTGTTTGTGCATGCCTTTGTTTTTGAGTCATTTGGATGCCATCTAAGTGGTCCTTAGGCCTTGTATTAATGTCCCAAAACTCTGTTTTTGGCCAATGAGTCCATGCCATGTTTGGTTTTGCTAAGTGTAGTTCAATACTCCATTGTTTTGTTTTGAGCACTTAGGCCATTTGTTGCATGCTTGGCTTGATTTGTTGCTTGGTTTGGCACCATGTTTTAGCATGATTTTAGAGCTCATATTGCATGCTAATTGTCCATGAAATCTCTTGTCGAGTGTGCTTGAATGTTGCTTGCTTAATGCTTAAGGTTTGGACCATAACATGTGTATGTGTGCATGTGTGTTTAGCCTCCATTTTTGGGCATTTTGGCTACTGTTTTTAGGCCTATTTAGAGTTGCCTAATTCATGTTTAAGTCCATCTCTCCATCTATTTGCATTGCCATATGTATGCTTGTATGCTTGCATAAGTTTGTTGCCATGCCATGTTGCATCCTTAGCTTGTATGCCTAGGTTGCATTGCATCTTGCATGCATGCCTTGTTCCTTGACTTAGTGATAGGAATTGGGCCTTGTTTGATTTGATTTGGTTTGCATGCATTTGAAATCAAAGTTGCATACTTGGTTCTTTGGGCCATCATGCATGGAAATGCGTGATTGGTGGTCCGAGAATCGAGGCACATGCCCCTTTGAGTCATTATCATGATAAGGGACATGGTTGGTGCATATATGCCTTGAATTGTGCTGCCATGCTTTGCCTTGCCCTCTGTTGCTGTCATTTGCAGATTCTGCAGGAACACTCTGCCGACCGGCAGTGTAAGGTGCCGACCGGCAACAATTCCTCTGCCGACAGCTTCATTTTGTGCCGATGGCCACACACCACTGCCGGTGGTAATTCTGCTCAGCCGATGATATCCCCCAGTGTCCTGAGAGGCATCCCTGAGACTTTGGCAGTTTTCAGAGGAGCAGAGCAGGGAAAACAGAGGCAAACTATGCATGGCAGTGCGATTCCCGAGCAAGACCGAGCATGTGTTACATCTGGCCATCGCCCCGAGGCGGTTTACTGTTTTTCTTTAGTTTAGTTAATTTGTTAATTAATTAAGCAATTTGTAATATTTAATTAGCTTGCGTAGTTAATTAATTTGTATTATTTATTTGGTCCCTCCGAGTGAGGGCAAATCTGTAATAAGTGTGTGTGGGTGGTGTGTATGTCTTCCAATCCCCACTTCTTTCTTCCCTTTTATTTACCTGCTTATGATGGTAGATTAGGGCATGTTTAATTTAGCATACCTTATGCTATGCATGTGTGCATCCATGCATTTGTATTGCATGCATTAGGCTCGGTACATCACGCTAATTGCATCTGTATTTCAATTCAAGAAAGTTGAATATGTGGTAATTGATCGCATTACATATGCCATGATTAGGTTAACCGAGCCTATCTAAATTGCATCCTGTATGTGTTGCATTAGGCAATCTAACATGAACTAGGACACGCATGTTTGCTAACTAGTTTACTGTTTTGGCACGGAGTACGATATAAGTATTTATGCTTTAGCATCTCGCATGTGTGTGAATGTTAACATGACAGTATGCTTGCCATATGGCTAAATGCTTATGTGTTAAACTGTTTGAATGCCTGTGGGTGAAGGTTGGATTGTTTGAGTTGGAAAAACTCATTGAAATCCGTGTTTCAGCCTACTTGCGAGTAGCAAATTTCGAAGCATTTTCAAAACAAACGGATATGCAATGTTTCTTTCCAAATTAGGCAATCTAGTCTATACTTGTTTGCTGCGCGCATAACATAGTAATTCTAGGCTAATAAATGAAATAAGAACACATAACGTTTTCAAAATCGGATATCATGGTTAGTAGAGGCCGGTCTTTTGACCGGGCGAGAGAGGGTGCTCATAGCTGACCTTCCCCGATCGTACCCAAGCTCCCGAGCCGAGACAACTCCGGTGATGACGGACATGTGGCCTTCGGCACCGAGTCAGGGTTTCCTAAATTCTCCCATAAAAAATATTTAGGTGGCGACTCTGTATCTGGCAAAGCAGTCCATGTTTGGCACTACTTTTTCAAAAATCTATTTCTCAAAACGATTTGCCAGATTTGGACTCTTTGGTTCAGATTAAGAACTGTGACACAAATTGAGTCCGAACTGTAGCATGAGGCCCACGGGCGCGTTCTACATGCATCCCTGTGTTCCGGAAGAGCGGAAGAAACATAGGGATGTATCCCAGTGTTTCGAAAAAGTGGAAGAAACATAGGGACGTATCCCGGTGTTTCGGAAAAAGAAGAAGAAACATAGGGACGTATCCCGGAGTTTCGGAAGGAAAGAGAAACATAGGGACGTATCCCGGAGTTTTGGAAGGAATGAGAAACATAGGGACATATCCCGGAGTTTCGGAAGGAAAGAGAAACATAGGGACGTATCCCGGAGTTTCGAAAAGAAAGAGAAATATAGGGACGTATCCCGGAGTTTCGGAAGGAATGAGAAACATAGGGACATATCCCGGAGTTTCGGAAAGAAAGAGAAATATAGGGACGTATCCCGGAGTTTCGGAAGGAATGAGAAACATAGGGACATATCCCGGAGTTTCAGAAAGAAAGAGAAATATAGGGACGTATCCCGGTGTTTTGGAAAAAGAGAAACATAGGGACGTATCCTGGTGTTTCGGAAAAAGTGAAAGAAACATAGGGACGTATCCCGGAGTTTCGGAAGGAGAGGGAAACATAGGGACGTATCCCGGTGTTTCGGAAAAAGAGAAAGAAACATAGGGACGTATCTCGGAGTTTCGGAAGGAGAGGAAAACATAGGGATGTATCCCGGTGTTTCGGAAAAAGAGAAACATAGGGACGTATCCCGGTGTTTCGGAAAAAGAGAAAGAAACATTGGGACGTATCCCTGTGTTTCGGAAATAGAGAAACATAGGGACGTATCCCGGTGTTTCGGAAAAAGAGAAAGAAACATAGGGACGTATCCCGGAGCTTCGGAAGGAGAGAGAGAAACATAGGGACGTATCCCGGTGTTTCGAAATGGTGTGAGCATTGGAACGTATTCCGAACGCTTTTAACCGAAGAGGGAGAAACAAAGGGACGTACCCCAAAGGTTAGGGACGTATCCCAAAGTTTAGGGACGTATCCCAAAGCTTAGAGACGTATCCCAAAGATTAGGGACGTATCCCAAAGATTAAGGACGTATCCCAAGGATTAGGGACGTATCCCAAGGATTAGGGACGTATCCCAAAGATTAGGGACGTATCCCAAGGATTAGGGACGTATCCCAAGGATTAGGGACGTATCCCAGTGTTAGGAACAAGGAGGAGAAACATAGGGACGTATCCCGGTGTTTCGACAAAGGAGAAAAAACATAGGGACGTATCCCGGTGTTTCGGAGAGGAGGAGAAACATAGGGACATATCCCGTTGTTTCGGAATGGAAAGAGAAACATAGGGACGTATCCCGTTGTTTCGGAATGGAAAGAGAAACATAGGGATGTATCCCAGTGTTTTAGAGAGAAGGAAGAAACATAGGGACGTATCATGTTGTTTCGGAATGGAAGAAGAAACATAGGGACGCATCCCGGTGCTTCGGAAAGGTAGGAGAAACATAGGGACGTATCCCAGTGTTTCGGAAAAGAAGGAGAAAGGGAAACGTGGGGACGTATCCCGGTGTTTCGAAAGAAGGGAGAAACATAGGGACATATCCCGGTGTTTCGAAAAGAGAGAGAAACGGAAACGTGGGAACGTATCCCGGTGTTTCGAAAGAAGGGAGAAACATAGGGACATATCCCGGTGTTTCGGAAAGAGAGAGAAACGGAAACGTAGGGACGTATCCCGGTGTTTCAGAAAGGTATAAGAAACAAAAAGGACGTATCCCAGTGTTTCCAAATAAAGGAGCACGCAAAACAATGCAATGCAGGTGCACAAGACAGTGCGATAAAATGCAATTTCTATGCAAGTATGGGGCATTTTCTATGCAACATTGAAAGCATATTCTATGCAGAAACATAACGATGCGCGGCACGCATGCAACCGAAATGTATATGAAGGTTCACATTCTATGCAATGGAAGGGCATCAAACACGTACTCTGGTGCCTCCGATTTACCTTTCGGAGGACTTGGCAACACAACTCTGCTCGAAAAAGGGACACCCTGTTTACATTGGCGAGAGATAACATCTGCTGCTGCTTTAATTGCCATTCTGACTTGAAGCAGGCTTAAGCTTGGAGTAGAGGCACACTCATTCTTCGGAGCACTGACAAGGCCTGAAGAGGTACATCCGGAGCACAATCACGGAGTTTTCCGAAGTTGAAGCACACTCAGATACCCGATATTTTCCTCTTTTGCTTTGTAGTCTGGAACCCATATAGCTTCAAATAGGTCCTTGTTTTACTGTTCTTGCATGACCTGGGTTGAACCCTGCGGTTTTAAGAAAGAACAAATTCTTGTTTTGCACAAATATGGAGAATGGCACAGCACTCCGAGCACAAAACGATTTTATTTTTGAAATTAAGAAATGAGTTCTTAACCGGGTATTGAGCCTACGACTGAACACAACGAATAAGACTCAACAACGAAAAACAAAAGGTAAACAACCTAAACACATCGAGACACGCTCGGAACGACTCAAATCCAGAATCGAGACAAACAAAACAAGAGACACGACACATATACGTGCTACAACGACGAGAGACCTCTCAGTACGCGAGGAGCCATTTTTTTTCGGGTATTGTTTCCCACCCTTTTCTCATTTGTGATTCTCACATCACTTTGGCACTCAATCTCTGTTTTTCTGAAAAAAAGCCATTTTCTCACTTTTTCTCTCAGCGCACATCTCTTTATTCTTCAATCTCTCATTTTTTATCCCTCCCCTAGTTGGTGGATAAACAGAAAGTTGCGGGGTCTCACCCTAGCATTCCGCTAGATTCTTCTTCTTGTTCACAACAGTGAGTTTCTTCCACAAAGGGGCTGCGCTACAATTGGGTGTGTAGCAAATCTGCAGCTGACATCGGTTGACGATGCTCTGCTGGGGAGTTTGGACGTGATTAGATCTGCCCAGAGGAGGGAATGGGATATCTTGTCCCATTCCGGTTCGTGCTTCGCACTTGGCTTGATACCTCGTTGCTTGGAGGATGTGAGAGCTTTCTGCCCTTTTGCGGTCAGCTTCAGTGGTGCCTTTTTTCTGGCGAATAAAGTGCTCTTTCGGCAAGTAGAGTGCCCTTTCTGGCAAGTATGTTGACAACGGGAGAAAGACAGAACACCTGACTCAACTGTGCCCCTATTTCATCATTTTGACCATTTTTTGTTTTTTCTTTCTACTAAAACAATCTTCACCAATATGAGAGTTAGATTAACATACTTGTTCGATTTTTGATTTGAAAATCATGCAAGTTAGGTTATGAGCACTGAAAATTTTCCTTTTTGGGTCCAAGAAAATGGTCCAGTTTTGGAAAATGGAATAGTTTTTGAGAGATCAGTCAACCTCAGTAAAAATTCTCAAAAATTATTTTTGCAAACGGCTAATGCTTAACAAGCACGGAACCTACTCTTGAGACGCACAACCTCGGATTTGGAGGAAAATTGTCCCCTTTGCTCGAAGAGAGCTGCATGGCAACGGAAAGTTGCCCCTTGTTTGAACGGCACCGCAGCGCATTAAATGGCAACGGAAAGTTGCCCCTTGTTTGAATGGCACCGTAGTGTATTGTAATCAGTCCTCAGAGTGATGATTGCAACCGAACTCCCGGATACAGAAAAGACAAAGATGACTAAAACCATCACATGGACACAGTTGAATTTGAAGTATTTTACGGCTGGACTTCAGGATGAAGTTGCCTACGTATCCCAAAGATGGGAATCAAGCCTCACGTAGTTCGGGGTAAGGTACATTCGGGTATTATCCTCTCCTTTTTTAGGCTCTAACTTTTGCCAAGGCGCCCGTTGCGGGTTTTCGACCTTGCAAGCTTTGTTCTTCTTTTCTTTTCAATTTTTTTCATTTCTTTTTCTCTTCTTTTTTTTTTTTGCATTTTTTTTTTTTTTTGTATTTTTCTCTTGCTCTAACTTTTGCCTGGGTCGCCCTTCCGGGTTTTCGGCCCAGCGAGCCTCTCAAAGGGTAAAAGTGTAACAAGTCCATGCCAAATGGTTTTAGGATTTTGAAGCCATCTGTATCCAAGAGAGTGCCTGTTGTATTGATTTACTGAAGGATCCATCTTCGGCTCTTCGAGCATATCTGACATTTTTGCCCCTAGTTTGAGGGGGGGCTTCTGATCTAGCTTTACAAGCTTCCTTTGATCTGATCTTCTTGATCTGACTTTGGTGCCTCTTGTTCGAGGGCTGCTTCGAAATGGCCACACAGGCCTCACGTTGTGGTTAGCCGTTGAACGTTTTGAACTCAGGTTCAAGGTTTGAAAGTGAGGGATCGAATCTCGAGGCTGAGAGCGATCCTAAGCTGTACAATCTTAAGAGCGATCCCACACAAGTCTTCGCAGGACCGCGCAAAATATTTTTTGAAATTTTTTTAAGAAAGTGACAAATCGCTCGCGCCGAAGACAGTGTAGAACCAATCTGGATCAAGCCAGGTTCCTTCTTAGTACTCACATTAACAAGCATGATCTCAATCATTAAGGACTTAGCATGCCTCTCTTTCTCTCAATTGATCAAGTTTTGCAAAACCTGAGGAATTCCTTCCTCTTCGTTTTTATCACAATGTTTTGAAAAACTTAGGTCATCACAATGACTTCAAAGGCACAGAAAAGGCAGGCGAAGAGCATTGTCATTTCATTCAAACTTCTGGCACAACTAGCACACGGCAGAAGCAAACACAAGAGTGTGAAAATCACTGCTGTTCCATTCAAATCTGTTGGCATAACTGGCTCCAAGGTAGAAACAGACTCAAAAGAAAGCAAAAAGACAAACACAAAACAAGATAGTGATGTCCGAGGTAACACCCTCGGAATCACCCTACTCTTAACAAAACAGGACTGACTCGACACAACAAGACAGACCCGACTGGACTGACTCGATATGAAAAGACTGACTCAAAACAAAGAGACAGACTCAAAATAATAGAATTGACTCAATACCCAAGCCAGAACGTACAAAACCCAGCATTCACAAATGCTCAAAACAGTGTGTGCCATACGCCACATCCGGAGTAAACTGAGCGCCGCCCGCAGGTAGTTCATCCCTCGATCACATCACATTATCCCCTACAAGTTCACTGATCAAGTGTCGATAGACTTTGCAGGACCTGGTGCGGGGATGACCTTGTTGTCAATTAAATTTTGTATCTTGTGGCGGAGAAGGACGCAACTGTCGGTGTCATGACCGGTCTGTTGATGAAAAGCACAGTACTTAGTCAGGTCATGCTTTGGAGGGAGAGGATCGGGTAGAGGCCGTTGTTCTAACGGTTTCAGATGTCCTTTCCTGAGTAGGACCCCCAGGGCTTTAGACAAAGGCATAAAGAGTGGAGTGAAAACCCTCTTGCCTCGAGGTAGATAGTCCAAAGTTCGGGGGTTTGGATTGGATGTACTAACAAAAGGGGTGGCTGTTCTTGGTGTGGTGGTGGCGACCATGCCCACTTCAGAAGATCTTGCAGCTGCGTCACCGCCGGTGGTCGCATTCGAACTGTGGGTAAACGCCCTCCTGGGCTGCTCCTTCTCCTGATCAATAAGGCCCTGCTTCATAGCATCCTCGATCTGTACCCCCATCTCATGCAGATCCAAAAAGGTAGGAAAGGGGAGCACGATCATTTTCTGCATTAGTTTGGGTTGGAGGTTGCGCACAACCATCCTTATCTGGTCTTTGTCAGAAGGCCTTGTAGCCATCATCGAGGCCTTTGCTCTCCACCTCGCCACAAACTCTGAAAAACCCTCCTTTGGCTCTTGGCGGGTGACTTCAAGATCACGAGTTGTGACCTCAATCTGTGTGTTGTAGGAGTATTGATCACCGAAGGCCTCAGCCATCTCTTCCCAATTCTGTTTCACAGAGTTCTCCAATTTCGCATACCAGATTGCGGCTATCCCAGACAGGGTCCAGCCAAACAATGATAGCTTCTGTAATCTAGTGAGGCCCATCGGCCTTAGAATGTCTGAAAATAGCCGCAAGTGCACCATGGGATCCCCGGACCCATTGAAACGGTCAATATGTGGCATCTTGAATCTGTCTGGCAGCGTCACAGCTGCATCGGTATACCCATCCTCGATGTCCGGGACGGATTTCATGCCTTGAGACTTTTTGAACAACCTTTCAAGCTTGCTCATCTTTAGCGCCGTTGGATCCGTCTCTAACTCAAAAGGGGAGTCCGGTAGGTTGATGGGTGTCTTGGATAGCTGGGGTAGAACTGGGGGCGAAGCTGGCCCGACTGGAATGTCAATATCATCCTGGACGTGGGTTACCTCCCTGAGTATGGGAACTCTTGGTGGGGGAGGAGCCTGGTGCAAAGTAGATACTCCAGTTTGCTGCTCCAATCTGGCAATTGTCTCTGCCTGTTGGGCTATGACCACAGCCTGTTGCTTGGCGAATTCTGCTTGACGGACAGTGTCTTGCTGCATGGCTTTCATACTATCCTGGAGTTGGCGCACCATCTCTTCCAGACTCGACATACTGTTCCAATCTAACTGAGCAACCGGTATATCTGTGTCGGTAATAGGCTCAAAAATCTCAGCCCGACTGCTCAAAGATCACTGATCTGGTAGCTGTTGTACTGGTGGTCTGTGCCTGACTAGCCTTCTCTGGCCCTGATTACCCTTGAACTGAATCTCTGACCTGACAAAGTCTATCAGCACAAGTTCGATGAACCTCAGGGGATATCGGAGCCTTCTGAAGCTATGGTTCCAGGACTACCTAGCAAAAGGGAAAACAGAGAGCATCTCAACCTAATTTCAACAGAACAGGCATAGGCATAACTGAATAACTGTATTCTACTACTGATCACTGTTCTCCAAAATCACTACCCCAAATTTGAATCTGATACCCGCAGATATAACTGATTCTCAAAACACTAATGCCCGCAGGCCTGATACCCAGATTTGCAAACTAATATATGCATTCCTGTAGAGGCCAACTCCAAAAAGCACATAGCAAGCAAATGAGAGCCAAAACACCCCTATGTTGGGGTAGGGTTTCCCTGTCCTATTTTGTCAGGAGCTAGGGTTTCACTATGCACGCAGCGATTTCAAACAACCTATAATCGGGCAAGCAACCTGTCCTAGCTTGGAATGGTCACTATGGATTCCGAATATGCACTAGGTCGAATGGTCAAAAGGGTGCCGCGGTAAAAACCGGGGTTTGTGTTCCCATACTGTCAGAGCCCATAACCGGTCAGCCTTATGGTCATGTCTTGACAAGACAAGCCTCCGGCAAACCGTTCAGGAATGGCAGATGGCAAACACGGTATCCTAGGCGCACCAATGCACATGCAATGCAAAGAAACACATAAATGAAATCAAAACAGGATATCATGAGTTCGAGTCAAGCTCTCTAAAATCCCCAGCAGAGTCGCCAGAAACTGTAGCACGTCCGCGAGGGACCCCGCTACAGTTCGGACTCGATTTGTGTCACGGTTCTTAATCTTGAACCAAAGAGTCCAAATCTGGCAAATCGTTTTGAGAAACAGATTTTTTTGAAAAGAAGTGCCAAATATGGACTGCTTTGCCAGATACAGAGTCACCACCTAAATATTTTAAAATGGGAAAATTTAGGAAACCCTGACTCGGTGCCGAAGGCCACATGTCCGTCATCACCAAAGTTGCCTCGGCTCGGGAGCTAGGGTACGATTGGGGAAGGTCAGCTATGAGCACCCCCTCTCGCCCGATCCAAAGATCAGCCTCTACTAACCGTGATATCCATTTTTGAAAATATTATGTGTTCTTATTCCATTTATTAGCCTAGAATTACTATGTTATGCGCACAGCAAACAAGTATAGACCAGATTGCCTAATTTGGAAATAAGCATTGCATATTCGTTTGTCTTAAAAAAATACTTTGTAATTTGCTACTCGCAAGTAGGCTAAAACACGGATTTCAACGAGTGTTTCCAACTCAAGCAACCCAACCTTCACCCACAGGCATTCAAACAGTTTATCACATAAGCATCTAGCCACATGGTAAACATGCTGTCATAATAGCATTCACACGCATGCGGGATGCTAAAGCATAAATACTTACATCGTACTCCGTGCCAAAACAATAAACTAGTTAGCAAACATGCGTGATCCTAGTTCATGTCAAGTTGACTAATGCAACACATGCAAGATGCAATTAGAATAGGCTCGGCTAACCTAAACATGGCATGTGAAATGCAACCAATTAATGCACGTATTCAATTTGGAATTTGAAATACAAATGCAGTTAGCGTGATGTACCGAGCCTGGTGCATGCAAGGCAAATGTATGGATGCACGCATGCATAGCATAAGGTATGCTAATTTAAACATGCCCTAATCTACCATCATAAGCAGGTAAATAAAAGGGAAGAAAGAAGTGGGGGTTGGAAGGCATTCACACACTCATCCACACTTATTACAGATTCGCCCTCGCTCGGAGGGACCAAAAGAATAATACAGATAATTAACCTACAAGCTAATTAAATATTACAAATCGCCTAATTAGCTAACAAACTAACTAAGCTAGGAAAAACAGTAAATTGCCTCGAGAAGAGAGCCCAATGCAAAGTGTGCTCGGGTCCTGCTCGGAAGTGCACGGCCATGCATAGTCTGCCTCTGTTTTCCCTGCTCTGCCTCTCTGAAGACTGCCAAAGTCTCAAGGATGCTTCTCTGGATACTGGGAATCACCACCGGCTGAGTAGAATTACCACGGGCAGTGAATTGTGGTCACCGGCACAAATTGAGTCCATCGGCTGGTGATTTACTACCGGTCGGCAATGTATACTGCCGGTTGGCAAATAATGCCTGCAGAACCTGCAACTCACAGCAGCAGAGGACAGAACTTGCATGGCAATACAATTCAAGCAATGTATGCACCAATCATGTCCCCTATCATGTTTGTGACTCAAAAGGGCATGTGTCTCGATTCTCGGACCGCCAATCACGCATTTCCATGCATGATGGCCCAAAGAATCAAGTGTGCAACTTTCATGTCAAATGAAATGCAAACCAAACAAACGAACCAAGGCCCAATTCCTATCACCAAGTCAAGGAACAAGGCATGCATGCAAGATGCAATGCAACCTAGGCATGCAAGCCAGGGATGCAACATGGCATGGCAAGACACTTATGCAAGCATACAAGCAAACATGAGGCAATGCAAACTGGTGAAAAGGTGGACTTAGACATGATTTAGGCAACTCTAAATAGGCCTAAAAAAGTGGCCAAAAACCAAGGAATTGGGATCAAACGTACATACACACATGCAAGTAAGTTGGACCAACACTTAGGCATTAAATAAGCAACTCTAAGGCACACTTGAAAAGGGATATCATGGACAATTAGCATGCAACATAAGCTCTGAAAATCATGTTAAAACATGGTGCCAAACCAAGCAACAAGGCAAGCTAAACATGCAACAATAGTCCAAGCATTCAAGGCTCACCAAAGAGGCAATGGACTACACTTAGTACAACCACACATGGCAGGACTTAGGCAACCAAAAACAGAGTTTTAACACATGAAACTAAGCCCAAAAGACCAACTAGATAGCATCTAGATGGTTTGAATTTAAAGGCATGCATAAATGCTAAAGCATGGAGCATGCAAGGCAAGCTTCCAAAGCTTCAAAGAAGCATCCAAGGTAAACATATGAGCATGTCAAAGGGACTGAAATTACATGTAGGGTGGTTCCAAACCACCGAAATGATGCAAGCAACACATACTACACATTCACATACTTGAAGCATACAAGCTCAAATACAAAGGAGCTATACTACGCATGCCAAGATCAACCCAAACAACTATGGACAGACCTAAAACATGGCAAAATGAGTACAAAACCTTCACAAGGCTAAACCTAAAACATGCTAGAGCAAAGGCTAACAACCCAAGGCATATTAAGGCAATAACATGGCATTACAAGGTAGGTATGCTAAGCATGCAAGGTGTACCAAAACCAACAATAAACAGAGGCATATTATGATATAATAGGTACAAAAAACAGCCAAGGCTTGGTCAACATGAAGCTTAGCTAGATGCTCCCTCAAGAGGCCAAAAATGGTCCATTTCAAGGACAATAAGGAGAGGGGGTGGCCCTCTCCTTCTTGGGACCTCAAGGCACCATCCTCACCTCTGAAATCCCTCAAGATTTCAGTGGTGAGGAGGCCCAAACATCAAGGTCTCGGAGCTCACTCAAAATAGCACAAAATGGGGCCTTTCAAGGCCTAAGAGGGGTCAAACACCTCCAAACCACAAAACACTCTAAACAAACTATTTAGAGGGCCTAAAAACAGAACTTTTTTGTATTATACACAAGGCTCAAAAACAATTTTAAGATAGGTAAAAATACAATGCAAAAATGGGGAATAAAGGGACTAGTTTCTTACCCTTGAAGACCCCTTCAACAATGGTGGACCAGCAGCCCTTTTTAGGTTGAAACCAGCTCCAAAACTTCAAAACAACCTCTTAGAACCTCAGTAGCTAAGTGAAGGTAAAACACTATGTGTTTGTGTGCAATAGTAAGACACAAATACACTTAAACACACACAAGAGGGAGATATAGAGATAAAATGTGTATGGATTCTAACCCTAGAACTCAAAACCCTAATATGGCTGTCTAAACTCTCTAAAGTGTCTAACCCTAAGCAAGGGAGAGGAGAGCTCCTCTTATAGAGCTTCTTGTCTTGTAAAGCTTACAAGACAAGCTTCTAAAGAGAGAGATCCCTCCATACACGTGTATGAAGGGGAGCCAAATGCAAGACAGCTGTATTAAAATATCTGCAAAAGCAGATGAACAGTAGTCGGCTGCCCAAAAATGCCATTTTGGCAAAAGGTAGTGCCGACCGGCAACAAAGAATGCCGACCGGCAATATAGATTGTCGATGGCAGCAAAACACCAGCCGGTGGCCTCTGGCCATGGCCGGTGATGTGTGGGGATGTCTCACAAGGCATTCCCTGCCCCTCTGAGGCAAAACACAAGTGTTTGGTGTAAAACCAGACACTAAACAGTCAAGTTCGGAGATCCTGAGGCAAGGCGCGTAGCCGAGACCTCCGGGAACTCCAAACGAACACAAACAAGGGTAATCACCAAGTGTTCCAATGGTGACGTCCAAGTCTTGAGGACGGTCAAAAATGGGGTGTCTACACACAGAAGTAGTTACCAGTGGTTATGGAGATCATGAGCAGTTATACAGGAAGTGGAGGTAGCTTGCTTCATGATAGGACACATGGCAGCAGAGAAGTAGCAAGACCAGCAGCATAAAGGTTGGAAATTCGAAGAAAAAGAAGAACTTTAATCAAATTCACTGCCCATGTGGAATTAGAAATAATTTAACTTAGTTAGAAATAATTTATGCACAAACTTGACATAACAATCTAAACAAAATAAATGAATGTCCTAGAGGTCCATGCAATTGAGTCCACACTACGCCACAAGTCCACTCTAAGTCCTTCTAACACCTGGAAATGATAAACAACTAAGTCAGCTGATAGCTCAGTGAGTAGCAACATGGATAGTAAATACAGTTTTGAAAACAGGGATCAATTCCAAAATAAGATATATATCACAGAAACTAGATTGGCATACACTTTTGATAAAGATAATCTGTTTCCAAAAGAAGGTTCAACAGTTAAAATACTCATGTCCCTCAAGAACATGTTAAATGACATTTTCCACTTAAAACAGATTACAACATGAAAACCAATAATTTTATGGGTACCAAGAAATAACAAGTAACATGCCACACAATTCTCAAGGCTATAAGCCTTTTGGATCCAATACCGAACTAAGAGTCATCCTCATGGTGGCAACCTGGGCCTTTTCTCTAAGAGGATCTGAATGAAGGTCACCTAGCCTGACCTAGGTCTTTTCCTTACAATCGTTGAGCACTAGAGTCATCACGGCCCAACGCGGATCTGCTCCCTAGTGGCCAGAGTCACCACACACAGTGGAATAATTTCCTTGGACTAAAATACACAGATGGTCCCAATAATCAATGCACATCAGTATCGCAAAACATGGTAGTTCACCATTGTAAACATGAGACCAAAACAAATAGTTTACAGTATGCCAAGTTGGCACGTGTTTCAGAAATAATTTGATTCCATTGATAATATAATAATTTTATCAAAACAGTTTAGTCTTGAAACAATAATTTAATTTTCCAACAGTTCAAGATAGGAGAACATTTATAAAAATATGTAGCATGAAACTACTCACCTGAAAACGAAATAATATAATCCTCGAATAGAGTATGAAAGTCCAACTAGTGCCTTGAACCAAGTATGAAGACTACATGTCACTACTAATTTAAAAATACTAAAGAGAATAATAAATTAAGTATCCCACACTAAAGCGCACTAACACAGCTCAACCCCACTCACCGTTACTCTTAAATAATATCTAAGTTCATGTTCTTCAAGGTCTAAAATTACCCAAGCCATGGGTTCAAATCGAAACTTAATTAAAAGTAACTATAAGATAAAACAGAGTTTTAAACAAACTTTCCCAATCTATTCACTAACTTTGAAAATTACAAAACCCACTCCACGCTATTCGAAAAATTCCAAAACCCTTCAGATAACAACTAATATATCCTAAGTTTCAAACCCAATTGATTTCACTTGATTTGCTTATCAAAATAATTATTTACAATTAATTTTATCTAAACAGGTTGTTTTCTGCAAACTTTAAAAAAATTAATGGTTCTCTTAGTATACAGGAGCAATTGTTGGAAATCGGGCCGGGTATTGGACCTGAATTTGGGCGCCCATGTGGCATGACCCGTGACCAATTAATTATCCATTAAGTTTGATTTTGAATTTGAATTATTTGGATAACCCACAATCAATATCTATATCTACCATATCTTATCAAGAGATATGGATAGATGGATAGTGTAGACACCTCATTTTTTACCGTCCTCAAGACTTGGACGTCATCGTTTGAACACTAGGTGATTATCCATGTTTGTGTTCGTTTGGAGTTTCTGGAGGTCTCGGCTCGCGCGCCTTGCCTCAGGATCTCCGAACTCAACCGTTTAGTGTCTGGTTAACTGTAGACACCCCATTTTTGACCGTCCTCAAGACTTGGATGTCACCGTTTGAACACTCGGTGATTATCCATATTTGTGTTCGTTTGGGGTTCCCGGAGGTCTCGGCTCGCGCACCTTGCCTCAGGATCTCCGAACTCAACTGTTTAGTGTCTGGTTTCACACCAAACACTTGTGTTTTACCTTGGAGGGGCAGGGAATGCCTTGTGAGGCATCTCCACACACCACCGGCAGTGGCTAGAGGTCACCGGCTGGTTTTTGTTGCCATCGGCACATTTTGTTGCCGGTCGGCACTCTTTGTTGGAGGTCGGCACTGTTTAGTGCCGGTCGGCACTCAATTTTGTCAAAATGACATTTTTGGCCGGCCGACTACTGTGCATCTGCTTTTACAGATATTTTAAGACAGCTGTCTTACTTTTTGCTCCCCTCCATACACGTGTATGGAGGGATCTCCCTCTTATGAAGCTTGTCTTGTAAGCTTTACAAGACAATAAGTTCTATAAAGAGAGAGGCCCTCTCTTGTTGCAAGGGTTAGACACTTGAGATATTTTAGAGAGCTTAGACAGCCATTTTTAGGGTTTGAGTTCTAGGGTTAGGGTTTGATACACATTATCTCTCTCTTTTTCCCCCTTGTGTGTGTTAAAGTGTGTTTGTGTCTTACTATTGCACACAAACACATAGTGTTTCACCTTCCTTTGGCTCCTGAGGTTCTAAGGGGCTGATTTTGGTGTTTGGTGTTGGATTCAAGCCAAGGAGGGCCATTGGAGCATCATTGTTGAAGAGGTCTTCAAGGGTGAGAATCTTACCCCTTTTTACCCCAATCTTGCATTGTATTTTTACCTATCTTAAATTCGTTTTTGAGCTTGGTATATAATACAAAAAAGTTCTGTTTTTAGACCCTCTTGATTGTTTATTAAGGGTGTTTTGTGGTTTGAGGGTGTTTGACCCCTCTTAGGCCTTGAAAGGCCCCATTTTGTGCTATTTTGTGCAAGTTTCGAGACTTTGATGTTTGGGCCTCTTCACCACTGAAATCTTGAGGGATTTCAGTGGTGGAGATGGTGCCTTGAAGTCTCTAAAAGGAGAGGGCCACCCCCTCTCCTTGTTGTCCTTGAAATGGACCATTTTTGGCCTCTTGAGGGAGCACCTAGCTAAGCTTCATGTTGACCATGCCTTAGTTGTTTTTTGTGCTTAATATGTCATATTATGCCTCTTTTTTTTGTTGGTTTTGGTACACCATGCATGCTTAGCATACCTACCATGTAATGCCATGTTATTGCCTCAATGTGCCTTAGGTTGTTAGCCCTTGTTGGAGCATGTTTTAGGCTTAGTCTTGTGAAGATTTTGTGCATATTTTTCCATGTTTTAGGTCTGTCCATGGTTGTTTGGGTCGGATTTGGCATGTATCATATAGCCCCTTTGCATTTTGGCTTGTTGGCCTTAAGTGTGTGAGTGTGTAGCATGCCATTCTTGCCTTGATTTAGTGGTTTGGAACCATCCACCATGTCATTTCAGACCTTATAGTATGCTTGTATGCTTGCTTTAGTTGTCCCTTTAATGCCTTGTAAGGTTGTCATCTCATGCTCCATGTTCGTGCCTTCATGCATGCCGCCATGTTTAGGCCCCTAGGATGTCATGTCATTGTGTTCTTAGCTTTGTTTTAACATGCTAAACCTCTAATTTTGGTCCTTCTTTTCATGCCATGTTCGGTTCTGTTAAGTGTGGTCCAATACTCCCTTTAGCTTGCTTTGAGCTTTGATCATGCTAGCATGCATTGCTTGTGTTAATTGGTTGGTTTAGAACCTCTAATTCATGCATATTCAATGTTTACTTTGCATGCCATTAGCCCACATTATGCCTCTTCCAAGTGTGCTTGAGAGTTGCCCCCATTTGTGCTTAAGTGTTGGCTCTCAATTACATGCATGTTTGCATGCCATTTAGCCCTCATTTTATAGCATTTTGGCCACTGTTTTAGGCCTATTTAGAGCTGCCCAAATCATGTTTAAGTCCATCTTTTCATCCATTTGCATTGCCTCATGTTTGCTTGTATGCTTGCATAAGTGCCTTGCCATGCCATGTTGCATCCTTAGCTTGCATGCCTAGGTTGCATTGCATCTTGCATGCATGCCTTGTTCCTTGACTTGATGATAGGAATTGGGCCTTGATGTGTTTGTTTGGTTTGCATTTCATTTGACATGAAAGTTGCACACTTGGTCACTTGGGCCATCATGCATGGAAATGCGTGATTGGTGGTCCAAGAATCGAGAAATATGTCCCTTTGAGTCATTACCATGATAAGAGACATGATTGGTGCATATATGCCTTGAATTGTGCTGCCATGCTTTGCCTTGCCCTCTGTTGCTGTCAATTGCAGATTCTGCAGGAACACTCTGCCGACCGGCAGTTTTAAGTGCCGACCGGCAACCTCTTCTCTGCCGATAGCTTCATCCATGGCCGGTGGCCACATCCCACTGCCGGTGGAAATTCCTTTCAGCCGGTGGTGTTCCCCGATGTCCAAGGAAGCAGTCCTGAGGTTTTGGCAGCCTCCAGAGGAGTAAAGGAAGGAAAACAGAGGCAGCCTATGCATGGCGGTGCGTTTCCGAGCAGGACCGAGCATGCATTGCATCGAGCTCTCCTCCCGAGGCGGTTTACTGCTTTTCCTAGATTAATTAATTTGCTTAGTTGATTAGGCAATTTGTAATATTTAATTAGCTTGCGTAGTTAATTAATTTGTAATATTTATTCGGTCCCTCCGAGCGAGGGCAAATCTGTAATAAGTGTGTGTGGGTGGTGTGTATGTCTTCCAATCCCCACTTCTTTCTTCCCTTTTACTTACCCGCTTTGATGGTTAGTATTAGGGCATCTTTAAAATTAGCATACTTTATGCTATGCATGCGTGCATTCATGCATTTGTATTACATGCATCAGGCTCGGTACATCATGCTAACTGCATTTGTACTTCAATTCAAAAATTGAATACGTGCATCAATCGATCATATTTCATATGCCATGTTTAGGGTTAGCCGAGCCTGTCTAGATTGCATTTTCGCATGCGATGCATTAGCCATTCTTAATATGAACTAGGACATGCATGTTTGCTAACTAGTTTATTGTTTTGGCACGGAGTACAATGTAAGTATTTTAGCTTTAGCATATCGCATGCGTGTGAATGCTACCATGACAGTATGTTTACCATGTGGCTAGATGCTTATGTGATAAACTGTTTGATTGCCTGTGGGTGAAGGTTGGACTGCTTGAGTTGGAATAACTCGTTGAAATCCGTGTTTTAGCCTACTTGCGAGTAGCAAATTCCAAAACATTTTTTCCAAGATAAACGGATATGCAATGCTTATTTCCAAATTAGGCAATCTAGTCTATACTTGTTTGCTGTGCGCATAACATAGTAATTCTAGGCTAATAAATGGAATAAGAACACATAACGTTTTCAAAAACGGATATCACGGTTAGTAGAGGCCGGTCTTCGAACCGGGCGAGAGGGGGTGCTCATAGCTGACCTTCCCCGATCGTACCCAAGCTCCCGAGCCAAGACAACTTTGGTGATGACGGACATGTGGCCTTCGGCACCGAGTCAGGGTTTCCTAAATTCCCCCATAAAAAATATTTAGGTGGCGACTCTGTATCTGGCAAAGCAGTCCATGTTTGGCACTTCTTTTCAAAAATCTGTTTCTCAAAACGATTTGCCGGATTTGGACTCTTTGGTTCAAGATTAAGAACCGTGACACAAATCGAGTCCAAACTGTAGCGGCGGGGTCCCTCGCGGGCGCGTGCTACAGATAGATAGATATTGATTGTTATATATTTGATTATATACATCTAATATGATAGGATCGATATAATATACGTTATGTGGTTTTTACCCATAACCTTTTATCCGAGACTCTCTCTCTAACTCTCTCCCATATTAGAACGATCCAGCCTTTGCACTGTGACTTGTGTGGGTGATACTCTTATTGTAGTATCACTCCACTGCTGGGTGTACGTTGTTCGCATTTTTAGAAGCACGTGATTTACCGACGAGATTCTTCGATTTAGGTTCTATCACCTAAAGGTATGATCTGATATTTTTACGCGCTACGTTATACTTTGATATATCTTACATTGGTATCAGAGCTGTAATGGGTATTTTCGTACTTATTTTTATGCATTAAAATATGTGTATAATTTTATATAAATATATATACACATTATATGCGTGAAAATTAACAAAGGAAGAAGATGAAGTGCAGGGTTTCTGCACTTCCACTCTCATTAGATTGAGAGTGCAATAGACCTCAATTTTTATGTTCATTAAATGTCATTTTTGAGACCATAAATATTTTTATTGTGAAAAATAGAGTCTGGCAGTACCGAAATTGGACCAGAAAACACCTCGGAAGGTGGAGCGTGAGCCTCACGCACCAGGTGACACCGTCAGCGGCGGGGCATGCGCTGCCATGCGCGAGCCGTGCGCTGAGCCGCTCTCCGAGCCGAGCCGCACCGTTTTCCGCGTCGGCTTGGCTGGTTTGATGGCTGGATATAAGGTCCTGTTTTTTTTAAAAAAATCTAGAATTGCATTAAATGGTCATAAGTAATTCGTTATAACTTTGTTTTAAGCGGGGTTGGTACTCTTAGACTCAGAATTATATTTTCTATCTTCTGTAAAATTTTCAAAATTTTATGAAAATAAAAAATATTTTTCCTGAAATAATAATTTATTATTTCTGCTTTAAAATGCTTTTGGTGTTGCATGATTAAGTTTTTGAAGCTGAATTTTTTACTGTAGACCACTGTAATGGTCTACTATTTACTGGTATATTTTTTTTTTCAATTTACCAGATTCTGGAATATTTATTTCTAATTTTATGTGTATTTATTAGTTATTTAAAATTCTAGAAAAATTTAGAAAAATTTCAGAAGATTTCAGAATGATATACTTTATGTTATGGCATAATCTGAATATTAAATACAACATATTGTTATTTTTTGTCTAGAGTTTCTAATATGTTGTAATTAGAATAGCATGATTAATTATTTTTTTTATTTAAATTTCATTATTAAATGTAACATAGCATGAGTTGATTGTGAATCTACTTTAAGATGCTATTGTATGGAATTAGAATATTTTATCATGCTTTTAGACATGCCATAGTCAGTGGGAGGTTGCTTGGTTGAGAGAAATCTTTATAGATTTACTTCCAAAAACTAATATTTTGCGCATAAATTAAATTAAATTTTGGATAATTGTCACCTGTAGCACAAGAGATGATTACGAGCATAGCGGATTTTCGATCTTGCGACTTGTGTAATATTGTCACTATTTAATTTAGATTTTTGCAGCAAAATTATATTATGCTAATCAAATTAATCCTAATGCGAATTTCTCTCTAAATTGACTTAGCTTATGGAAGTTAATTTGGTTGACCTAGACTTAGTAGAGATGTTCAAATGTGAACAATGTAATCCTATTCTTTAGATGAGCAAAAGTCTTGGAGACTTTAGGTCAGACCTTAATTGAGCCAAAGTAAGGAAACATGACTCAAAGTCGCCGTGGTTTTGTCGCCTTGTTTTGGCACAATAAAAACTGATGTGTGTGCTATGGTTAGCGGCACGCTACATAGCTTTGATTGGCGAGTTTTGGAGTTGTGAAATTAGTAAGCTCTCAATAGATCTGTATATGATCTTGACTATTGAGCTGCGCGGATTGACTTTGTAATATGACTTGTAATGATGTTGCATCATTGGATGAAGTAACATTCAAGAGTCACGTCATCTAAGAAATGCAAGTTTAAATGAGTTAGTCATTAAGTGTAAGACAAGTAGCCAGTATGAGCAGTGTTTTGCTCTCTACCCAACTATTGGGAGTGGATGGAGCAAAATTTCACGCACTATAATAGTGTGCATTGAAGTATTACTTGAAGTTAAAAGATTAGTGCTTAGTAGCAGCAAAATCTATTAACACTGAGTGAAAAGATTACCTCCAAGTGGTTGTAAAATCTATTAGCATTGCCAACTTGTCTAAGTCTGGACACTTACTGTTTCCCCAGTTAAGTGTGAGACATGAAGAGGTGCTTCTTTGTATGGTTCCTTAGCTAGGCCAATGTTTTTGAATAATGTTTACTACTAAGCACAAACGTTGCAGCATAGTAATGAAAAGGTCAAGGCCGACAAGGTTGTTATGATTCTAAGAATTTGACGCATGGCTCGTGAGAGCATTGTGTTGAATTAGACTCTTTAGCCTAATTCGCGCCTAAGTTACTTCGGGAGCTGTCATAGATTGATAGCTTATTCTCTCCTTCTTGTGGATAGTAGAATTAATTACAAGTAACTATGAAGCGAGAAACAGAGACAGCAAGAGGAGTATCGTCATCTTTCAACTAGATGCAGTAAAGTGTATGGAGAATAAAATTGACTTGAAGGTGCAGGGGATTAGCACTTACTAGTTAAATTTACAACTTAGGTGCACTTGATATCTCCATGACATCCTTTTATGATCTAGTGAATATGAATTAGTCGTGAGTCATTACCTAGTTGGGCCTAAACCTTTAAAACTTGTCTTCGTGAACTCACACATTATGATGATTGGAATTAGTTTATGACGTTGGTCATGAACCACTGGCTTATTATACTTAATCACATTAATGAGATGATGACAGGATGGTTTGAGTAGGCCCTCTTGGGCCCACTCACTTGTGACATCCTGCTCTCATGTGAATGTATAACTTTGTTCGCAATGGTTGCGCACAAGTAAGTAGGAAAGCCGTAGAAGGTCATTTGTATTGGCGCATTTAGTCCACTATGATATTTGTGACTAGATATGTGTGAGGGTATGATAGCTAAGCCTCAAATCGACACATCTATAGATTACGATATGCATTTGAGTCAAGACTATTTGGTCGCCCATAAGTCATAAGTTTTGAGATGATTTTTGACATTGCACATATGAGGTTGAGATCAATTAGATAACAACTTTCGTGTTTTTAGTTTTGACCAATGTGGCGAGTATCTATTTGAGTTATTTTAGAAAACTCTGTGAAGAGAAATGGATGCTTAGAAAATTGATTATTCCTAGTACTCAACAACACAATGGTGTAGTAGAGATAAGGAATTAAGTATTGTTAATGTTAGGTGGATGATGGCGCAAAATGTTTCCCAATTGGGAATTGTACTTTAGTTTGTTGCCTATATCCCTAACTAAGGGCCCTCCATATCAGATTTTACACTCCATTTAAGTAATGGGTTAGCAAGAGAGCCATTTGTGGGCAATCTGTAACCATCAAGCAGCTTTTCTTTATTTTGCTTCTCATAAGGTTGCGAAGTTAAGACCTTGGAGTTATGTGACGCATTATTGTATGTTGTCATGTAAACCCTCCAGGTCATGTGCATATAGGTAAGCAGCTTTGTGGTAGTGTAACTAACTCACAAAAAGTTTTCTTAGTAAAAGTGACGTGAATAGAGTTTTGGAACTCTACAAGATAGAGAATTCTAAGCATAGCACTTTATGTAGCCTAGTTGAGAATGGAGAGAAATTTACAATATCCTAGGGATAGTGGGAGCGATGTGCCTACTAGTGGATTACTTCATTAGAGAAGAATACTTTACATTCTTTGTTGCATGGTAGCGAATGTGAAAAATTTCCACGTCATCACTGGGTGATTGACAGGGAAACATTCATGATTGCTCCGCAAGATGATAAAGAGCCTAGGATAATACCAAAGGCTCTAGTCCCTTGTTTTTAGAAAAGTGGATCAATGTTGCGCAGTTTAAGACAAAGTCTTTGAGGATTAACCATTTCTATAATTTGGTTGACTTTCCGTCATGACGTGAAACTGTTTTAAAGTTATGCACGATTTGGATAGTCATTTTTTGAGGCATAAGGCTCGCTAGATACCGAAAAGTTGCACCATTGAGGAAAGTGTAGACCATGAGAAGACTTTCTCCTGGAGAGTGAGGTTATTCTGACTTAGGCTATGATTAACATAAGTTTAGAACATTGATTTGTGGACATTGTGACCCAACTTCTCGTTGGAGAATTGGATAAGTAGATCCGTAGGGATTTACCTTCTGCTTTTATGTGAAAAGTTAGGAGCGCAAAAAGGTTGCTATTTCCAATAAATCTTTTATAGCCTAAAACAATTATCCAAATAGTGGTTCTTAGATTTCATCGAGCCATGACAGCCCAACGATGATCGATGAAGACCACTAAGGCATGATCAATGGTCCAAAAGAAGTTTTTCCTTAGTCATTATGAGCCAAATATTTATACGGTTGTCACCATCTAGGGTTGATAGTCCTCTGTTTTAGACATGATGGACATGGGTGATGTTATTTATATGCTCAGATGTAAGATCCTTAGAGATTGTTCTAGGAGAATTCTCGGCTTTTCTTTAATGACTTACATAAGGAATATCCTAGAATGATTCTAGATGCAAAATTGCAAACCCATTGACTTACCTATCGGTAAAAGCTAGAGCCTTAGCTATTGAGTGAATCCTCGGATTGTCTTTGGGAGAAACAAATGACCTATATTCCTTGATTGTTTTTTTTTTTTTTTTTTTGTGGGAGCCTGAAGTACACTATGTGGGCGTATTCGGCATAATGAGTGTTATCTCTTTAGATGGTCAACTGAGTAGTTTTAGACCTTGACCTTGCTCATTAGACTGTGGATAGGATGCTTTACTGGTAGTGTATAAATTTTCCCTTTGTAAGATTCAATGCGCTAGTTGGGCACATCTTGAATGAACGCAGATTGGTCATCAAAATATCTTTAGAGAGGTTATTGCGCAAGAGGTAGTGATCTTGAATCACTTCATGTTAGGCACACATGGTGGATTCCGTTGTATATACTTATCGCGAGAGGTGCTGATAAGGCTTATGTTTGGAATCTAGAATTGCGTAAGTTGTGGTTGTGTTTTTTTTTTTAAATCGATCACTTATTTGTTATGAGATAATGGGATTTTGACACTATTATGGTTTGTGTCATAATGATTAGCAGATAATGATGTCAGCAGGCAAGATTGGCTCACTCATACGAGCAATCGCCCTTGGCGCTTGGGAGCGAGCAAGGATGAGACTAATGGTATATTTTTATTTGGAGCCAAGATAGGCTTAAATTATCCACTATGTATGTCGCCTTGGTTATAACCAAGATGAGGTTGTGTTAAGGACCAAACATGGATGTTAGGACCCACTTTCCATGTTATGCTACTTTGGTATGTTGCCTGTGGTCATGTATGATTCGGCCTTAAGGGACATCACTGGGAAAACGGTCAATCCTAAACTAAATGGCATGAGGGCAAAGGGAAGATCATCTAGTATTACACCACTGTTGTATATTCATTGCAGGCAACTCACATCGCTCTGTATGAGAGGTGGGTTGAGTGCGAATATATTGCAAGAATTGAGAGGGTCAAACATGCTCTTTTTGAGGGATTAGAGAAGTTTTTTGGACCTGTGTAATTAGATGGGTCTGGGGTATATGAGACACTATTTCTATATTTTTTTTTGGGTTGATGTCTCTATGCTGGCTCATTTTGAGCTTCTAGTATAGAGCTTCCACATGCAGGTGTTTCTCAGCGATCACACGGTTCATTGGCTAGTATGTGATTGTTTAATATTTAGGGAGATTGAGATAAAGATGTGGCAGTGTCATGCCAGCTCATGTGCGAGTGAGAGATGTTGGAAATTGGGTCGGGTATTGGACCCGAATTTGGGCGCCCATGTGGCATGACCCATGACCAATTAATTATCCATTAAGTTTGAATTTGAATTTGAATTATTTGGATAACCCACAATCAATATCTATATCTACCATATCTTATCAAGAGATATGGATAGATGGATAGATAGATATTGATTGTTATATATTTGATTATATACATCTAATATGATGGGATCGATATAATATACGTTATGTGGTTTTTACCCATAACCTTTTATCCGAGACTCTCTCTCTAACTCTCTCCCATATGAGAACGATCAAGCCTCTGCACTGTGACTTGTGTGGGTGATACTCATATTGTGGTATCACTCCACTGCTGGGAGTACGTTGTTCGCATTTTTAGAAGCACGTGATTTACCGACGAGATTCTTCGATTTAGGTTCTATCACCTAAAGGTATGATCTGATATTTATACGAGCTGCATTATACTTTGATATAGCTTAGAACAATCAATGCAAGGCCAAAAATGTAAGAAACTAGCCTCGTAACCAGTTCTAATGACACTAATTTGATAATTTTTGGATTTATACCCAAAGAGAACGACACTCCCGAATTTACTGTTTTAAACCAGTTTTTTGGATAGATTTGAACGCATCAGTTTATATGGATTTTGACTCCCAAAAATTATGAAAAAATTCAGATATGCAATTCAATATGTAATTAATCTACTGTAAAAATTTCAGTTCAAAATTCATTCGTTTGATATGGTTTCTTGATTTTCAAAGTTTGTGATTCTGTGCAGAATTTTTGGACTAAGAATTATACCCATTCTTTATACATGAATTTAACTCCTTAAATTTCTTAACTGTATATATATATATATACAAAGTACATAAACCTACAACCTATCCATCAATGAACTAAATAATGATAGAGTAAGGATAAAGAACAAAAACAAAGAGAAGAAGAAAGATAGAGACCTACCTCACACACAAAATTTTGTTTTATTAATCTCGAAAAGAGATTAAACTATAGACATCACGGTAGGCCAGTAGAAATTTGCCACATCATACAAACTAGAAGAAGCATCCAAGATTTTTTCACCTACTATTATACACCCATCCTTATCTTATACCTCCTTACCCTAATCCTTCACCCTAGTCACCAACACAGAATCCCAAAACAAACTAGGAAAAATCTTGAGATTGTTTGTTGTCTTCTTCCCTACCTGCTCTCTTACTCTCTCCCCTCTCCTACTCTGTTTTTTCCCTCTCCTGCCATCACCTATCCACCCTAGGAAACCCACGGGTTTAATGTGGTTGATTTCAATCAAGAAGGAGTTTCGTTTGGATTTATGGCCAACCCAAATATCTCATTTCCCGTTAATCAAAATTGACATAAACTTCTCAATAAAAATCCATCCTCTATTTTCGTTAGATTTGAAACTTGTCAGCAATCAAGTTAAACAATTTGAATTCAAAAATGATTTGCTAAAATTATAGCATTTTTTTAAATTTTTCTACGTGGCTGGCTAGGACAAAGAAAGTAAGGGGAGCAAGGGGGTGGCGGTTGGTCCTTGTAGGTGGGGAAGACAAGAGACAGTTCGGTGATGGTGACGGACGATGGTGGCTACTACGGAAGAGAAGGAAACATAATGCCATTAGAAAAGAGATAGTGTAAAGTTTTAATATTGGTAGTAGTAGAATCGTAAATTCATCCCACATCGTTCATAATCAAATTAGAAAAGAGATAGTGTAAAGTTTAAATATTGTTAATAGTATAATCGTAAACTTATCCCACATCGTTTAAAAAAAATGCATAATGTTTGAATATAAGGGGTGATTGAGACATCTAATAATTGCCGAGCTAAGTAGCGTTAGCTTATGACTTAAGCGAGGGCACCAAACTGGTTGGATGATGGTAAAGTTGATAGATGGCTTCAACGCTTGAACTCAGGTTGTGGCCAGCTTAGTTGAACTCAGGCTAGACTAGTGAACCTGTAGGTTCCCTGGCTATAGCTTTAGTTTAAGTCATTGGACAACCAACTTTTTTTTTTTTTTACGTGTAGTAGAAAATAAAAAAATTAATATTGTGATGATCAAGGATGGGCTTTTATTTTTCATGTATAAAATAAATAAATTAGTATTGTTATGATCATGGATGGATCTTGAAAATTTGAAAATCTAAATATACTTTCACACCCTGTGGATCAATCCTTGGTGATGATTACAAAACACAAAAATGATGATTTTTTCTATTTTAATCAAATAACATTTGGTGGGTTTGGCAACTAACTGAAAAAACTCATTTTTTTTTCTTTTGAATATTATATTTTTTAAATTTCGTCTTAGATTTTACATTTTTTGTGTATCTAGTGTAGAATGATCTAAAAACATCACCAACTTATTTTCTGTCACACCCCAAATCCGGGCATGACCGACCATAGACCACAGGGACTCAGCCCAAGGCACACTTAAGCCTAAACACAAATTCATAAACACATTGAATAACTATACAATAGTCCAATAATAAAAAAAACCAAACTCAATCCAGTGACATACCACAAGTATAAACGGCAAAACCAACCGTAATCAATATCATCCAAACATATGTGATATAAACAACACACATATCAAAATAATCCTAAATGAACCTCAATAAAAATAAATATAAATATGCACAACCTTGACATAACAATCTAAAACAAAAAAAAAAAAAAAAAAAAAAATGAATGTCCTAGAGGTCCATGCAATTGAGTCCCCACTACGCCACAAGTCCACTCTAAGTCCTTTTAACACCTGGAAATGATAAACAACTAAGTCAGCTGATAGCTCAGTGAGTAGCAACATGGATAGTAAATACAATTTTGAAAACTGGGATCAATTCTAAAATAAGATATATATCACAGAAACTAGATTGGCATACACTTTTGATAAAGATAATCTGTTTCAAAAAGAAGGTTCAACAGTTAAAATACTCATGTCTCTCAAGAACATGATAAATGACATTTTCCACTTAAAACAGATTACAACATGAACACCAATAATTTTTTAGGTACCAAGAAATAACAAGTAACATGCCACACGCCACACAATTCTCAAGGCTATAAGCCCGTTGGATCCAATACCGAACTAAGAGTCATCCTCAGGGTGGCAACCTGGGCCTTTTCTCTAAGAGGATCCGATTGAAGATCACCTAGCCTAACCAAGGTCTTTTCCTTACAATCGTTGAGCATTAGAGTCATCACGGCCCAACTCGGATCTGTTCCCTAGTGGCCAGAGTCACCACACACAGTGGAATAATTTTCCTGGACTAAAATACACAGATGGTCCCAATAGTCAATACATATCAGTATCGTAAAACATGGTAATTCACCATTATAAACATGAGACCAAAACAAATAGTTTACAGTATGCCAAGTTCACACGTGTTTCAGAAATAATTTGATTCCATTGATAATATAATAATTTTATCAAAACAGTTTATCCTAAAACAACAATTTAATTTTTCAACAGTTCAAGGTAGGGGAACATTTATAAAAATATGTAGCATGGAACTACTCACCTGAAAACGAAATAATATAATCCTCAAATAGAGTATGAAAGTCCAACTAGTGCCTTGAACCAAGTATGAAGACTACACGTCACTACTAATTTAAAAATACTAAACAGAATAATAAATTAAGTATCCCACACTAAAGCGCACTAACATAGCTCAACCCCACTCACCGTTACTCTTAAATAATACCTAAGTTCATGTTCTTCAAGGCCTAAAATTACCCAAGACATGGGTTCAAATCAAAACTTAATTAAAAGTAACTTTAAGATAAAACAGAGTTTTAAACAAACTTTCCTAATCTATTTGCTAACTTTGAAAATTACAAAACCCACTCCACACTATTCGAAAAATTCCAAAACCCTCCAGATAACAACTAATATATCCTAAGTTTCAAACCCAATTGGTTTCACTTGATTTGCTTATCAACATAATTATTTACAGTTAATTATATCTAAACAGGTTGTCTTCTGCAGACTTTAAAAAAATTAATAGTTCTCTTTGTATACACGAGTAATCAATGAAAGGTCAAAAATCTAAGAAACTAGACTCGTAACCGGTTCTAATGACACTAATTTGATAATTTTTGGATTTATACCCAAAGAGAACGACTCTCCCGAATTAACTGTTTTAAACCAGTTTCTGGACAGATTTGAACGCATCAGTTTATATGGATTTTGACTCCCAAAAATTATGAAAAAATTCAGATATTCAATTCAATATGTAATTAATCTACTGTAAAAATTTCAATTCAAAATTCATTCGTTTGATATGGTTTCTCGATTTTTAAAGTTTGTGATTCTGTGCAGAATTTTTGGACAAAGAATTATACCCATTCTTTATACATGAATTTAACTCCTCAGCTTTCTTAACCGTATATATATATATATATATATATATAAAATACATAAACCTACAACCTCTTCATCAATGAACTAAATAATAATAGAGTAAGGATAAAGAACAAAAATAAAGAGAAGAAGAAAGATAGAGACCTATCACACACCCAAAATTTTGTTTTATAAATCTCGAAAAGAGATTAATCTATAGACTTCACGGTAGGCCAATAGAAATTTGCCGCATCATACAAACTAGAAGAAGCATCCAAGATTTTTTCACCTACTATTGTACACCCATCCTTATCTGATACCTCCTTACCCTACTCCTTCAGCCTAGTCACCAACACAAAATCCCAAAACAAACTAGGAAAAATCCAGAGATTGTTTGTTGTCTTCTTCCCTACCTGCTCTCTTACTCTCTCCCCTCTCCTACTTTGTTTTTTCCCCTCTCCTACCATCACCCATCCACCCTAGGAAACCCACGGGTTTAACGTGGTTGATTTCAATCAAGAAAAAGTTTTGTTTGGATTTATGCCTAACCCAGATATCTCATTTCCCGTTCATCCAAATTGACATAAACTTCTTAATAAAAATCCATCCTCTATTTTCGTTAGATTTGAAACTTGTCAGCAATCAAGTTAAACAATTTGAATTCCAAAATGATTTGCTAAGATGAGAGCATTTTTTTAATTTTTCTACGTGGCTGGCTGCGACAGAGAAAGGAAGGGGAGCAAGGGGATGGCGGTTGGTCCTTGTAGGTGGGGAAGACAAGAGACGGTTCGGGGATGGTGACGGACGGTGGTGGCTACTACGGAAGAAAAGGAAACATAATGCCATTAGAAAAGAGATAGTGTAAAGTTTTAATATTGGTAGTAGTGGAATCGTAAATTCATCTCACATCGTTCATAATCTAATTAGAAAAGAGATATTGTAAAGTTTAAATATTGTTAATAGTATAATCGTAAACTTATCCCACATCGTTTAAAAACAACGCATAATGTTTGAATATAAGGGGTGATTAAGACATCTAATAATTGCTGAGCTAAGTAGCGTTAGCTTATGACTCAAGCGAAGGCACCAAACTGGTTGGATGATGGTAAAGTTGATAGATGGCTTCAACGCTGGAATTCAGGTTGTGGGCAGCTTAGTTCCCTGGTTATAACTTTAGTTTAAGTCATTGGACAACCAACTTTTTTTTTTTTTACATGTAGTAGAAAATAAAAAATTAATATTGTGATGATCAAGGATGGGCTTTTATTTTTCATATATAAAATAAATAAATTAGTATTTATGATCATGGATGGACCTTGAAAAGTTGAAAATCTAAATATACTTTCGCACCCTGTGGATCAGTCCTTGATGACAATTACAAAACATAAAAATGATGATTTTTTCTATTTCAATAACATTTGGTAGGTTTGGCAACTAACCAAAAAAACTCATTTTTTTTTCTTTTAAATATTATATTTTTTAAATTTGCATCAAAGATTTTACATTTTTTGTGTATCTAGTGTAGAATGATCTAAAAACATCACTGTAACGCCCTCAAAATTAACCCATTATATATATATATCATTGACATGCATTAATTAAAGAAGACAATTAATTAATTCATTCATCAGAGTATTACTAAACGAAGCATTACATGTAACATCGAATCAAACGCCCTACAGGCTTACATTTTTCCAAGCCAACACTTGGATTCAAAAATATGAGTTCTAATCTCAATACAAGAAAAGCCCTAGGCTTGAATGTTTACATGTACCAATAAATAACAACTATTAACTAAAGGTAGTCTTCTTCAATCCAAAAGCCAAACCCTCCCTAGCTAAGTCTTTGGAGGTAGTCTATCGCCTGAACCTGAAAATGATGTTCCCATAAAGGGTGAGCCACAGCCCAGTAGAAATATACTAAACCACATATAAGCAATGAATAAAGCAATAGCATTCAACAGATGGTCAACCAAAATAATCAATTACTTCATTTTACAGTCTTATGACACTATTGCCAAAGATACGTTTTACTTTCCAATTTTATCAACATGGCTCAGAACCTGGCCAAACTTACAACAGTGAATCACATATATAATATTCACATCCTTCCAATATCAACAAACAAATGAGACTCAAGCTCAAAGCAAACACTTCATACTTCCAGATTGATACACATTTTAGTGCTGTATCAATAAAACACTTCTATATAAATAAGCACACATAAAAGTGATGGTAATGGAGTCCATCCCCTATCTCCTCCCAAACAAAATCCGGTTTAGAGGTCCATCCCCTATCTTCTCCTAAACCGTGGAGTACATCCCCTATCTCCTCCCACACACAAAACAATGTATGCAAATGCAATGCTCAATCAATACACGTATTTTCTGTATCAATGCCATAGTCAAAATTAATGACTTAACCAATGTGATTAGTTTCAGTTATTCCTAATCCACATGCAATGTCTACAACACTCACGACTATCCTCCACCGATAGCCCAAAACAGTTATTTCTAAACTGAAAATAACTATGTCAACAATTCAATAGACAAATGATACCAATTACCCAATTACGCCATTTAATCAATGAATTCCATGAGTTTAACCCTCTTTTCCCAATTCCATGAATTACTTATACAAATTAATTCAGTAATACAACTAGGGTTTTTCCCAAATTTTACCACAGTATCCCCAACATATCAAAATACCAAAAACTTAGGACAAAACCTATAAAATAGAGTAGGAAATCCCTACCTCAAAGAAAACAACCCAAATGATGAAGACAGAGATGAGTGCCCAAATTCCAATGTGCTCCAAATCACCAAATGTTCAGATTAGAATGAAGCCCAAGCCGCCCTCTATCTTTCTTACAAAGAACTTAGGATGGATTCACACTAGAAGTAGATGAACACCTAAAGAGAAGATGAGTTTTGAGGGAGAGAAGTCGGACCTAGGATTTAGAACCAAAAAGAATAAGAAAAGACTGATCAAAACCCGCTGCTGGGTATATAAACTGGACAGGCTCGCTCGAGCGAAGACTTGGTCGCTCGAGCTACCAGACACAGAGAAACTACGCTCGAGCCAAGGAAGCCTTGCTCGAGCCAACAACTCAAAAGCTCGCTCGAGCGAAAGAAAGCTCGATCGAGCGAAGAACTCAAACCCTCAGGTCTGCAACAAGACACACGCTCGAGCGAAGGAACTATTGCTCGAGCGAAGGACGAACTCACTCGCTCGAGCGAAGAAAATCTCGCTCGAGCCAAGAATGAACAGCTACAGGTCCAAATCAAACGCAACCATTCGCTCGAGCGAACAACTCCTTGCTCGAGCGAAGAACCAAAAACCTGGACAGCAACACTTGGTTTCTAAAGCCAACCAACCTGAAACAAACCTTCTCAACACATCCTATAATTCCAAATGAGAAAATAAGGAACAACAACAACAATTATACAATGACAGAATCTACGGAACCTAAGTCCGGATACAATAATCAAGTGGGAAAAGACCGGGGTCGCTATAATCACCAACTTATTTTCTGTCACACCCCAAATCTGGGCATGACCCGGCTGTGGCCCACAGGGACACAGCCCAAGGCACACTTAAGCCTAAACACAAATCCATAAACACATTGAATAACTATACAATAGTCCAATAACAAAAAAAACCAAACTCAATCCAATGACATACCACAAGTATAAATGGCAAAACCAACCGTAATCAATACCATCCAAACATATGGGATATAAACAGCACACATATCAAAATAATCCTAAATGAACCTCAATAAAAATAAAAATAAATATGCATAACCTTGACATAACAATCTAAAAAAAAAAAAAATGAATGTCCTAGAGGTCCATGCAATTGAGTCCCCACTATGCCACAAGTCCACTCTAAGTCCTTTTAACACCTGGAAATGATAAACAACTAAGTCAGCTGATAGCTCAGTGAGTAGCAACATGGATAGTAAATACAGTTTTGAAAACTGGGATTAATTCTAAAATAAGAAATATATCACAGAAACTAGATTGGCATACACTTTTGATAAAGATAATCTGTTTCAAAAAGAAGGTTCAACAGTTAAAATACTCATGTCTCTCAAGAACATGTTAAATGACATTTTTCACTTAAAACAGATTACAACATGAACACCAATAATTTTTTGGGTACCAAGAAATAACAAGCAACATGCCACACGCCACACAATTCTCAAGGCTATAAGCCCGTTGGATCCAATACCAAACTAAAAGTCATCCTTAGGGTGGCAACCTGGGCCTTTTCTCTAAGAGGATCCAATTGAAGGTCACCTAGCCTAACCTAGGTCTTTTCCTTACAATCGTTGAGCACTAGAGTCATCACGACCCAACCCGGATCTGTTCCTTAGTGGCCAGAGTCACGACACACAGTGGAATAATTTTTCTGGACTAAAATACACAGATGGTCCCAATAGTCAATACACATCAGTATCGCAAAACATGGTAGTTCACATTTATAAACATGAGACCAAAACAAATAGTTTACAGTATGCCAAGTTCACATGTGTTTCAGAAATAATTTGATTCCATTGATAATATAATAATTTTATCAAAACAGTTTAGTCCTAAAACAACAATTTAATTTTCCAACAGTTCAAGGTAGGGGAACATTTATAAAAATATGTAGCAACGAAATAATATATTCCTCAAATAGAGTATGAAAGTCCAACTAGTGCCCTAAACCAAGTATGAAGACTACACATCACTACTAATTTAAAAATACTAAAGAGAATAATAAATTAAGTATCCCACACTAAAGTGCACTAACATAGCTCAACCCCACTCACCGTTACTCTTAAATAATACGTAAGTTCATGTTCTTCAAGGTCTAAAATTACCCAAGACATGGGTTCAAATCAAAACTTAATTAAAAATAACTTTAAGATAAAACAGAGTTTTAAACAAACTTTCCCAATCTATTCGCTAACTTTGAAAATTACGAAACCCACTCCACACTATTCGAAAAATTCCAAAACCCTCCAGATAACAACTAATATATCTAAGTTTCAAACCCAATTGGTTTCACTTGATTTGCTTATCAAAATAAATATTTACAGTTAATTATATCTAAACAGGTTGTCTTCTGCAAACTTTAAAAAAATTAATGGTTCTCTTTGTATACACGAGAAATCAATGCAAGGTCAAAAATCTAAGAAACTATACTCGTAATCGGTTCTAATGACACTAATTTGATAATTTTTGGATTTATACCCAAAGAGAACGACTCTCCCGAATTTACTGTTTTAAACCAGTTTTTTGGACAGATTTGAACGCATCAGTTTATATGGATTTTGACTCCCAAAAATTATGAAAAAATTCAGATATTCAATTAAATATGTAGTTAATCTACTATAAAATTTTCAGTTCAAAATTCATTCGTTTGATATGGTTTCTTGATTTTTAAAATTTGTGATTCTGTGCAGAATTTTTAGACTAAGAATTATACCCATTCTTTATACATGAATTTAACTCCTCAGCTTTCTTAACCGTATATATATATACAAAATACATAAACCTACAACCTCTCCATCAATGAACTAAATAATAATAGAGTAAGGATAAAGAACAAACACAAAGAGAAGAAGAAAGATAGAGGCCTACCACACACCCAAAATTTTGTTTTATTAATCTCGAAAAGAGATTAAACTATAAACTTCACGGTAGGCCAGTAGAAATTTGCCACATCATACAAACTAGAAGAAGCATCCAAGATTTTTTCACCTACTATTATACACCCATCCTTATCTGATACCTCCTTACCCTACTGCTTCATCCTAGTCACCAACACAGAATCCCAAAACAAACTAGGAAAAATCCTGAGATTGTTTGTTGTCTTCTTCCCTACCTGCTCTCTTACTCTCTCCCCTCTCCTACTCTGTTTTTTCCCTCTCCCGCCATCACCTATCCACCCTAGGAAACCCACGGGTTTAATGTGGTTGATTTCAATCAAGAAAGAGTTTCGTTTGGATTTATGGCCTGCCCAAATATCTCATTTCCCGTTAATCAAAATTGGCATAAACTTCTCAATAAAAATCCATCCTCTATTTTCGTTAGATTTGAAACTTGTCAGCAATCAAGTTAAACAATTTGATTTCCAAAATGATTTACTAAGATGAGAGCATTTGTTAATTTTTCTTTGTGGCTGGCTGGGAGAGAACGAAGGGGTGGTGGTTAGTCCGTATAGGTGGGGAAGACGAGAGGGTTCAGTGATGGTGGCCGTAGATGGTGGCTACAGGAGAGAAGTAAACATAATCTCGTCAGAAAAGAGATAGTGTAAAGTTTAAATGTTGACAGTTGTAGATTCATAAATGCATCCCACATCGTTCATAATCTCATTAGAAAAGAGATAGTGTAAAGTTTAAACATTGGTAGTAGTAAAATTGTAAACTCATGCCACATCGTTTAAAAACAAAGTATAATGCTTGAATGTAAGGTCTAATTGAGACATCTAATAAGTACCGAGCTAAGTAGCGTTAGCTTGTAACTTAAGAAGGCACCATTGTGGTTGGATGATGGTAGAGTTGAAAGATGGATTCTTAGCTTGAACTCATACTACAAATACTCTTTTTTTTTTTACATGTATAAAATAAATAAATTACAGGGCATTTACACACAAGTATTAATTTATGAACTTATATTCCATTAAGTCTTAAGTAAATTTTTTTGAACCTTCAGGTCCCATTAAGATCTTAATAGTCAGAATTACCCTTCAAACAATGATTGTTCATCATTTATGATTATCTATAAAGAAACATGATGATTTGACACTTATTTTGATTTTCAAAACTTTAAAATATCAACTTTCAAATTAAAAAAACTTAAAATAAAATAAAAAATGTGTGTGCGCGTGTGTTTTTTTTTTTTTTTTTGAAAAAAATGAAAAAACTGAATTTTTTTTTTCATGCAAAATTAAAAATTTTGTGTCTATAAAGGAGTATGATAATAGAACATTGATGTGCACAACTGGAAAGAAAAAGAAAAAAAAAACACTTTAAAAATCAAAAAAAATGATAACGTTCTCAGTTTCAAAATTTAAAAAAAATGATGATGTTTTTGATTTTATTGGATAATTGAATCAAACCAGTAAGTAGAAAGGCAAAAACGTTTAATCTCATGCTTTGTGTTTTTCATCACTTAGTGAAATAATTATCTAGAACATTACTATGCAAAGTTGATAATATTCTTAATTTTAAAAATTGAGAAAAACTGATAATATTTTCAGTTTTACTAAATAGGACTTATTGGTTTAAAAAAATCTTAGATAGGACTTAAACTACCATAATAATTGTAAATAGGATTTTCAAGTAATTAACTCATAAATTAATATTGTGATGATCAATGATGAATTTTTTTTACATGTATAAAATAAATAAATTAATCTTGTGATGATCAAGGATAGATCCCCAAAATTTGAAAATCTAAATATACTTTCGCACCGTGTGGATCCATCCCTGGTGATGATTACTGTAGACACCCCATTTTTGACCCTCCTCAAGACTTGGACGTCACCGTTTGAACACTCGGTGATTATCCATGATTGTGTTCGTTTGGAGTTCCCGGAGGTCTCGGCTCGCGCGCCCTACCTCAGGATCTCCGAACTTGACCGTGTGGTGTCCGGTTTTACACCGAACACTTTTGTTTTGCCTTAGAAGGGCAGGGAATGTCTTGTGAGACACCCCCATACACCACCGGCAGTGGCTGGAGGCCACCGGCCGGTCTTTTTCTTCCATCGGCACTTTTGTTTGCCGGTCGGCACACTTTATTGCCGGTCGGCATAATATGTTGCCGGTCGGCACTGTTTTTTGCCGGAATAGCTTTTTTGGGCAGCCGACCACTGTTCCTCCACTTTATGGAGATATTTTGTGCCAGCTGTGATAGCTGGCACCAACTCCTTTCCCCTCCATACACGTGTATGGAGGGATTTCCCCCTAGCCAAGCTTGTTGTATAAGCTTTGCAAGAGGGATCCTTATAAGAGAGGGTCCTCCCTCTTGGTTCTAGGTTAGACTCTTAGAAGCAAAAACCAGCCCTTAACAATATAGATACACTCTATCTCTATATCTCCCTCTTCCCCTTCCTTTGTGTGTGTTTCTTGGCCCAAAAGGTGTGTTTTACCTTACTTTTGCACCATTACACACACTATCACACCTTAGTCCGAGATTGAGGGACTTGGGGGATTTGTTTCTTGAGTTTTGGACTGGTTTTGATCCAAAGAAGGAGGTTAGACCATTTGTTCTTCAAGGGTTCTTCAAGGGTGAGCATCTTCCCTTTTATTCCCCAAACTTGCATTGGTTTTCTACCTATTTTGTTTATTGTTTTGGCTCTTGTGTATAACATAAAAAAGGTTCATATTCTCCTGCTCTAACACTTTCATTGAGGTCTCTTTGTGGTTAGATCGCAAACTCACCCTCATAGGCCTTGTTTGGCCTATTTTGGTACCCTTTTGATAAGGTTTTGTTCACTTCAGCATTTTGATCTTTTGATCACCAAAAATCAGTGTATTTTAGTGTCAAAAAAGTTGGTTTGAAGTCTTGCATAGGGGAGGGACACCCCTCTCCCTTTATGGTTTTGTTCACTTGCTTTTTGGGCTCAAAAGGATAGCATGTGTACTTGTTGTTTCTTGGCTTCATTTCAGTACTTTTTTAGGCATCTTAGGTCTTACATAATCTCTGTTTTTGGTCGGATTTGGACCCTCTTGCATGCTTGTGATATTTGCTTTGTATTGCTCCATTTTGCTTAAAAGTATACCCCATGATTAGGCCATGATTTTTGTGTGTGTTGGCTTGGTTCCATGGAGTATTTGGCATTATTTTTCCATGTTTAAAATCTGTTGGTTATCAACTTGGTCATGTTTAACATGTTTGTTAGAGTTGCTTTGTATTTTGGCTTGGAAGCCTTGAGCATTTTGACCTCTAGCATGCATGGTTGTGTTTACCCTTTTGATTTGGCATCATCTAGGGTCATATTTTAGTCCAAGAATCATGCTTGTATGTGTGCATGCATGGCCTCTTTCATGCCTTGAAGATGTGTCCTCTTATGCCTAAGAATGAGTCTTAGTTTGTTTGCTTCATGGGGGATATCTTAGTTGCCATATTAGGAGCTTCTTGGGGTCCTATCTTGCATGCATAAATTCCCTTTTGGGCTTGTTTTGATCATGCCATGAGTGGTCATGGTAATGGGGGTGGGTTGTCTCCTCTTTGTGTCTTAACTTTGGGGCCATGAATTTGCTTGATAACATGAGTTGATTGCCTACCATTTTAAGCACCTTTGGTCACTGTTTTGAGGAGGGTAAGGGTCTGTCCCTTTGTTTTTTTTAAGCCCTCTTGCATGCTTGCTCCATGTTTGTTGGATAGTTGTTCCATTAAGCTTTGTAGCACATCAATTCCATGGTCAATTTGCTTCATGTTTGCATCATGTTTGTATCTTGTGTGCTTGGTATCATACATTTTGTCATCATAGTTGCATATTGCTTGTTGTGTTTTACATCTTGGTGGTATGACACATTTGAGGCTTGTGAGCATTACATGCATTGCATTTACTTGGTTTGGGGTGTCAAACCAAGTGCGGGAGTCAAGGACCATTCATACTTCAAGTGATGTTATGTGCCTTGATCCCCGGTCATCGGGACCTTTGACTCCAATTTGATAAGGCCCCGGTTTTCACGTTATTTGTTGCATGCATTTTCATATCAAATAGCAAATTTGATCCATTGAGTCATCATGCACCTTAGATGACTCAAAGATCGAAGGTCATGCTTCTTTGAGTTCGAAATATGATAAGAAGTAGGACCATGCTTACATGTGTCCAAGAACCCCATGCCATGCATTGTCTGTTCTCTGTTTTGCTGTCAAATTGTCTGCTGCAGGAAGTTTCTGCCGACCGGCAGAATTTAGTGCCGACCGGCACTATCTGGAATGCCGATGGGTCTGATAAAGTGCCGACGGGAATTTTGGAGTGCCGGTGGCAATTCTGTCTGGCCGGTGGTGCTCTGCAAGATGCAGAGAGCTTGCTCCAGCACTTTGGTAATTTTCGGAAAGACAAGGCAGTACAAACAGAGGCGATAAGAGTATAGTACGGGTTTTCCGGGCAGGACGGATTCGAGCATGCATCATCTGCGCGCCCCGAGGCAGAGGCTGTGGCCACCCTCTTCATTCTTTTGCCTCCTTTTTTTTAATTAATTAGGAAATTTTGTAATAATTTTATTTGTTCATTATTTTGGGACTGTAATATTAATTTGGACCCTCCGAGCGAGGGCATATTTGTAATAAGTGTGCGTGCGTGTGTGTATGTCTTCCAACCCCCACTTCTTTCTCCCTTTTATTTACCTGCTTATGATGGTAGATTAGGGCACATTTAAATTAGCATACCTTATGATATGCATGCGTGCATTCATGCATCTGTTGACATGCACCGGGCTCGGTACATCATACTAACCGCATTCGTATTTTCAAATTCCAAAATTGAATACATGAATCAGTTGGTTGCATATCGTATGCCATATTTAGGTTAACCGAGCCTAACTAAAATTGCATCTTGTATGTGTTGCATTAGGCAAAATAACATGAACTAGGACACGCACATTTGCTAACTAGTTTATTGTTTTGGCACGGAGTACAATGTAAGTGGTTATGCTTTAGCATCCAACATGCGTGTGAATGTTAACATGACAGTATGCTTACCATGCGGCTAAGTGCTTATATGAGATAAACTGCTTGAATGCCTGTGGGTGGAGGTCAAATTGCTTAAATTGGGATAATGCGTTAAAACTGCGATTTTTAAGCCCACTAGATAGTGGCAAAACCATCTTTTCCAAAAGCCCACTTGAGGGTGGCAAAACCTGCATTTTAGCCTACTTACGAGTAGCAAACCATTTTCAAAACGAACATGAAATGTTTTGTTCCAATTTGGGCGATTTGGTCTATACTTGTTTGCTGTGCGCATAACATAGTAATTCTAGGCTGATAATCGGAATAAGAACACATAACGTTTTCAAAATTGGATATCACGGTTAGTAGAGGCCGGTCTTCGGACCGGGCGAAAGGGGGTGCTCATAGCTGACCTTCCCCGATCGTACCCAAGCTCCCGAGCCGAGACAACTCCGGTGATGACGGACACGTGGCCTTCGGCACCGAGTCAGGGTTTCCTAAATTCCCCCATTTTAAAATATTTAGGTGGCGACTCTGTATCTGGCAAAGCAGTCCATGTTTGGCACTACTTTTTCAACAAAATCTGTTTTCTCAAACGATTTGCCAGATTTGGACTCTTTGGTTCAGATTAAGAACCGTGACACAAATCGAGTCCGAACTGTAGCACGAGGTCCCACGCGGGCGCTGCTACAGTTTCTGGCGACTCTGCTGGGGATTTTTAGAGAGCTTGACTCGAACTCGTGATATCCTGTTTTGATCTCATTTGTGTGTTTCTTTGCATTGCATGTGCATTGGTGCGCCTAGGAACACAGTGTTTGCCATCTGCCATTCCTGAACGGTTTGCCGGAGGCTTGTCTTGTCAAGGCATGTCCGTAAGGCTGACCGGCTATGGGCTCTGACAGTATGGGAACACAAACCCCGGTTTTACCGGGGCACCCTCTTTGACCATTCGACCTAGTGCATATTCGGATCCATAGTGACCATTCCAAACTAGGACAGGTTGCTCACCCAATGTTAGGTTGTTTGAAACCGCTGTGTGCATAGTGAAACCCTAGCTCCTGACAAAATAGGACAGGGAAACCCTACCCCAACATAGGGGTGTATTGGCTCTCTTTACTTGCTATGTGCTGTTAGAATGTATTTCTGCAGGGAAAAGAACACACCAGTTTGTAAGTCTGGGCATCAGGCCTGAGGGCATCAGTATCAGCTTTAAGAGAATCGGTTATCTGCGGGAATCAGGGCTCAGTATTGGGAATAGAGATTTTGAGAACAGTGGTCGGTATCGGGGAACCGTGTGCTCGGCTTATTGACTATGTGTTTTGAAAATCCAACTGTATATTATTTGTTTATTTTATGCTGTTGTGCTGCCCGGTTGTTGGTTTATTTATTGCTTTATTTATCTTTTTGCTAGGTAGTTTAGCATCATTGCGTCTAACCCGGTAGACATTCCCCAAGCACTCTGGATCAGAGGTCGCCGGCTCCATCGATCTGAGGATCTGATAGAAGGACAACCAGTGTACCATTCTCTACCCCCGGTTACTAAACAGAAGGCAACTAGGCAGAGGATATCGGTTCAGCAGTCGGTACAAAGGGCTTCATCTACCCCACCTGTGTACAGTAGGGATCAGGATCCCGTTTCACCCACTGAGAGGGAACGCATACCAGCAATTCAACCGGAGCAGAACAGTATGGCCAGCTTAGAGGAGATGGTGCGCCAACTTCAGGAAAGCATGAAAATGATGCAGCAAGATGCTGCCCGCCAGGCAGAATTTGCCAGGCAACAGGCTACCGTTATGAGTGAGCAAGCGGATTTAATTGGGAGATTGCAACAACAAACTGGGGCATCACCTTCGCAGCAAACCCCTCCTCCATTAAGGGTTCCAACACCCGAAGAAACACCAAACGCCCGGAATGTCCAAGAAGATACAGACATCCCAACGGGGCCGGCTCCACCCCCGATTCCGCCTCAACAATCCAAGGCAACCACTCCCATTAATGTATCGGATTCTCCCTTTGAGTCTGAGATAGACCCCATGACATTAAAAATGCACAAGCTTGAAAAGCTGTTCAAGAAGTCTCAAGGTGCGAAGTCCATTCCGGACATTGGAGATGGGTACATCGACACAGCCGTGACGTTGCCAGATCGATTTAAGATGCCCCAAATTGATCGTTTTGACGGGTCTGAGGATCCCATGGTACACCTGCGACTGTTTTCAGACGTCCTAAGGCCAATGGGCCTCACCAGATTGCAGAAACTATCTTTATTCGGCCGGACCTTGTCAGGTGTGGCGTCCGCATGGTATGCCAAGTTGGGGGACGACGTCAAGAGAAACTGGGACGAGATGGCTGAGGCCTTCATCCTGCAGTACTCGTATAACACACAAATCGAGATCACGACCCGGGATCTCGAGACAACGAGGCAGGAACCCAAGGAAAGCTTCTCAGAGTTTGTAACCAGGTGGCGGGCTAAGGCTTCAATGATGACCTTGAGACCCACAGACAAAGACCAGATTCGGATGATTGTGCGCAATCTTCAGCCGAAACTAATGCAAAAGATGATCGTAGTCCCCTTTCCCACCTTTGCTGATTTACATGAAATGGGGGTGCAGATCGAGGACGCCTTGAGACAAGGTTGGATTGATAATGATCGGGACCAACCCCGCAGAAACTTCAATCGTAGTACTAATACAGGCCCGAGTGGCGCTACGACTGCCAGGACCTCCGAAGTGAGTATGGTCACCACTAACCCTTCCCCAAGAAATACAGCAGCCACACCATTCTCCGGCGCGTCCGGAAGCAACTCACAAACAGCCAAATACCCTCCCAGAAACACCAGAACCTTTGCTCCACTTTATATGCCCCTATCCAAAGCTCTGGGGGTTTTGATCAGAAAAGGGCATCTGAAGCCCCTAGAGCCGCAGCCCTTGCCAGAAAGACTACCCGCCACCCACAACCCAGCCAAATATTGTGCGTTCCATCAGCAGCATGGTCATGACACTGACCTATGCTTTCGCTTACGTCATGAGATTCAAGATCTCATTGATAATGGGGTGATTCTTCCCCCTGAGAAACCCAATGTTACCACAAATCCTCTCCCCGCACATAACCAAGTTCCACCGCCCAAAAGAGTCAACTTCATCCACACTGGGGTCGCATCCTACGATCCCAGTATCTACATCACACCCTCCTACCTACCTAAACCTAAAGTTTTCCTCCCTAATTGCACCGATTTGTGCATGACGGATATCTCCATAACCCAACCCAAGCCAGTGGTGGTGACCACCGAGAACAAGAAAGGGGTTGTCAAACCAGGGTCCGTGGAGCCTGAGAATGATGTTGGGAATGCTTACAATCCGAATGACTACATTTCACCTGTGGGCCAGAATAGACCAAACGTCGAATTTTCAGTCGGGGGAGAGCTGTGTGTAGTCCGAGGGGACAATTCAGGACAGGGAATTGATGATTTGACAGCCATGGAAAAGGATGTTGTCAAGTCCCAATTTCATGATGACCAAGACTCAGCCATCAATTGGTATGATAATGAAGAATCAGCAGAGGCCACGGGGTGGTTAGACGATCAGCCGGATGTAATAGGGGAGTTCCAGTCAGAACAAGGCCCGGCAGGGGCAGGAATGTCAACAACGCCCGGGAGTGCCGAAAAGCAGAATATATCGCCGGAGAGCGCCGGTGTCGAGAGTTTCGCTCGGGAATGGAGCATTTTAAGTACAGGGGTCAGTGAGCAATCTACTGCATTGACACAGTCAGAGCAAGAAAGATTCGAGGATTCTGAGAGGATTAGAAAAGCAAAAGGCCATGTAGGGGTCAAAACCGCCGCGAGTACGGAAACGGAGGATGCTGTGAACATAGGGGTAAGAGGTACTGTGAGTATCGAGACAGTTGTGCCAGAACCAGACAGATGCTTGTCAGTCGCAGATGGTATATGGTGGGAAGACGACGATCTATGTCTTGCCCACACGGACGAGGATTGGAAAGGTAACCAACCAGATGATACCTGGTATATCGGCGAAGTCGATCACATGACTAGGAGTGGACGGTATTTCAAGCCTCCACACCTAGATCAACCAGAGGCGTCTGGGAAAGATAATGAAGCGGAGAAACAAAAGGAGAGGCAACTCGAAGACGAGGCTGTGTTGAGACAACTGAAAAGGATGCAAGCAGACATCTCCATTTGGGGACTGCTTATGGCTTCTCGAGTACATAGGCAGGCTGTCCTGTCAGCCATGGACAAGGCCAAGCTGTCCATAGACACCACGCCCGAGCAGCTGGTGGGATTAGTCTTTTCAGGAGGGAATTCCCCAGCATTGAATTTTTCTGACAAAGAGCTGCCACCCGAGGGTGCAAACCATAACAAGCCGCTCTACATCTCTGTCGAATGCAGGGATAAATGGATACCTGTAGTACTTGTCGACACGGGATCCGCTATCAATGTCTGCCCGGCAAGGACAGCTTATGCGATTGGTTTGAAAGTCGCGGATTTTATACCAACGGCCCAGGTAATTCGGGCATATGATAACACAAGCCGGGAGGTAATGGGGACAGTTAAGATTCAAACAAAGGTTGGGCCCGGACAGCATGAGATAGATTTCCATGTTTTGGAGGTTCCTGCAACGTTCAACTTGCTTTTGGGACGGCCGTGGCTGCATCAGGTAAAGGCGGTCTCCTCTACCTTACATCAAGTGGTGAAATACCCCTATGGGAAGGGAGTAGCCATTGTTTTTGGAAATTCATCAATTCATCCACCACCAGAGGTATCTACGCCTGTTCTAGAAATTGAGCATGGCATAGAAGATGTGTTCATATCAGGTTTTACCTTGGCCGAGGCTCGGGTTGTACAGAACATCATGGCAGCTAACGAAGGGGTGTATGTCAGCGCCCAAGCAGTTTATCTCATGAACAAACTCCAGCACATCCCCGGGATGGGATTAGGCAAGAGCGGTAGGAAAGGTGCCGCAGCATCGACAGAGGTGCCACATAACCCCCATACTTTTGGTTTGGGCTACTTGCCCACCAAAGAGGATTGGATAAGGAAAGGAAAGGAAATGGCCAGAAGGGCCAGGGCGAAACAGATGGGGAAGCCCTTTGACTTGATGCACCAGCCCATTCGGGGGACCCTGAACGGACGTTTCGTCCGGGAGGGGGAGGACTTCCCGTTCTGTGGCTTCCCAGAGCCGTGGCTCAACGCGGAGAAGAAGCGCGTGCCGGGATTTGAGATCTTCTTTGATTTACAGTTACCTGAGGATGACATCGCCGAAGGGCAGGCAGATCTATCGGCTGAGGCCGAACAAAGTAAGGAGGTACAGTCCGAGGACGTTGAAAATGAAATGGGGGCAGCGCTGGCATGTCTGCTGTCAGATCCTCCGATCGAACAGAGGTGCTTGGGGGATAGCTCCTCGGTATGTGTGATTGGGAATGAAGCGGCTGCGGGCCTACCATCAGCTATTTTGGATGCATCCATCGCACCTTCTCTCATTTGGCAATATGAAGAAGGCTTTCTATCAAGCAGCACCGGGTCAGGTAGTGAGCCGGAATCTGATTCTACCGAATCTTGTACGTCGGAATCAGATTCCAGCTCAACTGAGTCTGAGTCCGGTATTCCCGGGGGTGATAACCCGGATACCACAGTCCTGTCTAGGTCGTCTTTTTCATTTTCTTTTGAGTCTGTTGTAACGGAAGAATCCGACGGCTCGGAAATATTTAATGAGAACGACGTGGGTGTGGTTTCGGAGTATTTTTCTGTGCCTTTGATTTATTGCTTAAATCAGGATATTCAAAATTTTGATGAAAACGACGAGGAAGAAATTCCTCCGGTTTTGCAACGGTTAATTGATCAAGAGCAGGAAAGATTTGTTAAACCTTTAATGGATGAAATCACTACTGTGAATGTTGGTACTGAGAAGGACCCGCGGCTGGTCCAGATCGGGTCCACGTTGTCTTCTAAGGAACGCGAGCGCTTAGTCGCTTTGTTAAAAGATTTCAAAGATGTTTTCGCGTGGTCCTACGAAGACATGCCTGGAATCGATCCTGAGATTGTACAGCACCGGATCCCTCTTGATCCCGAGGCCAGACCTGTCAAACAGAAGCTCAGGAGGATCCGCCCCGATTGGGCCATTAAGATCAAGGAAGAGGTCACCAAGCAGATTGATGCAGGCTTCCTGTTGGTGTCTGAGTATCCGACTTGGTTGGCCAACATTGTTCCGGTGCCGAAGAAAGACGGCAGAATTCGGGTCTGTGTAGACTTCAGGGATTTGAACAGGGCCAGTCCGAAGGACGACTTTCCCTTGCCGCACATTGATGAATTGGTAGATTTCACGGCAGGGCATGCCTTGCTTTCGTTCATGGATGGTTTCTCAGGCTATAATCAGATAGTAATGGCACCCGAAGACCGGGACAAGACTGCATTCACTACCCCGTGGGGTACATATTGTTATCGAGTGATGCCATTTGGGTTGAAAAACGCGGGAGCTACCTATCAGCGGGCAGCAACTACAATATTGCATGACATGATCCATAAAGAGGTCGAGGTGTATGTGGACGACATGATTGTCAAGTCCAAGGAAAGAGAGGGCCACTACACCGCCTTACAAAAGTTTTTTCAAAGGATCAGAGAATTTCGGCTGCGGTTGAATCCCCAGAAGTGTACTTTTGGTGTTACAGCAGGAAAGATGCTAGGGTTTCTGATAACGCAAAGGGGCATCGAGGTCGACCCTTCCAAAATCAAGGCCATCTTAGAAATGCCACCACCAAGGACTGAAAAGGAGGTGCGAGGCTTTCTAGGTAAAGTGCAATTCATAAGGCGGTTTATCTCTAAACTAACCTTGACTTGTGAACCACTTTTTGGCCTCCTGAAGAAAGGAAAGAAATTCCAATGGGACGGCCGATGTCAAGCAGCTTTTGAGCAGATCAAAGAGTATCTACAGAACCCGCCTGTGTTGTCACCGCCAGAACCGGGGAAACCGTTGATATTGTATCTTTCGGTAACTGAGACCACCATGGGCTGCATGCTCGCACAGGAGTCGGAAGACAAAGTGGAAAGGGCTATCTACTATCTGAGCAAGAAGATGCTGGATTACGAGACCCGCTATACACCATTGGAGAAGGCTTGTTTGGCTTTGGTATGGGCTACCCGAAAGCTGCGGCATTACCTGTTAGCTCACTCTGTAATGTTGGTTTCACGTTTGGATCCCATCAAATATCTTTTCGAGAAACCAGCACTTACAGGTAGGCTAGCTCGTTGGTTGCTATTGCTTTCCGAATTTGACTTGAAGTATGTAACACGCAAATCGGTGAAAGGGAGAGCGGTAGCGGAGTTCCTTGCCGACCATCCGGTTGAGGGGGATGAAGCGGTTGAGTACCTATTCCCGGATGAAGCGATTCTGCATGTTGAGGATGAAACTTGGACGATGTACTTTGACGGAGCGTCAAACCAGTATGGGTATGGGATAGGGGTGTTGCTGATAGCGCCTGACGATTCCCGTATCCCTTTGGCATTCAAGCTCCAGTTCAGGGTCTCGAACAATGAGGCAGAGTATGAGGCATGTATTGCTGGTCTGGAAGCAGCCCTAGAGCTAGGGGTAAGACGATTGGACGTCATTGGGGATTCGAATCTTGTTGTATCCCAAGCAAAAGGGGACTGGAAGGTCAAGGAGGAAAGGATGATAATTTACCACCAAACCTTGGATTTGTTAATTCCTCGGTTCGAGAAACTAAATTTCACCCACCTCGTAAGAGAGAACAACATGTTTGCAGATTCGCTAGCAACTCTATCTTCCATGATAGACATCCCGTCGGGAGTCCGGATGCGTCCAGTTATCATTGATCAGAAGTTTGCACCAGCATACGAGTCAGTTTCCGCCATAGATGAGGCCCAAGACGACAACCCCTGGTATTACGATATTTGGAACTTCTTGGAAAAGGAGACGTATCCGACAGGGGCAAGCACCAAGGATAAAAGGGCCATCAGAAGAATGGCTATTCAGTTCATCATCTGCGGAGGTAAACTGTACAAAAGAGGTCATCTAGGAATGCATAAGCTCTGTGTAGAAGCTGAAGAGTCGAAATGCCTAATGGAGGCCATCCATGGAGGAGAATGCGGTGCACACATGAATGGAGTAATGTTGGCCAGAAAAATCCTTAGACAGGGCTATTATTGGTCGACCATGGAAGAGGATTGTATCGGCTTTGTTCGGCGATGCCACAAATGCCAGATCCATGCAAACCGTATGAACATCCCACCATCCAAATTGTACAATATGACTTCCCCGTGGCCGTTTTCCGTGTGGGGGATCGATGTAATCGGAGCTGTTACCCCGAAGGGATCGAACGGACATGAGTATATCCTCGTAGCGATAGATTATTTCACAAAGTGGGTCGAGGCCCAATCATACGCGGTGTTGAAGGCGTCGCATGTCGCAAAGTTCATCAGAAACAACATCATTTGTCGCTACGGGGTACCAAATGAGATCATCTCGGACAATGGATCCCACTTTAAGAAAGAAGTGGTCGACTTGTTGGAAAAGTATAACGTGGCTTTTCATAAGTCATCTACGTATCGGCCGCAAACCAATGGAGCAGTTGAGGCCGCCAACAAGAACATCAAGCATATACTGCGGAAAATGGTAGAGACCTATCGAGATTGGCCAGATAAGTTGCCGTTTGCTCTGTGGGGCTACAGAACTTCGATTAGAAGTTCTACCGGAGCAACTCCGTATTCGTTAGTTTATGGAATGGAGGCTGTTCTACCTATCGAAATTGAAGTTCCGTCTTTACGGGTATTGGCCGAGTGTCAGATAGCTGAGGCAGATTGGCAGCAAAGCAGGTTCGAAGAACTAATGCTCTTTGATGAAAGGAGACTGAAAGCACTGTACCACGTTCAGAGTTATCAGCGCAGGATTACTCGGGCTTTTAACAAGAAGGTTAAGTCCAGAAATCTAAAGGAAGGGGATTTGGTACTCAAAGACAACCGAGCTCCCATCCACGACCCGAGGGGCAAGTTCAGACCCAATTGGACTGGTCCCTACATCATCAAAACCATCTGGTCAGGCGGAGCTGTGGTTCTAATGGACTTAGATGGCTTAGAATTCTCTCAACCGATCAATATGGACAAGTTGAAGAAATACTACCCTTGAGAGACTCGCTAGGCCGAAAACCCGAAAGGGCGACCTAGGCAAAAGTTAGAGCACAAAAAAATAGAAAATATAAAAACTGAGCTCGCAGGGCTGAAAACCCGCAAAGGGCGGCCTTGGCAAAAGTTAGAGCGCAAAAGGAGAGTGAAAATACTCGAGCGAACCCAAGCCGGAACTACGTAAGGCTTGATTCCCATGTTTGGGATACGTAGGCAGCTTCATCCTGAAGTTCAGCCATAACACTTCCCCGATCAACTTTGTCCATTTGATCATCTCAGCCATCTTAGTCCATCAGCATTCGTTGGAATCTCCGGTGCAGTGTCACTCAGACTAGGGGCAACTTTCCGTTGCTATGCGGTGCTACGAGGCTCTTCAGACTAGGGGCAACTTTCCAGTTGCAGGAATTTGGGGTTGTGCATCTCAAGCGACAGATCTCAGGCGTGTCCAGTTCTGATCCATGTCAAAAATACCTTTGAAAAGTTTTAATGTAAGCTGACTTTGTTCAAATAATTTTTTACAACATTGACCATTTTTGGACCAAAGTGGAAAATTCTTAGTACCAGAACTTTCAATTTCATTGATTTCAAAACAGAGTCTTCCCGCTCTTACAAACAATTGAAATTGCCTTTTTTTTTTTTATTACATTCATGAAAGAAAACTTGAAAGTGCTAATAAAGCAATAAATCTAGGGCATGGTCAAGTCAGGTGTTCCTGCGCCCCCTCCCAGAGCTGGTCGAAGCCTCTGATGCCAAGCTGGGCCCGATCTGTGCTTCTTCATTTAGCCAATCTATGCACTCGTCAGATAAAGTGCAACTGAAAGTAGGAGCGGGGGCCAGGAGTTCTCTCATCCTCCACGCAGTGGCCTGCCAAGCAAGCTGCACGCCTCGGGTTGGAAATGCAGCAGGATACTCTATCCCCTCTGGCGGGCAGGTCTGATCATGGCCAAATTGGCGTCGAATCCGAAATGGGAAATAGAATACACAATGAGTGAGACCGACCAGTTGAATCCCAGTCTGTCGAGGCATGTTGTAACTCATTGCCGGAAGGCTCAACCAAGGACACCGCCAAGCAATACGGTCTGCGGACAAGTGGCACATCCAAGCGAACCACCATTCCTCATCCAAAGCATTGACCAGACGATGCCGGAAGAAGTAGCCACGAGCTGAATATGCTGGGCAGGAGTCCACAACCTGCAATTTATCCATCAACCACACCTGGGGAGGGATTGAAAAATGAGAGATTAAAGAATAGAGAGATGTACGAGGAGAGAAAAGTGAGAATGGGTTTTTGTGAGAAAAGACTGAGCTCGAGGGCCGAGTGATGTGAGCAAAACAGAAATGCGAGATTGGGTGGAAAACATTACCTGTAGTAGTAGTGGACTCCCCGCCAATCTAGACGCCTCATGACGGTAAAAGGCGTCTAAGCCCATTAGTGTCTCGGCCAGAACCATGGCGATACAGCTCTTGCCCTCTCTCAGGCCTTGGGCAACCTCAATCAGCCGGACACTAGCCCCTCCAGAGCCCGAAATGAACAGGAAATGAGACAGCATGCACAAGCAGAGCGCATGTCGCCGGAAGCCTTGCCAGTAATGGTTGCTGCGATCACCAGCATCAGAAAATCGATTGGCCAAACTCAGAATATCTAACATCCCGTCGCCCATCAGAGACCAAGCATCGCGCATGCTGAGCCCGCACATGCGCCCTAAGGATTGGGCATGACCAAAATTTAGTTGGGGCAGGAGCTCCTCGTCGCGCTCGGACTCCATTAGAGCTCGGAAATCTTCAAAGGTAGGACACATCTCTTGCCCGGCAAAGCTAAAGACATGTGTCACCGGATTCCAAAATCTTGCCGCGGCGTGAAGAAACGGGAGATGCAACGGGGTACGACCCAGAGTGAATAGTGCATTTATGCCGAAGCCCCGGAAATTCACCTTTTCCGAGCCATCCAAGCTAGCAATCCAAGCTGTGAGATTTTGAGCAAGAAACTCTTCCATTGGAGCAAATCAGTGTGAAAATGAGGAAAACTACGAAGCTGAGATCTTTTGTAGGAGATAAGGTTGAGTGGGGAAACAGGTGTCAACATTCTGGTGGTTCCCCTCATTTAGTGCCGACCGGCATTAAAATATGCCGACCGGCCATTCCAGTTTGCCGACAAAACAGACATACGGCCGGTAGCCACTCCTTGCAGCCGGTGGTTCCTACACCGTGCCGGTGGGCTTCTTCCCTGGCCTCCTGAGCTGTTTATGCTAAGAATTGGGGAACTTAACCACCTCCAACCCCTCCCCGGCGGTCGACTCTTACGGAGCTACGCCTGTCCGCTTGTCGAGTCTTGAACATTTGCTTATCGAGTTGTATTTCGCTCTCTTTGAGCTCTTGATTTGTTTATCGAGTTGTATTCACACTTGTTTGGCTGTGTCATGTCCTTGTTTTGCTTATCGAGTTGTAAGTCGGTTCACTACCTGATTATTACGATGGCAAATTTCCAAAATGGGTTCAATTTCGTTCACATTTTGGTGTGAAACCCTGCGATGCGATGCACAGAAGATCCACAATTGCAACATCTTTTGAACAAAATGATTCGTTTCATTTCCATCACATGTTTTGTAAAGTGCGTGAATTTTGAGAAAGAAAATAAACTTGCCTGAGGCAGTGCAATGTGCTCAAACTACTAGTAAAAAGGTAAATAAAACGTAGAATGGCAGGGTAGCCAAGTATCAGAACTGATACTGATGAAACTCCCCTTGTGGTTAACGCACCTTCCGTATCTTTGTTCGGGTCAGCCGCGTTGTCGGACGCCCTCACAATACGGGAAATCACACCTTTGAAACGTGAACCTTTGAGTTAACCTCAGGCCACAACTTCTGCAAGCAACGCTCGATGCGCGCAAAGAATGTCCCGCCCCGTATCCTTTTCATGCTTCGTGAGCCCCGCAAATCGTTTCGATTATGCTGTGTGATGTTTAATTCCATTACCTGCGTAGACCGCGTGTTTTGATTGCGTAGATCGCATGTTTAATTCCATTACCTGCGTAGACCGCATGTTTTGATTGCGTAGATCGCATGTTTAATTCCATTACCTGCGTAGACCGCATGTTTTGATTGCGTAGATCGCATGTTTAATTCCATTACCTGCGTAGACCGCATGTTTTGATTGCGTAGATCGCATGTTTAATTCCATTACCTGCGTAGACCGCATGTTTTGATTGCGTAGATCGCATGTTTAATTCCATTACCTGCGTAGACCGCATGTTTTGATTGCGTAGATCGCATGTTTAATTCCATTACCTGCGTAGACCGCATGTTTTGATTGCGTAGATCGCATGTTTAATTCCATTACCTGCGTAGACCGCATGTTTTGATTGCGTAGATCGCATGTTTAATTCCATTACCTGCGTAGACCGCATGTTTTGATTGCGTAGATCGCATGATTAATTCCATTACCTGCGTAGACCGCATGTTTTGATTGCGTAGATCGCATGTTTAATTCCATTACCTGCGTAGACCGCATGTTTTGATTGCGTAGATCGCATGTTTAATTCCATTATCTGTGTAGACCGCATGTTTTGATTGCGTAGATCGCATGTTTAATTCCATTACCTGCGTAGACCGCATGTCTTGATTGCGTAAATCGCATGTTCAATTTCATTACCTGCGTAGACCGCATGCTCCATTTACATGTTTATATTTCCACAGCATTGTTATGCTCCCCACTTGCTTTGCGCTGTCACGTATTTCGAGTACACTACTTCGCATGTTGCTAACCATATTGTACCTGTTAAGTTTGTTTTCTTTTCAGGCACGATATTGTATGTACGGTTCATTTAAAGCTGGTGCAACCAGACGAGCCGCACAGGTATTTTATCTCCGAGTGAGACGCATTGAGAATTGCATAATTCTCTTACATCCTTTCTGCATTGTAGTGTAGTTCGGTGTATGCTAGCTTAAAGCTGTCGCATGTGTGCTTCGTTACAGCTTTCTTTGCATGTTCATAAGTTATGTCCGGCTCTGTGCATTGTCTTGCATTTTGCCCCTGCCTTCGGGCGCATATCTTGTTTGTCTTGCATGTTTGTCTGAGTCTTCGGCCTTGTCAAAAATGGGTCGTCTCTGGGCTTTGACATTCACTCCCGTCATTGTTATGACTTTCGAGTTCTGTCAAAGAGGGGCAACTGTAGACACCCCATTTTTGACCCTCCTCAAGACTTGGACGTCACCGTTTGAACACTCGGTGATTATCCATGATTGTGTTCGTTTGGAGTTCCCGGAGGTCTCGGCTCGCGCGCCCTACCTCAGGATCTCCGAACTTGACCGTGTGGTGTCCGGTTTTACACCGAACACTTTTGTTTTGCCTTAGAAGGGCAGGGAATGTCTTGTGAGACACCCCCATACACCACCGGCAGTGGCTGGAGGCCACCGGCCGGTCTTTTTCTTCCATCGGCACTTTTGTTTGCCGGTCGGCACACTTTATTGCCGGTCGGCATAATATGTTGCCGGTCGGCACTGTTTTTTGCCGGAATAGCTTTTTTGGGCAGCCGACCACTGTTCCTCCACTTTATGGAGATATTTTGTGCCAGCTGTGATAGCTGGCACCAACTCCTTTCCCCTCCATACACGTGTATGGAGGGATTTCCCCCTAGCCAAGCTTGTTGTATAAGCTTTGCAAGAGGGATCCTTATAAAAGAGGGTCCTCCCTCTTGGTTCTAGGTTAGACTCTTAGAAGCAAAAACCAGCCCTTAACAATATAGATACACTCTATCTCTATATCTCCCTCTTCCCCTTCCTTTGTGTGTGTTTCTTGGCCCAAAAGGTGTGTTTTACCTTACTTTTGCACCATTACACACACTATCACACCTTAGTCCGAGATTGAGGGACTTGGGGGATTTGTTTCTTGAGTTTTGGACTGGTTTTGATCCAAAGAAGGAGGTTAGACCATTTGTTCTTCAAGGGTTCTTCAAGGGTGAGCATCTTCCCTTTTATTCCCCAAACTTGCATTGGTTTTCTACCTATTTTGTTTATTGTTTTGGCTCTTGTGTATAACATAAAAAAGGTTCATATTCTCCTGCTCTAACACTTTCATTGAGGTCTCTTTGTGGTTAGATCGCAAACTCACCCTCATAGGCCTTGTTTGGCCTATTTTGGTACCCTTTTGATAAGGTTTTGTTCACTTCAGCATTTTGATCTTTTGATCACCAAAAATCAGTGTATTTTAGTGTCAAAAAAGTTGGTTTGAAGTCTTGCATAGGGGAGGGACACCCCTCTCCCTTTATGGTTTTGTTCACTTGCTTTTTGGGCTCAAAAGGATAGCATGTGTACTTGTTGTTTCTTGGCTTCATTTCAGTACTTTTTTAGGCATCTTAGGTCTTACATAATCTCTGTTTTTGGTCGGATTTGGACCCTCTTGCATGCTTGTGATATTTGCTTTGTATTGCTCCATTTTGCTTAAAAGTATACCCCATGATTAGGCCATGATTTTTGTGTGTGTTGGCTTGGTTCCATGGAGTATTTGGCATTATTTTTCCATGTTTAAAATCTGTTGGTTATCAACTTGGTCATGTTTAACATGTTTGTTAGAGTTGCTTTGTATTTTGGCTTGGAAGCCTTGAGCATTTTGACCTCTAGCATGCATGGTTGTGTTTACCCTTTTGATTTGGCATCATCTAGGGTCATATTTTAGTCCAAGAATCATGCTTGTATGTGTGCATGCATGGCCTCTTTCATGCCTTGAAGATGTGTCCTCTTATGCCTAAGAATGAGTCTTAGTTTGTTTGCTTCATGGGGGATATCTTAGTTGCCATATTAGGAGCTTCTTGGGGTCCTATCTTGCATGCATAAATTCCCTTTTGGGCTTGTTTTGATCATGCCATGAGTGGTCATGGTAATGGGGGTGGGTTGTCTCCTCTTTGTGTCTTAACTTTGGGGCCATGAATTTGCTTGATAACATGAGTTGATTGCCTACCATTTTAAGCACCTTTGGTCACTGTTTTGAGGAGGGTAAGGGTCTGTCCCTTTGTTTTTTTTAAGCCCTCTTGCATGCTTGCTCCATGTTTGTTGGATAGTTGTTCCATTAAGCTTTGTAGCACATCAATTCCATGGTCAATTTGCTTCATGTTTGCATCATGTTTGTATCTTGTGTGCTTGGTATCATACATTTTGTCATCATAGTTGCATATTGCTTGTTGTGTTTTACATCTTGGTGGTATGACACATTTGAGGCTTGTGAGCATTACATGCATTGCATTTACTTGGTTTGGGGTGTCAAACCAAGTGCGGGAGTCAAGGACCATTCATACTTCAAGTGATGTTATGTGCCTTGATCCCCGGTCATCGGGACCTTTGACTCCAATTTGATAAGGCCCCGGTTTTCACGTTATTTGTTGCATGCATTTTCATATCAAATAGCAAATTTGATCCATTGAGTCATCATGCACCTTAGATGACTCAAAGATCGAAGGTCATGCTTCTTTGAGTTCGAAATATGATAAGAAGTAGGACCATGCTTACATGTGTCCAAGAACCCCATGCCATGCATTGTCTGTTCTCTGTTTTGCTGTCAAATTGTCTGCTGCAGGAAGTTTCTGCCGACCGGCAGAATTTAGTGCCGACCGGCACTATCTGGAATGCCGATGGGTCTGATAAAGTGCCGACGGGAATTTTGGAGTGCCGGTGGCAATTCTGTCTGGCCGGTGGTGCTCTGCAAGATGCAGAGAGCTTGCTCCAGCACTTTGGTAATTTTCGGAAAGACAAGGCAGTACAAACAGAGGCGATAAGAGTATAGTACGGGTTTTCCGGGCAGGACGGATTCGAGCATGCATCATCTGCGCGCCCCGAGGCAGAGGCTGTGGCCACCCTCTTCATTCTTTTGCCTCCTTTTTTTTAATTAATTAGGAAATTTTGTAATAATTTTATTTGTTCATTATTTTGGGACTGTAATATTAATTTGGACCCTCCGAGCGAGGGCATATTTGTAATAAGTGTGCGTGCGTGTGTGTATGTCTTCCAACCCCCACTTCTTTCTCCCTTTTATTTACCTGCTTATGATGGTAGATTAGGGCACATTTAAATTAGCATACCTTATGATATGCATGCGTGCATTCATGCATCTGTTGACATGCACCGGGCTCGGTACATCATACTAACCGCATTCGTATTTTCAAATTCCAAAATTGAATACATGAATCAGTTGGTTGCATATCGTATGCCATATTTAGGTTAACCGAGCCTAACTAAAATTGCATCTTGTATGTGTTGCATTAGGCAAAATAACATGAACTAGGACACGCACATTTGCTAACTAGTTTATTGTTTTGGCACGGAGTACAATGTAAGTGGTTATGCTTTAGCATCCAACATGCGTGTGAATGTTAACATGACAGTATGCTTACCATGCGGCTAAGTGCTTATATGAGATAAACTGCTTGAATGCCTGTGGGTGGAGGTCAAATTGCTTAAATTGGGATAATGCGTTAAAACTGCGATTTTTAAGCCCACTAGATAGTGGCAAAACCATCTTTTCCAAAAGCCCACTTGAGGGTGGCAAAACCTGCATTTTAGCCTACTTACGAGTAGCAAACCATTTTCAAAACGAACATGAAATGTTTTGTTCCAATTTGGGCGATTTGGTCTATACTTGTTTGCTGTGCGCATAACATAGTAATTCTAGGCTGATAATCGGAATAAGAACACATAACGTTTTCAAAATTGGATATCACGGTTAGTAGAGGCCGGTCTTCGGACCGGGCGAAAGGGGGTGCTCATAGCTGACCTTCCCCGATCGTACCCAAGCTCCCGAGCCGAGACAACTCCGGTGATGACGGACACGTGGCCTTCGGCACCGAGTCAGGGTTTCCTAAATTCCCCCATTTTAAAATATTTAGGTGGCGACTCTGTATCTGGCAAAGCAGTCCATGTTTGGCACTACTTTTTCAACAAAATCTGTTTTCTCAAACGATTTGCCAGATTTGGACTCTTTGGTTCAGATTAAGAACCGTGACACAAATCGAGTCCGAACTGTAGCACGAGGTCCCACGCGGGCGCTGCTACAATTACACAACATAAAAATGTTTGTTTTTTCTATTTCATTCAATAAAATTTGGTGAGTTTGCCAACTGACTAAAAAATATTTTTTTTGTTTTGGATATTATTTTTTTTTTAAATTTGCATCAAAAAATTTACATTTGTTTGTCTATCTAGTGTAGAATGATTTAAAAACATCACCAACTTATTTTCACCTTTTTTAATGAATTGTTTTCCATTTTTTTTTTATGACTTATTTGGTCCATATAGTCAAGTAGATCCTAAAATTCAAAGTTTTTCCCTCCTCCTGCCATCACCCATCCACCCTCAAACCCACGGGTTTGATGTTGGCGGCACTGATGATGTATTTGTGGCTATAATGGTTGATTTCAATCAAGAAAGAGTTTCGTTTCGATTTATGCTTAGATATCTCATTTCGAGTTAATTAAAATTGACTTAAACTTCTCAAAATCCATCCTCTATTTTAGTTAGATTTTAAATTTGTCAGCAATCAAGTTAAACAATTTGATTTCAAAAATGACTTACTAAGATGAGAGTATTTTTTTAATTTTTCTATGTGGCTGGTTGGGAGAGAGAAAGGAAAGGGAGCGAAGAGGTGGTGGTTGGTCCTTGTAGGTGGAGAAGACAAGAGAGGGTTCGGTGATGGTGGCGGCAGATGGTGGCTACTATGAAAGAGAAGGAAACATAATCTCATTAGAAAAGAGATAATGTAAAGTTTAAATATTGGTAGTATTAGAATTGTAAATCCATCTCACATCGTTCATAATTTAATTAGAAAAGAAATAGTGTAAAGTTTAAACATTGATAGTAGTAGAATCGTAAACACATCCCACATTGTTTAAAAACAATGCATAATGTTTGAATATAAGGTGTGATTAAAACATCTAACACTTGCCGAGCTAAGTAGTATTAGCTTGTGACTAACTCAAGCGAGGACACCAAGGTGGTTGCATAATGGTAAAGCTGAAAGATGGATTCGACCATTGAACTCAAGCTGGATCATCGAACATGTTTGTTCTGGCTAGCCCAAGGTTGCTGAGTTAAGTCATTGGACAACCACTTTTTTTATGTTTTTTTTTTATATTTTTACATGTATAAAATAAATAAATTAATATTGTGATAATCAAGGATGTATCTAGGGTGTGCAAGTAGAGCCACCGCACCCCTAAAATTTGAAAATCTAATATATACTTTCACACTCCGTGGATTTGTCTCTGGTGATGGTTGCACAACATAAAAATGATGATTTTTTTTTTTATTTCAATAAATAAAATTTGGTAGGTTTGGCAATTAACTAAAAACTCAAATTTTTTTTATTATTTTGAATATTATTTTTTTTAGATTTGCGTCAAGAATTTTATATTATGTCTAGTGTAGAATGATTTAAAAATATCACCAACTTATTTTCACTTTTTTTTAATAAATTGTTTTCTGTTTTTTTTTTTTATAATTTATTTGGTTCATGTAATCGAGTAGATCTTAAAATGCAAAGCTTTTTGAATTTTTTTTTTAAAAGGTCCATTAAAAATGAAACCAAAAAAAAAAATTCCAAATACTTAGCCAGTTCCACTAAATTTTCATTGTGAAAAATTACAATTTAATAGTATTTTTAAAAAATAATTACAAATTTATTTTAAAAAATTAATTTTAATTTTAATATTTATAAAATTTACCACTCTGAACTGAATTTTTTTTTCTTTCCACACCTGCATTGAATTGTATCCCTTTTCTTTCGTCAAGACTTTTTTATATTGTAACCCTATAATTATGATAATGCATGAGAGAGAGAGAGAGACATGTTCAGCTTTCTATAAATGTTAAATTATTCATAATTTAATAAGGTAATGATTGCGTTTAAGATATGAATCATAGTTTAAACAGGCTGAGAAAGGTAATGTTGTATATGGCCCTCCATAACCACACGCCAGAGACACAGCATTTGATGAATCGTTTAAATAATTAATTATTTATTTATTTTCTTGGCAGAGACATCATGGCATTTGGCCATCATACCCAAAAACATTTCATACTTTAATTGGTTTGTGCATATTGTTCTTTTCCTTTTTCTTTTTTAAATACTTTAATCCTATCTATATATTAACAATCTATCTATATCTATTTATATATATTATATAAGGAAAATGAAATTTTTATTGAGGAGTATTGTGAGAGTTTCAATATCTCATATTAATTTTCTTGATTTTTTTAATTTTAAACAATTAAGAAAACCTCCATTAGCTAGCTAATTAGTCCATGATTTATTTGATAATTTCATATCGAGAGAATAAGGAAAAAATGAAATGTTTTACTCATATAAATTCAATCTTATATTCTCATTTCATATTATAGTGTTGTACATATTTTAATTTAATATAATTTAAATTTAAAAATAAAATTTAAAAGTTTTAATTAATTAACTTTTGTGTAAGTTAGTTGGTCTTTTAACCTAGCCGATTAGGCTAAATCATTTTTGATTTGACTAATTCGTTGGTTTAACAACGATTTTAACAGTTTTATCAAAATATATTGATTAGATTTGTTTGATTCGAAATAAACTAAAGATTAATTTGATTAAATATTGAACGACCAAGATTGCCAGATTAAAAATAAATTTCCCGTCCAAATAATTGTTAATTTTATATTATAATCCCACATCGGAAAAAGAAAAAGAAAAATGTATTGTTTTACTTTTATAAAGTGAACCTTAATATTGTAGTGATATGCATGCTTCAATTCAAGTCAGTTTAAATTTTAAAATTAAAATAACATTTAAAAGTTTTAATTAATTAATTTTGTATAAGTTGGTTGGCCATTTAACCTAACCGATTAGGCTAAATTGTTTTCAGTGAGGACCATGGTAGCTCTAATATCTCATACTAATTTTCTTGATTTTCTTAATTTTAAATAATTAAGAAAATCTCCATTAGTTAGCTAATTAGTCTATGATTTTAATGCCCCCAAAATAGTACAATAAAGATAACTCATATGCGGAATAAATAAGAGAAACAACATACTTTCATACATCAGAGTTCACATGCTTAATAAACAGTTAAATGCCATGTAGACTTACATCTTTCCAAGTCATGCTTGGTTATACAAATTCAGTCTCGCTCATTACATCTTAAGCCATTGGCTTTACAAATAACAAACATACACACATAATGCATAATTAAGAAGCTCTTGCTTCCTGAAAGTTCATCCATGCTATTGCCTTGGAGGAAACATCTCACCTGCACCTGAAAATGATATTCTCGTATAGGGTGAACCAACAGCCTAGTAGAGATAATCTAACACAATATACGAAATTTAGCAAAGATATAAATACCACGTGCATAAACAATACCAATACTAAAGCATCCACAAGACCTGCGTATTCATATGCTACTAAAACCTAATTTTATTCCATTTTCCTTCAATTCGATCCCAATTCACATATGCTACTCAATTCATGAGTTAAATTCATTATCTTTCCACAACCAAAATGAGATTACAACTCAATGGTTTTCCAAATATGCAAAACACAAATAAACACTTCAAACTTGCCATTTTACGGATATTTCGTCCAAAGGAACCGGCACCCATTTATAAGTGAAATTTCGGGTCTTTCACCCAGGATACTCTGGCCAACTTGATTTAAATGAAGTCCATCCCCTTTCTCCTCCCAAACAAATATACATACGCAATGTATTTATAAACATAATCATATATGGAGTACATCATCTTTCTCCTCCAAATAAACATACATATACAATGTATTTATAACATGGTCATATTCAATGACACTAACAATGAATTAGCATCAAATCGCCTAATCCTCATGCAATTTCTACAACAATCATGGTTATCCTCCACCGATAGCCCAATTCAATTATTTCTAGAGAGATGTTCAATCTCAAATAAATATTTTATTCAAAATTTACATAGATGAGATAATACATATCCAATATCACCATTTACAACGACAACCTTCCAATTTCACAATTTCAATGCTAATTCCCAATTATCTATACAAAATAATAATTTGATCAAATTAGGGCAAAATCTCCCTTTTTTCAAATATCAACCCAAACACCAAAATCAACTATTTTGGCACAACATGGTCCTATATTCAAGCTTCATACTCACTTATCTGATATTCATCATGACCCCTCTTTTCATCTCACACCCAAATCCTAGATTTGTCCCAAACCACAACCATATCTCATCATCTATACACAATAGCAAATAACTAAACTAAAAACCATATTAGAGTGTAGAAATTCCCTACCTTAAGTGTAGAAACCCAAGCAACAAGGTGGAACTTCAAAGATGACAAAACCAATTACTTCTTGGATCAAAATGAAGCTCTTGAAGCCCTCTACCTTATTCTCAAAGACACTAGGGTCAAAAACACAATAGATTTAGATGAAATCTTAGAGAGAATGTGAGTTTTAGAGAGAAAGGCAGCCGGATTAGGGTTTTGGGGGAAAATGAAATCAAAAAGTGATGTAAAACATCACTGCTGCAATCTGATATACGCAGGCTCGCTCGAGCGAAGGAGTTCTCGCTCGAGCGACCAGACACACAAAGGTCGCCTCGCTCGAGCGTAATAAGCCTCGCTCAAGCGTAGAATGAGAAGGTTTAGGTCTGTCGCCCAACGCAGACGCACACTCGAGCACAAGAGTGCTCGCTCGAGCGAAGAACAATTTACACAAGGCTCGCTCTCGAGCGCAAGAAGCCTTGCTCGAGCGAAGTAGCCAAATTCTGGGCAACAACTATTTGTACCAAAAGACAACCAACTTGTTCCAAACTCGCCCAACAAGTCCCAAAACTCAAATTCAAAGAATTAAAGGGATGAAACAAGACATAGACAACAATATAGAATCACAGAATCCGAGTCCGGAGCACAATAATGGTTGGGGTAAAAACCGGGATCGCTATAACCTCTCCACCTTAGGAAATTTTGTCCCCGAAATTATAAATTAGGCTCTAAAACATAACTGAACTATGCACACTATGTTATTCCCACAAGTTCAGCACCATGACCCACTCTCCGGTCATCTATTCACACTGACTTGATTCACAAGTCCCAAATTAAAATGAAATTTTCAATTTACCCAAAACATTTACAATGTTTAACCAAAGTTCAAACTTTCAAAAATCGTACATAGCATATACAATGCTTTCAAAAATGATACAACATCATCAATATTCCAAATTCTCAAAACATAAGCATTGTTTATATTGAATCCATGTTCTTTCCAAGTAATCATAACATATACAATGTTTTCATAAGTTAAAACATATACAATGCTTAGACTTCTCATTAATACAATATATTCTCAATACATGCTCATGCATCAATAAATAAATCCGGATATTTCTCTCGGACTTCTAATTCACGTTCCCAATTCGCTTCCTCGACTTCATGATGTTTCCACAATACTTTTACCAAGGGAATTGTCTTGCCTCGCAAAACTTGACCCCGTCTATCCAAGACTCTTACCGTTCTCTCCTCATACGAGGCATCCTCATCTACCTCTAAGTCGGTCCAATCCAACACGTGCGATGGATCCGGCTCATATTTCCGAAGCATACAAATATGAAACACGTCATAAACCCCGGAAATATATGATGGTAACGCCAAGCGATAAGCAAACTCCCCAATTCGCTCAAGGATCTCAAAAGGGCCAATAAATCGAGGGGACAACTTCCCACTCTTCCCAAACCTCATCAAACCCCGTCTAGGTGATATTTTCAAAAAGACATGATCACCCATCTCAAATGACAAAGGTCTCCTCCTACGGTCGGCATAACTTTTCTGGCGACTCTGAGCCATAGCTAGTCTCTTATAGATAAGTGCAACTTTCTCCATAGTTTCTCGAACCAACTTTGGACCCAACAAAGGTGCATCACCCACCTCGGCTTAACACACATGAGACCTACATGGTCGACCATACAAGGCCTCAAATGGTGCCATACCAATACTCGATTGGAAACTATTGTTATAGGCAAATTCTACAAAGGGTAGGTGTCTCTCCCACGACCCCTTAAAATCAAGGACACAGCCTCAGAGCATATCCTTAAGGATCTGAATGGTACGCTCGGACTGCCTGTCAGTCTGTGGATGATACACAGTACCAAAAGTCAATCTAGTGCCTGAGGCACTCTGCAAACTCTACCACAACCGAGTAGTGAAACGTGGATCTCTATCTGAAACAATCGTCATAAGGACCCCGTGCAACCTCACTATGACCCTAATATACAAGTCGGCAAGATAATCTACCGAGTCACTTACGCGCATGGGAATAAAATGCGCCGATTTAGTCAATCGGTCAACGACCACCCAAATGGCATCACTACCTCGTTGAGTCCTTGAAAGGCCCACAACAAAGTCCATCGTAACATGCTCCCACTTCCACTCAGTTATAAGCAAGGATTGCAACAAACCCGCTGGCCTCTGATGCTCGGCCTTCACTTGTTGACAAGTAAGGCACTTGGATACAAACATAGCCACATCCCTTTTCATACCCCTCCACCAAAACTGATGACTAAGATCATGATACATCTTTGTGCCTCCCAGATGCACCGCAAGGCGCGAATAGTGAAACTCAAGGAGTACTTCCTCTCGGCAAGACTCCGGTACAAACAAACGGTCACGGTATCTCACACTTAGGTCAGGATACACAGTCAAACCTCTTTCTACCTTTCCATTGGAAATCTTCCCTCGGAATGATTCCACCTCAAGGTCACCCTTTTTGCGCTTCCAACACTTGATTCACAAGTGTAGGTTGTGCAACTACTGAAAACAAAGCTGCGAATTCAATAGACTCGCCCAGTTGCAAGTCAAACTCATTAAGAATACCCAACATTTCCCATTCTCGGATGGCGATAGAAGCTACACAGCTAATTGGCTTTCTACTCAAAGCACCGGCCACAACATTAGCCTTCCCAGGATGATAATGGAACTCAAAATCATAATCCTCTATGAATTCCATCCGTCTCCTCTACCTCAAATTCAAGTCTTTCTGTGTAAATAGATATTTCAGACTCATGTGATCAGAGAACACTTCAAATTTCTCACCATATAGATAGTGCCTCCAAATCTTCAAGGCAAAAATCACTGCTGCTAACTGTAGGTCATGGGTGGGGTAATTCCTCTCATGTGTTTTCAATTGCTGTGAGCCATAGGCTACCACTTTACCCTCTTGCATCAACACGCAACCTAGACCTTCCTATTACCCAAAAAGCAACTTAAGAGGGAGGGTGAATTAGGTTTCTACAAAATAAAATTAATAATACCCCAATAAAATTAACTACTACTACAACAAATTATTAACAAGCACAATGATGAACTTAGCAGTAAATGATCAAGCAAAATAACAATGAAGTATAACTAACATACAGGGTAAATCAAATGATTAACACATGAATATTAGATAGCTATAGCAGTAGTAGGAAAGTAAAGAGATTAGGGAAGATGAGACAAACAAATTTATAGTGGTTCGGCTTCAACCAAGCCTACATCCACTCCTCAAGCTTCACTTGAGATTTTTCACTATCTTCTAACTTCACAGGGGTGCTAGCAACCTCTTTACAAATGGAGCAATCCTCCACGGATTTTACACAGACTTCACAAGCCCAAACCCTTGCAAATCTTAGGTGATTCACAACCACTCTCAAGATTTCAAGAACACAGTGTTTGCAACACTTTTACAACATGAAATGGTATTTTTGCTTTCAAAGAAAGCTTACAATAAATATCTCTCAAAGATAGATATATAAAATGAAGCTTTGATTTTTCTGTAAATCTCACACAGGAAAAATGAGCTTAATGCTATAAGGCTTAGTGTATAATTTCTGAGAATAGATGTGAGTGATTATAGATCAAAGAATATTTTCAAGTTTTTTGTAACTTGTTTACATTAAAGGCTTTGGTATATATAATGAAAATTATAGTCGTTTATAGCCGTTGTGTTCATTTGAATTTATAGTCGTTGTAGTCATTTGAATTTATAGTCGTTTATAGCCGTTGTACTTCTATCATTACCAATTTGAATATCTTCTACTTGAACCTTTTGAACTTTTATAACCATTTATAGCCGTTGTACTTCCATCATTACTAATTTGAATATCTTTCACTTGAACCTTTTGAACCTTTTGGCCTGCTGCTGTGCTAGGCTGTTTGAACCTTTGTTTTGGACTGTTTGAACTCCTGATTTAATCAAATATTAAATACATTCTAACAACATTTAGGATAAAAGTTTAGGTGAGAAATAACGGGGCAAAATAAATTTTGATTTTATTAAAACATAAAATCATAAAAATAAATTTTGATTCTATTTTTATTTTTCAAATAAATCATCAAAATAAATTTTGATTATATTTTTATCTTTCAAATAAATCATCAAAATAAATTTTGAATTCTATTTTTCTCTTTCAAATAAATTAAAACATAATTAAATAAATTATTAAAATAAATAAGTCTAGCAATCTCCCCCTTTTTGATGATGGCACACAATGATGTTTTGATTTGATTTGGGAGTAAGAAAGGCTCCCCCTCAAGTTATGCTCCTTGAATTCATTTCTAAATACATAAGTTAGCACATGTGTAATAAACAAACTTTAATTGGAGACATGATATGAGACTAAGATATCAAAGTATAAATATATAATCATCAGATTAGTTTTCAAATAATACCATAATTTGAAAATAATACCATAATACATAACATCATATAATTTCTCCCCCTGTGACATTATCAAAAGGAAAGTATGGGTCAGAATTTGGAGGAGGAGAAGGAAAATGATAGTGATAAATGGCATCAAAAACAGATAATCAAAACAAATATATACATATATATATATGATTTGCGTGCCTTTCTCGTGTCCATCAAAAATCACATCGGACACGCGTCCTCGCTTTTGCGTCAGCCGGTAGAAAAAAGCGAGACGGGTCAATCAATGGCCTCAGCTCTCTCTCCCTCTTGTCGTCTTCTCCTTTGTCTTCGTCTTAATCACTCTCTTCTCCTTCTTCTTCCTGATTCGCTTCCATCTATTTCTTCATCTTTGTGAGAGAGAAAGAACAGAGAGACTAATCAAAGCAGAAAAGCTGCCAAAAACGACCCTCCTTTTGATTACATCTCTCTCTCCTACTACATGGCCTCCTCATCCTATCCCTCACTCTGTTTCCGGACCTGAACAATCCCATAAGCTCTGCTGGACCGAGTACCCCTACTCCTATTCTTCCTGTCATTCCTCTGCCTAACCTTCCTATGATGTCGATTGAGCAAATCATGGCAACTCAATCAGACATTGAAGCCAATCATTTCACACTCATGTCCTGTATGGAGATGGTGACTGCAGTCACAAAATTGGCTCACCGATTGCAGAACAGGACGAATGAGCTCCATCAGGTCAACGCCCAACTCTCTCTGCTTCAGTGCATGTACAAGGATGCGCGAGCAGAAATAGGTGCATTGAAAGCAGAAAATAAAGAGCTTAAACGGAAAACCACCTCCATGGCCCGATTTGGAGCAATGTCGTTCTTGGCCTTTGATAGTCAACAGGGAGTTGTTGCTTTCGACGAAAGCACGGGGGCAGGGGCGTCAAGGGTCACCCAAGGTGATAAAAAGAAGAAGAGAGCGGTGGAAGAGGTGAGTAAGTGAGGTCGGCGTATGACTGGAAAAAAATGAAGGGTTGTTTTGTTTTGTTTTGTTTTTTGAAATATGTTTAGTTTGATCGGCGAATGGCCGTAAAAAAAATGAAGAATGTTTTTATTTTATTTTATTTTTGTTAATGTAAATATTTGTATTTTGAGTTTTTGTTTTTATATTTAAGTACTGAAAAATGAAATGAAAAAACAGAAAAAAAAATAAGAAAACTAAGCCCAAACAAAAAAATAATAATGAGAAAAAAAAATAAAAACAAAAGAAATTAAGCCTAATAGCAAAATAAAAAAAAATTAAAAAAATTTTAAAAAATAATATGTGAGGTGCAAACTCATAAATGTGATATCAAAAATAAAATATAATCTGAGGAGATTTTAAAAAAAAAAAAAAAAAAAAAAAAAAAAAAAAAAAAAACTCATCAAGTTTAAATTCTTCCCATTATTTCATTTGGCAAAATAAATAGGAGATATGAACAATGAAAGCTCATAACTGAAATGTTCTTCTCAATAATATCAAATAGGATGCCAAATGTTACCAATAAGGATTCCAAAATGATACCAACATGTAATCTACCAAGGATACCAATATGCAATCTAAAAAATTTAACAATCATAACTCAAGCATTATGTAGGATACCAAAAATTGCTCATAATAGGTTAAACTCAATATAATCTCATGGAGCTAATGTAAACCCAAAAATGACGCATGTTCAAAGCAATCCATATGCCAAGAAAAATCATGAATTTCAATATGTACCACACATTTAAGCATAGGCATGATTTTTAGGTAAGAGCATAATCAAATAGTATACATTGCAAATCATATGAAGCATAATTAATCTTTTTCATATCAAAGTAATAGCAGTATTAGCCCAAGGGATATAAGATAGAATTTTTACCTCAAGAGCTTAAGAGAGTGTAGGAGGCATACCTTTGGTTCAAGAGATAGAAGCTTTTCAATCTTCAATTTTCTTTCATGAGGAGTTCATCTCTAAAGGATTTAACAAGTATGTTAGCAAAATGATTTCTCCCCTTAAGTTGGTGCTACCTTTTTCTAATGTGATTTGTGCAAATATAGTATTCATAGAACAATCACTATTACTCAATAAAAAGACAGCACAAATCACTTCTTATCACAAACTCAAAAAGTGAAAAATAATTCAATGATCAAACAAGAGTTTGGAATGCTATTTTTTAGAATTTTCAAGTTGTAGACATGCATAAGAAAATAGTGTTATGCTCTTTATTTTATTAAAAAATGATGCAACAATCTCATTTAATCACATTACATTATCAAGAGGCATTTTCATCAATTCAATCAACATACTTAAGTGTGATAAAACATTTTACTCAATGTGGAACATAACATGAATGCTATAAACAATTAATTCAATAATTTATCAATCAAAAGCATTTCATGAGATGTATGCCAATATAATTCATATTCAAAAGATATTCAATAGGATAGATGCAATGTCTCTACAAACGAATGATACTTCTTTTCATTTAGACATTCTTGATGGATCATATTCAAAGAATTTCACAACTCGTTCAAATATTCCAATGTAAAGCATATAAGCATGAAATTTTCATATTGAGCATATTCCTGAGGTCACAAATGTAGAATTCAAAATATAGATAATATACATCTCAAAAACATGCTATGACATCAAAATTTATTCTACAAAGATATGACTCAAAAAGGAATTAATATATTAGTATGAAGTCATATATAAGATGTGAAAAGTATGCTCACAAAAAAAAATTATCACTTCTTATCTCTTTTTCATAGCAATGGATGACATGATATAAAATGTTAATGAATACATGAATCATTCATATTCTAATAGGCATTCATCAAAATAATATAATTCTCATTTTTGAGTTCAATGAATGTTTGAAAAAAACTAGCAGAACATGACTTAACAAACTTAGTACAATTAGGTTACATGGAAGCAATGATTAGACACAACCTATTGTACACAAATCACACCTTAAAGAACGTAGAACTTTAAGCTTAAAGGTGTGTTAGGAGTTATACCTTCATTTACCTCTTTGAAATCTTCACCCATACATTACATCTGTTGTTCATCTTGGTGATTTTCATTTCATCATTCTTCTTCTTGTAGGAGCTGATTTTGCTCTTTAGATTGAACACTCTTGTTGTGCATTTCCTCTCGAAGTCCTTGGTGTTCTTTGATATTCCACTTACAAAACATCTTGATTTCTTTTTCGGTACCCATACTTTCTTGGGTTCATGGGGATTAGTCTCAAGAACATTTAATCTTATAAAAGATTTAGGAGGATCAAAACCAATGCCTACTTTGTCAAAAACACATCTTTTATTTCCAAGAACCTTGTTGAGGTTTTCTTTTTCTTTTACAAAATTTTCAAGAGTTTTGTTTAAATCCTCAACATTGTTTTTCAAAATGTTTTTCTCATTGGCAATAGACGTAAAGTCATTTTTCAAAGTAGCAGTTTTCATTTTTAAAACACCCACATCATTTGAAAGAGAAGTAACTAATTTCTTTAATTTAGAATTCTTAACACAAATGTTTCTAAATATGTCATGTAATTCATTGAAAGTACTTTCAAGTTCTACATAATTAGAAATTACCTCGTCTTGAGTGGATTCTTCTTCTCCAAGAGCCATGAGATACAAGTTGGCTACTCCATCATTTTCTCTCTAAATGGCTTCCTTTTTGCTACCATCCATCATTGAAAATTCATGAGCCATGAGTGAGCTTGGGAGTTCTTCAATACCTAATTTTGTCAGGTCTTTTGCTTCTTGGATAGCTGTAACCTTAGCTTCCCATTCATTTGGCAAAGACCTAAGTATTTTTCTTACAAGCTCATCATTAGTATAAGATTTACCAAGAGATTTTGGAGCATTAATAATATTGGTAAATTTATAAAACATCTCAAAAATAGATTCAAATGATTCCATAGTAAAGAGTTCATAATCATGAATAAGCATGTCAATTCGAGACTTTTTTATTTGGCTAGTTCCTTCATAGGTGATTTCAAGTTTATCCCAAATTTCTTTAGCAGAAATACACCCAGAAATTCCATTGTACTCATTTGCATCTAGTCCACACACAAGAATAAGCTTGGCTTTAGCATTAGCTTGAAGGAGTTTATAATCACGCTCATCAAATTCATTCTCAAGTTTAGGCACACTGATATGGTCTACTACATTGGTAGGGATTTTAGGACCTTTAGTGATAATGAGCCACAAAGTATAATTGGTAGCTTGAAGATACAAAGTCATTTTTTCTTTTCAATTAATGTAATTACTACCATCAAAGAGAGGTGGCCTATTGCTAGCTTGTCCTACAGCAGAGTAAGTAGAATACATGGTTGTTATGGATCAAAAACTCAAGATTACTAAATCTAAAAAAGAGCCCCAGGCTCTGATACCAATTGTTACCCAAAAAGCAACCTAAGAGGGTGGGTGAATTAGGTTTCTACAAAATAAAATTAATAATACCCCAATAAAGTTAACTACTACTACAACAAATTATTAGCAAGCACAATGATAAACTTAGTAGTAAATGATCAAGCAAAATAACAATGAAGTATAACTAACATACAGGGTAAATCAAATGATTAACACATGAATATTAGATAGCTATAGCAGTAGTAGGAAAGTAAAGAGATTAGAGAAGAGGAGACAAACAAATTTATAGTGGTTCGGCTTCAACTAAGCCTACATCCACTCCTCAAGCTTCACTTGAGATTTTTTACTATCTTCTAGCTTCACAGGGGTGCTAGCAACCTCTTTACAAATGGAGCAATCCTCCACAGATTTTACACAGACATCACAAGCCCAAACCCTTGCAAATCTTAGGTGATTCACAATCACTCTCAAGATTTCAAGAACACAGTGTTTGCAACACTTTTATAAGATGAAATGATATTTTTGCTTTCAAAGAAAGCTTACAATAAATATCTCTCAAAGATAGATATATAAAATGAAGCTTTGATTTTTCTGTAAATCTCACACAGGAAAAATGAGCTTAATGCTATAAGGCTTAGTGTATAATTTCTGAGAATAGATGTGAGTGATTATAGATCAAAGAATATTTTCAAGTTTTTTGTAACTTGTTTACATTAAAGGCTTTGGTATATATAATGAAAATTATAGCCGTTGTGTTCATTTGAATTTATAACCGTTGTAGTCATTTGAATTTATAGCCGTTTATAGCCGTTGTACTTCCATCATTACCAATTTGAATATCTTCCACTCCATCATTACAAATTTGAATATCTTCCACTTGAACCTTTTGAACCTTTTGACCTTTTGAACCTTTATAGCCGTTTATAGCCGTTGTACTTCCATCATTATTAATTTGAATATCTTCCACTTGAGCCTTTTGAACCTTTTGGCCTGCTGCTGTGCTAGGCTGTTTGAAACTTTATTTTGGGCTGTTTGAACTCCTGATTTAATCAAATATTAAATACATTCTAACAACATTTAGGATAAAGGTTTAAGTGAGAAATAACGGGACAAAATAAATTTTGATTTTATTAAAACATAAAATCATCAAAATAAATTTTGATTATATTTTTCTCTTTCAAATAAATCATCAAAATAAATTTTGATTAAAATATAATTAAATAAACCATCAAAATAAATTTTGGATTCTATTTTTCTCTTTCAAATAAATTAAAACATAATTAAATAAATCATCAAAATAAATAAGTCTAACACTTCTCGTGAAGCATTACAATATACTGAATAACTCAAGCCTCTCTCCGGTATAATCAATACTGGAGCAGTGGTGAGTCTAATCTTGAGCTCTTGGAACGACCTTTCACAAGTCTCACTCCACACAAACTTGATTTCCTTTCTAGTCAACTTAGTCAAAGGTGAAGCTAGTCTAGAGAAATCCTTCACAAATCGACGATAATACCCGGCCAACCCCAAGAAACTACGAATCTTGAAAGCATTCTTAGGTTGTATCCAATCTTACACTGCCTCTATCTTGGATGAATCTACAGTCACCCCTTCCCTTGACACTACATGCCTTTGAAATTTAACCTCTTCCAACCAAAAGTCACATTTCCCAAACTTAGCATACAGCTTATGGGCTCTAAGCAACTCAAGTACTACTCGTAAATATTTCTCGTGTTCCTCCTCAGAAAGTGAATAAATCAAAATGTCGTCCACAAAAACAACCACAAAACGATCTAAGAATTCACAGAAGATCCGATTTATTAAATCCATAAACACAACTGGAGCATTAGTTAGCCCAAAAGGCATCACAAAAAACTCATAGTGGCCATACCGCGTACGAAATGCTGTCTTCGAGATATCCTCCTCTCTTACCCTCAACTGATGATAACCCAATCTCAGATCTATTTTAGAGAAATAACAAGACCCCTTCAACTGATCAAACAGATCATCTATATGAGGCATTGGGTACTTATTTTTAACAGTAATCCTGTTCAACCTTCTGTAATCAATACAAAGCCGTAGTGCTCCATCTTTCTTTTTAACAAAGAGAGCCGGTGCTCCCCAATGTGAAGTACTAGGGCGAATAAAACCCTTATCTAACAACTCCTGGAGTTAAATCTTTAACTCACTCAATTCAACAAGTGCAAATCTATATGGGGCCATAGAAACCGGTGTCATGCCAGGTACTAAATCAATAGAGAATTCAATCTCTCGGTGAGACGGTAAACTGACAAGATCCTCAGGAAAAACATCTGAGTATTCACAAACTACTCTTGGCAATTCAACCCGAATTTCATCACACTCACTACTCAAAAGGCTAGCAACGAGATAACTAAGTTCACTCCGCCCACGCAGATCATATACCGGTGATAAGACTCTATCCACCAGGTCCCCCAAAAAATAAAAGCAATCACTGCTCAAGGTACATATAGTAACCTTCTGACGGTAGCAATCTATAACAACCCGGTATGACGATAACCAGTCCATACCCAATATGACATCAAAACTAAGCATGTCAATCAATACAAATGCAAAAGGTAATCGACGACCAGCAACCTCAATGTCATAATAGGAGATAGTCTGACCACCAATAGGTGACTCTACACAAATAGGAGATGCTAACTGGGCCAACTCCAAACCCAAAACTGATGCAAACGCTTACGAAATAAAAAAATGGGATGCACCCGTATCAATCAACACATTAGCAACTGAATTGCAAAACAAAAAGGTACCTCTCACTACGGAAGGATCAGGTACAAGATCTAGCCCTACAACTGTATACATACGTCCAGTAGGCCTCTGCTCAACCTGCTCACCCCTCAGAGCATAAGCCTGATGCACAGACTGAGCCAAAGAGACTCCCTGATTGGCCCTCGAGGCCTAAGCTGACTGTACTGGCTAGTGACTCTGTATTTGTCTCGAACCAGACGCACCAGGTATACCACCCAACTGCGGGCAAAACCTGTTCAGGTGCCTTATCTGCCCACACTGATAACAAGTGAGCGGCTGGCCTCTTCCTTGACTTTGGCTCTGAAAACGAGCCAATGATGATGTTGCTTGCTATCCTCCTCCTCTTTGAGGACAAGCTGGAGACTTGTGGCCCAACTGACCACACTTAAAACAAGTAAAATCACCCTACCCAACTCTTCCATAACCTGTACTCGGTATTAAAAAAGTGGACCTCGACTGAGTTCCCTGGGACTGCTGAGGGTAGGAACCCCCCTGCCTCTTACTGTTCCCCTGACTATCCTAACTCCTCCTGGAGCCCCTCATCCTTTCTTCATCTGTCTGCATAATAGTTTCAAGATGGGCTGCAGACTGCATAAGACACCCATAATCTCTAGTCATGGAACCGGCAACTCTAAACATTAGCTCGGTCCTTAACCTCTTTTCAAACTCCAAACAACGGCGCTCCTCAGTCGCCACCAACCAAGTACAAACCTCGACAGACTAGTAAAGTTTGCCTCAAACTCAGACACTGGCGTGTTCAACTGCAACAATTTAGAGAATTGATCTCTCAACTTCTCCCTAACCGTGGGAGGTAGAAACTTATCCTGGAAAGCCTCAACAAAAGCCTCCCAAGTTCCTCCAATGCGTCCTCGTGCTTACTTCCACCACTGACCCGCATCCCCCTTCAACTGGAAAGACGCCAAGGTCATTTTCAACTGATCATCCTCGATACTGAGCATCTTGAATGTCTTCACTAACTGTTCTCGCCACTTATCTTCCTTCAATGGCTCCTTAAGATCACCCAAAAACTCGTCCAGATTTGATCGGAAAAACTCCCTTCTCAAGAAATATGGCCCTACTTCAACTAATTGGACCTGAACTTGATTCTTAGCTCAGATAATGTCCATAGATTCCCTCAATGCTCCAGCCATTTTGCAGGCTAAGGTGCCCATGGCCTGATGACCAACTGGTTCAGCCACATTGGCTTGACCAACTCCTTCTTCCTGTGCCGGAATATCATCCGGTAAAGGCACCTCATGCCTTTTAGGCCTACCACGCCTATTACCACCACGTCTACGTCCAAACATCCTAATAACGGTAACAACAGGTTTAGCACATCTATAAACGTGCCAAATTTAACTCACTCATGGTCTACTACATTTGACAACAATAAATCACTCCACATAAACATGTAATCACATAAAAACATACGAATTTCCTTCCTAGATAATGACCGTCCCACGGCGTTGCTAGAGTTCCAGTTAGAAATAGCAGTGATCAAGTGCTCTACTAATAGAATTTCTACAAACCCGTAGACTCAATCAACATCTTAGGAACTGTCACGCCTCAAACCCGCCCCTATGGGTTTAGCACCATAACTGGCCAGTAATCCGAGATTACCGAAGGCCTTCTTAACAGTAATACAGTAATACAATAAAACAGAGTACAGGGCCCTGGCGGAAGCCAATACAGTAAATAAACAATGTCCAATGAGCTGTGACAGTCTGTATGCCAAAAAGACTTTCCATGCATATATATATATATACACAATGCAGAACAGTATGTACACCATTTATAATCATTCAGATCAGGGACCTAATCCCTATTAAACAGTACAGTAACAGTCTATACAGTTAACAAAACAGTTACAGAGACAGACAGGGGAAAATTAAAACACCCCTAAGCCATAGCTTGACAGGCTCGGAACCTCGCAGTGACGCACAGTGGTTGGCTTGACAAAACTGGAGCTTACCCCGACGCTTCTAGCCACGGTCTGGTGCCTGTACACCTACATATATATATGAGCAGTGAGCTAAAGCCCAGTGAATAACATAATGCGTAAAGAGGTTTAGAATGAATGTCCTTACAGTAATGAAAACAGTTCATTAAATCAGTATTTCAGTCGTTCAGTCAGTACAGTCATATGTGGTACATCCATTAGCATAACAGTACAGTAAACAGTAAGTCTTGAAAGACCGACCAGTCAATGATGGCCATCAATCAGTAAACAGTAGTGGTTCCAACAAGGGAACCGACAGAGATCTCTGTAACAATAACAGTCAGTAACAGTAGTTGCTAAGGATGCCACAATACAGTTCAGAATAGAGGACATACATTCATTCTATTAACAGTATCGATTCAGAAATAGTATAGTTCAATTGTTCAGAAAATAATCATTTTTGAACATATCTTTACACAGTTGTTACTCACAGAGTTCTGGGCTACAGTTAGGCTAGAGTGCGTCCCCAGTCGCCAACCCTACACAGTTTACAGATTGAACACACACTAAGCTATACAGTTGGGAAAGATAATAATTTAATCCCTAATTTGCCTCGGTGTGGTTCTACATCTATATCCTCATTAAGATGCCTTAAACTAGGCCTAAGGATGCCTAGGATGAAATGAGGATGCAAAGTTGCACTTTAAAAGCATTTTCAGAAAACAGGGTTCCCGCTCGAGTGTAGATTAATCCGCTCAAGCGGACATGCAGACAAAGGCTTCCGCTCGAGCATATACTCATCTGCTCGAGCGTACTTTAAAACAATCAAAAGTGCTGGATAGGTGAAAATCACACTCGATTTGCCGCTCGACACCCGCTCGAGCGTAAGACACAAGATCCCGCTCGAGCGTCAATTCTTCCGCTCGATCGGACATCAAAACAATGTAAAGTGCTGGGAGCACGAATTTCACGCTCGAGCGCTAGTCACCCTGCTCGAGCGTGAGTTCAAAATCTGGAATTTCCAAATTTGAACCTCAAGCTCAAAACCAAGTTTTAATGCATCAAAACCAATCCCCTTGGGCTAATTTTCCAGAAAACTCCTCAAAACTCATAGTTTAACATGATTCAAAGCTCAATTGTAAAAATCAAAGCCCAAAGGTAGTTCAAATAAATCCAATTTCAAACCAATTTTCATGAACAAGATGAACATGCAACATGCATGAAGTTAAACAGCTTGCAAGCCTCAAATACATGCTCTATTGAGCTAATATCTTCAAAGACAAGATGAATTCATGGACTTAACATAAATATGAGCATGCATATGACAATTTTCCATAGAATCAACTCAAAATTCAATAATATAGGCATGCATGCATGCATGAATTCAGCTATAATTCGACATGTTAGAACTAAATCATGACTTGGCTCCTCAATTAGACATGAACCATGCAAGAATCAACTTAAGGACACAATTAAGAGGTTGAATTCCTTACCTAGATCTTCAATTACAAGTGTAGAAGTTCAGTTAGGCAAATCTCCTACAATCTCTTCAAGTCTATCAAGCCAATTCTCCAGAACAATTCAATTATCTTCCTCACTCTCTCTTGGTTGGCTAGAACTCTGAAAATGGCTGAAGAAAATGTTTGTCTAAGTGTGTACAAGGCTCAATATGTTGAGGTAGTAGGCCACCAAGGATGGCAAGTTGGTAAATACAAGTACTTTGTAATATAATGTTATTTAATCTAATTTAACCATACCAAATCGAATTTCAGATAAATACACCATAAAATCATATAAATCCCAATTAGCGTAAAACACTAATCAATTTCCGGTTCGGCCGCCGATAAGGCCTTCAATTTGCAGTTTAAACATAAAAACATGAACAGATAGTCAAACAGGCAACAGATAGAAATGCAATATAACAGGTATACTAAATCAATTCAGTTTCAGATTCCAGTCAGTCAGTCCAATATTTCAATCAGTTCGATTACCAATCATAATTAGTCTCAGTTTAGCAGTAATCGGTAGTTTATCGGTAAACAGTGGTGAGGGTTGTTATAGTCTCCCATCCTTAAAAAGAGTATAGTCCCCTAAACTCGAGTTACCTTCGTTTTGGAAGAAAACAGGATTTAGTGGAAACAGTTCAGGATATCTTTTAGCCATGTCATCTTCCCTTTCCCAAGTGGCATACACGCCACCATGGTTTTGCCAATCGACTTTCACTAACGGGATCTCTTTGTTTTTTAACTCCTTGATCCGTCTGTTTACAATCCGAATAGGCCGTTCCTCGTAAGTGTAGTCATCACTCAGCACTACACGAGTAGGCTCTATCACATGGAAAGGATCCCGGAGGTAATCCCTCAACATAGAAATGTGAAAGACGTTGTGCATATGCTCCATTTCAGGAGGAAGCGCAACTTGATACGCCATCGGATTGATTTTCTCAATAATCTCATACGGTCCGACATATCTTGGCGCTAACTTGCCTTTGACTCCAAAACGAGTCTGGCCTTTCATCGGTGTCACTTTCACAAAAACGTGATCACCTACTTCATATTCTCTGTCTCGTCTTCTGACATCAGCATAACTTTTCTGCCTGCTCTGTGCAGTTTTCAGTCTCTGTTGTATCAGTTTCACTTTCTTAGTCGTTTCATATACAATCTCGGGCCCAAGCAAAGGCCCATCTCCAACTTCTGCCCAGCAAATCGGAGACCTATATTTTCCGCCATACAATGCCTTGAAAGGCGCCATACCAATACTTGAATAATAACTGTTGTTGTAGGCGAATTCAGCTAAGGGCAAATGGCTTTCCCAGTTTCCCTGAAAATCAAGGACACACATTCTTAGTAAATCCTCCAGAGTCTGGATGGTCCTTTCTGACTAGCCATCTGTCTGAGGATGGTAAGCACTACTCAGTCTCAATTTAGTACCCAATGCAATCTGTAAGCTTGGCCAAAATCTAGATGTAAACTTCAAATCCCTGTCAGAAACAATGGACACAAGCACTCCATGCAGTCTAACAATTTCATCAATATAGAGTATAGCCAATTTGTTCGCATTATAAATTGTCTTAACAGGTAAGAAGTGAGCAGATTTAGTCAGTCTATCAACAATAACCCAAATTGAGTCCATACCTTTACTGGAGCGAGGCAATCCCACAATAAAATCCATGGTGATATGTTCCTATTTCCACTCCGGTATGGGTAAGAGCTGCAATAAGCCTGCGGGTCGTTGATGTTCGGCTTTAACTTGTTGGCAATGAAGACATTTTGATACAAAATCAGCAATTTCTTTCTTCATTCCCGGCCACCAGAAATTCAATTTCAAATCTTGGTACATTTTCGTGTTCCCGGGATAGATAGACAGTTTTGAATTGTGGCCTTCTTGCAGAACTCTTCTTTTCAGTTCAGTATCATTCAGTACACACAGTCTTTCTTGAAACTTCAGTACATTATTTTCAAATTTGAAACCCGGTCTTGGTTTAGTTTCCCTTTCTTCGATGATCTTCTTCAAGAAGTCATCCGATTGTTGTTTCTCTTTAATTTCTTCAATCAGTGCCGGTTGAGCAGAAATAGCAACTATTGTTCCACCTTGTTCTCGCAAAACAATTTCAATTTCAGATTTTTCAAGGTCACAAAGCAATTCTTTCTGCCCGGTGAGCAAACAGGCTAAATTTCCAATTGATTTCCGGCTCAGTGCATCGGCAACGGTGTTGGCTTTTCCCGGATGGTACAAAATCTGTAGGTCATAGTCTTTAATCAGTTCTAGCCATCTCCGCTGTCTCATGTTTAGTTCTTTCTATGTGAAGAAGTATTTTAGACTCTTGTGATCTGTATACACCTCACATGTCGCCCCATACAGATAGTGACGCCAGATTTTCAATGCAAATACCACTACAGCAAGTTCCAAGTTATGGGTTGGGTAATTCTTTTCGTGCGGTCTCGGTTGTTGGGAAGCATAAGCAATAACTCTCCTATTCTGCATTAAAACACATCCCAAACCCTTATGAGAAGCATCACTAAATACAGTAAAACCATCCGTACCTGAAGGTAGGGTAAGAATCGGTGCAGTTATAAGTCGAGTTTTCAACTCTTGAAATACTGATTCCCTTTGGTCAGTCCAGTCAAATGATATCCCCTTCTGAGTTAACTGAGTCAACGGTAAGGTAATTTTGGAGAAATCCTTGACAAATCTTCTGTAATATCCAGCCAAACCCAAAAAGCTTCGGACTTCTATCACATTTGTTGGTCTAGGCTGTAGACGGCTCCCGAACGCCCCGGGAGGATGAGTCCCGTTCTGTTCATTTGGGGTTACTACAGTTCGGACTCAACTTGTGTCACGGTTCTTAATCTGAACCAAAGAGTCCAAATCTGGCAAATCGTTCTGAGAAACAGATTTTTGAAAAAGTAGTGCCAAACATGGACTGCTTTGCCAGATACAGAGTCGCCACCTAAATATTTTTAAAATGGGAAAATTTAGGAAACCCTGACTCGGTGCCGAAGGCCACATGTCCGTCATCACCGGAGTTGTCTCGGCTCGGGAGCTTGGGTACGATCGGGGAAGGTCAGCTATGAGCACCCCCTTTCGCCCGGTCCGAAGACCGGCCTCTACTAACCGTGATATCCTTTTTTGAAAACTTTACGTATTCTAAAACCAATTATTAACCTAGAATTACTATGTTATGCGCGCAGCAAACAAATATAGACTAGATTGCCTAATTTGGAAATAAACATTGCATATCCGTTCGGTTTGAAAATGCTTTGGAATTTGCTACTCGCAAGTAGGCTAAAAAACACGGATTTCAATGAGTTCTTCCAACTCAAACAATCCAACCTTCACCCACAGGCATTCAAAACAGTTTAACACATAAGCATTTAGCCACATGTTAAGCATGCTGTCATGGCAATATTCACACTCATGTGATATGCTAAAGCGGAAATACTTACATAGTACTCCGTGCCAAAACAAAGAACTTGTTAGCAAACATGCATGATCCAAGTCCATGTTAAATGCCTAATGCATCGCATACAAAATGTTACTAGAATAGGCTCGGCTATCCTAAACATGTCATGTGAAAATGCACAATTATCACATATTCAGTTTGGAATTGAAAATACATATGCAGTTAGCATGATGTACCGAGCTCAATGCATGTAATACAAATGCATGGATGCACGCATGCATAGCATGAGGTATGCTAATTAAACGTGTCCTAATACTAACCATTAAAGCAGGTAAGTAAAAGGGAAGAAAGACGTGGGGTTGGAAGACATACACACCACCCACACACACTTATTACAGATTTACCCTCGCTCGAAGGGACCGAATAAATATTACAAATTAATTAACTACACCAGCTAATTAATATTACAAATTAACTAATTTAATTAACAAATTGAATAAATTAAATAAAGCGGGAAAACGCCTCGGGAAGTGCGCCACCATGCGCAAGCTGCCTCTGTTTTCCTTCCTTTCCTCCTCTGGAGGCTGTCAAAGCCTTAGGACTGCATCCTTGGACAGAGGGGATCATCACCGGCTGAATGAAACTTCCACCGGCAGTGTAGTATGTCCATCGGCACAAAATTGAACCTGTCGGCAGAGAAAATGGTGCCGGTCGGCACATTACACTGCCGGTCGGCAGAGTATTCCTGCAGAACCTGCAACTCACAGCAACAGAGGGCAAAACAAAGCATGGTAGCACAATTCAAGGCATGTATGCACCAACCATGTCCCTTATCATTGTGATGACTCAAAGGGACATGTGCCTCGGTTCTCGGACCACCAATCACGCATTTCGATGCATGATGGCCCAAAGAACCAAGTATGCAACTTTGATTTCAAATGTATGCAAACCAATCAAACAAAACTCCCAATCCCTATCACCCAAGTCAAGGGACAAGGAATGCATGCAAGATGCAATGCAACCTAGGCATACAAGCTAAGGATGCAACATGGAATGGCAAAGCACTTATGCAAGCATACAAGCATACATATGGCAATGCAAACTAATGCTAAGATGGTCTTATACATGAATTAGGCAGCTCTAATAAGGCCTAAAACAGTGGCCAAAGTGCTAAAAAGTGAGGGCTAAATGGCATGCACACGCATATGCACATAAGGACCAACACTTAAGCACAAAACAAACAACATTCAAGCACACTTGAAAGGGACAAACATGAACAATTAGCATGCAACATAAGCATTGAAATCATGTCATAAAATGATGCCAAATCAAGTTATAAGACAAGCAAATGCATGCAAACATGGTCCAAATGCTCAAAGCAAACCAATGGAGCATTGGACTACACTTAGCAAGACCAAACATGGCATGAAATCATCAACCAAAAACAGAGTTTTGGGGCATCAATACAAGGCCCAAGGACCACTTAGATGGCATCTAAATGACTCCAAAACAAAGGCATACACCATGGCCAAAACATGGAGCATTGCAACACATGCTTTCAAAGCATTAAAGAGGCATGCAAGGCAATCAAACAAGCATGGAAATGGGACTGAAATGGCATATAGAATGATCCCAAATCACCAAAACAATGCAAAGATGGCATGCTACACATGCACATACTCAAGGCCAACAAGCCTAAATACAAAGGAGCTATATAATGCATGCTAAAATCAACCCAAATACTTATGGACAGACTTAGAACATGGCAAAATAAGCACATAATCTTCACAAATGCAAGCCTAAAACATGCTCCAACAAAGGCTAACAAAACCTAGAACATGTTAAGGCACAAATAAGGCATTACATGGCAACTATGCTAAACATGCATGGAGTTCCAAAACCAACTTTAAATCATGTTATATCATGGATATATAAGCATGAAAAACAAACCAAACATGCTCAACACACACTCAAGCATAGGCTTCCTTAGGAGGCCAAAATATGCCCTTTTCAAGGACAACAAGGAGAGGGGGGTGGCCCTCTCCTTCTTGAGGCCTAAGGGTGGTCAACAACCCTCAAACAACAAAACACTCTTAATAAACAATAAAGAGGGCCTAAAAACAGAACTTTTTTATGTTATACAATAAGCACAAAAACAACTCTAAGATAGGTATAAAATCAATGCAAGAATGGGGGAAAAAGGGACTAGAATCTCACCCTTGAAGACCCCTTTACAAATGGTGCTCCAATGGCCTCCTTGAGCTTGAATCCAACACCAAAATCTCAAAACACACTCTTTGGAACCTCAGCTCCAAGAGGAAGGTGAAACACTAGGTGTTTGTGTGCAATAGTGAGACACAAAACACCTAGTGTGCAAAATGAGAGGAAAAGAGAGATAGGTGAGTGTATCTAACCCTAACCCTAGGAAAAACCAGAGCTCTCCTCTGTCTTCTCTCCTCAAAAATGTCTAAAAGCCCTCTTTTTGCCTTAGAGAGAGTTCCTCTCTATATGCCTCTTGTAAAGCTTACAAGACAAGCTTTGCAAGAGGGAGATCCCTCCATACACGTGTATGGAGGGGAGCAAAAGCAATACAGCTGTCTAAAAAAATCTGCAAAAGCAGATGAACAGCAATCGGCCGGCCAAAAATGCCACCTTGGCCAAAAATAGTGCCGGTCAGCAACAAATAGTGCCGACCAGCAACAAAGAGTGCCGGCCGGCAAACTATATTGCCGGTGGCAGCAAAAACCAGCCGGTGGCATCTAGCCACTGCCGGTGGTGGGTGGGGATGGCCTACAAGCCCTACCCTGCCTCTCAAAGGCAAATGCAAGTGTTTGGTGCAAAACCAGACACTAAACGGTCGAGTTCGGGGATCCTGAGGCAAGGCGCGCGAGCCGAGACCTCCGGGAACTCCAAACAAACACAAACATGGAAGATCACCATGTGTTCAAACAGTGACGTCCAAGTCTTGAGGACGGTCAAAAATGGGGTGTCTACATAGGCCAGTTTACTACCGCTTCAACTTTCTGTGGATCAACTGAAATTCCATCTTTGCTAACAATATGCCCCAAAAACATAACATGATCAAGCCAAAATTCACATTTAGACAGTTTAGCATAAAGTTTCTGTTCTCTTAGGGTCTGTAGGGAAAGTCTCAGATGATGTTCATGTTCTTCTATACTTTTGGCGTAAATCAGTATGTCATCAATGAATACAACAATAAAGTCATCAAGGTATGGTTTAAAGATTCTGTTCATGAGGTCCATAAATGCAGCGGGTGCATTGGTAACTCCGAAAGGCATAACTAAAAATTCGTAATGTCCATACCTCGTTCGAAAAGCAGTTTTGTCAAGGTCTTCTGGTTTAACTTTCAACTGATGGTATCCTGATCTGAGGTCGATCTTAGAGAACACTTGAGCACCCTATAACTGATCAAATAAGTCATCAATACGTGGCAATGGGTATTTATTTTTCACAGTTACCTTGTTCAGTTCACGGTAGTTAATACACAATCTCAGTGAGCCGTCTTTCTTTTTCACAAACAAAACAGGTGCGCCCCACGGGGAAGTACTGGGCCTGATGAACTTCTTATTTAACAGTTCCCGCAGTTGCACTTTCAATTCTTTCAATTCAGTTGGAGCCCTTCGGTAGGGAGCTTTAGATACTGGCTGGGTACCCAGAATCACATCAACGGTGAATTCAATCTCCCTGTCAATCAAATCCCCTGGCAGATTATCTAGAAAAACATCTGGGAATTCTCTGACTATGGGAATATGGTTCACATTAGCATTATCATCAGTAGATACAGTCAATACAGAACACAAATACCCTTTACATCCCTTCTTAATCAATTTACAAGCTTTCACAGATAAAATCAAATACGGAGGAGGTACTACTCCACTTCCATTAAACACAAATTCAGGCAAACCAGGTGGACGGAAAACTACTTGTTTCATTACACAGTCTATAGTAGTATGGTATTTCGTTAACCAGGCCATTCCCAATATTACGTTAAAATTATCAATGTTCAGTGGCAGTAAATCAATATACAGATGTGCATCTCCAACAATAGTTTCACAAGCAGGGTACATATATGCACAAGTCATGGATCCCCCAACGGGTGATGATACAGCTAACAAATAATTCATGGGTTCTAATGGTCTATTCAGTTTTCGCGAAAAAAGCATGCGACACATATGAATGCGTAGACCCCGAATCAATCAGTACATAAGCATTTTGAGTACAAATAGAAAGAATACCTGACACAACGGTCTCGGTATTCTGCACATCTCCCGGTATTAAGGCGAAAACTCGGCCCTGCCTCATGGGCTCTTTTCCGGTAGCTTTGGGGTTCGGTTTTGGTGCTACAGTTGATGCTGCCACGCTTAGTGCAGCTTTACTATTGGCTTGTGGAGCATAGGGGCAGTCTTTAACCATGTGGCCCACCTTGCCACACCTGTAACAGGCTCCGGATATTTTGTAACAGACCCCTTTGTGCTTCCTGCCACGCTCAGAACAGGGTGGTATGAAACCACTCCCTTGGCTGGGGCTAGTTGTTGACCCCGTATTCTGTTTCTTGTTAAATGGGTTATGCTTGCCTTTCTTGAATTTAAAACCCTACATTTTACCACGCCATTCAGATGCTGGTGATTCGGTTTTCAGTGCCTCGATGTTCGATTCAGCCATCAAAGCTCGGTCAAGAACATTTACATAATTCGATAGCTTCAAAACATTAATTCTGTCCAGTATTGCAACATTAAGGCCGCCTTCAAACTTTCTGGCCTTCTTATAATCAGTGTCCACCATGTGTGGTGCATATCTAGCAAGCTCGGTGAACTTTGTTTCATATTCAGCAACGGACATTGTGCCCTGTCTCAGCTGTTCAAATTCAGTTACTTTTCTGTCCCTGACACACTGAGAGAAGTACTTTTCAAAGAAGGCTCCTTTGAATTAAGCCCAAGTCATTATAGTGTTGTCATCGCGGATAAGCATCCACCACCTTCTGGCCTCTTCTTGTAAGGTGAAGGTGGCTAACAGTACTTTATGTGCTTCAGAGCACGGAAACACTTCAAATAACTTTTCTGTCTCAAGGACCCATGCTTCAACTTTTAACGGTTCTAGGCCTCCCTGAAAGGATGGCGGTTTCATCTTGCTGAACTTATGTGTCAGTGCAATTATGTCATCATTAACAGGTGGCTCTGGCTGTACTAGAGGAGGTAGGGGCTGTGGGTTCTGTTATTGCCCTAATCTCTCAGTTATGAGTTCTATCATTCTCTCCAGTCTTGCCTCAGAGGATGAGGATTCAGATTCATTTGCAGTTCTTGTATTATCCATTTCACTATAAGCAGTTGTAGCAATTATAAACATAAGCAGTTGCATACTTAAACGGTTTATCACATTAGCATATATTGAGTCATGTCATAGTCACACATACTTTAACAAGTTCATACAATGCCCTAATCGCTTTTCTAAGACATCCTATAACTCATTTGGACACGTGTGTGCGGTATAACTCGTGGTTAAGTATCACTCTGATACCACTCTGTCACGTCCCAAACCCGCCCCTATGGGTTTAGCACCGTAACCGGCCAGTAATCCGAGATTACCAAAGGCCTGCTTAACAGTAATACAGTAAAACAGAGTACAGGGGCCTGGCGGAAGCCAATACAATAAATAAACAATGTCCAATGAGCTGTGACAGTCTGTATGCCAAAAAGACTTTCCATGCATATATATATATATATATATATATATACACAGTGCAGAACAGTATGTACACCATTTATAATCATTCAGATCAAGGACCTAATCCCTATTAAACAGTACAATAACAGTCTATACAGTTAACAAAACAGTTACAGAGACAGACGGGGGAAAATTAAAACACCCCTAAGCCATAGCTTGACAGGCTCGGAACCTCGCAGTGACGCACAGTGGTTGGCTTGACAAAACTGGAGCTTACCCCGACGCTTCTAGCCACGGTCTGGTGCCTGTACACCTACATATATATATATGAGCAGTGAGCTAAAGCCCAGTGAATAACATAATGTGTAAAGAGGTTTAGAATGAATGTCCTTACAGTAATGAAAACAGTTTATTAAATCAGTAGTTCAGTCGTTCAGTCAGTACAGGCATATGTGGTACATCCATTAGCATAACAATACAGTAAAATAGTAGGTCTTGAAAGACCGAACAGTCAATAATGGCCATCAATTAGTAAACAATAGTGGTTCCAACAAGGGAACCGACAGAGATCTCTGTAACAGTAATAGTCAGTACTAGTAGTTGCTAAGGATGCCACAATACAGTTCAGAATAGAGGACATACATTCATTCTATTAACAGTATTGATTCAGAAACAGTACAATTCAATTGTTCAGAAGATAATCATTTTTGAACATATCTTTACACAGTTGTTACTCACAGAGTTCTGGGCTACAATTAGGCTAGAGCGCGTCCCCAGTCGCCAACCCTACACAGTTTACAGATTAAACACACACTAAGCTATACAGTTGGGAAAGATAATAATTTAATCCCTAATTTGCCTCGGTGTGGTTTTACATCTATATCCTCATTAAGATGCCTTAAACTAGGCCTAAGGATGCCTAGGATGAAATGAGGATGCAAAGTTGTACTTTAAAAGCATTTTCAGAAAACAGGGTTCCCGCTCGAGCGTAGATTAATCCGCTCGAGCAGACATGCAGACAAAGACTTCCGCTCGAGCGTATACTCATCCGCTCGAGCGTACTTCAAAACAGTCAAAAGTGCTGGATAGGTGAAAATCACGCTCGATTGGGCGCTCGACACCCGCTCGAGCGTAAAACACAAGATCCCGCTCGAGCGTCAATTCTTCTGCTCGAGCGGACATCAAAACAGTGTAAAGTGCTGGGAGCACGAATTTCACGCTCGAGCGCCAGTCACTCCGCTCGAGCGTGAGTTCAAAATCTGGAATTTCCAAATTTGAACCTCAAGCTCAAAACCAAGTTTTAATGCATCAAAACCAATCCCCTTGGGCTAATTTTCCAGAAAACTCCTCAAAACTCATAGTTTAACATGATTCAAAGCTCAATTGTAAAAATCAAAGCCCAAAGGTAGTTCAAATAAATCCAATTTCAAACCAATTTTCATGAACAAGATGAACATGCAACATGCATGAAGTCAAACAGCTTACAAGCCTCAAATACATGCTCTATTGAGCTAATATCTTCAAAGACAAGATGAATTCATGGACTTAACATAAATATGAGCATGCATGTGACAATTTTCCATGGAATCAACTCAAAATTCAATAATATAGGCATGCATGCATGAATTCAGCTATAATTCGACATGTTAGAACTAAATCATGACTTGGCTCCTCAATTCGACATGAACCATGCAAGAATCAACTTAAGGACACAATTAAGAGGTTGAATTCCTTACCTAGATCTTCAAATACAAGTGTAGAAGTTCAATTAGGCAAATCTCCTACAATCTCTTCAAGTCTATCAAGCCAATTCTCTAGAACAATTCAATTCTCTTCCTCACTCTCTCTTGGTCGGCTAGAACTCTCAAAATGGCTGAAGAAAATGTTTGTCTAAGTGTGTACAAGGCTCAATATGTTGAGGTAGTGGGCCACCAAGGATGGCAAGTTAGTAAATACAAGTACTTTGTAATACAATATTATTTAATCTAATTTAACCATACCAAATCGAATTTCAGATAAATACACCATAAAATCATATAAATCCCAATTAGCGTAAAACGCTAATCAATTTCCGGTTCGGCCGCCGATAAGGCCTTCAATTTGCAGTTTAAACATAAAAACATGAACAGATAATCAAACAGGCAACAGATAGAAATGCAATATAACAGGTATACTTAATCAATTCAGTTTCAGATTCCAGTCAGTCAGTCTAGTATTTCAATCAGTTCGATTACCAATCATAATCAGTCTCAGTTTAGCAGTAATCGGTAGTTTATCGGTAAACAGTGGTGAGGGTTGTTACAGGAACTAAATTTCATACCCACATAATCACATAAGCATGTTATCACATAAGCATACAATACGTGCTATCATCTCAATTAAGCGAGACAAACCCATTGTGGTACTAACCACTTCCCACGTACCCAAAGTATTCAAACCCGGTACGCTCTGATACCAAGTTGTAACGCCCCAAAATAGTACAATAAAGATAACTTATATGCGGAATAAATAAGAGAAATAACATACTTTCATACATCAGAGTCCACATGCTTAATAAACAGTTAAATGCCATGTAGGCTTACATCTTTCGAAGTCATGCTTAGTTACACAAATTAAGTCTCGCTCATTACATCTTAAGCCCTTGGCTTTACAAATAACAAACAAACACACATAATGCATAATTCAGAAGCTCTTGCTTCCTGAAAGTCCATCCATGCTATTGCCTTGGAGTAAACATCTCACCTGCACCTGAAAATGATATTACCATAAAGGGTGAGCCAACAACCCAGTAGAAATAATCTAACACAATATATGAAGTTTAGCAAAGGTATAAATACCACGTACATAAACAATATCAATACTAAAGCATCCGCAAGGCCTGCATATTCATATGCTACCAAGACCTAACTTTATTCCATTTTCCTTCAATTCGATCCCAATTCACATATGCTACTCAATTCATGAGTTAAATTCATTATCTTTCCACAACCAAAATGAGATTACAACTTAATGGTTTTTCAACTATGCAAAACACAAATAAACACTTCAAACTTGCCATTTTACGGATATTTCGTCCGAAGGAACTGGCACCCATTTATAAGTGAAATTTCGAGTCTTTCACCCAGGACACTCTGGCCAACTTGATTTTAAATGGAGTCCATCCCATTTCTCCTCCCAAACAAATATACATACGCAATGTATTTATAAACATAATCATATATGGAGTACATCCTCTTTCTCCTCCCAAACAAATATACATACGCAATGTATTTATAAACATAATCATATATGGAGTACATCCTCTTTCTCCTCCCAATAAACATACATAATGTATTTATAACATGGTCATATTTAATAACACCAACAATGAATTAGCATCAAATCGCCTAATTCTCATGCAATTTCTACAACAATCATGATTATCCTCCACTGATAGCCCAATTCAATTATTTCTAGAGAGATGTTCAATCTCAAATAAATATTTTATTCAAAATTTACATAGGTGAGATAATACATATCCAATATCACCATTTACAAGGACAACCTTCCAATTTCACAATTTCAATGCTAATTCCCAATTATCTATACAAAATAATAATTTGATCAAATTAGGGCAAGATCTCCCTTTTTCCAAATATCAACCCAAACACCAAAATCAACTATTTTGGCACAACATGGTCCTATATTCAAGTCTCATACTCACTTATGTCATATTCATCAAGACCCCTCTTTTTATCTCACACCCAAATCCTAGATTTGTCCCAAACCACAACCATATCTCATCATCTATACACAACAGCAAATAACTAAGTTAAAAACCATATTAGAGTGTAGAAATTTCTTACCTCAAGTGTAGAAACCCGAGCAACAAGGTGGAACTTCAAAGATGACACAACCAAATACTTCTTGGATCAAAACGAAACTCTTGAAACCCTCTACCTTATTCTCAAAGACACTAGGGTCAAGAACACAATAGATTTAGATGAAATCTTAGAGAGAATGTGAGTTTTAGAGAGAGAGGCAGACGAATTAGGGTTTTGGGGGAAAATGAAATCAAAAAGTGATGTAAAACATCACTGCTGCAATCTGATATACGCAGGCTCGCTCGAGCGAAGAAGTTCTCGCTCGAGCGACCAGACACACAAAGTCGCCTCGCTCGAGCGCAATAAGCCTCGCTCGAGCATAGAATGAGAAGCTTCAGGTCTGTCGCCCAACGCAGACGCACGCTCGAGCACAAGAGTGCTCGCTCGAGCGAAGAATAGTTTACACATGGCTCGCTCTCGAGCGCAAAAAGCCTCGCTCGAGCGAAGAAGCCAAATTCTGAGCAACAACCATTTGTATCAAAAGACAACCAACCTGTTCCAAACTCGCTCATCAAAACTCAAATTCAAAGAATTAAAAGGAAGAAACAAGACATAGACAACAATATACAATCACGGAATTCGAGTTCGGAGCAAAATAAAGGTCAGGGTAAAAACCGGGATCGCTATAGATTTATTTGGTAATTCCACATCGGGAGAAGAAGGAAAAAAATAAATTGTTTTATTCATATAAAGTGAATCTTATTCTTCTATTTAATATTGTTATAGCGATCCCGGGTTTACCCTTGTTGTACAGTGATCCGGACATGTGTCCGTGGATGTTGGTAGTTGGTTATCATCGTGTTTACATTCCTTTTTCTTCATATTTGAGTTATGGGATGTGTTGGGTGGGTTTGTTTCAGGTTGGTTGAGTTTAGAAACCAAAACTAGTTGCCCAGATTTTTGGCCTGTCCGCTCGAGCGGAGGTGTTGGCGCTCGAGCGGGGAATACACCCATCCAGTATTTGTTGTGCAGTGTTGTACGCTCGAGCGTAGGGTTGGGAGCTCGAGCGGAGGTCTGGTTCTGCAAAAGTGCTGAGCGAGTGCATTCTGCGCTCGAGCGGGAGGTTGGCCGCTCGAGCGTAAGTCTGTGAGTGGCCGCTCGAGCGGGGTGTTTTACGCTCGAGCGGGAGACTGGGTTAAAGTTCCGAAATTGTGACTTTTCAAATCACTTTTTGCTTTCTTTTCTCTCTCTTACTTTTCCAAAAAGCCATTTTCAGAGCTTCTCACTCTAAATCGGCCCTTCTCTCTTAGATTTGATCTAGTAAGGATCGTTTACTCACCTTTTGTCTTCACAAAAGTTGTGTTGATCGTCGAGAGCTTCCTTTTGATCTGAAAATTTCGAGGTTTGGAGCATTTTGGTTTTGGTCTTCATCTCCTTTGGGGCTCCGGGTTTGAGGTAGGGATAACCTACTCCTCTCTATGGGTTTTGTCTTTAAATTTTGGTATTTTGAGATGTTGGGCTTGGTTTGGTAAATTTGTGAAAGTTTGGGGCTTTTGTGTAATTTTACAAAAGTTGGGGTTTTATTCATAATAAACCTAGATGCATGTTTGGCATAGAAAAATAGAATGATTGTTGAATCATTGATGAAAATGGAACCTAAGGGTTGAAATAGTAATTATGGAAAATGGCCTAATTACATTGTTTAATTAATTGAGATAATTAATTGGTGAGAAATGAGGAAAAGAAATGTTGATTGAATATCCATTTGTACATTTATTTTCTGTTTAGAAATAACTGCTTTGGGCTATCGGTGGAGGATAGTCGTGATTGTTGTAGACAATGCATGATGATTAGGTAAACTGAAACTAATCAATGGAATGTGTCATGGAACTTGACGGTTGATAGAATACATTAATTGTGTGTATTGTGTGATGGTATATAGAACCAATGTGTTTATATACGTTATGTGTAGAGGAGGAGATAGGGGATGTACTCCGCGGTTTAGGGGAAGATAGGGGATGTACCTCTAAACCGGATAGGTATTGGGAGGAGATAGGGGATGAACTCCGTAGACAGAGCTCATATGCTTGTCTAGAGAAGTGAAGATAGAGCTCATATGCTTATCTTTGTGAAGTGTGGATACAGCTGGTATGCTTATCTGTGGATATTGTTGATATACATATCTGTTGTAGAATGTGGATACAGCTTGTATGCTTATCTGTGGATATTGTTGATATACATATCTGTTGAGAATATGGATATAGCTTTTATGCTTATCTGAATGTGAGATATAGTTTTTATGCATATCTGTGGAAATGATGATAGAGCTAGCATGCTTATCTGTTGAAAAAGGGAAAATGAAAAGTAATTGGGACTTGTAAGTCGTTGACATAAGTATGTAATTTATGTGATTGTACCAGTGTTGACCAACTATCAATTGCTAATGTTTTAGTCAATGTCCATGGTTGGTTTAGTGTATTTCTACTGGGCTGTGGCTCACCCTATATGGGAATATCATTTTCAGGTGCAGGAAGCATGCCACCTCCAAGGACATAGCTTGGAAGGCTAGAGGCGGACATAGTGTAGTTGTATTATTTTGATGTATTACATGTAACTTCAAGCCAAGGGCTTAATGTGTAAACGAGTTAGTACTCTTTTGTTGAAACCAAGTGTTAACTTGGAAAGCTGTAAGCCCGTAGGGCATTTTGTGTTAATGTTAACATGTAATACTTATGTAATGAAACTCAATGAAATAAAGGAATGTGGCTAGTTTATATGTAAATGCTGGTCTTATTTTGAGGGCGTTACAACTTGGTATCAAAGCGTACCGGGTTCGAATACTTTGGGTACGTGGGAAGTGATTAGTATCACAATGGGTTTGTCTCGCTTGATAGAGACTTAGATGTAGTATCATATGCTATGTGCATAATTGATAACATGTTTATGTGACTATGTGGGTATGGGATTTAATTTCTAGGATGTTGATTGGACCCTTGAGTTTCTGGGAGTCTTGTTGGAAAGGCACTTGATCAATGCTATTTCTAACCGGAACTCTAGTAACGTCTCGGGACTATCATTATCCGGAAATGAAATTCGTAAGTGCTTATGTGTTTATGTGCTTATGTGGAGTGAATTACAGTTGTCCATGTATTAGGACGTGAGTGTTTAGTTTCGGCACATTTATGAATGTGCTAACGTTCTGTGTTGCCTTTATTAGGATGTCAGGACGAGGAAGAGGTGCTAGGCGTGGTAGACCTGCGAGGCAGGAAGTACCGTTACCTGGTGAGATTCCGGCAGTACAGGAGGGGGTTGGGCAGGCCACTGTGGCCGAGCCAGTAGGTCAGCAGGCTATGGGTGCCTTGGCCAGAGAGATAGCGGGAGCTTTGGGTATTCTTAGAGCTGGGAATCAGGCAGCTGAGACAGGGCCTTCCTTCTTGAAGAGGGAGTTCTTTCGGTGTAATCCGGACGAGTTTATCGGGGATCCTAAAGAGCCGCTTAAGGCAGATGAATGGCTCGAACAGACAACGAAGACGTTTGAGATGCTTGGCATCGAGGACGGAGCACTGAAAGTGACCTTGGCATCCTTCCAACTGAAGGGAGATGCGGGTCAATGGTGGAAGTACGAGAAAGCTCGTGTTGGTGGTACTTGGGAGGCGTTTGTGAATGCTTTTCAGGAGAGGTTTTTATCAGCAGCAGCTAGGGAGAAGCTGAGGGATCAGTTTAGCCGGCTTAATCAGCAGGGCTTGTCAGTGGCCGAGTTTGAGGCTACTTTTACCAGTCTGTCTAGGTTTGCACCTGAACTGGTGGCGTCTGAGGAACGCCGTTGCTATGAGTTTGAGCGGAAGTTGAGGCGGGGCCTCAAGTTGAGAGTTGGTGGGTCATATATCCGAGAGTATAGACACCTAGTAGATGCTGCAGCTCATATGGAGCTTATGATGCAGGAGGAGGATGAGGGTCAGAGAGGCTCCAAGAGGAGCCAGGATAGTCAGGGTGATGGCAGGAGACAGAAGGGTTATAACCCTCAGCAGTCTCAGGGTGCAGTCTCTAGATCGACCTTTCCAGTGCCGAGTGTAGGCTCGGGGAGAGGCAGTCAGGGGGAATTCACTTGTTACAAGTGTGGCCAGCTGGGTCACAAGGTTTCTGTTTGCCCGCAGAAGGGTGGGGGTCAGAAAGCTGCTTCTTCTTCAGCTAGACCACAGAGTCAGAGTTTGGGCAGGGGCCAGCTCTTGACTTGTTATCAGTGTGGACAACCTGGGCACATGAAGAGGTTTTGCCCACAGTTGAGTGTCACATCGGGAGCGTCTGGTTCTAGGCAGACGCAGAGTTTTCAGCCAGCTCAGTCTGTGCAGGCCTCGAGGGCCAATCCGGGAGCTTCGTCATCCCAGTCTGTGCAACAGTCCTTTGCTCCGAGAGGTGAGCAGGTAGACCAGGGGCCTACGGGGCGCGTGTATGCTGTTACCGCGCAGGATTTAGTACCGGCTCCATCAGTAGTGAGAGGTACTTTTCTGTTTTGCAACTCAGTTGCTAATGTGTTGATAGACACGGGTGCATCTCATTCTTTTGTATCTGCTGCATTTGCATCTGTTTTGGAATTGGAGTTAGCACAGTTAGCATCTCCTATTTATGTGGTATCGCCTTTGGGTGGTGAATTGATTCTGAAACAGGGTGTTAGAGGATGTGATATAGAGGTCGCCGATTATAGGCTTCCTTTTCCGTTTGTTGTCATGCCCATGAAGGGTTTTGATGTTATTTTGGGTATGGACTGGTTATCGTCATACCGGGCTGTTATTGATTGCTACCGCCAGAGGGTTACATTGTGTACCTTGAGCGGGGAGTGGTTCCATTTCTTGGGAGACCGGGTTGGTAGTGTTTTGCCACCGGGGTATGATTCGCGAGGGCGAAGTGAGCTTAGTAGTCTACTTGCCAGCTTTGAGAGTGGTGAGAGTGGTGAGACCCAGGTTGTATTGCCAAGGGTGGTTTGTGAGTATTCGGATGTCTTTCCCGAAGATCTTGTTAGTTTGCCACCTCACCGAGAGATAGAGTTCTCTATTGATTTAGTGCCTGGTACGGCGCCGATTTCTATGGCACCTTACCGTTTTGCTCCAGCAGAGTTGGTTGAGTTGAAAGTTCAGCTCCAGGAATTGCTCGATAAGGGTTTTGTTCGCCCTAGTGTTTCACCGTGGGGAGCACCGGCACTCTTTGTTAAAAAGAAAGATGGTGCCTTGAGATTGTGTATAGACTACCGGAAGTTGAATCGGGCTACGGTTAAGAATAAGTACCCTATGCCCCGTATAGATGATTTGTTTGACCAGTTGAAGGGTTCCCGTTGTTTCTCTAAAATAGACTTGAGATCGGGTTACCACCAGTTGAGGGTCAGGGATGAGGATATTCCGAAAACGGCATTCCGTACGCGGTATGGCCATTATGAGTTTCTGGTGATGCCATTCGGGCTTACCAATGCACCGGCAGTCTTTATGGACTTGATGAACCGGATTTTCCGGGAGTTCTTAGACCGATTTGTGGTCGTCTTCGTGGACGACATCCTTATCTATTCACCTTCTGAGGAGGAGCACGAGGCACACTTGAGAGTGGTGCTTGAGTTACTTAGAGCCCATAGGCTGTATGCCAAGTTTGGGAAGTGTGAGTTCTGGCTGAGGGAAGTCAAATTCTTAGGCCACGTGGTATCCGGGGAAGGAGTGTCTGTTGATACATCCAAGGTTGAGGCAGTGCAAGATTGGGCACAGCCTAAGAGTGTGTTTGAGATCCGCAGTTTTCTGGGATTAGCTGGGTATTACCGTCGGTTTGTGAAAGATTTCTCCAGGTTAGCGTCACCGTTGACTAGGCTGACTCGGAAGGGAGTCAAGTTTGTGTGGAGTGAGACTTGTAAAAAGTCGTTCCAAGAGCTGAAAGTTAGATTGACCACCGCTCCGGTGTTGATTATTCCGGAGAGAGGGTTAGGTTATGCGGTTTATTGTGATGCCTCACGAGAGGGTTTGGGTTGTGTGTTGATGCAAGAGGGGAAAGTGGTAGCTTATGGCTCACGTCAGTTGAAAATACACGAGACGAATTACCCCACACACGACCTAGAGTTAGCAGCTGTGATCTTTGCCTTGAAAATCTGGAGGCACTACCTTTATGGTGAGAGGTTCGAGGTATTCTCGAATCACAAGATTTTGAAGTATCTGTTTACACAGAGAGACTTGAATCTGAGGCAGAGGAGATGGATGGAGTTCATCGAGGATTATGATTTTGAGTTGCATTATCATCCGGGAAAGGCCAATGTTGTGGCCGATGCCCTTAGTAGGAAAACCATTAGTGATGTAGCTTGTATAGCCATCCGGGAATGGGTGATGTTGGGAGCACTTGGCGAGTTTGATTTGCTACTGGGCGAATCTGTTGAGGCTGCGGCCTTGTTTTCTGTCGTGGTGCAGCCTACACTTGTGACTAGAGTGTTAGAGGCACAGAGAGGTGACCTTGAGGTAGAATCCCTCCGAGAGAAGATCTCCAGTGGGAAAGTTGAGAAGGGTTTGACGGTGTATCCCGACCTGAGTGTGAGATACCGAGACCGTTTGTTTGTACCGGAGGCTTGCCGTGAGGAAGTACTCCGAGAGTTTCACCATTCGCGCCTTGCGGTGCATCCAGGAGGTACTAAGATGTATCAGGATTTGGGTCGCCAGTTTTGGTGGCGGGGTATGAAAAGAGATGTGGCTGTTTTCGTATCGAAGTGCCTTACTTGCCAGCAAGTGAAGGCCGAGCATCAGAGGCCAGCGGGTTTGTTGCAACCCTTGCCTATTGCCGAGTGGAAGTGGGAGCATGTCACTATGGACTTCGTTGTAGGCCTTCCGAGGACTCAGCGGGGTAGTGATGCTATTTGGGTGGTTGTAGACCGGTTGACTAAGTCGGCGCACTTTATTCCTATGCGCGTGAGAGATTCGGTAGATAATCTTGCCGACCTGTATATTCGGGACGTAGTGAGATTGCACGGGGTCCCAGTGACGATCGTCTCAGATAGAGATCCTCGTTTTACTGCTAGGTTGTGGCAGAGTTTGCAGAGTGCCTTGGGCACTAAGTTGACCTTTAGTACGGCTTATCATCCTCAGACTGACGGACAGTCCGAACGTACTATTCAGATCCTCGAGGATATGCTTCGGGGTTGTGTCCTGGACTTCAGTGGGACGTGGGAGAGGCACTTACCCTTGGTAGAGTTTGCCTACAACAACAGTTTTCAGTCTAGCATCGGTATGGCACCGTTTGAGGCCTTGTATGGCCGACCGTGTAGGTCTCCAGTGTGTTGGGCCGAGGTGGGTGATGCACCTTTGTTGGGTCCAGAGTTAGTTAGGGAGACGACGGAGAAAGTTGAGCTTATCCGTAAGAGGCTTGTTACAGCCCAGAGTCGACAAAAGAGTTATGCCGACTGTAGGAGGAGGCCTTTGGCGTTTGAGGTAGGTGATCATGTCTTTCTGAAGATATCACCTAGACGAGGCCTGATGAGGTTTGGGAAGAGTGGGAAGTTATCCCCTCGGTTTATTGGTCCTTTTGAGATCCTTGAGAGGATTGGTGAGGTTGCTTATCGATTAGCCTTACCACCGCAGTTGTCCGGAGTGCATGACGTGTTTCATGTGAGTATGCTTCGGAAGTATGAGCCAGATCCATCACATGTGTTGGATTGGACTGATTTAGAGGTAGATGAGGATGCCTCGTATGAGGAGAGACCGGTACGGGTCTTGGATAGGCGGGATCAGGTCCTGCGTGGCAAGACCATTCCTTTGGTAAAAGTCTTGTGGAAACATCACGGAGTGGAGGAAGCCACTTGGGAACGTGAGTCGGAAGTCCGAGAGAAATATCCGGACTTGTTTGTTGTTATGTAATCTTATATTTAAATTTTACATTTTGTTGAACTTAAGAGCTTTGATATATGTCTTAAGTTGTGAAACATTGAAAATGTTTTGGTTATTGGAAGTATGTTTGGAACTTGCCTCTTATGGAAGTTGAAAGTGACATTATATGCGTTAAATATATTGTTGAAATTGGAAGGATAGTGCATAATGTTGATGCATGTTGAAAATACATATGTTGTTTACATATTGTGATATGTCTCTTGTTAAGGGATGGGATGACCGGTAATGGGTCGAATTGTTGAATGTTAAAATGTAACATTGTTTAAAATGGAGGAAAACTTGTTTTTGAAAACTTGTGCTTAATTTCGGGGACGAAATTCTTTAAGGGGGGGAGGTTATAGCGATCCCGGGTTTACCCTTGTTGTACAGTGATCCGGACATGTGTCCGTGGATGTTGGTAGTTGGTTATCATCGTGTTTACATTCCTTTTTCTTCATATTTGAGTTATGGGATGTGTTGGGTGGGTTTGTTTCAGGTTGGTTGAGTTTAGAAACCAAAACTAGTTGCCCAGATTTTTGGCCTGTCCGCTCGAGCGGAGGTGTTGGCGCTCGAGCGGGGAATACACCCATCCAGTATTTGTTGTGCAGTGTTGTACGCTCGAGCGTAGGGTTGGGAGCTCGAGCGGAGGTCTGGTTCTGCAAAAGTGCTGAGCGAGTGCATTCTGCGCTCGAGCGGGAGGTTGGCCGCTCGAGCGTAAGTCTGTGAGTGGCCGCTCGAGCGGGGTGTTTTACGCTCGAGCGGGAGACTGGGTTAAAGTTCCGAAATTGTGACTTTTCAAATCACTTTTTGCTTTCTTTTCTCTCTCTTACTTTTCCAAAAAGCCATTTTCAGAGCTTCTCACTCTAAATCGGCCCTTCTCTCTTAGATTTGATCTAGTAAGGATCGTTTACTCACCTTTTGTCTTCACAAAAGTTGTGTTGATCGTCGAGAGCTTCCTTTTGATCTGAAAATTTCGAGGTTTGGAGCATTTTGGTTTTGGTCTTCATCTCCTTTGGGGCTCCGGGTTTGAGGTAGGGATAACCTACTCCTCTCTATGGGTTTTGTCTTTAAATTTTGGTATTTTGAGATGTTGGGCTTGGTTTGGTAAATTTGTGAAAGTTTGGGGCTTTTGTGTAATTTTACAAAAGTTGGGGTTTTATTCATAATAAACCTAGATGCATGTTTGGCATAGAAAAATAGAATGATTGTTGAATCATTGATGAAAATGGAACCTAAGGGTTGAAATAGTAATTATGGAAAATGGCCTAATTACATTGTTTAATTAATTGAGATAATTAATTGGTGAGAAATGAGGAAAAGAAATGTTGATTGAATATCCATTTGTACATTTATTTTCTGTTTAGAAATAACTGCTTTGGGCTATCGGTGGAGGATAGTCGTGATTGTTGTAGACAATGCATGATGATTAGGTAAACTGAAACTAATCAATGGAATGTGTCATGGAACTTGACGGTTGATAGAATACATTAATTGTGTGTATTGTGTGATGGTATATAGAACCAATGTGTTTATATACGTTATGTGTAGAGGAGGAGATAGGGGATGTACTCCGCGGTTTAGGGGAAGATAGGGGATGTACCTCTAAACCGGATAGGTATTGGGAGGAGATAGGGGATGAACTCCGTAGACAGAGCTCATATGCTTGTCTAGAGAAGTGAAGATAGAGCTCATATGCTTATCTTTGTGAAGTGTGGATACAGCTGGTATGCTTATCTGTGGATATTGTTGATATACATATCTGTTGTAGAATGTGGATACAGCTTGTATGCTTATCTGTGGATATTGTTGATATACATATCTGTTGAGAATATGGATATAGCTTTTATGCTTATCTGAATGTGAGATATAGTTTTTATGCATATCTGTGGAAATGATGATAGAGCTAGCATGCTTATCTGTTGAAAAAGGGAAAATGAAAAGTAATTGGGACTTGTAAGTCGTTGACATAAGTATGTAATTTATGTGATTGTACCAGTGTTGACCAACTATCAATTGCTAATGTTTTAGTCAATGTCCATGGTTGGTTTAGTGTATTTCTACTGGGCTGTGGCTCACCCTATATGGGAATATCATTTTCAGGTGCAGGAAGCATGCCACCTCCAAGGACATAGCTTGGAAGGCTAGAGGCGGACATAGTGTAGTTGTATTATTTTGATGTATTACATGTAACTTCAAGCCAAGGGCTTAATGTGTAAACGAGTTAGTACTCTTTTGTTGAAACCAAGTGTTAACTTGGAAAGCTGTAAGCCCGTAGGGCATTTTGTGTTAATGTTAACATGTAATACTTATGTAATGAAACTCAATGAAATAAAGGAATGTGGCTAGTTTATATGTAAATGCTGGTCTTATTTTGAGGGCGTTACAACTTGGTATCAAAGCGTACCGGGTTCGAATACTTTGGGTACGTGGGAAGTGATTAGTATCACAATGGGTTTGTCTCGCTTGATAGAGACTTAGATGTAGTATCATATGCTATGTGCATAATTGATAACATGTTTATGTGACTATGTGGGTATGGGATTTAATTTCTAGGATGTTGATTGGACCCTTGAGTTTCTGGGAGTCTTGTTGGAAAGGCACTTGATCAATGCTATTTCTAACCGGAACTCTAGTAACGTCTCGGGACTATCATTATCCGGAAATGAAATTCGTAAGTGCTTATGTGTTTATGTGCTTATGTGGAGTGAATTACAGTTGTCCATGTATTAGGACGTGAGTGTTTAGTTTCGGCACATTTATGAATGTGCTAACGTTCTGTGTTGCCTTTATTAGGATGTCAGGACGAGGAAGAGGTGCTAGGCGTGGTAGACCTGCGAGGCAGGAAGTACCGTTACCTGGTGAGATTCCGGCAGTACAGGAGGGGGTTGGGCAGGCCACTGTGGCCGAGCCAGTAGGTCAGCAGGCTATGGGTGCCTTGGCCAGAGAGATAGCGGGAGCTTTGGGTATTCTTAGAGCTGGGAATCAGGCAGCTGAGACAGGGCCTTCCTTCTTGAAGAGGGAGTTCTTTCGGTGTAATCCGGACGAGTTTATCGGGGATCCTAAAGAGCCGCTTAAGGCAGATGAATGGCTCGAACAGACAACGAAGACGTTTGAGATGCTTGGCATCGAGGACGGAGCACTGAAAGTGACCTTGGCATCCTTCCAACTGAAGGGAGATGCGGGTCAATGGTGGAAGTACGAGAAAGCTCGTGTTGGTGGTACTTGGGAGGCGTTTGTGAATGCTTTTCAGGAGAGGTTTTTATCAGCAGCAGCTAGGGAGAAGCTGAGGGATCAGTTTAGCCGGCTTAATCAGCAGGGCTTGTCAGTGGCCGAGTTTGAGGCTACTTTTACCAGTCTGTCTAGGTTTGCACCTGAACTGGTGGCGTCTGAGGAACGCCGTTGCTATGAGTTTGAGCGGAAGTTGAGGCGGGGCCTCAAGTTGAGAGTTGGTGGGTCATATATCCGAGAGTATAGACACCTAGTAGATGCTGCAGCTCATATGGAGCTTATGATGCAGGAGGAGGATGAGGGTCAGAGAGGCTCCAAGAGGAGCCAGGATAGTCAGGGTGATGGCAGGAGACAGAAGGGTTATAACCCTCAGCAGTCTCAGGGTGCAGTCTCTAGATCGACCTTTCCAGTGCCGAGTGTAGGCTCGGGGAGAGGCAGTCAGGGGGAATTCACTTGTTACAAGTGTGGCCAGCTGGGTCACAAGGTTTCTGTTTGCCCGCAGAAGGGTGGGGGTCAGAAAGCTGCTTCTTCTTCAGCTAGACCACAGAGTCAGAGTTTGGGCAGGGGCCAGCTCTTGACTTGTTATCAGTGTGGACAACCTGGGCACATGAAGAGGTTTTGCCCACAGTTGAGTGTCACATCGGGAGCGTCTGGTTCTAGGCAGACGCAGAGTTTTCAGCCAGCTCAGTCTGTGCAGGCCTCGAGGGCCAATCCGGGAGCTTCGTCATCCCAGTCTGTGCAACAGTCCTTTGCTCCGAGAGGTGAGCAGGTAGACCAGGGGCCTACGGGGCGCGTGTATGCTGTTACCGCGCAGGATTTAGTACCGGCTCCATCAGTAGTGAGAGGTACTTTTCTGTTTTGCAACTCAGTTGCTAATGTGTTGATAGACACGGGTGCATCTCATTCTTTTGTATCTGCTGCATTTGCATCTGTTTTGGAATTGGAGTTAGCACAGTTAGCATCTCCTATTTATGTGGTATCGCCTTTGGGTGGTGAATTGATTCTGAAACAGGGTGTTAGAGGATGTGATATAGAGGTCGCCGATTATAGGCTTCCTTTTCCGTTTGTTGTCATGCCCATGAAGGGTTTTGATGTTATTTTGGGTATGGACTGGTTATCGTCATACCGGGCTGTTATTGATTGCTACCGCCAGAGGGTTACATTGTGTACCTTGAGCGGGGAGTGGTTCCATTTCTTGGGAGACCGGGTTGGTAGTGTTTTGCCACCGGGGTATGATTCGCGAGGGCGAAGTGAGCTTAGTAGTCTACTTGCCAGCTTTGAGAGTGGTGAGAGTGGTGAGACCCAGGTTGTATTGCCAAGGGTGGTTTGTGAGTATTCGGATGTCTTTCCCGAAGATCTTGTTAGTTTGCCACCTCACCGAGAGATAGAGTTCTCTATTGATTTAGTGCCTGGTACGGCGCCGATTTCTATGGCACCTTACCGTTTTGCTCCAGCAGAGTTGGTTGAGTTGAAAGTTCAGCTCCAGGAATTGCTCGATAAGGGTTTTGTTCGCCCTAGTGTTTCACCGTGGGGAGCACCGGCACTCTTTGTTAAAAAGAAAGATGGTGCCTTGAGATTGTGTATAGACTACCGGAAGTTGAATCGGGCTACGGTTAAGAATAAGTACCCTATGCCCCGTATAGATGATTTGTTTGACCAGTTGAAGGGTTCCCGTTGTTTCTCTAAAATAGACTTGAGATCGGGTTACCACCAGTTGAGGGTCAGGGATGAGGATATTCCGAAAACGGCATTCCGTACGCGGTATGGCCATTATGAGTTTCTGGTGATGCCATTCGGGCTTACCAATGCACCGGCAGTCTTTATGGACTTGATGAACCGGATTTTCCGGGAGTTCTTAGACCGATTTGTGGTCGTCTTCGTGGACGACATCCTTATCTATTCACCTTCTGAGGAGGAGCACGAGGCACACTTGAGAGTGGTGCTTGAGTTACTTAGAGCCCATAGGCTGTATGCCAAGTTTGGGAAGTGTGAGTTCTGGCTGAGGGAAGTCAAATTCTTAGGCCACGTGGTATCCGGGGAAGGAGTGTCTGTTGATACATCCAAGGTTGAGGCAGTGCAAGATTGGGCACAGCCTAAGAGTGTGTTTGAGATCCGCAGTTTTCTGGGATTAGCTGGGTATTACCGTCGGTTTGTGAAAGATTTCTCCAGGTTAGCGTCACCGTTGACTAGGCTGACTCGGAAGGGAGTCAAGTTTGTGTGGAGTGAGACTTGTAAAAAGTCGTTCCAAGAGCTGAAAGTTAGATTGACCACCGCTCCGGTGTTGATTATTCCGGAGAGAGGGTTAGGTTATGCGGTTTATTGTGATGCCTCACGAGAGGGTTTGGGTTGTGTGTTGATGCAAGAGGGGAAAGTGGTAGCTTATGGCTCACGTCAGTTGAAAATACACGAGACGAATTACCCCACACACGACCTAGAGTTAGCAGCTGTGATCTTTGCCTTGAAAATCTGGAGGCACTACCTTTATGGTGAGAGGTTCGAGGTATTCTCGAATCACAAGATTTTGAAGTATCTGTTTACACAGAGAGACTTGAATCTGAGGCAGAGGAGATGGATGGAGTTCATCGAGGATTATGATTTTGAGTTGCATTATCATCCGGGAAAGGCCAATGTTGTGGCCGATGCCCTTAGTAGGAAAACCATTAGTGATGTAGCTTGTATAGCCATCCGGGAATGGGTGATGTTGGGAGCACTTGGCGAGTTTGATTTGCTACTGGGCGAATCTGTTGAGGCTGCGGCCTTGTTTTCTGTCGTGGTGCAGCCTACACTTGTGACTAGAGTGTTAGAGGCACAGAGAGGTGACCTTGAGGTAGAATCCCTCCGAGAGAAGATCTCCAGTGGGAAAGTTGAGAAGGGTTTGACGGTGTATCCCGACCTGAGTGTGAGATACCGAGACCGTTTGTTTGTACCGGAGGCTTGCCGTGAGGAAGTACTCCGAGAGTTTCACCATTCGCGCCTTGCGGTGCATCCAGGAGGTACTAAGATGTATCAGGATTTGGGTCGCCAGTTTTGGTGGCGGGGTATGAAAAGAGATGTGGCTGTTTTCGTATCGAAGTGCCTTACTTGCCAGCAAGTGAAGGCCGAGCATCAGAGGCCAGCGGGTTTGTTGCAACCCTTGCCTATTGCCGAGTGGAAGTGGGAGCATGTCACTATGGACTTCGTTGTAGGCCTTCCGAGGACTCAGCGGGGTAGTGATGCTATTTGGGTGGTTGTAGACCGGTTGACTAAGTCGGCGCACTTTATTCCTATGCGCGTGAGAGATTCGGTAGATAATCTTGCCGACCTGTATATTCGGGACGTAGTGAGATTGCACGGGGTCCCAGTGACGATCGTCTCAGATAGAGATCCTCGTTTTACTGCTAGGTTGTGGCAGAGTTTGCAGAGTGCCTTGGGCACTAAGTTGACCTTTAGTACGGCTTATCATCCTCAGACTGACGGACAGTCCGAACGTACTATTCAGATCCTCGAGGATATGCTTCGGGGTTGTGTCCTGGACTTCAGTGGGACGTGGGAGAGGCACTTACCCTTGGTAGAGTTTGCCTACAACAACAGTTTTCAGTCTAGCATCGGTATGGCACCGTTTGAGGCCTTGTATGGCCGACCGTGTAGGTCTCCAGTGTGTTGGGCCGAGGTGGGTGATGCACCTTTGTTGGGTCCAGAGTTAGTTAGGGAGACGACGGAGAAAGTTGAGCTTATCCGTAAGAGGCTTGTTACAGCCCAGAGTCGACAAAAGAGTTATGCCGACTGTAGGAGGAGGCCTTTGGCGTTTGAGGTAGGTGATCATGTCTTTCTGAAGATATCACCTAGACGAGGCCTGATGAGGTTTGGGAAGAGTGGGAAGTTATCCCCTCGGTTTATTGGTCCTTTTGAGATCCTTGAGAGGATTGGTGAGGTTGCTTATCGATTAGCCTTACCACCGCAGTTGTCCGGAGTGCATGACGTGTTTCATGTGAGTATGCTTCGGAAGTATGAGCCAGATCCATCACATGTGTTGGATTGGACTGATTTAGAGGTAGATGAGGATGCCTCGTATGAGGAGAGACCGGTACGGGTCTTGGATAGGCGGGATCAGGTCCTGCGTGGCAAGACCATTCCTTTGGTAAAAGTCTTGTGGAAACATCACGGAGTGGAGGAAGCCACTTGGGAACGTGAGTCGGAAGTCCGAGAGAAATATCCGGACTTGTTTGTTGTTATGTAATCTTATATTTAAATTTTACATTTTGTTGAACTTAAGAGCTTTGATATATGTCTTAAGTTGTGAAACATTGAAAATGTTTTGGTTATTGGAAGTATGTTTGGAACTTGCCTCTTATGGAAGTTGAAAGTGACATTATATGCGTTAAATATATTGTTGAAATTGGAAGGATAGTGCATAATGTTGATGCATGTTGAAAATACATATGTTGTTTACATATTGTGATATGTCTCTTGTTAAGGGATGGGATGACCGGTAATGGGTCGAATTGTTGAATGTTAAAATGTAACATTGTTTAAAATGGAGGAAAACTTGTTTTTGAAAACTTGTGCTTAATTTCGGGGACGAAATTCTTTAAGGGGGGGAGGTTATAGCGATCCCGGGTTTACCCTTGTTGTACAGTGATCCGGACATGTGTCCGTGGATGTTGGTAGTTGGTTATCATCGTGTTTACATTCCTTTTTCTTCATATTTGAGTTATGGGATGTGTTGGGTGGGTTTGTTTCAGGTTGGTTGAGTTTAGAAACCAAAACTAGTTGCCCAGATTTTTGGCCTGTCCGCTCGAGCGGAGGTGTTGGCGCTCGAGCGGGGAATACACCCATCCAGTATTTGTTGTGCAGTGTTGTACGCTCGAGCGTAGGGTTGGGAGCTCGAGCGGAGGTCTGGTTCTGCAAAAGTGCTGAGCGAGTGCATTCTGCGCTCGAGCGGGAGGTTGGCCGCTCGAGCGTAAGTCTGTGAGTGGCCGCTCGAGCGGGGTGTTTTACGCTCGAGCGGGAGACTGGGTTAAAGTTCCGAAATTGTGACTTTTCAAATCACTTTTTGCTTTCTTTTCTCTCTCTTACTTTTCCAAAAAGCCATTTTCAGAGCTTCTCACTCTAAATCGGCCCTTCTCTCTTAGATTTGATCTAGTAAGGATCGTTTACTCACCTTTTGTCTTCACAAAAGTTGTGTTGATCGTCGAGAGCTTCCTTTTGATCTGAAAATTTCGAGGTTTGGAGCATTTTGGTTTTGGTCTTCATCTCCTTTGGGGCTCCGGGTTTGAGGTAGGGATAACCTACTCCTCTCTATGGGTTTTGTCTTTAAATTTTGGTATTTTGAGATGTTGGGCTTGGTTTGGTAAATTTGTGAAAGTTTGGGGCTTTTGTGTAATTTTACAAAAGTTGGGGTTTTATTCATAATAAACCTAGATGCATGTTTGGCATAGAAAAATAGAATGATTGTTGAATCATTGATGAAAATGGAACCTAAGGGTTGAAATAGTAATTATGGAAAATGGCCTAATTACATTGTTTAATTAATTGAGATAATTAATTGGTGAGAAATGAGGAAAAGAAATGTTGATTGAATATCCATTTGTACATTTATTTTCTGTTTAGAAATAACTGCTTTGGGCTATCGGTGGAGGATAGTCGTGATTGTTGTAGACAATGCATGATGATTAGGTAAACTGAAACTAATCAATGGAATGTGTCATGGAACTTGACGGTTGATAGAATACATTAATTGTGTGTATTGTGTGATGGTATATAGAACCAATGTGTTTATATACGTTATGTGTAGAGGAGGACATAGGGGATGTACTCCGCGGTTTAGGGGAAGATAGGGGATGTACCTCTAAACCGGATAGGTATTGGGAGGAGATAGGGGATGAACTCCGTAGACAGAGCTCATATGCTTGTCTAGAGAAGTGAAGATAGAGCTCATATGCTTATCTTTGTGAAGTGTGGATACAGCTGGTATGCTTATCTGTGGATATTGTTGATATACATATCTGTTGTAGAATGTGGATACAGCTTGTATGCTTATCTGTGGATATTGTTGATATACATATCTGTTGAGAATGTGGATATAGCTTTTATGCTTATCTGAATGTGAGATATAGTTTTTATGCATATCTGTGGAAATGATGATACAGCTAGCATGCTTATCTGTTGAAAAAGGGAAAATGAAAAGTAATTGGGACTTGTAAGTCGTTGACATAAGTATGTAATTTATGTGATTGTACCAGTGTTGACCAACTATCAATTGCTAATGTTTTAGTCAATGTCCATGGTTGGTTTAGTGTATTTCTACTGGGCTGTGGCTCACCCTATATGGGAATATCATTTTCAGGTGCAGGAAGCATGCCACCTCCAAGGACATAGCTTGGAAGGCTAGAGGCGGACATAGTGTAGTTGTATTATTTTGATGTATTACATGTAACTTCAAGCCAAGGGCTTAATGTGTAAACGAGTTAGTACTCTTTTGTTGAAACCAAGTGTTAACTTGGAAAGCTGTAAGCCCGTAGGGCATTTTGTGTTAATGTTAACATGTAATACTTATGTAATGAAACTCAATGAAATAAAGGAATGTGGCTAGTTTATATGTAAATGCTGGTCTTATTTTGAGGGCGTTACAATTGTAGTGGTGTGCATGTTTTAATTTAATATAATTTAAATTTTAAAATAAAGAAGGAAAAAGTGAATTATTTTACTCATATAAAATGAATCTTATGCTCTTATTTAATATTGTAGTGTTGTGCATATTTCAATTTAATATAATTTAAATTTTAAAATAAAATTTTTAATTTTTAATTAATTAATTTTTGTCTAAGTTGATTGGTCTTTTAACCTAGTTGATTAGGCTTAATCATTTTTTATTTGACTGGTTCATTTGTTTAACCACGATTTTAGCAGTTTTATAAAAATATATTAATTAGATTTGTTTGATTCAAAATAAACTAAATATTGATCTGATTAAATATTGAACGACTGAGATTACTTGATTAGAAATAAACTTCCGTCCAAATAATTGTAAACTTTTATTTTATAATCCCAAATCGAAAAAAGAAGGAAAAAGTAAGTTGTTTTACTTATATAAAATAAACCTTAATATTGTAGAATTGTGCATGCTTTAATTCAAGTCAGTTTAAATTTTAAAATTTAAATTTCATTTAAAAGTTTTAATCAATTGATTTTTGTATAAGTTGGTTGGTCATTTTCATTTAACTAAGCTGATTAGGCTGAGCCGTTTTCGGTGAGGAGTATCATGAGAGTTTCAATATCTCATACTAATTTTCTTGATTTTCTTAATTTTAAACAATTAAGAAAATGTCCATTAAGCTAGCTCATTAGTCTATGATTTATTTGATAATCCCATATCGGGAGAAGAAGAAAAAAGTAAATTGTGTTGCTCTTATAAAATGAATCTTATACTCTCATTTAATATTATAATGTTGTGCATATTTCAATTTAATATAATTTAAATTTTAGAATAAAATTTAAAAATTTTAATTTATTAATTTTTGTGTAAGTTGGTTGGTCTTTTGGCCTAACCGATTTTGCCAAATCATTTTTTATTTGATTGATTCGTTAGTTTAACCATGATTTTAGTAGTTTTATTAAAATATATTGACTAAATTTGTTTGATTCAAAATAAACTAAATAATGATTTGATTAAAAATTGAACAATTGAAATTGTTTGATTAGAAATAAATTTCCTGTCCAAATAATTGTAAACTTTTATTTTATAATCTCACATCGAAAAAAGAAGAAAGAAGTGGATTGTTTTACTTATATAAAATGAACTTAATATTGTAGTGTTGTGCATGTTTCAATTCAAACCAGTTTAAATTTTAAAATAAAAAAAACATTTAAAAGTTTTAATTAATTAATTTTTATATAAGTTGGTTAGTCATTTGACCTAACCGATTAGGCTAAACCCTTTTTAGTTTGACTGATTAGCCAGTTTAACCGAGATTTCTCATACTAATTTTCTTAATTTTAAACAATTAAATTTTTTTCCATTGGCTAGTTTCATTTAATCGTATTAAAATAAAATTATAATTAGTTTATAATTTATTTTATAATCCCGTATCGGGAGAAGAAAAAAAAAGTGAGTTGTTTCACTTATATAAAATAAATCTTACATTCCCATTTAATATTGTAGTGTTGTGCATAATTCAGTTCAAGACAGTTTAAATTTAAAAATGAAAACTCAAATTAGTCTATGATATGATTTATTTTATAATCTCACATCAACAAAAGAAAGAAAAAATGAGTTGTTTTACTTATATAAAATGAATCGTATACTCTCATTTAATATTGTAGTGTTGTGCATGTTTAAATTTAAGACAATTTATATTTTAAAATAAAATTTTTAATTTTTAATTAATTAATTTTTGTAAAGTTGATTGATCATTTGACCTAACCAATTAGGCTAAATCATTTTTGATTTGATTGATTCGTTAGTTTAACCGTGATTTTAGAAGTTTTATTAAAATATATTGGTTAAATTTGTTTGATTCAAAATAAACTAAAAATTGACCTAATTAAAGATTAAATGATAGATATTGTTTGATTTGAAATAAACTTCCTGCTCGAACAATTGTTAAATTTCATTTTATACAATCCCACATCGACAAAAAAAAAAAAATAAGTGTGTTGTTTCAAACATATGCTCCCATTTAATATGTTTCAATTGAAAACAATTTAAATTTTAGAATAAAATAAAATTTTTAATTTTTAATTAATTAATTAATTTTTGTATAAGTTGGTTAAACTTTTGACTGATTTTCACGATTTTATCAATATATATATATATATATATAGATGCAGATTGTTTTATTTCTAAAAGGTATGTTTAAATTTTATGACAAACTTTAATATAGAATAAACTAAAACTACAAAAATTATAAAATAAAATTTATTTTTATTTTATCACTAATATAATTTTTTTTTTGTAATTTATTCTTTTTTTTTTAATCTTTACTAATTATTTTTATTTTATGACATCTATTTCTTATTGTAAATTTAAAATATACAATTAATGATATAATAACTGCAATATATATATATATATATATATATTGAGAGGGTAATTTATGTGAAAATTGGGCTGAGCTAGGTGATGGGCCGTTATGAGCCACAGTATAAAGGGCCGAAGTGAAATGGCCATGTAAGATACTCCGGTCGTGCGATATTTTGGAGTTAGTCCAGTCCTAAGGACGTGAAGCTAGACCGGTCCAGTAGAAGATCGAAGTTAGATCGGTCTAAAGGTTCCTTGGAATTAGACCGGTCTCGGAGTTACACCGGTCTCGAAATATTAGTTCGGTCTGACCACGCCTTGGGTTGTGCATAAGGAGCCGCTGTAAGAGCGATAAAAGGAAGAGTTAGTTCGGCTTACTCTTCGACTGTACATAAACATATTTACTTCGGTCATATTGAAGTTCGGCCATGATAAAACCATCTCACTTGGTTTAAGCAGTGAGGGGGGTGTTAAAGGATAAGCATTATCCTTCAGGAGTATGAATCCTAGGAGGACTTTGCATGGAGGAATAAAAGTCCTACTAGGATTGTGCCACACGAAACCTATAAAAGCTCACAAACATCACCTTTGGGTAGGTAACACACAATTTTGCTTTCTGAATACACAGAGCTTTTGTCTATTTGTCAAGCTTACTGACTTAGGCATCGGAGAGGTTTCCGGCACACACCCGCCGGCTAGCTCACATTTGTGTTTTCAAGTGATAAAGCGACGACGTACGGAGGAGAATAGATTTGGTCAACAGGATTATACGAGAAGGTTTATTTCTTTCCCGTACAATTGGCGCTGTCTGTGGGAATTACAGACAGAACAAAACCTCTTGACTAAAGCTTCTCCTCTTTAAAAAACAATGGCGTACATTGAAGAATTGCCACAATCCGCCATCGACGGGCAAACTCCAGATGGGGGTGCAAGGCATGAAGGATTACCTTCTGTCCCTCCCATGGCGGACTTAGAGTCCCAACGACATAACACCAGGAGGGATACAAGGGGGAGACGGACTCACAGCCCCCGTCACTCTCGTTCACAAAGTCCTGACAGGCAAAGGCGCAGGATTGATCCTCAAATTCTGGAGGACCGCGTGAAGGAGTAAGATGAATTGATAAGGAAGATGGCGGTGGACATGGAGGCCTTGAAGCGCCAGATGAAAAAAAAGAAGTGGCGACAGGAGAGGGGCGTAAAAACAAGGCGCCCTATCGCCACTCAGAAAATCGTAGTAGGAATACCACACCCTCGCAAGGAGAGAGTAGAAGCCTCAGGACAGGCGATACTCAATCCTAGTCTTCCAGAACTCGTCACTCTAGGTCTGAGAGGACGAGATCTGAAAGATCATACACTGAAGGAAGCATGTATTGGCCCTCACATACGCACCAAACCAGATCTAGACAGACGGAGTTACCCAGATCATCCGACTTACGAATCATGCTCGAAGAAAAAGCACGATGCAAGGAGGATGCCAGGGCACGGGATCCACACAGAGTTTCTGCCTTACAGCGGTTGGCTCCTCGGACGCATGGAAGTGTCGAGGTTGGAATGCCGATACCGCGCCCTGCCTATGAACCAACGGACAAAGCATTAGCAAGGCTACAGACTTCGCCGTTTGTTCCGGCGATTGAAAACGCGCCCCTACTATCAGGCTTCCTTCAGCCCAAATTCATTACATACGAAGGGAAGACGGACCCCTACTCACACTTGAGCCACTTGAGCCAGGTCATGGCTGTATACAGGCGAAACGAGGCCCTAATGTGCATACTCTTCCCATCTAGCCTTGGCGACCTAGGCTTAACTTGGTTCGAGAAACTTCCAGAAGGCAGCATAGCCTCTTGGGCACAATTGGCAGAGGCCTTCGTAACAAGGTTCCGAACGAACACTAAAACCCCGGTGGAGATTGACCAATTGCTCTCCATCGACATGGGCAATAAAGAAACCCTTAGATCTTACAATAGTCGCTACTGGGAGACATTCAATCAGATTGGGGACTGCCCTACCAATCTCGCCATTGCACAATATAAAAGAGGCCTTCCAGTCGGGAACAGACTAAGGGACTCAATCACTATGACGCCGCCCCTCACCATGGAAGCCTTGATAGAAAGAGTGCATCAGCACATCAGGGTAGAAGAAGATGGCGCACGTGCCAAAGCAAAATCTGGGGCGACCACAGTACCAGAAAAGAAGACCTCAGCAAAGGTCAATGCAGTAGACTGACAAAACAGAAACGGACGTGGCAGGCGAAATAACGGAGAGGACCCAGATAAAAGATGGTTGAGAATCCGCACTGCCATAACCACGGTATTCAAGAAACCGATATATCGGATTCTAAGCGAAATAAGAGATGAGCCTTTCGTCAAGTGGCCAGCCAAGCTGGGAGAAGCACAGAAAGACTACGACGAAAGATCGCGGTGCACCTTCCATAAAGAAAAGGGGCACCGCACTAAGAATTGCACGCCATTGAGACAACACCTGGAGGAGTTGGTAGCGGCAGGTCACTTGGATAGATACATTGAAGGAGGGACGCAACCAGCCCCCCAGGATCACAATAACCCCAACGGGATGCCAGTCGACGCCCCACCTCAAGGCGTTATCAATGTGATACATGGAGTCTTTGAACCTGAGCGTGTATGCGAGCTCAGAGGATCAATCAAAAAGGCTGAACACTTAAGAGAGGTGCTAAGTGCCCAGCCAGCCACCAAGAAGGGGAAGACAGAGGCAACAAACGTCATGTCTTTTTCGGATAAAGACTTGGAACGGATATATTGCCCTCACAATGATGCCCTGGTCGTCACTCTCCGAGTCAAGAATTTTGACGTCAAGCGGATTCTGATTGACCAGGGTAGTTCATGTGAAATCATGTACTACGAAACATTTAAACAACTGAAGCTACAAGACAAAGACTTGGCGCCTGCTGTATCACCTCTAATTGGATTCAACTCTATGCCAGAATGGCCCGTCGGCAAAATAATTCTTCCAGTCAGAGCAGGAGGCGTGACGAAACAAGTGGAGTTCTGGGTATTAAAGGTCCCCTCCACTTACAACATCATCTTGGGCAGAACATGGTTGCATGCCATGAGATCGGTGGCGTCATCCTACCACCAAGTAATGCGGTTCCCCAACGACACCAGTGTAATTGAAGAAGTCTATGGAGATCAGATCATGTCGAAGCAATGCTTCGTTACGGTAAATGGCAGCCACGCTGCCAAAGGATACGTTCATTCGGTGGAAGAACCTGAGAGTAATGAGCTATTCGCAGATGTCGACAAAGCAGCGGATCAGAAAGCAGTGGAGGACTTGGTAGAGGTAAAAATAGATGAAAAGAACCCGGATAAGTTCTTTTTGCTTGGTTCGTCGTTGTCCAGCACTGAGAGATTAGAGGTCTTGGAATTCTTAACCTCTAACATCGAAGTGTTCACCTGGACACCCTACGACATGCCAGGCATTGATCCAAACTTCATCTGTCACCAACTCAATGTCCACCCATCCGCCAGACCAGTCATTCAGCGCACCCGCAGATCGGCACTGCACCATGCCGAAATAGTGGCGGAAAAAGTAGGTAACCTGCTGGAGGCAGGAGCAATTAGAGAGGTGCACTACCCAAAATGGATCTCCAACACGGTCGTAGTGCCAAAGAAGAATGGAAAATGGCGTGTCTGCGTCGACGACAAAACAGTCAACAAGGCGTGCCCAAAAGACAGCTTTCCTTTACCACGAATAGATCAACTGGTAGACCTAACGGCGGGGCACAACCGACTTAGCTTTCTGGATGCATACAGAGGCTACCACCAAATCGCCATGCATGAACCAGACTAGGAGGTCACATCTTTTATAACTCCAAGAGGACTATACTGTTACAAGGTCATGCCCTTTGGCCTGAAGAACGCAGGGGCAACATTCCAATGAATGGTCACCAAGATGTTTGAACCATTGTTAGGAAGAACGATGGAGGCTTACATCGACGACATGGTGATCAAAAGCAAGGATGAAAATGACCATCTCAAGGACCTAGGAGATACGTTTGATATCCTGAAGAAGCACAAGTTGCACCTCAACGCATCTAAGTGTGCATTCGGTGTAGGATCTGGCAAATTCTTGGGCTTCCTTGTGACCAACCGGGGTATAGAAGCAGACCCCTCCCAGATCAAAGCAATTCAAGATCTGGAGAGACCAAACTCAGTAAAAGAAGTACAACATCTCACCGGCATGGCGGCCGCGCTCAATCGGTTCATAAGCCGATCGTCAGACAGACTACGACCATTCTTTCAAGCTTTAAAAGCCAAGTTTGAATGGGACAAAGAATGCGACCAAGCACTGGAAAGCCTGAAAGAATACATGTCTTCTCCACAATTGCTGGTCACCCCAATACCAGGAGAAGAACTCTTCTTATACCTTGCAGTCTCTCAGCACGCAATTAGCGCAGTGTTGGTCCGCACAGAAGGAATTCAACATCTGTCTATCTATTATGTCAGCAAGACATTACTGGGAGCCGAAACAAGGTACTTGCCATTGGAAAAACTTGCATTGGCCTTAATGATGGCCTCCAGGAAATTGGCACACTACTTTCACGCCCACACCATAGTTGTCCTCACAGCTTTTCCACTAAAAGTTTTGTTTGAGAGGGCAAACTTTTCTGGGCAAATTTTGAAGTGGGCAGTAGAGCTGGGACAATTCGACGTCAAGTTCCAACCTAGAACCGCAGTAAAAGCCCAATCTTTGGCAGACTTCGTCGTAAAGTTTACTCCTGGAAGTCATCATATCTGCCCAGTCGACCTAACTGACACAACCGAACTAGGGATGGAAGTTGACGCCGGAATAGCGCAACCCCTAGCAGAAGGTACTCAGTCAAACTCCAAGGCAGACCAGACTATAGACAGCAAGGAAGAAGCAAACCAAGCTACAACAAACCAAGACTCACCACAAAATAAAGACTTGGTTCAGTCAGATAGCGAGGGGCAGACAGCAAGCATGGACCTTGAAGAAAACACCAGCAACATTCTTGACCCCATGACATCATCCGACCCCTCCATTTGCTGGAAGTTGTTCGTTGGTGAGATATGGAAGCTCTTTGTGGATGAAGCATCCAACCGGCATGGTGCAAGACTTGGCGTAGTCCTCATCTCACCAAACGGCCTGGTTGTGGAGCAAGCAATCAACCTTGGCTTCCCAGCATCAAACAACGAAGCGGAATATGAAGCACTTCTAGCAGGTCTCAAATCAGCATACCGTATGAAGGCCACCGAATTAATGGTCTACAACGACTCACAGTTGGTGGTAAACCAAATTTCTGGCGACTATGAAGCAAAGGATGATAGGATGGCCAAGTACCAAGAATTGGTCAGAACAGAGATCAAGAAATTCGTTGTAGTAAGGATAGAACAAATCGGCAGGGAGGAGAACGACAGAGCAGACGAACTAGCAGGCTTTGCCTCAATGGCAGACACCTCCATCCCTCATCCACTACTGATCGACTACCTACCTAGACCAAGTATTGAGGACCCCGAAACAGAAGAGGTATGTTGCACAGAACTAGGCCCCTCATGGATGGATCCCATCATACTATTCTTGAAAGACGGTGTCCTACTGGAAGAAAAGAAAGAAGCCAACAAAATTAGAGCAAAGTCATAACGATTTTGGCTCTCCCCATCTTTGGCATTATACAAAAAGTCGTTCTCAGGACCCTACCTAAAGTGTGTCCACCCCAGCAAAGTGGAAGCATTCTTGTATGAGATACACGAAGGGGTGTGCGGAAGCCATCAAGGAGGAAGATCGCTAGTTTACAGGGCCATTTCACAAGGATACTGGCGGCCATACATGCAGGCAGACTCAGAGAAATATGTGAAGAAGTGTGAGAAATGCCAAAAATTCGCACACCAAATACATCAACCAGCAAGAGAACTCTTACCATTAACTAGCCCATGGCCTTTCGCAATGTGGGGCTTGGACATAGTAGGACCACTTCCAACAGCACCCGGCAACAGAAAGTTCTTCCTCGCAGCAACAGACTACTTCACAAAGTGGGTGGAAGTAGAAGCATTGGCATCGATCAAGGAAAGAGATGTGAAGAAATTCGTCTGGCAAAACATCATCACTCGGTTTGGCATACCAAAAGCCCTTATCTCAGACAATAGCACTCAGTTCGACGGCAGAATCTTCAGAGGCTTTTGTGAAGAATACAAAATAGAGTTCTATAATTCTACACCGGCATATCCCCAAAGCAAATGGACAGGCAGAAGCTTCAAACAAAGTAGTCTTGGATAGATTAAAGAAAAGGTTGGAGAAAGCCAAAGACAAATGGGCGGAAGAACTTCCTCATGTGTTATGGGCTTACCGCACCACACCTCGACGATCAACAGGAGAAACACCATTCTCCTTAGCCTATGGAATGGAAGCAGTAATCCCACTGGAAATTGGCCTCCCCACAATTCGAAGCGAAAATTTTGATCCCGACTTGAATGGAGAAGCCATAACATTGGAGCTCGACCTTGCGGAAGAAAGAAGAGAAAGAGCACTGGTTCACATTGCCTCATACCAACAAGAGTTATCCAGGAAATACAACAAAACGGTACATCCAAGACAATTCAAGATCGGAGATTGGGTACTGCGCAAAGTGATGGGAAACACCTTAATACCAGGAGATGGCAAGCTAGGACCTAATTGGGAAGGTCCTTACAAAGTGGTTGGGTTAGCAGGCAAAGGGGCATACCACCTTGAAGACAAGGACGGCAAAGCAATCCCTAGGCCATGGAACACGGCCAATCTCAAGTTATTTTATTTTTAGCTTTCTTCTTTTCAAATATGTGTAATTCTTTTTTCAATAAAACAATCGATTCTTTTCAGCATGAGTTGTTCTCTGTAAAAGTTAGCTTTAGTAAAGTTTAGGTACATTGCAAACATTATTCTAAGTTGGCTGGAAAAACTTAGAGGTTGGCTGGATTAAACCAACACCCTTCCTAAGCCCAAGATAGGGATCCAGGCTGCAGGACGTTTGGTCAGAATAACCAAACATTATTCTACGTTAGCTGGAAAAACTTAGAGGTTGGCTGGATTAAACCAACACCCTTCCTAAGCCCAGGATAAGGATCCAGGCTGCAGGACGTTTGGTCGGAATAACCAAACATTATTCCAAGTTAGCTGGAAAAACTAACTTAGAGGTTGGCTGGATTAAACCAACTCTTTGTACTCTTCAGCCGAAGTAAGGGTATGGCTGAAGAGTGGTTGGCTGGATTAAACCAACTCTTTGTACTCTTCAGCCGAAGTAAGGGAATGGCTGAAGAGTGGTTGGCTGGATTAAACCAACTCTGTGTACTCCTCAACCGAAGTAATTATGTCGGCTAAAGAGTGGTTGGCTAGTAAGCATAGTTAGTTTGACCAGATAAAACCGAGATAACAGTTGCAAGTGAAAAGATCATGGAAAAATCATTACAAACATACAGATCAACCGAAGTAAGAGTTCAAGAAAATTTTCATTCATCAAAAAGCAAATACAAAGGAGGGGCCATAGCCTGGTTACAAGAGTAAAGAAGTAACAAAAAAGAAAAGGTCTTCAATTTCGGCGTCAATGTCAACTTGAACGCCGGTTGCAGATGGAAGATCCGTCTCAGTAGCAACTGGCAGAATGATATCAGTCGATGGCTCAACAGTCAGGTCTTCAACCGTTGCCTCCAACCGAGCTGATTGATCATTGACTTGCTCGTTGACTACCAGAGTAACATTTTGTTCGTTTTCATCGTCTTCGTCATCTGAATCCTGCAGAAATTGTTCTTGGACCGAAGCAGCATATTCTGCAAGCGAGGCCGGAATGAAGTACTGAGGAACATTGTAGACCTCGGTTTCAGGCCCACAGCCGAGCTGCTCCACAGCACTTCTCCAGCCGCACTTGAAGAACAAATCCTTTGCCCCCTCGCATTGCGGAATGTATAGGCCCTCCGCCTCTTTGAAACCTTGGGCGTTGGCATCACCGACCTTCTTCTTGAGATCAGCTATTTCGGCGTCTTTTTTGCCTTCGAGTTTGACCAAATCGCGCAAGTACTTGTCTTTCACCGTTGCTGCAATTTTTTGTTTTTCAGCTTCAGCCAAGCTAACAAGTCTGGTCAAGCGACCATTCTCGAGCTGTAGCTCGGCTATCTATTTTTTGGCTTGCTCAAGCTGGGCTGTCTTTGCCTCGGCTTCCGCCACTGCTTGTCTCGTTGTTTTCCGGAGCTCCAGCACTTTCTTATGTGCAAGATTGTTCTTCTGAATGGCCTGCAAAAGGGTAGTAACTCTCTTTAGCCGAACTGACAGTTGGGAAAAGTTAGACAAAGAAAAGGGAGAGCCACTTACCAGGATCATTGATTTGGTTGAAGACCGGATGGCCTTCAGCTCGGTGTTTAGTTGCTTGTTGTGGTGCTCCATATCTTTCGGAAGGCAAACACTCTTGGCTAGATTGAAAGCCATCAAGTGATCCTTCTCAGCAACGACCGAGTTAGTCTCCTGGATATTTCGGTCTTGAAAAGTGAGATTTGGAGCCCATTTGGAGGAGTCAGCTCGGTCAGATTGCTCCAGTTAAAGGATGGGTTGAGGACTTGGTGGAGGGATGGATTCGTCCTCATCCACAAGTTGTTGTTCGGTCGGGGTAGATCGGAGGCGCTTAGAAGGGCGTGATAAAGAAGGCTGTTGAGAAGGGAGGGCCACAACGGCAGGCTGCGTTTGGCTTGATGGCGGTACTTCGGGTCTGTTAGTTTCGGTTAGAAGCGCCCTTACTCTGTTCCTTTTAGCCATTTCCTCTTCAACAGTTAGTGGGATTAGTTTGATTTCTAGCAAGGTTGGGTCCGGTTCTGGGGCCTCTTCAAGCAGAAAGTCAGTCACTCTCACTTTTCGGCGACCGCTGTATCAATAGGTCGGCTCGAACTTTAATAGCTTAGCCCAACTACGTTCTGGATACCGTAGTGCGGCGCGCAAAGTCGCTAGATTGGGGTAGCTATATAAAGAATGGAGGTGGGCAGAATCTGCGAAAGAAGACAACTGTTAGTTCAGCTGAAAGATTGACAAACCGAAATATAAAATAGCACGCAAGAAAACCGAAGTAAATTTACCAGGTTCTCCTTTTTTCTAGTTTATACGTCGGTCAGGAATCTGGGCTTGATGATCCTCAAAATTCCTAGACACCCAGAAAAAATCATCGTCGTTTAAGTCTTTATCCGGTGTGTTTTTGATTATTTTCTCACGACGGCGGCGTATTCTGAGATAGTATACCCAGCCGTCTTCCTTCGAACCAATGGAGTATTGGTGAAAGATTTCGGCCAGACCAAGGTTGAGACCGGCTTGCCGGTTTAGTTCGGCTATTCCCATTATTATGCGGTATGAATTGGTGGATAGTTGGGTAGGGCATAGTCTAGTTTGCCTAAGAAACTCGCAAATTAAAGGTTGGACTGGAAATCGTAGTTCGGTTTCAATTATGGATAAGAGGGTGAAGGGGACAAAGCCTTAATTGCCCCAAGGAATGACATCTTTTTCGGCTAAAATCAGGTGGACGTCATCGGGTATATTGTAGTCTTTTCTGAATTCGGCTAGGCCGCCCGGAGTGTCTACTAGATACCTATACTTCCCCATTTATTGTATAATTTACGAATAAATTAAGTTCGGTCCAAAAATTGTTCTCAGTAGCTCGGTTGAGCGCGCAGAGGAGTGCTTGGGCAACCTAAGTCTGCAAAGTAGAAAACAAAGGGGTTAAGCACAGATCATCGGACCGTGCTACAAAATAAAAGTACAAAAAATAGGAGCCCTACTTCGGCTATGTGGATGCTACAGGTTCTAACTCGGTTTCTGCAAAGTGATTTGTAGCTCGGTTTGAGCAGGGCTTTGCTAGTTCGGGCTCGGCACGCGTCTAGACATCTCGGTTGAGGAAACGGTTCTGTTTCACCAGCTGATCGCCTAGGGGCAGCTTTCTGAGTTCCATCTAAAAAACTAAGAAAGCTGGTTTAGCCCCAAAGGCCTAGATCGGTTGGAGTTCAGGTATCTCGGTATGCTAAGTGCAAACCTAGTTCGATTGGTTACCTCGGCTAAGGTCTATCAAGAAGTGGTGTGACTTATTCAAAGCTACTGGTGCAAACACAAGTGTTAGTCCGGTTGTAAGCTGACTAGATTTTTACCTAGCTTAAACAGTATCCTAGTTCGGTTGCATCATGATTTTGGATCAAAAACCTATTTTCTACAGGATATTACATATACTCATGTGTTCTATGAAGTTTTTTCCATAAAAGTACAGAAGCAAAACAGAATGGACAAATATGTTTCGCAAAAACATAGAAAGCAAAATACGAAAACAAAATAGATGAGCAATACTAGCCAGACGAATAGGCAAGTACTAGAGTTAGAAGCAATGGACAGCAATCGACGAGCTCTTTCAGAGAACGAAGAACAATGAAGAACTCGAAGGAAAGGAAGAAGATGGATGGCAAAAGTAGAGGGACTCTGGCCTCAGGGTTTGTTTTTGTTTGAAAGCCCAAAAATTGGGTGGGACTGTTCAAAAAACACGAAGTACGAAGACGGCGTGACAGCCGTCCTCAGTCAATCAGAGCGTGCCACGTGTGATTAGAATTGGAAGCGTTACAGTCGCTGTGATTGAAGAGACGTTTTGACCGGACAAACAGAACCCGGAGTGAAATTAGCTCGGCTGGAAAGGCTAAAAGGTTTTTTTTTTAGCTCGGCTGGAAAGGCTTAAAAACTTCAGCTCGGCTGATAAACAGGTAATCGCTATCATGCTGTGCAGATGAAATTAAGGGGCAATTGAGAGGGTAATTTATGTGAAAATTGGGCCGAGCTAGGTGATGGGCCGTTATGAGCCACAGTATAAAGGGCCGAAGTGAAATGGCCATGTAAGATACTCCGGTCGTGCGATATTTTGGAGTTAGTCCAGTCCTAAGGACGTGAAGCTAGACCGGTCCAGTAGAAGATCGAAGTTAGATCGGTCTAAAGGTTCCTTGGAATTAGACCGGTCTCGGAGTTACACCGGTCTCGAAATATTAGTTCGGTCTGACCACGTCTTGGGTTGTGCATAAGGAGCCGCTGTAAGAGCGATAAAAGGAAGAGTTAGTTCGGCTTACTCTTCGACTGTACATAAACATATTTACTTCGGTCATATTGAAGTTCGGCCATGATAAAACCATCTCACTTGGTTTAAGCAGTGAGGGGGGTGTTAAAGGATAAGCATTATCCTTCAGGAGTATGAATCCTAGGAGGACTCTGCATGGAGGAATAAAAGTCCTACTAGGATTGTGCCACACGAAACCTATAAAAGCTCACAAACATCACCTTTGGGTAGGTAACACACAATTTTGCTTTCTGAATACACAGAGCTTTTGTCTATTTCTCAAGCTTACTGACTTAGGCATCGGAGAGGTTTTCGGCACACACCCGCCGGCTAGCTCACGTTTGTGTTTTCAGGTGATAAAACGACGACGTACGGAGGAGAATAGATTTGGTCAACAGGATTATACGAGAAGGTTTATTTCTTTCCCGTACATATATATATATTCTAATAAAATGGCTAAATTTTAATTCATTCTAAATTATTTTTCAATACTTTTGAAATAAATTTTATGTTATTATTTAATTTTAAAATTATTTTTACTTATTTATTTAGCCCGTATATGCTAGTTATTTTGTAAATTAAAATATGGTTTTAAAGGGGCATCAACGGCTTCTCTTCTTTCTCTCACTTTCAAAATGGTGATTCCTTTTTTAATATTATCAAAGAGATTCTTCAAATATTGTGAGCACTAAGCATAAATTGGACTTTGATAGTGGAAATGAGGTTTGTTTTCACCCTTTCTTCTATTAGAAGGTTAAATAAGGATTAGAATGGTCCATAATGAATGTCTCTGTAATGTTTTATTGTGATAATTTAATAATTTATTTTTAAAATTAAAATAAAACTACTAAAATGGCATAGCATTCCTTAGTGAATATTAAAATATATAATTAATAATTTATGTTATTGGATTATGTCATACTTGGATTCATGTCGAAAAATTGTCAACCCTAACTTGCTGATTTTGTATAGTGTTTGAACTGTGTGTCATTTTAGAGTGTGTAATTTTAATATCATTTGAACTCAATTTTAACTAAAACCACTAAATTATATATTTTGTTAACACGTCTTGACATGATAAAAAAATACACTATCTTTGTAGAGAAATTAGACCTATGAAATAAAGTTTGCGATAATTCCCTAGTAATTTAAATAAATTTTAACTTATAACAGTTTTACATTAATAAAAAGGGCAACAAGATCATGGTAAGAAATTATTGCATAGATTTAGAGAAATAAAGTTTGCAATAATTCCTAATTAGTAAATTCCCCTTTTGTTTTGTTTTATAATTTGTATTATCAAAGTAATTAGGTTCCCTCCAGTCCTAGATCAGACTGGAGGGTGCTGTTGGACCCGTGAAGGCTCACCACGGGTCCCATTTCGATAATCCAAACCGTTTAATGTATAAAACTTATCGAGTACTATATGTTTGTAAAAAATCACGTTGATCGGATATCGATAGTTATCTCATCGGATCAGTTTTCTATCAACTGTTAATTTGTTCACCGTCTATTTTTTTTTATACAAAACTGATTTGATCACATTGTTATCGATATTCAATCAAATAATTTTTTATAAGTAAATAATACTTGATGAACACATTGAACGGTTCGGATTATCGAAACAGGATTCGTGATGAGTTCTCACGAGGCCCAACAACACCCCCCAATCCTAGATCGGAAGGACTGGAGGGAAGCTGCTCCCTATTTATAAGGGTTTTAATAGATTATACTATAGAGTAGCGTATACAAGTTCTCCAACTAAATTCCATCCAAACAAACATTTGGGTCTGCTATATTGTCACCATTGACTGCAATATCATCTTCTATGGTGTCTTCATTTCTTTGTGCATTTTAGTTCGTCCCTTCTATACCAAACCCTATCCATGAACCACCTCAAACTTGCCAATCAAATGAAAATATCAAGTAGCTGTGTACATCACATCACCTTCCTCTAACCCATTACTCACAAGCACACAATTTGACTAATTTTTATATTAAAATTTAATTAAAAGTCAAATCATGTGACTATGAATGTATGACATAGAAGAATAGACAACTTTTAGGGGCCATTTCCCAATATAAGCCATTTTTGTATCGTATTTCCAAAACTAGGCCAATTTCTGACGGAATTCCAAAACTAGGTTAAAACGCTATTACTATTCGCGCTTTCACTGTTAGGAGCGTAAAAGTAGGTGAACAGTAAAATCGCGTTTACAAATAGCGACTTTGATTAATAAGTCGCTATTACAAATAGCGCTTCTAGGGTTTGTTAAAAACGCTTTTCCTAACAGCGCTTTTTTTAAAATAAAAACGCTATTCGTAATAGCGATTTTAAGAAAAAATTTTCCCCGGAAAAAACGCTATCTCTAATAGCGATTTCAGTACAAATTTTTTTTGCCAAAAAACGCTATTTGTAATAGCGATTTCATTTAAATGAAATCGCTTTTTGTATCAGCGTTTTCAAACTCCTCATATATACGAACAAACCCCCCCCCCTCACCCCCCCCTCATTTGCATACGACTTAGGTTTTTGGCTCTCTCTGCTCTCTGCTCTCGCTCGCTCTCCCTCTCTCTGCTCTCGCTCGCTCTCTCTCTCTCTGCTCTCGCTCCATCTCAGCTCGCTCTCGCTCTCTGTCTCTGCTGTCTGTCTCTCTCCGTGGTATGACATTAACCCTAATTTTATGTATTTACTTTTTGTGTTTGTTTTGTGTTGTATTTTTTTGTCAATGTTAGGGTTTTACTTGTGAATTATTAAATGTGTTAGGGTTTTTATCATTGTTGTTATGAAATTAGGGTTTGGAATTTTTTGGCATACGGGTTAGGGTTTTTCTGTCAATGTTAGGGTTTTGAAATGAAATTGAATTTTTTGGAATCATGGTTAGTTTTTGAATTTTTCTGAAATTTTTATTGGTTTATCAAAATAAAGTATTTTTAATTTGAAACATATACTGTCATTATATAATTTGTAAATAAAGTATTTTTATTTATTTGGTTTTTTATTTTTTGGAATAAATTGAAATGCTTTATTTTTTTTGTAATATTATAGCATGAATGGATTTTATTTTCTTTTGGTTCTAATATTATAAAATTAATAGATTAAAATCTAATTGTAAGTGAAATTCAATAATCTATTTCAAAGAATTGTTTCAAGTTAAATGAGCTTCCAAATAAAGAAAGTAATATTATTTAAATGATTTATAAATTTATATTTTATTTATAATGAAATATTAATGTTTTTTGTTTTTTTATTCAAGAGGATACTATCATTTTATTTTGTTATGTTTTTTTTTATAAATTAGTTAATTTCATTATTTCAAATGTGAGAACATTTTTGTCTATGTACAAAAATATCTAAGTTTCATCATATTTATTTCTATTTATGTTTTACATTCTCCTATACAAATGAAGATAGTTAAAATAGAAATCAAAGCATGTAAATGTCATTAATTTGGGAGAAATTGTAGAGGTCAAGACTCGAGACCTGCATTGTGATACCCAAGAGACAAAGGATCCATGTTTCTTTGGGACTATTTAGGGGTTTTGTTTATTGGGTTTTGAATGTGTTAGGATCACATATGGATGACCTACCCCAAAAAACAAATTAAATTAAAATTTTAAAAAAAAAAATAGGAAAGTTTTGTCACATATGTATACTCTGATTAATTTAAGGGAGAGAGAATTACATGGAGGATCAAAATATTTTACATATCCTCATCTCTTGAAAACGTGATAAGATTCACTAAATGCTAGATTTAATATAATTTGATCATCCCAAAATTTCATGGACCGTTACAACAAAACCAAAATATTAATAGGGCTACCCAAAAATAAAATAAAAAATAAAATGAACATAAACAAATTTCAAGGTTTCAAGTCAAAGAAATAGTCATATAAGATAAAATAAGTTATTTTATTCATATAAGACAAAATGTTATATCTAAATCATAAATATTTTATTTTTTCTCTCATAAAAGTCAAAAAAACATATCACTAACGACATTTTTTAGCCCCAAATTAAATAGTAAAAAAATCGACTCATATCCAAACAAACCCTTTTTGTCAAAAAATCGACTCATATCAAAAAATCGACTCAGATCTCAATCTTGATTTTTTTGTTGGAATGCAGTAAATGACAACACCCTAAGATTATGTTTCTTTATCTTGACAAAAAGAAAATGAGGTGAATTTATTTATTTCTCTTGGTAAATCCAAGGCTCGGGTACAACATTAAATGACCACATTAACTTAATTCACAAGTCTTTTAATAGGTGTACCAAAAACTTGAAATCAAATCTAACCTTCAGCCGAAAAAAAAGAAAAAAAGAGAGTATTTTTTTCTCTTTTTACAATCAATTCTGCAATGATAAATCTAATACAACTTTGATTAAGAAAGTGTCTCATTTGTCAAGTCAATCAATCTCTTAAAACTGAGTTTGAATTAAGAGAAAGAAAAATGTGAGTAAAATAAAATCTAATTTGTTCTTCTATTTTCTTTTATTTTATTTTATTTTCTTTTCTTTTTTTTTTTCTTATTTTATTTTATTTTTAATCTGTGTTCAAAGTTATGATTCAAACACAATCATAATCAAGTCAAATGAAGGGAATTCATGAACAAGTGAAAGAGCTACTCATCATTATGCAAAATCATAGACTGGATTTCTATTGGGCAATTAGCTAATTTAGCTGTAATATATATAATTTTAGGATGTATGTAAATAGTGTTATGCCTTCTAAATTTAAATTTTGTGAATCTTAGGTTTCGTTTGGCATGTCATGTTTGGGCTAAAATAGCTATAAAAAGACTCTTGACCAACAAGCTAGTTCTTTGTTTCATACTTTTGCGAAGTGGGTTTATTAGTAGAAAGAAGAATCTCCAATGTCCACCCATGAATTACTATGTATTGCACCACTGGCATTGGACCCAAAAGAAAAATATTTTGAATATTGAATAAATTTGAATATTTTGAATGTTTATATTTTTAAATTTCAAATCAGGAATTAGAATTTTTAAATTTTGTTTGTGAATGAAAATGTCTATATTTTGAATATTGAATAAACCAACGTACATTTGTTGAATTGGAAATTGTTTTTTTTTTTCTTGTGAAGAGGAATTAAAAGGAAATTAGGGTTTTAAAAGTAATTTTTTTTAATTAAGAATTGCGATTAAAAAATCCGAAATTCATATATTTAATTTTGACTATATTTTATTAAAAAGAAATATTTTTATTGGTTTCTCAAAATATTTAATTTTGACTCTATTTTATTAAAAAGAAATATTTTTATTGGTTTATCAAAATATTTAATTTTGACTCTATTTTATTGAAAAGAAATATTTTTATTGGTTTCTGAAAATATTTAAATTTGACTGTATTTGATTTAAAAAAAAAAAATTTGGTTTAATTTCGTTTGGTTTATTTCACTATATTTGGGGTCATATTTGGGGTGAAGCAGCCAAAATATGATTAAAACATTTAATGAGCTGAATTTGTAATACATATAATAGTATTCTAGTACAAATTAAAATTTTATGATAAAACTGAAGAAAATTTGAGAAAGTTTTTGAAATGGGTATTGAACGAACTGACTTATCGTCTTTTTCACTTTGTGATTGTCCACTACCATTGAAAATGAAAATCTACTTTGGCTGCTATTTTAGAGTAGTTACAATATATGCATGAAAAGAGTAATAAATTATTTTAATTAATAGTCCATAGCAATTTCGTACGTAAGAAGGGAAAAAAAAAAAAAATTGGCACTTTGATGGGTAAGCATGTGTTTTGTAATACCAAATAATTGGTACGGATGGCCCGATAGATTCACATGGATAACTATCCAAAATGTAGTCCATACATTTAACCACCAACTTCAATTGAATTATCTGTAATTATTTTTTTGTTTTTGTATGTGTAAGAAAAAAAAGGAGTAAATAAATATAATTTTTTTCTTACTTTTCAGAACGATCCAAAATGATCCAAAATCAAGTTTTCTTACTTTTCAGAACGATCCAAAATGATCCAACATGGAAACACTTCAAATAATCAACTCGTGCTCTGATACCACTCTATCACGACCCAAACTCGCTACTATAGGTATGACCGGCCAGTAATCCTAAGATTACCGAAGGCCACTTAAATAGATTTACAAAATTAGGGGTTGGCGGAAGCAAATATCATAATTATTCTGTCCATAGAGGTGTGCAGACATATATGCATGAAAAGAGTAATAAATTATTTTAATTAATAGTCCGTAGCAATTTCGTACGTAAGAAGGGAAAAAAAAAAATTGGCACGTTGATGGGTAAGCATGTATTTTGTAATACCAAATAATTGGTACGGATGGCCCGATAGATTCACATGGATAACTGTCCAAAATGTAGTCCATACATTTAACCACCAACTTCAATTTAATTATCTCTAATTTTTGGCCATTATAAATTATCTCTGTAATAATTTTGTTGTTTTTGTATGTGTAAGAAAAAAAAGGAGTAAATAAATTTAATTTTTTTCTTACTTTTCAGAACAATCCAAAATGATCCAAAATCAGTTTGTTGTTTTAATTTTATAAGAAAGCCTCTATGCCCTCTACAAAATGGACGAGGGTTACTAGTTCACATAGGAAATAACTTTGTCATTAAGGTCCGTAATGGCACAAGTTGGAGCAAATCAAATTAACTTATATTTTCCATAAATCTGAACAATTACATCACCAGGTTAAAAAAATCTCTCTCAATGTTTGCACCCTGTATTTTATATTGTCCAAATCAATCGCGTCACCCTCTACTAAATATCTGTCAACCTATTTTATTTTTCGCCACTAATTCGAAAGAATTAAGACAACATGTATACTTCTTGTTATGTGTTTTTTAGATGAAGACAATAGAGCAATGACAACAAAGAACATTCACGTTGAAAAGATAAGAGTCTTCACATACGAAGTAAATGAGACACAATATGTAACTCCACGTATAGATGAAATCTCAGCTGTTCTGTTATACGAATAAAAATAAGTGAACAAGATTATTGAATAAAAAGTAATAATCAAGTTGAGACACAAATATATAGTTGACAAAATAGAAATTGAATTAATGTTTCACCTCTACAGTTCCTTCAACCCTGGAAAATATAAATTGATAAAAATTAGAGGGTTGCTTTTATTTGTGGCTTCTGCAAATTTTAATGTTTATTTTACAAGTACAATTCAATATATGTATATTGTTGATATTTTAATATTTATTGTTTCATTGAAGCAAGTATATGGCAACTGTTCCAATTATCTTTTACTGGGGGGGAAACATAATTCGGGATCCCGATGAAGGTGTGTCATATGATGCTGAGCCGAAAGGGATATATATGGTGCAACTTGGCACCACACTTGGCAATTTGGAGGAGATGTTTATGTCCAAGGTCGCAAGTTACGGGGAAACAGTCCGATTGATCTTCAAATGTAGATATCCTTATCGCCAGTGGCAAGCAACCAGCAAATACAAAATATTACCGATAAATGACGATGAGGCGTTGAACACCGTTTTAAGTATCGGTGGAAATTTCGAACCACCAAATTGTTTGGAAGTGTACATTCAGAAAGAGGTTGTACAGAATCTTCCGAATGTAACACAGATGGAATCGCATCCGTTCACTACATTGCTGACACATGGGGTTGACACGACAGCATTTCAGTCTCCTATGTATGAATCAAATGAATGTTATGCAGCTGGCTACACACAACAGACATTTCATGGCCATGGTGGAGAATCAAGTTCACATGGTGGATACGAGACTGAATTTCACAATAACACCCAAGATGTGCCCACCTATAGCCATCATACGACTCCAGTTGAAGTTGCTGGTAATATGGCTGAAACGGTTAATTTTGTGCAGTTTGCTGATAGTGACATGTACGGTCCTGATGTCGCCCTAGACAATGATGAGAATGAAATGTGTGATGAAGAAAATTTATTGGGCGGATCAGATGATGATGATGATGAAGAAGATGATGTCGACGCTCCCGTTGATATTCAGAATGCCCCCATTCCACCTAGACCTGAAATCCCTTTCTTTGAAAACATTCACATGGGTGGTGATTTTGACATTAGTAACCGCGATGTCGTTCCCCGTAACCGAATCTGGAATGCTGAAAATCCAGAGTTGGACAAAGGGATGGTTTTCGTTGATAAGAAGCAACTCGTACATGCTGTCAAATTGTACCATGCAACAAATAATCGAGAGTACAAAGTCGTAACCTCCAAGCGAGACGTTTGGGTGTGTGCTTGCAAGCACGACTGTAGATGGTGGTTGCGTGCATCTCTTAGTAAGAGACATGGGCTTTTTGAAATAAAGCAGTATAGGGGTCCTCACCATTGTTTATACCCACGAACGAATAGGGACCACACAAATATTAGCTCCAGTTACATTGCTTCTCATCTTTTGGGACAAGTTGCGGTGAGTATACAAAATAAATGTTTACATTTATATACACATTGTTCATTTAAAGTGTTCACACCAAAATAATCTGACTCATAGGTATTGTTGTATGCAGAACGAACCTGATATGCCCATTAAGAATGTCATCGAAGACATAAAAAAATCCATGAACTATACTATACATTACAAGAAGGCGTGGCATGCAAGGGCAAAGGCAATTCGAATGGTATTCGGAGATTGGGATGAATCATATATGATGTTGCCTAAATTCATGTATGCATTACAAACATCTAATCCTGGTACCATCGTGCAATGGAAGCATAGATATACCGGAAATACAACCATTATGCCCGTTTTCCACTTTGTTTTTTGGTCTTTCAAACCCGTCATCGATGGATTCAGACATTGTAGGCCTGTTATAACCATAGATGGTACATTCTTATACGGGAAATACACTGGTGTGTTGCTTGTAGCAACGATTGTCACCGCCAATGGCAAACTACTACCGCTTGCATTTGCTGTTGTCGACAAGGAGAGTTTGGAGTCTTGGTCGTTCTTCATTTCAAATATCAAGGAACATATTGTCATGGACCGACAGGGAGTGACTTTGATATCCGATCGAGCTGAGAGTATTTTAGCTGCTGTGAGGCGGCATTGGTTGAATCCCTCGCTCCAATTTGTTGGATATCATCGGCACTGCCTTCGACATGTTTGTAGTAACTTTAACACTACGTTCAGAAATAAGGAGCTGAAACAACTTCTATGGAAAGCAGGAAGTGCTCATCAACGACGAAAGTGTAATGGTTACTTACAACAAATACAGGCTATTGACCAAGAAGCCATCACTTGGGTTTACAAGATGAATCCTGAGGAGTGGGCCCTTTCGTATGACGGTGGGCATCGCTGGGGGGTATTGACTAGCAATGATGCAGAGTGCTTCAATAGCGTCTTGAAAGGTGCAAGGAACTTACCTATCTCAGCTATGGTAGAATTTACATTTCGGCGGCTTGTAAAATATTTTGACGAGATGGGAGCCCAAGCTGAACTAGATGTACGAAATGAGTTCCAATACCCTAGACAGATGCAAAAAACTATTGAGGATGGCATCGCAAGGGCAAATACTTTCAAGTTGATATCATATGACAGGTTAGTTTGTAATATAAATTAAATTATTGTTATTATGTTGTCAATTTAACTACACCTAAAAACATGAACTTCATTAGTTTCTACTATAATTTTTTTATAGGCCACGCCGCGTGTTTGAGGTGCAAACATCTTTTCGCCATGGACGAGGTCGCAATACACAAATTGTGCGGATGAATCAACCCACGTGCAGTTGTGGGAAATATGAGATACGACACTATCCATGTTCTCATATGCTCGCTGTAATGTCTGAATGCGGTGACAATCCATTCGAGTACGTTGATCCAGTATATAGGCTTCCTGTATACATTAGAGTTTGGGAAACTAAATTCAATCCAATACCGCATCAAGATTATTGGGCTGATCCGCAGTGGACTTTAATGCCTAATGTACTGCGTCTGCGACAAGTGAAACGGGGTCGTGCATCTATGTCTCGTATTCCGAATGAGATGGACATATCAGATAGGCGTTTGACCGCTCGTTGCAGTGAGTGCCAGCAGACAGGTCATGACAGGCGAACATGTCCGGCGCGACTTGGTCGATGAAGACTATGTAATACTTACATATTGTAATAGATCTTTTTGTAATTCTTTATTTGTAATAGATCATTTTATTTTCTTTTGTAATTCATTATTTGTAAACGGGGCCATACATGTAATAGAACATTTTTTATTTGTAATATATCATTTCTGTTGTTTAATTCTTTATATATTGTAATTGTTTTATTTGCTTGACGAAATTTACAACTATCATAGTTTTTATTCTCTACTTCATTGAAAATGTTTATTACAGAATTTTGTGAATTACATGTACGTAATTTACAAATTTTTTATTTTATTGCAAAACAAAAATTACAAAATCAATAATGAAGTTGTCGAATATGCCATAAATGTAACGAATTTTGTCAAATATGTCAAAATCAATAATGACGTTATGTCAAATATGCCAAAATCAATAATGAAGTTTTGAAAAAAAAAAATTGATCATTCCATTTTGTTTGTAAATATTGACATACAAAAACTATCCACATGTTATTGGTCATTATTAAGCTTATGTAACTGATATCGTAAAATGACTTTGTAAAAGATTTTTATATTAGTCTGAAGCATAGATAACGATAGGTTATGTTGAATTGTTTATCATATTTAATGGGCACATAATATGCAAACTTTTGATTTTAGTTAATGGCACACAAATTTATACTTTTAAAATAATCGACCACATTTATTTTTCAAGTCGTCATGTACATAATAATTTCAGCTTAATTGATATAGTTAAATTACATGCTCACCAATACAGTTTGTCAAAATGTATTTGTTTTTCAACTGTACAGGCTTCATGGCACATCTACCTGATGAGGTCCCCCTTTTTAGTCATCCACATCGGGCTGACAGTATATGGGAGGACCCGGTATGCAATAACGTTTGTTGGACTTTACGCGTACAATGAAAATACACTGCATTTTGTTTTTCATTTCCTTGATAATGCTATAATTTAAAATACTCATTCTGTTATGCAGGACCAGTCACGCACCGTGGTGGCATGCCGACGGGGAGATTCCGGCCTGTGGGATCGTCCATTGCACCATAGAGTCTTGCAGTGTCTACTACGCGCGGGATTCTATGGTGTATATCGTATAGGCCATATCAGACTGGACCACCCACTCATTACTGCTCTCGTCGAGAGATGGCGCACAGAGACTCATACATTTCATTTCCCGACCGGTGAGGCCACCGTCACATTGCAGGACGTATCTGTCCTATACGGTCTACGGATTGATGGGCGAGCAGTTACTGGACTTGACCCATCATTGACGACGGAGCAGTGGATAGCGCTATGTGCTGAGCTATTGGGAGTAGCACCTACACCTGCAGACTTACAGGCAGGTAGAGTGAGGGTGAGGTGGCTGTCGGAGCATTTTCAGGGCGATTTTCCAGATGATGCTGCAGATGAGTTAGTACAGCAGCATGCGCGAGCATATATTCTGTGGCTTATTGGGGGGGTACTTCTCCCTGATAAGTCACAGAACCTGCTCAAGCTGATGTATTTGCCACTGTTGAGAGACATTGACGTCATCGGCCAGTACAGCTGGGGCGCCGCGGCTTTGGCATGCTTGTATAGGATGTTATGTCGAGCCACTCAGGTGGGTGTGACTCAGATCGGAGGACCCCTTGTCTTGCTACAGGTTAGTAAGAATTTTATTACATGTCAATTCATATTGTATGGCATATATCAGTATTGTAATTGCGTTCAAACTATTGCAGATTTGGGCGTGGGAGAGATTGATTCGCATTGCCCCGGCTAGGCGGCAAGTAGTTGCTCCTGGTGAGGTTCCCATCGGGCAGGGAGACATGCAGATGCCGGCCGGACCTCGAGGTAGCCGATGGAGGGTTGACATGAGCCACGAGGTCGTATCGACCCACGTAGTGGTCGTGTATAGAGACCAGCTTGACCGGATGATAGACGGCGAGGTATCAAATTTATATACCTAAATTTTAATTGTCATATGGACTGTATACGTTTATGACCGATTTTTAATAGACTTGTCGTTATTGTAGTTTATCTGGCAGCCTTATGCTGATGTCCTGCACACGCTCCCAGACTACTGCCGCCTAGGTGAGGATATATGGATGGCGAGAGTACCACTCATTTGTTATGACGTGGTTGAGTGGCATCTCCCTGATCGTGTCCTCCGACAGTTTGGTCGGGTCCAGCCCGTGCCGGATCGATGTGACACCGAGTGGCGGTTGCATGCGACGGATAGACGTGGCCGAGGCAGCACTGACTGGAGTCAGCATCATATGCGATACATACAGTTGTGGGATGCCCGTCGCGACACTATTGTACAGGCTGACTGGAGCGATGGGGTCCTCCCCTCTCCCGACCCTTACATGTTGTGGTATCGGCGACATACACACCTACTTGTCGGTAATCCGAGCCACCTGTCCGAGGACGGATATCAGGGAGTTGGGCCTTCTCTCGAGTCATTGGTGAGTAGCGTACTATATCTCCGATAATTGTTAATATCATAATTGATTATTTTCAGTCAACTATAGCCTAATATATCTATTTTTTTGACAGGTGGTTCGAGCTGGGAGGTCATATCACTTGGCTGAGGATGCTATTTTCAGACGTGATGGACAGCTTGGTCTGCAGGCCCTTGTAGAGATCAGAGAGTTATTGTACGAGGGGATCCAGCATGCCCATCGGGTAGATCGTCTGCATTTTGGGGACTACGGTGTACACACTGCAGCAGCTGCTCCAGACACATCAGTCCCGTCCACGTCAGTGCCTTCCAGTTCAGCGCCAGCCACAGCAGGTCCTTCGACTTCAGGCACCCCACCACATGATACCCCATACATTTCTCCATATTCCCCACACGTACATCTTACCCAGCATGCTGACCCTGACCCTGACCCTGATTGGTCACCGCCCCGCTTCATACATGATGTTATTACCCCACCCACCCAGTTACATCCTACTTTTCTGGGGAGTACTTCGACCGCCCCCCCGTTCATGCATGATGTTGCTACCCCACCCACCCAGTTATCACCTGCTTTTATGGGGACTACTTCGACCGCGCCCAGGAGTACACATGATGCAGTTCTCACTGACATCTCACACATTGATGATGAGGGCCATATTGAGCCCCCCCCAGAGCGCGAGGGAGAGGTTATGGTCGTGGGGGACGTCGCGGCCGAGGTCGGGGTGCGGGCAGAGGCAGAGGTCGTGGTCGAGCTGCAGATCGTGATACAGTTGCACCAGACGAGGGAGTGGGAGTTTCACAGCTCACAGCAGTATATGATCTACAGGCACAGGCAGGATCAGGGGCATCAGATGCAGGAGAGAGGGGGTCACACTCACACTCACAGGCTCCGCAGGCAGTCAGTGGAGGGCAGCATGCAGGGGAGAGAGTGCCAGATATTCAGAGAGTCTACCGTAGGAGACCGAGGAGGGAGATCCACGGTCGGGGTTGTGGGACTGGGGGCAGGTTAGGGCATTAGCGGTTGCGATATGGACTATATAGGTTTTTTTATTTTTTTCTTTTTTGTTTGTATGTGTCAAACTTGTACAGCTGATGTAAGTGTCATACTTATTTATTCGCAATTATCATTTCACAATTTTTTATTCTTATTTATATTGATGAATCACACAAATCTGTTTCACATCTCTACCCCTCTCTCATTATCCGTAATTTAGGAGAACATAAATTACAAACGCGTTTGGTTTGAACAAAATGTGTAAAGAAGCTATAAAAAAAATGTTCGTTGAAGGCTAAAAATAATTGAAATATCTCGTTTTATTGATAAGTCATGGATAAGCATTACAAATTGCATGCATTACAGAAATGCCCTGGGCGTTCATCCAAACAATTTCATTCATTATCATCATCATCTGACATCTCAATATCAGATTCATACATAACATCCATGCTCCAGGCGTAGTACTGGTGTGCATCATCCATTAACCCATCTTCGGCACGCTCATTTGCGGTCTTCATTAGTTCAGACCTCTGCAAACGTTGTGTCATGCGATTAACCTCGTCGCGGATACGATGCAATGCCCTTTGCAACAACTGTGGAGTGTCAGTTGGCATACGCATGGCTAACCGGCGAGGAAATTTAAGATTAACTTCACGGCATAGCTCAACGAGAACGTTTGCTCGAGTTTTGCGAAATTCCCACTCAGCTCTCATGGTATTGACGGTGGCACGTGAGTAACGCAAATTTGGATTTAATGGGTATTGAAATTCATCTCCATCTGCAACCCAATAGCGACCCATTGCTGAATATAGATCAACCACCGTATATGTCATGATCATATCGGTAGAAATAGCTGTAAAACTTTTGTTGTGGTATGCTACGATATTTATACCATATACACACATGGTACCTGTGTGTATGCAATTTCCTGTTCGATCACATGCATGCCACTGACCTTATCCAGTGGATACGGCTGTCAGGACTCGACTTTGTGCAGTCATGAACGAATCAACGGCCTGTAGCATCGGCTATTGTGCCGAAGATGCAGCGATGCCTGTGACTTTGTGCATAATTGCAATGGGCACAGTACGTAGGAGGCATGTGACTTTGTGCAGTGATGCAATGCTGCATGTCACTTTATGCAGTGATGCAGTAATGCATGTGACTTTCTTACTTTGCCATGCTTGTATACGTTGTGACTTGTTTCTTGACATTACGTGATGCATGTGACTTCTGCAGTGCAACTTACATGCTTTGTTTTTTCCGCACATTTCAGAATTCATCTAAGTCACATTATTATGACTGTGAAAAGAAGCAGAAATGCTATTATGTTGGTAAAAAAATATGATGGACGATTGTGTAATGACAATAAAAATCGGATGACTGTGAAGTTCTTTAACTGAAAATAAGATAAAATATAGGCACCAACGTTCCAATCGTGTTTACCTAGCAGGTGACCATTTTGTTATGTTGGTGAGAAAAACAATGATAGTTTATGAACAATATTACTTGAATACAAAGAAAATTTCATTTTTCGATTTGATTTATAATTTCTCGAAAACACTTATACGTACTGAAATCGTCAATTCCAAGTGAGTACTTATTGTATTACAAAAGTAAGCATGACAAAATAGTTTCATGTGCAGATGTGACAACTCACTGCATTTTGTTTTATTTGACAACGCACTGCTCGAATATGAAGGGATAGCATTGTGATTCTATAGCCTACAATTATTATTTTATCTTACAACCACATCCGTGACTACATCACAGGTACACAAAGTCACGGGTAATCAAAATTACATGAAATGAACAACATCAAATAATATCACGTGTATCACTTATTCCATAGTGCCCTAGCACCACTATCATGTCTATAAATACCCCAGTATGATGTTTGTTGAAGGCATAACAATAGTAATAGATATACAATTACTATTATTATTATTATTTTTAATTTTATTAACAATGTCTTCAAGAGGTGCAGGAAGTTCACGCCAGCAAAGAAATCCGAAAGTGTGGCTGCTACCTCCATTTATGTATGACTACAAGAGCGAAAAGTACTCAAGTCCGAAGGATTATTATGCTGGTATCCGAGCAGAATGGGCGTTCAGGGTAACGGAGCAAGAAGGATTGTATAATGATCTACGTAACTTTGGGGCACCGGTACCTCATCGTCGTTCATTGACCATGGCTAGACGAAATGTGAGTGACTATGAAAAAGCAGTTAGCAGAATTAAGAAGGAGAACAACAGGATGTTGATGCGGAGATGTCGACATTTCATGCTTCAGCTAGCCACTGAAATGGCAGAAGCAAGCAACAGAGATTTGACAATGGTTGAGCGAAATAATGTCTTCAACAATGAAAAATATCTCTCTGACTACTACATGTCAGATGATGAATAAGAAATCAAACACCGTTATCTTTCATATGTTCGTTCCTGGAGTGTAAGACAACGTTGTTGTTGGTGTAACGTACGGATGTATTTCAAGTATTTTTGTTATGCACCTGAAGTTTATGAAATACCTACATTTATAAGTACACATTTATGAGTTCATGACTTTCTTTATTGAATTGCAATTTGTTCATGAATGTTCTGGATTAATTAATGGATTAATGTATGTTCAATTATGTGAATACTTAAAACACATAAAATAGATCAGGCAACTCGGAGAAAAGGTTCCCTTAACTGGGGCTGCTGAAATAGGGATGAAATCACAACGAATTTCAATCTCCATCAGGAAAGAAGAAAGAGTCACCTTACAATTATTGAAAGTCCAGTAAAAATTATGACTCCGGTAATGAATGAGGGGTTGACAAAAAACTAAACTCGGTGAATCGAACTACCGCCTTCAACAACACATAAAACATAACAGGTAGGTCGGTGAATAGCTTCCCAAATGACAAGAACAATTAAAATAGTCATACTTTTCAATGAAATACAAATAGCGGGTCGTAAGCTTCATGACCTTCATTTTTTCACACATTGAGTAGTCAAATCGTGGAGAGACTTGTCAGTATATGCAGATAGATTGTGAAGTCATGTGACCTGGTGCACAGTCTTCGGTTTTATTGATTTGTTTATTACAGTCACAACTCATCTCTTATTTACATATGTGGGATTCTCAACTCAGAAAGTCACATGGCAACAGTGAATTCATTGATTTACCTTATTGTCAGCCTGCCTTTATTTTGTCTGTATATGCAGATGGATTGTGAAGTCATGTGACTTGGTGCAGAGTCTTTGGTTTTCTCGATTTTTTTCTCGATTTTTTTTATTACAACGCATCTGTTATTGATATATGTGAGATTCTTTGTCATCTGTTAACAACAGCATGCCTTTATTTTGTCCTTATATGCAGATGGATGGTCTTTGTCATGTGAATTGGTGCACAGGCTTTGGTTTCCTCGATTTGTTGCTCGATTTTTTTTATTACAGTGACAACTCATCTATTATTGATATATGTGGGATTCTCAACTTAGAAAGTCACATGGCAACAGTGAATTCACTGAATTACCTTACAGTCACCATGCCCTTATTTTGTTCGTATATGCAGATGGATTGTGAAGTGATGTGACTTGGTCCACATGCTTTGGTTTTCTCCATTTTTTGCTCGACTTTTTTGTTACAGTGATAACTCATCTCGTATTGATATATGTGGGATTCTCAATTTAGAAAGTCACATGGCAACAGTGAATCTACTGATTTACCTTCCAGTCAGCATGCATATATGTGGGATTCTCATTTATCCGTTCATAATCAACTATATAAACGAGTAAAGGTGAAGACACAACCTTACAACTCAAGGTGAAGACACAACCTTACAACTCATTTCGCCCTACGAAATTATTATTCATTTGTTTTAAAAAATTAGCATGGCTACATGGTTCATAGGAGGGAGTGGGGGTCGCAGAGGTGGTAGGAACTTGCAAAGGGGTGAAAGTTCACGACGAGGAGGGGGAAGGGGAAGTGGCGATGCTGAAGATGAAACACCATTTCCTTTCTTGGATGCCTCTTGTGCTTATCATGATAGGTTTGGGAAGCGACATTTCGTCATGCCCAAGTACTATCGAGATCCATGTGGTTTGGTGGAGGATCCATCAGAAAATCAAACAGGATATGGTTATGCAAAGGCTAGACTTCTTAAGTGGCCCGCACTATTTATAGAGCGAGTGCAAAACGAAAGATTATGTCGGGAAAGAGGACTGAAGGTGCCAAAAGCACGTTCTGTTGAGATCCAAAAGGAAGATCCTGATAATGTTGATCGACTATGTCAAACACTAGAACGTGAGATTTCTCAAATGGGTCGTAGATTGGCCCGCGATATGCAGCTACTCATACTTAAGAAGGATGCCCAGAAGAACAAAACAGAACCAAATGTTGCGGCTATCAAGGCTATCATGGAGGATCCTGAACTTGTCTCTGACGCTGAGCTTTCGGATTGTTCAGATTCTGAGCCACCTGCCGATTTAAGCGCGAATTAGGTGTTAATGTCTACACTTCGGCAATATAACAACTTCCATTAATATGTAATGTCTGTGTTAGAGTAAGTATAACTGTTATGTTATGTTATGTTTATGTTTAAGTTTATGTTTATGTATATGTATTGTGTCTGTCAAATGTTACGGCTACTAATATGCAATATTAGGTCATGAATTAGGTGTTTCTCTATCTAACTGTTATGTTTATGTATTGTGTGTTCAGTTAAGAGTGTCCAGGATGTATGTAATGTGTGTTCAGTTCATGGTGTCCATAATGTATTTTTGTGGGAGAATTATGTCTGTACTACCTACGTAACTGAAAACTATTACATTTGCAACTTCAGTTATGTTGTTTTCATACCCGTAAGAGTATTTTGTAAAGTACTGACTTCGTATATTATGTATTAAGTATTATTACAAAAATGTTGAGAAAATTTATTTTAGGAGCTCTCGCTGTGGCCTTTGTCTTCTTGGCCTACTCCGCGGTGGTCTTCGCGTCTCACCCTTCGTCGTTGCTCGTCGAGTTGCACAATGTGTGGGTGTGCTTCGAACTGTACAACATGCATATCACATTCTAACCCATAACAAAATAAATTTAAATGAAAACGGGTACAAAACGGTTTTACTAAACTGGTTTACTAAACTGATTTTCTGAATTACATTCTCACCTTCTAACCCAAAACAAAAGAATAAATATATATTTATGTTTAAATGAAAACGGCTTTCGTAAAGCCAAAATAATTTTCAAAATAACACATTCCAACCCAAAATAAAGACAAAAGAAAAAAAAAATTTACATGAAAACGACTTTAGTAAAGCGAAAAAAAAATAATTAATTACACAAAACAATAAGCAAAAAAATATTTTACATGAAAACAACTTTAGTGAAGACGAAAATTTTTTTTTAATTACATTTTGTAAAACAATAGCGATTTTAACAAAAAAAAATTTCCCAAAAAAATGTAATTAAAAAAATGTAATTAAAGCTCATTTAACTTGAAACAATTCGCTATGAAATAATGAAAAATCGCTATGTAAAATTAATATACTATTGATAATAGCTAAATGAGCTTTAATTACATTTTTTATAATAGCTAAATCGCTATGTAAAATTTTCCCAAAAAAAATTCAATAATCTACATGAATATGATTTTGAAATTATATATATGAAAAATAGTATGTAAAATTAATATATGAGAAGAGGTTTTTTTTCATATTATGTAAAATTTATGAATTACACATTCTAAACAAAAAAAAGAAAAAAAAAACATATTTTAACATGATAATTGCTTTATGTTTTTTCCTTTTGTTTTATCTTGAAAATAGCGTTTTATTCCAACAAAGTTTATGGTAAAAAAAAAATTTCTGTTAAAATCGCTATTAGGAATAGCGTTTTTTGGAACAAAATTTTAACTGAAATCGCTATTATGAATAGCGTTTTTTCTGCAAAAAAAATTATGTTAAAATCGCTACTATAAACAGCGTTTTTTGGGGAATTTGTTTTTGTTAAAATCGCTATTGATAATAGCGTTTTTTTGCAACAAAAATTTGTGTGAAAAGCGCTGTTAAGAACAGCGTTTTTTATTGGGAAAAAAATAACCCTAGAAGCGCTATTTGTAATAGCGACTTATTAATCAAAGTCGCTATTTGTAATAGCGATTTTACTGTTCACCTACTTTTCCGCTCCTAACAGTGAAAGCGCGAATAGTAATAGCGTTTTAACTTAGTTTTGGAATTCCGTCAGAAGTTGGCCTAGTTTTGGAAATACGATACAAAAATGGCTTATATTGGGAAATGCCCCAACTTTTAGAGACCGGAGATTCTTCACCAAAATCTCATAGCACTTTGGCACTCTCTCTCCTGAAAAGATTGTCAAATACCCATTGTAGCTAAAGTTATTCCCATCATTTTAATCATGCCCAGCAATCAAGTTGGTTAAAAATAACTAATGAATCATCACAGATTAAAAAAAAGGTAACAAAAAATCTTTTTCAATTGACACTAGATTTTGGATAAATTTCTTGAAACAATTAATTCCAAGTTGCTTTTAATATATTCTGCAACTTCTCATTCATTTTGCTCTCTAGACTATCATCATCCATGTCATAACATGTAGAAATTCATTAGTTGGAAAGGTACTTCAACTACTGAAGTGTTCGATTGAGGAGAAAAAAAAAAAGCAACAGAGTACTCAAATAGAGAAACATATACATCCCAATTGCTATCACAGCCTCTACATGGTAGGGAAAGAACAGAAGACGCTGTTTTCCTGTTTGACTTGCATAGAATTCCTCTGCTGCTCCACTCTTTGAAAATGCGACGCCAACTGAATCAAATCAACATGCCCATGTTCATGAGAAAGACAACTTTTAGACTTCACAGAATCAGATCTTTGAAAAATCCCACCTGCTTCGACTTCAAAATCAATATCAATACCGGCATCAAAGATCACTGAAGGCCCTCGCCGGTCAAGTTCCATTGAATTCATCCCAGAAGAATGAAACCCGTTCGGTGAAACTACAAAATCTTCAGAATTTGGATTGATTCCACAATGAGCATTAGTGCCCTGTGTGATCAAGGGGCTAAGCATGGGAATTCCTGTCAAATTGCTTGACAAATTTTTTGTTTGGTCTGACAGAAGAGAGAGAGCAATGCTGGAGTTTGAGATCCCGGATAATTCTGTTTCGAGAAAAGTGTAGCCCAATTGTGATGAAATTTTTTCCGAAGCGTTTTGTTTTCCCATGCTGTGAAGATGGAAGACAGGTTTGGAATGTGATTGTCTGTTGGTGGTCAGCATTGATAATTGGGGGCTGTAAATTGGCTCCGATTCTACTTTGATATGGTTGCTTTGATTACCTTGGGCGTTTCCTTCTGAACTAAAATACCCTCCAGGAAGCATGTCCGGAAAAACAAAGGATGATCTTTTTGGTAGAGGAGTTCGCAGAAATCGTGCACCTGTCAAATGTAAAGTCTGTCAATAAAATGCCAAAATTTCTGTTCATTGGCTGGAGTAACTTCATAATTGATTCTATTTTTTGCTTTCCTTCTTTTTCTTAATTTTACAAACTACTTCTAATGGCCACTCAACGAGATCATTAGCACGGAGTAATTAAGAGTAAAGGCATCTGACATATAAAATGTTAAGAGAAAACATGGAATTGTTGCAAAGCAACCATATCAAAGAGTATGAATGGATTTTTTCTGCTTACTTTCGAGCTTCTTTATTCCAAAATTAGTAGATATATAGCACTAAAAGGAATATTTGTGCTGGGGTTGTTCCTACTTTGCTCAATTGGGAATAGGAACAATGCTTACAACATATATTCTTATGGAAAACATCACTCCTATCGAAGGCTTAAAACTTTAGAATTACCAACAAAATAATACGGTATTGAAGAATAGCATAAATGTCCCCCCACCCCAACAAAAAAAAAAAAGAAAAAAAAAGAGTATGATTAAGTTTCATCCATACAGCATATAGTATAGAAGTGATAATAAGGTATTGAATGATCTTGGCATCTTGCTGTCCTGCAAAAAGTTGGGTTCCATTTTTCTTTTAAATTTCGCTTCACGCGTTGAGGAAGAATTATGTTAGTAAATTGTCCTCTTCATAAACTGACAAATTTAGTAGTCAAGACAACAAGACATAACGAATATGGTATAAGGAGAAAAACAAAGTGTCGCTTTTAATTGCAAGTCTCGATAGGGTGGGAGAAATAAGAGTTCTGTTTCTGAGATCGAGTCTGTCACTAGTCTTGCATATTAGTGACATATATCTAAATACTAGTTAACCATTTAGAAGTTTCTTTTTAGGACAAAGCCAGGGTGATTGAATATGACACACAACAGTTGGAAGGGAAAAAGGGCAGAGGAGTTGATACCATCATAATATCGAAGTAACTTGTGCGGCTTACCAGAGACAAAATCCAATTGAGGCTTTCTTCGACGCTCATTGTGGCCTGCAAGGCGTTTTCGACAACTGCGTTTTCCATCATCAAATTCAGCCAGCAAATGAAACCTGGTATAAGAAACAACTTGTTTTCTATCAAAATTGTGAGTCTGAAAGGAGAACATATCGAAAAACAACACAGACAGTCAATATAATCTACATAATACCAGTGTAGAGTGTCAAGTTAAGCATTGGAAATCAATTAAGTCCATCATTGAATTTAAGGATGGATCCAATTGCACATAAACCTACTAGATAGAACTCACCCAAAGCTAAAACCTTAATTATTCTTGCATGACTCTTTTTTTGGGTAACTGATATTTACAGTCACCATTTTTGGGGTTTTATCATGAGCTGAAGAATACACGGGAATTGCCCCGAAAAACCAAAATTAGGAGGAAAAAAAAAGGGGGGGGGAAGAAGGTAACAACTTTTTTTGTTTTTTTGTTCCCTAATGCAATACATTGTGAACAAAACAATATATTATAAGGCAATGAGAGCTGTCATACCTGCTACACTGTTGACAAAACCTTTGCTCAATGCTATTGACAATAACTCTAGCAGTCTTTGAGTGAATATCACAAACTTTATGCCTTTTGTGGTAACTCTTTGAGGAGCTTAAGTCCTTGTTACACCCGTGAACTTGGCAAACAGGATTCTGAGAAGACAAATTCTCCAGACGAGCTCTCTTTGATTTCAATGAAGATCCAGATGAAGATAAAACTGATATTTCGTTCGAAAATATACTATTCTTGGCTTCTTTGCAATCACCCAACCTCCCCAACTTCAAATCAATTAGTGATGATTTTTGAGTATTAGATACAATGACAGGGCTTGAAAGGCTTAACCCAGGGTCCAATTCCCCAAAAGAGGAATTTGAAGTGTTGCTATAAGCAGGGGAATGTAGTGTTCTGCCAAAATAATCACCAATCTCACCATTCAAAGCATCCAAACATGAATTAATAGGATCTAATTTTCTCATCATATCAGGAAAACCCATTTCCACAAATTCCATGCCCTCAATTGCTTCTCTATTAGAGCCTAACATGGAATCAAAATTACAAGAGGGTTTCATGTTCCATCCCACTGACACTTTTTCATCACATAAGAAAGGACTCTTCTCTTCCAAAGCATGCCTCCAAGACTCCATTCTCTGAATGAACATCATTAAAAACCACAAATCAGAAAATAAAATTTCTCAGCCAAATCCAGCTTTCTCATGAATGCAACATACCCAGAAAAATTACTCAGAAAAGTGCCTAGACTTTGAGAATTGTGGATCAGATTCAAGCCACACACACCATACTTAAATCTACACTATAGATTCAAATTATTTTATGTGTTTTTTTTTTTTTTTTTTGTGGGTACATAGTATTTTGTTTCTTCAAACCCACAAAAGTATAGAAAATATGAAAGAATCAGCTTACATCCCATATAACCCAACACAAAATCACTATACATTCTCAATTAAACAGGGAAAAAAAAAAAAAGGAATGGAACTAATGGGTAACTCAAAAATCAAGAGAAACCTCAAGTTGACAATAAATCATACAGAAGATATACAAAGTACAAAAACAACTACTATGGAGACAAACCCACAAAAAAAAAAAATCAATAGTAGAACCTTAATTCAACCAAGATAAGGAATCACAAGAATGCTCAAGATCACACACAAACAGTCAAAAAACTGTCAAAGCATGGGGAAAAAGCAGCAAATAGAGCAAGACCCATATGGAAAGTAGACTGTCAAAGCATTCTTGATCAGGAAAATTAACAGCAAAGTGTTTTTATTTTTTTAATTTTTATTTTTTTGCTTACCAGAATGAACAGTGAACAGAGAGAGAGAGAGAGAGAGAGAGAGATTGGTTCAGTGTCGGGGCGAGGTCGAAGCAGATACAGTGAGAGTCAACATGATTTCTCCTACCCCTCGTGGATTAAAAAGGGAAGACCCATGTCGAGGTCTTTTGTAGCTTTTGAGAGAGGGGAGAGAGAGAGGGAGTGAAAATTCCACGGTGGGACAAAGACTTGCATTTGAGAAATGTTAGGGGTCATGAAAATTTTTTCATGAAAATGATTATGAAAGATTTGTGACCCTTAAATTACCTTGATTAGTGTGTGGTGCTTTATTCTAAGTGTAATCCAAAGGTCACAAATCTTTCATGATTATTTTCATGAAAGACTTTTCATGATACCTAGCATTGTTGCTTGCATTTTATTACAGAGACATTGGACAATTTTTTAATGTTTGATTAAGCAATTAATTAATAGAAGGTGATTAGGTGTGTGTCTAATCTGTTTGGGCTTATGCATTCGAAGCTGCCCCTATGCTTTTAAATATGATTTAAAAAGTTATGGCATGTTGCCATGCAGAGATATATATATATATATATATATATGAAAAAGAAAAATAGTGCCACTAGCGCACACACCACAAAAATTACTAAACAAATGGTGGGACATTATTTTTGGTGAATTATTTATCCAACAAAACACATGTTCTTTTTCAAAAAAAAATTTAAAAATAAATAAATAAATGTTTCAATTCGATCCAAGTTATACGGTGTTGTTGGTGCGAGATAGACCCTGTTCTAGATTTATTTTAATGATTCAAATTATTAAATGAGTTAGATTTGTTAAATATATTATTTTTATAAAAAATTAAGTTAATTGGACATTAATAACTTAGTTGTTCAGATTATATTTATGTCAACAGTTTATTTTTACAAAGGTAATGGCGTTGTTTAGTTTAGACAAGTTTTTTTTTTGAAAAATCAAAATTACTTTTCTTCCTACTACACATCAATCAATTTTTTTTTTTTTTTTTGCTCTCATCTCTCTTTCCATCACATTCTACACATTAATCAATTATTTTTTCTCTCACACACATCTATTCAATTATAAAAAAAAATTAAATCATTCAAAACTCTAAAATTATTTTCAAAACATACAATCAAATAAATTTTTAAATTTTACAAACTCTATTCAAAAAATTATTTTTTTAAATTGTTTCACAAATACAAACTAAATATGACCAATATACTCAACAAACTTTACACATTTAACAGTTTAAATCATCGAGATGGATCCAGAATAGGAACCACGGCACATCAATAGCATCCTCTAGTACAATTTCGAATTGAGGAGAAATGTTACCTTAAAAAAATAATTAAAAAAAATTACATTAAAAATAAAAAAAGTACAAAGAATTTTCACATCAGTTGATGAGGCTACTAACGCTGTGTTTGGTTGGAGAATTTGAGAAGAGATTTGGAAAGGGAAAGGGAAAAGTTAGGTGAAATGTGAATAAAATGTACCTACATTTCACCTAGTTTCACACACATTTTCCCTTTCTCTTTCCAAATCCCTCTCCAAATCCCCTAACCAAACAAAGCATAAATGTTCTCGGGATGGAATTACGAAGTGTATTTTCGTTAATTATTTTGGTGAATTGTTTATTTAACAAAACACTTGTTCAAAGAGAGTTTATATTTCTCATATTAAACAAAAAAAAAAAAAAATTGATTAATGATAGAATGGTATAAAGAATTTACACGTACATGACCAGGCAATGTATTCTTCTTAAATAATAAAAAAACATATGCATCATGATGGGGAATCAAGATCCCGTCATTACATTTTCTATTTGTAGGGTTGTTGAGTCTACTTTTAGGTTTAATTTTAATAATCTAAATCGTTCATATTTTAAGATTTGTTCAGTATATCATACCTGTAAAAAATTAAGTTGATCGATTATCAGAAAACATGTGTTCGGAAAACTTGAACTAAAAATTATTTTTTTAAAGAATTTAATAAACAGTTTTCCAAACACATACTTTTTGATATCCGCTCAACTTGATTTTTTACAGGTATGATATACTGAACAAATCTTAAAATATGAATGGTTCGGATTATCAAAATTAGGCCTAAAACTGAGCCCAATAACCCTACAGGTAGGAAATGTAAGTAGGGGATCATGATTCCATGATGGGACTATCAAATGTAATATCCTTACATTATCAAAAAGTTTCGAAAATAAATATGTTAGCATGATAAGGGTACCAAAATTATTCTCATTCGTTAGTTTTCATTACTTTCACAAGAAATGACTCTATTTATATTTTTAATTTGTATGTGTTTTAATTTTGTATATATATTCAAATTATGATATCTTTTAAAGTTAGGCCGGAAGAAAGTAAATTCATGTTAATTTTTAAATTTCGACATGGATAGCTTGTCTTTAACCGAAGTAAGAAGAGAATTAAGTACATAAGCTAACTTGGACACCGCTATCCTCTAGAAATATATATATATATATATATATATATATATATATATATGATATCCTTAGATACATCAACTTTTCAGTTTTTTTTTCGGTGGAATAAAATTTAAAAAAAAATTTAAAAATTAAAAAAAAAAAAACACACTACTTATACTAAGGGTGGTTTGGCAACAATCTAAATAAGCAACTTATTTGTTACAAATTATCATATCAGCTCTTTATTTTTCTATAAAAATTAAGTTTTGATTTATTAAATATTGATTGCAAAAAAGTCATAGTAAGGCCTCATTTGGCAAGTGACTTTTTAGCTAAAAAATCAAAAAGTCACTAAAAAAATTAAAAAGTTAACAATCTATATCAAAAAATCAAAGATTCTATTTTCTTTCTATTTTTTGCATATTTTTTCGTAAAAAATAAAAAGTTATTCCAAACATATTAGTTTTTTACATCATATTTTAACCAAAAAGTTAAAAAATTATTAAAAAAAATCTATTTCCAAACTAGACCTAAAAGCTACTAGAAAAGTTGATCCAAATGAGATTAAAAAAATAAATAAATAAAGGAATAATTCAGACAATTCATACTAACAATACAAACCAACAAAATAGGGTGTGATTATACAGTGAGATGCATAATACATGAAATTAATCTCAACTATTTAACATAATTTCTAATTACTTTTCTGATTTTTTTTAGACTATAGAACTGCTCATTTAATTTTGAGATATATACACTCCAGTGAAATTTTAAATAAATAATTACATATTAATGAAAATTTTATAATTTTAATTATTAACATTTATGAAATTTATAATTATTTTTTGAAATAACTACTGATTTGATATTTTTCTTACAATTTTTATATGGAAATAGACAAATTGTTTTGAGAAGTTAGTTAAAGAAAAAATTAGTCTAAGGTCTCTCTCTCATATTTAGTAATAGAAAAGATTCACAACATTATTTTATGATATCTAAGGTCCCTCAACCCCCACACTCATATATCACAGAAAAATTTCTCAAATCAAACCTCATTTTTTTCTCTATCTCTCACTCTAAACTCTTCTGCTAAATTCATCTCTTCCCCTCCCTCTCTTTCATCTCTACGTATCTTTCTCTCTCTAAAATGTTCTCTCTCTAAAGAAACAGTCTTGATCTTCCAGATTGTTCCCATTCTTATCGCCATGTCCATGCTCGTCTCCGATCTCTACTCTTCTCGCTGGAAACTTCCATCTCCAGCGATTATAATCTTTCTTTGCATAGATAGACAAAGTGAAGCTCTGTGATGAAGATGATGAAGAAGATGAAGTGGGTTTGAGAGGCCGGAGCCCTGTTCGGGTTGGCCCTGTATCAAGCATAGACCCACCAGACGTACCCATTGGGTTTTTTCTTCGACAATGACCCTTTCAGCAAGCGAATTAGCAGCGATTCTATTTGATTCCTAGTTTGGGTCCACCAATCCTCCTTTCTTCTTCGCCCTATTTTCATGTGAATTATACACACATATATATGTATATGTAACTATGAAGATTGATGAATTTAAGTGCTATTTTAGATGATGATGATGGTGATGGTCATTGTGAAAATTGCTCAATTAGGTTCTTTATGCTTTATTGATTAGTTGATTGTTGTATCAGTAGTTGCGTGTTTGGTTGTTGAGAAAATGTGTGAAATGAAAAGAAACTTAAAATTTGAATATTATTAGGTTGAAGGTCTATGATGAATATGATGAAGAAGATGAAGTGGGTCTGAGAGATGTTGGAAATCATAGAAAATCGATTTTCTCTGATTTTGGAGAGAATTTCTCTGGAAAGGTTTGCCTGGAAATTTCTATGGTTTTAAGAGAATTTCTCTAAGTTGGGGATTCCAAAGAAATTCTGGAAAGAATTTCTCTGGACTTTGTATTAGTGGTTGCATGTTTGGTTGCTGAGAAAATGTGTGAAATGGGAAGAAATTTAAAATTTGAATATTATTAGGTTGAAGGTCTGTGATGAAGATGGTGAAGAAGATGAAGCGGGTCTGAGAGATGAGTAGAGAGCTAGAAAATGAAATTTCTCTGATTTTGAAAAGAATTTCTCTGGGTCTGGGAGAATTTCTCCGGAAAGTCTAGAGAAATAATAGGAGTCCAGAGAAATTGTTGCGTGTTTGGTTGTTGAGAAAATGTGTGAAATGGAAAGAAACTTAAAATTTGAATATTATTAGGTTGAAGGTCTCGTGATGAAGATGGTGTAAAAGATGAAGTGGGTCTGAAAGATGAGTAGAGAATTTATCTGGGTTTGGGAGAATTTCTCTAGAATTTGTATTAGTGGTTTGCGTGTTTGGTTGCTGATAAAATGTGTGAAATGGGAAGAAACCAAAAATTTGAATATTATTAGGTTGAAGGTTTGTGATGAAGATGGTAAAGAAGATGAAGTGGGTCTGAGAGATGAGTAGAGAGCTAGCAAATGGAATTTCTCTAATTTTAAAGAGAATTTCTCTAGGTTTGGGAGAATTTCTCTGGGTTGGGAAAGTCTAGAGAAATTCTGGGAGCCCACTAGAGAGAATTTCTCTGTGAAATCCAGAGAATTTCTCTGAATCTAATTTTCTCTAGATTAATTTGAGGGACTTTAGACATTATGAAAATACTAGATGTCCTTTATGCTATAAAATCTTAATATCAGGAATCCTAAAAAAAATTCCGTAGTTAAAAGCTAGCTTTTGATTTTTTTTGAAAAAATGTGTAAAAAAATAGAGAAATAATATGACTCAAAATAGATTAAAAATCAAAATTTGATTTTTAACCAAATTCTCAAATTAGGCCAAAAATGATCATGGATAATATAATGCTAAGAAATTTAAAATAATATTGAAAACTTATATAAATATAGTACAAAATTTGTAATAAATTTTTTTTATTGAATTTTTAATATTTTTGCAATAAGGTTTGTTTTGGGTATGTTTATTTTTTATTTATTAAAAAATGTATAAAAAATAAAAAAATAAAATATAACTCAAATTAATTAATAATTTTTTAATTCTTTCCAAATTAATCCTAGTGAAAAGTGGTCAAAGTGACAATGATGGTGTTTCGTACGAATTATGGAAGTATATTATATTTCATTTTATTATGAGAGTTTGTATTAAACTATATAATATACTTTTTTATTTATAATTGATTCAATATAAATAATTTAAATAAGTTGAAAAATTATTTTTTCAAAAACTAAGTGAGTAACGCTTTTAATTTTTAATTTAAAATAATTTTCACTAGCAAAAATATTTTGGAATTCTAAAATATGAGATCTAAAAGAGTTCTAGAGGTGGCCGCACTACATTAATGTGATTAATGTGATGTTTTGACTTTTTTGGGGGTTTTTTTTTTTATTCTTATTATATTACTAAAGTTCTCTTTAAATTTTAAAATTTAGAACACTGTGTGGGTGTTTCGGAAGTTATTATTTTAATAGGTTATTTTAATTTTTAGTTATTTTAGTATGATAAAAATTTTATGTTTGGAAAGATGATTAAATTTTTTTATAATTAGATGTGATATTTATGAGAAAAAATATAAAATAATTATAAATTCAATATGATATTTTATTCTATTAACTATTTTAATTTATTTTATCATTTTAATCAAAAAAAAATTTAAAAAATTTCTTCTCAAAACACTCCCATATCATTGTTGTTTCCACTCGACACCCCAATGTGGGTGTAGATAAGATCTCCCAAGATAGCTTACGACCCCACTGGGAAGATATTGGAGTCTGACAAGACCCTTGTGTGCCACTTGGAGGTATGGGTGAGAGGCCACGTGGCTATCTTTCTTGTTAAGAAAAAGAAGATAGGAAATGTGAGGATGGGGAGTGAGTGGTGTTGTGATTGATGGATAACCCTCCTGCCCTGCACCAACTTTTCATCTTAGTTGGACCTTTCATCAATTAGAGTCTCTACAATTGATGGGTTAAAATATATGCTATGAAAAGTAGTTAAGTTAAGATTGTTTATGATGTACTTAAAAAAAAAAAAAACAAATAAATAAAAAATAGTTAATAATATTAAAAGTGGTGTTTTAATACAATTAATGATGTAGTAATGGGTCCTACTCACGGTCTATGCCTTGTTTTTATTTTATTTTATTTTATTTTTTGGCATTTTTAATGCATTAATGTTATTAGTGATCTTTTTTTTAATAGTATGAATCATATATAATAAAAAGTGATAAAAATAAGATCTAAAAATGTGTATTAAGGTGTGTCAAGAGTTTGTTAATTTTAGAGAATAAGTAGTGGTACATGAAATATATTAAAGTGTGTGTTAAGGAGTGTGTTAAAGAATATATATACATATATATATATATATATATACATATATGGAGAAATTTACAATGTGCATCCTTTCCAATGATGCACAATATAAAGAAATATGATTTTTTATGATGAACGTTATAATTGTTTGTGATATGCGTTATGACATTTTGTAGTAAAGTTATAAATAGCGAATTAATGATGTGCACCCTAAAGTTGGGAATGATAATATTACGATATTTTGTGATTTTTGTTATGACACTTTGAGATTTTGTTATAGTATTTTTCAGTGAAAAAAAAAGTTATGATTTTTATAGTGAAAAAGTTATGACATTTTAGGTTTAAGTTATGAAATTTTGTGAAAATGTTATGAAAAACATACCATATGCACCTTTTTAAAAGTGCACATTGTAACATCTCTCTCTCTCTCTATATATATATATAAATAGTTAGTAGTAGCTGGAGAGGCCAGTCAACCGGTCAGACCTTTTTTTTTTTTTTTTTACTTGAAGGGTCCGGACGTCCAAGGGGATGATTGGCTGGACATTCGGCCGGACAACTCCACTGTTTCTCTCTCTCTCTCTCTCTCTCTCTCTCTCTCTCTTCTCTCTCTCTCTCTCCCTCTCTCTCCCTCGCTGGCTAGAACGCTGATTGCAATTAACATACTATTTAATATCTGACACTAACTTTGACCACTAATGTTGTCCTTAACAGCTCCACTGTGAAGCTTAAAGTGAAAATGGCTGGCTGAAATTTAGCAGCTGACACCAATGAGTGGACTAACATGTCCACTGCTGAAGCTCTAAGTGATCAACCAAGCATTGCCAACTAGAACCCAACAATAACCTCTTCCCTAAATTTAAGAGTAAATTATATTCCCTCCGTCTCAAACTAATAGTTATTTTTTTAAAAATTTAACTTTTTTTGATAGTATAATTATTATATTTTAAAAATATTAATTTTTAAAAATTACCTTTTAATAGTATGTTTTTTTTAAGAATATCAATTGTCATATTATATTTTTTTATGTTATTAATGAATTTAAAAGAATGATAAAATAGTAAATTCATATTATTTTATTCTTTAATTTTTGAAAAGGGACTAATATTTTGGGATAATGAAAAATAAAAAAAATGACTAATATTTTGGGGATGAAAGAAATACTTAAAAAAACATATTATTTTTATAATTTTAAAAATTATATTTCACTTTTTTTTTTATTTTTAATCGCATAATAAATAATTTATTTTAATAATAAATTATTAATTTAATTAATAATTTTAATAATATCATTATATTTCAATTAACAATTTAGATAATTTTTAGGGCAAATTACAAACACCCCCCTCGAGGTTTAGTAAAAATACAAATTCCCCCCTGAGGTTTGAAAAATTACAAATTGCCCCCTAATGGTCAAATTTTCATAACAAATTAAGAAAAATTAGGGGGGAATCTGTATGAAAATAAAAACCTCAGGGGGTAATTTGTTATGAAAATATAAACCACAGGGGGCGGGATGTAATTTCTCAAATCTCAGGGGGGAATCTGTATTTTCACCAAACCTCGAGGGGGGTGTTTGTAATTTGCCCTAATTTTTAATAGCATAGTTAGAGATTTCATTTTATCTATTAATTCTGTTAAATAAAAAATTTTGACAAGAGTATTTGTAATTTTCAGAATTACAATGCAATTCATTTTTTAAACAAATCTCGGGAGTGTATTTGTAATTTATCTTAAATTAAAGTTAAATTAAAAATATATTATAAGAAAATAAAATTTAAATTTTGTCAAATTTAAACTCTATTTTTTTGATTTATTTTTAATTTAAATCATTCTACTTTTGGTAAGTAAATGTGACCAAAAAAAATTAATATCTTAGACATTTTATATATACTTACATTAAATTTAATGATTAAAATATATTCCTTTCATTAGTTTTACTTAAAAATAAATAAAAAATTATTATTCAAATTGATAAAATTAAAAATTCATGATTTATTTTATTATAAGGGTGAAATCCTTAATTTTATTGTTATTATTTTTTGTAATTTTCCCTAAAAAAATTGTTTGAATATGGAGTTTATCAGTAATCTCGTTTCGATAATTTAAATTATTTATTTTGTTAAGTTTTGCGTGTATATCATTTATAAAAAAAAAAATTTAAATCGATTCAATAATCATAATTTTTTTATTTTGTCTCATTTGTTTTTAAAAATAGACTACAATTATATTTTAAAAATAAATTCTTATTTTTAAAAAAATAAAAATGATAAAATTAAAATATAAAGATTATTAAATCGATTTAATTTTATTCATAAATAAAATACACTAAAGAATTTATAAAATTTACAATAAACACTTTAAATAATAAAAACAACACTTGACCGTGCGACTAAATGATTTGAATAATGCTATATATTCTAATTGGTATATTAATTAATGTATTAATGAATGATGTAATATAATTTTAAAGATTTTAAATTTTTATAATTTATATAATAGGTGAAATCATAATTTTTAAATGATAGTATCATAACTACATTAATGTATTAATTAATATATTAATTATTGCGTGTAAGATTACCAAACAATACTAATATATTAATTATTAGGGCAAATTACAAACACCCCCCTCGAGGTTTGGTGAAAATACAGATTCCCCCCTGAGATTTGAGAAATTACATCCCGCCCCCTGTGGTTTATATTTTCATAACAAATTACCCCCTGAGGTTTTTATTTTCATACAGATTCCCCCCTAATTTTTCTTAATTTGTTATGAAAATTTGACCATTAGGGGGCAATTTGTAATTTTTCAAACCTCAGGGGGGAATTTGTATTTTTACTAAACCTCGAGGGGGGTGTTTGTAATTTGCCCTAATTATTACCTAAACGAATTTAATCTTTAAAAAAATAAAGGCCATATGACATAGCAATTGTGTCCTTGCAAGCTTCTTTGAAAATTTGACAACAACAATGCTACATATCATTAAATTTCTATCATTAACATTATCATTAATGATATGATAAGTAAAAACAAAAAAATAAAATAAAAATTAAGACACAAAACACATGTGGCAGTGGGTGGGACCTACTACCACATCCCTAGTGCAATCACTAATTAGTGGTCTGCATCATTTTTCATTTGATAATTCCTCGCCTGGGAAATACAAAATTTAGGGAGTTTTTGAAAAGTGATAATTTTAATTAATTTTTATTTATTTATGAAACAGTTTGGATTGAGAGCTCTAAAAGAGCTGCTTTTAATAGCAGCTGTAATGAGCTGGCATGGAGTGAAAAAAAAGAAATTTGAAACATACATCACATTAGTAATGCGTGGAATCACTACCAGCTCATTAGAGCTAACTTTAGAGCTCAAAAATTAGAGTTTTAAAGTATTTTTCTTTCAGTAATGAGAGAATTAATTTTGGTGTTCTAAGGGAATACTAATGACATGGCAAGGAGAAAAAAAAAATCAATCAAACAAACAGACAAACCAAGACCAAAACATCACATCACACTAAATGGGACTCACTACCAAAACTTAATAAAATAAAATGTCACATTTAAATTATAATCATTTTATTTTTTCTCTCATAAAATAAAAAATACTAAAAAATCATATTAAAAAGTAGAGAATATGACGTCAAAAAGTCACTACTCCAAGGCCCTTGCTTTATTATTTCATTTGTTATTATTATTATTATTGCATTCTCATTATTTCATTATTTCTTTGCCACTATTTTATATCTTCTAGTGTCATTCACTCTATTTAGTTTGGGGTTTTAAAAATAATTTTTTGAGTTTTTAATTTTTTTAGTCACATTTTCTAGTATTTTAATGTTTTTTTTTAAAAAAAAATTAGATCTACTTAATTTAGAAACACTAAAAAGAATAAAATTGTACAAAAAAAAAAACTTTAAACAAAATTGTATTGAATTTTTGTATTTTTTTTTTGTATTCAATGAATTTTTGAAAGATTTTTACACAAATTTTATACTTTTTAAATATATTTAGATTAAGTGAATAAAAAAAAATGATTGAAATATTAAAAAAATTACTAAAAATAAAAAAATATAGATTGAAATTTCAAACAGAGTAAATATCTTTATTTATTTATTTTTATTGTGTTTTTTTTTATCTCATAAATATAGGATCAAGAAAATTATTTTATGCTCAGCTTTTTGAGTGTTTAGGGTTCGAATATATCAAATTTCAATTTTATTTTGGAAAATTTGTTTATAATCTCATATTAAAGAATGATGATTTATTTAGTCCCAAATATTTTCTTATAAACCAATTAGTCCCACTGATTTTGAAAACGTAGATTCAATATATTACTTAAAAATTAGATTTACAATTATACCCTTATTTCTATTATATTTCTTTCTTCTTTATTTTTTTTTTCCTTTTCTTTTGTGCTAGATAGATAAAGTACACAATTTATGGGAATTAAATTTTGGATGAAAAAAATATGAGAATTTCTTTTTATTTGGAAAAAAAAAATTTCAAAATGAGTACAAAAATGATTCAAACATTCCAAAAGAATGTGTGATTCTTCAAATATTTCAAAAGGAATACAAAAACTCCTCAGTAAGTTTTAGGCAAATGTATAATTTCAAACTGTAACACTCTAATGTAACAGTCAAACGTAACACTTCAATATAACACTCCAAAAAAAATCTTTAGTGTACTTTTCTTAAACGTAACACTCTAATATAACATTCCAAAAAAACTCTTCAATGTAAAAACTCCAATATAACATACAAAAAAAACTCATTAGTGCACTTTTTTCAAACATAACACTCTAATATAATACACCAAAAAAAGGATGTGAGATTCTTCAAACAATTCCAAAAAGATGTGGGATTCTTCAAACCATTTCAATAGGAGTACAAAAATTCCTTTATAAACCTTGAGCAAATTTATAATTTCAAATTGTGAGTGTTATGTTTGCAAAAAAATATATTAAGAATTTTTTTAGCGTTTTTGTGTGTTAAATTGGAGTGTTATATTTGAGATTACATTGATTGGAGTGTTAGGTTTGAGAAAAGTACACTAAGAAGTTTTTTTGGAGTGTTATGTTTGGAAAAAGTATACCAAGGAGTTTTTTAGTGTATTATATTTGCGTGTGTGGGGGCCGATTAAGTTATTTCATAGGATGGCCGAATATACTAAAGAAAGAAAGAAATTAGATAGTGTACAATACAGCTCCAGCCCCGAGGGGAAGAGGTCGAATAGCTAGATCGGCCTCTATCAGTTGTAAATAAAGTCGAATATGAACGTATAGCCAGGTGAGTGACTGTTTACTGAATAAAGGGTGGGCCCAACGATCAACATCGAGGACGACTATAAATAAGAGGAGCATCAACCAAAAGAGGTATGTGAGAACTAGCTTGCTTAACTTAAGATACAAGCAATCGAGAGAGTATACACTGACTTATCCGTTGGAGTGCTAATTCCGGCACTCCCGACCGGAGTGTTCATTCCTTTTCAGGTCACTAGCTGAGGATCTCGAGCGTCCTAGTGGATCAAAAGAGTATTTCCAAACCACTTCCCCACAATTGGCGCCATCTGTGGGAATACTCAAGTACATCCATGGCGGGTGTGGCGGAAGATCCTCCAGTAGTCGCTGGCGACCCTACGCCACAAGACGAAACCACTCCAAGCAACATGCTTGGCCAGAGAATATTACCGCAAGAAGGGTCTTGAACTTCGATTCACCCTCAACATCAGCTCATGAGACAATGCAAGCGATTATGGAGCAAGCGAAGCAAAATGAACAGAGGTTGGAAAACACGATGGCTAAGAACGAGCGCCTTCGACAAGATTTGGCCTTGGAAGTGGCAAAATCCCAACAAGCCGTGCACCAAGACCCGGGATGACCTCTGAGAAGGAACGGCCGATGATCTCGAATTCAGAGACATGATAGTGGCGGTGGCTCTGACTCATCATCCCCAGAATCTACAAAGAAGGGACGAGTCGACATCTCCAGTTCTTCTGAGGGAAGTCCGCATAAACGGAAGAAGCGAAGAAGAAATGATTCAGATGAAGAGGATCAACATGACCCCTTTGTACGACGGATTGCAAGGGCAGTGCTACCCAAAAAATTCAAAGCACCGTCATTCACCTTGTATGATTGTAAATCAGACCTCCACTGATCACATTCGCCATTACAAGCAAGCCATGACGCTTCATGCAGACGACGAGGCCCTCATGTGTCGAATATTTCTGAGCAGTTTGGGACCACTAGCTGTTAGGTGGTATTATAAACTGGAGCCGGCTTCGATCAAGAGCTTCCACCAACTCCAAAAATACTTCAGGGCAAGGTTTATCACTAATGAGGTCCAGCCGAAGCAAGCCGATTCTTTGTGGGCAATGCAAATTCTACCGAAGGAAACCCTTCGTGCATATTCAGCGCGGTATTGGGAATGTTTTAATCTAGTTGATGACGTCTGCAATGACTCCATGGCAATTACCGCCTTCAAAATGGGGTTATATCCAGACAGTGCCCTTCGCAGTTCTTTGACCAGACGGCCCCCAAAAACGGTCTGGTCGTTGATGCAAAAAGTTAAGGAATACTACAAAGCAAAAGACGATGCCCTCCAGGTCAAAGACAGGCATAAAGCCACTAAGTCGATCCTGCCTGAAGTCATGCAGCCAATAAACGTTATACCACCACGAAGCCCTGAATCACGGAATCAGGCTAAGTGAGATAGAAGATGAATTCACGCTGATCAAACAACCAACGCCTACACCGAGCTAATAAGCAGTTTTAAGTGGATAGCAGGCGCGCGAGGTGCGCTGACAAGAAATACACGGAGTTATCGGAGCTGATCAGTGTGGTTATGGCTAAGGTTCAACACCTTCCGTTCTTCAAATGGCCATAAAAAATGGTGGGATCTCCCGACACGAGAAGACGGGATAGGCGGTGCGAATATCACAAAGATCACGGTCATGATACCGACAGTTGCTATGCTTTGAAAGACCACCTTGAGAAGTTGGTACAAGACGGTCAGCTCCAGCAACACGTCCGAAAGAACAACTCAACCAAAACAGTTGCCCTACGGCAGGATTCACCTCCACTCGGCGTCATCCATATGATATACAGCCTGCCAACAGCCCCAACCGTGCATGTAATTCAGTCACGTCCAGGCCCTCAAAAGCAAATCACACCAGCAAAGCGGCCCTATGAAGCTCTGAATATTACCTTCAACGATTCTGATTTGATCGGCGTAACACTCCCCCACATTGATCGAACTACGCGTAAATCGATTCACCGTTGAACGCATTCTCATAGACCAAGGGAGTACTTCGGAGGTTATGTATTACAAGACCTTCATCAAACTTGGGTTCGCCGAGTCAGACTTGTCTTCGGCTCCTTATCCATTATTCGGTTTCAACGCTAATCCAGAATACCCATTGGGCAAAATCACACTACCAGTTCGAGCGGGCTCCCGAACAGTGGATGTGAAATTCTTAGTCGTCAAGCTGCCTTCGCCGTATAATCTCATCATAGGGCGAACTTGGTTGAATACCATGCAGGCCATGCCAAACACCTATCATCAACTGCTCCGCTTCCCGACAAAACGAGGCATTGAGCAAATCCGTGGTTCCCAGAAATCGACACACGCATGTTATCTCCTTGCTGCAAAGACACCAAAAGAGTTGGAAGTGAATTCTATTGAGGTGCCAGATCGAGAGAGCCTCGACGATGTTGGGCGGCTCCCAAGTGAAAAGGCCACGGAAGCCCTGGATCGAGTTGAAATTGACGGGAATCAAGACAGGTTCTTCGTGGTCGACGTCTCCCGGAATGAAGCCGACAGGCTGCAGCTAATTTCCTTCTTGCTCAGCAATCTTGATGTATTTGCGTAGACACCACATGAGATGCCAGGTGTGGATCCGTCTGTTTCGCAGCACCGTTTAAACGTTGATATAGACATCTCCGAACGCCCCGAGAGGGTGAGTCCCGTTCTGTTCATATTCGGCTCGCTACAGTTCGGACTCTCGAATTGTCACAGTTCTTAATCTGAACCAAAGAGTCCAAATCTAGCAAATCGTTTTGAGAAAATAGATTTTTTTGTAAAGAAGTGCCAAACATGGACTGCTTTACTAGATACAGAGTCGCCACCTAAATATTTTCTTTTGGGAAATTTAGGAAACCCTGACTCAGTGCCAAAGGCCACGTGTCCGTCATCACCAAAGTTGCCTCAGCTCGGGAACTTGGGTACGATTGGGGAAGGTCAGCTATGAGCACCTCCGCTCACCCGACCAAAGATCCGCCTCTACTAACCATGATATCTTGTTTTGAAAACATTATATGCTCTTATTCCGGTTATTAGCCTAGAATTACTATGTTATGCGCACAGCAAACAAGTATAGACCAAATCGCCTAAATTGGAACAAAACATTTCATGTTTGTTTATTGGAGAATGGTTTGATGGTGCTACCCGCGAGTAGGCTAAGACATGGATTCTGCCACCCTCGAGTGGGCTTAGAAAATATGGTTTTGCCACTCTCAAGTGGGCTTAAAATTCGCATCCAATGCATTGTTCCAATTTAAGTAACCCAACCTTCACCCACAGGCATTCAGGCAGTTATAACACGTAAGCACATAGCCTCATGATAAGCATGCTGTCATGGCAAACACTTACGCTCATGCAAGATGCTAAAGCATAAAAGCTTACCTAGTACTCCGAGCCAAAACAGAAACTAGTTAGTAATCATATGCATGATCCTAGTTCATGTTAAGATGGCTAATGCAACACATGCAAAATGCAACTAAGATGGGCTCGGCTAATCTACAATGACATGTGAAATGCTACAACTAACACATATTCAATTTGAAATTGGAATACAAATGCAGTTAGAATGATGCGCCGAGCCCGGTGCATGCAAAATGAATGAATGGATGCAAACGTGCTATCATACTGTATGCTAATTGAAACATGCCCTAGGCTAACCATCGAAAGCTAGTAAATAAAAGGGAAAAAAGACGTGGGGTTGGGAGACATACGCACACTCACGCACACTTATTACACAATTGCCCTCACTCGGAGGGTCCAAATAAATATTACAGTCCGAATAAATAATACTAAATTAATTATTACAAAATTTCTAATTAATTAATAAAAAAAATTAAATGCATAAAGAAGGTGGCCACAGCCCCACCTCGGCATGCGTGAATGATGCATGCTTGACTCGTCTCGCCCGAAAAATCGCTGCCATAGCATTGTTACCTCTATTAACACTGCCCTGCTCCTCTGAGGACTGTGAAAATTCTTGGGGCACCTCTGAACTGATTCCTGATCACTCTGGAATATCACCGGCCAATTCAAAGCACCACCGGCCATGGGGATGGGCTTATCGGCTAACTGTTGTACCACCGGCCAGCCACCGATGGTCGATCGGCACTATAGGTGGCCGGCCGGCCATTGCTTCCTACAGAATCCTGCAGTTGACAGCAACAGAGGGCAAGCAGTGTATGGCATGGAATTTTCAAGCAAATGTGAGCATGGCCACACTCCCTATCATGCAATGGACTCAAGGGAGCATGGCCCTCGACCCTCGGGTCATCAATTGCACATTTCGATGCGTGATGGCCTAAGAGGCCAAGTTAGCAAATCGATGTCAATGCATGCAACAAACAAATGAAAGCTTCACGCCCTATCATGTAGGGATTAAGGGTGTCGGCGACCGAGGATCGAGGCGCGTTACGTCATTTTGAGTACGAACGCACCTCATCCCTCGTGCTTGGTTTGACACCCCAAACCAAGCAAAATGTAATGCATGTATGCAATATGGCTCGAGTATGCAAAATAACTCAAGCTAGCAAAGCACGTCAAATGTAAACACCAACCAAACATGCAAATATGCAATGTGCTAAGCATGCAATGTTACAATGCTACCTAGATAGACAACTAGGCAAAATGATAATCATGTAATAATGCATTAACTACAAGGATGCAATAATCATGCAATATGATGATCATACTACAAGACACAAATGCATGGACTTACACTAGGATGGAGGAACCTTAGCCACACCCCAAAATAGTGGCCAAAGGTACTAAAATGATGGTGCCAACATGCAAGACAAGCATGCAAACCAATGGGCCTAAGACTAAAGCATAAAAGCCAACTTTCAAGCGCACTTAAAAGAAGACAAGCATGGACATTAGACCAACAAAATAAAAGCTATGGCATGTTAGAATGAGCCCCAAAACCCACTTAGATGGCATCCCAAATGTCTAAACATGGTGGCAAACACAATGACCAACTTTTGAGGCACAAAACTACAACATTTCAAAGCATTGAAAGAGAGCCAAATGCAAGTGTAAGACCACATTACATGGACTGAAATATGATCTCAAATGATGCCAAATTATGGGAATAAGCCAAGTAAAGCATGCTAGTGACCCACACATCCAAGGCTCTTAAGCCAAAATGCATGGTGGCTATATCAAACATGGAAAATATGACCAAATCAGTACCAAACAGTCATTAAGCATGGAAAAATATGACCTAAAGATTCACAAAGCTGAGCCAAAACATGCAAGCATGATGGTCCAAAGACAATATGCATTTCTAAGCAAAATAGAGGAATACAAGGAAAGTGTATTATGCATGCAAGGGGTCAACAAACCAACATGGGACAAAGGTAAAACATGCTAAATAAACACCAAATAACCTCTGAAATAAAGCCGCACAAAGCTAGGCATGCATGCTACCTTTATAAGCCTTAAACATAAGCTAAATAGACACAAAGGGGAGAGGGGTGTCCCTCCCCTATGCAAGACCTCAAAACCTCTTCTTCACCACTGAAAATCCACTGGATTTCAGTGGTGAGAAGGCCAATGCACAAAAGGTTCAAAGCTCAATCAAAGAGGGGACAAAAGGGGGCCAAACAAGGCCTAAGAGGGAGAGGTCGACCCCCAACACCAAAGTGACCTTAATGAAAGGTCTTAAGCATAAAAATACAAGACTTTTTTCAGTTATACACAAAGTCTAAAACAGTAAGCAAGATAGGCTAAAGGCTAGTGCAAGATTGGAGAATATAAAGTAAGTAATGTTACCCTTGAAGAACCCTTGAAGAACAGCAAGCTCAGGCTCCTTCTTATGATCAAAATCAGCTCAAAGCTTCAAGAACAAACCCTCAAGGCCTCCCAAGTCGAAGTATGGTGTAATAGTGTGTGTTTTAGTGCAATACTATGAACTAAACACACTTTTGGGCTATAAAACACACACAAAATGAAAAGAGAGAAGGAGATATAGAGAAAGTGTATATCAGATATATATCTATATCTTGCTCTGATTTTTTGCTCAACCAAGACAAAGGAAGGGGGAGGCTCCTTATATAGACAATGAAAAAGGTTAAGCTTCTAAGGGAAGCTAACAAAGGGGTCAAGGCTTCCTAAAGAAGCCAAGGCAAAGGGGCCAAGGCTTCCTTAGGAAGCTGGGACAGGTGTCCGAGCTTCTTGAGGAAGCTAAGACAAAGGTCTAAGCTTCCTCAAGAAGCTAGACCAAAAAGGTGCAAAAGGGGCAAAACAGCCACGCTCGTGCATGGGGAGAAGGGTCCGTGCATTCCAGCTGGCACAGCTGGCTTGCACCATGCCTGAAAAAGGCAAAAATGTGGCATTGGCCAGAAAAGGAGGCCATCGGCCAAACAGATGGTCGGCCGACCACACCAAGTGCCGACCGGCCAATAGTATATTTCACCAATGGCCGGTAGCAATAATACACGGCCGATGGCCTCAATCCAAGGCCGGTGGGTGTCAAGGGTAGCTAACAAGCTACTCTCTACCCTCAGGTACAAAACACACAAGTCCTTGGTGCAAAACCAAGCACAGAACAAGCAAGTCGAGAGATCCTGAGGCAAGGCGCGTAGCCGAGACCTCCGGGAACTCAAAACAAACACGAGCATGGATGATCACCGAGTGTTCAAATGGTGACGTCTAAGTCTTGAGGACGGTCAAAAATAGGGTGTCTACAGTTGACCCTAGATGCAAGCCGATTATTCAGAAAAGCTAGTGGTCAGCCGTAGAACACACTACTACCGTTGTTAAGGAAGTTGACCGGTTGCTCGATGCCGGGGCAATCCGAGAAGTTACCTACCCTACATGGCTGTCGAACACTGTAGTTGTTAAGAAGAAAAATGGAACTTGGCGTGTTTGTGTGGATTTCACGAACTTAAATAAAGTTTGTCCCAAGGATTGTTTTCCTCTCCCCAAAATAAACCAACTTGTAGATGCCACGGCGCGTCATCAACGCATGAGCTTCCTCAATGCCTGCAGAGGCTACCATCAAATCGCCATGCATACAAAGGACCAAGACAAAACTGCATTCCTCACCCCAAGAGGAACCTATTGCTATAAGGTTATGCCTTTTGGGCTGAAGAATGCAGGGGCAACTTACCAAAGACTAGTCACCGCCATGTTCAAGGAGCAACTCGACCGTACTATGGAAGTGTACATTGACGATATGGTGGTTAAGTCCAGAGAAGAGCAAACTCATCTAGCCGATCTGGAGGAGACATTCGGCATTTTACGAAAGTACAAAATGAAGCTGAACGCTTCCAAATGTGCATTTGGGATCGGATCCGGCAAATTCCTTGGCTATATTGTCAACCACCGAGGAATCGAAGCCAACCCAAGACAAATCAAAGCAATCTTGGAACTCGGCTCCACTCGATCGGTGAAAGAGGTTCAGAAGTTGATGGGGATGGCCGCCATACTCAACAGGTTCATTAGTCGTTCCACAAATCACTGCCGACAATTCTTTCACACCCTACGGCAGGGTAAGGCTTTTGAATGGACCTCTGAGTGCAAAGTCGCTTTCAACGGTCTGAAGACCTACCTCCGATCAGTTCCACTCTTGACAACACCTTCAGCAGGTGACCCGCTCATTTTATAGCTAGTAGTCTCTGACCGGGCCGTCAGCGCCATACTGTTAAAGGATGAGCTTGGGGAGCAACGACCAGTGTATTATGTGAGCAAGGCAATGGTTGATGCCGAAACACGTTACCTTCCGTTGGAAAAACTCATCCTAGCCCTCATCATGGCAACAAGAAAACTGATGCATTACTTTCAGGGGCATACCATCGGGATATTAACGGACTACCCCCTCCGGGTAGTACTTTGCAATGAAGAAGGATCAGGGCGCGTTTCAAAGTGGGCTCTTGAACTCGGCCAGTACGATATTCAGTTCCTGCCTAGAACCTCAATCAAGGGGCAAGTGCTTGCCAACTTTGTGGCCGAATTCACTAGGGTCTTGCCGACTTGAAGTCTGATCAAATTCAACCTAAGCCGAACTAGAAAATTTATGTTGGGGACATTTGGCAGTTGTACTGTGATGGATCGTCCAATCAACGCGGTAGCAGAGCCAGAGTAGTGATCATGGCTCCCAATGGAGCAATAATTGAGTAGGCTGTCAAACTCGGCTTCGAAGCATCGAACAATAAGGCCGAATACGAAGCCCTGCTAACCGGCTTGCGGAATGCACATCTCCTGGGTGCTCGGCGTTTGCTTATATTTTGTGATTCAAAACTTGTGATCAATCAACTAAAGGGGGAGTACGCGGCCAAAAACGACCGTATGACCGCTTACATGAAAACGACAAATTCCTTACTGGCAAAATTTGATCATCATGAATTGAACTAAATAACCCGTGATCAGAACATACATGCAGACGCCCTGGCTTGCCTAGCCTCCACTATTAACTCAGAGATTAAACGAACAATTAAAGTGGGTTTCATCCCTAAGCCGAGCATTGACCCTTCAGAAGAAGTCCAGATTAATGTCATAGAGTCAGGTCTGAGTTGGATGGACTCCATTGCTGCATTCCTATCTTCTGAATAGCTCCCGTCGGATAAAAAAGAAGCACACAAGCTGCAAAACAAAGCTCTGCAATACTACTTGGATCCGCAAGGAAAGCTTTACAAAAAATCCCTTTTTGGCCCATACCTAGAATGCGTTCATCCGAATAAAATCGAAGAACTCCTAACTGAAATACATGAAGGTAGCTGTGGTACCCATTCTGGCAGGCGCTCTTTGGCCCATCGAGCTGTGACACAGGGGTATTATTGGCTAACAATGAGAGTTAATGCCGGATGTTATGTTAAAAAATGTGAACAGTGCCAGAAGTTTTCTTCCTTAACCCATCTGCCTGCTGAAGAGTTAAGCTCTATAACCAGTCCTTGGTCGTTCGCCCAATGGGGACTTGACATCGTTGGACCATTGCCTCGCGCCCCGGGCAACAAGCGATTTTTGATTGTCGCAACAGATTATTTCACAAAATGGGTGGAAGCGGAGGCACTAACGCACATTCGAGATACTAATGTGAAGCGTTTTGTATGGAGAAATATCATAACACGATTCGGCATTTTGAGAGCACTTATTTTAGGCAACGGCACCCAGTTTGATTACGGTGTCTACTGAGAACTGTGCAGCAAGTATGGTATTCGGCCCTATTTTTCCACCCCGACTTATCCTCAGAGTAATGACCAAGCTGAAGCCTCCAACAAATCTATTCTGGACGGCATCAAGAAGAGACTGGAGAAGCTAAAGGCAAATGGGTCGATGAATTGTCGAGTGTGTTATGGGCTCATTGCACTACTCCGAGGTGGTCCACCGGGGAGACGCCGTTCGCTTTGTGCTTCGGAACGCAGGCAATCATCCCTTTGGAGATCGGCCTCCCAACCTTGAAATCAAAAGTTTTTTATATGGGCTGAAACGACATGATGCTGGCCTTGGATTTGATTCTGATTGAAGAATGAAGAGACCGTGCCCTTGCATCCATGGCACGGTACCAGCAGCAGCTTGCTAAGTCGTATAATCAACGTGTTCAGCTACGCCGCTATATACCAAGAGAGTTGATCCTGAAGAAAGTGCTTCCAGCCGCCAGGAATCTGGCTGATAGAAAATTGGGTCCTAACTAGAACGGCCCCTATCAGATCGACTCAATCGCGGAAGTAGGGGCATATAGGCTCAAAGACATGTCTGGGAGGAGTCTGCCACAGCCTTAGAATTCAACGCACTTGTGTAAATTTTATCATTAAACCCGACCTGTGGGGCATGATACTTGTTTTGAATGGTTTACCATGTACATATTTCACTTTTGCAATGCAAAATTTCCTGTTTTCTCATTGCGAAATTTAGTTCAAAAGTCTTTCGGATTAAGCCTCTGGATTCGGAGCGCCCTTTGTGAATCTCACGATTGGCCAAGACAAAAAAGCCTCCGAATTCGAAGCCCTATCCGTGTAGGTCACGTTTGGGCCGAATAAGACTCCGGATTCGGAGCGCCCTTCATGGATATCACGATTGGCCAAGATCTAAGCCTCTGAATTTGGAGCCCCACCTGTGCAAGTCACGTTTGGGCCGAATAAGACTTCGAATTCGGAGCACCCTTCGTGGATATCACGATTGGCCAAGATCTAAGCCTCTGAATTCGGAGCCCCACCCGCGCAGGTCACGTTTGGGCCGAATACGACTCCGCATTCGGAGTGGCCTTCGTGGATATCACGATTGGCCAAGATCTAAGCCTTCGAATTCGGAGCCCCACCCGTGCAGGTCACGTTTGGGCCGAATAAGACTCCAGATTCGGAGCACCTTTCGTGGATATCACGATTGGCCAAGATCTAAGTCTCCGAATTCGGAGCCCCATCAGTGCATGACACTCGTGGGCCGATAAAGCCTCCGGATTTGGAGCGCCCTTCGTGGAGATCACGATTGGCTAATATCTAACCCTCTGAATTCGGAGCCCCACCCGTGCAGGTCACGTTTGGGCCGAATAAGACTCCGGATTCAGAGCACCCTTCGTGGAGATCACGATTGGCTAAGATCTAACCCTCTGAATTCGGAGCCCCACCCGTGCAAGTCACGATTGGCCAAGATAAAAACGCCTCATTCGTGGTCACGTGTCCTGAATAAAACTTTGAATCCGAAGCGCCCATCCGCGCATGACGCTCCTGGGCTGAATAATAATCTGGATTCGGCGTGCTTCTCATGAATATGACGATTAAAAAGCACACGTTGTTGACAAAAGTTGAAACATGCAAGCATTTAAAATGAAGTGTTTCATTACATTGACCGATTGGCTCAGAATGTATAAGGTTAAATTGAAACATGCAAACATTTAAAACAGGGTGTTTTATTAAAATAACCAATAAATACATAATTTGCACCCAATATGTGTTGAAGCATTTATAATATGTTCAATTTTATTTGGCGTCACCCTCGTTGTCACTCTTCTCGATTTCGAAAGCGCCAAAGGAAAAGTGCTGACGTTGGTATAACGGCGACGCCGATTCAACGCCTGTTTCTCGGAGAGCCTCTACGGCTTGTAGAGCCTTAATCCACCCGTGCCTGAAACCCTGATTCTCACATCAGCATACTTCCTCAGCGAGTTTCTCCTTAGTCTTGTCTATCCCGACTTTCCGGCCATCGTGGAAGCCTTTCTCATAACCCCTGGACCTCGCAGTCTCTACTGCAAACATGCTTGTCGTATCACGATCGGCAATCACATAACTTATCAGCCATTGGGTCACCATTTCCTCCACAACCGGGTTAGATTGGCCGGCCGCACGCGACTTGGCAGTTTTGGCCTTCCTTAGCTCGCGCTCGACTTTCTCCCCGCGAGCCTCCAAGTTTCGAATTCGTTCGTTCTTCTGCTCTGTCTCCCGCCGCGCGACACGTAGACGCATGCTGATTTCATAGATGGTATACAGCCCTTTAACCGCTCATGAATTCCCTCTCGAAACACCTCGAAGTTAGGTCGGCCAACCATCGACTGCTGGACTTCTGGCAGAAAAATTTGCCGTGCAAATTCGACTGATACGTTCAGATCGCAGATGATGAAATCTGCCTCCGTCATCAGTTTGTTCCTGATGAAAACTAAAAAGATCAATGGGCGTGGTGTTTCACTAGCCTCACTTTGCGAACGAGGGGAGCTCCCCCGTTGGCGCTTCTCCTTCCTCGGTGACCTGCTTCGTCGACATGGAGAGTGGCGCCTCTCGCGTGCTGCAGATGCCCTACCTCCCGTACGAGGAGGTTTGCCACCTCAATTCATTGTAGAGTCCAGCTCAGCCAGCGTCCTACCCTCACCTTTACTGTTAAAGAATAGTCTAATTGACATTCACACTTTTTCGACAGAGTTGCTTTTTGGCACACTAATAAAATCTCCCACTCCCTTTTTAATCACTCAGGAGTGCACCACACTTCCAAGGTGACCTCATCAATGCGTGCACTCCATAGGCCACCGCTATTCGGCGTTCTTGATTCATTCCGAACTGGGGCAAGGTCAAATTTGTTAATCTTAACGGCTAAAGGCTGGCCGATCGAATCGGCTAAATCCCATGGCCCTGTGCTGAAAGGATCACGTGCCTTAGTCATCTCACGAACCGGCTACATTCGACGTTCCAGTTCATAACTGAGGCAAGGGCAGATTCGTTAATCTTAACGGTTAAAGACTGGTCGATCGAATCGGCTAAATTCCATGGCCTTGCGCCGAAAGAATCATGTGCCTCAGTCATGTCATGAACCGTCGATATTCAGCGTTTCAGTTCATAACTGAGGCAAGGACAGATTCGTTAATCTTAATGGCTAAGGGCTGGCCAATCGAATCGGCCAAATCCCATGGCCTTGTGTAGACATCCCATTTTTAACCGTCCTCAAGACTTAGACGTCATCGTTTGAACATTCGATGATCATCCATGCTCGTGTTCGTTTTGAGTTTCTGAAGGTCTCGGCTGTGCGCCTTGCCTTGGAGCCTCTTAACTTATCTGTTTTGTGCTTGGTTGTAGACCAAGAGCTTGTGGCTTTGTTTCTGAGGGAAGGGGGTGGCCTGCTGGCCAACCCTACAACCCATCGGCCAGGCCCTATGCCCATTGGCCGTGTCCTCTTTCCATCGGCCATCAGTGGTGGCCGATCGGCATCACTGATGGCCGGTCGGCACCTTTAATGGCCATTTTTTTGGCCGAGGCCCCTTTTTCTGCTTTTGCAGATATTTTTCTTCCAGCTGGTGCTAACTGTTGATCACTTTGTGTATCCTCCATACACGTGTATGGATGGATTCACACAAGCTTTAGCTTGTCAAGGAAGCTTTAGCTTGTGTTTTTCTATATAAGGGGAGGCCCTCCCCCTTCTCCAAGGTTCTAAAAATTTGCATTAGATCAAATATATCTCTCTCTCTAGAACTCTCTCTCTCTCTCTCTCTCCCCCTCTCTCTATATTGCTTGAAAGTGAGTGTTCTTCACACATTTTGCCTACAACCCTTAGCCAAACCTCTTGACCTTGGAGCTAAGATTCCATAGGACTTGTTTTAGCATCCTAAGCTTGGTTTTGGCTCAGAAAAGCTGCTGGTTTTACTGTTCTTCAAGGGTGAGTCACATATCTTCTTTTAAGCTTTGATTTGCTTAAGTACTTAGCCATCTTTGCATACTTCTTTTGGCTTAGCTTTCAACTGTAAAAAGCTTCATTTTCAAGTATTAAAAGTGTTTTTTTGAGGCCTCTTTGGTGTTGGGGGTGGTCTACCTCCTTTTGTGCCTTATTTTGCCTTATTTTGAGCCATCTCTTTAGGCCTTCGAGATCATCTTCTCTTGGCCTTTTAGCCACTAAAATCCAGTGGGTTTTCAGTGGTAGAAAGTGTGTTTTGAGGTCCCAAATGGATGGGGGTTGTCCCCCCTCCTTTTCTCTTGTGTGCTTGTGTTGATGGCTCATCAAAGTAGCATGTCCTTCTAGCATGTTTTGGCTCCATCTCAGCATGCCTTAGGCCTTATTTTAACATGATATAGCTCTGTTTTGGCTTGGTTTGATTACTTCTTGCATGCTCCTTGCACTTGTAGTGCAATCCTCCTCATAGCCTTAACATGCATCATGCTTTGGACCATTATTTTAGCATGTCTTTGGCTCCACTCTAGCTAGCTTTTACTCATGTTTTGCCATGCTTACGCTCTGTTTTAAGTTGTTTTGGTCATGCATGCCTTGCTTTGTATAGCCATAGTGCAATCTTGCTCACTAGCTTTGAGTTTCATAGTCTCTAGCATGGCTTACTTGAGTTGTTTGCATGCTTTGACCTCATCTCTAACATGATTTCAGTGTATGAAATGTGGTCATACTCTCCCATGCTTCACTCTTTCAATGCTTTTAGAAGGTTATGCTTTGTGCCTTAATCATGAGCCAATTTGTATGCTAGCTTGCCTAAGCCTTTTGGCTACCATCTTAGTGTGTTTTTGATGTTATTTTACCATGTTATAACTCTACTTTTTGTTGGTAAAGTCATCTCATGTTTGGTTTTGGTAGGTGTAGTGTAATCCTCCTCATTGGCCTTGCATGTATCATGTTTTATGCCTCTCATTCTAGCATATGTTGGCTATGTTCAAGCATGTTTCTAGCATTGTTTTGACCTGCCTTGGGAATATTTTGAGTCACCTTGGCCCTTTGGGGCTTCCTTGATAGGGCTATGGTACAAGTGCCTTTGCTAGCCTTAAGCTTTGTGACTCCTAGCATGCTTTATTTGTGATATGTGCATGATTTGGCATCATTTCTTACATGATTTCAGAGCATATTTCATAGCTACACTCTCACATTTGTCACTTCTTAATTGTGTTTGAGAGTTGACCCTTATGCCTAGTTCATGGGCCAATGCATGAGCATGCATTCTCTTACTTCTAATGCTAGCATTTCAAAACATCTCAGCCACTGTTTTGGCATGCATGAGGCTTGTTTGAGGTTGATTTGGTCCATTGGATATTGCATTACATAGCCCTAGTGTTGTGTCCTTCAATGTTTAAGGACTCTAACTTGCCATGCTCATGTTGTTTGCATATTGTTGCATTGCATTGTGTTTGCATGTTGTTGCATTGCATTGTGTTTGGAACGTTGTTGTATTGCATTGTGTTTGGATCGGATGTTGATCTAAACACGAGAAACGGGGGACGTTTCATACTTGAAGTGATGAAACGCGCCTCATTTCTCGATTGCCGACCCTCTTGATCAAGCATGATAGAGGTGGAGGCCCTTATGTGTTATTTGTGTGCATTCATTGACATTGAATTGTGCAAACTTGGCTTCTCGGCCATCGTGCATTGTGATGCTCGGTTGGTGGCCCGAGAGTCGAGTACCGCACTCCTTTGAGCTTGAGAAATGATAGGGAGGGTGGTTGTGTACACATTCTTTGCAAATACACTGCCATGTCTCTATTAGTGCTCTGTTGCAGCAAAAGAAGAAATTACAGGAAGCAGTGGCCGACCGACCATAAAAGCTGCCGACCGGCCACCAATGTCTGCCGGTCGGCTATCAAAAGTGGCTGATGGTCATAAATTCTAGCCGATGGCCACCATCTTTGGCCGATCATTCCTCAGTATGTTCCTAAGGTGGGTCAGAATTTTCAGAAGTACAGAAGAGTGCAAACAGAGGCATCATGAGGCACGGTAGTGGATTTTCGAGCAAAGCCGACCGAGCATGCATATCCCCTCGCTTCGTGAGGCCATTTGTTTAAATTGCTTAGCTAAACTAGTTGATTAGCTTAGTTATTTTGTAATTAATTAGTTAAGTGTTTAATTAATTATTTTGGCTTGTACTTAATTAACTTATAATAGTTAGTTGATTCAATTTGGTTTGTGATAATTAATTAACTTAGAATAATTAGTTAATTAGTTGATTTGTAATAAATTAGCTTAGTGTAGCTAGCTTAGCTTATTCTTTTGGACCCTCCGTTAAGAGGGCAATTTTTGTAATAAGTGTGCGTGTGTGTGATGCATGTTTTCCAACCCCATTTATTTCTCCCTTTTATTTAACCGCTTTCGATGGTTAGTTTAGAGCATATTTCGATTAGCATACTTATGTTTGTATAGACACCCCATTTTTGACCGCCCTTAAGACTTGGGCGTTACTGATGGTTTAGTTAGTGATGCAGGCTATGCAGAGCAAGTTCAATTTCTTCGGCAAGAGGAGAGTCAAATCCCAACCTCACACCCCATTTTGGACCAAAGCTATTTTGAATGGTTTTTAGACCTTAAAACCCTCTCTTTCAAAATATTTTTGAAATAAAGTTTCTACAATGCTCTAAGGCTCGCATTTTGTTAAATGATGCACTTTTCGGTAAACCGAGCAAGGACAAAGTGGAAATGGATGAAAGAGAGATGAAATCTTTGAAAAATCTTTTAAAACACCTTGTTTAGGGGTTTGGAGTTGAAGAAAAGAGGAGAAGAGGGAAGAAACCAAGTTGGAGAAGAAGATGGGCATGAATCGCTAAGAGAGAGTCGAGCGGTCCTCGCTAAATCAGGTCTATCTATCTCTGCACTTGAATTTAAGTTATGCGGCCACCATCATTGGAAATAAGACTTCCGGGGCTTTATTTTGCACTCAAGAATCTCCTAAAGCCGAGTCCGGATGGGGGAGATATGATTGGTTGAAGTTGGACATCATTTCGGTTGGACCAAAACTGAGCAACCTTCACTAAAAGAGGTATATCTCTTAGCACACATGGAATTTTGAGGTGAGGCTTCCAAATTTGGAAAGAAGACTTCTAGGGCTACATTTTAGGCTCAAGAATGACCTAAAAAGGAGTCCAGATAAAGGAATTAGGCTTGCTTCAAGTTAGGGGACTAGGGTTGATTTTTTCCATCGGCCTCTATGGAGGTCCATCGGCCACAATTTGACCTCAGCAGCTATGAGTCGGCCAAAAGTGAACCTTATCGGCCAAAAATGATGTCCGGTCGGCCAGAAGTGTCCAGAAAGCCCAGAATTGGCAGATATTTCTCCTCCAGCTGTTTCCAGCTTGTGCCACCTGTCCCAAATCAGATATTTCGACCAAAAAGCTTTGAATTGCTATATATGAAGCAAAATATCTCATATTCAAGACTTAGAACTTCTTGAGCAAGTTTTGAGAGCTCCTCTCACTAAAACTCCCTCTCTCTCTACAATTTTCAGAGTTTGATCTTTGCATCTCTCTCTAAAGCCTCTCTCTCTTGCCCTTTGGTGCATAGAAGTTCATAGAAGTAGAGAAATACAACTCCTTTACTTAGGCATCCTTCATCAAAGTTGATCACCATTGGCTTGAGGTCTCTTGGAACTGGTTTTTGGGCTGATAGATGGTCATTTGAGCCAAGAAAGAGGCCTTTTGCTGCTGTGCTACAAGGGTAAGCACCTCTTCTCTTTTGTATTTGTTTTGCACACTTACTTCACCACCTTTGCACACTACTTTGGGGATGTTTTTTGGGGTGGTGTTGAACTACAAAAACCTCTGTTTTTCCTCTATTTTTCAGTCCTAAAAGTCTTGGTTTGTGCCTTGGTTGGCTAGGGGGTTGTCCTCATTTTTGCTCATTGACTTGTAAGGCCTTGTGAGCTAACTTTCAAACTTTTCAAACAACATCCTTTTAGCCTTAAAACCACTGAATTCCAGAGGAATTTCAGTGGTAGAAAACTTGTTTTGAGGCTCAAAATAGGAGGGGGTTGTCCCCCATCCTCTTCTCTTGTTTGCTTGTATTGATGGCCCTCCAAAAGAGCATGTGTTTCTACCATTTTGAGGCTTAGTTCAGGCATTTTTTTGTGACTTTTAGGACCTTCCTTAACTCTGTCCATGGCTGGTTTGGTCACCATATGCATGCTTTATACACTTGTAGTGTAATTCTTCCAAACTAGCCTTATATGCCTCATGAAGTAGCATGTTTGTTAAGCATGTATGGGCTCCATTTCAGCATGTTTTTGGTCATTATTTAGCATGTCATAACTCTATCTAAAGTTGGTTTGATGGCCTCTTGCATGCTCCATGCACTTGTAGTGCATTTCCATTCACTAGCCTAATGTGTATCATGCTTTAGACCATCATTCTAGTGTGATTTTGGCTTAACTCCAAGAAGATTTTGGTCATTTTTTAGCATGATTAAGGTCTTATTTATATTGTTTTGGTCATGCATGCCATGCTTTGTATAGCCATAGTGCATTTTAGGTCATTAGCCTTGAGTTTCCAAGCCACTAGCATGCATTGCTTGGGCTATTTACATGATTTAGTATCATTTGGAATGATATTTTAGAGCATATTTCATTACCATGCACTCACATGTTTCACTCCTTCAATGTTTTGAAGGGTTCATGCTTTATGTCTTAAAAAAGAGCCCATGCGTATGCCATCTTGCCTAGGCTTTTGGACCACCATTTCAGTGTGTTTTGGGTCTTATTTTATCATGATATAGCTCTGTTTTTACTTGGTTAGAGCATCCCTCATTTGCTTCTTACACTTGTAGTGTAAGTCCTCTTTACTAGTCTTGCATGCCTAATGAGTGAGCTCGTTATTCTAGCATGTTTTTGACTTGGTATTAGCCCATTTTTGGTGTTAGTTTGACATGCCATAACTCTGATTTTAGTTAGTGAAATCATGACATGTTTGGTTTTGATAGGTGTAATGTAACACCCCTTTGTTAGCCTTGCATGTCTCATGTTTTGTGCTCACCTTTCTAGCATGTTTTGGCCTCATTTCATGCATGTCCTACCCTTGTTTTGGTCTGCCTTGGGACTATTTTGGGTCACCTTGGCCCTGTGGGGCTTGGTTAATATGGCCATTGTGCAAATCCCTTGGCTAGCTTTAAGCTTTGAGCCTTCGTGCATGCTTTGTTTGTGTTATATGTGCGGTTTGGCATCATTCCTAACATCATTTCAGAGTTTATGGTGCTTTCATATATCCATGTTTGTTACTCTTTAAGTGCACTTAAGAGTTTTCCTCTTGTCACCTAGCCTAGGGTCCAATTGGCATGCATGTTTGTTTTGCACTTAGGCACCATCATTTCAGTGTTTTGGCCATTCATTTGGGCATGGCTGAAGTCTGTCCTTTTGGTTTAAGTCCATTGAGCATGTTCGCTTTCATGATATTTGCATGTTCGTATCGCATCATGTTTGCATATTGGGTATATTGCATGATGTTTAGTTAGTTGCATTGCATGACATTTAATGCATACTTGTTGCATACTTGGGTTGTTTGCAAGTTTGCTTGCATACTCATATTGCATTGGGTTTGTTTGCATGCCATTAGTCTTGTTGCATTGCATAATGCCCCCATGTTGCATTGCATTTGGCATACTTGCATTGCATTATGTTTGGTTTGGGGTGTCAAACCAAACACGAGGAATGAGGAATGTTCGTACTTGAAGTGACAAAACGTGCTTCAATTCTCGGTCGTCAACGCTCTTGATCAAGCATGATAGAGTTCTAGGCATTCATATGTTTTTGTTGCATTCATCCCACATTGATTTGCACACTTGGCATCTTTGGCCATCATGTGTTGAAATGCGCGATTGATGGCCCGAGGGTCGAGAAACACACTCCCTTGAGTTCATGACATGATAGGAAAGGTGGTTGTACATACATAGTCTTGCAAATGTATTGCAATGCCCTGTTTGTCCTCTGCTGCAGCAACAGGAGCATCTCAGAGGAAGAGATGGCCGATTGGTTATCTTCAGTGCCGGTCGGCTAAACATTGTTGGCCGAGAGCCTTACATATGGTCGATGACCATTATCCCTTGGCCGATGGCCCTATCACATGGCCGATGGACTCTCAGTATGTCCCCAAGGTCGTTCAGAAGTGTCACAGAAGTTGGCACAGTTTTCAGTGATACAGAGTAGTGCAAGCAGAGGCAACATGAAGTATGGCCATGGATTTCCGAGCAAAGCTGATCGAGCATGCATTTATCCCTCTTCCCGAGGCTGCTTTACCTGCTTTCGTAGCTTAATTAATTTGTTAATTATTTAAGTGTTGTAATAATTAGTTGTAGCTAATTATTCATTTGGTTGTGTAATTAATTAATTAGCTTGTTAGTTAGTTAATTAGTTAATTTGTATTATTCTTTCGGTCCCTCCGTCGAGAGGGCGCAATTGTTGTAATAAGCGTGCGTGTGTGTGATGCATGTCTTCTAACCCCACTTCTTTCTCCCTTTTACTTACCTGCTTTCAGTGGTTAGTTTTAGGGCATGTTTCATTTAGTATCCTTATGTTATGCATGTTTGCATTCATTCATCAGTATTGCATACGCCGGACTCGGCACATCATACTAACTGCATTGTATTTCAATTCCTACTTGAATACATGTATCGAATTGTCGCATCTCATATGCCATTTTAGATTAGCCGAGCCTATTCTAGTTGCATTTTGCATATGTTGCATTAGCCATTGCTAACATGAACTAGGGTCATGCATTGATTTCTAACTAGTTTCTTGTTTTGGCTCAGAGTACACTGTGAGTGTTTATGCTTTAGCATCTCGCATATGTGTGACTATTGCCATGAAAGCATGCATGCCATGAGGCTAATTGCTTAAGTGATATAACTGCCTGAATGCCTATGGGTGAAGGTTGGGTTGCTTGAATTGGGACAATTCATTGAAATCTGTGATTTAGCCTACTTGCCAGTAGCAAACCTTGAACCGTTTTCCAAACAAACGGATATGCGATGCTTTGTTCCAAATTAGGCGATCTAGTCTATACTTGTTTGCTGTGCGCATCACATAGTAATTCTAGGCTAATAATCGGAATAAGAACGCATATGTTTTCAAAAACAAGATATCATGTTTAGTAGTGACCGATCTTTGATTGGGCGAGCGGGGGGTGCTCATAGATGACCTTCCCTAATCGTACCCAAGTTCCCGAGCCGAGGCAACTTTGGTGATGACGGACACGTGACCTTAGGCAACGAGTCAGGGTTTCTTAAATTTCCCAAATTAAAATATTTAGGTGGCGACTCTGTATCTGGTAAAGCAGTCCATGTTTGGCACTTCTTTCTTAAAAATCAGTTTTCCAAAACGATTTGCCGAATTTTGACTCTTTGGTGATTTATCGGTCTCGCATTGCACTTTGCGGGATTAGATTCAAAACCGTGACATATTGAGTCCGAACTGTGGAAAAGCATAAGCCCTCGGGGCGCGTCCACAGTTTGCATGCGTGCATCATTCATTTTGTCTTGCATGCACCAGGCTCGGCGCATCATTCAAACTGCATTGTATTTCAATACCTATTTGAATACATGTATCAATTGTTGCATTCATATGCCATCTTAGAATAGTCGAGCCTATCTTAGTTGCATTTTGCGTGTGTTGCATTAGGCATTCTTGACATAGCTAGGATCATGCATTAATTACTGACTAGCTTCTTTTTTAGCTTGGAGTACACTGTGAGTGTTTACGCTTTAGCATCTTTGCATGTGTGTAAGTGACTGCCATGTTAGCATGCTTGCCATGAGGCTATTTGCTTAATTGCTATAACTGCATGAATGCCTGTGGATGAAGGCTTCATTGCTTGAATTGGAACAATTCATCAAAATGTGCGTTTAAGCCCACTTGAAGTGGCAAATCATCATGTTTTAAGCCCACCTTGTTTGGTGGCAAATCCGCATTTTAGCCTACTTGCGAGTAGCACTTTCAAACCATTTTTTCAAACAAACAAACATGAGATGTTTTGTTCCAAATCGAGTGATTTAGTCTATACTTGTATGTTGTGCGCATCACATAGTAAGTTAGCCAATAAACCGGAATAAGAGCACACGTGTTTTAAAAAACAACATATCATGATTAGTAGAGATCGATCTTTGATCGGGCGAACGGGGGTGCTCATTTCATGACCTTCCCCCCTCGTACCCAAGTTCCCGAGCCGAGGCAACTTCGGTGATGACGAATGCTTGGCCTTAGGCACGAGTCAGGATTTCCTAAATTTCTCAAAAATAAAATATTTAGGTGGTGACTCTGAAATCTGGCAAAGCAGTCCATGTTTGGCGCTTTTTAATTAAATTTTATTTTTCAAAACCAATTGCCGGATTTGGACTCTTTGGTGATTTATCAGTCTTACATTGCACTTTGTGAGATTAGATTCAGAATTGTGACAGGAGTCCGAACTGTAGTAACTAGAACTACAATTCACGTCCTCGCGCGCGGAGCCGAGTTTCGGGCGGTCTATTGCGCAATGGAATGTTTCGGGCGGTTTAATGGATTGTTTATCTATTGCGCAACAGACAGCAATAGTCTTACCCAAAATAGTGAAAAGCAAAAATCTTCATTGATAACAACAATTGAGTACAGGCAAAATGCAAAGCAAGGAAAATTTTCATTCATAAAGTGAATACAGATAGTCATCATTTTACACATGAAGATTACCTTAAGTAAATAGAAGTCTACTAAAAAACAAAACATGTTTGCAAGTACATTGAAAATTCCTAACAAAACTAAAGTGTCCCCCAAATCAATCATCAGGGTTAGACTCACGCGGCTCAACGTCCACTTGCTCGTATGGAATCGGCATAGCCAATGTCACATCAGCGACAACAAGGGCTTTGAGCCAGCCGTGTTTGAATCCCCGATTCTCGAATTTGGGGACTTCTTCTACATAATTTTCAAGGGCGGTGCCCTTCCCAGCCTCGAATGCTTTAGAAGCCTCGATGTCGGCTATTTCCTTCGCCTTCTTCGACTCTTCCAATTCGGCCTTCAGCTTGGCAATCACCTCCTTGGCTGACTTGAGCGAATCTTCGCTCGCGTTTGCCCTCTCCTCGGCGGCCAATCTGAGCCGGTCAGAACTCCGCGCCCTTTCCGCCTCGGCTTCGGCCTTTGCACTTTCCATTGTCACTTTCGCAGCCTCGAACTCGGCCCTGCTCCTCTCACCCTCAACCTCCGATTTCAAACGGCCAATTTTTTCAATGGCATCATGCTGGCGACGGCCAATTTTTGTTATCCTCCCCGCCGCCTGCAAAATAAGGGATCAGTAAGCCAATATAAAGACTTTCCTTTAGGCTAACCTCACAAACTTATAAAGGGGCACGTACCAATATCGCCGACTGAGCGGCTAAAGCGATGGCCAGCAGATCGGGCTCAGCCCTAAAAGTCGCTCTGTCAACCGGCAGAGAAATAGAAGACGCCAAGCTCAAGGCCACGAATGGGTCTCCTATAGCCGATGCATCAGATGCAACCGGCAAGTTCCTGATCCTTGGTTGTACCATAAACGTCACGACCAAGTCAGATTCATCCATGCGTGGCCGTTTATCAATCGGCTCTTCTGAATAGTCGGCCTCGCGCTCGGCCGGGCGTTTTTCCACCATTTGCTCTGACAGTTGACCCTCTTGTTGATCGGCAACAGGTCCCGTTTCGGCCACTTTGGTCTCAACCTCCTCAACAAGAGCAGGTGGAGGAGTTTCTTCCCTAGCGTCAGGTGGAGAGGGGGTGGAAGTTGGTTTCGCTCGGCTTCGGCTCTCCTACGCGCGGCCATCCTCTCTGCGTTTTTTCCGTCTGGCCAATTGATTCGAGGATTCACCAACCATGTTGTCAGAATACGAGCCGGGTAGGTCCCCCAAGTCGGTAAAATATCTTCGAAGGGCACGTCCGCTCGGTCGGAAGTGGATGGAGGATTAAGGCCGACTTCCTCAAAAGCAAAATTTAGTGCCGCGTCAACCTCCTCTGGTACATCAGATCCGTCCAAAGGTGGCTGATTCGGCTCCTCTTCGACTCCTTCGGCAACTTGTTCAGCCGCCGGCTCTGAGTCTGATTCTTCAAAACTGATCTGCCTAAGGTTCTTGAAACTCGGAAAAATTAGCGCCGTAAGGTGTTGATCGCCCCTAGGAATCGGGATATGTTCTGCCGGTGAAAATGTGGTATAGGTCGGCTCGTATCGAAGAAGAATGTGGGCCGCCCTCCCTTGTTTCTAGAGATTCGGACGGCCAACGAATTGAAGTACCATTATGATCTGTGCAAGTATGGTGTCATCGGCCGAAACTAGATTGAGAAGGAGAGAAAATTCAAAAACTCTATAGTGCGGATTGCCCAAATATGTAAATTTACATTTAGAGAAATCCACTTTTATTCTTATAAAATTAAACCCAATCATGTAAGTGATTACATTTTGTGTGATTTTCATTTTAATTAGACTTTTAAGTTCATAAGAAAAAAAAAACCTAAATAATTTATAAAATCACATTTTAAAATTTATTAGTATTTCACCGTTTTATTTTTTATATGACAAATAATAACTACAAAAAATACACTACACAAACTTGTTACGTAAAATGCTTTATATTATCGAATCACAAAATGGGTGTGTTTGATTGGGGGATAAGGGTGGGGACTATTTACTGTGCGGATTGTAATCCGGAGGTAGCATCCAATCCGCCGTTTGTTTTTTTTTTAGTCCGCCGGACATGGAGTCCGGCCGGACTCCTTATCCCCCATATGGGGAACTATTGTGTCCTAGGGGGGGTGTGGGACAATTTTGGGGGGACAATCCACTGTTGAGATTAGGTGGTAAAATGACCATTTTGACCCTCTACTATTTAATTATGTATTATATTTAGTAAAATTCAATAAAATTTAAATGTCTCAATTTAAAAATAAAATAATTTTATTTAACTTTTTATTGATGTTTTATTTATTTAATTTTTTTAAAATAATTTTTTTGATGTTTTATTTTAATTTTTTTTATATTTTATTTAATTTCATTATTTAAATTTTAATAGATGTTTTATTTAATTTCATTGTTTAATTATTATTATTTTTAAAAACAAATTTATTAAAAATTTTAATTAAAAAATAACATATATTTTTATTGATATTTTATTTTTAAAAAATAAATTTATTTAATTGTGCAAAATAAAATAAAATAAATTTTTATTTAATCTAGATAAAAATAATTAAAATATTAAAGATATGTTTAATATTGCTATTATTTAATAAACTATTGAAAAAGGGTAAAATAGTCTTTTGGTCATTTATCCTATCCAGTCCGTCCAACCAAACGTTGGATTCAATAAAAATAGTCATTTCCAGACATCTAATCCCATGAAAAAACAAACACATGATACATATCCAATCCAACTAAATAGTCTGGGAGATTCACAGTCCCAGGACTCAAATCCAATGGATTCTAATCCCTCCTTATCCAGTCCGTCCGATCAAACACACCCAATGTAGCTAACATCTTTATCTATGTTTTTTATTTTATTTAAATTTTAATTACACCAAAAATATAATTTATACATATTTTTTTATAAGTTGATACAACTTGGTAAAAACAACAAAAGTAACCTGACTCTGTAATATTTTTTTTTAATTATTTATTATTATTAATATCTACTTACTTATCATTCACCTTTCTTTGACCATTATTTTTTTTTTTTGAATTTTTTTATTAATATGTGCTGTTAAATATATAAAAGTGGACGCAATAAAAATGTATAATTTTAAAAATATTTTTAAGTTGTCCTTTAATAGCTCATGTTAACAAGGCTATTTTTTTTTTTATAATAATATTTCAATTTATTATTTGAAGTGACAATTATATAATATGATATTGCATGTAAAACTCGATTGAATGTAAATGTAATGTGATAGAGAAATTTGAGAACGAGATTTTGGCTCCAATTTTTTTTATTAGTGAATCAATAACTTTTAAAAATATCTATAATGTATTTCAAATAATATTACAAAAATAATATTGTTAGGACTCTCTTGTTGTCAAAATCCATGGAAAAACTAATTGTGCAATCAAGTTGCATATTTTCCAATTTTTTCATGTTTTAGTCTTCCCGCTCGAGCGGGAAAAATGACGCTCGAGCGAGGTTTTCACTCTCACAGCATCTGGTACGTCTACAAAAATACTGGGTGATGTGTTTGTACGCTCGAGCGTGAACCCTGTTTAGAACACACAATATAGAGTCCCCGCTCAAGCGTCAATTCCCACGCTCGAGCGGACCGCGCGATCTCTATGTCTATATATTCGCATGTTGGTTCAATTCTAGGGTTACTTTTTCTAGATCTTGTTTAAGAGTCTTAGGGTTTTGTTTGAGGTTTTCTTTTGAAAGTCTTGGTGAGTTTTCCTTGATGATTTGAGTGAGTTCTAAACTTATGATCTGAGATACATACATCGAGGAGTTTGTTACTTCATATTCAAGAGTGTTCTTCTTCGGTGGAATCCGGAGATTCACACATGGAGCATCAAAGGAGTTTGATACTGTGCATGGTCGTTGATTCAACATTGGAAGTTATGGATTCAACTTCATATTGATCAATTCCGAGACGAAGGCTGTGGCGAAAGAGTTACAAAAGGTTTGAAGACAAATTTGATGCATTTGGTAATTTGTTGATTGTCTTTGTAATCTTTCTTTCTTCGGTAGTGAATTGATTTAGTGGCGTTTCGTCCGTGGTTTTTTGATCACAATTGGAGGTGCTTAAATTGTGGTTTGTCCACGTAAAAATCGTTTGTGTCAATTTATTGGTTTTTGAAAAATAACAATCTAAACCACTCTCGTAAGTGCATGTTGATTTAGATTGGATGTTTTGAATAATTGGGAATTTGAGGAATTAAATCTTGATCTAATCACGAATCACTTAGGATTTTCAATTGGTATCTGAGCAGGTCACTCTTTGTTTTTATCAAAACTATAGGAGTGTGATTTTGTGTGATTGGTGATATGGATTCAATTCGTGAAGGTAACTCGATCCATAGACCTCTGTTACTTGATGGTACAAACTATTCTTAATGGAAAGCTCATATGAGAGCATTTTTAAAATCCATCAATGAGAAAGTTTGGCACTGTGTGCTCTATGGGTGAAGTGTACCTACTGTCACCATTGATGGCAATGAGATTCCCAAACCCTTGATAAATGGGATACAACCGATTATCAAAACTCGAGTTGGAACAGTAAGGCTCTCAATTCCCTTTTTTGCTCCGTCACACCTGAAGAGTTTCGTCGTATCTGCACGCGTGAGGTAGCAAAAGAGGCTTGGGACATTCTTGAAATGATTCACGAAGGTACTACTTCTGTCAAAAGGTCAAAACTTCAATGTCTCACCTCTGCCTTTGTTTGAGGTCATTACCCGAGAGGTTCCAATCAAAAGTGACAGCCATTGAGGAGGCTCAGAATGTTGATACCCTCAAGCTTGATCAGTTGGTTGGAAACTTGCAGGCTTTCGAAGCCCACCAGATTTCTAAGAAAAAATAAAAAGATAATGTGGCTTTCACTAGTGCTCATGAGACTGCAAAAACTCTTGAGACTGAGTTTGATTTAGAGTCTGAGATGACGGCTATGTTTACTAAACAGTTCAAAAAAAATTTAAAGAAAAAGAAGCCTAATTTCAGAGACCCTATTTCAAAAGACAAGAGTAATGATAAACCCAAAACTTTTCCACCAAAACTTGCTCCAAAAACTGAAAAGAAGATTATAAAGGGGCAAGGGGTCAAGTGTTATGAATGTCAAGGGTTTGGTCATATTGCCCTTGAATATCCTTCGAAAAAGAATCGGAAGAAAGTTTACACAGTAACTGGGGATGATGAAAGCGGGTCAAAGTAAGAACCCGAAGAAACTGAACCTGTTGAAGACGCGGATAGTGCTTTCATGGCATTTTGGTCCACTTTTACACAACCTCTTTCGAAACCAGTGGAATTTGCTCGTGGTCAAAATCTGCATCATGCTCCCACCTTTGATGGGAGTAATTACTTGTACTGGAAGATCAGAATAAGGGCGTTTCTGAGAGCTGTTGACCCAGAAGGTTGGCAAGCCATTGAAGAGGATGTTGAAAGTACTGACAATCCAAGCAATCAGAGAGTCCTGATTACTATTCGTGGAGCAATTTCTGATGAAGAACAGCAACGGGTTGCTCACTGTAGACTGCCCGAAACTCCGCTCCGTGCGCGAGGGCACGAATTGTAGTTCTAGCTACTACAGTTCGGACTCCTGTCACGGTTCTGAATCTAATCTCACAAAGTGCAATGTAAGACAATTAAATCACCAAAGAGTCCAAATCCGGCAAATCGTTTTGAAAAATTGATTTTAATCAAAAAGTGCCAAACATGGACTGTTTTGCCAGATTTCAGAGTCGCCACCTAAATATTTTGTTTTGAAAAATTTAGGAAACCCTGACTCGTGCCTAAGGCCATGTGTCTGTCATCACCAAAATTGCCTTGGCTCGGGAACTTGGGTACGAGAGGGGAAGGTCCTGAAATGAGCACCCCCGCTCGCCCGATCAAAGGATCGGCCTCTACTAATCATGATATGTTGTTTTTGAAAACACATGTGTTCTTATTCTGATTTATTAGCTAGCTTACTATGTGATGTGCACGGCATACAAGTATAGACTAAATCGCTCAAGTTAGAACAAAACATCTCATGTTTGTTTTTCGAAAATGGTTTGAAGTTGCTACCCTCAAGTAGGCTAAGTCGCGGATTTGCCACTCTCAAGTGGGCTTAGAAAACATGATTTGCCACAATCAAGTGGGCTTAAAACGCACATTTTGATGAATTGTTCCAATTCAAGTAATGAAGCCTTCATCCACAAGCATTCATGCAGTTACAGCAGTTAAGCAAATAGCCTCATGGTAAGGATGCTGTCATGGCAACACTTACACACATGCAAGGATGCTAAAGCATAAAAGCTTACCTAGTATTCCGAGCCCAAACAGAAGCTAGTTAGTAATCATGCATGATCCTAGCTATGTTAAGATGCCTAATGCAACACATGTAAAATGCGACTAAAGTAGGCTCGGCTATTCTAAGATGGCATATGAATGCGACAATTGATACATGTATTCAAATAGGAATTGAAATACAATGCAGTTTGAATGATTCGCCGAGCCCGGTGCATGCAATACGAATGAATGATGCACGCATGCAAACATAAGTATGCTAATTGAAACATGCCCTTAAACTAACCATCAAAAGCTGGTAAATAAAAGGGAGAAAGAAATGAGGTTGGAAGACATGCATCACACACACGCACACTTATTACAAATTCGCCCTCTCGAAGGAGGGTCCGAATAATATGAAAGCTAATTAGCTACATTAATTAAGCTAACTATTACAACCAACTAATTAACTAACAAGTTAACTAATTACAAACGCAAATAAATAGCTAAGTGCATTAACTACTTAAGTATAGAACCAAACGTCCCTGAACGTCCTGAGAGGATGAGTCCCGTTCTGTTCATATGGGCTCACTACAGTTCGGACTCAAATTGTCACGGTTCTTAATCTGAACCAAAGAGTCCAAATCCGGCAAATCGTTTTGGAAAACAGATTTTTGTAAAGAAGTGCCAAACATGGACTGCTTTGCCAGATACAGAGTCGCCACCTAAATATTTTATTTTGAGAAATTTAGGAAACCCTGACTCGGTGCCAAAGGCCACGTGTCCGTCATCACCAAAGTTGCCTCGACTCGGGAACTTGGGTACGATTGGGGAAGATCAGCTATGAGCACCCCCTCTCGCCCGATCAAAGATCGGCCTCTACTAACCGTGATATCTTGTTTTGAAAGCATTATGTGTTCCTATTCCGGTTATTAGCCTAAAATTACTATGTTATGCGTACAGCAAACAAGTATAGACCAAATCGCCTAATTTGGAGCAAAACATTGCATGCTTGTTTTGAAAATGGTTTGCTACTCGTAAGTAGGCTAAAATGCAGGTTTTGCCACCTTCGGGTGGGCTTAGAAAACATGGTTTTGCCGCCATCTAGTGGGCTTAAAACTCACAGTTTTAATGCATTATTCCAATTTAGGTAATTTAACCTCCATCCACAGGCATTCAAGCAGTTATATCACATAAGAAAATAGCTTCATGGTAAGCATGCTGTCATGGCAACACTCACACGCATGCAAAGATGCTAAAACATAAGAACTTACCGAGCACTCCGAGCCAAAACGGAAACTAGTTAGTAATCACATGCATGATCCTAGTTCATGTTAAGATGGCTAATGCAACACATGCAAGATGCAACTACAACAGGCTCGGCTATTCTAAGATGACATATGATGATGCTACAACTAACACGTATTCAACTTAGAATTGAAATACAATACAGTTAGTATGATGCGCCGAGCTCGGTGCATGCAAGGCAAATGAATGGATGCAAACATGCTATCATACTGTATGCTAATTGAAACATGCCCTAGACTAACCAACAAAAGCTAGTAAATAAAAGGGAAGAAAGACGTGAGGTTGGGAGACATGCACACACTCACGCACACTTATTACACAATTGCCCTCACTCGGAGGGTCTGAATAAATATTACACAACCAAATTAATTATTACAGAATTCCTGACTAATTAACAAATTAAATGCAGAAGAAAGGTGGCCGCAGCCCTGCCTCGGAATGTGTGAATGATGCATGCTTGACTCGTCTCGCCCGGAAACTCGCTGCCATAGCACTGCTGCCTCTGTTTTCACTGCCTTGCTCCTCTGAAAATTCTGAAAGTCTCTAGACCCCTTTTGGATCATCCTCTGATTGCTCTGGGATGTCACCGGCCATAATTAAAGTTCACCGGCCATGGTAATGGGATTATCGGCCAACTTTTGTACCACCGGCCAGCCACTGATGGTCGGTCGGCACTGTAGGTGGCCGGCCGGCCATTGCTTCCTGTAGTATCCTGCAGTTGACAGCAGCAGAGGGCAAGCAGTGTGTGGCATGGAGTTTTCAAGCAAATGTGAACATGGCCACACTCCCTATCATGCAGTGGATTCAAGGGAGCATGGCCCTCAACCCTCGGACCATCAACTACGCAATTCGAAGCATGATAGCCTAAGAAGCCAAGTTAGCAACTTAATGTAGATGCATGCAACAAACAAATGAGTGCTAACACCCTATCATGTTGAGATCAAGGGTATTGGCGACCGAGGGTTGAGACGTGTTTCGTCACTTCGGGTACGAACACACCTCTCCCCTCATGCCTGGTTTGACACCCCAAACTAAGCGATGCAATGCATGTATGCCATATACAATGCAAATTGATGCAACTCATGCAAGGCTACACTAATGCAATATGAACATGTCAAGCATACAACAAGACTATATAATGCAATTCAGTTAAGTAACGTGCAAACATGCGAACATGATGCAATGTAGGCATGCAACCAATGCAATGCAACATGTCAAACATGCAAAGTGTGCAAGGATGGGCTCAAACTGAAATGAGAAGGCCTCAGCCCACCCTAAAACTGTGGCCAAAATAGTCAAAAAAAGTCACAACTTATGCATGCAAGCATACACACACCAAGGCCTATCACCTAAGCACGAAAGGGGATAACTCTAAGCATACTTAAGGGCAATATGTTTGGACATTAAACACTCATGTTAAACTCTGAGAAGCATGCAAAAGATGACACCAAGATATGCTAGGGAATGGATGCAAAATAAAAGGTATTCAAGGCCACAAAAGAGAGCATTGCTCAACACCTACCCCAAGCAAACATGGTATGAGCTAAGCAACCCAAAACAGAGTTTTTATGCATCAAAATATGCCCCAAAACCCACTGATATGGCAGTCCAAATGACTTAAACAAAGAGGCATGCACACAAGCCCAAACATGGAGCATAAGACCACAACTCTTCAAGGTATTAAAAGGGTAACAAATGCAAGCATGTAGGCATAAAACATGAACTAAAATGGTATGAAAAATGATTCCAAATCACTGAAATAGACCAAATGAGGCATCCTAACAACTCACACACACGAAGCCAACAAATTAGAATACAAAGAGGCTATATAAAGCATGGTAAGCATGGCTCTAAAGACTCAAGACTGACCTTAAGCATGTTAGAACATGACCAAAAACTTCACAAAGATAAGCCAAAGCATGCAAACATGATGGTCTAAAGTCAAGATGTATTTCTAGGCAAAATGGAGGAATACAAGGCAAGTGTATTATGCATGCAAGAGGTCAACAAACCAACATGGGACAGAAGTAATACATGCTACGTAAACACCAAATAACCCCTGAGATGAAGCCAAACAAAGCTAGGCATACATGCTACCCTTATGAGCCAAAAATGCAAACAAAAGAGAGACAAAGGGAGACGGGTGTCCCTCCCCTATGCAAGACCTCAAACCCTCTTCATCACCACTGAAAATCCACTAGATTTCAGTGGTGAGAAGGCCAAAACACAATAGTATTCAAAGCTTAACAAAGAGAGCACAAAAAGAGCCAAACAAGGCCTAAGAGGGGGAGGTCGACCCCAAACAACAAAATAGCCTTAATGAAGTATCTTAAGCATGCAAATACAAGACTTTTTTTAGTTATACACAAAGTCTAAATTAGTAAGCAAGATAGGTCAAAAGCTAATGCAAGATTGGGGAATCTAAAGCAAAAGTGTTACCCTTGAAGAACACCTCAAGAACAGCAAGTCCAGCCACCTTCTTCTGATCAAAACCAGCTCAAAACCTTAAGAATAAACCCTCAAGACCTCCCAAGTCAAAGTATGGTGTAATGGTGTGTGTCTTAGTGCAAAACTAAGAAGAAAACACACCTTTAGGCTCTCAAACCCACACAAATGAAGAGAGAGAGGGAAATATTGAGAGAGAGTGTATCTCAGATATATATATATATATATATATATGTATTTTTTTGTGGTTTTTGCTGAACCTAACAAAGGAGAGGGTTGGGGCTCTTATATAGACCCTCAAAGGTGCTAAGCTTCCAAGAGAAGCTAAATAAAAGGATCAAGGCTTTTTCAAGAAGCCAAGGCAAAGGGGCTAAGGCTTCCTGAGGAAGCTGAGGCAGGGTTCAAGCTTCTTGAGGAAGCTAAGACAAAGGTCCAAGCTTCCTCAAGAAGCTAGACCAAAAGGGTGCAAAAGGGGCAAAAACAGCCACAGATGTGCACGAGGGCAGGGTTTGTGCATTCCAGCTGGCACAGCTGGCATGCACCATGCCTGAAAAAGGCAAAAAGGTGGTACCAGCCAGAAAAGGAGGCCATCGGCCAAACAGGTGGTCGGCCGGCCACACAAAATGCCGACCGGCCAATGAAATATTTCACCAATGGCCGGTAGCCTCAAAACACGGCCGGTGGCCTCAAGCCATGGCCGGTGGGTATCAGGGGTAGCTAGCAAGCTACTTTATACGCTTAGGTGCAAAAACAAACAAGTCCTTGGTGTAAAACCAAGCACAGAACAAGCAAGTCGAGAGATATTGAGGCAAGGCGCGTGGCCAAGACCTCCAGGAACTTAAAACAAACACGAACATGGATGATCATTGAGTGTTCAAGTGATGATGTCCAAGTCTTAAGGACGGTCAAAAATGGGGTGTCTACAGTTGCCCCTCTTTGATAGAACTCGAAAGTCATAAAAATGACGGGAGTGAATGTCAAAGCCCAGAGATGACCCATTTTTGACAAGGCCGAAGACTTAGACAAAGCATACAAGCAGCAGACAAAGATATGCGCCCGAGGATAGGGCAAAATGCAAGACAATGCACAAAGCCGAGCATAACTTATGATCATGCAAGAAACATAGGGACGTATCCCGGTGTTTCGAAAAGGTATAAGCATTGGAACGTATACCAAATGCTCTTAACCAAAGAGGGAGAAACATAGGGACATATCTCGGTGTTTCAAAATGAAGGAGAAACATAGGGACGTATCGCGGTGTTTCAAAAAGAGAGAAACATAGGGACATATCCCGGTGTTTCAGAGTTGTTCAAGCACTGGAACGTATTCCAAATGTTCTTAACCAAAGCGGGAGAAACATAGGGACGTATCCCGGTGTTTCGGAAAGAGAGAAACATAGGGACGTATCCCGGTGTTTCAGAGTTGTTCAAGCACCGGAACGTATTCCAAATGCTCTTAACCAAAGAGGGAGAAACATAAGGACGTATCCTGGTATTTCGGAAAGAGAGAGAAACATAGGGACGTATCCCGGTATTTCAGAGTGGTTCAAGCACCGGAACGTATTCCAAATGCTCTTAACCAAAGAGGGAGAAACATAGGGACGTATCCCGGTATTTCGGAAAGAGAGAGAAACATAGGGACGTATCCCGGTATTTCGGAAAGAGAGAGAAACATAGGGACGTATCCCGGTATTTCGGAAAGAGAGAAACATAGGGACGTATCCCGGTGTTTCAGAGTTGTTCAAGCACTGGAACGTATTCCAAATGCTCTTAACCAAAGAGGGAGAAACATAGGGACGTATCCCGGTGTTTCGGAAAGAGAGATAAACATTGGGATGTATCCCGGTATTTCAGAGTGGTTCAAGCACCAGAACGTATTCCAAATGCTCTTAACCAAAGAGGGAGAAACATAGGGACGTATCCCGGTGTTTCGGAAAGAGAGAGAAACATAGGGACGTATCCCAGTATTTCGGAAAGGAATGAGAAACATAGGGACGTATCCCGGTGTTTCGAAACGAAAGAGAAACATAGGGACGTATCCCGGTGTTTCAAAAGGAAGGAGAAACATAATGACGTATCCTAGTGTTTCGGAAGGAGAGAGAAATATAGGGACGTATCCCGGTGTTTCGGAAGGAAGGAAAAACATAGAGACATATCCCGGTGTTTCAAAAGGAAGGAGAAACATAGGGACGTATCTTGATGTTTCGAAATGAAGGAGAAACATAGGGACGTATCCCGGTGTTTCGGAAGGAGAGAGAAACATAGGGACGTATCCCGGTGTTTCGAAAAGGTATAAGCATTGGAACGTATTCCAAATGCTCTTAACCAAAGGGGAGAAGCATAGGGACGTATCCCAGTGTTTAGGGACGTATCCCGATGTTTAGGGATGTATCCTGGGGTTTAGGAAAGAGAGAGAAACATGGGGACGTATCCCGGTGTTTCAAAAAGGCATAAAAACATAGGGACATATCTCAGTGTTTCAGAAAGGCGGAAAAGGGCGTGCATAACAATGCAAGTGGAATGTGCGTGACTACGCAAGTGAAGAGGTGCATGACAATGCAAATATAATGTGCATAACAATGCAGGTGTAACGGTGCATAACAATGCTAGATAGATGTGTATAACAATGCAACAATGGTGTGCGTAACAATGCGAGAAATGGTGTGTATAACGATGCGACGAATGTGCAACTTCAAAAGTGCGTTTGAAACAAAATACTGAATAAGGAAATACAAGCCTTAACGAGACCAAATCCAAACGCGACCTCCGATTTACCTCTCGGAGGGGTTTGTAACACACTTCGCTTGAAAAGGGTACACCCTGTTTATATTGGCGAGAGATAACATCTGCTGCTACTTTAATTGCCATTCTGACTTGAAACAGGCTTAAGATTGGAGTAGAAGCACACTCATTCTTCGGAGGACTGACAAGGCCTGAAGAGGTACATCCGGAGTACAATCACGGAATTTGCTGAAGGTGAAACACACACAGATGCTTCGATTTTTCCTCTTTTCTTTTGCTTTGTAGTTTGGAACCCATATAGCTTCAAATAGGTCCTTGTTTTACTATTCTTGCATGACCTGGGTTGAACCGTGCGGTTTTAAGAAAGAACAAATTCTTGTTTTGCACAAATGTGAAGAATGGCACAGCACTCCGAGCACAAAACGATTTGATTGAAATTGAGAAATGAGTTCTCGATCGGGTATTGAGCCTACGACTGAACACAACGCACTACGACTCAACAACAGAAAACAAAAGGTAAACAACCAAAACACATCGAGTCATGCTCGGGACGACTCAAAGTAAGAATCGAGACAAACAAAACAAAAGACACGACACACGGACGTGTTATAAAGACGAGAGACCTCTCAGTACGCGAGAAGCTAGTTTTTTGTATTATTTCCCACCATTTTTCTCATTTGTGATTCTCACATCACTCGGCCCTCAGGCTCTGTTTTTCTGAAAAAGAAGCCCCATTTTCTCACTTTTCTCTCAGAGCACATCTCTCTATTCTTCAATCTCTCATTTTTCATCCCTTCCCTGGGTGGTTGATGGATGAACAGGAAGTTGCGGGCTCATGCCCCTAGCATTCTGCTAGATTTTCTTTCTTCTGCTCACAATAGTGAACTTCCTCACAGTGGGGTTGTGCTACAATCAAGTATGTAGCGAATCTGCAGCTGACATTGGTTGACGATGCTCTACTGGGGAGCTTGGACGTGATCAGATCTGTCCAGATGAGGGAGTGGAACATCCTGCCCCACTTCCAGCTCGTGCTTCGCAATTGGCTTCATACCTCGTTGCTTGGAGGATGTGAGAGCTTTCTGCCCTTTTGCGGTTAGCTTCAGTGGTGCCCTTTTCTGGCAGGTAGAGTGCCCTTCTTGGCGAGTATGTTGAAAATGGGGGAAAGACAGGAAGCCTGACTCAACTGTGCCCCTAGTTCATCATTTTGACCATTTTTTATTTTTGGCTTTCTACTAAAACAATTTTGACCAAAATGAGAGTTAGATTAACATGTTTTTTCGATTTTTGATTTGAAATCATGCAAGTCAAGTTATGAGCACTGAAAATTTTCCTGTTTTAGGTCCAATGAAAGGTCCAGTTTTTTTGGAAAAATGGAATAATTTTCGAGACAATTAGACAACCTCAGTAAAAACTCTCAAAAACTATTTTTGCAAACGGTCACTGCTCAACGAGTACGGAACCTACTCTCAAGATGCGCAACCCTGAATCCATAACGATGGAAAATTGCCCCTTGCTTGAACGGCACTGCATAGCAACGGAAAGTTGCCCCTTATTTGAATGGCACCGCAGCGCATTGAATGGCAACGAAAAGTTGCCCCTTGTTTGAATGGCACCACAGTGCATTGTAGTCAGTCCTCAGAGTGACGAACACAACCAAACTCTTGGATACAGATAAGGCAAAGATGATCAAAACCATTACATAGACACAATTGATTTGGAAGTGTTTGTGGCTAGACTTCAAGATGAAGTTGCCTACGTATCCCAAACATGGGAATCAAGCCTTACGTAGTTCTGGGGTAAGGTATACTCGGGTATTTAGCCTCTCCTTTTACGTTCTAACTTTTGCCATGGCCGCCCTTCTAGGTTTTCAACCTTGCGAGCTCTGTTTTTCTTTTCTTTTCTATTCTTTTTTTGTTCTTTGCATTTTTCTTTTTTTTTCTCTTTTTTTTTTTTTTTTTTTTTTTTTGCTCTAACTTTTGCCTGGGTCGCCCTTCTGGGTTTTTTGGCCCAGCGAGCCTCTCAAGGGTAAAAGTGTAGCTTGGTCCATGTCAAATGGTTCTGAGATCTCGAATCCGTCTGAATCCAAGAGAGTGGCTGTTGCTTGCTGACGATGTAGGAGTCCATCCAACAGGAGCTAAATTTGCCCCTAGTGTTGTGGATTGGGGCTCAGTTTTTCTTCAGCAATACTTTCTTATTTCCTCCCTCTGGGATTTGGTATTCTTGCCGACCTTCCTTGATTTGTGGAATTGTCCATCTTCGGCTCTTCGAGCACATTTGAAATTCTTTGCCCCTAGTTCCAGGGGTGCTTCTGATCTAGCTTTGCAAGCTTCTTTTGATGACATCTGGTCTTCTTGATCTGACTTTCTTGCCTCTTGTTCGAGGGCTGCTTTGAATCTGGCCACACAGGCCTCACGTTGTAGTTGACCATTGAACATTCTGAATTTAAGTCCAAGGTTTAACAATGAGGGGTCGAGTCTTGAGGCTGAGAGCGATCCTAGGCTGCACAATCTCAAGAGCGATTCCACACAGGTCTTCGCAGGATCGCGCAAAATATTTTCTTTTGAAATCTTTTAAGAAAGCGACAAATCGCTCGCGCTGAAGATAGTGCAGAACCAATCTGGATCAAGTCAGGACCCTTCTCAGTACTCACATTAACAAGCATGATCTCGATCAGTAAGGGCTTAACATGCCTCTCTTTCTCTCAATTGATCAAAATTTGCAAAACCCGAGGAATTCCTTCATCTTCGTTTTTATCACAATATTTCAAAAAAAGTTTTAGAAAACTTAGGTCGATGCAATGAATTCAAGGCACAGAAAAGACACAGCTTCTAGTCAAATACTACAATCTCATTTAGAATTTCTGACACAACTGGCACACGGCAGAAGCAAACACAACAGTGTGAAAATCACTGTTGTTTCATTCAGATCTGTTGGCGTAACTGGCTCCAAGGCAGAAACAAACTCAAAAGAAAGCAAAAAGACAAACACAAAACAAGCAAGTGATGTGCGAGGTAACACCCCCGAAATCACCCGACTCTAACAAAACAGGACTGACTCGATACAACAAGACAGACCCGACTGACTCAGTATGAAAAGACTGACTCAATACAGCGAGACAGACTCTAAATGACATAACAAAACTGACTCAATACCCGAGTCAGAAAGTACAAAAACCAGCATTCACAAATGCTCAAAACAATGCGTGCCATACGCCATATCTGGAGCAAACTGAGCGCTGCCCGCAGGTGGTTCATCCCCCCGATCACATAGTCACATTATCCCCCACAAGTTCACTGATCAAGTGTCGATAGACTTTGCAGAGCTTGGTGTGACGATGACCTCATTGTCAATCAGATTTTGTATCTCATGGTAGAGACGGACGCAACTGTTGGTGTCATGACCGGTTTGTTGATGAAAAGCACAGTACTTAGTCGGGTCATGCTTTGGAGGGAGAGGATCGGGTAGAGGCCGTTGTTCCAACGGTTTCAAATGTCCTTTCCTAAGTAGGACCCCTAGGGCTTTAGACAAAGGCATATAGAGTGGGGTGAAAACCCTCTTGCCTCGGGGTAAATAGTCTGAAGTTCGGGAGTTTGAAGTGGATGTACCAACAAAGGGGGTGGCTATTTTTGGTGTGGTGGTGGTGACCATGCCCACTTTAGAAGATTTTACAGCTGCATCACCGATGGTGGTCGCACTTGAATTAAGGGGAAACACCCTCCTAGGCTGCTCCTTTTTCCTGGTCAATAAGGCCCTGCTTCATAGCGTCCTCGATCTGTACTCCCATCTCATGTAAATCTGAAAAGGTAGGGAAGGGGAGCACGATCATTTTTTGCATTAGTTTGGGCTGGAGGTTGCGCACAACCATCCGTATTTGATCCTTGTCCGTTGGCCTAATGGTCATCATTGAAGCCTTGGCCCTCCAGCGGGCCACGAATTCTGAGAAGCTCTCCTTTGGCTCTTGGCGGGTGACTTCAAGATCACGAGTTATGACCTCATTCTGTGCGTTGTAGGAGTATTGATCACTAAAGGCCTCAGCCATCTCTTCCCAATTCTGTTTCACAGAGTTCTCCAATTTTGCGTACCAGATTGCGGCTATCCCAGATAGGGTCCGGCCAAACAATGATAGCTTCTGTAATCTGGTGAGGCCCATCGGCCTTAGTATGTCCGAAAACAGCCGCAAATGTATCGTGGGATCCCCAGATCCATCAAAGCGGTCGATGTGCGGCATCTTAAATCTGTCCGGCAGCGTCACAGCCGAGTCTGTATACCCATCTTCAATGTCAGGAATGGAGTGGGCCCCCTGAGACTTCTTGAACAATTTCTCAAGCTTGCTCACTTTCAATGCTGTGGGGTCCGTCTCGACATCAAAGGGGGGTCTGGTAGGTTGGTGGGTGTTTTAGATAGCTGGGGTAGAACCGGGGGCGGAGCTGGCCCTGTCGGAATGTCCGTATCTTCCTGGACATTAGCTGTCTCCCCGAGTGTTGGAACTCTTGGTGGGGGAAGAGCCTGGTGTGAAGTAGATACTCTAGTTTGCTGCTCTAACCTGGCAATTGTCTCTGCCTGTTGGGCTATGACCACAACCTGTTGCTTGGCAAATTTTGCTTGACGGACAGCGTCTTGCTGCATGGCTTTCATACTATCCTGGAGTTGGCGCACCATCTTTTCCATTCCCGCCATACTGCCCTGATCTAACTGATCTATCGGTATATCTATCTTGTGGTAAAAGCAAATATCTCAACCCAACCGCACACAGGTGAGATGGATAATGACTGCTGATCCGAAGACTGTTGAACTGATGATCTGTGCCTGACTAGCCTTTTTACTCTGCCTCTGGCAAAGGAACACTGATTGCCCTTGAACTGAATCTCTGACCTGACAAAGTCTATCAGCACAAGTCCGATGAACCTCGGGGGATATCGGAGCCTTCTGAAGCTATGGTTCCAGGACTACCTAGCAAAAAGGAAAACAGAGAGCATCTCAGCCTGATTTCACCATAACCCATATGAGCAAAGCTGAATGACTGTGCCCCCTTACAAAATTCTGCCCAAAATTCTGCCTGTAAACTGATACCCTCAGGTAAAACTGATTCCCCAAATACTGATAGTGATGCCCCCAGGCTTGTTACTCATACTTGTAAACTGTTATGTGCATTCCCTGTAGAGATACACTCTAAAAGCACATAGCAAACAAATGAGAGCCAAGACACCCCTATGTTAGGGTAGGGTTTCCCTGCCCTATTTTGTTAGGAGCTAGGGTTTCACTACGCACGCAGTGGTTTAAAACAACCTATAATCAGGTAAGCAACCTGTCCTAGCTTGGAATGGTCACTATGGATTCCGAATATGCACTAGGTCGAATGGTCAAAAGGGTGCCCCGGTAAAAACCGGGGTTTGTGTTCCCATACTGTCAGAGCCCATAACCGATTAGCCTTATGATCATGCCTTGACAAGACAAGCCTCTTGCAAACCGTTCAGGAATGGCAGATGGCAAACACGGTGTCCAAGGCGCACCAATGCACATGCAATGCAAAGAAACACATAAGTGAAATCAAAACAGGATATCACGAGTTCGAGTCAAGCTCTTTAAATCCCCAGCAGAGTCGCTAGAAACTGTAGACGTCCCCGAACGTCCCGGGAGGATGAGTCCCGTTCTGTTCATATGGGCTCACTACAGTTCGGACTCAAATTGTCACGGTTCTTAATCTGAACCAAAGAGTCCAAATCCGGCAAATTGTTTTGGAAAACAGATTTTTGTAAAGAAGTGCCAAACATGGACTGCTTTGCCAGATACAGAGTCGCCACCTAAATATTTTATTTTGGGAAATTTAGGAAACCCTGACTCGGTGCCAAAGGCCACGTGTCCGTCATCACCAAAGTTGCCTCGGCTCGGGAACTTGGGTATGATTGGGGAAGGTCAGCTATGAGCACCCCCTCTCGCCCGATCAAAGATCGGCCTCTACTAACCGTGATATCTTGTTTTGAAAGCATTATGTGTTCCTATTCCAGTTATTAGCCTAAAATTATTATGTTATGCGCACAGCAAACAAGTATAGACCAAATCGCCTAATTTAGAACAAAACATTGCATGCTTGTTTTGAAAATGGTTTGCTACTCGTAAGTAGGCTAAAATGCAGGTTTTGCCACCCTCGGGTGGGCTTAGAAAACATGGTTTTGCCGCCATCTAGTGGGCTTAAAACTCACAGTTTTAATGCATTACTCCAATTTAGGTAATTTAACTTCCATCCACAGGCATTCAAGCAGTTATATCACATAAGCAAATAGCCTCATGGTAAGCATGCTGTCATGGCCACACTCACACGCATGCAAAGATGCTAAAGCATAAGAACTTACCGAGCACTCCGAGCCAAAACGGAAACTAGTTAGTAATCACATGCATGATCCTAGTTCATGTTAAGATGGCTAATGCAACACATGTAAGATGCAACTATAATAGGCTCGGCTATTCTAAGATGACATATGATGATGCTATAACTAACACGTATTCAACTTAGAATTGAAATATAATGCAGTTAGTATGATGCGCCGAGCCCGGTGCATGCAAGGCAAATGAATGGATGCAAACATGCTATCATACTGTATGCTAATTAAAACATGCCCTAGACTAACCAACGAAAGCTAGTAAATAAAAGGGAAAAAAGACGTGGGGTTGGAAGACATACACACACTCACGCACACTTATTACACAATTGCCCTCACTCGGAGGGTCTAAATAAATATTACACAACCAAATTAATTATTACAGAATTCCTGACTAATTAACAAATTAAATGCAGAAGAAAGGTGGCCGCAGCCCTGCCTCGGAATGTGTGAATGATGCATGCTTGACTCGTCTCGCTCGGAAACTCGCTGCCATAGCACTGCTGCCTCTGTTTTCACTGCCTTGCTCCTCTAAAAATTCTGAAAGTCTCTAGACCCCTTTTGGATCATCCTCTGAGTGCTCTGGGATGTCACCGGCCATAATTAAAGTTCACCAGCCATGGTAATGGGATTATCGGCCAACTTTTGTACCACCGGCCAGCCACTGATGGTCGGTCGGCACTGTAGGTGGCCGGCCGGCCATTGCTTCCTGTAGAATCCTGCAGTTGACAGCAGCAGAGGGCAAGCAGTGTGTGGCATGGAGTTTTCAAGCAAATGTGAGCATGGCCACACTCCCTATCATGCAGTGGACTCAAGGGAGCATGGCCCTCAACCCTCGGACCATCAACTATGCAATTCGAGGCATGATGGCCTAAGAAGCCAAGTTAGCAACTTAATGTAGATGCATGCAACAAACAAATGAGTGCTAACACCCTATCATGTTGAGATCAAGGGTATTGGCGACCGAGGGTTGAGACGTGTTTCGTCACTTCGGGTACGAACACACCTCTCCCCTCATGCTTGGTTTGACACCCCAAACTAAGTGATGCAATGCATGTATACCATATACAATGCAAATTGATGCAACTCATGCAAGGCTACACTAATGCAATATGAACATGTCAAGCATACAACAAGACTATATAATGCAATTCAGTTAAGTAACGTGCAAACATGCGAACATGATGCACTGTAGGCATGCAACCAATGCAATGCAACATGTCAAACATGCAAAGTGTGCAAGGATGGGCTCAAACTGAAATGAGAAGGCCTCAGCCCACCCTAAAACAGTGGCCAAAATAGTCAAAAAAAGGCACAACTTATGCATGCAAGCATACACACACCAAGGCCTATCACCTAAGCATGAAAGGGGATAACTCTAAGCATACTTAAGGGCAATATGTTTGGACATTAAACACTCATGTTAAACTCTGAGAAGTATGCAAAAGATGACACCAAGATATGCTAGGGAATGGATGCAAAATAAAAGGTATTCAAGGCCACAAAAGAGAGCATTGCTCAACACCTACCCCAAGCAAACATGGTATGAGCTAAGCAACCCAAAACAGAGTTTTTATGCATCAAAATATGCCCCAAAACCCACTGATATGGTAGTCCAAATGACTTAAACAAAGAGGCATGCACACAAGCCCAAACATGGAGCATAAGACCACAACTCTTCAAGGTATTAAAAGGGTAACAAATGCAAGCATGTAGGCATAAAACATGAACTAAAATGGTATGACAAATGATTCCAAATCACTGAAATAGACCAAATGAGGCATGCTAACAACTCACACACCCGAAGCCAACAAATTAGAATACAAAAAGGCTATATAAAGCATGGCAAGCATGGCTCTAAAGACTCAAGACAGACCTTAAGCATGTTAGAACATAACCAAAAACTTCACAAAGCTAAGCCAAAGCATGCAAACATGATGGTCTAAAGTCAAGATGTATTTCTAGGCAAAATGGAGGAATACAAGGCAAGTGTATTATGCATGCAAGAGGTCAAAAAACCGACATGGGACAGAGGTAAAACATGCTAAATAAACACCAAATATCCTCTGAGATGAAGCCAAACAAAGCTAGGCGTACATGCTACCCTTATGAGCCAAAAATGCAAACAAAAGAGAGACAAAGGGAGACGGGTGTCCCTCCCCTATGCAAGACCTCAAACCCTCTTCATCACCACTGAAAATCCACTGGATTTCAGTGGTGAGAAGGCCAAAACACAATAGTATTCAAAGCTTAACAAAGAGAGCACAAAAAGAGCCAAACAAGGCCTAAGAGGGGGAGGTCGACCCCAAACAACAAAACAGCCTTAATGAAGTATCTTAAGCATGCAAATACAAGAATTTTTTTAGTTATACACAAAGTCTAAATCAGTAAGAAAGATTGGTCAAAAGCTAATGCAAGATTGGGGAATCTAAAGCAAAAGTGTTACCCTTGAAGAACACCTCAAGAACAGCAAGTCCAGCCACCTTTTTCTGATCAAAACCAGCTCAAAACCTCAAGAATAAACCCTCAAGACCTCCCAAGTCGAAGTATGGTGTAATGGTGTGTATCTTAGTGCAAAACTAAGAAGAAAACACATCTTAAGGCTCTCAAACCCACACAAATTAAGAGAGAGAGGGAGATATAGAGAGAGAAAGTGTATCTCAGATATATATATGCTGAACCTAACAAAGGAGAGTGTTGGGGCTCTTATATAGACCCTTAAAGGTGCTGAGCTTCCAAGAGAAGCTAAATAAAAGGATCAAGGCTTCTTCGAGAAGCCAAGGCAAAGGGGCCAAGGCTTCCTGAGGAAGCTGAGGCAGGGTTCGAGCTTCTTGAGGAAGCTAAGACAAAGGTCCAAGCTTCCTCAAGAAGCTAGACCAAAAAGGTGCAAAAGGGGCAAAACAGCCACAGATGTGCAGGGGGGCAGGGTTTGTGCATTCCAACTAGCACAGCTGGCGTGCACCATGCTTGAAAAAGGCAAAAAGGTGGTACCAACCAGAAAAGGAGGCCATCGGCCAAACAGGTGGTCAGTCGGCCACACAAAATGCCGACCGGCCAATGGACTATTTCACCAATGGCCGGTAGCCTTAAAACACGGCCGGTGGCCTCAAGCCATGGCCGGTGGGTATCAGGGGTAGCTAGCAAGCTACTCTCTACCCTTAGGTGCAAAAACAAACAAGTCCTTGGTGTAAAACCAAGCACAGAACAAGCAAGTTGAGAGATGCTGAGGCAAGGCGCGTAGCCAAGATCTCCAGGAACTTAAAACAAACACGAACATGGATGATCACCGAGTGTTCAAGCGATGACGTCCAAGTCTTAAGGACGGTCAAAAATGGGGTGTCTACAACGCCCCTCGTTTCTCGTGTTTGGATTAACGCCCGATCCAAACACAATGCAATGCAACAACATTCCAAACACAATGCAATGCAACAACATGCAAACAACATGCTCATCTACTAATGCCAAAGGGGCATGCATGAGGTTCCATCATACAAGCAATGCATGCATGGTATAGTTGGAGGGTAAAACACCAAAGCAAGTAAAGAGCATCATACAAGAGACATACAATACAGTGCTCAATGGACTTAAACCGAATATGGACAGACCTATGAGGGTCCAAAACAGTGGCCAACACACCAAAACTTAGGCACAAAAAGGCCAAGAATACATGCTCATGTGATGGCTCATCAACTAGGCATATAGGGGCAACTCTTAAAAGCACTTAAAGAGTGAAAAATATGGAAGTGTGACAACACTATATGCTCTAAAATATCATTCCAAATGATGTTAAAGCGTGCAACTACCACAAATGAGGCATGCTAGAAGGCTCAAAGCTTAAGACTAGCAATGGTACTTGCACCATAGCCATATCAAGCAAGCCCCAAAAGGCCAAGATGACTCAAAACTGTCCCAAGGCAGGTCAAAATAATGCCAAAACATGCATGGAATAAAGCCAAAACAAGCTAGTTTGGTAAGCCAAAATACCAAGCATGCAAGAGGCAATGAGCATGGTTACACTATAAATGTAAGGAGCAAATGAAGGATGCTCTAACCAACCAAAAACAGAGTTGTATCATAGCAAAATAACACCAAAAACACACTGAAATGACATCCTAAAAGCTCAGGCAAGATGGCATATATATTGGCTCATGTTTAAGGCATAAAGCATAACTTTCCAAAAGCATTGAAAGAGTGATAGATGTGAGGGTGTGACCACACTACACACACTGAAATCACATACCAAATGATGCCAAGTAATGCAAATAGCCCAAGCAATGCATGCTAGTGAACTCAAAACACTAAGCTAGTGAGCGGGATTGCACTATGGCTATACAAAGCAAGGGATGCATGACCAAAATCACTTAAAACAGAGCTTGAGCATAGAAAAACATGAGTAAAAGCTTGCTAGAGTTGAGCCAAAATCATGCTAGAATGACGGTCCAAAGCATGATGCATGTTAGACTAGTGAGTGGAATTGCACTACAAGTGCAAGAAGCATGCAAGAGGTAATCAAACCAAGCCAAAACAGAGCTATATCATGTTAAAATAAGGCCTAAGGCATGCTGAGATGAAGCCAAAACATGCTAGAAAGACATGCTACTTTGATGAGCCATCAACACAAGCAAACAAGAGAAGAGGAGGGGGGACAACCCCTTCCTATTTTGGGCTTCAAAACCACATTTCTACCACTGAAAATCCACTGGATTTCAGTGGTGAAGAGGCCAAACAAAGGTGATCCAAAGGCCTAAATGAGATGGCTCAAAACAAGGCCAAATAAGGCACAAAAGGGGGTAGACCACCCCCAACACAAAGAGGCCTCAAACAAACACTTTAGGCATTTGAAAATGAAGCTTTTTGCAGTTTAAAGTTAAGCCAAAAGAAGCATGCAAATAGGGCCAAGTAAGCTATGAAAACAAAGCATTAAAGAGGTAACAGACTCACCCTTGAAGAACAACTTTAGAACAGCAACTTCAGAGGCAAAAACCAAGCTTAAACCACTCAAATGCAACCTTCAAGAACCTTAGGACAATAATGAAGGTGTTTCACTAGGTGCTCTAGTGCAAAAGTGTGAAGAAAAATCACTTTAAGGCACAAACAAGTGAAAATATAAAAAGAGATGGAAAAATATAGAGAGAGATATCTTGTCTCTAATGCAAATTTCAGAACCTCTGGAAAGGGAGAGGGACCTCCCCTCTTATAGAAATCCAAGTCTCAAGCTTGTTGAACAAGCTAGAGGCTTGGTTCAATCCCTCCATACACGTGTATAGAGGATGAATTTTATGCTCACCAGCTGGCACAGCTGGCAAAGAAATATCTGAAAAGGCAAAGAAAAGGGCCTCGGCCAAAAGGTATGGCCGACCGGCCACTAAAGGTGTCGATCGGCTATCAGAGGTGCCGACCGGCCACCACTAATGGCCGATGGAAAGAAGAAAGGCCGATAGGCATGAGGCCTAGCCGATGGGTTATAGGGCTGGCCAACAAGCCACCCCCCTTCCCTTAGAAACAAAGTCACAAGCTCTTGGTCCACAACCAAGCACAAAACAGACAAGTTGAGAGGCTCCAAGGCAAGGCGCGCAGCCGAGACCTTCAGAAACTCAAAACGAACGCGAGCATGGATGATCATCGAGTGTTCGAACGATGACGTCCAAGTCTTGAGGACGGTCAAAAATGGGGTGTCTACACTCACTGCACAAAGGCTAAAGATGCATGGGACATTCTGAGCCAATTTCATGAAAGAGGAGATTCATCTTCACCACCATCTAGCAACTTTCCTGCTTTAGTTGCTAGACTGGATGAGGAGCAAAAAGAAGATGATGAAACATCAGAAGACAATGATGAGATTAATGGTGATGATCTATAAAAAGCTTACGAAAAGCTTTACGATGAATCTCTGAATTTGTCCAAAATCAATTACAAACTCACTCTCAAGCTCAAAGCATGTGAAAGCGAGAATGTCAAGCTAAAAGGAGAACTTGTAATAGCAAAGCAGAATGTCATCAAGATCTCTAGTGACAGGCAAGACCTATGTGGGAAACTTCTATCTTGTGAAACTGAAAGGAATGAACTCCTGAAAGTGTATTCCATATATGAAGAGAAGCTTGAAAGCCTTGAAATGTCACAAGCTACAATGGAAGAGCTGGTTTGTTAGAAAGATGAAGAACTTCGAATTGCTAGAGCCACAATTGCTTTGTGGAACAAGGGTTCCAAATCATTAGAAGACATCCTTGGGTCTCAACAAATGGGGTGTGACAAAAGTGGGCTAGGCTATGGTAATGTGACAAGGGACAAGCCTCTACATCACATGACTTGAAGACTCAAGCAAAGGGAAAATTGAAGATAGACCAGGGTGTTCCCTCTCTTCATCTACCTAAAGGGGGTAAGATCAACAAAAGGGAGGTAAAACTTGTTTTTATTTGTCATCATTGTGGTAGGTATGACAACATTCGTCCTTATTGCTTTGAATTGTTTGGTAAGGTGTCTCAAAAGGGTAGAAATTCGAATACTTTTTGGGTTAGGAGACAACCTTACATGTCTAGGAAGAATACCAAGATTCATGAAGGTGTTCACAATGCCAAGATATTTACCAAGACCGCCAGACCTAATTTTGTTAAGACCAAAAAGATTTAGGTAAGAAAAGATGCTTTGACTTGTTTAGTTGTTCACACTGCTCTAAAAGCACGTGACTCACACATGTGGTATCTTGATAGTGGGTGCTCTCGTCACATGTCAGGTTACAAATCCTACTTCACCTCCCTTGAAAAATATGAAGGAGAAATTGTTACCTTTGGAGATGGTGGCACTTCTAGAGTCATTGGTAAGGGCTTTATAAGTGTAGTTGGTCTTCCCAAACTTGATAATGCTTTACTTGTTGATGGTCTTTAAGCAAATCTTTTGAGCATCAGTCAAATGTGTGATTCCCATCATGAAGTATTGTTTTCAAAAAATAAATGTGAAATTTTGGATAAAAAGGGAAATACTGTCTTGCATGGGGTTCGCACATCTGATAACTGCTATGGGATTGTTACTACTAATGATCCCACTTGTCACTCAGCCATCATAAGTAACATTGATCTATGGCATCAAAGATTAGGTCACATGAATTTCAAAGACCTAACTAAGATAGCCAACAAAGAGCTTGTGAGAAGAGTACCTAAACTGGGTAAGAATCTGAATCATGTGTATGGACCATGTCAATTTGGTAAGCAAACCTGTGCCCCTCATAAAAAGGTGAACAGCTTTACAACCAAACGTCCTCTTGAATTGGTTCACATGGACTTAATGGGACCTACTTGCACTGAGAGCATTGGAGGTAAAAGGTACATTTTTTTAACTGTTGATGATTTTACTCGATTTTCCTGGGTAAATTTTTAAAGGGAAAAATCTGATACGTTTGATGCTTTCTAGGCCTTAGTCCTTAAAATCCAAAATAAACAGGGTGTTTCCATTGGGCGTATCATAAGAATCCGAACTGACCATGGTCGTGAGTTTGAAAATAGTTCGTTTTCGGATATCTGTGATATGCATGGAATTAAGCATGAATTTTTGGCCCCTATTACTCCACAACAAAATGAAGTGGTTGAGAGGAAGAACAGAGTTGTTCAAGAAATGGCCAGGGTCATGCTCCTTAGTAAGAAACTTCCTCCAAAGTTTTGGGCTGAAGCCCTAAATACTGCTGTTTATGTCATAAATCGCGTGTATTTAAGGCTCGGCACTTTACAAACTCCATATGAATTGTGGAAGGGCTTGAAACCTAATGTAAAATACTTCAAAACTTTTGGGAGTAAGTGTTACATTTTCAAAGATAGAGAGCCTTTGGGCAAATTTGACTCCCGAAGTGATGAATGTATTTTTCTAGGGTATTCAACCACTAGTAGGGCTTTTCGAGTTTATAACCTACGAACTTCTTCTTTAATAGAATCAATCAATGTGGCTATAGATGACACAGGTTCCCCTACTCCAGCAACAAATGAGGATGACAATTGTGAGTCTCCAATCCTGGATACTGAACCAAAAAGTCAAAGAGAAGCTAAGATCCAAGCACAAGAAGTTGAGACAGCACCATCCTCACAGGTAAATCAGAGTCCAAAGAGTGCACAAAGAGACATCACTCCTGATGGTTCTGTCACTGCAAGTCCTGAGTTCAAACCATCAGCAAGGGTGAAACTGAATCATCCAGCTCAACAGGTGATTGGAAGTGTATCGAATCGAATGAAAACCCGAAGACAGATTCGGGATGAGGTATCACATATGTGTTATGTTTCATTAATTGAACCTAAGAATATTAAAGAGGTAAGATGATGATTGGGTAAATGCTATACATAAAGAATTAGGTCAATTTGAACGTAACAATGTTTGGACTTTAGTTCCTAGACCTAGAGACATGAATGTGATAGGTACCAAGTGGATCTTTAAAAATAAATTTGATGAGAATGGTACTATGGTGAGAAATAAAGCCAGGTTGGTTGCTCAAGGCTACACACAAGTAGAGGGTGTTGACTATGATGAGACGTTTGCCCCAGTTGCACGTCTCGAATCTTTTCATATTTTACTTGGTATTGCATGTTTTCTTGGTTTCAAATTGTATCAAATGGATGTGAAAAGTGCCTTTCTGAATGGATACTTGAAAGAAGAGGATTATGTTAAGCAACCAAAAGGGTTTGAGGACCCTAAATGTCCAAATCATGTCTACAAGTTAGACAAGGCTTTGTATGGGTTGAAACAAGCCCCTCGGGCTTGGTATGATCGACTTATTACCTTTCTTCTTGATAATGACTTTTAAAGGGGTAGTGTGGATAAGACTTTATTTGTGAAACATACTAAGTCTCATATTCTTGTTGCTCAGATTTATGTTGATGATATTGTGTTTGGATCCACTGCTGATCATCTTGTGAAATATTTTTCGGATTGCATGACACATGAGTTTGAGATGAGCATGATGGGAGAGTTATCTTATTTTTTGGGTCTACAAATTAAAAAATCTCCTTCGGGTATGTTTGTTTCTCAGACTAAGTATGCCAAAAATCTTGTGTCAAAGTTTGGTCTTGAGTCTGCCAAACATGCACGCACTCCTATGAACACCAGTCTTCACCTTTCCAAAGATTCCTCTGGTATTGATATTGATCCTACCCTTTATAGGAGTATGATAAGGAGTCTTCTTTACCTGATTGCCAATCATCCTGATATTGCTTTTAGTGTAGGTGTTTGTGCCCGTTACCATGCCAGTCCTAAAGAGTCTCATCTTCTTACAGTGAAACGCATCATTAAATATGTTAATGGGACTTTGGGGTATGGGATTTGGTTTTCTACTGATACTATAGCTGAAATTACTGGTTTTTCTAATACTGACTAGGTAGGGTGTGCTGATGATAGGAAGAGTACATTCGGGGGGTGCTTTTATCTTGGAAATAATTTGGTTTCCTGGCATAGTAAAAAGCAAAATGCCATCTCTCTTTCGACTGCTGAGGCTGAGTACATTGCTGTAGGGAGTTGTTGTGCACAAATGTTGTGGATGAAGCAAATACTTCATGATTATGGGATAGATCAGAGCACTTTCACTCTTTTTTGTGATAACACAAGTGCCATAAACATTTCAAAAAATCTTGTCCAACACTCTCGCACCAAACACATTGACATTTGTCATCATTTTATTCGAGAGTTAGTGGAAGAAGGCCTTGTTGTGCTTGAACATGTACCCACTGAGCATCAAAAAGCTGATAGTTTTACAAAATCCCTTGATCTTCTTCGGTTTGAGTTTCTTAGAAAGACTTTGGGTGTTGTGCTCAGTCACTAGGGTGTTACCTGTTACTTGAAGGGGAGTGAGTGATTGTTTTTTGTGTGCTTGGATGTTATAATCTCATAGTCATTGATTCCTGTTATCCTTGCATCAAAACTTTATATGAACACTGCTCATGCTGCTTACAAGATCTCATTCTTCTTTGTTCATAACTCATTTTGAATGCCCATACTCATTTACTTTATGATCTCATTCTGTACACATCCTTGAGATAAACTATTGCAAGGGTTTCCGCACAAGTGATCAAAGTTCTCTATGGACCACTAACAGTGTTTCTTGTACTTTTTAAGAGGAATTGACCTATACTAGTATATCATGGGTGATGTTGAGTCTCTTAACCATCTACCATCATTTATTCACTTCCATGGTTTCTTCCTCAATTCAATAAAGTCTGGGCATTAGGAAAAGGCTACCTCAGAGGCACCAGCCAGGCCATCCTTTTTGAGTTCATCCTTCTCTGGTTTGGTCTCCATACTCTTGAGCGTGCATGCCACCAATGAGTGCTCACAAGAAAGAAAGGTTTAAAAAAAAAAAAAAAGGGAATCATTGATTGAGGGGAAGCCTCCACGCTTACTCAACAAATACTCCGTGATTCCTAGTGGTTTGACTTTTCTCTGTGATGTTCAGTTACTCTTGTCGGAGGTCCAGCTATCCGATCACTATGAGAATTAACTCTAGCTTTGTGGCTCTCAAGGATTGCACACACACACATTCTTTTCGTGAGATCTCATGTGTGTTTTTGAGTTTTGCATTCTCATGTTGTTTATGATCATTGATGTAATTCTTTCTGATTTGTTCATGATTTTGTGATTCATATTTCTTTTTTCACTTTACAAGTTTACAGAATTCATGGTTGATGGATAATCTCATCTCAGTGTTACAGTCTTTCCATTGTACTCCCCGCTGTTTACAGGACATCATTTTCCGATTGGGTTGTATTTGTTTTTAAAATTTAAAAAAAAAAAATTAGTTTGGCGGTGCTTTGTTCCTGCTCGAGCGGCAAATCTCACGCTCAAGCATGGATTTCAGTCTTGTAGCATTTAGTGTTATGTTTTGCAGTTCTGTGAGGGTTGTTTTGGCGCTCGAGCGTCCGTTTTCCAGCTCGAGCGTATCCGCGCGTGCTTCATTTCCCGCTCGAGCGTTCAACCTCACGCTCGAGCGGACTGGTTTTGTTTAAATTCTTCCTCCGTCGTCTCTTCAGTTCATTTTTCCCCAAATTTCTTTCTCTCTCCTAGGGCTTCTTGGCGCATCCGTGCATTGTCTTCCTTGGTCTGTGCATTGCTGATTTCTGTCCTTCTCACACCCCAAATGTATGTCCATTTTTTGTCGTATCTCTGTTTTCTTGTTTATTTTCATAGTTTTTTTTGTCCTCACTAATGTTTCATCATTTACTCTTATTTATATAGGATGGGTCTTATTAGTCGTGTGCCTCTTGTTCTGTAGTGTTGAGTTTTGGCATATTCTGATGGATTAAGGTCTTTAACTATCATTTGTATCACTGTTTTTCTTGAGTCTGTTTTTTTTTTACAATTTTTTTTGGGTTATGGCTGCTTTGCTTACCATGATTCATATCTGTTGCATTTTGTTTACTTGGGCTTACTCTGAATTGACTATATTGCCTAACTAGCCTTATCTACTTGACTCCTGTTGACATATCAAACTGTGTTATTAATGTTTTGTTCTTTCTCTTTTGGTTTATTTTTTGTTTTGGGTTGGAGGTTGCGTGTTTTGTTTTTGTTTCTTTATCTTGGTTTAGTCATGTCTACTTTCAAGTGAAGGAAGCCTACTGCCCCTCGACCTACTTTTAATTCTAACCGGTTTCCCTCGGCTGAGAAAGCCAAATTGTTTCGAGAGTCCTATCCGTCCCGTACCATTCATCTCGAACGCAATGTTCAACCTAACACCTTTGAGTCTATCTAGATCTGTCCTCTTTTTGATCCCTTGGGTGGAGATTATGTTCTCCCTTTCTCAGGTCCCCAAAATCTTAGCTGGGTTCGTGAATTTTATTGTAACATGGAAAGTCTTGATGATATAGGTCCGTCATTCAAGACTTGGGTCAGGTCCAAGTCAATCACTGGCACATCTGATCTTATTAGAGAGTTGTTAGGGATTAGTCAAGCCTTCTCCATCTTCTATCCTTTTCCTGTGCATCTGTAACACGTCCGCGGGGGACCTCGCTACAGTTCGGACTCAATTTGTGTCACGGTTCTTAATCTGAACCAAAGAGTCCAAATCCGGCAAATCGTTTTGAGAAACAGATTTTTTTTGAAAAGAAGTGCCAAACATGGACTGCTTTGCCAGATACAGAGTCGTCACCTAAATATTTTTTAAATGGGGAAATTTAGGAAACCCTGACTCGGTGCCGAAAGCCACATGTCCGTCATCACCGGAGTTGTCTCGGCTCGGGAGCTTGGGTACGATCGGGGAAGGTCAGCTATGAGCACCCCCTCTCGCCCGATCCGAAGATCGGCCTTTACTAACCGTGATATCCGTTTTTGAAAACGTTATGTGTTCTTACCCCAGTTATTAGCCTAGAATTACTATGTTGTGCACACAGCATACAAGTATAAACTAGATTGCCTAATTTGGAAATAAGCATTGCATATCCGTTTGTTTTGGAAAAATGTTTTGGAATTTGCTACTCGCAAGTAGGCTAAAATACGGATTCAACGAGTTTTCCAACTCAAACAATCCAACCTTCACCCACAGGCATTCAAACAGTTCATCTCACATAAGCATCTAGCCACATGGTATGCGTGCTATCATGACAACATTCACACGCATGCAATATGCTAAAGCGAAAATACTTACATCGTACTCCGTGCCGAAACAATAAACTAGTTAGCAAACATGCATGTCCTAGCTCATGTTAAGTTGCCTAATGCAACACATACAGGATGCAATCGAAGTGGGCTCGGCTAATCTAAGCATGGCATATGAAATGCGATCCATTGATGCACGTATTCAATTTAGAATCGAAATACAAATGCAGTTAGCGTGATGTACCGAGCCTGATGCATGTAGTACAAATGCATGAATGCACGCATGCGTAGCATAAGGTATGCTAATTTTAAACGTGCCCTAATACTAACCATCAAAGCAGGTAAATAAAAGGGAAGAAAGAAGTGGGGATTGGAAGACATACACACCACTCACGCACACTTATTACAGATTTGCCCTCACTCGGAGGGACCAAATAAATAATACAAATTAATTAACTACGCAAGCTAATTAAATATTACAAATTGCCTAATTAGTTAACAAACTAATTTAAACTAGGAAAAGCAGTAAACCGCCCCGGGAGGAGAGCTAGATGCGGCGCATGCTCGGTCCTGCTCAGAAGTGCATCGCCATACATAGACTGCCTCTGTTTTCCTTGATACACTCCTCTGGAGACTTCCAAAGTCTTAGGACTGCTTTTCTGGACATTGAGGAGTGCCACCGGCTGAATAGGATTGCAACCGGTAGTGTGGTGTAGTCACCGGCACAAAATGAATCCATCGGCTGGTGATTTACTGCCGGTCGGCAATATATACTGCCGGTCGGCAAAGAAGGCCTACAGAACCTGCAACTCACAGCAGCAGAGGACAGAACTTGCATGGCAATACAATTCAAGCATATATGCACCAATCATGTCCCTTATCATGGTAATGACTCAAAGGAACATGCTCCTTGGTTCTCGGACCACCAATCACGCATTTCCATGCATGATGGCCCAAAGAATCAAGTGTGCAACTTTCATGTCAAATGAAATGCAAACCAAACAAATGAACCAAGGCCCAATTCTTATCACCAAGTCAAGGAACAAGGCATGCATGCAAGATGCAATGCAACCTAGGCATACAAGCTAAGGATGCAACATGGCATGGCAAGACACTTATGCAAGCATACAAGCAAACATGAGGCAATGCAAATGGGTGAAAAGATGGACTTATACATGATTTAGGCAACTCTAAATAGGCCCAAAACAGTAGCCAAAGTGACAAAAATAAAGGACTAAAGCACATACACACATGCACATGTTGAAGGGCCAACACTTAGGCACAAATGAGGCAACTCTCAAGCACATTTAAATGAGGCAATCATGGACATATGGCATGCAAGGTAAGCATTGAAAATCATGTTAGGATGGTGTCAAACCAAGCAAACAAAATAGACCAAGCATGCAATAATTGCCCAAGTACTTGAAGCAAGTCAAAGGGACTTGAACCATGGCTAAGCCAACCAAGCCTCACAAGGCTAAGAGGGCTTAAGATAGGTTCAAGACAGACCTAGACCATGCAAAGGGGGCACCCTAGATGGCATCTAAGTGGCTCAAATTCAAAGGCATGTGCAATGGCCAAAACATGGAGCATACTACACAAGCTTTTAAAGCATTAAAGATATATCCAAGGTAAACATATAGGCATGCAAATGGGACTGAAATGACATGGTGGATGGTTCCAAATCACCAAATCAATGCAAAAATGTCATGCTATACGTTCACATACTTAAGGCCAACAAGCCGGAATGCAAAGGGACTATACTAAGCATGCCAAATCCGACCCAAAAAACCTAGGACAGACCTTAAACATGGCAAAATATGTACAAAAGCTTCACAAGACTAAGCCTAAAACATGTTTGAACAAAGGCTAACAACCTAAGGCATATTAAGGCAATAACAAGGCATTACATGGTAGGTATGCTAAGCATGCATGGTGTACCAAAACCAACATACAACAAGGTTATATCATGGCATAATAAGCATGGAAAACAACCAAGACATGATCAACATGAAGCTTAGCTAGATGCTCCCTCAAGAAGCCAAAAAAGGGTCCCTTTCAAGGACAACAAGGGGAGGGGGTGGCCCTCCCCTTTTGGAGACTTCAAGGCACCATCTCTGCCACTGAAATCCCTCAAGATTTCAGTGGTGAAGAGGCCCAAACACCAAAGTCTCGAAACTTGCACAAAATAGCACAAAATGGGGGCCTTTCAAGGCCTAGGAGGGGTCAAACACCTCCAAACCACAAAACACTCTAAACAAACAATCAAGAGGGCTAAAAAATAGAACTTTTTTGTCTTATACACTAAGCACAAAAACAGCTCTAAGATAGGTAGAAAAGCAATGCAAAAATGGGGAATAAAAGGGAAGTTTCTCACCCTTGTAGACCACTGTAGACACCCCATTTTTGACCGTCCTCAAGACTTGGACGTCACCGTTCGAACACTCGGTGATCATCCATGAACGTGTTCGTTTGGAGTTCCCGGAGGTCTCGGCTCGCGCGCCCTGCCTCAGGATCTCCGAACTTGACCGTTTAGTGTCTGGTTTTGCACCGAACACTCATGTTTTGCCTTGGAAGGGCAGGGAATGCCTTATGAGGCATTCCCACACACCACCGGCAGTGGCTAGAGGCCACCGGCTGGTCTTTTGCTGCCATCGGCACTTTTGTTTGCCGGTCGGCATATTTTATTGCCGGTCGGCATAGTTTGTTACCGGTCGGCACTGTTTTTTGCCGAAATGGCATTTTTGGGCAGCCGACCACTGTTCATCCACTTTATGGAGATATTTTGTGCCAGCTGTGATAGCTGGCACCAACTCTTCCCTCCTCCATACACGTGTATGGAGGGATCTCCCTCTAAGCAAGCTTGTTGTATAAGCTTTGCAAGAGGGAGTCTTATAAGAGGAGGGCCTTCCTCTTTGATCTAGGTTAGACTCTTGCAACCAAAAACCAGACCTTGGAGATATAGATACACATTATCTCTATACCTCCCTCTCTCTCCTCCTTTGTGTGTGTTTCTTAGCTCAAAAGGTGGTTTTTACCTTACTTTTGCACCATTACACACACCATCACACCTTACTCCGAGATTGAGAGACTTGGGGGGTTGTTTCTTGAGTTTTTGGACTGGTTTTGATCAAAAGAAGGAGGCTAGACCATTTGTTCTTCAAAGGTTCTTCAAGGGTGAGCATCTTGATTTATATTCCCCAAACTTGCAATAGTTTTTTACCTATCTTGCTTGCTGTTTTAGCTCTTGTGTATAGCATAAAAAGGACTTGTATTTTCCTGCTTTAGCACTTTCATTAAGGTCATTTTGTGGTTTGAGTGTAAACTCACCCTTCTAGGCCTTGTTTGGTCCATTTTGGTGCCTCTTTCATAAGGCTTTGTTCACTTCAGTGTTTTGGTCCTTTGACCATTGAAAATCAGTGTATTTTTAGTGTCAAAAAAGTTGGTTTGAAGTCTTGCATAAGGGAGGGACACCCCTCTCCCTTTATGGTTTTGTTTCCTTGAGTTGTGGCCCAAAAGGGTGACATGCATGCTTGTTTGTTTTTTTGCTTCATTTCAGAACTTTTTGGGTGTTTTTAGGTCATGTGGGATCTCTATTTTTGGCTGGATTTGTACCTCCTTGTATGCTTGTAGTACTTGCTTTGTATTGCTCCATTTTGCTTAGAAGTGCATCTCATGATTAGGCCATGATTCTTGTGTGTGTTGGCTTAGTTCCATGAAGTTTTTAATGTTGTTTTTCCATGCTAAAAATCTGTTGGTTATCCATTTGTTCATGCTTGACATGTTTGTTAGGGTTGCTTTGTATTTTGGCTTGAAAGCTTTAAGCATGTTGACCTCTAGCATGCGTGGTTGTGATTACCCTCATGATTTAACACCATCTAGGACCACATTTTAGTCCAAGAATCATGTTTGTATGTGTGCATGCATGACCTCTTTTATGCCTTAAGGGTATACCCTCTTGTGCCTAGGAATGAGCCTTAGTGCGTATGCCTCTTGGGGGGTCATCTTGGTTGCCATTTTAGGAGTTTTTGGAGTCCCATTTTGCATGTAAAAATTCTGTTTTTACTTGTTTTAATCATGCCATGAGAGGTCATGTTGGTGGGAGTAAGTTGTCTCCTTTTTGTGCCATAAGTTTGCTTGTCAACATGAGTTGTTGTCCATCACTTTGAGCACTCTTGGTGCTGTTTTGAGGTGAATAAGGGTCCGCACCTTTATCACTTTGAGGCTCCATTGCATGCTTGTTTCATGTAAGTTGCATGATTGCTTCATTAAGCCTCATAGCATGCTAATCCCATTACCAAATTGGTCTATGTTTGCACCACATTTGCACCTTGCATGCTTGGCATTACACATTTGTCATGTTGGTTGCATAGTGCTTGTTGTGCTTTACATCTTGGTACCATGTTGCATTTTGAGCCTTGTGAGCATAACATGCATTGCATCATTTGGCTTGGGGTGTCAAGCCAAATATGAGGGTCAAGGGACATTCATACTCCAAGTGATGCAATGTACCTTGATTCTCGGTCACCGGGGCCTTTGACTTCGACATGATAAGGCTTCGGATCTCATTTTGTTTGTTGCATGCATCCTTAAATTGAGTGGCGAATTTGATCCCTTGGGTCATCATGCTCCATTGATGGCTCAAAGATCGAGGGTCGTGCTTCTTTGAGTTCAAAACATGATAAGAAGCACAACCATGCCCACATGTACCTGAGAAGCCCATGCCACGCACTGTCTGTTCTCTATTTGCTGTCAAATTGTCTTCTGCAGGAAGTTTCTGCCGACTGGCAATATATGGAGTGCCGAGGAATCCAAAAAATGCCGATGGGAACTGTGAAGTGCCGGTGGGAATTCTGTCCGGCCGGTGGTGCTCTGCAGGATGCAAGGAACATGCTCCAGTACTTTGGCAATTTTCAGAAAGACAAGGCAGTACAAACAGAGGCGGCAGGAGTACAGTACAGGTTTTTCGGGCGAGACGGATTCGAGCATGCATCATTCGCGCATCCCGAGGCAGAGGCTGCGGCTACCCTCTTCTTTCCTTTGCCATCTTTTCCTTTAAATTAAATCAGAAATTTTGTAATAATTTTATTCGTTTATTATTTTGGGACTGTAATATTTATTTGGGCCCTCCGAGTGAGGGCAAATCTGTAATAAGTGTGTGTGGGTGGTGTGTATGTCTTCCAATCTCCATTTCTTTCTTCCCTTTTTATTTACCTGCTTATGATGGTAGATTAGGGCATTTTTGAAATTAGCATACCTTATGCTATGCATGCGTGCATCCATGCATTTGTATTGCATATATTAGGCTCGGCACATCACGCTAACCGCATTTGTATTTCAAATTCTAAACCGAATATGTGATAATCGTGCATTTTCACATACCATGTTTAGGGCTAGCCGAGCCTGCCTAGATCGCATTTTGCATGTGATGCATTAGCCACTTTTAACATGAACTAGGGCATGCATGTTTGCTAACTAGTTTACTGTTTTGGCACAGAGTACAATGTAAGTTTTTTTTTGCTTTAGCATCCAGCATGCGTGTGAGTGTTGCCATAATAGTATGCTTGCCATGCGGCTAAGTGCTTACATGAGATAAACTGCTTGAATGCCTGTGGGTGGAGGTCAAATTGCTTAAATTAGGATAATGCGTTAAAACTGTGAATTTTAAGCCCACTATATAGTGTCAAAACCATCTTTTCCAAAAGCCCACTTGAGGGTGGCAAAATCTGCATTTTAGCCTACTTGCGAGTAGCAAACCATTTTCAAAACGAACATAAAACGTTTTATTTCCAATTTGGGCGATTTGGTCTATACTTGTTTGTTGCGCGCATAACATAGTAATTCTAGGCTAATAATTGGAATAAGAACATATAACGTTTTCAAAATCAGGATATCATGGTTAGTAGAGGCCGGTCTTCGGACTGGGCGAAAGGGGGTGCTCATAGCTGACCTTCCCCGATCGTACCCAAGCTCTCGAGCCGAGACAACTCCGGTGATGACGGACATGTGGCCTTCGGCACCGAATCAGGGTTTCCTAAATTTCCCCATTTAAAAAAAAAAAAATATTTAGGTGGCGACTCTGTATCTGGCAAAGCAGTCCATGTTTGGCACAACTTTTTTTTAAAAAAATCTGTTTCTCAAAACGATTTGCCAGATTTGGACTCTTTGATTTAGATTAAGAACCGTGACACAAGTCGAGTCCGAACTGTAGTAACCCCAAATGGACAGAACGGGACTCATCCTCCCGGGGCGTTCGAGGGACGTCTACAGTTCTCCTTGGCTTGAATCCAACACCAAAACACCAAAATCAGCCCCTTAGAACCTCAGGAGCCAAAGAAAGGTGAAACACTAGGTGTTTGTGTGCAATAGTATGGACTAAAACACCTAGAACACAAAGAGAGAAAAAGAGAGATAAGAGATATGTATGAACCCTAACCCTAAAACCAGAGCTTCTCTCTGTGTTTCTCTCCCTAAAAATGTCTAAAGTCTCTAACCCTCAACAAAGGAGACAAGGGCTCCTCTTATAGAGCTTCTTGTCTTGTAAAGCTTACAAGACAAGCTTCTAAAGAGGGAGATCCCTCCATACACGTGTATGGAGGGGAGCCAAATGCAAGACAGCTGTGATAAAATATCTGCAAAAGCAGATGCACAGTAGTCGGCCGGCCAAAGATGCCATTTTGGCAAAAGGGAGTGCCGACCGGCAATACATAGTGCCGACCGGCAATATACATTGCCGGTGGCAGCAAAAACCAGCCGGTGGCCTCTGTCCAAAGCCGGTGGTGTGTGGGGATGCCTCACAGGGCATTCCCTGCCCTTCCAAGGCAAAACACAAGTGTTTGGTGCAAAACCAGACACTAAACGGTCGAATTCGGAGATCCTGAGGCAAGGCACGTAGCCGAGACCTCCGGGAACTCCAAATGAACACAAACATGGATGATCACCGAGTGTTCAAACGGTGACGTCCAAGTCTTGAGGACGGTCAAAAATGGGGTGTCTACAGTTGCCCCTCTTTGACAGAACTCGAAAGTCATAACAATGACGGGAGTGAATGTCAAAGCCCAGAGACGACCCATTTTTGACAAGGCCGAAGACTTAGACAAACATGCAAGACAAACAAGGTATGCGCCCGAAGGCAGGGGCAAAATGCAAGACAATGCACGAAGCCGAGCATAACTTATGATCATGCAAAGAAAGCTGTAATGAAGCACACATGCGACAACTTTAAGCTAGCATACACCAAACTACACTACAATGCAGAAAGGATGTAAGAGAATTATGTAATTCTCGATACGTCTCACTCGGAGGATATAATACCTGTGCGGTTCATCTGGTTGCACCAACCTCAAATGAACCGTACATACAATATCGTGCCTGCAAAGAAAACAAACTTAATAGGTACAATATTGTTAACAACATGCATAGTAGTGTACTCGAAATGCGTGACAACGCAAAGCAAGTGGGGAGCATAACAATGCTGTCAAAATACAGACATGTAAGTGGTGCATGCGGTCTACGCAGGCAACGAAATTGATCATAAGCATGCGGTCTACGCAAGTAATGAAATTAACAAATATGCGGTCTACGCAATCAAAACACGCGGTCTACGCAAGTAACGAAATTGAACAAACATGCGGTCTACGCAGGTAGTGAAATTGAACAATTATGCGGTCTACGCAAGCAATACATGCGGTCTACGCAGGTAATGAAATTGAACAATTATGCGGTCTACGCAAGCAATACATGCGGTCTACGCAGGTAATGAAATTGAACAAACATGCGGTCTACGCAATCAAAACATGCGGTCTACGCAATCAAAACATGCGGTCTACGCAGGTAATGAAATTGAACAATTATGCGGTCTACGCAAGCGATATATGCGGTCTACGCAGGTAATGAAATTGAACAATTATGCGGTCTACGCAAGCAATACATGCGGTCTACGCAGGTAATGAAATTGAACAATTATGCGGTCTACGCAAGCAATACATGCGGTCTACGCAGGTAATGAAATTGAACAAACATGCGGTCTACGCAATCAAAACATGCGGTCTACGCAGGTAATGAAATTGAACAAACATGCGGTCTACGCAATCAAAACATACGGTCTACGCAGGTAATGAAATTGAACAAACATGCGGTCTACGCAATCAAAACATGCGGTCTACGCAGGTAGTGAAATTGAATAATTATGCGGTCTACACAAGCAATACATGCGGTCTACGCAGGTAATGAAATTGAACAATTATGCGGTCTACGCAAGCAATACATGCGGTCTACGCAGGTAATAAAATGGATTACAAACATGCGGTCTACGCAGGCAATGTAATTAGCACGCGGTCTACGCAAGTAATAAAATGGATTACAAACATGCGGTCTACGCAGGCAATGTAATTAGCATGCGGTCTACGCAAGTAACGGAAGTGATTACAAACATGCGGTCTACGCAGGTAATGTAATTAACATGCATGACAATGCAAGTAATGAAATGGATTACAAACATGCGGTCTACGCAGGTAATGTAATTAACATGCGGTCTATGCAAGTAATGAAATGGATTACAAACATGCGGTCTACGCAGGTAATGAAATGGATTACAAACATGCGGTCTACGCAGGTAATGTAATTAACAAGCGGTCTACGCAAGTAATGAAATGGATTACAAACATGCGGTCTACGCAGGTAATGTAATTAACATGCGGTCTACGCAAGTAATAAAAGACAATGCAAATGGGGCACGCATGCTAATGCAAATGAGGCACACGTGTCGATGAAAATGAGGCACACGTGCCAATGCAGATGAGAATGAGGCACACGTGCCAAATGCAAATGAGAATGAGGCACACGTGCCGATGTAAATGAGGCACACGTGCCGATGAGAACGAGGCACACGTGCTGATAAGAACGAGGCACACGTGCCGATGAGAACGAGGCACACATGCCGATGCAAATGAGGCACACGTGCCGATGAGAATGAGGCACATGAGACACGCGTGCCTCATAAGAATGAGGCACACGTGTCGATGTAAGTGAGGCACACGTGCCAGTGCAAATGAGGCTCACGTGCCGATGCAAATGAGGCCAATATGCCGATGCAAATAAGGCACACGTGCCGATGCAGAATAATAGAAATGAGACACGCATGCCTCATTTGATGCAAAATGATGCTAAGTGTGACACGCATGCCACACGGAATGTGAAATGCTGCTAAGCGTGACACGCATGCCATACGGAATGTAAAATGTAAATGGACTTAAATGCGTAACAACGCACGTGTTTCGAAATGCATGACAATGCAAGGGAAGGGAATGCACGACAACGCGAACGATGCGCGAGGCGACGTATGTATTTGAAATACATGACAATGCTTGTAATAAAAATGCAATGACAATGCATGAGAGACGTGCAAGACAATGCAAGGGGTGCGTGTTACAACGCATGTAGTATGTGCATAACAATGCAACTATGAGGCGCATGATAGCGCGATATAATGCACCGAAACAATGCGATGAACGCGTGCAACGCACATAGGGTAACTTTTGGACCTTGTAAGAGGCAAAAAGGATACCAAAGGATACAACATTGTATGAGTTGGAGTGCTACGCACAGAAGACGCGGTCCGAGGTCAAAACGGAGGCCGGTTGAGCATTGGAGATACACTTTCTTGCACTTTCTTGAGCTATGAGGACCAAAAACTACTCATGTGGCCTAAACAAGGTTGTGGGAACACCACCGGCTGTCCACCGGCTGCAAAATAATTTCATCGGCACAATATTATGCCGGCCGGCACAAAATGTTGCCGACCGGCAAAAAGTTCCTGAGTCGGGGCAGATTCGACTTTTCACCATGGGTGTTTTAAAATAGGGTTTCCAAACCCTATTTTTCACTTCCTCTTCCGCCGAAATCCCACACTCTCTCTCTCTAGAGCGTTTTCCTCTCCTCTTTTGCCCGTTTCTTCGCGTTCTACACCCGTTTCGTCGTCGGATTCGCGATTTTCTTCGCGTTTCGGACATTTTCAACCGAACAAAACCTTGTTTCGGTGCCTCGTTTGCCGTTCTCACCTTTTCGGGATTTGTTCCCCTTGCTTTCCTCTCGATTTTTGTACCATTTTCACATCCCGGCCTTTCCGACCATTTTCGACCTTCTCGGGAGTTGACTTTTCGGTTGACTTTCCGTATTCCAGTCCGGTTTTCCTTTCTCCGGCTATTTTCTCATCACTCTTGACATGGCGGATGACATTCCACGTGGCGGGACTCCCCCGGATCACAAGATGGATCCCGGGGTCGAGCTCCTACCTTTGAGCGAGCGCCCGTTCGACCCGACGACCTACCGGCCGGCGATTCATGTTCTACCTCCCGACGGACTGCGCCAGTTTCGGAGCTTCGAAAGGCACGTGCCACCCGAGCTATTACTACGTGAGCCTACCTCCCACCTGTCCTTCGGCGCTTCCGAGGTAACTGTCTTTTCTCTACTTTACTTTCTGCAATGTAGGACACAAAACTATCGTAGCTAGTTATGCTCTTTAACTGCTGAAATCTGATATGCTGTATACCGTAGTTGATCGTAGACATACGTACAACTGATATCTGCTTGAAACTGACACATGCACGCACACTGCACTAGCCCTGAATCACCCAAACACACTGTATTTCACTGTAAGCACACCGGCACCCGGTATTTGCTTGAATCTGTCAAACTATGCACACATGCTATACTGTACTGAATCACCCAAACACGCTGACGCATCACACGTTGTAGTTCACTGTAAGCACACCGGCACCCGGTATTTGTTTAAATCTGTCAAACTTGCACACATGCTACATCTGTTCTGAACCATCCAAACACGCTGACGCATCGCACGCTGTAGTTCACTGTAAGCACACCGGCACCCGGTATTTGTTCAAATCTGTCAAACTTGCACACATACTACATCTGTATGCTTCTTAGAACTGCATTTTGAATATTGCCTTACAATCGTTGTTTTTTATTACAGGGAGATTCCCATACCATCCGCGGGTATGGGAACACCGGCGTTCGGGAGTGGTACGTTGAGCTTCCTGATGCGGTCCGTCGTATAGTGGACCAGGCGGGATTCGGCGCTTTCTGCAGAGGACTCTCCAGGCTCACTACATGCAGACCTCTCCTCGCCGCTCTGGTGGAGAGGTGGTGGGACACCACCGATTCATTTCATTTCTCCACGGCAGGGGACATGACGATGACTCCTTACGATTTCTCGATGCTCACAGGCATCAGGGTAGGGGGTGATCCGATCCCCTTTGATGTTGACATGGACGAGTGGACTGCCGCTCAGGTCCATCTGCTGGGCGAGGCGCCACCTCTCGCTCGTCCAGGCTTTGTCCAGTATTCCTGGTTCGAGGTGCAGTTTAGGGTCCAACCCACTCTTGTTGATGCAGCCCCGATGACCCCGGAGGCCGTGGAGAGGTACGCACGCGGCTTCCTCTTGTTCTTGTTTGGGACGACCATCTTCGCCGACCGGGCGAACACCGTGCCTCTCTGCCTACTCAGCGCACTGGTGGACGTCAGGGACATCTTGCATTACGACTGGGGTGGCGCCGCTCTGGCTACTCTCTACGGGTATATGAGCTCAGCTTCTCGCGGCAGCGGACAGTTGCTCGGAGGCTATTGGCGTGTCTGGGAGGTACGTCTTCTTCCCTTTCATTTCTGTCCTATATTTTCTGTACTCTGTACACTACACACATTGTAGTGTGCTTTATACTTGCTGTATACTGTACACACGGCACACACACACTCTGATTTACACTAACTGTACACTGCTCACACTGCACACTCTGTACAATACACCGCACAACACATGGCTCTGCACAATACACTGCTTTTTCTCTATATTCTGCTTTATCTGATAAATGCACTGGTATTTACCTTGCAGTTGTGGGTTTATGCCTACTTTCCTAGGCTCACTCCCGTGCCGGCGACGGAGACTCCTCTGGTCGTCCCTTTTTCGCGTCGCTTTGACGGGAGATGCACCCGGAGGCCACGAGAGACATTTGGCTTTTTCCGCCGCTACTTCGACACCATTACTCCTGCCGAGGTATGTTTTTCTTGCAGTTCATTCAAGCTTCGCCTTTCCACTGCATATTTCAATAGCAATAGGTAACAAACTGTATGTCACTTTCAGATCACGTGGCAGCCTTGGGCTCCATTGCCGGCGACGATGCGGGACCGATTTGCCGGTGCTGAGGAGACCTCGCGTTTTCGGATCTTACTGGAGGGCCCGGTCTGTCGAGCTTGGTACCTGGGTGAGCGTTTTCTACGCTAGACCCTAGGGTTACCGGAGCAGATAGTCCCGATTTACCCTCCTGAGGATATGAGGGAGACCGAGAGGCTCACCACCGAGCAGATGGCCGATTATACTATCGGCTGGGAGGCGACCCGTTTCAGAGGCATCGGCGACTACAGAGAGTACGTGCAGACGTACCTTATGCGACCTCTGAGCGGCGGCCGTCGAGCGGAGGGAGCCAGGCCCGTGGCGCCAGCGGCTGGGGCAGGAGCGGGAGCTGGAGCAGGGGCTTCGAGGAGGGCTCGAGTCCGTGGCAGGGGCGGAGTTCAGGAAGGACGGGGGGCTGGCTGGCCCGCCCTGCCCGCTGCACTGACTTTCCGAGGGCAGGGTGGGGCGACCTATCAGATCCCCTTCGCCCCTCCGCCGGCTGATCACGAGTTCGTCGGTGTCCCCGACTTGCCTCCGGTATGTATTATTGCATTTTTGTACAGTCATTTCATTTTAGTTTATTTGATATTCCACAGAATATTGATGCATCTGATACTTTTGCAGGCTTCTTCTGAGTACACCCGTCAGTCATTGGAGATAAATGCCTCCATGATGGGGATGCTTCAGCGGACCTTTGATCTCCTGGCCCTCTATAGCATTCCGGTATGTTCTTCTGACACTGGCCTCAAACCATTCATACACTGCTTCACATAATCTGATGCACGGCACAACACCTGATACACTGATCTCACAGCATCTGATACACTGCATACACTGCATTCTGCACTGTACTTTGCACTGATAAACTGCTCACGGCATTCACACATTGTACTCATACACCGCATTCTGCACTGATAAACTGCTCACGACATTCTCACACTGTACTCATACACTGCATTCTGCGCTGATAAACTGCCCACAGCATACTCACATTGTACTCAGGCACTGCATTCTGCACTGATAAACTGTTCACAACATACTGATGCATGTACCTTTTCAGCCTCCTTTCCAGATTCCTATGGCAGGAGGTGCTCCAGCTGGACCTTCCGTCCCTGCCCGAGGGAGAGATGAGGAGGGCAGAGCATTTCCCCGCACCAAGGCGGGGCGCACTCATATCGGGAGTAGCTCGCGAGCTCCAGTCCCTGATGATGATGATGACGAGGAGTCAGAGGCGGAGGTAGAGTCGGAGGCGGAGGAGACCAGAGGCAGCACTAGCTCGGGCTCTGACGACGATGCTGATGATGCTCCTAGACCTTTGTCCAGGAAGAGGACTAGGACAGACTGATAGCCCTCGGAGCCGCTTGAGATAGATACAGATTTTTGTTATTTTTCTTTTTTCTTGTACTTTTCTCTTTTTGTTGGTAGTTAGGATACTTTGTACTGCCGCAGGCAGATTTTTGTTTCCAAAACTTGTGTATTTGAAAAGATGATGAAATGAAACAGGCTTTTTATCTGAAAAAGTGTTTACATCCGTATATCTTTTTCATTTCATACTTTGCATCGCATCACACCATATTACACCTCAATGTAAATGAAATTGATTGGTTGTCTGAAAATCGAACACTTGCACTGTAATAATCAGATAACTAAACAGCCAACAGCAAAATAACCCAAGCAACCCACTGCCTGATTCTGGACACACAACCCTTACTCTGTCGGGGATTAATCAGCATACAGCCCATAACACAGCATTCGGTTCATTCTGCACATAACGAATTCCGAACAAACAGCCTAATCTAACAAGACGGACCACGGAGGTGAAACTAGCTGGAGTTTGAAATACAATCGAATGTAGAGAATGGCACAACATTCTGAGCATAAACGATTAACTTTCGGAAAAGGGGTTTTCTTAACCGGGGTATCGAGCCTACAACTGAACACAGGGGGGAGGATTCAAACAAAGAGGTACATGACCTAAAACACAACGAGACACGCTCGGAAGAGACCTAAAACAAAGGTTGAGGTAAATAAAACAAGAGACACGACACACAGACGTGTTAACGAAGACGGGGGACCTCAGATCACAAGGAGCCAGTTTCTCTGGGACATTGTTTCCCACCCTTTCTGATCTGTGATTCTCGCATCACTCTGGCACTCAAGCTCGGTTTTTCTCTCAAAACCCTTTTTCTTACTTTTCTCTCAACTTAAGCCTCTCTATTCTTTATTCTCTCATTTTTTGTCCCTCCCCAGGATGATTAATGAATGAATAGGAAGGTTGGGTTCATGCCCAATGCCGTTAGCTCACAGCTATTTCTTCTGGTGGGTAGAGTGCCCTTCTGGCAAGTACGTTGACGACGGGGAAAGACAGAACACCTGACTCAACTGTGCCCCTAGTTCATCACTTTCACCATTTTTTCGTTTTGGTTTTCTACTAAAACAGTTTTGATCAAGATGAAAGTCGGATTAACGTACTTGTTCGATTTTTGATTTGAAAAGCATGCAAGTCAGGCTGCAAGCACTGAAAATTTTCCTTTTTGGGTCCAAGAAAATGGTCCAGCTTTGGAAAATGGAAGAGTTTTCAAGAAAATAGTCAACCTCGGTAAAAATTTTCAAAAACTATTTTTGCAAACGGCTGATGCTCAACGAGCATGGAACTTACCCTTTGAGATGTGCAACCTCGGATCGGAGGCAATGGAAAATTGCCCCTGGCTTGAAGAACGCCGCCTGGCAACGAAAAGTTACCCCTGGTTTGAATGGCAACTTGCGACGACTGGTGGCAACAGAAAGTTGCCCCTTGTTTGGATGGTGCCGCAGCAGTCCGCAGACAGTCTTCATTGGTGGTGGTCGAACTCTTGGACACAGAGATGACGAAGACGGTCATAACAGATATATGGACACAGTCACCTTGGAAGGTGTTGGCGACTAGACTTTGGGATGAAATCGAAACCATTGCATGGACCGAGACGCTATGAAAGCGTTGGGGGCTGGACTTCAGAATGAAGTTGCCTACGTATCCCAAACATGGGAATCAAGCCTTACGTAGTTCCGGTTAAAGTACACTCGGGTATTTTAACCTTTACTTTTTTTTTTTTTTTTTTTTAGGCTCTCACTTTTGCCAAGGTGCCCGATGCGGGTTTTCGACCTTGCGAGCTTCTTTTCATTTTCTTTTATTCATTTTCTTTTCTTTCCTTTTTCTTTTTCGCATTTTTTCTTTTTTTTTTTCTTTCTTTTCTTTTCTTTTTTTTGTATTCTTTTGCTTTTTGTATTTTTCTCTTGCTCTAACTTTTGCCTGGGTCGCCCTTCCGGGTTTTCGACCCAGCGAGCCTCTCAAAGGGTAAAAGTGTAACAAGTCCATGTCAAATGGTTTCTAAAGTTGAAGCCTCTCTGTATCTAGGAGAACGGCTGTTGCTATGATTTGTAGAAGAATCCATCTCGGTTGCTCCACAAGCTCCTTTCGGCGAGACCTAGTCCTTTTGATTCGGCTTCGGTGCCTCTTGTTCGAGGGCTGCTTCTAATCTGGCCATACAGACCTTACATGGCGTTTGACCGTCGGACTTTCTGAACGGGTTCAAAATTCGAAACGGACGGGTTGAATCTTGAGGCTGAGAGCAATCCTAGGCTGCACAATCTCAAGAGCGGTTCCGCACAGGTCTTCACAAGGCCGTGTAAAACATTTGCTTTTGAAAGTTTTTAAGAAAGCGATGAATCGCTCGCGCCGAAGATAGTGTGGAACCAATCTGGATCAAGCCAGGGTCCTTCCCAGTACTCACGCTGACAAGCATGATTTCATTCATTAAAAGGCTTGACACGCTTCTCTTTCTCTCAAAATGATCAAAGTTTTGCAAAACCCGAGGAATTCCTTCCTCTTTGTTTTTATCACCGCAGTGTTAAAAGGGGTTTTTGAAAAACTTAGGCTAATGCAATGAGTTTGGCGCACAGGAGAGTGGGCGAGATGTACTGTCAGTCCATTCAAGTCCTCTGGCACAATTAACTTATACTGGAAGCAAGCGTGAAAATGAGATAGCCACAGCTGTTTCATTCAGATCTGTTGGTATAACTGGCCCCTCGGCGGAAACAAACTCAAAAACAAAAACGAGTAATTACAAGACAAAACGGCGTTCGGGGCAACAACCCTGGAATCACCCGGTATTCTATACAAAGGGGACTGACTCGCCACAACAAGACAAACCTTTAAGCAAAAGACTGACTCAAAACAGAGAGACAGACTCAAAACAAAAGACTGACTCGATACCCAAGCCAGAATTTACAAAACTCGGTTTCACTGATGCTCAAAAATGCGTGCCAGACGCTACATCCAAAATATGCCGAATACCGCCCGCAGGTGGTTCACTTTCTGATTACATACTTGCAGTATCTGTGTCCTCAAAATCTAGTAACTGGGTGGTGACGGACTTGGCTGAGGTGGGCGAGAGGATAACCTCGTTGTCAATTAAATCTTGCACCTCATGACGGAGGCGGAAGCAATTGTCAGTTGCATGGCCTGTCTGCTGGTGGTACGCGCAGTACTGAGCAGCATCATGCGTAGCGGGGAGATTCTTCGGGAGAGGACGAGGCTCCAAGGGTTTAAGGTGCCCCCTCTCGGCAAGGATCTGAAGTGCCTTGGACAGAGGCATGTAGAGAGCATGAAAGGCCCTGCGCCCTCGGGGCAGGTGCTTTGGAGTCTGAGCGCTCTTACTGGACGCACAAGCGAAAGGGTCGGCAGGCGCCACCTTGGCTTTCTGATCTTTCCCGGGTGCAGGGCTGGGAATAGGAGGAACTGTTCTGGCATGACGGGGCCTATCCCGATTTTCTGACTGACTTGAACTACCCTCAGGTGGAGTGGGGAAAGCATCCTCCACAGTTTTTGCCACAACTGCGGATATCTGTTGCTTATTCATCCCCCCAGCTTTCAAAGCCTCGACTGCCCACAGCAGTTGTTCGATGGGATCGGCGTCTACCTTCGCTTTGTCTTTTCCTCTGGCCTCAGCCTGATCGAGGATTTGGGTCGATGTTGGCATGTCATTGCCATAGCTGGAAGCCATCTCTGGTTGGCTAAGTTCGATCACAATTCGCCCCAACAACGGGGGCTCCTGGGGTACAAAACTCCCGGCATATGGTGCGGCTGGAGGTGAGGCTGACATTCCGTAGGCGAGATCCGCCACAGATCTCTGGAGATCACCTATCATCCCCATTAGTTCAAAGGTGGTGGGCTCACGAGCCTGATACAACTGGGGGGCCCAGACCGGGTGCACAACAGGCGACCTGGGTGGATGTGGCATATCCATGTTGGTCTCACTTGCAGAGTGATCCCTTGATCTAATGCAGTCATCATAACCACAAACTCTTCTGAATTCTGCGTTGTCATAAGTCCTGCCTCAGCAAAGGGGGAACACTGGCTATTCTGTATCAACTCTCCGACTCTCTGAACTAAAAGGGAAAACAAACAGCATTTCAGCCCAAACTGATCAAACACGGGCGTAGCCGAACAACTGTACTCTACTACTGATCGCTATTCCCCAGAATCACTGTCCCCAAAACTGAACCCTGATGCCCGCAGATAACTGGTTCTCAACAGTACTGATACTGGTGCCCTTGGGCCTGATACTCAAACTTGCAAACTGATATGTACGTCCCTGTAGAGATACGCTTTAAAAGCACATAGCAAGTAAAGAGAACCAAAACACCCCTATGTTTGGGGTAGGGTTTCCCTGTCCTATTTTGTCAGGAGCTAAGGTTTCACTACGCACGCAGCAGTTTCAAACAACCTAATATCGGGTAAGCAACCTGTCCTATCTTGGAATGGTCACTATGGATCCGAACATGCACTAGGTCGAATGGTCAAAAGGGGTGCCTCGGTAAAATCGGGGTTTGTGTTCCCATACTGTCAGAGCCCATAACTGGTCAGCCTTATGGTCATGCCTTGACAAGACAAGCCTCCGGCAAACCGTTCAGGAATGGCAGATGGCAAACACTGTGTTCCTAGGCGCACCAATGCACATGCAATGCAAAGAAACACATAAGTGTAATCAAAACGGGATATCACGAGTTCGAGTCAAGCTCTCTAAAATCCCCAGCAGAGTCGCTAGAAACTGTAACACGTCCGCGGGGGACCTCGCTACAGTTCGGACTCGATTTGTGTCACGGTTCTTAATCTGAACCAAAGAGTCTAAATCCGGCAAATCGTTTTGAGAAACAGATTTTTTTTGAAAAGAAGTGCCAAACATGGACTGCTTTGCCAGATACAGAGTCGCCACCTAAATATTTTTTAAATAGGGAAATTTAGGAAACCCTGACTCAGTGCCGAAGGCCACATGTCCGTCATCACCGGAGTTGTCTCGGCTCGAGAGCTTAGGTACGATCGGGGAAGGTCAGCTATGAGCACCCCCTCTCGCCCGATCCGAAGATCGGCCTCTACTAACCGTGATATCCGTTTTTTAAAACTTTATGTGTTCTTACCCCAGTTATTAGCCTAGAATTTCTATGTTGTGCACACAGCATACAAGTATACACTAGATTGCCTAATTTGGAAATAAGCATTGCATATCCGTTTGTTTTGGAAAAATATTTTGGAATTTGCTACTCGCAAGTAGGCTAAAATACGGATTTCAACGAGTTTTCCAACTCAAACAATCCAACCTTCACCCACAGGCATTCAAACAGTTCATCTCACATAAGCATCTAGCCACATGGTATGCATGCTATCATGACAACATTCGCACGCATGCAATATGCTAAAGCGAAAATACTTACATCGTACTCCGTGCCGAAACAATAAACTAGTTAGCAAACATGCATGTCCTAGCTCATGTTAAGTTGCCTAATGCAACACATACAGGATGCAATCGAAGTGGGCTCGGCTAACCTAAGCATGGCATATGAAATGTGATCCATTGATGCACGTATTCAATTTAGAATCGAAATACAAATGCAATTAGCGTGATGTACCGAGCCTGATGCATGTAGTACAAATGCATGAATGCACGCATGCGTAGCATAAGGTATGCTAATTTTAAACGTGCCCTAATACTAACCATCAAAGCAGGTAAATAAAAGGGAAGAAAGGAGTGGGGATTGGAAGACATACACACCACTCACGCACACTTATTACAGATTTGCCCTCACTCGGAGGGACTAAATAAATAATATAAATTAATTAATTACGCAAGCTAATTAAATATTACAAATTGCCTAATTAGTTAACAAACTAATTTAAACTAGGAAAAGCAGTAAACCGCCTCGGGAGGAGAGCTAGATGCGGCGCATGCTCGGTCCTGCTCGGAAGTGCATCGCCATACATAGACTGCCTCTGTTTTCCTTGATACACTCCTCTGGAGACTTCCAAAGTCTCAGGACTGCTTTTCTGGACATTGAGGAGTGCCACCGGCTGAATAGGATTGCCACCGGCAGTGTGGTGTAGTCACCGGCACAAAATGAATCCATCGGCTGGTGATTTACTGCCGGTCGGCAATATATACTGCCGGTCGGCAAAGAAGGCCTACAGAACCTGCAACTCACAGCAGCAGAGGACAGAACTTGCATGGCAATACAATTCAAGCATATATGCACCAATCATGTCCCTTATCATGGTAATGACTCAAAGGAACATGCTCCTTGGTTCTCGGACCACCAATCACGCATTTCGATGCATGATGGCCCAAAGAATCAAGTGTGCAACTTTCATGTCAAATGAAATGCAAACCAAACAAATGAACCAAGGCCCAATTCCTATCACCAAGTCAAGGAACAAGGCATGCATGCAAGATGCAATGCAACCTAGGCATACAAGCTAAGGATGCAACATGGCATGGCAAGACACTTACGCAAGCATACAAGCAAACATGAGGCAATGCAAATGGGTGAAAAAATGGACTTATACATGATTTAGGCAACTCTAAATAGGCCCAAAACAGTAGCCAAAGTGACAAAAATAAAGGACTAAAGCACATACACACATGCACATGTTGAAGGGCCAACACTTAGGCACAAATGAGGCAACTCTCAAGCACATTTAAATGAGGCAATCATGGACATATGGCATGCAAGGTAAGCATTGAAAATCATGTTAGGATGGTGTCAAACCAAGAAAACAAAATAGATCAAGCATGCAATAATGGCCCAAGTACTTGAAGCAAGTCAAAGGGACTTGAACCATGGCTAAGCCAACCAAGCCTCACAAGGCTAAGAGGGCTTAAGATAGGTTCAAGACAGACCTAGACCACGCAAAGGGGGCGCCCTAGATGGCATCTAAGTGGCTCAAATTCAAAGGTATGTGCAATGGCCAAAACATGAAGCATACTACACAAGCTTTTAAAGCATTAAAGATATATCCAAGGTAAACATATAGGCATGCAAATGGGACTGAAATGACATGGTGGATGGTTCCAAATCACCAAATCAATGCAAAAATGTCATGCTATACGTTCACATACTTAAGGCCAACAAGCCGGAATGCAAAGGGACTATACTAAGCATGCCAAATCCGACCCAAACAACCTAGGACAGACCTTAAACATGGCAAAATATGCACAAAAGCTTCACAAGACTAAGCCTAAAACATGCTTGAACAAAGTCTAACAACCTAAGGCATATTAAGGCAATAACAAGGCATTACATGGTAGGTATGCTAAGCATGCATGGTGTACCAAAACCAACATACAACAAGGTTATATCATGGCATAATAAGCATGGAAAACAACCAAGACATGATCAACATGAAGCTTAGCTAGATGCTCCCTCAAGAAGCCAAAAAAGGGTCCCTTTCAAGGACAACAAGGGGTGGGGGTGGCCCTCCCCTTTTGGAGACTTCAAGGCACCATCTCTGCCACTGAAATCCCTCAAGATTTCAGTGGTGAAAAGGCCCAAACACCAAAGTCTCGAAACTTGCACAAAATAGCACAAAATGGGGGCCTTTCAAGGCCTAGGAGAGGTCAAACACCTCCAAACCACAAAACACTCTAAACAAACAATCAAGAGGGCTAAAAAATAGAACTTTTTTGTCTTATACACTAAGCACAAAAACAGCTCTAAGATAGGTAGAAAAGCAATGCAAAAATGGGGAATAAAAGGGAAGTTTCTCACCCTTGTAGACCACCTTCACAAATGATGCTCCAATAGCCCTCCTTGGCTTGAATCCAACACCAAAACACCAAAATCAGCCCCTTAGAACCTCAGGAGCCAAAGGAAGGTGAAACACTAGGTGTTTGTGTGCAATAGTATGGACTAAAACACCTAGAACACAAAGAGAGAAAAAGAGAGATAAGAGATATGTATGAACCCTAACCCTAAAACCAGAGCTTCTCTCTGTGTTTCTCTCCCTAAAAATGTCTAAAGTCTCTAACCCTCAACAAAGGAGACAAGGGCTCCTCTTATAGAGCTTCTTGTCTTGTAAAGCTTACAAGACAAGCTTCTAAAGAGGGAGATCCCTCCATACACGTGTATGGAGGGGAGCCAAATGCAAGACAGCTGTGATAAAATATCTGCAAAAGCAGATGCACAGTAGTCGGCCGGCCAAAGATGCCATTTTGGCAAAAGGGAGTGCCGACCGGCAATACATAGTGCCGACCGGCAATATACATTGCCGGTGGCAGCAAAAACTAGCCGGTGGCCTCTGTCCATAGCCGGTGGTGTGTGGGGATGCCTCACAGGGCATTCCTTGCCCTTCCAAGGCAAAACACAAGTGTTTGGTGCAAAACCAGACACTAAACGGTCGAATTCGGAGATCCTGAGGCAAGGCACGTAGCCGAGACCTCTGAGAACTCCAAATGAACACAAACATGGATGATCACCGAGTGTTCAAACGGTGACGTCCAAGTCTTAAGGACGGTCAAAAATGGGGTGTCTACAGTTGCCCCTCTTTGACAGAACTCGAAAGTCATAACAATGACGGGAGTGAATGTCAAAGCCCAGAGACGACCCATTTTTGACAAGGCCGAAGACTTAGACAAACATGCAAGACAAACAAGGTATGCGCCCGAAGGCAGGGGCAAAATGCAAGACAATGCACGAAGCCGAGCATAACTTATGATCATGCAAAGAAAGCTGTAATGAAGCACACATGCGACAACTTTAAGCTAGCATACACCAAACTACACTACAATGCAGAAAGGATGTAAGAGAATTATGTAATTCTCGATACGTCTCACTCGGAGGATATAATACCTGTGCGGTTCATCTGGTTGCACCAACCTCAAATGAACCGTACATACAATATCGTGCCTGCAAAGAAAACAAACTTAACAGGTACAATATTGTTAACAACATGCATAGTAGTGTACTCGAAATGCGTGACAACGCAAAGTAAGTGGGGAGCATAACAATGCTGTGAAAATACAGACATGTAAGTGGAGCATGCGGTCTACGCAGGCAACGAAATTGATCATAAGCATGCAGTCTACGCAAGTAATGAAATTAACAAATATGCGGTCTACGCAATCAAAACACGCGGTCTACGTAAGTAACGAAATTGAACAAACATGCGGTCTACGCAGGTAGTGAAATTGAACAATTATGCGGTCTACGCAAGCAATACATGCGGTCTACTCAGGTAATGAAATTGAACAATTATGCGGTCTACGCAAGCAATACATGCGGTCTACGCAGGTAATGAAATTGAACAAACATGCGGTCTACGCAATCAAAACATGTGGTCTACGCAGGTAATGAAATTGAACAATTATGCGGTCTACGCAAGCGATATATGCGGTCTACGCAGGTAATGAAATTGAACAATTATGCGGTCTACGCAAGCAATACATGCGGTCTACGCAGGTAATGAAATTAAACAATTATGCGGTCTACGCAAGCAATACATGCGGTCTACGCAGGTAATGAAATTGAACAAACATGCGGTCTACGCAATCAAAACATGCGGTCTACGCAGGTAATGAAATTGAACAAACATGCGGTCTACGCAATCAAAACATGCGGTCTACGCAAGCAATACATGCGGTCTACGCAGGTAATGAAATTGAACAATTATGCGGTCTACGCAAGCAATACATGCGATCTACGCAGGTAATAAAATGGATTACAAACATGCGGTCTACGCAGGCAATGTAATTAGCACGCGGTCTACGCAAGTAATAAAATGGATTACAAACATGCGGTCTACGCAGGCAATGTAATTAGCATGCGGTCTACGCAAGTAACGGAAGTGATTACAAACATGCGGTCTACGCAGGTAATGTAATTAACATGCATGACAATGCAAGTAATGAAATGGATTACAAACATGCGGTCTACGCAGATAATGTAATTAACATGCGGTCTATGCAAGTAATGAAATGGATTACAAACATGCGGTCTACGCAGGTAATGAAATGGATTACAAACATGCGGTCTACGCAGGTAATATAATTAACATGCGGTCTACGCAAGTAATGAAATGGATTACAAACATGCGGTCTACGCAGGTAATGTAATTAACATGCGGTCTACGCAAGTAATAAAAGACAATGCAAATGGGGCACGCATGCTAATGCAAATGAGGCACACGTGTCGATGAAAATGAGGCACACGTGCCAATGCAGATGAGAATGAGGCACACGTGCCAAATGCAAATGAGAATGAGGCACACGTGCCGATGTAAATGAGGCACACGTGCCGATGAGAACGAGACACACGTGCCGATGCAAATGAGGCACACGTGAATATTCACAATGACATGTTAACATTCACATTAATAGGAGTGTAAAATTGGCCCCCGTCCTGTGGCGGCATGAAACCGACCGGCGGCCCATGGGCGGCCCGAGGCAGGCCCGGTCCGGCCCGTTAACAATGTGAATATTCACATTGACATGTTAACATTCACATTGATAAGAGTATAAAATTGGCCCGCGGCCCATGGACGGCCAAAAGCCCGCCTGCTGCCCGGGGCAGGCCCGGCCCGGCCCATTGACAATGTGAATATTCGCATTGACATGTTAACATTCACATTGATAAGAGTATAAAATTAGCCCGCAGCCCGTGGGCGGCCCGAAGCCCGAGGCGGGCTTGGCCCGACCCGTGACAATGTGAATATTCACATTGACATGTTAACATGCACATTGATAGGAGTGTAAAATTAGCCCGCGCCTTGTGGCTGCCCGAAACCCGTCCACGGCCCGTGGGCGGCCCGGGGCGGGCCCGGCCCGGCCTGTTGACAATGTGAATATTCATATTGATATGAGAACATTCACATTGATAAGAGTGTACAATTGGCCCGTGACCCGTCGGCAGCCCGAAGCCCGACCTCGGGCCAGGGCGGGCCCGGCCCGCTGGCAATGTAAATATTCACATTGACATGTTAACATTCACATTGATAGGAGTGTAAAATTGGCCCGCAGCCCGTGGGCGGCTCGAAGCCCGATCGCAGCTCGATGCGGGCTTGGCCCGACCCGTGACAATGTGAATATTCACATTGACATGTTAACATTAACATTGATAGGAATGTAAAACTTGTCCGCTGCCCGAAGCTCGCCTGCGGCCCGGGGTAGGCCCGGACCCAAACCCGGGCCACCCCGGGCCGCCCATGGGACGCGAGTCAATTTTACACTCTTATCAATGTGAATGTTAACATGTCAATGTGAATATTCACATTGTCAACAGGCCGGGCCGGGCCGACCTCGGGCGGTCCACGGGCCGTGGGCTTGTTTCGAGCAGCCACGGGGCACGGGCTAATGTTACACTCTTATCATTGTGAATGTTAACATGTCAATGTGAATATTCACATTGTCAACGGGCCGGGGTCGGGCTTCGGGCTGCCCACGGGTCACAGGCTAATTTTACACTCTTATCAATATTAATGTTAATATGTCAATGTGAATATTCACATTGTCAACGAGCCGGGCCGGGCCCGTCCTGGACAGCGGGCGGGCTTCGGGCCGCCCACGGGTCACGGGCCAATTTTACACTCCTATCAATGTGAATGTTAATATGTCAATGTAAATATTCACATTGTCAACGGGCCGGACCGGGCTCGCCCCGGGCTGCCCACGGGACGTGATTCAATTTTACACTCTTATCAATGTGAATGTTAATATGTCAATGTGAATATTCACATTGTCAACAGGCCGGGTCGAGCCCGCCCCGGGCCGCCCACGGGCCATGGGCTAGTTTCGGGCAGCCACGGGGCGCGAGCTAATTTTATACTCTTATCAATGTGAATGTTAACATGTCAATGTGAATATTTACATTATCAACGGGTCGAGCCGGGCCCGCCCAGGGCAGCCCACGAGCCGCAGGCGGGTTTCGGGCCGGCCACAGGCCGCGGGCTAATTTTACACTCCTATCAATGTGAATGTTAACATGTCAATGTGAATATTCACATTGTCAACGGGCCGGGCCCGTCCTGGTCCCGGGCTTCGGGCTGCCCACGGGTCATGGGCCAATTTTACACTCTTGTCAATGTTAATGTTAATGTTAATGTTAATGTTAATATGTCAATGTGAATATTCATATTGTGAACGGGCCGGCCCGGGCGATGGGCTGGGTTCGGGCCGCCCACGGGCCGCAGGCCAATTTTACACTCCTATCAATGTGAATGTTAACTTGTCAATGTGAATATTCATATTATCATCGGGCCGAGTCGGGCCTATTTTTTTGGCTTGTGGGCCGGCCCGGCCCGACTCGAATTTTTCCGGGCACCCACGAGGATCGACATGAGTCGAGCCCCTACACATTGACGATATAAACATTTATATTGACGGTGTGAACATTCACATTAAGGGTATTTTGGTAATTATGTCACTCATAGGACTTATTGAAACATAAGAAAATAATGTGAACTAAATGAAACATAAGTAGATGAAAATGGTATTTTGGTCTTCTTATCTCAAATTGGACCTAATGGAATAGTAAAAAAGAATATGGGTTGGATGGAATAAAGTTCTTAGAAAATAATTTATCAAAAAAGCTCCCATTTAAAATACACAATTTGGGTTAATTACAATTTTTTTTTTAAAGCTTCATGCATTTTAAACTTCAAACCCCCTTTTTTTAATTTCTACAAATGAAATCCTAGAGTTCTATCTGTGTTTCAATTTACCCCCTCTATCCATCTCCGTCTATGTAAGATAACGGAAGGGGTTTAAATTGAAAAATACTGTGATTTAAAATGAAAAATGCCTGAAATCTTGAGATTTTTTTGTGTAATTAACCATTTTTTCAACATTAAAACCACTTTAAAAAAAGGTTAATTATAAAATAAATTCCAAAATTTCACGTATTTTTCACTTTAAACACCTATATTTCTCATTTTAAACCTCTTTTGGTACCTTGCATAAATGGAGAGAGCAAATTAAAATACAGATAGAACTTCAAAGTTTAATTTGTTAAAATTAAAACATTAGAGTTTAAAGTAAAAAAACGCATGAAACCTTCAAGGTTCTAATATTTTTTTAAAACTTAAAAGATGATTTTTAACTACCTTATCAAAATAGTCCTTAGTTTTCATTTGTTCAAAAAAATTTCTGAATTTTTTTTTGGAACACAAACCAAACAAAACCTCTTTATCTCTCCCAAGAAAGGTAAACATGAGCATGTTTATTTGAACGGATTGAATAAAAATAAATTGTAATCTATTGGACTATTAATCCTGAGATATATAGTTTTTAGACTATTTGGTTTGAAATGATATATATTCTATATTTGTTTAGTTATGGGATTAGAAGTTACGAAATGATTATTTTTAAAATTATTTTTTATTTTTTTCACAAAACTAATTTTTAAATTCTTTTTTAAAAAATTAAAAATTAATTTTTAAAAACTAAACCAAATATGTCCTAAATATTTGGAGGGAATAATTATATTTTTACTAATTAATCCATAGGATGGTTTATCAAGGGACTGTATATCCCACCCTTTCTTCTAGGACATGATGGTCCCACAAATGGGGGATTAACAATCCAGTTAGACTATTAATCTAATTTATAGTTTTTCAACCAAACAACATATTACTCAAAGTTCGTTTGAGATATGGATTGACTTTTTAACTTTTTGACTATTTTAGTATGGAGTTAAAAAATTTCGTTTGTCATTGACTTTTTGACTGTTTTAACTTTTGTGAGAGAAAATAAAATAATTATGGATTAAATGTGATATTTTATTTTATTGAGTTAAAAAATCTATTTTATCTTTTTGTAATTAAAATAATCCAAAATTCAACCCAACCCTTCTTCCCAAATGAGTGCTCAATATGATGAACATGAAATCCAATCCCCACTTTCCATCCCTTCCCTTCCTTTCAAACAAACACCCCATATGTGTATATATATATACTAATGTCGGTTGAAAATCAAGTGGGACGTCGGTATTATGTTTTGGTCTTACATAATAAAGTGGTCTGACCCAAAACCAATGCATGATTGTCCGCTAGCCAACAGGAAGGGTAAAAAAAAAATCAACATATGATTATAGAGTCCGGCTGGCTACATCGATGTGGGTAGGTCATCGCGGCGGAGAGAGAAGCAAAAATGATAGGGAAAGAGGGTGGTGGGCGTCGGGGAGAGAATAGAAGAGAGAGAGAGAGAGAGAGAGAGAGAGAGAGAGAGAGAGACATGCGAGCCAAAAAGAGAGGAGCATTGTCGAGGTTTGGTTGAAATGGTGCCAGCTAATTTAGGGGAGTCGGGGGGCTCTTTTTGTGTGGATCAAACATTTCTCCAAAAATAATAAGGTTGGTTTTACAAATAGAATAATGATTTGTCCCCCTAATTTCCTCCCCCCGAATCCCCCTAATTTCAGAAGAGAGAGAGAGAGAAGAGAAGAGAGGGAAGAGGAGGAGTTCAGAAGAGAGGGAAGAGACGGAAGAGGAGGAGCTCGATCGTCGTCCTCTGCCCCATCGTCGTGTCTGGTAGCCCCCGCCTCTGCCTCGCCTCCGCCTCCTCCTCCCCGTGGTTATGGCCCCCTCCAGTCCTCCTCCTCCTCCTCTTTCCTTCTCTTCTCTTCTCTTCTCTTCTCTTCTCCTTCTTCCTTCTTCTTCTCCCTCGTTTCTGATTGAACCAGGAAAAAAAAATAATAATAATGCAGAAACGACGTCGTTTCTGGGATTCGGGGGGACTTTTTTTCGAGCGACGTAGCATTACCGTTACAAATATTTTTTTAGTATTTCTTTTTTTAATTTAGAAAATGTTTTTTTAAGTTTTTATTATTATTATTTTTTTTAGAAAACTTATAACTTGCAAGCCCTACTAAATAGAAACCCCTAAAAAAAGTCTCTTTTTTTTTTAATTTTTTTTTTTAATATATGCATAATTTTTATTAGGGGTGCAACTCTAGTGGATTTGGTCGGGTTAGAAAGTTGTTCAAGTCTAATTCAAGTTGTACTGAGACATGCCTAAGCCCAAATATAAGTTTATGCAAGTTCAATATGAGTTTAACCCGAATTGTCCGAATTATACATGAATTTTTTTTTTACAACTAAATTATTAATTTATTCAAATTAGACTCTATTTATATATATTTTTTTAAAGAAAATCATTACTAACATCGAGACAAATAATTTATATAATATAAAAAAATATGCCGCTATGATATTCTTTACAATTTATTAGTACAAATAAAAAAGATAAGATTTTGTGTTAGTTGTGTATATATATTTAATATGATTTAATAATCTAAATTACTTTAATAACATGTAATGGTTAATAATTTATGTGTATTTAATATTTTATACATCTATATATATGTATAATTTGGGTTTCGGGTTACTCGGGTTATTTACTCTCTTTACCAAAGCTGTCCAAATTTAAATAAGACTTTTAAATTTTTGCCCAAGCCGTACCGAATTTAAAAATATTTTGTCCGAACCTTTGAAAAAATTCAAATTAAGTTCGAGTTGCTCGAGTTGAGCTTACCCAAGTTACACCCATCATTTTTATATAAAAAAATTATATAGAATGATATTGATTGGACTTTTTGATTTTCAGTTAATGGTTCGATAAAGGTAAAATTTGTTATTTGTTATTTTTAATATTTAAATTTTTTTAATTTTGAATAGAGGTGAAGCAAAGGGGAATTAACCATTTCTAATATTTTTTTAAAAAAAATTATTGCCTAAAAGATTAGGCTTTGTTGGGTCTGGGCCGTGTTGGGCTATAAGCTAAAATCTACCACGGATTGATTGGATCATGGAGTACCAGTAATTTGTTTCAATTGACCCAATAAAAGAGGATTTATTTGGAGATTTGTTTCTCTCAACAAATTTGAGATCCAATCACAGCAATGATAGTTCTATTTAGTGTAATTTATTATAAGTTAAGAAGTCAAAAGTACCCTCGCCCAACATCTAAATAATAGGTTTTTTTTTTTTTTCTCTCTAGTGTGTTTAAATTATTTCTGCCTAATAAACTGTAAAAAAAACTGCACCAAATAGTATAATATAGACTCTCAAAAGAAAAAATAAAAAATAAACTATAGGTAGCTCAAATAAATTGTATCAAATAGCACCAATGCCTTCTATCTCAAAAAGGCATGGTTTTCCAAAAAATTATTTTTTTATGAAATTATATGCTTAAAAAAGTTTGTTTAAAGATTGGAACTAAAGGAAACTAATGCCTTAGAAATTAGCAGAAAAAAAAAAAAAAATCAAAGCTGAGGCCCAAGTGATTTAATAAAACCCAATAAAATAATGCACATTATAGCAAATAGTCATGGTTTGGGAATGTTTGGATTGAGTGACAGTTTGAATAAGTTTTAACTTCAAAATCTTTACCAAACTTAGGTTTGTTGGCACAAATCAGTGATTTGTCACTAAACCATGCCCTTATTTGTCAAAAGTGAACTAGTCCAATGACAAAAAAATATTTAAACCAAAATGACCCAAAATGGATGGCTGGGTCAGGCCTTGGATTGTTTGAAAATGATTTTCAAGTCTCATGTATATATTAAGAAAATTGATATTCAAATAGAATGTTTCTATAGAATTTTAAAAAAATTGATATGGAGTAATATTTTTGAAAATTTAAATTATTTTCATCGATGTTTTGCTTTAAAATAACAAAATCAAGACTTGTCATATTATTTTTATTAATTTTTGTATAATTTTTTTTTTTTATATATATAAATCATTACTAATATATTAATTGAAGCTAATTAAGGAACCGAGAAACAAAACAAAAAATTTTGGAACAAAGAAAGCAGCTTTATTAAACAAATTAAAAGCTTTCATTGGATTAGGAAACTCGTTGTTCCATATAGATTGGACTTAGACTCGGAGCATATCTGGTTACACTATGAAACAATTAGAAAATTGAATCGCCAGATGAGTGGCAAAAATAAAAGAAAAAAAAATTACAGTAAAGTTGAAATTTTAAGAGCCAAAACTTTCCTCTAAAAAACTTAGAGATACAACTATAATTCAATCCTAAATTTCAATTTGATCCCTATTGTAACAATTTAAACAATTTGGTTTTTACGTTTGAAATCTAGTGTCAATTTGATCATTCCGTCTAAATTTTTGTAAATTTTTTTAACGTGTATTCCTCAAAAGACTAACAAGTGTTAAAAAATCATTAATTTTAACCTTAAATTTGAACAAAAGGATCAAATTAAAATTAGACTTTCGTGGAGGGATCTAGTTGCTCAACTTAAAACAATAAAAATTGAAGTGAAATTTTAGTTAAATTACAAGAGTGAAAAATATAATTTATCCAAAATTTAAATTAAAAAAATAATAATCTGTCAATAAGGAAAATGCGTGGTAGCTCGAAAATGTTGGGGCTCGAAGGAACTTTTTTTTTTTTTTCTTTCCCTTCCCCCTCTGTTTTCTCTCAGAAACAGACAGAAGAAAGAGAAAAGAAGAGGAGGAAAAAGAGAGAATGAGAAAAGAAGGTGAGGATGAAGAAGAAAGAAGAAGAAAAGAAGAGAGGGGAACATATATAGAGAGAGAGAGAGAGAGAGATCTATACACAGATCTATGTGCATAAACACAGATCTGTGTACACACACAGAGAAGGGTCGCAATGGGTTTGCGACGGTAATGGCGACGCCGGTAGGTAGAAGGAGTTCTTTTTTTTATTTTTTATTTTTTTCCTCTTTCCCTTCCCCCTCTGTTTTCTCTTTGAAACAAACAGAAAAATGAGAAAAGAAGGAGATGAGGAAGAAAAGAGAAGAAAAATGAAGAGAGAGGAGGAACAGAGAGAGAGAGAATTTTTTTTCATTTATTTACCCACAATGTTTACCAAACAAAATGTGAAATCGGTTAGCTTTAAATGTTTGATTTTGCGTGTTGTTTGGTGTAAAATTCTCATCTCTCTTTACTCTCTCTCTCTATGTTGTTTTTTTGTTTTGTCTTATAAAATCGGCAAGGCGGTCATAAAACCATTCGGCCGGCCAAAAAAAAAGGCCGACCGTCCAAACAACACACCTAGTTGTTTAGAAAGAAGAAGAAAGAAGAGAAAGGAGGTGGGTCGTCTTCCACCTCAAACTCATAATCAAAATAACAAACTTTCCAATTCATCAATGGATTCTCACAGAGAGAAAGAGAGAGAGAGACATATAGATCTATACATAGATCTATGTGTGTATACACACAAAGGAGGGCCACGATGGGTTTGCGATGGTGATGGCAGCGTCGGTGGATGGAGGAAGTTCCGACTCTCTCTATCTCTGTTCCTCCTCCCTCTTTTCTTTTTCTTTTCTCTTTCTTTCTCTTTTTTCTCTCGCCTCTCTGTTTCAGAGAAAAATGAGAGAGTGAAAAAAATAGCCAAAACGACATCGTTTTGGCATTCGAGCCAATCAGGCCAGTTCACTTTCAAGTTACCCAACAGCGGTGTAATATGATATCACCGTTATACTTGATTAACCCACATATTACACATAATTGAGAACAATTATGTAAGATATTAGTTGAGAGAGAGAGAGAGAATTCTAGGCACTTGAACTCAGGACCTTTAACATCAAGAAATCCCACAAGATAATGCTATTGAACCACATGGTTATTGAAAAATAAAACGCATAGCCAACACAAAGTTAAATTTGAGAAATGAATTGTTTGATTTGACATTATTACTAATTAGATTCTCTCAAGTCTTTCTACGCTTTTCATGTCCATGTAAATCATAGCAATAGGAAAGTAGGACTTAAATAATTTGGATGTCAATATCACAATACTATTTAGATGTCAATATCATAGGGAGAGAGAGAGAGAGAGAGATATATCTATACACAGATCTATGTGTATAAACACAGAGGAGGATCGCGATGGATTTGCGACGGTGATGGCGGTGCTGGTAGGTGGAGGGAGTTCTTTTTTTTTTTTTCTTTTTTCCCTTCCCCCTCTGTTTTCTCTTTAAAACAAACAGAAGAAGGAGAAAAGAAGGAGATGAGGAAGAAGAGAGAAGAAAAAAAGAAGAGAGAGGAGGAACAGAGATAGAGAGAATTTTTTTCATTTATTTACCCACAATGTTTACCAAACAAAATGTGAAAATTGGTTAGCTTTAAATGTTTGATTTTGCGTGTTGTTTGGTGTAAAATTCTCATCTCTCTCTGTCTATGTTGTTTTTTTTGTTTTGTCTCATAAAACCGGCAAGTCGGCTATAAAACCATTCAACTGGCCAAAAAAAAAAAAGCCGACCGGCCAAACAACACACCCAGTTGTCTAGAACGAAGAAGAAAGAAGAGAAAGGAGGCAGATCGTCTTCCACCTCAAACTCATAATCAAAATCAAAAACTTTCCAATTCATCAATGGATTCTCATACACAAAGAGAGAGAGAGAGAGAGAGAGAGATAGATCTATACACAGATCTATGTGTATATATACACAAAGGAGGGTCACAATGGATTTGCGACGGTGATGGCGACGCCGGTGGGTGGAGGAAGTTCCGGCTCTCTCTATCTTTGTTTCCCTTCTCTCTTTTCTTTTTCTTTTCTCTTCCTCCTGCTTTTTTCTCTCACCTCTTTATTTCAAAGAAAAAAGAGAGGGGAAAAAATAGCCAAAATGACGTCGTTTTGGCATTCGAACCAGTCAGGCCAGTTCACTGTCAAGCTACCCAATAACGGCGTAATATGATATCACCGTTATACTTGATTAACCCACATATTACACATAATTGAGAACAATCATGTAAGATATTAGTTGAGAGAGAGAGAGAGAGAGAATTCTAGGCACTTGAACTCAGGAACTTTAACATCAAGAAATCCCATAACATAATGCTATTGAACCAGAATAATGTTTGAGGGCCCGAAATTAGGGGCTCGAATTTAGCTCAAAACCCAAAACAACGTCGTTTTGGGTTTTGATTTTTTTTTTCTTCCTTTTCTTTTCTTCCTTTTTTTTCTTCTTCTTCGTTGAGTTGAACAGAGGCGAGAGTGAGAACACAGGTCGTCGTCGTTGCAGCTCGTCGGCGTCCCAGCTCGTCGGCCGATCTCGCAACTCGTCCCTCGTCGCTCGTCGGCATCGTAGCCCCGCCTCCACCTCTGCCTCCGCCTGCCGCCGCCTCCGTCTCCACCTCCACCTCCACCTCCGCCCGATTTTGTTGGCCCCTCTAGTCGAGTTCTCCTCCTCCTCCTCCTCCTCCTCCTCCTTCTTCCTCCTAATTTTGAGCCAAATTTGAGCCCCTATATTCGGACTCTGTAGCATTACTGATTGAACCACATGGTTATTGACAAATAAAACGCATAGCCAACACAAAGTTAAATTTGAGAAATGGATTGTCTGATTTGACATTATCACTAATTAGATTCTCCCAAGTCTTTCTACGCTTTTCGTGTCCATGTAAATCATAGCAATGGGAAAGCAGGACTTAAATAATTTGGATGTCAATATCACAATACTACTCCAAATTATGTAAAAAAACATACAATTATCACTATAAAGCAAAGTGTAATGACAATTTTTAGGTGTTCTCAGTAATGAAAGCTGATTGTAAATTAGTCAAGAATATTGTAATTAATACTACAATATATAAGAATTTTTGTGAATTAAATTTTGTTATAAAAAATAATTGGGACCAATTCTTGTAGTCATGAGAGTCGTCATTAAAAAATTATCCAAAAAAAGAAGAAGAAGAAGTATTAGTGATAAATGCATTTTTAGGGAAAAAAAATAATTTGGTGCAAAAAATATTTATTTTTTGAGACAATTTTTTGTTATAAAAAGATATTAATTCATTAAAATATAACAGTAGCACTCTTGGCAACTAAAATATTTTTTCTATAAAAGGTGATTTTATTCCTAAGTTTTTGTCTTTAAAATTTTAATTTATTGTAGTGATAGAATAATTTATTACTAATGTTCAATTTTGTTGCTAACATTTTTTAGAACTAAGATATTTCATCTGTAAAAATTAAATCCAATCTTAAATTTTTATTGGTAAAATTTTAATTTGTCATAATATGGGCTTTTGGTCATTGTCATTAGTTAGGAAGTCCATCTCATAGGTGAGAGTGTGTCTTTTATCATATCAGTGGAGTCCATAATTTTTTTTAAAAAAAAAAAACACAAAAATTAGATTGAGAAGAAAAAGAAAAATAAAAAGAAAGGAAGAACTTGGTGATTGATATGATACGAATATGAAAGCATGTGAGATGATGATCAGTTGGTCTTGAATATATGATATGGAAAGTTGGTTGTAGCATTTTCACTTGGTAGTTAGCTTTTTCTAAAAGCAACAAAGCATATCTATCATTGTCCATTGTCCATTGTCGATCCATCCATGGCTTTTTTGAATAATCTCACACGCTTGGGCCCTCCACTCACTCTCTTGGTCTACTGGATCCATTTTGTGCCTTGGGAAATTATTGTAGGTGAGATAACAATTCACTGTATGTTAAAAAATAATAATAATTAAGTGGTAAATTTTTCAAGTTTTAATAATTGGAATTTTATTTATTTTTTATTTATAAATGTGTAATTATTTTAGAAACATACGATTGATTGTAGTTTTTCTATTATTGTATACCCACGTAGCATTGTCTCTGGGTGTACAAATAGAATGTAATCGTGTAATTTTTTCAATTGTAATTTGGATTGGAGGATGTTGTGCAAGTTTGTAAGGTCTATCATGAGTCTTATTTGAATGATTCAAATAATTTATTTTATGAATTTTCCATACATATAATGTCATGACCCGAACTTGCCCCCGTGGGTTAAGGACACGACCGTCCAGTAATCATGAGACTACCTGCGGCCTCAAAACGAACCAAACGTATTTTAACAGAGTTAATGGGGGCCAAACGGAAGTAAATTTGAAACTTTGTCCATACAGTGTGCTTAAGTGCACACCATAACATTCCAAACATTTATATGTTAATAACTCACATCAGAATATGTACTAGCACAAAACACTGTACATGTAGGATCATACAGATTTAAGTCAGTCAAACCCAAGACTTATATACAAAAATGGTTCGATGTTTTCGCCAACAAAACAAAACTATAAACAGAGGACAAAAGGGCGAAGACAGTCTCGTGCGTGAGACGTTTGGCCTGACTCCTCAAAACTCTGACTGTTTCTCACAATTTCACCGGGGCTGGTTTTGGACGTCCATTGGCTCACCTACATGTACATGAATGAGCGTGAGCGAATGCCCAGTGAATAATATCAATTAAAGAAGATACATAAGCAATCATTGAAACAGTTACAGCAAACGGCCTTTGGCCCAATCATTTATATCTATCGGCCTTTGGCCCAATCATTTATATCTATTGGCCTTTGGCCCAATTGTTTATGTCAGTCGGCCTTCGGCCGAGTCATTCATGTCAATCGGCTTTCGGCCCAATTATTCATGTCAATCGGCCTTCGGCCCAACCGTTCGTATCAATCGGCTTTCGGCCCAATCATTTGTATCTATCGGCATTCAGCCCAATCATTCGTATCAATCGGCTTTCGGCCCAATCATTCGTATCCATCGTTGTCCACCATTCAGATTAATGAACTTACAAAACTTACATATAAGTAAACAATTGGACAACAGTATATTTCAAATATCTTGTTAAGATATTACTTACAGTGATCAGTTTGTGGATTTGCCCTGGAGCTCGACCCTACACATTCCATGAACACAAAAGGGTCACTAACAATTCAATCCGTTCTAAATTCACATTTTCCTCTTTAGGCTTTATTCTTATCTCTTTAACTCATTTACAATGTTTAACACATGCCTAAGAATGCTTGCACGTGAAAGAGAACGAAAAATGAAACAAGAATACGAAAATAAAATTTCAAAAAACAAGATCCCCGCTCGAGCGTGGACTACCCCGTTTGAGTGGACCCTTAAGGCTTGCAAAAGTACTGGTTGCATGAAAAATAAGCTCGAGCGTGAAATAGGGCGCTCGAGCGGAAGGCCTGTCTACAAAGCTCCCCACTCGAGCGTGAAATACTCCGCTCGAGCGGACACCAACTCTGCAAAAAGTACTGGGAGCATGTAATTTACGCTCGAGCGGAGGTTCTCCCGCTCGAGCGGACCTCAAAATTCTGGAAAATTCAGAATGTGTTCTTGAGCTCCCTCTCAACATTCAAACCAACATTTCTCGCATTTTATGGCTCCAACCTCACATATTCCTGTACTAACATGGTATAAACACTAAAACACATCATCATGGAGCTCAATTTCATGAATCAAACACATGCATGCCCCAAATTGACACCAAACTCAATTCCAATGTATACATTCATGCATCCAAAGCTCTTATCTTCATAAATTGTACATGCATATGATGTATTGCTCCCATGTTCAACTTAGATGACACAAATGGTGATTATACATGAGCTTTAACCAAAATCCTACATGGATCATGTATTTTAAACTCAAACATGCAAATTCAAGCAATTACATACATGCATGTACACACGGGTCTTTAATACAACAAAATCAAACTAATTCATGTTCTTGACCCTCATTCAAACTTGAATTCACAATATGATAACTAAAAACACATGAATTACTCACCAAGGAGCTTTAATCTTCATAATCTATGGCAAATTCTTGAGTTATCTTCAAGACTTTCAAAGTTCAAGAGCAAAACTTGCACAATTCTTTTCTCTCTCTCTCTCTATAGTCGGCCTTCACACCCTCTCCATGCCTATCTCAGATTTTTGAGCTCAAAAAAGAGCAAGGAGAGTGTATATGGCCATATAAAAAGTCCTACTAATGCTTATTTAATAATATTAAATAGTTGGGCACTAATTCACCAATTTAATCTGTAAGGCCCCGATGTCCCACATCGGGAATGGAGGGGGAGTTCCTGGGCTATAAAAGTAAAAATCTGGACCCTTATATAGTAGCATCGAGGCCTTTTCCCAAGTGGTGAAATCCCTATTAGAACTCCCCAGTTAAGCGTGCTTAGGCTGGAGTAGTTCTAGGATGGGTGACCCACTGGGAAGAACAAATCCGTGCGGGCGTGACCCAAATCGGACAATATCGATGATGTGTAAAGGGTCGGGGCGTTACAAATGGTATCAGAGCCGACTCTCTAGGGTACCGAGTATGGGCCCCTGGCGTCTCTCGATGCATGTGGGCGGGCTTGCGAGCTGGCAGGCTACTGCACGAGGACGTGCAACCTTATGGGGGGTGGATTGTAAGGCCCCGATGTCCCACATCGGGAATGGAGGGGGAGTTCCTGGGCTATAAAAGTAAAAACCTGGACCCTTATATAGCATCGAGGCCTTTTCCCAAGTGGTGAAATCCCTATTAGAACTCCCCAGTTAAGCGTGCTTAGGCTGGAGTAGTTCTAGGATGGGTGACCCACTGGGAAGAACAAATCCGTGCGGGCGTGACCCAAAGCGGACAATATCGATGATGTGTAAATGGTCGGGGCGTTACATAATCAACTTAATTTGATCCAAATCAAATTTCAATTAAATTTCACCGTAGGCTCTAAAAATTCTGTCAATCACAATGGCGTAATCAATTTCGAGTTCTGTGGCCGATAAGGCCTTCAATTTAATTTCTGAAGAGGAAAAATCAAGCAGATATTCCTACGGTGAACAGATAGAAATTCGAAACCACATAATAGCACACAAAATCATGACACATACTCATATTCAAAATAAGGACTAATTAACATAATACGGGACAGGGGTATTACAATCTTCCCCCATTTAGGAAGTTTGGTCCTCCAAACTTAATTTACCTTCGTCGGGAAACAAATGTGGATAGCGTAGTCGCATTTCTTTCTCTTTTTCCCACGTGGCATCCGTCCCATAGTGTTCTTTCCATTCCACTTTCACCATTGGGATGGACTTGCTTCTCAATTGTTTCACTTGCCGATCAACAATTCGTTCCGGCCATTTAGCATATTCCATATTTTCATCAATAGCTACCCAGTGATAATCAATCACATGAAACGGGTCTCGGAAGTAACCCCTCAACATCGACACATGAAACACATTATGGATTTGCTCGAATCCCGGTGGCAAAGCAACTCTATAGGCCACCGGGCCAAGCCTTTCTAGAATCTGAAACGGCCTAATGTAACGGGGCGACAACTTGCCCTTCTTTCCAAACCTGACTTGGCCTTTCATCGGAGAAACACGGATGAACACATGGTCACCAACCTCATACTCAAGGGGTCTTCTCCGAATATCTGCATAATTCTTTTGTCGGTCCTGAGCTGTTTTGAGCCTTTGCCGAATGATCTTGATTTTCTCAGAAGTGTCTTGCACAATTTCAAGCCCAAATAAAGCTCTATCCTTGACTTTTGTCCAACAAATAGGTGATCTACACCTTCTACCATACAAAGCCTCGTACGGTGCCATACCGATGCTGGAGTGGAAGCTGTTATTATAAGAAAATTCTGCAAGTGGCAAGTAGTCCTCCCAACTCCCCTGAAAATCCAAAGCACACAGGCGAAGCATATCTTCCAAAATCTGTATGGTTCGTTCTAATTGCCCATCTGTCTGTGGGTGGAATGCAGTACTAAATCTCAATTCTATTCCCATAGCTTCCTGCAAACTCTTCCACAATCTAGATACAAATTTCGAATCTCTATCCGACACAATAGATACCGGAACTCCGTGTAAACGGACAATCTCATCAATATAAATGGTAGCCAATCTATAAGCATTAAATGTGGTTTTGACAGGCAGAAAATGTGCAAATTTAGTCAATCTATCAACGACAACCCAAATAGAATCCATACCTCAAGGAGTCCAAGGTAGGCCAACAACGAAATCCATAGTCATATGTTCCCACTTCCATTCAGGAATAGGGAGGGATTGAAGTAGATCGCCTGGTTTCTGATGTTCAGCCTTAACTTGCTGACATTGAAGACACTTGGACACATATTCGGCAATCTCTTTCTTCATTTTGGGCCACCAATAGGTTTGTTTCAAATACTGATACATTTTATTATTGCCTGGATGCATAGCAAATACGGATCTGTGGGCTTCATCTAAAACCATCTTCTTTAGTTCCGGGATACCAGGGACACACATTCGGTTTCGGAATTTCAACACTTCGTTTTCAATACTGAACTCCGCTTTCGGACTTGTCTCAAATTCATCAATCACTTTCTTAAGGAATTCATCCTCTTTCTGTTTCTGCTTGATTTCTTCAATGATTGTCGGCTCAGCTGTAATAGCAGCTATCAATCCGCCTTGTTCATACATTACTACTTCAATTTCAGACTTCTCAAAGTCTTGTAAGATCTCTTTCTGTTCAGTAAGCAAATAAGCCATGCTCCCCGTTGCTTTTCTGCTCAAGGCATCAGCAACTGTATTAGCTTTCCCAGGGTGATACTAAATTTCTAGGTCATAATCCTTTATCAGTTCCAGCCACCTCCTCTGTCGCATATTCAACTCTTTCTGCGTGAAGAAGTATTTCAGACTTTTGTGATCCATGTAGACTTCACACTTTGCTCCATACAGATAATGCGGCCAAATTTTCAAAGCAAAAACAACTGCGGCCAATTCTAGGTCATGTGTTGGATAATTCTTCTCGTGTGGCCTCAATTGTCGGAAGGCATAAGCAATAACCTTTCCGTTCTGCATTAACACACAACCTAAACCTTTATAAGACGCATCACTGAAAATTACAAAATTTTTCGTACCTGAAGGTAGCGTCAAAATTGGTGCAATAGTCAATCTTGTCTTCAATTCATGAAAGGCTGATTCTCTTTCACCATTCCACTCAAATGGTTGCCCTTTTCGTGTCAATTGGGTAAGAGGCACTACTAATTTTGAGAAATCTTTCACAAACCTCCTATAGTACCCGGCTAAGCCCATGAAACTACGGACTTCTGTCACATTAGTCAGTGTAGGCCAATTCACAATTGCCTCTATTTTCTGCGGGTCCACTGAAATTCCTTCCTTGTTGATCACATGCCCTAAAAAAACAACTTCATCCAACCAAAATTCACATTTCTTTAGTTTAGCAAATAATTTCCTTTCCCGAAGTATTTGTAGGACAGTTCTCAAATGATGTTCCTGTTCAAGTCTATCTTTAGAATATATCAAAATATCATTGATGAAAACTACAACAAACTCATAAAGGTAGGTTTTAAAAATTCGGTTTATTAGATCCATAAATGCTGGCAGAGCATTAGTCACTCCAAATGGCATAACAAGAAACTCAAAATGACCATACCTTGTTCTAAATGCTGTTTTCTCAACATCCTCTGCCTTAACTTTCAGCTGATGATACCCGCATCTCAAATCAATCTTAGATAACACCTGTGATCCCTGCAACTGGTCAAATAAATCATCAATACGGGGTAAGGGGTATTTGTTCTTTATTGTTACCTTATTCAATTCCCGGTAATCGATGTACAAACGCAAAGTTCCATCCTTCTTTTTCACAAACAATATTGGTGCACCCCAAGGTGAAGTGCTAGGTCGGATAAACCCCTTGTCAAGCAAGTCTTGCAATTGTTCTTTCAATTCTTTCATTTCAGCGGTAGCCATACTGTAGGGAGTTTTAGAAATGGGTTGGGTGCCTGGCACAGTCTCAATAATAAACTTTATCTCCTTATCTACCAATTCCCCTGGTAATTCATTTGGAAACACATCTGAAAATTCTCTAATAATAGGGATATCATTCAATTCAGTATTCACAGATTGTTCAGACAGCACATAGCACAAATAACCCTAGCACCCTTTCCTGATCAGTTTGCATGCTTTCATTGCAGATATCAAATAAGGTGGAGGCACTACCCCATTACCCACAAACACAATTTCTTTCTATTCTGGTGGTTTAAACACAACTCGTGTCACACAGTCAATGGTGGCACAATACTTGGTCAACCAATCCATGCCCAAAATTACATCAAAATGCCTAAAGTTCAAGGGCAACAAATCTACATATAGGATAGCATCCTCAACACGCATTTCACAAAACCGGTATATAGATTCACACAATACAGATTTCCCAGATGGAGCAGACACGCATAGCAGCTATGGCAATAATTCTAAGGGTCTATTTAATCTAGATGCGAATGCATATGTCACAAAAGAGTGTGTGGACCCGGAATCAATTAACACAAAAGCATCCTGATTACATATAGAAATAGTACCTGAGACAACTGCGTTGGCATTTCGGGTATCGCCCAGAACAAGCACAAAAACTCTCCCTTGTCTCACGGTATCTCCGGTGGGAGTAGATCCCGTAGCATTTCTTGGCTTTGGGACTGATGCTATTGAACTAGCAGCAAATTTCCACAGTTTTGTTTGCAATCTCTGGCCATGTGGCCCTGTTTACCACAATTAAAACAGGCTCCTATCACACGGTAACAAACCCCACGATGCCTATTACCACAAGTGGTACACAACGGGATTGTATCTCGGGAAGAATTAGAAGTATTCGAAGAGCCCGTGTTTTGCTTCTTTAAAAACTTCTTCTTTGAAAAGAAGCCCTGCCTTTTAATACCCATCCAGTCAGTTGTCGGTTTAGTTTGTCTAGCTATATTAGCTTCTGATATTATGGCCCTGTCTAGTACCCCAATGTAAGTTTCTAGCCTCAAGACATTCACCCTCTCTAGAATGTCGCTTTGAAACCCGCCTTCAAAATGTCTCTCCTTCTTATAGTCTGTATCAATCACGTGTGGTGCAAACTTGGCCAATTCAGTAAATTTGGCCTCATACTCAGCTACAGTCATACTGTCTTGCTTAAGTTCCATGAACTCTGCTACTTTCCTATCCCGGACACACTACGGGAAGTACTTGTCATAGAAAATTTCTAGAAATTTTGCCCAATCAGCATCTTTGTAATTCTCACGCATTAACATCCACTATCTTCTTACTTCGTCTTCTAGCATAAAGGTGGCTAGAAGCATTTTCTGTGTATCCGAACACGGAAACACTTCAAATAGTTTTTCGATGCCGAGGACCCAAGTTTCAGTTTTCAAATGATCTAATCCACCATGGAACTGTGGTGGTTTCATTTTCTTGAACTCTTTGGTGAGAGCAATGATTCGGTTATCATTCTGATTATCTGGCACAGGTGGTGCCGGAGGTGGAGGTGGCGGATGTGGTTGCTGCCACTGTTGTTGCCTCAATGCCTCTGCCATTTCCTAAATCAGTCTTTCCATTCTATCTAGTCTAGCAGTAGAAGATTCATCTATCTCATCACCTCTTGTTCTCACCATCTGATTAAACTTACATTATACTTTGTACAAAAGATTCACAGGTATGCATATATTACAGAGCATACTTATTCAAATAATTTGCAAAGCAGCAATTCACAAATTTATAACACATAATCGTTCACATTGAAACATTCAGATGCATTCTCGATGCTATCAAAGTCATACTCATCACATGAATGCATCCTAGGTCTTTTCTAGACGCTTATTGCTCTTTTGGATAAGTGTGTGAGTTATTAACTCGTGCTCTGATACCACTCTATAATGACCCAAACCCGCCCCCGTGAGTTAAGGACACGACCGGCCAGTAATCATGAGACTACCTACGGCCTCAAAACGAACCAAACGTATTTTAACAAAGTTAATGGGGGCCAAACGGAAGTAAATTTGAAACTTTGTCCATAGAGCTGTGCTTAAGTGCACATCATAACATTCCAAACGTTTTTATGTTAATAACTCACATCAAAATATGTACTAGCACAAAACACTGTACATACAGGATCATACAGATTTAAGTCAGTCAAACCCAAGACTTATATATAAAAATGGTTCTATGTTTTCGCCAGCAAAACAAAACTATAAACAGAGGACAAAAGGGCGAAGACAGTCTCGTGCGTGAGACGTTTGGCCTGACTCCTCAAAACTCTGACTGTTTCTTACAATTTCACCGGGGCTGGTTTTGGACGTCCCTTGGCTCACCTACATGTACATGAATGAGCGTGAGCGTGCCTAGTGAATAATATCAATTAAAGAAGATACATAAGCAATCATTGAAACAGTTACAGCAAACGGCCTTTGGCCCAATCATTTATATCTATCAACCTTTGGCCCAATCATTTATATTTATCGGCCTTTGGCCTAATTGTTTATGTCAGTCGGCCTTCGGCCCAGTCATTTATGTCAATCGACCTTCGGCCTAATTATTCTCGTCAATCGGCCTTCGGCCTAACCGTTCGTATCAATCGGCCTTCAGCCCAATCATTTGTATCTATCGCCCTCCGGCCCAATCATTCGTATCCATCGTTGTCCACCATTCAGATTAATGAACTTACAAAACTTACATATAAGTAAATAATTAGACAACAGTATATTTCAAATATCTTGTTAAGATATTACTCACAGTGATCGGTTTGTGGATTTGCCCTGGAGCTCGACCCTACACATTCCATGAACACAAAAGGGTCACTAACAATTCAATCCGTTCTAAATTCACATTTTCCTCTTTAGGCTTTATTCTTATCTCTTTAACTCATTTACAATGTTTAACACATGCCAAAGAGTGCTTACAAGTGAAAGAGAACGAAAAACGAAGCACAAAATGCGAAAACAAAATTTCAGAAAACAGGGTCCCCGCTCGAGTGTGGACTACCCCGCTCGAGCGGACCCTTAAGGCCTGCAAAAGTACTGGTTGCATGAAAAATAAGCTCGAGCATGAAATAGAGCGCTCGAGCGGAAGGCCTATCTACAAAGCTCCCCACTCGAGCGTGAAATACCCCGCTCGAGCGGACACCGAGTCTGCAAAAAGTACTAGGAGCACGTAATTTATGCTCGAGCGGAGGTTCTCCCGCTTGAGCGGACCTCAAAATTCTGGAAAATCCAGAATGTGTTCTTGAGCCCCCTCTCAATATTCAAACCAACATTTCTTGCATTTTATGGCTCCAACCTCACATATTCTTGTACTAACATGGTATAAACACTAAAACACATCATCATGGAGCTCAATTTCATGAATCAAACACATGCATGCCCCAAATTGACACCAAACTCAATTCCAATATACACATTCATGCATCCAAAGCTCTTATCTTCATATATTGTACATGCATGTGATGTATTGCTCCCATTTTCAACTTAGATGACACAAATGGTGATTATACATGAGCTTTAACCAAAATCCTACATGGATTATGTATTTTAAACTCAAATATGCAAATTCAAGCAATTACATACATGCATGCATACATGGGTCTTTAATGCAACAAAATCAAACTAATTCATGTTCTTAACCCTCATTCAAACTTGAATTCACAAGATGATAACTAAAAACACATGAATTACTCACCAAGGAGCTTTAATCTTCACAATCTATGGCAAATTCTTGAGTTATCTTCAAGACTTTCAAAGTTCAAGAGCAAAACTTGTACAATTCTTCTCTCTCTCTCTATAGCCGGCCATCACACCCTCTTCATGCCTATCTCAGATTTTTGAGTTCAAAAAGGAACAAGGAGAGTGTATATGGCCATATAAAAAGTCCCACTAATGCTTATTTAATAATATTAAATAGTTGGGCACTAATTCACCAATTTAATCAACTTAATTTGATCCAAATTAATTTTCAATTAAATTTCACTGTAGGCTCTAAAAATTCTGCCAATCACAGTGGCGTAATTAATTTCGAGTTTTGTGGCCGATAAGGCCTTCAATTTAATTTTCGAAGAGGAAAAATCAAACAGATATTCCTACGGTGAACAAATAGAAATTCGAAACCACATAATAGCACACAAAATCATGTCAAACACATACTCATATTCAAAATAAGGACTAATTAACATAATACGGGATAGAGGTATTACATATAATTCATGAAAAAAAAAAGGATTTTGTAAAATTTGTAATAATTTTTTGTAAGTACCACCAAATGGTAATTTTGAAGAAAAAAAAAACCAACGTTATTTCAAAATAAAAATAAAAATTAGTTATTAGTTTATGACATTGCGCACAGGATACTTTTCCTCATCATCCATCATGATTCAGTTGGTTTGTATCATCATTCCTTCTTTAAGGGCGGTACCCCTAGGCTCGTTTGTTTTGGGTATAGAGGGTGAGGTAAGATTAGGATGGAGGTAGGGCTCGTTTAGTATTGTGTTTATTTGTAAAGTTGGGGAAAGGATTAAGATAAAAGAGGGGATTAAGATGGAGGTTGAAAGGGGGATTGGGATGGAGGGAGTGGAGTGGAGGTAGTATTAGAAAAATAATGAGAGGATCATTGCATCGCGCTATTTTGCGCACCTCATATGCACCTGTCAGTGCATTGCATTTCATTCGCGCTATTTTGCGCATCACGTTATTTTGCATACCTCATATGCACCTGTTAGTGCATTGCATTTTGTTAAAAGGCCCCAAAAAGTTGGTTTGAATATGAGAAACAAAGGTGTAAAAGCCTTAAAAGCAAGGTATAAAGAAGTGTAATATACCCCCTAACCTTTAATGGCCCAAAACACCAATTTCAGCCTACAAAATCATAGTTTTGTGTCCCTGTTCTTTTTCTTAGCTAATCTTTTATGAACTTCAAGAGCTATATGAAGGAAGACTTGATATAAGAATGTTTGTTATTATTATAACAGAGGCAAGTTGGGGCATTGCAACGGATTTCCGAATAAGGAGACTAAGGATGCATATACTTCCCGCCTTAAGGCTCCTGATTTATCGCTTTACTTAGCTGATTTGATTAGCTAGTTGGCTTGTCGACCACGATAAGGGGTCACAAACAACAATTTTGGCAGGAACAATAGGTTACATGGCACCAGAATGCCTAGTTACAAGCAATACGCCGATCTTACTTACTCGCCTCTTCTATCGTTTTCTTTTTCTTTTTATCACCTTGGGCGACCCTTGACGCCCCTGCTCCCGTGCTTTCGTCGAGAGCGATGACTCCCCGCTTAGAAATTTTTTTATTTTTTTTATTTTTTACATGTTAGGTATTTTTTTTAACATTAATGTTTAATTTTTTGTATTTTTTTTTTATTATTTTATATAAAAATAATTTAACAATTCCTACTCTATCAACTATCATCAAAAGAAACACAATTTTACTTAATCCTCTCACTATCAATCCATTCACTAACAATCCCCCTCACTATTAATCCCCTCACTATGAATCTCTTCCATTCTACCTCTGAAAACAAACGGGGGCATGATTAGAGTCTATCACCCATATCAATATTTCTTAATAATTGGATTTAATTTTTATAAAATCTTATTGAAATAAGTTCTAATAAAATCATTATTAAAAATAAATTTTTTGTGATGATTTTTTTATATATTTTTAAAAATTGATAATTAGTGACTTTTTTGCTACGATTTTATAAATTGTTGCTAAAATTTACAATTAGTAACATTTTTCTGTAACAAATTTTTCAAACTGTCATTGAAAGTTAAAAATTAGTGATGTTTTTTGTGATAATTTTTTTAAATTGTCGCTAAAACTTCTAATTAGTGATTTTTTTTTTTAACAAAAATTTTAAACTGTCGCTAAAAATTAACAATTAATAACATTTTTTAATAATATTTAATAAAAAATACCATTAATTATCATAGAACCTATTACATAATAAGTCAATCTATTAAGACTTACACCTAAGTTTCCTATTTCTTTTCCATATATGAAAATACACACAACACATATCTATGTATCATACTAATATATGACCGAGATAAAATAATATATTATTTTTTCAATAAGATGTATATTATTTATATTTAATCTTTTTTTTTCATTTTACTGCTTATAAGTAAAAAATTAAATATAAATTTAGAAGTTGTATATAAATTACTTCCCCTCCCCACCCAAACAAATTTTACTCGTTAATCAACATGTGTTTTTAATTTTTTTTGAAAATAGAATAATCAACAATGCTAGGTGGTCCGAAATGGAGGTTTGCTCGAATGGCTCGAAATTTTCCTCATTGGTCATTCGGGTGGATGTTTGGTGAGATGGCTCACAACTGCGGTCAACAAAGGTGACATCTGCATTAGACAATTTTTCACCCGGTCGTCTGGGCAGACGTCCGGTGCATACCCATTCGAGCCATTCGAGCCCCTCCCTTTCGAGCCCTCAACCATTTCTGTATAATAATAATAAACAATTTAGTTTATTAGTTTTCTTTCCCCCAACCCATACATTCAGTATTTTTTCCTTTAAAATGTATAAATAATATGTGCAATTTACTAAAATAAAATAAAAAAAATACACATAATTTTATAAAATGTGTTCATTCCATTTAAAAATTAAAAATATTAATTAAAAGAGCACAATTAAATAAAATTTTAAAATTAATAGAATTTAAGAACTGTATAAAGAACAAAATAATAGTATAAGACATTTATTTTTAAATTCTATTGGTAAGTATTTCTATTATGAAAATTTTAAGTTACAAATATTTAAGATTGAATGGCCTAAACAATAAATTTATTTATTTATTTATTTATTTATTTGTAGTTTGAACCATCTTTGTTAAAAAAAATCATTTACAATATATATTAAAAGGATTGGATAATCTCTTTTTTTTTTCTTTTACTATTTTTCATTTTTAATGATTTTTTTTTAAAAAAAAGAAGGAAACTGAATGAAATTTTTATTTTTAATTTTAATTTTGTGTAACACAATTATTTATTTATTTATTTAAAAAAGATAGATTTTGAAAAAATTTCAACACGGTGAACTTGAAGACATATTGAACAAAATGAAAAAAATATTAGCCTGCGTTTGGTTGTGTTTTGTAAATGTGATTTGAAAGTATGAGTTATATTTTGAGTTTGTGGGTTGTAGAATTATGATTTGAGTGTAGAAAATTTGTTTGGTTTTGGTTTTTAAATAAAGTGTTAAATTGTGTTTTGAAAATGTATTTTGAATTAAGTTTTGAAAGTTTGATGCGACATGTGAAAGATGAAAATTTGTTTGGTGATGTGTTTTGAAAATAGTTTTCAAAACTTAATTCAACCAATAATTTATCATCAAACACACAACTCATATATCGATATCTATATTTTTTATCAATAATAATAACCAAACTATTTTTAAAATGCTGAAATTAAAAATTGATTTTTTTTTCAATTAATTTTTTATTTTGTAATTTTTTTGAATAATTGTTTTTTCGAAATAATTTTTTCATTTTAAAATAAACCTATGTTAATTATTTTCTGCCAATTAATTTTTCTATCAATTCATTAGTAAAATACATTTTTAATTTTTTTCTAACATTTTGTTAAAGTCAACAACTTTTGAAAATACATATTAATAAAGAAGAAATAAATACACTAAATTTAATATTTTAAAATACAAATCATAACGTAAATCTTTCAAAACATTATCAAATTTTTTTTCCATTTATTACATGTTATGAATTTCGTCCATATGTGGCAACAGAAATGCAATGCATTATTGTACCCGTTGAGCTCATATAATTGTGGGATTGACATACAAAATGACTATTATGCCCTTCTTGACTTAAATGGAAAGTGATTACATAGAACAATATATAAAGGGTAAGATAGTAATTTCACTTACTTATTACCTACCCCCTATTGTTTCATAACTGTGTGTTCAACACTGAGGTAAAGAAAAAGGAGAGGTTGCAGCTGTGTACTCAGTACACGGATGCAATATATATACATAAAAAGTAATAATATTAAAATCAAATAATATTTACATAGCAGAAATATAACCACAAAAAAAACATTCAGATAGCAGAAATATAACCACAAATAAATAAAAAAAAATCAATTAACATTGTGTTTATATAGGAGGAAACAAATCAGTAATATATAACCACAAATAATAAAAAAAATCAGTTAACATTGTGTTTAAATAGGAGGAAACAAATCAGTAAAAGAAAAATTAAGGAAAAAAATCAGTAAAAAAGCCCGGTAGGTTCAAACAGACCGGTAGGTTTTAACGAAGAAATGGAAAACCGGACGAAGAAATGGAAAACCGGAAGACAAAACCGGAAGAGGTGGGAGGACCGGGTGGTTGACCGGCCGGATGACCCGGGGGACAACCGGCCGGGTGTCCCAGGCACTGTCGCTTCAAACAGTTCGAATCATTAACTAATTGATAAAAGGTTCAAACAGTTCAAACCATTAATGAAGAAATGAAAAACCGGAAGACAAAGTGGGATGACCGGGTGGTTGACCGGCCGGATGACCAGGGGGACGACCGGCCGGGTGTCCCAGGCACTGCCGCTTCAGGTTCAAAGGTTCAAACAGTTCATAATTTAAAAGAACAACCAATCTGAAATGGAAAATACGCCTCTACAAATTCTCATAAGCCATTTAGGAACTGATTTCAACTTCTCCGAAATCATTTATACATAACAGATGAAGATTGATTTACTGACTATTCTTGAAGAACAAAAAAATTGAAACGGTTCAGGATGAAGAATGAAATCATTTATCGACTCGTCTGAAACAATAACAAATAAAATCATTTTCAGATAACAGATGAAGGATGAATTTGAAGTACGGATGTTTGATATAGAGAAGCCACCCGTGATGAATCTGAAGGATTGATGTAGATGAGCTTCACGTGAAAGTTGCAGAGACGATGAAGAAGGCAGAAACGTTGAAAGGGAGATACAAGCTACCAAACAGATTTTCAAAATGTAATTTGAATTAACACGCGGAATCAATTTTTGAACGTCGTATCCAAACGTCATGCGCGAGCTCACGTGTTGAAAATTGATTTGAATTAACAACCAAATAGAGCCTTTACTTTCTTTCTTATCAAACAAATGAACGCAATACATCCTTATATAGTGATGATTCTATATCTATATTATATCTAACTACTCTAACTGAATTAAAACAGTTACATCAACTTCAGATTAGTTACACTAGTGTGTGACTCATCCTCATGAACTGTGCTGCAGTCCTTTATCTTATCAGGCCCCCGCAAGCAAAAGGGTGAGGGACGAACCAGGAGCTTGTCTTGAAGATAAGAAAACGGCACAGTAGAGAGAGGCTTGGTGAGAATATCAGCTAACTGGTCAGTAGAAGCCACATGCTTGACAAAGACTTTCTTAGCCACAACCTGCTCGCAAATATAATGGTAATCAACAGCGATATGCTTAGTACGAGCATGAAAGACGGGATTGAAAGCAAGACTAATAGCAAAAAGTTTGTCACACCACAAAGTGGGCACCGTAGGAGAAAGGTGCAACTCAGTAAGCAGCATGGTAACCCAAGTGAGTTCAGCAGCAGCCTGAGCCAACGCCCGGTATTCAGCCTTAGTGGAGGACCGAGAAACAGTGCATTGCTTCTTAGTAGCCCAAGACACAAGACTGTTACCCAAAAATGCACAATAGCCGGTAGTAGGTTTCCGATCAGTGACACTGCCAGCCTAATTAGAATCGGAATAAGTATGAAAATCTAAAGGTCCGGAAGAGAAAACCAAACCATAGTGCAAAGTGCCTTTAAGATACCAAAGTAATCGCTTGACAGCATTAAAGTGAGCCACAGTAGAAGCATGCATAAACTGACAGGCATGATTCACAGCAAAAGAAAGATCAAGCCTGGTGACAATGAGATATTGGAGAGCACCAACCAAACTACGATAAAGAGAAGGTTGAGAAAATGGAACCAGTTGGTCATCAGGAGAAGAAGACTTAGTAGACATAGGAGAGGAATAAGATTTACAATTAATCATGCCAGCCTTATCAAGAATCTCAGAAGCATATTTTTGTTGAGAAAGAAAGAGACCCTCAGACGTACGAACCACAGAAATCCCAAGAAAATAGGAAATAAGACCCAACTCCTTCATGGAAAAAGCAAAATGCATATGCTTAATAAGAGCAGAAATTTGAATAGAATTATTTCCAGCAATAAGAATATCATCCACATAGACCAATAAGAGATTAATAGAAGAAGCTAAGTGATGAATGAAAAGAGATGAGTCACACTGACTATTAACAAAGCCAGAGGAGAGAAGGAAAGTGGAGAATGTAGAATACTAGGCTTTTGGTGCCTGTTTATAGGGCTGTTCAAAAATCCGTTCAAACCGGTAATTCGGACCGAACCAGACCGAATCGCACGGTTTGGTTCGGTTCTATTAAGAATTGGTTCGGTTTTGGATTAAGAAATATGAGAACCGTAAAAACGGTTCGGTTAATGGATTTTATGAAAAAACCGCGGTTCGAACTGAACCGAATTTTAAAAGATATATATATAATATCAAGTTTTATTTTTATTAATTGGTTTTTTATAATTTTAATGATATTATGATGGTATAGATATGTAATATTAAGTAATGTCTTAATATTATTAGTTTTTATTATGAGTTAAATGTAATTAGTTTGAGTAATTATTTTGCTAATATTAACAATTTATTCTTGTAAATAGAAATTTTTGGAACCATAAACCAAACTGAAACGAACCGTTTTTTCGGTTTGGTTCTGGTCCGGTTTTACAAGTGTAACGGTTTGGTCTGGTTCTCAAAATCACAGAACCGTTAGGATCGATTCGGTTCTTGAATTTTCTCATAACTGAACCAATCTGGACCGTGTACACCCCTACCTGTTTAAGACCATATAAAGCCTTCACCAATTTGCACACATGAGTGGGATAGGCTGAACTCTCAAAACCTGGAGGTTGAGTTATGAAAACCTCTTCATCAAGAACACCGAGAAAAGCATTAAATATATCCAATTACTTAATTTTCCAATTAAAATGGAAAACAAAACTAAGAAAAACCCGGATAGTGGGTTACTTAGCCACTGGACTAAATGTCTCATAATAGTCAATACCTTCTTCCTAGAGATAGCCCTTGGCAACTAATCGAGCTTTATGACGAGCAACAGACCCAACAGAATTCCTTTTAAGCTTGAAGACCCATTTACAACCAATAGTTTGCTTATTGAGCGGAAGAGGAACCAGAACCCAAGTCTTCTACTTCTGTAAAGCTTAAAACTCTTCTTGCATAGCAGCAGACCAAACAAGAATGGTAAGAGCAGCAGAAAAATCATGAGGTTCATGGAGAGTAGGATCCAAAGAAGGAAGAGAAGAGGAAGAGGAAGAGGAAATGAGAGCATAAGAAGATGTGGAAGTTTTAGAGTGAGTGAGCATTGGATGGTGGTTGGAGACAGATGAAAAAGAAATAAGAGGCTGTGAAGTAGAAAACAAATCAAAATATGTGAGGTCAACATTTAGGGTGGTAATAGGAATAGGAGAGAGAGACACGATAGTAGAGGTAATAGGAACAGCTATTTGAGGTGGAGCAGCAACAGAGGTAGCAGGAAAAACTGTGTGAACAGGTGCAGCAGCAGAGGCAGCAGGAAAAACTTGTTGAACTGGTGCAGCAGCAGAGACAGCTGGAGAAACTGCGGGAACAGGTGCAGCAACAGGGACAACAGAGGCAGGTAAAACAGAGATAAGCACTACAGGTGAAGCTCTCGAGATAGATAGACTAGAAGCAGGCCAAAAGAAAGAATGAAGCTGAAGAAGAGTGGGAATAGAGTTTGAAGGAAGAGAAAATTGTGAAACCAACAGAAACAAACTCTCATAAAAAACATGTCGAGACAAAAACACTTTTCCTGTTGATGGATCAAGACATCTATACCCTTTAATAGAGGGGTGATACGCAATGAAAACACAAGGCAAAGACTGAGGTTGTAACTTATGAGAAGCATAGGGCTTAAGTCAAGGATAACACCGACATCCAAAGCTCTTAAGAAACCCAAAATCTGGAGACTGATGGAACAGTAATTCAAAAAGAGTTTTATTATTTAACTTGGAACTAGGCAATCGGTTAATAAGGAAAACAGAGGTAGCTAATGCATCAAACCAAAATGACAAGGGAAAAGCATATTGATGAAGAAGAGCAATAGTAGTAGTGATTAAGTGCCTATGTTTTCGCTCAGCAACCCTATTTTGAGGAGGCGTGTGAGGGCATGAGAGTTGAAGGATAATACCTCCCTGTTTAAGAAAAGATTCAAATTGATTACCAGTAAATTCACCTCCACCATCAGTTTGAAAAACCTTAAGACTAGTCTCAAACTGAGTTTCAACAAAAACATTAAATTTTTGAAACTTAGAAAATACTTCACTTTTGTAAAACATAGGAAACACCTCAGTGAATTTGCTAAACTCATCCACAAACAACACGTAATATTTAAAAGAAGAAGTGGATGAAGTGAAAAGACTCCAAACATCACTATGGATGAGGGACAATGGTTTATTAATTGTTAAATTTGACAAAGTGAAATGGAGTCAATGACTCTTAGCAACATCACAATGTGTAGAAAGATGCTTATTACATTGTGAGGAAATAGGTAAATGAAATTGTTTGAAAACAACTTGCAACTTCTGTGAAGAAGGATGGCCTAGCCGATTATGCCATATAGTAGGAGAAATAGGTGAGGTTGCAAGACAAGCAATAGGAGAGATGAAAGACTGCTGAGATGACTGCTGAGATGGTGTGAATTGATAGAAGCCATTTTTATGAATCCCTTCATACAGAGGAGTTTGGGTTTTCTTGTCCTGAATCACAAAAGAATTGGCATTAAAAGTATTGGTACAATTATTGTCTGATGTCAATTGATGAACACTGAGAAGATTTGAAGAAATAGAAGGAACATGAAGGATGTGATTCATTTTAAATGGAAAATAAGGAGTAGGAAGAATACCTCTGTCGGTATGCTGAATTGGAATGTTATGACCAATGCCAATAGTTACCTGATCAGAACCATAGTATGGTTGAAAGTGCTCCATTTGTTGAAGATTAGGAGTAACATGATTTGTTGCAGCAGAGTCAACATACCAATTAGCATTCGAAGAAGATGAGACTGTGGAAGCAACAAATGTAGGTTTGGAAGATGGAGAAGAAGAAGAATGATATGAAGAATCCATTATATACCAGCACTCCAACGCTGTGTGATTTAGTTTGCCACAAATTTGGCACATAACAGAAGACATAGGCTGAGCAAATGATCTGCCGCTACCTCGTCAATAAGATCCACCTCTGGAAAAACATCGATCACCTCTAGTAGAAGAACCTCCTCGATAATAGTGACATCGATGTCCTCGAAAATTAGAACTAGATGGAGGTTTAGAAGAGCTTTGATCTTTTGTAACAGTATAGACTGAAATTCGGATTCAACATGCATTACTTCAAAACAAAGTAGCGAGAAAAGATCAGACATAGAAGTAGGTTCTGATTTTGCACGAACAATGGTCTTCAATGCATTGTATTCTGATGGTAATCCATTCAGAGTAATCAGAACTAGATCTTCTTCATCAACTGGAGAAGAAGCAAGTGCTAATTGATCAGCAATAGTCTTGATTTTAAGCAAATAGTCATCCATCGAAGATGATTTCTTCGATATAGTATTGAGTTTGTTCTTGAGTTGATGTATGTGAGATCTAGAAAGAGATGTAAATCGTTTAGTTGGTTGAGACCACACATCATAACAGTTTGAACATTGAAGAACAGTTGCGAACACAGAAGGAATTAGAGTTGCTGTGATGTAACTCAACATGTGAGAATCAATCTATTTCCAAACCAAGAAATCTGAATTTGCAACTTGTTTTCCAAAGGCATCTCTAACTGTTGATGCAGGACATACAGATGATCCATCAACATGACCAACCAAATCTGTTACTTTCAGTATATTGAGAATTTGATTCTTCCAAACTATGTAATTTGTTATATCTAATTTGACTGTAACGAAAGAATTTAGATTCGAAATGAGAAGAACAAGATTTGGTGGAAGAGTGAAGAATGAAGCTGCCATTGAAGAACCTTAGAAACTTGACCCGTGGGAGATCAAGCTCTGATACCATGAAGACATATTGAACAAAATGAAAAAGATATTACTTTCTTTCTTATCAAACAAATGAACGCAGTACATCCTTATATAGTGATAATTCTATATCTATATTCTATCTAACTATTCCAACTAAATTAAAATAGTTACAACAACTTCAGATTATTTACACTAGTATGTGACTCATTCTCATGAACTGTGTTGTAGTCCTTTATCTTATCAGAACTAAGCCAAGGAGTGAAAGGAATAAGATTTTCTTTTTGTGTGGGTACTAAACTGTAACAATTTTTAAAATTTTCACTTTTTAGCTTGTTTTATGAAATAAGTTTTTATCTTTTTTTGAATTGTTGATATTTGAAAAATGAAAAAATGGTTTTTTCAACTAAAAAAAATGAAAAAATTACTTAAAAAACCTTAGGCACAGGAGACCTTAATTACATACTTCGTGGGCTAATTTTCAATGTTCAAAAAAAGAACTCATAGTTTTATTCATATATATACATATATATATGATTCAAATTATAATGCAAAGAATTTACTTTATATCATATTCTAAGTATTAATATGTAAGTATCAATTCCTGAAAAACTCATTACTAAAGCTATTCCAAATTTTAACCCTAAACTAAATTCTAAATTAATTTTTCATACTTGTAATACTATTTTGTATGAATAGAGTTTTTCATTAAAAGTAATGAATATCCTTTCTTTCTTTGAGTGCACCTTCAATGAACATACAAAAATTAAGATGAAATGTAAAAATGTGAAAATAATAGCACTATAAAAATATTAAATTATTCTACGCTTATAAACAAATCATACACTCTAACAAAGTTTTACTGAACAAATCATATATTCTAACGGCGTTTGATTGAGCATCACTATAAATACATTAAATTTAATTACTCTAAATTCATAAACATATCACATATTCTAATGGAGTTTTATTGAACATCATTATAAATATATTAACTCTAAAAATGAAACATGTAATAGAGTTATAGAATAATTGTATACCTGATATAACTTTAAGTGTCATGACCCAAACCCGCCCCCGTGGGTTAAGGACACGACCGGCCAGTAATCATGAGACTACCTACGGCCTCAAAACGAACCAAACGTATTTTAACAGAGTTAATGGGGGCCAAACGGAAGCAAATTTGAAACTTTGTCCATAGAGCTGTGCTTAAGTGCACACCATAACATTCCAAACATTTGTATGTTAATAACTCACATCAGAATATGTACTAGCACAAAACACTGTACATACAGGATCATACAGATTTAAGTCAGTCAAACCCAAGACTTATATACAAAAATGGTCTGATGTTTTCGCCAACAAAACAAAACTATAAACAGCGAACAAAAGGGCGAAGACAGTCTCGTGCGTAAGACGTTTGAGCTGACTCCTCAAAACTCTGACTGTTTCTCACAATTTCATCGGGGCTGGTTTTGGACGTCGCTTGGCTCACCTACATGTACATGAATGAGTGTGAGCGAATGCCCAGTGAATAATATCAATTAAAGAAGATACATAAGCAATCATTGAAACAGTTACAGCAAACGGCCTTTGGCCCAATCATTTATATCTATTGGCCTTTGGCCCAATCGTTTATATCTATCGGCCTTTAGCCCAATCGTTTATATCTATCGGCCTTTGGCCCAATCGTTTATGTCAGTCAGCCTTTGGCCCAGTCATTCATGTCAATCGGCCTTCGGCCCAATTATTCATGTTAATCGGCCTTCGGCCCATCCGTTCGTATCAATCGGTCTTCGACCCAATCATTCGTATCTATCGGCCTTCGGCCCAATCATTCGTATCTATCGGCCTTCGGCCCAATCATTCGTATCCATCGTTGTCCACCATTCAGATTAATGAACTTACAAAGCTTACATATAAGTAAACAATTGGACAACAGTATATTTCAAATATCTTGTTAAGATATTACTCACAGTGATCGGTTTGTGGATTTGCCCTGGAGCTCGACTCTACACATTCCATGAACACGAAAGGGTCACTAACAATTCAATCTGTTCTAAATTCACATTTTCCTCTTTAGGCTTTATTCTTATCTCTTTAACTCATTTACAATGTTTAACGCATGCCTAAGAGTGTTTGCAAGTGAAAGAGAACGAAAAACGAAACACAGAATGCGAAAACAAAACTTCAGAAAACAGGGTCCCCGCTCGAGCGTGGACTCCCCCGCTCGAGCGAACCCTTAAGGCCTGCAAAAGTACTGGTTGCATGAAAAATAAGCTCGAGCGTGAAATAAGGCGTTCGAGCGGAAGGCCTGTCTACAAAGCTCCCCGCTCGAGCGTGAAATACCCCGCTCGAGCGGACACCAAGTCTGCAGAAAGTACTGGGAGCACGTAATTTACGCTCGAGCGGAGGTTCTCTCGCTCAAGCGGACCTCAAAATTCTGAAAAATCCAGAATGTGTTCTTGAGCTCCCTCTCAACATTCAAACCAACATTTCTCGCATTTTATGGCTCCAACCTCACATATTCTTGTACTAACATGGTATAAACTCTAAAACACATCATCATGGAGCTCAATTTCATGAATCAAACACATGCATGCCCCAAATTGACACCAAACTCAATTCCAATATACACATTCATGCATCCAAAGCTCTTATCTTCATAAATTGTACATGCACGTGATGCATTGCTCCCATGTTCAACTTAGATGACACAATTGGTGATTATACATGAGCTTTGACCAAAATCCTAAATGGATCATGTATTTTAAACTCAAACATGCAAATTCAAGCAATTACATACATGCATGCACACATGGGTCTTTAATATAACCAAATCAAACTAATTCATGTTCTTGACCCTCATTGAAACTTGAATTCACAAGATGATAACTAAAAACATATGAATTACTCACCAAGGAGTTTTAATCTTCACAATCTATGGCAAATTCTTGAGTTATCTTCAAGACTTTCAAAGTTCAAGAGCAAAACTTGCACAATTCTTCTCTCTCTCTCTCTCTCTCTCTCTCTCTCTCTATAGCCGGCCTTCACACCCTCTCCATGCCTATCTCAAATTTTTGAGCTCAAAAAGGAGCAAGGAGAGTGTATATGGCCATATAAAAAGTCTCACTAATGCTTATTTAATAATATTAAATAGTTGGGCACTAATTCACCAATTTAATCAACTTAATTTGATCTAAGTCAATTTTCAATTAAATTTCACCGTAGGCTCTAAAAATTTTGTCAATCACAATGGCACAATCAATTTCGAGTTCTGTGGCCGATAAGGCCTTCAATTTAATTTCCGAAGCGGAAAAATCAAACAGATATTCCTACGGTGAACAGATAGAAATTCAAAACCACATAATAGCACACAAAATCATGTCAAACGCATATTTATATTCAAAATAAGGACTAATTAACATAATACGGAACAGGGGTATTACATTAAGTTTAGGTGAAGAAGAAAGTTTTGATTAAGAGATACACCAAAGTTTGAAGGTTTTTACAATTTTTGTTTTTTCTTGAGTTGATATTTGTGGAAAGTTAGGGTGAAGAGACATAAATTAAAATGATACATTATATGTACTTATCTGATATATTAAAATGATAATAATATGATTTTGTTTTATCTAAAATATTTTTTATCATTTGAAATTTGAATACTTAATCTTTTAAGGATAATATTTGCTTGTTTGTTTTTATTTTAATAGCCAATCAATTATTTGGTTTTTAAAGAGTATTGTCTGTTTTTTTTATTAAATAAAATGATATATGATCAAACAAAAAATTGAATATGCCATCATTTTAGTATTTTTAAAATTAAAAATCAATATTATCTTATATATTATACTTATCTGATTGTAATACTGAAATAGATTGGTTAAAAAATATTCTTATTTATCTTTCCACAGCTTTATTTATTTATTTATGTTCATATAAAAAATGTATTTTTTATTATTTTTATTATTATTATTATTATTATTTTACAAAATGAGAAGAATATGGGGAGATAGATTAGTTGTGAGTAGAAATAAATTAGTTAAAAAAATATTCTTATTTATCTTCTATGGTTATATCTTTTTTATGTTAACTTAATATCTTCTATCTCATTTTTTTTTTTTTTTGGTCATCTTTTTTAAAAAAATAAATAATTAGAAATTAGGAAACAGACAAATGAGACTAGGGATGCAACTTGGGCGAGCTTAACTCGAGCAGTCCAAATCCAGCCCGAATTTTTTTGGGGCTTAGACAAGATATTTTTAAATTCGGTACAGGTTTGGGCAAAAATTCAGAAGCCCAAATTAAATTTGGACGGGCTTGGACAAAGATATCAAACAACCCGAGCAACTCGAAACCCGAATTATACATCTATAAATATATAAAAATATTATATATATATATATATATAAATTATTAGTCATTACATGATATTAAAGTAATTTAGATTATTAAATCATATTGAATATATATTATATATACAAATAACATAAAATCTTACTTTTTTTATTTTCACTCATAAATTGTAAAAACTACTATAGCAGCATCTCTCTTACATTATATAAATTATTTGTTTTGATGATATTAATGATTTTCTATATATATATAAAAAATGTAAATAGAATCAAATTTTAATAATTTAATAATGTAGCTGCAAAAAAAAAAATAGAATTCAGGCAATTCGGGTTTAACACAAGTCGGGTTTGGACAAGCAACCTCGAGTTAGGATTCGGGCTTGGGCGGACCTGGACAGATTCCAACACAACTTGGGTTAAGCTTGAATAACCTCTCAATCCGACCAAACTCACCCGAGTTGCACCCCTAAATGAGGCTAGAGGACTTGCCATATAAGAAAGAGAAATGTAACTTTAAATGAGAAGGCAGGATTAAAACTCTGGAAGTTTTTGAAGACTTACTACATTTATATATATATATATATATATATATATAGCATAGATATGTCAAACATTATTAGGCATAAAATTAATTTTCAAGTAACATTTTTTTAATTGATATGGGTTGAATAGGAGAAAAAAATTGTATCACATAACACTATTTATATTTAATGAATAAATAAAATAGTATATTTCTAAACATACTAGTTTTTTTTATCTTATATTTTAGTTAAAAAGTCAAAAAATTACTAAAATAGCACATTTCCAAACGAGGCCTAAGTAAACAATTTTTATTTAATTTTCTGATTACTTAAATATAAAGATAGTAAAATTCGCGCTAAGAATAAATAAAATACATGGCTACGCATGCATAATCATAATAACATAAGATTTTCCTTTTTCTTTATAAATAAATCGATGAGAAAGTTGGGCCTAAGTTTAGCCTAATCTAATCTTGTTTGGACCAAGCTATCTAGTTTGGCATTATTTATGTGTGTGATCACTATATTAGAATAAGAGTTGCATCCTTTTCTAAGTTGATCCTTTGATTAGACAAAATTATGTTTCATTACATCACACACCAACCTAGCCTTAAAAAGTCCGTCAACAAATTTGATAAACAACATAGTATTATGTGGGGTAGGTATATTCATATTGTGCAATAATTAATATTAATTTTCAGTAATAAACATGGCCATGAAAATTACTTCATTATTATTATTTTTAAGAAAGTCATCTACCTTTTACGTTCAATTTTCAGTAAGTCTAAGTATACAGGGGATCAAACATATATAGAATAAGATACAAATGTCTTATAAGGAGAGAGGATTATCACTTGTGTGACATTTGTATTTCATTCTGTATTTGGTCTCAATATTCCTAACATATTATTGTTTAATTTTACACATTACTGATCAATGGTTGAATTTTCTTTCTATCCAAATCTAACAGTTGAGATTGTTTTGGTACCCCATAAATCTTTCAATACCCTTGCATGTGTAACATGTCTGTCAATTTTGTTATAAATATAAAAATAAATCATATAAAAGTCACAGAATAAAGTTACAGAATAAACACAAAACAATATAATGCCCATGGGGTCTACATGCTTAACCTTGGCTCTATTATATGACTTTTCTATGATTGGTTTGAATTAACAACGATGCTAGATATTCTAAAAATATTTAAAATTAAAAATATTTAGATTACAATCATTTTTTAGTGGCCCACACAACATCAAATTGAAATTTAAAGCATACATTACTTTTGAAGTGAATTCCATCATTTCCCTTGAATTAATCCTGTTATATCTCTATTTAAGTTGCTAATTAGATGGTCACAAATTTCTCATTTAAGATTTGAATCAATTTAATTAGATGACATAAGAAAGTATAAACTATTTGTTAATTATATATTAGAATGAATATAATATATGATCTATTATTGGTGTCACATTAAGTCAAAAAGATTAAATGATGCCCACACCACACGCTCGGAGTGATCATGGATTTGTTCCCCAATAATCATGGAGGATCTCTATTAATCATTCACAATCTAATCAAGTTTGTTTAAGTTGTGGAATTGGATTTTATAGCACTCACTTGGGTTTAAAATAAAAATTAAAAAATTGATTGAAAAAAGCCTCTAAACTTGGTTTTTTTTTTATAAAAAAAAAAAAATCAATTTTAAAATTTAATTATTACATTTTTGTTTTATTTTAAATATTTTTAATTATAGAAGCTCTTAAAAATAAAAATAAAAAGATTTTGACAAAAAAATTTAAAAAGTCATTAAAGACAGCAAAATAACAAAAAAAATCAGGTTCAAAATTTTTTCTTAAATGATAATTTCAAATAGAAAAATTATGTTCTCTGAAAACAAAGCGTAAAATATAAATTTAAATTTGATATGTCAATGGCTAGAATAAATATAGTCTACACATTTTGACAGATTTGGATCCAAATCCAAATGTCTACGGTGATAAAGTGATTACATCAAACACCTATGGTTATTACATGAGTTTGGAATAATGTAATCATTTTATCACCAAGATTTGGGTACGTGGGCAAAAATTAAACTCATCCATAGGTGCTCAGCTATAAATCCATACACTCAAGTCCGAGGAAATAAAATAATACCATTGACTCATATAATATGGATGAAATTAATTTTTAGTTGAACTATACCTTATCTTGGAAATAAAGTGATTATTTTTCGTGATTCATTGACGCATATGAAATATGTGATTCACTTTCATTCATAATTTTTGGATTTGTGTGCATGAAGTAAAATTCAAATTTGCTACTGCCACTGCTGGAAAAAAGGCTTTTAGCGGCGTTTTAAAAACGCCGCTATATGTCTGAAAAACGCCGCTAATTCCTTTAGTGACGCTTATCACCAAACGCCGAAGACGCGGCCGTCGCTGTAAGTTTATGACGCTTTAAAAACGTCGTTAAATTAGTATAGGCGGCGTTTAAAAAAACGCCGCTAAATGTGATAATCAACGGTAACATGACGTCACACAGGCCTTCAGCGACGCTTCAAAAACGTTGTAATAGCTTTTTAGCTATTTTAAATATATAACTACAGTGGCGTTTTGAAAAACGCCGCAATAGATTTTTTTTTTTTTTAACTATTAATTTTGTAAGATTTTCCTGTAAAAATAGCAATAATGAATAAAACTTTGTATAGACATATATTTCTGTGAGATTACTATTCCCTCACATCTATAATAGTACCCAATACATCCTTCAAGAAAAAAATCCAATAATTTCAATCCCAACATCATTCTACCTGTGTATGTTTTATCTTAACCAAATGCATTTAAATTGTTTATTGATAGAACATTTCTAGAACACATCAGAGGATTTACAAAGAACCCACAAATCCCTGTTGTATTTTATACAAGTGCATGAATCAATCACAAAAAGAAAAATAAAATAAAATCTGTGATTTCTCAAATCAATGTCTTCAATTTGGAATATTCACCATCTCAGCTTGGCTGGGAAATACTGCAAAAAAGTTCACTAATAAGAATGCAAAAAATCAAGATAAAAAAAGAAAAAAATAACACAAAAAGTTCGCTCAGGAAGAAATTCGAGTACCTTTTTTTGAATAACACAAAAACTGAATTTAATAGCATCTAACCCATTACCTGAATTGACTGCAGAATGAACATCTAAACACTCAGAATTAATCAAATACCATACCTTCAGTATAGGCATGTTGTCCTTTTCAATTGATGGAAGTGCCTGTAAAGTCAACATAAGCTACAAAATCACAGATTAAACTGTTTTTCAGTAACTAAACAGACAGAATCACATATTTGAAGCTCAAATAACAAACAATCAACAATCAAATTAAACTTCATAAACACAATCATATACATACACACACACACACACACACACACATATATATATATATGCAATTTGTATAGATCAAAAAGAAAGTAGAGAAACGAAACATACCTTGAAGATCGGCGATCTCGCAGTGACAGTGAGGAACAGAACAGAGCTCAAGAGGAGAATCAAACAACAGAACAGCAATTTCTGAAGGCACATGCACAAATACCCAATAAATATCTTATATTTGATTCAAAACTGTGGGCCTTTCATTTGGGATTCAAATTCCCAATAAATAACCCACATACTCTGCATTCTTTCCCATAACAGAATCAACTATAAAGTAGGTAAGATTCAAATTTTGTTTACTCAGATTCAGAATATGGTATCCACAAACCTAATATATGTATGTAAAGACAAACAGAAACAAATATATGTCAACATTTATATATATTATAGATGCAACACAGATAAACTACAAAAGGGAAAATCAGATAAACTACAAATTTGTCTATCACTACAACTAGATTTTCATTAAAAAGAAGAAATATAGGAGAGAGTGAAAAACATTCCAAAGCACTTACAGCAAATCTCAGAAGAAGACATGATTTTCCAACTCCAGAATCTCCAATCAGCAAAAGCTTGAACAAGTAGTCATTGCAAATGACAAAAGGAATAATAACCTTTTCATTTTAAACTCAGCTGAAAAATTACAAAATACTTAACGAGGAAATACACCTTCAACATTTAATTGAATAATATAGGCCTATGGTAAATATAAAAAAAAGAGTAATCATTTTCCACAAAACTGATATTTCCTGTAGTGAAGGAATGCTCATTCATTAATGCAAAAGCAAATATACCAACATAAAAAAATATACTGAGCTCCAAAAGCAACCATAAGTTACTTATTTAGCAGTAGTACCAACATAAATGTGCAATGTCAATGAGGTAGTGCAATGGAAAAGTTGATGGTCAAATGCACCTGCATATATCACATATCATTTTCACTCTCCTTCTCCAGCTGAGTCTCTTTTTCAGCCCACTCACATGGATTAAATGATACAATGATCCCATTTCCACGTATTCAGTCACCATGGACAGCCGAGGAGGCTTTGTGCAGGCACCAAGGAATAAAATAACTGCAAAAAAAATGTATTATTTTCTTCATATCACTACACTACAATTATTCCAAGTTTCAGAACTTTTTGTCCATCCCCATTCCCACACCGTGACCGGTGGTGGAAGCTCCCGACGCTGCGAATCATACGCTGCCAATAGTTCTTCAACGCTTCCAAGAGGAACTAGAGACTGCAAAAGGCATACCCACAACCTCCAGTCAGAACAAAATAAATAAATAAAATATGGCACATCAGTAAAGACAAGATCTTATTAGTTCAACATTATAACTAGCATTCCACATTAGTTCCATGTTTTAAATATAAATGTCCAAAGTCGGACCTGTCAAGCTTCAAGATTTGAGACTGCCATCGCTCCAACGTATGGAAGACTTTCAATCACAGCATCAGCCAAATCTGAAATGAAAGTGGCACAATCTCTTATTAAGTGGGAATGAGATTAAAGAGCTTATTAAATATGTTTCATACTGGGAGAAACATATGAGCTCTCCCAGTATAATGAGATTAAAGAGCTTACAGCACAATCTCTTATAAGCTCTCCCAGTATAAGCTCTTTAATATATTTCAGAAATGATCCACACCTGTCTTCCAGCAGGCTGTTGCAAAGAATGGGTGATATCAGCCACCTGTAGTCAGAACCAAATTATCAGATCCTTCAGAAATAGTAATGTGACCGCAGGCAGGGTGCAACCATACAAAGAACTATTCCTTAAACAGAAATATATCATAAAATAAACTGCATAAATAATTTACTCACAATGGGACAATTAGCTTCCCTCATCCATTCCAAGTTGCGCGGATCAACAATCAAATCATCTGTGAAACATAACCAATATATTAGCTCAATAAAAAAAAATGACATCAATAATGCATCAACGACTTTAATCATGGAACACTTATAGCAAGAATATAGCTTTACTTCAGATCAACTTCAGCTAATAAATTACCAGCTTCAATTTGTGGAAATTGAAATGGAAGACACCACTGTAAATTATACAAAAGTTTCTAATTTGAATCCAAGTGAGCAGTGGTCACTGATCCATGGAAATGGGGTGACAGATGGCAACCAAAAGAAGAAAAGAGCGCCATATCTCTGCCACATGTTTAAGTTGTTATGGTGTTACAGTTTGTATTGATCCCTAAAGGCCTTAGGCACTCAAGTAAAAATAATTATACAAGTTAATATCCATTATTCTTATATCAATATACTACAGTAAACGCCAAATATAACTGTTCAGAAGCCTGAGGCAGATAGCACTGGACAAGAAATTTAAGATGACTTACTATAGCCAAACATAGTCCCTCTCTCACAAACCATAACATTTTCATTTCCAGCCAATCTAATCTTTTCAGCAGAATTTACCATGACCTGCAGATATGCATCATTAATTATACAAATGGGACCAGAAAGGGACAAATGTATATATCCAAGGCCTTTGAACTTATTAATGAAGGTTCTAACTGATTGCGGATGAGGTTAAAAATCTTAAACTCACAGAGGGGGCACAGAATTGGCCTTTCTTAATATTGATAATTTTTCCAGTCTTGGCAGCTGCAACTAGGAGATCTGTCTGTCATTTCAAGAGGTTGTCAACAAGATGAATTGATAGATATATATTAGGCATCTTCATATCTAAATTGCAAAAAAATTTCATAGTGGCAACTAAAACCTATTAATTCAACCTGTCGGCATAAGAAGGCTGGGATCTGAATAATATCTGCAACTTTGCCAACTGCTTCACACTGAGAAAAAAAGTGTCAGAAACAGTTCATGCCATGTTGAACATTGGTACTACACCATCCCTTCATCATCATTTAGTTGTTGAAGTTAGCATTGGCATGACAAGAGGAATAAGAATATTAAAAATACTAACGGACAATATGCACTAAAGAAACGAACATGGAAACAAAGATTTCACCTGAAGATGTTGTGCCAATGCAAGTTCCTCAAATAATATATGGAAAAAGTCATTTATAAAAACAGAACATAAAAAGGTTAACAAAATTGAGTACATCACCCAAGATTTTTGTCAATAAAACAGTACATCTTAACACTTTCGACTTTCCACTTTCCACTTCATCAGCTTCTCCTTCAGAAGAACAAAATGATGAGTGAAAATAAACCCACCTACATAAATAATGGTGCAGCAACAGAAGAACTGGTAACAAGCTTGCCTATGCAAATAATGGCACGGAGTATGGGAATATATGTCCGCAATGGGAGCCCATTAGGTAAACAGTCCATTTGTCAATGGTATAGAAGGAACAAAAATATATCATCTTAAAAGCTTATGACTTTTAAGTGATGTCAATACCATTTGATGACATCCTTAAAGAAACAATTAATGAGAAGTTAAGTTGAGAGGGGTCCAATGTCATTATATCATGCTGTAACACCATATACGAATATCTTACCAAGTTATTAGCTGAGAAAGTTAAGAAAGTATTTCCCAAGGTTACTGATGAGACTCAGTCAGCTTTTGTGTAGGGTAGGAGGATAAGTGGCAGTGTATTTTTGGCTCAGAAATTAATGAGAAATTATCATCGGGTTGGCAAGGTCCCAAAAAATGTGCTGTTAAAGTTGACTTGATGATGGCTTATGACAATAAAATGGGATTTCTAATAGGACACGAGTTGATAAGGTTCCCCTTAAAACTTATTATTGACTGGATCAAAATGTGTGTTGATTCCCTATATTCTCAGTTAATATTAACGGGGAGCTATATCAAATGCACTGTTCTTGGAAACTAGAAAACGTAAAGGCATGAGTGGTGAAAACAAAAACAAAAAAGCAAAAACAAGGTTGTTGCATGGTGTTCGATAACTACATACTATATGCTCCGTGATTTTCTATAGTCACATAAAAATCAAACATAGAAGAACATATAAATACCAATAGAACATTGGCATTTGAAAGAGGAAGAAAAAAGTTACCTGGATGCTTTCATGAACATCAGTCACTATGGGAATATCATATGCAACCTTTACCTTCTCAAGGATCTAAAACCAGAAAGGATTAATGTGTATGAGTAAAGCATTAAGGGAATTCTGTTGGCTTAGATAAGCATGAAATTCCAAATTGAAGGCTTGTTTAACCATTGTACCCTTGAACTTGACCTGCCCCATTGCAATTTCTATGGCATTGAAGTAAATATCAGTCCATTGCCTAAAGTGGGAGAATTGTGAATAAACGAAGAAAAAATTGTATATCCAAACGAAGAAAAATACTTACTGAAGGTTCACAAAAATATCATCTTCAATTGGATCTCCAACACCATGGTCAAATGAAGGAGCGTAAACTGATCCCTGAAAGAGAAATAACCATCAGAACTCAATATGAGGAAAGAAAGCATACATGCTATTCTTGCCTATAAGCAATAAATTCCAAAGTACTATAGAAGAGAGCCGTAAAAGAATTTCCATAAGTCTATGAACTAAATCTACAATTTCAACATAAATAGCTACTCACCTGATTCTTCAAAGTCTTGAGACATTTTAGCAGTAGTTCAGGATCAAATGTCCATGGAGCTGGTTAACCAATGGAACAAGCAACGATTTCAAACACTAACAAGATCTAAAACAAAAAATTACCAGACGAAGGAAGCTCACCTCCCCTTCTCGCATGAGCTTCCTCTGGATCCTGAATATGCAAAAACACAATTCCAACAATAAAAAGTGTCTATGAAGTTTCAGTACCAAAAGCCTGCATTTTCGTGTCTGCGTGTGTATCTTTTGTGCGCATTCACATGTATGCACATATACCCAATATACTAAGACATATCATAGTGGCAGAGTTCTTTACATTGCAAAAGAAGCATTGTACAATTATTACCGTCTTTGTCTACATCACAAGCATTAACTAAGTAATAGAGTAAACAAATCAATGAACCAGAGTAGAGTATCATTCTGAAATGGTATAGTTTTTCCTATCATAGTGATATTAACCAAAATATAATGCTTGCTCAAGCTGATACTTGCTTTTGATGTTCTAAAGGAATTTGAACATCGGAATTCCTATGGCATTCAATATATATATATATATATATATAAGATGTTATTAAAAAAACTAGATACATTTTACGAAAATCAAAGTTTTGAGCTCCACTGAATCAGAATCTATTTTACAATGGAGTCATCTGGAAACCAACCATGAACAACAAAAAGTTATGATTTTAATATAGTCATATAAAATTTTATATATATAAAAAAAAAAGGATAACTAGTTTTGTTCGAACATGTATCTCTAAATCATTTATGAAAAACAATGCATGTTCCAACTTCTATTGGTAATATAAAATAGTAAAAAATTAAATCCCATGAACTTCTATCTCCTATATGAACTTCATGTTACTTGATTACTAAACAATTACCATCAATTAGGAAAAAAATCTACACACTTCTGAATATAATAAAGATGTTCATGCATTAGCAGATTTGGCTAAAATGCTAAAATAGGAACAACAACAACACTAATGTATTTAGCAAAGGTTCAGCCAAGTAGCAGAAATTTATACTAAAAACAGTAGTTCTCAATAGAGAGACAAACTTATAATTCAATAAGGAAAAACAAAAAATCAATCCCTCAGCATCTGAAAGGTTTAGACGTATTTAGAGAAGGTAAATCTAACAAAAGTATTCAATGTAGTAGCAAAAATGATGTCAATGACGATATAAAAAATAAAAAAATCCATCAGATGTTCGGTTTTAACTTCTTTCCATTATGTTGTGTTAAGTAATCTTTGTGTCTTTGATTGCTTTTAAGCTTATAACATTCATGGCCCTTAAAATTAGATAAAATGGCCATTCGGTGCTACAAATTAAAGGTTATCATCTGTCACAAGAATCTTATATTCCTCAAATCCAAGAGCAACATTCACATTGTCTACTCTAAGCAGGAGTTTGCTGTCACTACTCGCTACATTATGGCACCTGTACAACAGAGAGAGAGAGAGAGAGTAGCTCACCGATCCGAATCGATTCACCGATCTGAATCGATTTTGAGAGAGAACTTCGAAATGGCTCTGATGAATCACCGATGTAAGATCTTCGAAGCTCTGACTTCGATTTTGAAAGATTTCTGATGAATCACCGATGTAAGATCACCGATCCGAAACGATTTCGATTTTGAGAGAGAGAGAGAGCGAGAGGGCGAGTGAGAGTCAGATTCAAAATAAAGGTGAAACAGGGAGAGGGGATGTAAGATCTTCGAAGCTCTGACTTCGATTTTGAAAGATTTCTGATGAATCACCGATGTAAGATCACCGATCCGAAACGATTTCGATTTTGAGAGAGAGAGAGAGCGAGAGTGAGAGCGAGAGTGAGAGTGAGAGTCAGAGTCAGATTCAAAATAAAGGTGAAACAGGGAGAGGAGCGTGCGGGACAAAACCATTTCAAGGCGTTGATAAACGTCTTCTATTCATGAAACGGCGCCGTTTTGATTAGAAAAAAATGCGACGTTTATGAAACGCCATTAAATATTATAAACAGTAGCGTTTTTAAAAACGCCGTTAAAAATACGTCGCCAAATCTAATATTTCCTGTAGTGTGCTATGCTAGTACTCAGTTGTTTATACATTTCATTTTTAAAAATAAAAATAAAAATTGAGCAGGTACTGATATTAGAGTGTTTTGAGAAGATGGTTAAAAGTTAATTTTTTAATTTCTTTTAACTTTTTAAAAATAATATATAAAAAATATGAGAAATGATATGACTCAAAATAAATTAAAAGTTAAAAGCGACTGTTAAGCTACTTCCCAAATGAGGCATTGCTAAATTCCAACCCCCCCAAAAAAAAAAAAAAAAAAAACAACAACAGACAGACCAACATTCCGAACTGTACATACAGAGAAAAGTTGTGAAGAACATTCAAAGAAGAAAAAAAAGCAAAATCTAAGGCCACATCTAGACACAAAAAAAAACCCACTAATATTTTCTTTTCCACAATACCAAACATCCACAACAAAGAAAGAAACAAAAGCCAAAGGTAAAAAAAAGAAAATTACAGTAATGCCATTATGCGCCATTGGAAATTGGTGCACCTCTCTTGATATTGTCCATATGGGTAGTCTCATAAACTGGTAGACCACTTGAATAGAAACCCAAATCATAATTTTCCAATTCAAACAAATCAGAACTTGAATCACTCTCTCCACCATCATCATCATCATCATCATCAACCACTTCATTAAACTTCCTATCTTTCTCGGAAAATCCATTGCAACAAGAATTATTCTTGATTTTCTCGGAAAATCCATTAGAGAACTGGAACTCCTCATCCAACCCAGCATAGATGGCGCTTTTTTTAACATCACACACACCATTTTGTAAAGAAACTGGCTTCTCATCATCACCACCACCATTGTATTTTCTCAAGAACACCACATGTTTTGCAGGAGTGTGTGGATATGGAGGTGGTGTCCTAAACCCAGAACCAGATGATGAATAAACCGACTTCGAATCGGCGGCGGAGGCGCTCCGGAAGTGGCTAATGCTGCTCCGCCGCTTCCTCCGCCCGCCGGAGCTCTCATCTTCATCCTTCAAAGACTGGGTGGTGGAGGAGGACTTTGGTTTCTTTTTCTTGGAAGTTGTTTGGTTGACGAGAAAATTCAAGAAACTAGCAAGTCTACCTCCCGGAGAGCTCGGTTGCTTGTTCTTCTTCTCCTTCATTTGTTTCTCCACCACATGATGAGTCTGAGAAGAAACTGAGCTTGTCAATGGCATATCTAGGCTAATTCGTCTAGCACCGCCGCCTCTCCAACCGTGGTTTTGATCTTCTCTATTGGTTTTGTGTGTAAAACTTGCACCATTGTAGCCGGAAACTTCCGTGGCGCCGGAGAAGTACCTTGAGGCCTCGAAGACGTCGAGCTCACCGGAGTCGTTCCTCCGGTGGAATGGTTTCTTGTGGATTCTATCTGGGTCTGGAATTCCGGCAATGGACATGGCTAGGGCAAAGACTCAAAGTTTAGGGTTAATTTGGTATGAAAGTTGTTTTGGAAGTTATGAAGTAGGTGTGAAGTGGATATATAGGGAGATAAGTCTTGGAGAAGAAAGCACAAAAGGGGAGATTTGTGAGGTTGCAGGTGGAATGGGTATTTAAAAAGAGAAAAGATACTTGTACACTATTAAAATAATACACAGAAGGTATAATTTGTGGTTAAGAATTCATTTTGAGAGTTAGTCATGTTTAAAATAAATTTAAATTATATATTATATTTTTTTTTTATTTTTTGTGTTTTAATTTGAATTAATTATGCGAACACTTCTTTAATTATTAATGAATATCAAATAATCTAGCTCATTTATAAATATGTATAATTTGACCACCTCAGCTATAAAAATGTATCATTTTAATTCTATTTAAATTATCTTTGAAAAAGATATATTTATGTATAAATTTATAAATGAGAAATGAATGATATTTAATCATTTGATGAGTAATTAATTCTTTTAATTTTGTGTAAGTAACATTATTGTATTTTAAATTATTTAAAGAAGCGGAGAGAGAGGGAGAGAGAGATACTTTTTATAATTATCCATTGCAGTGTATGCAAATATTGAATAATGAAGATGCATATTTGGAGGTTTTGGGGGAGACCCACTAGGATGTGATTATGTGAATGCGTGTGCTTTAGTCAATATATGTATATATATATATATATAGAGAGAGAGAGAGAGAGAGAGAGAGAGGAAAGTGAAGTAGAGAAGGGAACAAAGCTTTTGTTATCCTTTCTCATATGCTCTGTGAAATCCAGAGGTTTGTGTTGTGTGTTATGGGGGGCAAAGTGCTGTGCTTCCTCTTGGATTCTCAGACTTGTAGTCTGTTCTAGTGGGGAATGGCTTTCAAGTGGTGTTCCCCGTGGAGTTGTTCCATGCCAGGGCATATCTTTTTTGCTTGCAAGTATATAAATATTGTTTCGTTGTATTCAAATTATAGTATATATATTATGGTTTATTTTGAAAATTAAAGTCATAAAATTAGATCTGACAGTTTTAAGAGAGAATCTTCATTTTAAACTTGTAGAGTTGAGAACTAGCTAAAAACATATGGTACAATGTTTGTAAACTTTTTTATTTCTTATACTATTTTTTCATTCTTACACACGACAATGAAACTCAACAGTTTCATGTACATGTAACTTACATAATTGTATTTAAAGGTGATAAAATACAATAAAAAATAAGATTATATGTAGTAATTTTCTAAATTCATATGATTATGATAGCAAAAGCATTTAAAAGTAAAACTAAGTTTCAATGATGTCTAAACCAACAAGGTTTCCATTCTAGTCAACTAGTTACTTGAGTTTTCTTTTGAAAGGTCTTTGTTCATATGACTTCACAAAATAAAATTTCTAAGTACAAATACATCAAATATAAATTAAGAAGAAAATGCTAGGGAAAAGAGCACATCCCAACTATTTTGATACAATCTCACCCAATCATGTGCAAATCCAACACTTTAAAAAAAAAAAAAAAATGTCAGAATGCCAAACAAAATTTTAAAAAATTTGAATTCACTGTAAAAAAAATGTCAAAATACCCTATAATGTCCAAAGTGACATCACCCCAAACAAATGTCCAAAGTCACATCGTTTTAGGAGGAGGATAAGAGGAAATGAATGAATTTTGTTTTGTTTTTTTGTTTTTTTCTTTTTTTTTTTTTGTGAATTACACTAATAGTCCGTAGAATTTAGACCTTGTGTCATTTTGGTCTCTGACCTTTCAATTGTAATACATTTGATTCTGAATTTTGAATTTTGTTCTAAATAAAGACAATTAAAGACATCGTTGCTCCATTTAAAGGGCAAAGTCGTCATACAACTTATTTTGTATTGGTTAACTTACATGTTGTTTGAAATATAATAGTCTTTTTTTTTAATGAATAATGTTAGAATTTTTTTGGTTATAAACTTCTATTTGATTAGGTTTTCAGAATCTATTTTTAGAAATTTTTTTCAAAGAAACTAAAAATTAAATTGGGGGAAAAATTAAAAAAAAAAAACACATCATTTTTATATAATTTTATTTTTGAGAGGGTAGAAATAATTTTTTAAAATAATTTTTTTTGATATTTATTTTCATTAATTAGTTTTTATTTTTTCAAAAGTCAAGCATTGCAATAACTTTGATATCATTATTAAACCAATCTATTAAATCAAAAAATCTAAAATTAAAAATATTTCATATATTAAACATCGATTATATATTAAAAGCCTAATAATCATTCATTACATGATAACCATCAAAAAATATCAACATAAACAATCACTCATTGCATGATCATCATCCAAACATATATTAAAAATTAATTTGGTAAAAAAATAAAATAGTTATCATTTTTATATAATTTTATCTTTGATGAGTAGAAATAATTTTTAAAAATTTAAAAATATTTTTTTGATATTTATTTTTGTGAAACTAATTTATATTGTATCAAATTAATAATTTTACCCTTGAATTGGAGCAATAATGTCTTCAATTGTCCTTGTTTGAAACGAGATTTAAAATTTAGAGTTAAATGTATTACAATTAAAATGTCAAAAATCAAAGTGATATAAGTCCCAAACTATAAGGGTCGTTAATGTAATTTATTTATTTGTTTGTTTTTTGAGACAATGCAAGATGCATTATAAGCAATGCAATGTAAAGAACTTGGATTCAATTTAAAACGAACCCCCCAATAACCAAAAGAACTCACACAACACCATTTCTTGGTGCAGCAAAAGCCCCAAATACAAAATATGCCCAAACAAACACAAAATCAAACAAAACAACTTCTATATATGTATATAGTTGTACATTGGAGCTATTGAATTAATTGGACCTATTGAATTCAGATTCTATGTTTTATGTATGTGTATTGTTGAAGATTGTACATTAGATATGCCTTTGATTTGTGGGTTAAATTACTCCAGCAAAGCTGTAAAATGTTTTACAGAACTGTGAATAATTTTGTGGTGACCAACCAAAAAAAAACAAAAAAAAAAAATGATTGTGGCATCTAAAAAAAAGGGTGGGGTAGATCTATATAATTAAACTAATAATTTCGTACAACTTTTTAGCCTTTCGAGATGTTGGGTTTGTCAATGGATTTGGCCCATCAAACCTCAAACCCCATTACTCAATGTTGGGAATGCTAAATGCTTGTATTAAAGTGTAGGTGTGTGTGAGACCACACGTGCATGCCAAACCTATAGAAAAAAAAGGGTTTATTACCCTTTATAATATTAATCTATTCTTAAATTGTTTATTTAATTTTTAAATCTATTCTTAAATTGTTTATTTAATTTTTAAATTATTGATTAAATTTATTAAAAATTTTAAAACATATAAATTAAAATTTATTTAATTCTTAAACTATCAATTAAAGCTATTAAGTTTTTAAAATATTTTATTCAAACTTATTTAATTTTTAAAAATATTATAAAAATAAAATATAAGTTCATAAATATTATAAATTAGTAAAAGATCCTATTTAGTTAAAATTTTATATTATCTTTGAAAAATAGGTGTTAGTCCTTGTGGTGAATTCTTTTATAAGGGTAAACAAAAAATTATCTATAATATTTTTTTACTTATCTTCTATAATAACTTTGTGATTGCCTTTATTTAGGTGCCGTTTGGTAACACTTACATTTTCAGTTTCTTATTTATATTTATAAAAATTTTAAAAATTTAAATAAAAACTTGTTTGGTAAAACTTTTGATTTATAAATCAGTGGTCTCAGTTTATAAATTTGGCTAAAAAATAAAAACACAAAAAATATGTTTCCGTTTTGAGTTTTGTATTTTTTTTTTTTTACCACCCAACACTAGCCACCACCCGCCACCATTTTTCACCACCGTCACCACCACCACCCACCACCCACCTGTCATCCACCCGCCACTACCATCTACTGCCCGCCACCACCTACTTGCCATCACCACTCACCACCCACCTGCCACCACCACCCACCCACCACCACCAGCCACTTGTCACTCACCCGCCACCACCACCCACCACCGCCACCATCACCCACCACCCACCCGCCATCTACCTGTCGCTACTACCTACCACCCGCCATCGTCACCCAACCACCCACCACCACCACCACCCGCCACCACCCATCACCACCACCCGCCATCCGCCATCCGCCACCCACCTGTCACCGCCACCCACTTGTCACCACCACCCGGTACCACCATCACCACCCACTCGCTACCACCCGCCACCATCACTCACCCACCCACCCACCATCACCATCCACCACCCACCACCCACCACCACCCGCCATGCGCCACCCACCTGCCACGACCACCCGCTACCACCACCACCCACCACCTGCCACCGTCACCTACCCACCTACCACCACCACCCGCCATCCACCACCCACCTGCCACCACTACCCGCCACCACCACTACCACCACCCACTCGCTACCACCCACCACTCGCCACCGTCACCCACCTACCTGCCACCACCAGCTACCCACCACCCACCATCACCACTTTCTACTACCGTCTTCCACCGTCACTTGCCATTTCTCACTCTTTTTAATATTTTTAAATTTTTTTAAATATTTTATCAATTACCAAGTGCATTTATAGTTTATGTTTTTCTAAAAATAAACAAAAACTAGTTTATAAAATTTTTGTAAATAAAAACTGAAAACGTAAACGTTACCAAACACACCCCTAGTATTTATATGTCAAATTTCGTTTATAATTTCTAATTGGTTTTTTAAAAAAATTTGGTAAGTTCTTTTTAGAACAAATTACACTAACAGTCGTTATAGTTTTGGGTTTGTGTCACTTTAGTTCTTGACTTTTCAGTTATAACACAATTGACCCTTAATTTTGAATCTTGTTTCAGATAAGGACAATTGAAAATTCATTGCTCAATTTCAATAGCAAAGTGGTCAATTTGATAAAATATAAACTAGTTTGACAAAAATAAATATCAAAAAATTATTTATACCCACCAAAGATAAATTTATATCAAATTGATAAATCTTTTACATATTTATTTATTTATTTTTAACAAATTAATTTTAATATATGTTTGGATGATAATCATGTAATGATGGTTGTTTTTATTTTCATTAAATTAGTTTCTATTTTTTTAAAAGTCAAATATGGCGACAACTTTGATATCGATTTTAAACCAATCCATTAAATCAAAAAATTCAAAACTAAAAACATTTCATATGTTCAATATATCGATTACACATTAAAAGCATAATAACCATCATTTCATGATAATCATCTAAAAATATCTATTAACAACAAATACAACCATCTGTTACATGATAACCATCGAAAAGCATCAATAAAAAACCAACCACTACATGATCATTATCCAAACATAAAATAAAAATTAATTTGGAATAAATAAATAAATGTGTAAAACATTTATCAATTTTACACAATTATTTTTGGTGGGTAGAAATAATTTCTAAAAGTTCAAAAATATTTTTTTGACATTTATTTTTGTCAAATTAGTCTATATTTTATCAAATTGACGATTTTATCGTTGAAATTGTGCAATGATATCTTTAATTGTCTTTATTTAGAACAAGATTCAAAATTTAGGATCAAATATGCCACAATTAAAAAATTAGGGACCAAATTGACACGAGTCCCAAACTATAGGGACTGTTAATATAATTCGTCTTTTTTATTTCACCAAAAAGATTTAAAAAATTTCGATAAGTTCTTTCTATTACATAAGTAATGCATTATTTTGGTCTATTATTAGCGAAATATTATTATTTAAATTATTGAATTCTGCTTTTGCAGTATATGTAATATTTATATAATTTTATTAGCAAAATTGAGAAATCAGAATTTGTGACTTAAATACATAACGAAATAAAACATTTTTTAAAGACAAAGTACAAATTTAAGGTTTTTCTGTAATAAAATTTTAATTGGGTAGGGTCGTTTACAAATTTTTAATACTTATATTAATTCGGCGACTAAATAATTTTAGTAGCCAAAACTAATAATTTGGCCACTAAAAAAATATTTAGTCTTTGAAAATAACTTTTTGGTGACCAAACTTTTGGTCGCCAAAGATGAAAAGTAATTTTTTGATTTTCATTCGATGACTAAATAATTTTAGTAGCCAAAACTAACTATATAACGACTAAAATATTTTTTTAGTCGCCAGTTGTGGCAAATTTAGCGACTAAATTTTTTTTAGTAGCCAATTGTGGCATTTTTAGTGACCAATTTTTTTTTTAGTCACCAATAATCAATACATCCCGACTAAAAAAATTTAGTAGCTAAATATAATACTTTTGCCGACTAACATAATTTTTTGTCTCCAATTCCACAACTTTTGGTGACCAAAATATTTTTAGTCGGCAAAAGTGATCGCCAAAAGTGTATTTTCCTGTAGTGTATGGACATATATTTTATTTTTATAATTTTTTTAAAAAATTAAATAGGTTTGAATTAAATATTTTAAGTACTTAATAGATTTAATCGATAGTTTATGGGCTAAATAGACTTTGATTTATATATATTTTAGGAATTGAGTAGACTCAATCAATAGCTCATGGACGGAATAGACAATTTGATGATAGTTTAAGAATAGAAAGGGTAATAAACACCAAAAGAAATGGGGTTGCACACAAGCATGTTAGGTTCCATTTGGTAATTTTATTTTTTTATTTAAAATAGTTAAAAAGTTAAAAAAAAAAAAACAAAACAAAACAAAATGCACTTAACTTAAATAGCTCGTTTGGAATGAGGATTGAATTTTTGACATTTTAATTTTTTGGCTATTTTAGCCTGAGTTATAAAACCTCATTTGAGATGGACTTTTTTATTTTTTTTGACTTTTGTGAAAGAAAAAATTAAATGATTATAGTTTGGATGTGACATTTTATCTTATTGATTTTTGAGTTTATTTTGTCATTTTGTAACTATTTTAACCCAAAATTGGGATGCCAAACGAGGGCAAAGTCATTAAAAAGTCAAAAAAATACTAAAAAATAAGTCGAACATCTCAGTAATTTATGATTTTTGATATAATTAAAAAAAAATCATTTCCAAATACATTTAACTTTTTTTCATATTATAAAAAGGTTAAAAAATTTAAAACATCACTAAAAAGTAAATTCGCAGACAAAGTTTGAAACATTTTGTTTCTATTTTTCAAAAAACACTTTTTAAAAAATTTTACTTTCTTATTTTTCGTATTTTTTTATTTTTACTGAATTTTTTTAATATTTTAAATAATTTTTTTACTTTTTAGATAAACCTAACATAAATACACCTAAAAAGTAAAAAAAATCTTTTAAAAATTCACTAAATACCAAAAATATAAAAAAATACAAGAATTCAGTACTTTTTTTTGTATTTTTATGTATTTATTAATTTTTTAAAATATTTTTTCATAATTTTTTTACTTTTTAGATACCTCTAAGTAAGGTGCATCTAAAAAAGTAAAAAAAAATGTTTAAAATTTAAAAAATATTCACTAAAAACAAAAAAATACGAAAATCAAAAAAGTCAGTTTTCAAAAAATTTAATCCAGAAAACTCAAACCAAACACACTGAATAAATTTCAAAATTTTTTTAATATTAACAGTTTATCTTTCGAAACTGATTTCAATTTACTTTTAATTGTGTTAGTCATGAGTCGAACTTGCATAGCTTGCCTTTTATAATACATATATAATCACGTAACGCTGAGTAGTATGTTATTTAAATTTAGCTTAAAAATTTAATGATTTTTAAAATGGATTTAATATTGGCTTATTTACATAATGATACTACAACAAATTAAAATTTTAGAGACAAAAATGTAGTAACAAAATATTTTATTGCAAAAATTAGCATTATTCAAATTTTAACGACAAAAATAGACATTTAATAATGAATAACTATTCTTTTAAGACTAAATTATTTTTGGCAGGAATCTTGGTCCTTAAAAATATAGTTATTTCTGATATTTTTAAAATTTTGTCACTAAATAGATTTTTTGTATCAAAATTTAGTTTTGATGATGAATAATTTAGTTTATAAAACTCTTATAATAAATTGATGGAATTAAACGCAAGGTTTGAGACATTTTACAATTCTAATAAAACATTGGGACATGTGACTAAAATAATAATAATAATAATAATAATAATAATAATAGTAATAATAAGTTGGACGGGAGGATTCTGTCCAGGCCCTGGGTGACAAATAAGATTCATTTCGATAATTTGAATCGTTCATTTTGTGAAATATTTTATGTATATTAATTTATAAAAAAAATTAATTTAATAATCGTGACCTATTTAATTTATTATTTTTGTTAAAAAAAATAGATCATCTATTTTTTTTTAAATAAATCATTAATTTTTTTGATAACAAATATAATAAATTGAATAAGTCACGATTATTAAATTGGCATAACTTTTTTTTATAAATTATATATACAAAAAATTCTTACAAAATAAACAAATTAAATTATCAAAATAAAATTTACAATAATTTTTACAAACTCAAATAACACCCTCCAATTTAGATTATAATCGTAAAGAAATCAAACTTCAAAAGGTAATTATGTAATTGCATATCATCAAACAGGTATATAGTCAGGTTGAAATTATGACCCACCACCTAATTTTTGGAAGAGAAGACACACGACATGTAAGATGCCAATTAAATGGTCTCTCGTTGGATATGTCAACTTCAAGATATGTGTGTACCAATCTCTCTCTAGTGAGAAGTTGTTTGATGGTCTCATGCTGTCCTACGCATAGTATGAGGCATTTTAAGAGGATAGTTAAAAATTAATTTTTAAGTTTTAATCAAATTTTTTAACTTTTTCAGAAAGTCATTTGAAAAGTTGGTAAAAAATTATTTTTTGACTTTTTTACTTAATATTTGTTTATAATGTCACATCACAATCAAATTATCAAAATACCCTCATCCAATTTAGGAAATTTATATTTTCATGCATGTGGCTCATTTTGCAACTAAAGGGTATAGTTGTAATTTTATAAATAGCTTTCAGCTACCTTTCCAAATGATTTTAGGGTAAATTATAAATTCATCCTTGAAATTTGCTTAAAATACAAATTATTTCCTGTGATTTAGAAAATTACAAATACTCCATTGTTACAATTTTTTATTTAACAGAATTAACTAAAAAAATGAAATTCATAATTGTTCTCCTAAATAATAATAAAATTACCTAAATTATTAATTGAAACATATTTTTAATATCATTAAAACTGTTAATTGATTTCATAATTTATTAGTAAAATGAGCAATTTGTTATGAAATTAGAAATCTCATGAAGTAGAATGTAATTTCCAACACTACAGGAGGTTATTTGTATTTTTATCAAATCTCAAGAAGTGTATTTGTAATTTATCTATAATTTTAATGTCAAAAAAATAAGCTTTTAGCTTTTTACCTAAGCTGCAAAACACAACTTTTATCTTTGTTCCCAAATGATGACACTTATATTGTGATTAATAAAGTAAATAAAATTTACGATTTTATATTAAATAATTTTAAAATAACAACAAACATAATGATTTGATTAAAGACGTAACCGCGTGATGCCTCACAAAATAATTTTTCTTTCGGAACACCCCAATAGATCATATAATTGTCAATTTTTAATGCCACTTGTTTTTCATAAAGCTGAGCGAGAATGTTTGGTGAGTGATTTTCGGCGCTATTATTCACTCAGTTTTGTTTTAGAGATTTTAAAATTTTTAATATGTATATTTTTAATTTTAATATAATGTTTTTTAATATCACCCAAGTGCCTTAGTTTGAGGATGTCCGTATTTACACACCACCTTTCATCTTAAAATACACCACTACTGAAGGCACATCTTTAGTAATTTGATAAATAAAAAATTTACTCAATACACACCACAATCTTCCATCTTTACTCTAACTCACATACCTCACCAACAATCTTCTCCAACTAACTCTGACTCTAACCCAAACCCTTGCCATCGTCATCCGTCAGCCATCGACCTCTACCCATCTCCCTTTCTCGTCGCAACCCTCATCTTCGCCCCTACCACCACTGTTTAAGAAACAACAATCCAAACCTCTCCGTCGTTGACAGCTGCTGCAAAATTTGACCACCGACACACCATTGCAAACCTTCGTTTTTGCCAGCAGCCGCTACAAACCTTACCGCCGGCGCACTACTGTAACCCTTTTTCATTTCTCATTCTTGTTCAACCCTAACCCTACTCACAACCAGCAGCCGTGATAGAAGAAGAAAAAGAAGGATAGTAGGTCGATGATGTGGAGGTCGTTGAAGAGAGTGTTGGAGAAAAATGGTTGAATAAGAAATTGCCTCATAAATGTGTATATAACTCACACATTTAAGGCTCATCAATTTTACAAAATTGATTGGGCAGTTTTGCTAGCATTAGTTGCCAGCCTTGATGGCTAGAGGCTCCTCCCCTCTCCCCCATGGTGTATAAAAGGAGGCTCTATTCCTTGAAAAGAGATATAGAATTTTCCTTGACATCTATACACTGTCAGTCTACTTCTCCTATAATTTTCTTCCTGAGAGAGAGTGCTGCCGTTGTCCGTTCGCTAAGCTAATCAGAAGGTGCTTCTATTATAGCTGGTAAAAACCGTCGTATCCTAGGAAGTAGACGCCGGCGTACTTCCAGCACCCAACGGTGAGGCGGCGAATCTATTTTAAGGAGACTGTGGTATCACACAGGTTTCGGTTTGCTTCCTTTAACCATTTTATATTTTATCTGTATTTTATTCAGCATTTTATTTTTCCTGGGATTGAAGGTTTGTTTTGTTCATCTCATAATTTTGCGATATGCAATGTGAAATTATGTAATATGAGTAGGTTTTCCCAACAGAGAGCTACAATGGTGCTGGTTGCGAGCCTCTGTGGCGATAGGATTTGAAGAAGATGGTAACAGAGTAGCGACGGTGAGGAAAGGTGGCGGCGGTTGCAGTGGTCGTGGCAAAGGTGGTGGTAAAGTGTGGTTGTTGGCCAATCGGTGATGGTTAACCAGTGGTGGTAGTTATCAATAGGTTAGGTTAGGGTTCATGGATGAAAGGGATAGTTCTTTGTGGTCATTTTGCATTAGGGTAATATTGTAATAAAAAATAAACTAATTAATAGTGTGTCTTGAGATGAAATGTGGTGTGTAAATAGAGGCACCTCTAGTTTGATGATATTGTTTGTCAAGATTTTGAGCTATTCTTACCCGAGTATCCTAATTTTTAAGATTTTGAGCTATTCTTAAACAATATTCAACCGAGTTAATTATCGGTCCAACTTAAATAATTAGTATTTTTATATGAATACATATACAGCTCTCTTTAGTCATTTTGAAAAAAGATTGGCAGTTCTAAATTAAGAGTTTTAATAGCTTTAATTGGTGTATGAATCTCATGTGATGTGATGTTTTGGCTTTGATTTTTTTATTATTTTTTTTCTTTTTCACATCATTAGTGCTATTTTAAAACTCCTAAATTAGAGGGATATATCATTTTCCAGTCCTTTTAGATGACTAAACTATCCAGTTGAGCTCATCTAGTGATTTATTTAGATATTTACGTGTAATTTATTTATAAGAGATTATAAAATAAAAGTAGATTGATTCAATAATTTTAATCACATTTGTTTTTAAAATCATGGACGGATTTGTTTTCAAAATTATTTTTGTCATTTATTTTTTTGAAGACATGTGGTTATAATTATCAGATCAATTTTTTTGTGTGTACTGATCATCGATACATTAGGTTTACAATTTTGTGAATTGAATCATTAAAATAGAATATGTAATAAGGCCATTGGTTCACGCCGAACCAATCTAACCATTTATATAATTCTTTGTATATAAGCCTATTATTAATTTTAAAATTTGTGGAAGCCCAAAATGGGTTTGTCCCACATCGGTCTAAGAGGCATCCACAATCCACTTAATAAGTTGACTAACTCCTCTTAACTAGGGCGAGACCTTTTCTAAAGAAGAACAAGATCATGAGGCTCCGGATGAGGCTTTTTCAAAAGAAAAGCAAAATCGTGATGTTCCAGTCAAAGTGGACAATATTGTGCTTGTCTGGCTTCGAAACCTCACAATTTTGTTCTTCTTTAGAAAATGTCTCATGCTAGCTAAGAGAAGTTAGTCAACTTATTAAGTGGGTTGTGGATGCCTCTCCCACCGATGTGGGACAAACCCATTTCGGGCTTCTACATAAGTCCCCAGTTGACTGGCTCCGAACGCCAAGGATCACATTAGAGGGAGGAGTTAGTCAACTTATTAAGTGGGTTGTGGATGCCTCTCAGACCGATGTGGGACAAACCCATTTCGGGCTCCCACATAAGTCCCCTATTGACTGGCTCCGAATGCCAAGGGACTCACATCGGATGGAATTCCCACAAATAGCGCCAAATGAAGCTGCCAACCCAACCCGACTAACACAATATTGTCTGCTTTAGTCGAAGCCTCATGGTTTGTTCTTCTTTAGAAAATGCCTCATGCTAGTTAGGAGTTAGTCAACTTATTAAGTAGATTGCGAATACCTCTCAGACCGATGTGGGACAAACCCATTTCAGGTTCTCACATGTGGTTGTGGGTTTAATTCCCACAGACGGTACCAAATAAAGCTGCTAACCTAACCCGACTAGCACAATGTTGTCCACTTTGGTTGGAGCCTCATGGTTTTGCTCTTCTTTAGAAAATGTCTCATACTAGTTAGGAGGAGTTAGTCAACTTATTAAGTAGATTGTGGATGCCTCTCAGATCGATATGAGATAAATCCATTTGAGTTCCCACAAAAATGTATCAGCAATGGTAGGTATCATGAAAAATCTTTCATGAAAATAATCATGAAAGTTTTGTGAGCCTTGGATTATACTTAGAATAAAGCATCACATACTAATCAAGGTAATTCAAGGATCATAAATTTTTTATGATCATTTTCATGAAATTTTTTTAATGATCCCTAACTTTTCTCAAAATGTATTTAAGATTAACTTGTTTCTAACTATCTCGATTTTAAATGAGAGTTTAACCGATGAATCAAAATTAAATAATTTGTTTTTTTTACCATTCCTAAATATAAAGGTATTATTAGCATTGTGTTCTAAACGGTTTAAAAGGGCCTGTTCGGCTCGTCAATTTGAGTGGACCAAAGTATTGTGTTGAATGAGGCCCAACCACATGAACATGAAACTCATCAACAGCAAAACTTCCAAAACCAAAAAAGATTTTACTGCAAAACTTGAATCAAACGAAGTGATTTCATGATTGATAGGTGTTCTGGGTGCGTGCGTATTTGTTCGATTTGTATTTATGACCCGTTTGTAACTCTCACCAATCAAATAATGGACCGTCATTATATTCGGATTTCAATATTTTAAGGAGATTGTTAAAAGTTAATTTTTTGTTTTTTTTAATTTTTTTTTGAAAAATGTATAAAAAATGTGAAAGATGATGTGATCTATAATGGGTTAAAGGCTATCTTCCTATATTAGATTTGTTTGGTATAATTTTTTTTTTTGTAAATTAAAAATTAATAATTAGAAAGAAAAAACCAAAAACTTCTTACTGGTTACTTATTTAATAAGTTGTAAAAAAATGCACTAAACAATTTGGTATATACTCAAAAAAAATAAAATAAAAATTGAAGTGATTATTTTAGGAATTAGGATAATGAGATTAAACTCATTTTACTGGTATCTTTGAGATAGACAACCGCTCCTTGTAATTTTTTCCCTCTTTAATAATGAAATCTTTTGTGTTCTCTCGTGAATGTAAAATTATAGCCGAACCATATATAACATTTTATTCTTATATAATTACTTTATTTTATTTTGAAAAAATATCAAATTAGTGATATTTACAAAAATAATTATAAATCAATGATAAATTTTATAAATATTAATAATTAAAATTATAATTTTTTTTTTATAAATCTGTAATTATTTTTTTAAAAATGTACTGAACAAAAATGCTTTAGAGCTCTAATATAGGAGCTCTAATAGCTCTAATGAGAAGGTGAGTCCCACCCTGATGTGATGTTTATGCCTTGTTTTGTTTTTTTTTTTTTTTTTTTGCTTTGACACATCATTAGAGCTCTATATTTAGAGCTCTCTATCATTTCCCATGTACTGAATTGTAATTTCTCCTTTTGTTTTCTGGTTTTCAATCATAACAATGGATACGAGAAGTGATAAAGATTGCCAACCTTGGGCAGGAAATCTAAATCAAATCACCACATAGTAGGAAGCAAAAACATATTCATTAACCCTTTAGATTAGTATAGCCATTTAAGGATGTTACTGAGACCAACCTTAAACTTGAAGGTTTTGTGATCAATCTTTGCTTATGATATCTCTCCTTACTCTATTCATGTCGCTTTTAAGTGATTAAAAATATTTAAAATTATCCTATAAAGATGAGTTCAAAATAAGTCTGTGTTGAATATATACATCTACAAAATAGTGAAAGTTGGGACAATAATTACCAAGTTAATCTTTGCGGTCCTTAACTTTGCTTTTTACGCATATATTTGTAATTAAGTTTGATCAAATACTGTAATACGTAGTTGTTCCTATATCATAGGTCTCATATCTTAGGTCCATGAAAGGCCCACATCATGCATGAAGAACTTGATTTGATGCCGGATTCATGTATTTGGGCCATTAGGCTGCTAACAATGCCATGACAATGGACATTGAAAACTTGTCACAATGCACACAATTAAGTGGCAAACCCTAGCTAGTGTCTACAACTGTCTATCAAATTTTGTAATCTTGTATTTTAGAGAAACATGTTGGGTTACTTTCTAATTAAAGCAACAATTCATGGTCATGGCTCTCCCAATAGTCCCATCTGTTGCCCAATGTTTCAGTTATTTATTGTGCCATTTTCACAATGACTTCAACGATTAAGACAAAGAAGGTGGGGTGTGTACTATTAAAAGAGTAATTTTATACTGAAAACGTTATTGAGTTAGGATTAAAAAAGTTTGTTATTAAAAATGAATTTTTTATTTAAAAAAATTAGGTGACCAATTACAGTTATCATGTGAGTCATCACAAAAAAACTTTTTTCAAAAAGTTAAAAAAATTACATGTAGGTAGAATTTTGAAAATGTTAGTAACACGTACACTTTTAGGAACAAAAGAAATTCATACCAAAATATTTACTTTTTGAAATAAAAATTTTCGTCTAAAAAATATAATATTCCTTGCTGAATGACCAATTTCGTCATTAAAAATATAACAATGATACTTTTGGCAATTAAAATTTGTCTGTGAAGTCTTAATTTGTTGTAGTGAGTATCCTTTGGACATTGTTTAGTATTGGGATTTAACTTAAAAATGTATTAGAAAATGTGAAAAAGCATAAAACAGTTTTGATTTTAATAAAAAGTGTCTCATGTTATTCACTTTTTCTTTTTCTTTTTTTAATATTATTGTGACTTAATTAAGGCAGTTGTTAATAAGACTTGTTTTATATACTCACAACAACACACACGCACACAAATATATATATATATATATATACATATTTAAAAATATCTACATCAAATAGTGAATTCCTCCATTAAAAAACACAAACAAATATACGAAAAAGATAGAAATAAATAAAGGATGAAACACTAATAAATGCTAAAATGTGATCTTATAAGTTGTTTAGTCCCTTTTTCCTTATGAATCCAATGTCTCATTAAGTGGAAATTAAATAAAAATATAGTCACTTACATGTTTAGGTTTAATTTTTTAGAGATAAAAGTGGGTTTCTCAAAACATAAAATTACACATTTAGACAATTTACACTATAGAAGTTTTGAATTTTTCCTCATTCTAGAATAAATCTCACATTATGAACAAAAACCTAACACTGTAATATAACATTTCAATAACGTAATATTTCAATATAACACACTAAAAAATTTCTTAGTGTACTGTTAGGTCCCTAAGACTTGTCAAACCCGCGAACAAACTTGTGTGGTTGAGTTACAATTTCTGTACTGTTTTATGTTTCTTGCTCGAGCGACGAAGTCCTTGCTCGAGCGAAGGACTGCATCTGGCAAAAACCTGAGAGAGTTGAATATGCGCTCGAGCGAAGAGTTGATGGCTTGAGCGAAGAACTGCGTCTGCATAAAAACCTGAAAGTGTTCATTGTTCGCTCGAGCGAAGGTTTCGTGGCTCGAGCGAAGGCACTTATGGAAATCACGCGAGATAAGCTCCTCGCTCGAGCAAGAGAAGCTTTGCTCGAGGGAGCTTCAAAATCCGGATTTCTATAAGTACTTAGTTTTCTCCAAAAACTAGGATTACTTTTCTAGATCTACTTTGAGGTTTTCTGAGGTTTTCTTTTGGAGAGTTTTTTGTGAGTTTTCCTTGCAGAAATTTAATGTATAAAGAGAAATAGAGAATTGTATTATTGATTGATTTATATTGATTTTTTTTAAATTACAATGATTCATGATTCCTATATATAGAAGAGGGTGAGTGTGTAGTAGGTAAGGAGTAGGTGAAGTGGAGGTGGTAGTGGTGTAGTGGGTTAGGTTTAGTGGAGTAGGTGAGGTGGTAGTGGTGTAGTGGGTTAGGTTTAGTGGAGTAGGTTTAAGTGGGTGAAGTAGGTGATAGGTTTTAACATTTTAACAGCCCCCCGCAAACTCAAGGGGGATAGGAACTAACCAACTTGAGTTTGGAGAGACTAACAAAACAAGAAAATAGACGAATACATAAAATAAAAAAGGATAGGAGACACTGTATGGTCGTGTCAGACCGTTGGTGAAGACACTGGATGGTGGTGTCATAACGTTATAGAAGACACTGTATGGGGGTGTCATAACGTTGTAGAGGACACTGTATGGTGGTGTCATAACGGTGTAGAGGACACTGGATGGCGGTGTCAGACCGATGTAGAAGACAGTTTATGGGGTCATGTCGGACCGTTGTAGCAGACAATGTTCTGATAGTTGTTGTGACAGTTTACTGAGTCATGCTGGACCCTTGTAGAAACTAACCGGAATCAATGTCGGGACAGTTTACAGAGTCTTGTCGGACCCATAAAGGAGCTAACCGGAATCAATGTCGGGACAGTTTACAGAGTCTTGTCGGACCCATAAAGGAGCTAACCGAAATTAATGTTGGGACAGTTTACAGAGTCTTGTCGGACCCATAAAGGAGCTAACCGGAATCAATGTCGGGACAGTTTACAGAGTCTTGTCGGACCCTTTAAAAAATACACTGTATGATGGTGTATATAGGCTGCCCAAATATATATATATATGGATATATATAGTGAGCCCTCAAAAGTCGCGCCCTCAAAAGGCGTGCCCAATTCATCAAAAGGTGTGCCGGACATGATGGCGAGGCACGTGAGTGCCTTGGTTGGCGTGCCCGTGTGTCGTCTGGCGGCAAGTGGCGCGCGATACGCGTGGCTGCCTCGGCTATTTAACCAAGACGAAGGCTGAGGCTGAGGCATACCATTCTGAAACCTCTGAAACCAACCCTTCTCTGAAAAACTCTGCCTCTTCGGAGAGAGAAACTGTGGAACACTTTGTAGCCCAGAAAATGGCTTCATCTTCCCGGAGTCTGCTCACTCTCTTTCCCGACCTCAACGAGTCAACAAGAGAGAGAACTGGAGCGGTGGCACTGGAACCTCAACCGAGTGCCCCGGAGTTTACTCCGCTGAACTTTCCGATGCGGTCTGTGGAGCAAAGAATGGCAGTGCAGTCGGATGTGGAGGCCAATCAATATACTTTGAAGGCATGTGTGGAAAGCATGACGGCGGTCACAAACTTGTCGAACCGACTGCAGAGTAGGACAAATGAGGTGCAGCATTTAAACGCCCAACTGGCTCTGCTCCAACGCATGTATAAGGATGCGCGAGCAGAGATAAGTGTGCTAAAGGTAGAAAACAAGGAGCTGAAGCGGAAGGCCACCGTGATGTTCCGATTTGGAGGTCCGCCATATGCTGCAGTGGAGGATCAGGGAGTAGTGATCGTGCCCAGTGGAGTGGGAAACACGGAGGCAACACCGTCAAGGGCCGCCCAGGACGGAGGCAAGAAGAAAAGACCGGCGGAATAGGCGAAGAAGTGAGGTCGGTGGGAGGCCGTCTGCAGAAAAGAAAACAAATCTTTTGGTGTTGTGTTTTGGTTTTTTGTTGTTGTTGTTTTGTTTTTTTTTTTGTTTTTTTTTTTTTGTAAAATTGTGATCGGGGTTGATCCCTGAGATGAATAAATTATGGTTTGGTGTGCAAAGCTATATGGTATGAATGGAATGTGAAAAAGATTAAAAATAATGTGAAAGAAAAATAAAGAAAGAAATAATAAAAATATATTTGAAATCAAAATGAAAGATGGGGAAATAAGGAAAGTAGTTTGGAGAAAATAAATAAAAATAATGGATTTTGAAATCAAACGGCGGAGAGAGGGGACAATTTTGCTAAGCGGAGTGGTTGAAACCCCATTTGGTTTGGCTGCCATCATTTCACCATTGGCAGTAAGCCCATTACCAGACTGACCAACTGGATGTGAAGAAACAGAGATAGGGCTGGAAAGGCCAGAGTTAGGTGGAGTATTATTAGTGGGCTGATTGCCAAGAACACCATCTCCCCCAATCTGCTTGGAGGTAGGGACCTGAACCTGAGTTCTTGGTTGTGCCTTGTTAGAAGCCCCATTTCCAGCCAAGAACATAATAGCCTGAGCCTTCTCAGGAGAGATATCATTATACACGTTCACTGTTCCCGCATAGAAGATGGTCAATTGAGGAGGAGCCCGTTGAAAATGCTGAGTCTTTACATCCTTCAACAGCCTCTTCCTTCACAACAACTACAGAATCCTTAGAATTCAAACCCAAGAAATCTCTCTCCCCTTTTTGCTGCAGTTAGTGCAGATTATGAAGAAGAGGAATTCACATTGGCCTCAAGAGAGAGGATTTAGGCAGTGATGGGAAGGTATGTGTAGAAAATAAGCGGAATAGGTTGAGGTCCGGCGGGCGGCCAAGGCGAGGTTGCCACCCGCCGGTGAAACGAAAAATACTAAGTGCTTAACCTTGCTCTGATACCATGCAGAAATTTAATGTATAAAGAGAAATAGAGAATTGTATTATTGATTGATTTATATTGATTTTTTTTTAAATTACAATGATTCATGATTCCTATATATAGAAGAGGGTGAGTGTGTAGTAGGTAAGGAGTAGGTGAAGTGGAGGTGGTAGTGGTGTAGTGGGTTAGGTTTAGTGGAGTAGGTGAGGTGGTAGTGGTGTAGTGGGTTAGGTTTAGTGGAGTAGGTTTAAGTGGGTGAAGTAGGTGATAAGTTTTAACATTTTAACATTCCTTGATAACATTGAATGAGTATTCAACTCATGAATTGAGAAGCAGATATCAAGGAGGTTGATCGAATACATACAAGAGTGTTTTTCTTCGGTGGATTCCAAAGATTCAAACGTAGAGTTTCAAAAGGCGTTTGATTCTGTACGTAGTCGTTAATTCGACAAGTGAAGTTGTGGATTCAACTTCAAGTGGATTAGTTCTGAGACGAAGGCTTGGTGAAAGAGTTACAGAAGATTCGAAGGCAAATTGACTGAGTTGGGTAATTTGTGTATTATCTTTGTAATCTTTCTTTCTTGAGTAATAGATTGATTAGTGGCATTTCACCAGTGGTTTTTTATTACAATTAAAGGTTCTTCAATTGTGATTTTTTCCACGTAAAAATCGTTTGTGTCGATTTATTGTTTATTATTAAAACAACAATCTAAATCACTTTCGTAAGTGCTTGATGATTTAGATTGAGTGTTTTAAATATTTGGGAATTGGAATATTTTAAATCCTGATCTAATCACGAATCACTTAGGATTTTTAATTGGTATCAGAGCACGTCACTCTTTGTTTTTATCAAAACTATAGGAGTGTGATTTTGTGTGACTTGCAATATGGATTGTATTCGTGAAGGTAACTCGAATCATAGACCTCCTTTACTTGATGGTACAAACTATTCTTATTGGAAAGCTCGTATGAGAGCGTTTTTAAAATCCATCGATGAGAAAGTTTGGCACTGCGTGATCTATGGGTGGAGTGAACCTACTGTCACCATTGATGGTGTTAATATTCCTAAACCCCTTGATAAATGGGACACAACTGATTACCAGAACTCGAGTTGGAACAGTAAGGCTCTCAACTCCCTGTTTTACTCCGTCACACCTGAAGAATTTCGTCGTATCTGTACGTGTGAGGTAGCAAAAGAGGCTTGGGACATTCTTGAAATGATTCACGAAGGTACTACCTCTATCAAAAGGTCAAAACTTCAACGTCTCACCTCCGCCTTTGAAACCCTTTTTATGCGGGATGATGAGACGTTTGATGATTTTTATGCAAAACTTAGTGATATCGTAAATTTCTGTTTCACACTCGGTGAAAAAATCCCAGAAGCTAAAGTTGTTGGAAAAATTTTGAGGTCTTTACCCGAAAGGTTCCAATCAAAAGTGACAGCTATTGAGGAGGCTCAGAATGTTGATACCCTCAAGCTTGATTAATTGGTTGGAAACTTGCAGACTTATGAAACCCACCGGATATCCAAGAAAAAACAAAAAGATAGTGTGGCTTTCACTAGTGCTCATGAGACTGCAAAAACTCCGGAGACTGAATTTGATTTAGAGTCTGAGATGACGGTTATGTTCACTAAACAGTTTAAAAAAAAATTGAAGGAAAAGAAACCTAATTTCGGAGACCCTATTTCAAAAGACAAGAGTAATGAAAAACCCAAAACTTTTTCACCAAAATTTGCTCCAAAAACTAAAAAAAAAAGATTGTAAAGGGGCAAAGGGGTCAAGTGCTATGAATGTCAAGGGTTTGGTCATATTGCCCTTGAATGCCCTTCGAAAAAGAATCGAAAGAAAGTCTATACTGTGACTTGGGATGATGAAAGCGGGTCGGAGCAAGAACCCGAAGAACCTGAATCCGGAAAAGACGGGGATAGTGCTTTCATGGCATTTTGGTCCACTTTCACTCAACCTCTTCCAAAGCTAGCGGAACTAGCTCGTGGTCAGAACCTGCATCATGCTCCCACCTTTGATGGGAGTAACTACCTGTATTGAAAGATCAGAATGAGAGCTTTTCTGAGAGCTTTTGACCCCAAAGGTTGGCAAGCCATTGAAGAAGATACAGAAAGTGCAGACAATCCGGGCAATCAGAGAGCCCTGATTACTATTCGTTGAACAATTTCTAATGAAGAACAACAATGAGTTGTTCACTGCACAAAGGCTAAAGATGCATGGGAAATTTTGAGCCAATTCCATGAAAGAGGAGATTCACTTTCCCCACCATCCAGCAACTTTCCTGTCTTAGTTGCTAGATTGGATGAGGTCAAGGAGAATGAAGAGCAAAAAGAGGATGATGAAACATCTGAAAACAGATGAGATCAATGGCGATGAACTACAACAAGCTTACGAAAAGCTGTATGAGGAATCTCTAAATTTGTCCAAAATCAACGACAAACTCTCTCTCAAGCTCAAAACATGTGAGAGTGAGAATGTCAAGCTAAAAGGAGAACTTGTAGCAGCAAAACAGAATGTCATCAAGATCTCAAGCGACAGACAAGACTTATGTGGAAAACTTCTATTCTGTGAAACTGAAAGGAATGAACTTCTGAAAGTGTATTCCACATATGAAGAAAAGCTTGAAAGCTTTGAGATGTCGCAAGCTGCATTGGAAGAGATAGTCAGTCAGAAAGATGAACTCCGTATTGCTAGAGCAACAATTGCCATGTGGAACAAAGGTTCCAAATCTCTAGAAGACATCCTCGGGCCTCAACAAATGGGTTGTGATAAAAGTGGGCTAGGCTATGGTGCAACAGCTCATAAGGGACAGGCCTCTACCTCACACTACCTGAAGACTCAAGCAAAGGGAAAGTTGAAGGTAGACCAGGATGATTCCTCTCTTTATCTACTGAAAGTGGGTAAGATCAACAAAAGGGAGGTAAAACCTATTTTTATTTGTCATCATTTTATTCGAGAGTTAGTAGAAGAGGGCCTTGTTGTTCTTGAGCATGTTCCCACAGAGCATCAAAAAGTTGATATTTTTACAAAACCCCTTGATCTTCTTCGGTTTGAGTTCCTTAGAAAGACTTTAGGTGTCATGCTCGATCACTAGAGTGTTACTTGTTTCTTGAGTGGGTGTGAGTGTTTGGCTTTATGTGTGCTTGGATGCTATAATCTTATTGTCATTGATATCTGTTTTTCTTGCATCCAACTTTTTATGTACACTACTCATGCTGCTTACAAGATCGCATTGTTCTTTGTTCATAGCTCATTTTGAATGCCCATGCTCATTAACCTCATGAACTCATTCTATACACATCCTTGAGATAAATTGTTGCAGGGGTTTCCGCACAAGTGATCAAAGTCTCTATGGACCACTAATAGTGTTTCTTGTACTTTTACAGTGGAATTGACCGATACTAGTATATCATGGATGATGTTGAGTCTCTTAACCATCTACCATCATTTTTCACTTCCACGGTTTCTCCCTCAGTTCATTGGAGTCCGGGCATTAGGAAAAGGCTACCTCAGAGGCACCAACCAGGCCATCATTATTGATTTCATTCTTCTCTGGTTTGGTTTCCATACTCTTGAGCGTGATGCCACCAGTGAGTGCCCACAAGAAAGAAAAAGTATAAAAAAAAAAAAAACGGACTCATTGATTGAGGGGGAGCCTCCGCATTTACTCAACAAATACCCTGTGATTCCTAGTGGTTTGACTTTTCTCTGTGATGTTCAGTTACTCTTGCTGGAGGTCCAGCCATCTGATCACTATGAGGATTAACTCTAGCTCAATGGACTCTCATGGATTGCACACACACACTTTATTTTGTGAGATCTCATGTTGGATTTTGAGTTGTACATTCTCATGTAGCTTATGATCACTGATTATATTTTATCTGCCTTGCTCATGATTTCCAGTGTCATTTTTTAAAAAAATTGCAAGTTTCCAGGATTCATGATGTACGGATTATTTCATCTTAGTGTCATTTTTTGGCCCAATGTGATCATCTCCTTGTGTTCCAGGTCTCACTTCATGATATTGAGCTTCTTGTGTTTTTTTTTGTTGTTAAAAAAAAAAAATGTTTTTTTGGGTTTTGTTTTTTTTGCTTGGCTCGAGTGACGAGTTCCTCGCTCGAGCGTGTTTCTGCTACTCCATTAGACCTGAGAGCGTGTGTTTCTGGCTCGAGCGACAAGTTCTTAGTTCGAGCGAACCCTTGGGCATTATTGACCTCGCTCAAGCGAGAAAGGATTCGCTCGAGCGACCTGTCGAGGTTCAAATTCTCATCCTGTGTCTTTTCGGTTCATATTTTTTCCCCCCTCTTCGTTTTTCCTCTCTCTTTCTTTCCCCTAGGGTTTTCGTGGTCAGCTTAGCTACAATCATCTGTTGTTTTTTCTCTTGATTCTGGAGCATTTTCCTGGTCTTCATTTGCTTTCTCAGTTTCTGGTAAGTTTTTTGGGTTGAGATGTGGTTGTAAGTATGCTCTGTTAGACTAGAGGTTTTCTTATTGTTGATTTTGGTTCTTTCCTCCAGTTTTCGAGTCTCACTCTTGCATCTAGGGTTTCTAATTTGTCTATTTTTGCTAGGGTTTAAGTCGGTTTTGTTTGATTGGGTTTAAATTAGGGATTTTTATTTCTGAATACATTGTCCTGTGATACTATTTTTTATTTGCATTACTGATCTTCTCACCCTGTTGGACTAATGTGTTTATTTCTTGTTTACCATTTTCATGCTTTCTTTGTGGTCATAGTACATTGTTTAGTGCTTAGACTGTTCATCATTTTTATATTCTGTTATGGTTTTGAGTTTTGTTTTCTGATGGATTACTAATGTTGTGGCGTTGCTCTGTTCTTTGGATTTGGGAATTGTTGGTGTCTTGGCTTTGTTTCTGCTTACTTTGCTACTTTGTTGGACAAATGGACAAATATATTTTGTGTTGGCTTCTTCTATTTTCTGTTTTGGGGTTTTTCTGTTCTTGTTATTTTGTTGGGTGTCTTGGACTGGGTTTTATGACTATCTTGGTGGTTTTGGGTTTGGGTTGTTGGCTTCTTCTGTTATGGGGGGTTTTAGTCATGGTTGAATCTTCCGTTCCTTCCAAGCGTCATAAATCTACCATGTCTCGCCCAAGTTTCAATACCGACAAATTTGAGTCCAAAGAAAAATCCAAACAGTTTAGGGAGTTTTATATTTCTAGAAAAGTCCATCTTGAGAGAAATGTTTTGTCTAGCGCATTTGAGTTACTTCCTATTCGCTCCTTGTTTGACTCTTTAGGAGGTGATCAAGTGTTGGATTTTTCCAGGCCTCAAAATCTGAGTCTAGTTCGTGAATTCTATTGCAACATCCATTTTATTCAGAAAGAAACTTGTTACTTTCGTACTTGGGTTAGGAGGAGCCCTATAGAGATCACTTGTGAGGTTTTTCGGTTATTTCTTGGACTTCCTGAGGTTCCGGATTTTAGGTATCCTCTTCTTACCCGTTCCAGGATTGATTTTGATCAGGTAGCATCTGAACTTTGTGGTTATGACAGGACTTGGATCGCTGGGGCATTCATTCAGCAGAATGAGCTTGTTCCTCGGTTTCGTCTCCTTAATCTGATTGTATGTGCGAATATTCATGTCACCTCCCATTCTTCACACATTACCCAGGAGCAGGGGTATGTGTTGTATTGTATTGACCATAGGCTACCCATAGATCTTCCGGCCATGCTCGTTTCGAAAATGATTGCTGTTTATGAGGGTCGTAAATCTTTGGGTCTTCTTTATGGGTGTTTTCTTACCCGTTTTCTCACTTCTCTTGATATTCCTGTCTCTGATGATAATGAGTTTGCCCATCTTGTCAAACCCATTACCAAGCTCACTGTTTCCCAGAGTCAGGCCCATGTGAGGGGGAGTGTGTCAGGGGTTGGGGGTTCTGGTACAGGTGGTGCAGGTGATGATCCCCTCACCGAGGAGGAGGAGGTTGATGCTGCTCATGCAGGTCCAGGCGGTGCCCATGATCTTCCTGAGCTGCGTCCTAGATCCTTTCGTGGCCAGCTCCAGCACTTTGAGCAGTCCGTCACTCGACGCCTTGATATTTTGGATGCACGCCTTGATGCTCTTGATAACAGACTTGATGAGCAGAGTTCCATACTGGCCCAGATCCTTTCCATCCTTCAGTTGCAGCAACCATCTTCGTCTCCTTCTTAGTTTTTTTTTTGCATAAGCTTCTCTTGGACAGTTTTGGTGTTTTTTGTTGGACCGTTGTCTTTTCTTGTACAGTCTTGGTTTCTTCTCATGGATAGTTTTCTTTACAGGTGTATCTGACTGTTTTTTTATTTGTCACTCCCGGACAAAAAGGGGGAGTATATGAGTTTTGTATATGGGCTATGATTTGTCGGGGTTTATCATATGTTTTGATGCCACATGATATCTTCTTATAATCATGATGATGTTTATATGTTTTTGGGATATGTCTTTGCAACTCCATGGATTAGTTTTTGTTTATGATCTATATGATAATTTTTTTAAAATTTCTGTTGTGCAGATTGGGTGTTTTGGTTATCTTGTGCAAATTAGTTTATTATCCAGATTGGTTTCATAGTTGGTTTAGCTAGTTCATGTGTTTTAGCAAGCTCTTTGAGTTGTAATTGCTTTAGCTAGTGCAGTTGTTTAAGAAATTGTGTTAGAAAGTTTTGTCCGGGTATTGACAAAGGGGGAGATTGTTAGGTCTCTAAGACTTGTCAAACCCGCGAACAAACTTGTGTGGTTGAGTTGTAATTTCTGTATTGTTTTATGTTGCTCGCTTGAGCGACGAAGTCCTCGCTCGAGCGAAGGACTGCGTCTGGCAAAAACCTGAGAGAGTTGAATGTGCGCTCGAGCAAAGAGTTGGTGGCTCGAGCAAAGAACTGCGTCTGCATAAAAACCTAAAAGTGTTCATTGTTCGCTCGAGTAAAGGTTTCGTGACTCGAGCGAAAGCACTTATGGAAATCACATGAGATAAGCTTCTCGCCCGAGCGAGAGAAGCTTCGCTCGAGCGAGCTTCAAAATCGGAATTTCTATAAGTACTTGGTTTTCTCCAAAAACTAGGATTACTTTTCTAGATCTACTTTGAGGTTTTCTGAGGTTTTCTTCTGGAGAGTTTTTTGTGAGTTTTCCATGATAACATTGAATGAGTATTCAACTCATGAATTGAGAAGCAGATATCAAGGAGGTTGATCGAATACATACAAGAGTGTTGTTCTTCGGTGGATTCCGGAGATTCAAACGTAGAGTTTCAAAAGGCGTTTGATTCTGTACGTAGTCGTTAATTCGACAAGTGAAGTTGTGGATTCAACTTCAGGTGGATCAGTTTCAAGACGAAGGCTTGGTGAAAAAGTTATAGAAGATTCGAAGGCAAATTGACTGAGTTGGGTAATTTGTGTATTATGTTTGTAATATTTCTTTCTTCAGTAGTGGATTGATTAGTGACGTTTCGCCCGTGGTTTTTTATTACAATTGAAGGTTCTTCAATTGTGATTTTTTTCCACTTAAAAATCGTTTGTGTCGATTTATTGTTTATTATTAAAGCAACAATCTAAATCACTTTCGTAAGTGCTTGATGATTTAGATTGAGTGTTTTAAATATTTGGGAATTGGAATATTTTAAATCCTAATCTAATCACGAATCACTTAGGATTTTTATGTACTTTTCTCAAACGTAATAACGTAATACTCAAAAAAAACTATTTGGTATATTTTTCTCAAACGTAACGTTCTAATGTAACAAAAAAAATTTAAAATATAAAATATAAAAAAAATTCCTTAGTGTACTTTTCCCAAACGTAACACTCTGTTACCCCAAGTAGGCAACCCAAGAGGAAGTGAATTGGGTAATAAAAAATATGGACAGAAAATTGATTGTAATTAATTAAGTAAATAATTTTAGCAGGCAATCAATAAAACAAAAAATAAAGGAGAAGTGAAGAAGAGCTCAAACACAAGGATTTATAGTGATTTGGTTCATCGGCCTACGTCCACTTCTCAAGGTACCTCCTTGAGAATTCCTTCACTATAAATCGAATCAACACACCACCAAGCTTTACATAGCTTGTGGATTTTTAAAAATGACTTACTCTTATCTGTTGAGGATCTCTTAACTAAATACCTTACTTCACAAGTGTTTCACTCATAAAATAAGGAATAAGAACAAGAGGTATAATTGTCCTCTTTTACAAGATTTCTCTCTCAAAAGATAGATATGAAAGTGTAAGAGTAGAGAGGGTCTTGAGATACACTCATATATGAAAGTGAAAGTACAATAGAACATTAGAGATTGAGAATGATACTTGAATGCTTAGAATATTACAGTGGTGTTCTCTAATTCTTCAAATCTGGAGAAGTTTTCCCTTTATAGCCTTCAATGTTCTATCCGTTGGAGAAGAAGCACAAATGGGTCTTCTAGCCATTGGAGTTGGGCATAAGAGAAGACTTCTAGTTGTTGGAGCAGAGCATGGGTGTGTACAGGTTGTCATTTAACTGTTGGAGGTGGAGCCTCCTCAAAAGATGTGATGCCCATGCTTGAAATTCAAATCTTGGTGGGTGGAGATAACGTTGTCTCCATGTTTTTTTGCTTTTCCATGCTTTGGGAATGGTATAGGTAGAAAATTCTTCTCCTACTAAGTCCAAAGTTGCTGTCCCAAAATCCTTTTTGACTTGAATAAGATTTGTCTCTTTTCTTTTTTGCTTTAACTTCCTGGTGTTCTTGGTGTCGACCCTTGCATAAATGAGTCTCGGCCCTTGGTACACTAAAATTTGGTGTCAACCATTTGTTGTTGGAAGTGGTTAAACTTTGCTTGCTGTCTTTTGGTGTTGACCTTTTCTTGTCTTGGTATCGACCCTTAACATTTTGAAATTTGGTGTCGACCCTTACAAGGCTTGGTGTCGACCCTTGGTTGTTGTAACACTTAAGCATTGTATACTGAAATCTGGTGTCAATCCTTGCTGTCTTATTGTCGACCCTTTGACCTATTTAAGCTCATTTTAGCCTCCAAAAGCCTTGTTAACATAGAGAGAATGTAGATTACAAATATTTAATCAAACAATAAGGTTTTCTATTATAATCAATTCCTCAAAATAAATCAAAACATAATCACAACAAAATCATCAAAATCATTCTATGACTAACACACTCCAATCAGTGTAATCCCAAATGTAACACTCCAATGTAATACATAATAACACTAAAAAAATTCTTTAGTGTACTTTTTCCAAATATAACTCTCATAGTTTGAAATTATACATTTGCCAAAAATTTACTAAGGGATATTTGTACTCCTTTTGGAATGGTTTGAAGAATTTCACATTTTTTCTTTTTTAATATTACATTAGAGTGTTACGTTTATGAAAAATATACTAAGATTTGTGTGTGTGTGTGTGTTACATTAGAGCATTACATTAAAAAAATTACACTGAAGAGTTTTTTTTTGTGTGTTACATTAAAATGTTACACTAAGAAATTTTTGTGTGTGTTACATTAATGTTACACTAATGAGTTTTTGTGTGTTACATTAGAGTGTTATACTAAAGAAGTTTTGTAGGGCATGTTTGATTGACAGGATTAGAGCATAAGATTGAACTTATTAATTCGTGGGTCCAATAATCCTGTGTTTGTTTTAAATTTTTGTTTCAGAATTATTAATCCAATGGATAATTAATCCAATAAATTTGTAAGATTATTAGTAATGGGGTAGGGGTGAGATTATATATCCTGAGCTAGGAAAAAAATAAAAAGACTCTTTTACACTCAACTAAAAATTAAAACACTTACTATTTTTATATAATTTTATATTTTAGAAAGCTAAAAATAATTTTTAAAAATTTAAAAATATTTTTTGATATTTATTTTATCAAATTAGTTTATATTTTTAAAAAAAAATTACAAAAAAGAAAAACCAAACATGGCCTTTGTATTTTTATTTTGCTTTTATTTATTTATTTATTTATTTATAATTTTTTTCAAAACTACGTTTATGAAGAAATTCTGATAAAGTAAAGATTGTGAAGAAATATTGATGGAGAGTAAGATTAGAAAAGAAAATAAATATAGTTGTAATCTTATATTCATATGTTTTCTTATCCAATGCAAATCAAACAATGGATATGGGATAATTTATCCTACTAATCCATAGTGAATGCCACATTGATTTGATGAGATTATTAATACCTTCACTATTAATCTTGTGAATCAAATATGGCCTTAGAGTATTATATTAGAGTGTTATATTTGGAAAAAATACATTAAGATTTTTTTTTTTTTTTTTTGTGTTACATTAGAGTGCTACACTAAGGAGTTTTTTTTTGGAGTGATATATTAGAGTGTTACGTTTGAAAAAAAATACACTAAGAAGTTTTTTTGTGTGTTACATTAGAGTGTTACAATAAGGAATTTTTATGTGTTACATTAGAGTGTTAAGCTAAGGAGTTTTTTCGGAGTGTTATATTGGAGTGTTACGCCTGGGAAAAGTACAGTAAGGAGTTTTTTTGTGTGTTACATTAGGGTATTGCACTAAGATTTTATTTATTTTTTTGAGTGTTACATTAGAGTGTTACGTTTGAGTGTTATATTAGAGTATTACAATTTAAAATTATACATTTGGCCAAAATTTACCAAGTAGTTTATGTACTCTTTTTGAAATGTTTGAAGAATCTCATATTTTAAGTCATTTTTGTATTCCTTTTGAAATGTTTTCCGAATAAAAAAAAATTATATAAAAATTCATCTAAAATTTGATTCTCATATATTGTGTACGTTACTTTTCTAGCAGCAAAAACACAAAAAATAAAAAATAATAGAAATAAGGATATAATCGTAAAATTTAATTTTTAAATAATATATTAAATCTACATTTCTAAAATCAATAAGACTAATTGGTCTATAAGAAAATCCTTAGGACTAAATGGATTACCATTCCTCAAGATAAGATTTATAAGGGAATTTTTCATAAATAAAAGTGGATCCTAGACAATTTAAGATATTTTTTAAAAATATTTAATTATTTTTTTCCTTTTGAGAGAGATGTGAACCAGAAGAAGAAAAGTCCACCACCACTGCTTGTGTGTGGCTAGCTTAGAATGTTACAACTTTGGCTAAATTTATCACTTAAAATTGGTGTTGATTAGGGTACCAAGGGCCCCAACCTTGTGCCTCATGTTGAGACAGTATTTGACAATTCCCTAAACTGTCCACCAATATTGTCACCCATTTGAAGCCATTACAAGTCATTTCTATTTGAGGTGCCCTCCATTAAGGTTTGTGAGCCACTAGTTTCTTTTCAAACAAGAAGATCAAATCAGAACTGAAATATGTAGTCCATGGTGAAGTGAGCATGATTTTAAATATATATATTGATATTGAAATAATAATTATATATTTATTAATATTGGACAGTGGCTTTGTTTGGTGTATTTTATGGGGTTAATTATAGTTTCTTTTCTTTTTTTTTTTGAATTCCGTGTCAGAATTTTTGATGCATTTTATGTTTATATAATGTAGAAATAACTCAAATGTGTAGATAAAAAAAAGATCATTAAAAAGTAATGAGACTAGTATTTTTAACTTTTACATTCTGATTATTAATTTTTAACTTATAAGAAATTATATCAAACGCACACAATATTGACTGATATATAGATGAAAATTCACATCAAATGTCTAAAATCATTATCCACAGATATTTAAAACTTAGAGACAGAGAGAGATGGAGAGAGATGGAGAGAGATGGGGACTGAAAAACCACTTTTGTTTTACAATTTAAAATTAGATTAGATTATATGTGACCAAGTTATGGAGACGTGGCTATGCAAGCTACACACATAGTGCTCTACGACCCAAGTATATCTCTTGAGAAAAACCATTTTATGGGCATTAAAAGAACCAAATAGTTCATAATGCATTTGTGAGCTGCATACATGTGATGTTTAATGAATCAAACAACAAACTAGGTACATCTTATCCCAAAAAGGCCATCAAATCGTGTCTCTTTTAGCTTATTCAGGAAGATACGAAGAGAAAGAGCTTTATGAATCTAAAAAAAAATAAAACAGAAAGAGCTTTTGAAGGGTGTCATTATGGTCATGTTTGGGAAGTGAAATTTTAACTTTTTTTATATTAAAATTTATAAAAAGATGAAATATGCTAAAATAGTTAATAAAATAAAATGTAACATTAAATCTATAATCATTTGATTTTTTCTCTCATAAATATCGCATTCAACTACAAAAAAATACAATTATCTTCCCAAATACAAAAATTTTATCATACTAAAATAGTTAAAAATTAAAATAGCCTTATAAAATAATAACTTCTCAAACACTCACTATATATGTTTTGTTATTTCTTTGTTAGATTGAGGAAAAAAAAAAAAAAAAAAAAAAGGCATAATGGTCATTTACACACATGCAATCTCTAATGGGGTGCCCCCCATTTAGGGCTCATGAATGAGAAGATGGAATTAGTACTTGAACATGAGGGAAGTTGGGGATATGCTTGGATCGCAACTCTAAAAAAGACAAAAAAAAATTAAAAGTTAAAAATCAATTTTATTGATATAGAAAAATATTTTAAAAAGTTTTTCAAAATTTAAATGTATGGTAAAAATTTAAATTGATGTAGGATTGTCTTAAGTTCGAGACCTAACTAAATCATGTTATTATTGACTTATCATAGAATTCACTTCAAATCTTTTGAGTATATGACCTAAGTAAAAAATTATATTAATTGGATAATCATAGTAATATCATCAATGTATTTGTAGGTGATCAATCACCGAATGAGAGAGGAAAAGAAAAAAAAAACATTTGTCTTAAGTTCGAGACCTAACTAAATCATGTTATTATTGACTTATTATAGAATTCACTTCAAATCTTTTGAGTATATGACTTAAGTAAAAAATTATATTAATTGGATAATCATAGTAATATCATCAATGTATTTTATTTATTATTGTCAAGTAGGTGATCAATCACCGAATGAGAGGAAAAGAAAAAAAAAACATTTGACTTAAGTTATCCAACGTGGCTAAACTAGGTACACACAGAGTGCTCTATTATCTTAATGAGTTCTAAGGAATTATACAGATCATAAAGTGTCTTATCTCTATTTATGTGTTGTTCCATCTCTCTGTCTCTCTCTCTCTCTTAAAGATTGAACTACATCTTATCTCCCCTCAAAAGGCTATCATTGTGTGTCTGTATAATTAGCTTTATGAGAGAGAGGATGATGGGAATTGAGGAGCTAATCAACATGTCATTTCATTTTTTTTGTTCCCTCCTCTTAGATTGATCAAGAAATTAAATTTTCTTGTTCTCTGTAACTGAGACATTAGAGATAGACTTGAAATTCGAATGTCTCCTTTTTGAGTTGTAGGAGCACTCAACATAGATCGATGAAATAGTGGATGGAATAATTGGGGGTCTTGCTTGAAGTCAAGAGTTGGCTTGTCGGATGAGTAATTGTTTTTTATTAAATGTGATACTTAGATTAGAATCACACGTAATTATGTGATGCAATTTTTTTTTTTTTTTTTTTTTGGGTACAAAAGAGGCCGGTCAAATCACAATGTAATTTCTTTTTTAATGTAAGATAAGTAGTCGAATGACATTTTAAGATAGTTAGAACGAGCAAAGTTTAAAAAAAAATGTTAAAAAATATAGAAGTTGAAATATGATTGTTGATGTTGACTTGGCGAAATTGAAATGTGCTCGAAATTACTTAAAACTTGATTGTTTGATCTTACGCGACATGCTAAATATTCATGTCATTTTGTGCCGAATGCCAATTCTTCCTATATTTGGGGGGGAAATTTTTGTTTTCTTCGTAATTTTGTTTATAATTTTAGTTTAAGCATCACTTGTTTTAACACAATTCCTAATTCAAGTAGTATTTAAATTTGGACTTAAGCTAAAATTCTCTATTTTTTTCCAACTTTTCCTTTCTCTTTTTTCTTAGCTATTCCAATTTCTATAAAAATTAAGATTAATCAATAAACTTGTAAACCTCCATTACAGATTTGAGAATTCACATATTTTCACAACAAAAAATTACTGTTCCAAAGACAAAAGTTTAGGAACAAAATAGCTTTTTAAGAACAAAGTATTTTTATTACCGAGAAGTGTTATTATTATATTTGTCGAGATAAAATTAAACATTTAGCGATAAATTACTATATATACTTTTGGACTAAATTTTTTGACTTAAAACATAAACATATTTTGAGACCAATTGGAACCTCTCCCCCCCCCCCCAACATGGGCCTGCTGTCTTTAGTGGGCCTTAAAAGGAAAATCATGAAGGAAAAATATCACCCAGCCCAACCTGGGCCTGTTCTCTTTAGTGGGCCTAAGAGTGGAAGGCATGAAAATAAAAACAAACTTGTCCCAGCTCTCAACTTGAGTTGAGCCTATTCTACTCGGTGGGCCTCAAAAGGAAAGGTTTTTGGGTGAATGCTCAAAAGGAAAGGTAACAACACAAGAAATGGAAAAAATCTAGGTTCCATTTGATAACATTGTCAATTATACTCTGTTTACAAAAAAATCAAAAAAAGAGATGTGTGTAAAAAGCAAAAAAATGTATCAGTGTGTTTGCTTTAAGTTTTTTAGAAATTAAATTTTTTATTTTTCGTATTTTTTTATTTTTAGTGAATATTTTTAAAACTTTAAGTAATTTTTTTTACTTTTTTAGATGCACCTTACTTAGATGTATCTAAATAGTAAAATATTTGTAAAAAAATATTTTAAAAAATTAATAAATTCACAAAAATACGAAAAAAATACTGAATTTTCATTTTTTTTTTTTTGTATTCTTGGTATTTAGTAATTTTTTAAAGATTTCTTCATAAATATTATACTTTTTAAATATATTTATGTTAGGTGTGTATAAAAATTCAAAAATTACTTAAAATATTTAAAAAAATTCATTGAAAATAAAAAAATATATGAAAAATAAAAAAGTAAAATTTAAAAAATAAAATCAAAATCAAAATCAAACAATATATTTTTTTGAAAAATTTATTTGGTGAATTGATAGAGGTGGTGGCCATGATGAATGAATGTGGTGATTGGCAGTGGGGGCAACAGTTAGTGGCCAAAGTGTGGCCAGAAGTTGCACGACGGTTGAAGGGCTGCTGAACGTGGTTGGAGGTTATGTATGGCAATTGTTTAGAAATATTTTGAAAAGTTGATTAAAAATTATTTTTTTAATATTTTTAATTTTTTTATTATTTTATGTGAGATAAAATAACTTAAAATGAATTAAAAATTAACTTTTTAACTTCTAATTTACGTTTCCAAAATCGGCTTCAATCACTACAGCTCGTTAGCAAGTAATCATAGCTCATTAGAAGATCGTTAATGGTTCGTGATGGCGATTGGCTTACAATTAGGGGTGTACATAATACCGTCAAAATCGTCGAAATCGTTAAAATTGCATCGAATCGCACCGCCAAGGCAAATTCGTTATTATTTGTCAATCGAACCGCCGGTTTTTGGTAAGAAAAATGGCAAATTCTAGTAACACTTTTATCAATCCGTCGGTTTTTATTTTTCTTCCAAAACGCACCGACCCGCACCGCTATTAAATCATGTTTTATAAGATTCTAAAAATTCTTTTTTACTTTTGTTTGTTGTTCTATACCTTAGAATATAGTATTTCATTACTGCTCGGGGGAAATTCAAGATGTCAGTAATCCAAAATAAAGTTGAATTCCAATTCACTTTTTAATCTTATTTTTTTCTGGCCATGTTGCAAACTTGAATCAGCTCACTTTTCAATCTAAATACTTTTCAACAGTAAACATTTTCAAAATATTGTAAACCCTGAATGATATGTATTGTATTTGATCATTGTAACTTTCACAAATGCTTGTAATGAACTGATGGCATAGTTGTTGATATTATCATGTTGTTGCTACATTTGCTGCATCAAAAGAAAGCTTCGCAAGATACTTAACATCACAGTATCTCTCGTCTTTTTTTTACTCTTTGATTTAAGTTTTGTAATTTGAATTATATTTTTTATAAACCACCAATCCGCCCGAACCGCCAAGGCAAATCCGTCATTATTTGCCAACCAAATCGCCGGTTTTTGATAAGGAAAATCGCAAATTCTAGTGACACTTTTATCAATCCGCCGCCCACCATACGATTTTTATTTTCTCTCAAATCGCACCGACCCGCACCGCGCACACCCCTACTTACAATAACAGTGGGGGTTAGTCAAACGTGATGGGAGTCAGGGCTGGCTTTGGCCCAAAGTCACAAAATCGTTGCTTTCGACTCCTGAAAATTGATCAAAAAATGGCACTGAAATATTTGTAGTTTACCTTACAGTTATTATATCCGTCCATAAAAAAATTTACCTAAATTTAAAAGGGCCTGGCAAAATTCGATGGAAATTCAAAATAAATAAATTATTGATATGGTGAATTATTTAAAATTAATAGATGATTATTTTTACTTAGGAAATTTTTTTTCAAAAAGCCTATTTATATGATAAATTATTTGAAATTAATGAATGATTATTTTCTAAATTTATGAATTTTATGTAGAATATAATTAATTATAACAATTACAATTGTTTCCTGAGAAAAACAGATTTTAAAATTGATTCAGCCTCCGTTTGGCAATGCAAATTGGGGCTAAAATAGCCACTACGGGATAAAAGAGGCTAAAGTAGCCAAATGGAGAAAAAGCCACTGCAATTGACTGGCAACAACCCACTTCAAGGTAAATTTACCAAACTACCCCCTCATGAAAAATCACAAATAAAAACAAATTAATGTATAGAAATAAAAATGAAAATGACAACAACGTAAATTAAAAAAAAAACACAAAAAAAAAATTAAAAATAGAAATTAGCATTTGCCATGTAATTTTAAAAAAAATAAAACATATGAAAACCTATTTTTGAAAAATAAAAACAAATTAATGTATACAAATAAAAAAAAAAGACAAAAATGTAAATGAAAAAAAAAAACCACAAAAATACGTCTCATCCAAAAATTAGCATTTTTCACGTCATTTAAAAAAAACATAAAAAAAAATCCCTTTCCAAAAAAAAAACAAATTAAAACAAAAAAAACCGAAATTATCATTTTTCAGGTCATTTGAAAAAAAAAAAACAACATAATAAAGCCTTTTCCAACAAAAATAAATAAATAAACAACAACAACAAAAAAACACATTAAAATGAAACTGAAATAAGTATTGTCAACGTTATTTAAAATTAAAAAACAAGAAAAAATCTTTTCAAAAAAAAAAATTAAACAAAATAAAAAGCCAATAAAATGAAACCAAAATTAGCAGTTTCCACGTCATTTCAAAAAAAAAAACGAAAAAGCCTTTTCCAAAATAAAAAAACAAATTAATATATATATAAAAGAAGACAACAACATAACACCCAAATTTACATTTTCAACGTCGTGTTAAAAAAACACAAAACATAAAAAAGCTTTTTCCAAACCCAAAAAAAAAAAAGCAAATTGAAAAAAATAAAAAAAAATGACAAAATCGTAAATGAAAAAAAAACCACAAAAATACGCCTCATCCAACCAAAAATAAATAAATAAATAAATAAATTTAAAAACAGAAATTAGAAGCTGCCATGTAATTTTAAAATAAATAAAACACATGAAAAATTATTTTTAAAAAATAAAAACAAATTAATGTCTACAAATAAAAATAAAAATGACAAAAACGTAAATTAAAAAAAAGGATCAGAAAAATACCCCTCATCCAAAAATAAATAAATAAAAACAGAAATTACCATTTGTCACGTAATTTACAAATAAATAAAACACATGAAAACCCATTTTTGAAAAATAAAAACAAATTATTGTATACCAATAAAAATAAATAAGACAAAAACGGAAATTAAAGAAAAAGAACAAATTAATGTATACAAAAAGAAAAATGACAAAAACATAAATTAAAAAAAAAAACATAAAAATACGCCTAATCCCACAAAAAAAAATGAAAACATTAATGTGTACAAATTAAAAAATGACAAAAACGTAAATTAAAAAAAATAACGAGAAAAATACGCCTCATTCAAAAATATTTTTAAAATATATATATATATATAAATTACCATTCGCGACGTAATTTAGAAATAAATAAAACACATGAAAACTCATTTTTGAAAAATAAAAAAAGTTATTGTTTACCAATAAAAATAAAAAAGAAAAAAAACGTAAATTAAAGAACAAGAACTAATTAATGTATAAAAAAAGAAAAATGACAAAAAAATAAATTTTAAAAAAAAATCAAAATACGCCAAATCCAAACCCAAAAGAAAAAAAAAACCAAAAAACAAAATAATTTCGATCCAATTTATTGCTGACAGAGAGGATCAAAAGAAATGAGTTGACATGTAAAACGCACGTGAAGTGCAGTTTGATAATTTACCATGAAGACACCTCACCAAAAAGTTAAAAAATAAAAAAATCCTTTCCAAACTAGGCTTTTTAGCCTAGGTTAAAATAGCCAAAAAAACTAAAAAATCAACCCACTTCCCAAACGGAGGTACATCTTATTTTTGGTAAACTATATCACAACAAAGATGGAATGAATTAGTAATTTTATTCATTGAAAAATATTTATAAATTAGATTATTTATGTTTAATTAAAAATTTTGCAGCTAAAAATGCGAGAAAGGTGATATTTTGTTACAATTTGTATACTTTTATTTGGTACTTAAGTTTAGAATATTTTAGTCATTTTTCTTATTGTAAACTTTGTTATATATTTAAATAAATTTTATGTTAAAAAAAAATAGATGTATAATCTTTTAATTACAATTTGTAAAAAAAAAACATATAGAAGGACCTCGAGCTGGTTTTGAGTCCGAAAAAAAAAACAGAGTTGTTCTTGGAGACAAACAAGCCGAACTAAAACATAAGTAAGAAATATGGGAGAATTTTATTATACACATTTTATATTATATGTATTTTTAGTTATGTCATTTTTTTATTTAGTTATAATTAATTTATTTTTAATTATAATATTATTTTAAAATATTTAATTATGACTTTTTAATATTTAATTATAAAAGTATGCCATTTTTTCTGACTAATGCTTCGGACCGCCAGTAAGGCCGACCTCCACCCACCCCCAGCTGACGTGGATAATCATGTGATATTCACATGCACCTTCAGCACACGCACCTTCTCTTTCTCTCTCATCATTCAAAAGTCATTCAAAATTTGATTTCATTACAGGTCTCTTATCTCTCTCTCTCCCTCCATTCCTTGACTCCGACGAAGGACACTCGACTCTCTCCTTCCCTTGACTCCTACAAAGGACGCCCGGCTCTCTCTCTCTCTCCCTTGACTCAAGACCCACTGCCACCACCATGGAAGCCCTGTCCATAATTTCAACACTCACCAGTTGATCCAACTAACAAACACAGTCAACATAAATGTCGGCAATACCATGACTTTCGGCGAATTGATTTTGATTTTGATTTTGATTTTGTCTTCTTTTTTTCTATGCTTCTCTTTCTCCTTTTATTTTCTTCACTAGTTCAACAAATTCAATCAACAATAGCCAGATCAAAAACTCATTAATATTATATACCAGTGTATTATAGCAAACCCATTTGCCAATGTATAGCAATTTCAAAATAATCTAATAAAAATACTAAGGATTAGGGTTGGTTTGGCATAGACTATATAATCCATCTTTTTATCTTTTTTTCATCACATCACCTCTTTACTTTTCTGCACATCTTTTCGTAAAAAGACAAAAAGTGCACTTTTTTAGGATACCCCAAACCAAGTATAAGATGCATTTGAGATTTAAATTGCAACAATTTATGGGAAATAAGTCTCATAACCCCTTTAGGCGGAGACACTTTAAACCCTTTCAGGCGATCTCGATCTTGATCGCAGTGCTCGTGAGAGAGAGAAACCAGAGATGGAGGAAGTCGCCGGAGATGGAGGAGAGAGAGACGCTGGAGATGGAGGAGAGGAAGGAAATTGGTTGATCGCAGTGCTCTCTCTCTCGATCTTGTCTACAAAAATTCTTTCAATGATCAAAAATTCTTTTTCCAGATTTTTTTTTTCCACAGCTATGTTTACACATCAGCTGCCACCTCATCTGCCATGTCACTGGGGGTCACTGCGGGTCGGAATTCACTGGGAGTCTGTAGCGGGGTTATTTTTTGCTAGGAAAATGAGTGGGAACACTAACTAGTGCTACCACTAATGATGTGGCAGTAGGTCCCACCATGAATGATTTGATATTTTGGCCTTAGTATTGTATTTTTTTTTTATTGAGTGCCATGTCATTAGTGATCTTTTTAAAACTCCAAAATTAGGCCAAGTTTGGCATCTTTAAAATAATCCATCTTTTTATCTTTTTTTCATCACATCACCTCTCTACTTTTTTATATATCTTTTCATAAAAAGATAAAAAATATACTTATTTAACTCATTCTAAATAATCCCTTAATGATCTCTATCATTATTGTTTTTACTAAGATACATATGTCTACCATAATAGTCTTTTCAAAAGAGAATAAATGCATAGTACCGTATTGTTGAATATTCCTCGGGGAAGTACCCAGTGGAGTTCAAAAGATAAAGTGGGGGTCAAAAGACAATCAAGAAAAGTATTAGGATAAATTATAAATATTTTGAGATTTGTTTAAAATATGAGTTATTTTTTGTGATTTAAAAAATTATAAATATTTTTTTATTAAAATTTTTTATTTGACAAAACTAATTGAAAAAGTGAAATTTCTAACTGTTCACTTATATAATATTAAAATTATTTAAATTATTAATTGGAAATTTTTTTTAACATTATTAAAAATTATTAATTAGCTTGATAATTTATTAATAAAATGACCTATTTGTTTTGAAATTTGAAACTTTAGAAGGCATAATATAATTTCTAGAATAAAAATAATAATTTATAATTTAAATAAATCTCAAATGGTGTGTTTGTAATTTATCCAAAGTATTAATTGCAGTAAGAGGCCTACGCAGCTTTCGAATTTAAATTCAAAAATAATGAATTACGCTAACCGTTGCTATTATTTGAAACCACTCCATTTGGCAAGTTGGTTTGTGGTTATTTTAGTCATAAAAGATAAAATAGATTATTTTAGTTACAACAAACAAAACATCACATCCAATCCATAATTATTACGGGCTATTTTGGGAACTTGGCTAAGAGTCACTTTTTTTGGTTAGTAGCAAAAGCCAAAAGTTGGCTTTTTTGGCTTTTTTTTCATTTGGCAAGTTGGTTTTTAGCCAACGGTGAAATTACAATTTTACCCCTCATGGGTCACAATGTGTTACATAGGTTCAGTTGTAAATATTTTAAATAAATAGGGGTAGTTTAGTCATTTTATTATGATTTGACATCATAAACAAATATTAATCAAAAAAGTCAAAAGTCACTTTTTCCAACTTCCCAAATCATTTGTCTAAAAAAGCCAAAAGCTTGGTTAAAAGCCAAAAAGCCACTTTTTACCATCTTCCCAAAACAACCCTACATTATTCTCTCACAAAAAAAGTCAAAAAGTATTTCTCAAACTAAACTTTTTAGCCCAGGCTAAAATAGCCAAAAAAACCAAAAAGTCAACCCACTTCCTAAACAGAGGCTTATTCTAGTATCTGATTTTTCAATTATAAAGCCAAGTTTGGCAACTCAAAAATAATCCATTTTTTTATCTTTTTTCCATCACATCACCTCTCTACTTTTCTGTATATCTTTTCGTAAAAAAATAAAAAGTGCACTTATTTAGGTCATTCCAAACAACCCTTTAATATTAAATTTTGAATCTTATTTTAAATAAGGATAATTGAAAATACTATTATTTAATTTCAAAGGCAAAATATTCAATTTGATAAAACATAAACTAGTTTGATAAATATAAATGTTAAAAAAATATTTTTAAATTTTTAAAAATTATTTCTACCCACCAAAAATAAAATTATGTAAAATTGATAAATCTTTTAGACATTCATTTATTTATTTATTTATTTATTTTACCAAATTAATTTTTATTATGTGTTTGAATGATGATCATTTAATTAGTGATTGTTAAGATTTTAATATGTAATCGGTATATTTAATATATGAAATGTTTTTAGTTTTCAATTTTTTTGAGTTAATGGATTGATTTAATAATGATATCAAAGTAGTCACCATATTTATTTATTTTTAAATAGAAACTAATTTAATGAAAATAAAAATAGCCACCCATGATCATCCTCCAAACACATAATAAAAATTAATTTGATAAAAATAAATAAATAAATAAAAGTTTAAAAGATTTATCAATTTTATATAATTTTATTTTTAGTTGGTAAAAATAATTTTTAAAAATTTTAAAATATTTTTTTGATATTTATTTTTCAGATTAGTTTATATTTTATCAAATGAACAATATTACCCTTAAAAATAAGCAATGATATTTTTAATTATTTTTATTTAAAATAATATTTAAAATCTAAAATTAAATATATCATAATTGAAAAGTCAAAAATCAAAATTACGCAACCCTCAACTGATAAAGACCGTTAGCACATTAATCCATTCAAAAAAGCAAAAACATTTAATTAATTAACTCATGCAGTTTCGAACCTGCGACTTTCGCGTTATTTGTACGACACCGTAACAACTGAGCTAGCAGGCCCCGTTCATTTGTACCATTCGATTATCAGAACTTTTAGAAAATAGTTTGTTTCTCTATTATGCCCAAATCTCAAAGCTTATTTTTTTTGTTAATAAAAAATAAATTTATTTAGACCAAAAAAAAATAGTTTTCACATTTTTTAAAAGTAATAAATATTTTCTAAACTGAAATCTTATCAATACTATCCGAGGCCAACTTTGGACCTTCAAAAATTGATTAAAAAAATGAGCCTCGAAATGTTTTTAACTATTATATTTGTTCACAAGAGAAAAAAAAAAAAAACAACTATATTTAAAATGCCCAAACAAAGTTTAGTGAATATTGAAAAATAACAAATAGTTAATGTGATGAATTATTTAAAATTAATAGATAATTACTAGAAGAAAATCAGAAACTTAATAATATTGTGAATTATTTGAGATTAATGGATTTTCCAAATATATGTATTGTGTATAGAATATGATTAATTATATAAGTTACAGTTGCTTATGAAAAAAAAAATTCAAGTTTACAGTTGATTAAATCTTATCTCCAATTAACTATGTTACAAGAAATATTGAATGAATTAACAATTTTATTTATTGAAAAAGATTTAATTGATAAGTTGGAATATGTAAGTTTGATTATCAATTGATGTTTAAGTGATATTTCATTATAATTTATTTACTTTTTATTTGATACTTAAGTTTAGGTTATTTTAATTCTTTTTAAACTGTGAACTTTGTTATATACCTAAATAAATTTTATGCCCCAAAAAAAAAAAAAAAAAAAAAATTTACATAATTGTTTGATTACAATTTTTTCTTCAATGTATGAAAGGCCCATATAGAGAGCTAGCTTTTGGTCCAAAAACTAGGGTTTAAGTATTTCAACAAAATAAATCATGAGTTTTAAATTTTATTAATTTTAATTTTTTTTATTTGTTTTTAATATAAATTATTTGTCTATTTTTGTTAAGTAAAACTAACGTAAAAAATATATTTTAAACTTAATGAAAAAGTGTATTTTAGACATATTTAAACACATATAATAATATAACGAAAAATTACTCATAAATTCTATTTTGGTAAATGTAGTTCTAGTTAATCCTGAGTGTTTTTTCTTAAACCATTTAGTCTTTTTTATTTTTGGTGTGATATATTTTTTTGATGTATTGTGTATGGAGTTTACATTTTTGCCTATATTGTGATTTCATTTTAATTTTGTCATGGTGTGTGTGTTTAAGGGTTGTTGTAACATTATTATTTTGTAAGAGGGGATTTCGTGAACTCTTTTGAAAGTTGTTTCACCATCCCAAAAGCTAAACATCAAGCTACAAGCTAAAGCTAAACATCAACTGTAATGCCCTCAAAATAAATCCATAATTCATACATTCATGATACAAGAAAATTGACAATATATTCAAGAGAATAAAGTGTACATCTACTTACCAGAGTATTTATCACAAAAGTATTACACGTTGACAACAAAAGTAAATGCCCTACGGGCTTACAACTTTCCAAGCCAACACTTAGTTATAAAAAAAAAGAATACTAACTCATACACATTAAGCCCTCGACTTGAATTTACATGTAATACACAAAAAGGTAAACAACAAAAAGGGATCTTCAGCCTCTAAGCCTCCCAAGCTATGTCCTTGGAGGTGGCATATCACCTGAATCTGAAAATGATGTCTCATATAGGGAGAGCCAATACCCAGTAGAGATATACTAAACCAAGTATGAGAAATAACTAAAGCAATAGCATTTGATATGTGGTTGACACTTATAAACCAACTTACAACACTTTCCAATTCAACATCAAGTATATCCACTTTTTTCATTTCAGTTTTCTTCACTTATACAGTTTCGATTCATAATTATGGCTCAGAACCTGACCAAACAATTCAATGAGACTATAACACATATTAAAACACTTCCATACTTCACAACTCACATGAGAATATAACACATATTAAAACACTTCCATATTTCAAGTGATACACAGATTTGTTGTATCAGTGGAGTTCATCCCCTATCTCTTTCCAAACAGGTTTGAGAGTCCATCCCCTATCTCCTCTCAAACCATGGAGTACATCCCCTATCTCCTCCCAAACAATATACATATACAATGTATTTAAACACTTATCATATACAACGATCAATCAATACACACATTTGCTGTATTATTCTAACCGTCATATTCAATAACATATTCAATGTGATTAGTTTCAGTTTTCGCTAATCATTATACAATGTCTACAACAATCAAGACTGTCCTCTATCGATAGCCCAAAGCAGTTATCTCTAAATAGATAATAAATTTATCAACAGATAAAATATCGACATTTTCATAGGTGAGTGATTAAATTATCCAACTACACCATTTACTCCCACAATTTTCCAATTTCATGAGTTTCACTTCAATTTCACATTTCCCAAATTAATTATTCAAACTAATTATTCAACATAATTAGGGCACTTTTCCCCTTTTCTCAATATTAGCCCAAAGGCTCAATTTCATCGATTTGACAACGACAATTTCATTTTTCAATATCTCGTACACACATAGGTTTAATATTTAAAAACCCCTATTTTTTATAACCTCAAATCAAACTCTAACTTTCTCAAAATGACTAAGCAACACCATGTAATCAAAATGACCAAAATTTATGTTAAAACTCGTAGAATAAAGTAGGTTATTCCTACCTCAAATTTCGGAGCTCAAAGAAGAAGATGAAGAAATTCAAAGGTGCTCCAAACTCAATGATGTTCGGATCAAAATGTAGCTCACGCCAAGCTCCACATTTTTTACAAAGGGACTAGGGTGAAAGATCACTAAAACTAGATGATTTCTTAGAGAGAAGATACAACCTAGAGTGAGAAGCTCTCAAGTTTGGGTTTTGAAAAGCTAGAGAGAGAGAGAGAGTCGAAAAAAGTGATCCAAAAAGCTACACCTCGGACTGATATAATACACAGTCCGCTCGAGCGTGGAACGCCTCGCTCGAGCGTCAGACACAGACTCACGCTCGAGCGTCAAAAGCGCCGCTTGAGCGTCGAATGCACACTTCCAAAAATTCTGTAGACAAAGGTTCCCGCTTGAGTGTGAAAGTGGACGCTCGAGCGTCCGATGACCTGCAGAGCAAAAATACTGAGAGAAGAATAATCCCGCTCGAGCGCCAAACCGCCCGCTCGAGAAGAGGAATAAAAGCAAAGGGCCCGCTCGAGCGTCAAAAGCCCCGCTCGAGTGTGAAGGCCAAAATCTGGGCATCAACTCTTGGTTTCCAAACACAATCAACCTGTTTCAAACCTGCCCAACACAACCCAAGACTCAAATACAAAGAGTAAATGATGGAAACGAGAATAAGACAACAACCGACATCCACGGACCTGAGTCCGGAATACAATAAACAAAGAAGGGAAAACTAGGATCGCTATAACCTCCCCCCTTTAAAGAATTTCATCCCCGAAATTAGATATAATTTCAATAACAAACATCTTGACCCATTACCGGTCATCCCATCTCTCTATACAAGAGGCAATTCACAATATAATTCAATATGCATTAACAACATGCCTTTCTTTGAAATTCAAAAATTTCCAATGTCATATTCCACCATTTCATAACATATTCAATGTTAAAGATATATTTGCATTGCCACAGTACATTCAACATATACAATGCTACATTAACTTTCATTTTCAAGGCATTTACCATAATACTCCCATAAACCGAAACACATATAATGTTTTACAACTTAAGACATATTCAATGCTCTTAAAGTTTATCAATACAACAAAATATTCAACATACGATCATACATCCACAAATAGATCTAGATACTTCTCTAGGACCTCCAACTCGCGTTCCCAAGTGCCTTCATCAACCCCGTAATGTTTCCACAAAACTTTCACCACGAGTATCGTCTTGCCTCGTAAGACTTGATCCCGCTTTATCCAAGACCCGAACCGGTCTCTCCTCATACGAGGCATCCTCATCTACCTCTAAGTCGGTCCAATCCAATACATGCGATGGGTCCGGCTTGTATTTCCGAAGCATACTAACATGAAACACGTCATGCACTCCGGACAACTGCGGCGGCAAAGTTAAACGGTAAGCAACCTTGCCAATCCTCTCAAGGATCTTGAAAGGGCCAATAAATCGAGGGAACAACTTCCCACTCTTACCAAACCTCATCAATCCCCGCCTAGGTGATATTTTCAAGAAAACATGATCACCCACCCCAAATACCAAAGGCCTCCTCCTACAGTTGGCATAACTCTTTTGGCGACTTTGGGCCGTAACAAGCCTCTTACGGATAAGCTCAACTTTCTCCGTCGTTTCTCGCACCAACTCCGGGCCCAACAAAGGTGCATCACCCACCTCGGCCCAACACACTGGAGACCTACACGGTCGGCCATACAAGGCCTCAAACGGTGCCATACCAATGCTCGATTAGAAACTATTGTTAAAGGCAAACTCTACTAAGGGCAAGTGCCTCTCCCACGACCCACTAAAGTCAAAGGCACAGCCTCAAAGCATATCCTCAAATATCTGAATAGTACGCTCGCACTGCCCGTCAGTCTAAGGATGATAAGCCGTGCTAAAGGTCAACTCAGTGCCCAAGACACTCTGCAAACTCTGCCACAACCTAGCAGTAAAGTATGGATCTCTATCAGAGACGATCGACACTGGGACTCCGTATAACCTCACTATGTCTCGAATATACAAGTCGGCAAGGTGATCTACCGAATCTTTCATGTGCATAAGAATATAGTGCGCTGACTTAGTCAACCTATCTACAACCACACAAACAGCATCACTACCCCGTTGAGTCCTCGGAAGACCTATAACGAAGTCCATAGTGACATGCTCCCACTTCCACTCGGCTATAGGTAAGGGTTGTAACAAATCCGCTGGCCTCTGATGCTCGGCCTTCACTTGCTGACAAGTAAGGCACTTAGGTACAAAAACTACCACATCTTTCTTCATACCCCATCACCAAAACTGGCGACCCAAATCACAATACATCTTAGTGCCTCCCGGGTGCACCATAAGGCATAAATGGTGAAACTCTCGGAGTACCTCCTCTCGGCAAGACTCCGGCACAAACAGACAATCTCGGTATCTCACACTCAGGACAAGATACATAGTCAAACCCTTTTTAGCCTTCCCACTGGAGATCTTCTCCTGAAAGGATTCTACCTCAAGATCACCTCTCTGTGCCTCTAACACTCAATTCACACATGTAGGTTGTGCAACTACTGAAAACAAAGCCGCAGACTCAACAAATTCGCCTAAAAGCAAATCAAACTCGCCAAGTGCACCCAACATCTCCCACTCCCGGATGGCTATATAAGCTACATCACTAATGGATTTCCTGCTAAGGGCATCGACCACAACATTGGCCTTTCCCAGATGATAATGCAACTCGAAGTCGTAATCCTCAATAAATTCCATCCACCTCCTCTGCCTCAAGTTCAAGTCTTTCTGTGTAAACAGATACTTCAGACTCTTGTGATCCGAGAACACCTCAAATCTCTCACCATACAGGAAATGCCTCCAAATCTTCAAGGCAAAAATTACGGCTGCTAACTCTAGATCATGTGTAGGATAATTCTTCTCATGTATTTTCAACTGACGTGAGCCATACCTACCACTTTCACCCTTGCATCAACACACAATCCAAACCTTCTCGTGAGGCATCACAATATACAGTATAACCCAAATTCCTTTCCGAAATAATCAAAACTGGAGCGGTGGTAAATCTAACTTTAAGCTCTTGGAATGACTTTTCACAAGTCTTACTCCACACAAATTTGACCCCTTTCCGCGTCAACCTAGTCAACGGCGAAGCTAGCCTGGAGAAATCTTTTACAAACCTACGGTAATAACCAGCCAATCTCATAAAACTGCGGATCTCAAAGACACTCCTAGGTTGTGCCCAATCCTGCACTGCCTCTACCTTGGATGTATCAACAGACACCCCTTCCCCAGAGACTACATGGCCTAAGAATTTAATCTCTTTTAGCCAGAACTCACACTTCCCGAATTTAGCATACAGTTTATGGGCTTTAAGCAACTCAAGCACCACTCTCAAGTGTTCCTCGTGCTCTTCATCTGAAGGTGAATAAATCAGAATGTCGTCTACGAAGACGACCACAAAACGATCTAGGAATTCCCGGAAGATCCGGTTCATCAAGTCCATAAACACTGCCGGTGCATTGGTGAGCCCAAAAGGCATCACCAGAAACTCATAGTGGTCATACCGCGTACGGAATGCTGTCTTTGGGATATCATCCTCCCTGACCCTCAACTGATAGTAGCCCGATCTCAAGTCTATCTTAGAGAAACAACAGGACCCTTTCAACTGGTCAAACAAATCATCAATGCAAGGCATAGGGTACTTGTTCTTAACCGTAGCCCGATTCAATTTTCGGTAATCAATGCAAAGTCTCAAAGCCCCATCTTTCTTTTTAGAAAAGAGGGTCGCTGCTCCCCATGGTGAAGTACTAGGGCGAATAAAGTCTTTATCTAGCAATTCCTGGAGTTGAATCTTCAACTCACTCAACTCGGCTGGGGCAAAACGGTAAGGTGCCATAGAAATCGACGCTGTACCGGGCACTAAATCAATAGAAAACTCCACCTCTCGATGGGGTGGCAAACTAACAAGATCCTCGGGAAAGACGTTCGAGCACTCGCAAACCACTCTCGGCAATACAGTCCGGGTCTCATCACACTCACTACTCATACAGCTAACGAGAAGACAACTAAGCTCACTCCGCCCTCGCGGATCATACACTGGTGGCAAAACACTACCAACCCGGTCTCCCAAGAAATGGAAACAATCCTCGCTCAAGGTACACACAGTAACCCGCTAACGGTAGCATTCAATAACAGCCCGGTATGACGATAGCCAGTCCATATCCAAAATCACATCAAAACCCGACATAGTCATAACTACAAAAGAAAATGGAAGCCGGCAGTCGGCGACCTCAATATCACAACCCCTACACCCCTACTTCAAAATCAACTCACCCCCAACAGGTGATACAACACAAATAGAAGATACAAACTGCGCCAACTTCAACCCCAAAATAGATGCAAATGCAGCAGATATAAATGAATGGGATGCACCCGTATCAATCAATACATTAGCAACCGAGTTGCAAAACAAAAAGATACCTCTCACAACAGATGAAGCCGGTACAAGATCCTGCACAGTAACAGCATACACACGCCCTGAAGGTCTCTGATCTACCTGCTCACCTCTCAGAGCATAAGTCTGTTGTACAGACTGAGACGATGAGGCTCCCTGATTGGCCCTCGAGGCCTAAACTGACTGAGCTAGCTGATGGCTCTGAGTCTGCCTCGAACCAGATGCACCGGATGTGCCACTCAACTGCGGGCAAAACCACTTCAGGTGCCCCGCCTGACCACACTAGTAACAAGAAATCGGCTGACTTCTGCCCTGACTCTGGCTCTGAGAACGAGCCGAAGATGAAGCTGCTCTCTACCCTCCTCCTCTCTGTGGGCAAGCTGGAGACTTGTGGCCCAACTGACCACATTTGTACCAACCACTTCCCACGTACCCAAAGTATTCGAACTCGGTACGCTCTGATACCAAGTTGTAACGCCCTCAAAATAAACCCATAATTCATACATTCATGATACAAGAAAATTGACAATATATTCAAGAGAATAAAGTGTACATCTATTTATCAGAGTATTTATCACAAAAGTATTACATGTTGACAACAAAAGTAAATGCCTTACGGGCTTACAACTTTTTAAGCCAACACTTGGTTACAAAAAAAAAAGAGTACTAACTCATACACATTAAGCCCCTCGGCTTGAATTTACATGTAATACACAAAAAGGTAAACAATAAAAAGGGATCTTCAGCTTCTAAGCCTTCCAAGCTATATCCTTGGAGGTGGCATATCACCTGAACCTGAAAATGATGTCCCATACAGGGTGAGCCAATGCCCAGTAGAGATATACTAAACCAAGTATGAGAAATAACTAAAGCAATAACATTTGATATATGGTTGACACTTATAAACCAACTTACAACACTTTCCAATTCAACATCAAGTACATCCATTTTTTTCATTTCAGTTTCCTTCACTTATACAGCTTCGCTTCATAATTATGGCTCAGAACCTGGCCAAACAATTCAATGAGACTATAACACATATTAAAACACTTCCATACTTCACAATTCACATGAGAATATAACTCATATTAAAATACTTCCACACTTCAACACTTTCGTATTTCAAGGGATACAAAGATTTGTTGTATCAGTGGAGTCCATCCCCTATCTCCTCTCAAACCATGGAGTACATCCCCTATCTCCTCCCAAATAATATACATATACATTGTATTTAAACACTTATCATATACAATGATTAATCAATACACACATTTGCTGTATTATTCCAACCGTCATATTCAATGACATATTCAATGTGATTAGCTTCAGTTTTCCATAATCATCATACAATGTCTACAACAATCAAGACTATCCTCCACCGATAGCCTAAAGCAGTTATCTCTAAACAGATAATAAATTTATCAACAAATAAAATATCAACATTTTCATAGGTGAGTGATTAAATTATCCAACTACACCATTTACTCCCACAATTTTCCAATTTCATGAGGTTCACTTCAATTTCACATTTCCCAAATTAATTATTTAAACTAATTATTCAACATAATTAGGGCACTTTTTCCATTTTCTCAATATTAGCCCAAATACTCAATTTCATCAATTTAACAACAACAATTTTATTTTTCAATGTCTCGTACACATATAGGTTTAACATTTGAAAACCCCCTTTTTTTATAACCTCAAATCAAACCCTAACTTTCTCAAAATGACTAAGCAACACCATCTAATCAAAATGACCAAAATTTATGTTAAAACTCATAGAATAGAGTAGGTTATCCCTACCTCAAATTCCGGAGCTCAAAGAAGAAGATGAAGAAATTCAAAGGTGCTCCAAACTCAATGATGTTCGGATCAAAATGTAGCTCACACCAAGCTCCACCCTTTATACAAAGGGACTAGGGTGAAAGATCACTAAAACTAGATGATTTCTTAGAGAGAAGATACAACCTAGAGTGAGAAGCTCTCAAGTTTGGGTTTTGAAAAGCTAGAGAGAGAGAGCGAGTCGAAAAAAAGTGATCCAAAAAGCTACATCTCGGACTGATATGATACACAGTCCGCTCGAGCGTCAAACACAGACTCACGCTCGAGCGTCAAAAGCACCGCTCGAGCGTCGAATGCACACTTCCAGAAGTTCTGTAGACAAAGGTCCCCGCTCGAGTGTGAAAGTGGACGCTCGAGCATCCGATGACCTGTAGAGCAAAAATACTGAGAGAAGAATAATCCCGCTCGAGCGCCAAACCGCCCGCTCGAGCGGAGGAACAAAAGCAAAGGGCCCGCTCGAGCGTCAAAAGCCTCGTTCGAACGTGAAGGCCAAAATCTGGGCATCAACTCTTGGTTTCCAAACACAATCAACATGTTTCAAACCTGCCCAACACAACCCAAGACTCAAATACAAAGAGTAAATGATGGAAACGAGAATAAGACAATAACCAACATCCATGGACCCGAGTCCGGAATACAATAAACAAATAAGGGAAAATCGAGATCGCTATATCAACGACCCGCTGGTTTGTTACAATCGCTCCCAATACCGGAATGGAAATGAAAACACATCACTATGGATTTCATTGTGGGATTGCCTCGCTCCTCCTGAGGTATGGATTCTATCTAGGTCATTGTGGATCGTCTAACTAAGTCTGTTCATTTTCTACCTGTCAAATCCATTTACAATGCTGACAAATTGGCCAATATCTATATAAATGAGATTGTGAGATTGTATGGGGTGCCAGTATCTATTGTATCTGACAGGGATTCAAAGTATGTGCCAAGATTTTGGCAGAGTTTGCAACAAGCTTTGGGGACAGAACTGAGGTTGAGTAGCGCCTATCACCCACAGATGAATGGTCAAACTGAACGAACCAATCAAACTCTGCCAAGATTTTGGCAGAGTTTGCAACAAGCTTTGGGGACAGAACTGAGGTTGAGTAGCGCCTATCACCCACAGATGGATGGTCAAACTGAACGAACCAATCAAACTCTGGAAGATATGCTCAGAATGTGTGTGTTAGATTTCCAAGGAAATTAGGAGACTTATTTGCCTTTGGCTGAGTTTGTGCATAATAACAGCTACCATTCAAGCATCGGAATGGCTCCTTATGAAGCTTTGTATGGTAGAAAATGTCGATCTCCAATATGTTGGGCTGAAGGAAGTGATAAACCTTTGTTGGAACCGGAACTTGTGCAAGAAACAATAAAGAAAGTGAAACCAATCCAATAGCGTCTGAAAACTGTGCAGAGCCGACAAAAGAGTTATCATGATGTCCGAAGAAGAGATAGAGAATATGAAGTTAGGGATCATGTGTTCATTAAAGTGACCCCTATGACGGGTCAAACTCGGTTTGGTGTAAAAGGCAAGTTGGCGCCAAGGTATGTTGGGTCACATGAAATCCTTGAAAAGATTAATTTAATAACCTATCGAGTGGCCCTACCTCCGGCAATGGAGCATATGCACAATGTATTTCATGTATCGATACTTTGAGAATATTTGAGAGATCCACTCCATGTCATTGAACCAACATATGTGCTTTTGAAAGATGACTATACTTATAAAGAAAGACTTATTCAGATTGTGAACTGAAGAATCAAAAGACTAAGAAACAAAGAAATCCTATTGGTAAAGGTTGATTGGCAGAATCATGGAGGAACTTATGCAACTTGGGAGACGGATGAAGATATGATGAAAAGATATCCTGAGCTGTTTCCTTTAGACCCGGTGTTTTTCCAGAATAAAGGTAACTCGAGTTTAGAGGACCAAACTCTTTAAGAGGGGAAGACTGTAACAACCACGACCCATGATTAGTGCTAACCCATGATTAATTATGCTTAATAAGTAATTAAGACGAAATTCTAAATTAAATTGCATGTGTGTGCTTCATTATTTGTGTCTATATCTGTTGTCGTAAGAAGATCTGTTCATGTTTATGCTTTGTTCTGTGAATTGAAGGGCTTATCGGCATCTGATTCAGGAATTGACTTGATTTATGTGTTAGTTAGGATTTTTAGAATTTTATGGCAGGTTTAATTGAAGTTCAATTTAGAACGACTAAATTAGATTAAATAAAGTCAAAGTGATCAATCTAAGCCAATTTTGATTAAGCTACTTTAATTAGCCTATATAAGGCCACTATCAAACCCAAAACTTCTTTTCTCTAGATCTATTTTGAGCTCAAACTTGTAAGAGAAGGAGGGAGAGAGATTGAAGCTAGACCCTTAAGGAAGAAGAGAATTAAGAAGGAATTAAGGGAGATTTGAGAGAATTAAGGAGGTCTAGCTCCAACACTAGCTAATTCAAGACTTGAGGTAGGAACTTTAACTCTTTAATTATGAAATTGAATTACTTAATACAAGAATTCAAGGGAACTAGAGGTTAAGCATGGGAATTAAGTTAAGAATGTGGAATGAGAGGGTAATTCATGCATGAATGCATAATTTATGCATTTTGAGTCAAATTTCCAAGAATTCCTTATGCATGTTTGAAATTCATCCTAATTTAGGGAAATCCTCAAGTTTCAAGTTGTTTTGTGGCATTTGATCATGTTTTGAGAAGCTCAAGATCAAGGGAATCCATACATGTTATGTTCATGAAATATTCTTGAAGTTAAGTTGAGTTTTTGAACAATTGGTATGCTTTTAGGCCATGATTTCTTGAAATAATCTTTAATTCATGTTATTCTAAGAATTTCCATGTATTTCCTCAAGTTTTGGTCTAGAATGTTTGAGTTTGATGCTTTTAAGTTTGAGTTTGAGCTTGAAGATCAAATCTGGAAATTCCAGATTTTGTATCCACGCTTGAGTGTGGGAGTTCACGCTCGAGCGAGCACTCTGAGTGCATACACTTCCGCTCTAGCGACCGGAAGTTCGCTCAAGCGTGAAATGCATGTACCTAGAAGTCATATGTTTTGCAGCACGCTCAAGCGAGCGTCTAAGTCTCACGCTCAAGCAAGGATCGAGCGTCCGTCGAGTGTGAAAAACATGCAACCAGTACTTTTTCCAAAAGTTTACAATCCGCTCGAGCGAGGGAAGTCACACTCGAGCGAACCTTCACATTTTGCATGTCCGCTCAAGCGTGGACCCTGTTTTCAGCAAGTTTTGAAAAATGTTTTCAAGTGCATTTTTGCATCCTCATTTTATCCTAGGCATTCTTAGGCTATGATTAAGACTCCATAATGAGGTTAAAGGTTAGAAACACGCTACAAGCAAATAAAGTAAGTTATGTACGATTCAAACGTGTGTTTCAGGTGTGTATTTGTTATGTGTTAATGTAGGTCACGTGCCGTAGACCGTTTGATTAGTCTGCTCTGTCTGTCTGCACCCGAAGTCAACTGTGAGTAATAACTTAGTAAAGCTATGTTTGACTTTATTTAATTTTTGTAAGATGAATTAAGTTCTGTTTTCTAAAATGATATGTTCTGTACAATGAATGATTGTCCAATTTCTAACAATATATTCGTGGCATCCTTAGCATCATGTGATACCTGTTAGCTGTTACCCAGTATCGAAGGTTCCATTATGGAACTTAATATGTCTATACTCTGTTACCCATACCGGAGGCTCCATCATGGGGCTCAGCATGTTTATTCTCTGTTACCCGGATCTGGCGGTTTCATTTTGCTGAACTTCTGGGTAAGAGCAATAATATCCCCATCATTCACATTCACATTAGGTTCCGGCTGTATCGGAGGTGGAGGAGGTGGGGGCTGTTGGTTCTGTTGTTGTTCAAGTCTAACAGTTATCAATTCCATCATTCTTTCCATTCTTGCCTCAGTAGGTGAGGATTCAGGTTCATTTGCATTGGTTGCATTATCCATTTCACTATAAGTAGTTATAACAGTTTTAAACATAAGCAGTCATTTGTTTAACAGTTTACCACATTAGCATATATTTAGTCAGTCATATCACACACTTTTCAAGTTCATGAGATGCCCTAATTACTTTTCTAGGACACTCTATAGCTCATTTGGACACGTGTGTGTGGTATGACTCGTGGTTAAGTATCGTTCTGATACCACTCTGTCACGACCCAAACCCGGCCCTATGGATTTAGCACCGTAACCGGCCAGTAATCCGAGATTACCGAAGGCCTGCGGGACAGTAATACAATAAAACAGAGTACAGGGCCTGGCGGAAGCCAAAACAGTAAATAAACAATGCCCAATGAGCTGCGACAGTCTATATGAAAAGATTTTTCATACATTTATACGTAAACAGTACAGAACGGTATGCACACTATTTACAATCATTCAGACTAGGGACTCAACCCTAAATAACAGTACGGTAAACATTCAATCTATACAAAACAGTGAAACAGTACAAAAGGGGGAATTGTAAAACACCCCTAAGCCCTAACACGTTAGGCTCGGAACCTCGCAGTGAGGCACAAAGGCTGGCTTGACAAAACTGGAGTAACCCTGACGCCTCTAGCTTCAATCCGGTGCTTGTACACCTACATATATATATGAGCAGTGAGCTAAAGCCCATTGAATAACATAAAGCGTAAAGGGGTTTAGAATGAATGTCCTTACAGTAATGAAAACAGTTCATTTCAATCAGTATTTCAGTTGCTCAGTACAGTAAACAGTCATATGTGGTACATCCATTAGCATAACAGTAACAATAGGTCTTAAAAGACTGAACAGTAATGATGGCCATCAGTCAGTAAACAGTAGTGGTTCCAACGAGGGAACCGACAGAGAATTCTGTCACAGTAACAGTAAGCAGTAGGTGCCAAGGATGCCACAATACAGTTCAGAATATAGGACATACATTCATTTCGTTAACAGTAATCAGTTCAGAAAACAGTACAGTTCAGTTGTTCAGAAAATAATCATTTGTGAACATATCTTTACACATTCGTTACTCACAGAGTTCGGGCTACAGTATGCTAGAGCGTGCCTCTCCAATCGCCAACCCTACACAATTAACAGATTGAACACACTAAGCTACACAGCTGGGAAAGATAATAACTTAACCCTTAATGCCTCGGTGTGTTCTACATCTATATCCTCAACAAGATGTCTACAACTAGGCCTAAGAATGCCTAGAATGAGATGAGGATGTAAAGATGCACGTTTAAAAGCATTTTCAGAAAAACAGAGTTCCGCTCGAGCGCAGGTTTCCCCGCTCGAGCGGTAATGCAACAAAGGTACACGCTCGAGCGTAAACTTTCCCGCTCGAACGTACTGTAAAAGTACTGGATGGGTGAAATCTCCGCTCGACGCCCGCTCGAGCGTGAGACATGACTCCGCTCGAGCGCCCAATCCTCCGCTCGAGCGGACTGCAAAACAGTGCAGAGAGATGCTGGATGCTCGGATTCCACGCTCGAGCGCCACTTTCCCCGCTCGAGCGTAAGTGCAAAATCTGGGAATTCCAGATTGCACCTCCAAGCTCCAACTCACACTCAAATGCATCAAAACCAATCCTCTTGGGCCCATTTTCTGGAAAACATTTATAAACACATAGTATAACATGGTTCAAAGCTCAATTTTGAGAAATCAAAGCCCAAGGGTGTTTAATTCAAGCTCAATTTCAAATCATTTTCAAGAACAATCTTCAAACATGACATGCATGATCTATGTTCTATTTCAACATGTATGAACTAAAACAAGACTTAGCTCCTTCATTTGACATGAATCATGCAAGAACAAGCTCAATTCATAAGCAAGAGGGTAATTACTCTACCTTAGGTCTTGAATTAGAAGACTAGGAGCTCAATTTAGCAATCTACACTTCAATTCTCTTCAAATTCTAAGCAATATGGAGATGAACTCAACTCCTCAAGTCTCTCTCTTTCTATGGTCGGCTAAGGGTCTCACAAATAGGCTAAAGAAATGTTTGATTCAATGTATAAGGCTCAAGTGTGTGTGTGAGATAGTGGTCCACTAGGGGTAGTTCGGTAAATAAGGCCAACTCTGCAATTGATCAATATTTAATCTAATTTAATCATACCTAATCAGTTTTCAGATAATTATACCATAAAATCATATTAAATATGACGATCATAATACACTAACCCATTTCCGGTTCGGCCGCCGATAAGGCCTTCAATTAATAGTTTAAACATAAAACACGAACAGATCAAACAAACAGTCCACAGATAAAATGCAATTCAAACAGATGTATTCATTCAATTCAGTTTCAATTTCGGTCAGTCAGTTCAGTACTTTAATCAGTTCAATTCTCAGTCAGTTATCAGTCATTATCAGTTCCGTTTAACAGTAATCGGTGATTATCGGTAATCAATCAGTCATTAATCAGTAAACAGTATGAGGGTTGTTACAGTGAAAAAATAGATGGTTGTCAGAAAACTGATTTGATTACATAACTATCGATATCCGATTAATGTGATTTTTTATAAGCATATAGTATTTGACGATTTCTACATATTGAACGGTTCGAATTATCAAAACGGAACTCGTGATGGGTCCCTACAAGCCTAACAACACCCTCTAGTCTGATCATACACTAGAGAGAAGCCGCTGCCATTCTGAAAAATTCAAAAGTGAGTGGATTTAATTCAACCCATTAATTAACACTAAGACTATGTTTGGCATGGGCTTTTTTGGCTATTTTAATCATAAAAAGACAAAATAGACTAAAACGTCAAAAAGACAAAATATTACATCTAAACCATAATCATTTTTTTTCTCACAAAAGTCAAAAAATTAAAAAACTCATCTCAAACAAGACTTTTTGGCCCTAAGCTAAAATAACCAAAAAATCAGAAGGCCAAAAAACTAACCCACATCCCAAACGAAGGCTTAGCCCTACGCCATCCTAGGTGAAGAAAGGTTGTTTGGAAATGGATAGGGCGTTGTTGAAAAAGAATAACCGTGATAGTTCACATCAAATAAGGTGTATTTTTTATATAACACAGTTAGGAATGACAATAGGGTGAGGCAAGTGTATAGCCAGAAAACCCCTTCGATGGTGAGCTACCCGGCGGGTGTGCAACTAGAAAATCCCTCCGACGATCAAGTTAGCACACTTAGAGAATAAGAAAGAAAGAGAGAGATGAGACACAATGCAGGTAGTTCTGATAACCAAAAGTCCAGACCTGTTGCAAGGAGGCGCTACACGGTTTATATAGTTTTTGCGTGCACTACTTTGCCCGTCCTTCTTTGTACGAGTGGATGTACAACTCTATCTTCATCCGCCACGTATGTGCGCGACAATACAGCCAAACAACATTGACAAAACAGCCAAACGGTATTGACACGCACGAATAGTGGATTCCCTTCTTTGCCCACCCATTGGACCATGTGGCAGCTCTTCCCGAGCTAACCATATCCTCGTCTGGCCTAGCTCTCCAATCTTGACTAGTCTTTTGGGCCGACCTGATCATTGCTGATCTCCAACGTTCAATCATCTCGGCTCGTCACATTCGGTCCATTCAAGTTCTATTAATTTATCAAGGCAAACTTTCACTGATCCAGGAGCACCTAACTCGGCATACAAGCCTCGCCTAGCTTGACTCATGATCCAAGTCTAGCAACCAGCTTGGTCCTATGTCTAGATCTTGGGCCAGCCCAACTAATCCAGAACCTTGACTCAAGCCACACCGTGCTATGCTATCTCGGTTGAGCAGCCTTGCAATTTACTCCAAGCTCACACTAACTCGGCCTATTTACTCAGCACAAATCTCCCTCTCAGCAATGATATGATTTAATGTAGACTTTCTATTTTTTTTATAAAAAAAAACACTATAAAGATGAGTTTATTTTACAAGAATAATATTGACACATCATTTTTATGAATTTTTTAATATGAGTTTTATATTGATTTTTTTGGATATTTTTAAAAAGAAAAAAAAAATATTGACATAAACACTAACTTTGATGTTTGTCATATGTATAGAGGATGTAGAGAGACTGTACATATATATATATATATATATATTAGTGGGTGGCACATGTAATTCATATATAATTTAAATAAGTAAGTATAAAAATAAATAATAAAGAAATTAATATCATAATATGTATGTTATCTAAATGGTAAGAGTGTTTTTAATGAAACGTAAGAATAAAAACAAATAATAAAAACATTAATTTCATAATATGTACGTTGTCTAAATGATAAGAGGGTTCTTAATAAAACGTAAGGTCTTGAATTTAAATCTTACTCAACTTCAAACAAATATTAGCAGGGAAATTTTAGGAATTGTTTGGGATGATCTAAATAAGTATATTTTTTAATTTTTTTATAAAATATGAATGAATATAAATTAAATTTAAAATGATATAATAAAAAACTGATATGACATAAATACAATAATGTAATTTAAATAAAATAATAATTTTTTATCTTTTTTAAATTAGGAGAAACAGCAAACAACATCTTAATCTAATGCATGCTAGATCTGCCAAACAAATGTCAGGCGGGGGAATTTTAATCTAATGCATGTTAGATCTGCGAGTATCAAGTGGAACCCACAAATCAGAATAGAGTATAAGTAAGGGTTTTTAAGAAAATTTGGGAATGGTTGAATGTTGCCACAATTTAAAAGGACCACTCACCTTCCTCTTCTCTTCACGCTATCCTACCATCCTCTGATTATATTCTTTCTTACGACAGGCTCCTTTTTGGGTGTCGCCACAACTCTATAAAAAAAAAAAAAAAAAAACACATAAAAAATTTGAAGTGTGCAAGCAACAAGGAATAATTATATATAATATTTCTTTTACCACTCGACCCGGGTTGGTTCAAGTAATTATGAGGATATTTTTTTGTTTTTTATTTTATCAACAAAAGGAAAAGAATTTAGGGATATGATAGAGAGCTCTAAATATAGAGCTCTAATTTGAGCTCTAATGATGTGTCAAAGCAAAACAAAACAAAACAAAATAAAACAAAACAAGGCACAAACATCACATCAGGGTGGGACCCACCTTCTCATTAGAGCTATTAGAGCTCTTATATTAGAGTTCTAAAACATTTTTGAAGAATTTATTGATGTTATGTTTGAGAACATGTTTTTTAGCAATTTTTTAGTTAAAATATGAAGTTAAAAAAAAGAGAGGGGAATTAACAAGCAAATTCTATTTTATAGACTTATAATTCATAAGGTGCTAAATATTTTTTTAGTAATTGAGTGGTCTCTTAAATTATTTATTGACTATTTTGCTATTCTTAGTATAGTTGGGGGACTAGCGGCGTGGTTATGTGTGTCACGTTGTTTGAAAAGCGCATTAGTAGCTCTTTAAAGTTTGGTTGTTTTTAACACGTGCAATGTGGGACGTGAATTTCTTACTAGTTATAGACTTGTAATTCATAAAGTTCTAAATATTTTTTTAGTGATTGAGTGGTCTCTTAAATTATTTATTGACTGTTTTGCTATTATTAGTATAGTTCGGGGACTAGTGGCGTGGTTATGTGTGTCACGTTGTTTGAAAAGCGCATTAGTAGCTCTTTAAAGTTTGATTGTTTTTAACACGTGTAGTGTGGGACGTGAATTTCTTACTAGTTATAGACTTATAATTCATAAGGTTCTAAATATTTTTTTAGTGATTGAGTGGTCTCTTAAATTATTTATTGACTGTTTGGCTATTATTAGTATAGTTGGGGAACTAGTGGCGTGGTTATGTGTGTCACGTTGTTTGAAAAGCGCATTAATAGCTCTTTAAAGTTTGGTTGTTTTTAACACGTGCAGTGTGGGACGTGAATTTCTTACTAGTTATTTTTTTGGCGCGTGATGTGAAAACACACATCAATTTAATCAAATTGGGTTCGCCACGTTAGAGTGTCACATGTCACATGTCACATTTAAGAAAAGTACACTAAGAAATTTTTAATTTTTTTAGAGTATCACAACATATCCGCTACGTTGTCACATTTGAAAAAAATATATTAAAGAGTTTTTATTTTTTTTTGAAGTGTTACGTCATACCTACCACGTTATCACATTTGGAAAAAATATACTAAGGATGAGTAAAAATTTTAGAGTGCCACATCATACTTGTCACATTGTCACATTCAGGAAAAGTGCACTAAGGAATTTTTAATTTTTTTGGAGTGTCACATTAATACCTGCCACATTGGAGTATCATACCATACTTGTCACACATTAAAAAAAAAAAAAAAAAACTTTCCCAATTAACTAGTGAGGGTATATCTATCAAATTAATACCCATTTAAGTTTAAAAAAAGACTTACTGATTATACACTACACTTAATAAGAATTCATCAATCAACTATTTAAAATGTGAGATCAAATGGTAAAGAAATCTCCAAAATAGGACTTTCCAATAAATTTTTCTTAAAAAAAAAAAAAAAAAAAAAAAAGTATATTTGAGGATTTTTTTGACTATTTACGGAAAAAAAGTACAAAAAGCATAAATAAAAGAAAATCTTTGAATTTTTTTTGAAAGACTTGCTGATTTTTTGGACTTTTTAAATAATATTTTACTTTTAGACTAATAGATTACCAAACGAGGTATTAGTTGTCATAAGGGTTTAGTGAGGCGAGATATCATATTTCAATTAATGAAATAACGTGAACCTGCTATAATAATCTAACTCTACTATTCTACTAATATTCTAATGTGTGGTAAAAATAAAAAATAAAAAATAAAAAATGTCAGTCCAATGTTGTGATTAAAGCCTTGTTCGGCAAGTGATTTTTTTAATCAAAACGTCATTAAAAAGTCAAAAGGTCAATAACCTATACTAAAAAGTCAAAATTTTTATTTTTTTTATTTTTTACATATTTTTTTGTAAAATGTCAAAAAGTCATCCCAAACATATTAGTTTTTTTTACATCATATTTTAGCTAAAAAGTCAAAAAATTACTAAAAAAGTCTGTTTCCAAACGAAGCCAATAATAAATTAGGACAAATTACATATACCCCTTCGAGGTTTAGCTAAACTACAAATACCCCATGGGGTTTGAGAAATTACAGATTTCTCCATGAAGGTTATATTTGTATAACAAGTTAGGGGCAATTTGTTATGAAAAAATAAACATCATGGGACAATTTGATATGAAAATATAAATCTCAAGGGAGAATCTGTAATTTCTCAAACTTTAAGAGGTATCTATAATTTAACTAAATCTCAAGGGGACATATGTAATTTGCCCTAAAAATATCTAGCGAGAAATGTGATTGATAAATAATCTCCATCACTGGTAAATTTTTATAGTTTTTTCACATCTTACATGTATTTACACAATAAACTTTGTGTATATATGTAATATTATATATATATATATATAATAATAATAATAATAATAATAATAATGATTATCATTATTTTCTAAAGATGGCGAATCTTATATATTTACATAGCATTAGTTGGGTAGATGCACCTAAATAATAATAATAATAAAAAAAAAATTCATATGTTAATATATAAAGTGGACTAAAATCATAAAAATTAATAGTAAAACATTTCAACGTAATCGTACATCTATTACATGGTATATTGGTATGTGGTCACTTTATTTATTTATTTATTTAAAATAATAATATGAATCTTAACATATTTCAAGTATTATAATTGAAGACAAGTTGTAATGTAGTGTTGTTGATAACCCGCTAATGAAAACGACAAAACTAAACGCGGAAAACTCCACACATATCCCCCCCCCCCCCTCTTTTTTTTTTTATTTATTAAAAACTTTCGTTCAAGTTTAAATTTTATACTAATTTGATCCAAAAAAGGGGGATAAAGAATAGACGCTTTACTCGAAAAATCTAGCTAAAACATAGCGAACTTTGAGGACTATGATCTTTGTCACAATCTATTTTACAAAAAAAATTTCTAAACAATAAATTATTTTTTGATTCTTAAGGTTGTATTTGAATTATGAATTTAAATAAAAATTTCAAATTTTTTTTAGTGAAATATAATTATATATTATTCATTTTTCACTTTTATTTATTTATTTATTTTAAATTGCTAACAAAATCCATGATCCAAATACTCTTTATAAAAGATAATGGCACAAACCAATTTTTTTAGTCTACATGATTATTTCTAAAACTAAGCAATTTAAATATTTGATCTCTATACAATTTTTAAATGAACTCGTATGATTTTAATAGATTTTGTATTAATTAATTCCAAAGGAAATAATCTCATTTGCACAATTAGACTTGTCCTTATTAATTAGAGTATGTAATAATAAAGATCAAATATCAAATCATGTATGGATTGTTTCAAAACAAATTCCATTTTTTTTTTCAGATTTGATATGATTATTTTAACAACTTAAAAGTACTAGTTCAAATGTTTTAATCAATAAAAATTAAGTTGAAATATCATATGAAACAACAATAACCAAATTAAAATACTTGGTCCAACATCATCATATAATTTTTCTACTTCATCCCCACTATGGTCGAGTAAAAAATTATTCCTTGGTCACAACACAAACTACTAGGTTAGATTTGATTTCGATTAATTATAATTACTTAATTTTTTTTTTAAAAAAAAATTCATATCTACTCTTGTTTTTGTTTTTTTTACTTTTGTAGCAAAGTGGATCACCATAAAATAAGACCTTAAGGTTAGGTTTGGCATCCCCTAAAAAAAGTCAAAAAATCAAAAAATCACTATATATCATATTTAAGTCACATCACCTCTCTATCACATCATTTCAAACTCAACTCATATTTCATAAAAAGTCAAAAACTGCACTTATTTCAAAATTTTCTAAATGACCATTCAAAAATTTATTGAAACAAAAATTAACGAAATTTTTTGAAATTACAAAAAAACACATTACTCTTAACTGAGCCACTATTCTTTTTTAAATTTTATATTTGCTCAGTTTTTAACTAAATAAAGCTATTTTTTTTTTACTTGACCAACATAGGCTTGGCTTGGGAAGTGGGTTGGCTTTTTGGCTTTTTTGACTATTTTAGCTTGGGCTAAAAAGTTTGGTTTGGGAAAGGCTTTTTGACTTTTTGATTTTTTTAATTTTTTTTGTGAGAGAAGAGTGTAATGATTATGGGTTGGATGTGATGTTTTGTTTTTTGTGGTTAAAATAGCCTATTTTATCTTTTGTGACTAAAATAGCCAAAAAAACCCCAACCCAACTTGCCAAACGGAGCCATAGGTTGGTTGGTTCAATGGTTGGATTTGAGTCTCCATTGTACTCGTTTTGGTAGGCTAAACATAGTTCTTAAAGGTTGATCATTTTTTGTTATTTATTTTTCAAACTGAATTTACTTTGGTAGGCTAAACAAAGTTCTAGTAATTTTACCAACAAATATCTAGTTGGCACCTTATTTCAGGGTTATTTGGAATAATTTAAACAAATATACTTTTTAACTTTTAAAAAAAAAAAATATACAAAAAGATAAAAAAAATAATATGATCAAAAATATATATATATATATATACTTTTTTTAATACATCCCAATATAATTTTCCTTACTTTGGGGTGGTGGAGGCCATGGGTCTAATGACCTACCCCGTCCAACCTAGCCCCGCTAATCCAATTTGATATTTTTAAGACTTAAGCCTTTGTTTGAAATGTGTATTGTCTTTTTAGCTTTTTAATTTTTTATTTTATTATTGTAACATAAGGTTAAAAAGTCTTGTTTGATATAAATTTTTTTAATTTTTGTAAAAAAAAATAATAATTATGATTTAAATATGACATTTTATTTTATTAATTTTTTAGCATATTTTATCTTTTTTTAATTAAAATAGTCCCAAAAAAAAAATCCATGCTAAAAAAAAAATGTTAGTTAATTTTTATAGTGGGTTTGGGGATAAGAAATTTTTGCTTAGCTTGGCTCCCGGCCTTGTTTAATTATAAAATATTTATTTTAGTATCATTTAAGACAAAAATAATCAATAATAAAATATAATAAACAATAATTCATTTCTACTGCGTTAAAGCATATAGGCTTGAATTATTATATTAGGCTCAAGCTTGAGATAACAGTTTAGGTTGTTTTGGAAATTAATTATTTTAGTTGTTTTTTTTTGATATTTTATAACCAAAAAAAAAGGTATACAAAAAATGGAAAAAAGAGTTGATTTTTTTGTATTGACGTTTTGAATTTTTTACAATTTTAACCTATTGTTAAAAAACAAGCTTTACATTTTTACTGTATAATACAAACCCAGCTCGAAACGATATTTGTCCATTGTTACTTTGAGGTTTATTTTAGAGTCAATTACACACCGTAATGTAATTTTTCAAAAATAATTACATATAATTGAATTTTTTTATATAAATATAACTAATATTTATTAAATTTATCATTAATTTTTTTAAAGAGTATGGCTTTCCTCCACTTCGTGATTGGACTGAAGGGTACTGTTAGGCCCGTTGGGGTCTATTACAAATTCCGTTTTGATAATCTAAATCTTAATTTGTATAACTCATCGAGTACTATATATCTGTAAAAAATCAAGTTGATCGGATATTGATAACTACATGATCAAATCAGTTTTGTATAAAAAAATAGACAACAAAAATATAAACAGTTGGCAAAAATCTAATTTAATCATGTAACTATCAATATCCGATCAACGTGATTTTTTACAGACATATAGTACTCAACAAGTTCTACATATTGCACAGTTCAAATTATCGAAATGGAACTCATGGTGGGCCGCCACGGGCCTAACAGCACCCTCTAGTCCGATCACGGACTGGAGGAAAGTCAATCCTTTTTTAAAATGCCACTGATACGACATTTTCCTTTTATTTTATGAACATGGTATTTATGTAAGGGTTTGACTTCTCTCAAATTATCATCTCAACGTAAGGGAGTATTTGGGCTTCATAGGCTTATTTTGAGATTGATTTCGGCGATTTAAACCGTTCACTTTTTAAGACTCGTTGAGTATAATATCCACGCAAAAAATAAAAATGATTGGATATCAGTAACTATATGTTTGAATTATATTTGTTTTAAAAAAATAGACGACAAATATAATTTTAAGAATAGTTATCTATTTTTTATAATATAAATTTGATTCAAACATATATTTACAGTTTCCTGATCATCTTGATTTTTATATAAAAATTCTACACTATAAATTCTAAAAAGTGAACGGTTCAAATAACTAAAATTGATCTAAAAATGAACTTAAAAAGCCCCACACTTTGTATTGAAATGCCAACTTGAAAAAAGGTAAACCATTCGTGTAACTTCAAGTAATAAAAATACTAAAGATACGAGGGATTTCATCCAAAAATTTTATCAAACACCCACATAAATATTAGACCTATATGAATGTGAAACTCATATTTATGTGAGTGTTTGATAATTTCTTTTGTATGAAAAATTATTAATTAATTCAAATACATCATGTGATTATACCCTGACTAATCACAAATCGCTATATAATCCTATTCCGAATTTACTTAACAACAAATCATAAACTCTTTACCAATGAAAACATACATAAAACAGTACGCGAAAATATTTCTAAGACCAACCAATTGCTTTTCCTCTAGCGTGGCTCATGAAAAAATAAGCTGCAAGCGTGCGTGCGCCGTCAACAGGAACAGCTACAGTGTTTGTCCGTACAGTGATGACAGTACCAACCGACTTTGCTTACGTAGGCGATCATTACACCACACCACAAGACAGTTAACGCCAGCACAGAGTACCCTCGGGCCAATCAGCGCTCGACAGCGTATCCTCGAAAAACTACCTGGTTTTCCAATACCACCGAATCCGAACATCCGAAGCCCCTTATCACTGACACGGTGGGTTTCACTTCCCATTCTATATATGCATATCCTTTTTCAGACAATCCTTGTTCACTCTCAACAATCTTCACCAAATTAGTATTCTCTTAAAAAAAAAAAAAAAAAAAAAAAAAAAAAATTCATTTTTATTTTCTGGAAATTGGGTTTTGTTTGGATTCCGAGAAAATGGGTAGAGGAAGGGTGCAGTTGAAGAGGATAGAGAACAAGATCAACAGACAAGTGACTTTCTCGAAGAGGAGAGGTGGGCTTCTGAAGAAAGCTCATGAGATCTCAGTTCTGTGTGATGCTGAAGTTGCTTTAATTGTCTTCTCCCACAAAGGGAAGCTCTTTGAGTACTCCACCGATTCTTCGTACGTTTTCTTTTTTTTCTCTTTCTCCCTCTACATTCTGATCAACATACACATATGTACATCTATATACGCAAATGTTTGATGCCGCGGGAAAACGTGAATAGCAGAAATTATAATAATCGGTTGAATTTTAAGATTACCAGAATTATATAAAAAAAAAAAGGAGAAATTTTCCGATTGGATTGTTATTATTAATCAAAAGATGTGGAGCCCTAAAACTTATAACTTTATTTATAAAAATAATAGAAATAGTAACAGTCTCAACAATATTAAAATAAAAATAGTAAGATGAAGAAATCTAGTTCAAAAGGAATTGAAGGTTAATCTTGGACGATAATTCTAATTAAACACTAAAATATATAATTTTAAAATTTTCATCTCCTTCAATATCTCTATATATATAGATCTTGTACTAAAAATTTGATGTTTTTTTTTTTTTTTGGTGGTAATTTTTTCATGTGGGTTTTATTTTGAATCTATATTTTTTTTTTGTTTTAATGTACACAAAATTTTTCTTTGGCTTCCCATGACTAGATATATCACTTATGAGTACGATTCTATTTTCTTTTTCAAGATATTTATCTAGATTTTTCGTTCATATAGGTTCTCCTTTTTAATAATTTTTAACATGGATATATGAGAATTTTTTTTCTCATGACGTTGGTTTGGTACATTTATTATAAAAACAAAAAATTAATTATCATGATGTTGGTTTTTCTTATTTGACATTGTTTTTGCAATAACAGTGCAATTTGTTATTGTCTAGCTTAATTATGATGTTTTTTGATGTATGTTAAATACTGTATATCTTTCTTATTATTAATAAAGTTTTCTTTTGCTGATAAAAAAAAATAATAGTGCAATTTGTCCCTGTTGATCAAGAGAGCAATCCGTGCTAGTCACAGTTTTATTGCATGTCTTTTGAATTTTGAATTATTATTTTCTCTTGGACATATTAAAATAATGGCATTTTATTATTTAATTATCATTCATGAGTCTTTTGATGGTTTTTGACCTTAACCCTGTTATTCAAATGATTTGATCTAAAGATCCAATTAAAAATCTGTGGTTGATGGTCATGTCTCTGATTAGTTTGGGCTGTTGAGGTAGTGATTACACGTCAGTTATTTTTGTGTCCAACTAAGGGTGTAATTTTCAAACTATTTACACTTTAAAGCACATGTTAGATAATAATCAGGTTATCTAATCCACATCAGATCATGTCTAATCCATATGCTGCACTGTGTTATTAACTACTAAGCATAATGAAATATTACGTTTTTGTTTTATAATCGGTAAGAGGGAAATATGAAATGAAAAACTACATAACACAGTGATAAGACTCAAATCCAAGCATCATGCTTGGCAAATGAGCACCTCAACCACTAGCTAGCCCAATTTTGTAGGCTGTATTTGGATTATGAATTTGGGTAAAGATTTGAAAAGAAAAAGCTAAATGACTATGTTTGAATTATGAATTTGAGTAGAGATTAACCTTGAAATATTACTTCTTGTGCCAAGAAAAAAAAATGAAGGCATATTTTTCTTTTCACTCTTATAAGTTATATGTTGTAGTGTAAATCCACTCAAACATGTCTCTTTCCTTGCAATTGACACATAAAACTCTAATAGATTTATGGGCAAATTGTGCCAGTAGTTTTTTTATTTTGGTATTGTCATTTTTGTTCTTATAATTTTATTTGACTTGATTTTGAACATGAATGTATGATTTTATTTTAATTTGGTCTAATTGATTATAATTCTTAACATTTTTTTTTTATGAAAAATACAAATATAAATGACATATGTCATATTTTTAGAATAAAATTATAAATTTACTAAACCTAGTGAGTTAAAATTCAACCAATTCAATGATTATTTTTCATCAAAAATACTAATTGCATTATCAATTAGACCAAATTGATATAAAATTTAAAATGAAGAGTCAAAATTGAGTGAATTGAAAGTGGAGGGATCGAAATGACACAAAGGGCAAAATGTAAAGACTATCAGTATAATTTGTCCTAGATTTAAATATCGGGCACACAATCAAAATAAAAATTGAATATGTATTGATTGATTTTAGATATCATTTTCCTTAAATGAATAACCAACTCACAAACCAGCCAGGGTGCCATGTGTCCTGGTCATGACGCTAAAGTGATCTCGGCTATGCCGAGGTTATCTCCGAAGATATCGAAATTCGGGATAAGCGGATAAGGGACGAGAGTCCTAGAATAGGAGAGCACTTTAGTTTGGGTAAAGATAAGACTCTTAGAGAGTTTATCCTAGTCTTACTGGGAGTCCAAGATTAGCAGTAATCCTAAGTCCATTGAAGCTAGGCTTCTATTGGGACTAGGATTGTGTTGGCTATAAAAGAGAGGCACCCCCATGGGTCTAAGGTACGCTTTTTAGGCTCTAAATAGTGAATTGAGCACTTTTTCTATCTTTGAGAGATAACTGACTTGATCATCGGAGTGACCCGGGTGGACAAACCACCGCCGAAATCTCTTCTTTCTGTTGCAGGTCGTTCAGGCTTAATTTATTCTGCCGGTGCTCTCCAGCTAAGTACAAGTTTGGCAGTGTGGTCGAAAATTGACACACACAATTTGGCGCTGTCTATAGGAAAGAAGGGCAAATAAATGGCCATCGACGGACAGAAAGAGAAGATTGGGGATGGCACTCCTATTGGGAGTAGGAAACCTGTTGACCTTGACGTCGAAGAAGACAACTGCAACGAAGAGACTCGTGATCAGAATCACGGAGGAAAGGACGTTGGCCAGGAAGGCGACGTACCAAAGAAAACAGACCAAAGCGGGTATTACAACGAGGACGACCTTCAGGTATGGAAGGATAGGTGCCTATGGAGGGACGATGAGGTAAAGGGAATGGTGAACAAATTGGCGGACTTGCAAACGGATGTCAATTTCATGATGCAGAACAACGTCATGCAGTCACCGTTCCCGTTACAAGATACACCGATTCCAATGGCCAAGAGAGATACCCGACAAGATAGGCAGAAAATAGTCCCTACAGTCCCCCAGCACACCAAGAGCGAAAAATACTCTCACCGGCCTTCAAGGGAGGTCGGACGAGGAGAGTCGAGAAGGGAAGAATCTCGAAGGACACATCGCACCAAGGAAGCAGACCCCAAAGAACACCGGCATGTTCAGAGGCAGGAGTTGTGCTTCGACGCAACTAATGGAGAAAGGTCGAAGAGGGCTCACAATGAAGCTGAGAGTAGTGCACCTAAAAGGCTGAAGTCAGGAAATAGCCAAGCTCCTGGTCGGACCAAGGAGGACATAAGGGATTACCTACAGAGGAGGCAACAAGATGCCGAGGTAACCTCCCCGGTCAAGCCGAGAACTCCATTTTTGGTAGAATTGGACAAATTCGAAGCCCCGAAGAGGTTTAGCATGCCGAGATTTCAGATCTACGACGGGAAGTCAGACCACAACTTTCACGTCGGTTTGTACTTGAACTCGATGGCGTTATATACCGGGAACGAGCCGTTGCTTTGTAAGGTGTTCCCCTCATCTTTTAGAGAAATTGCATCAGACTGGTTTCACAAGTTGTCGAAAAGAACTATGAAAACCTGGGAAGGCCTGGCCGAGATGTTTGTGGCCAGGTTCGTGACAAACAAACTAAAGCCATTAAGGGTGAATGCCCTGATGGCTCTGAAAATTGGCGAGGACGAAAGCCTGAGGACCTATGCCAAAAGGTACTATGAGTTATTCAATTCAACCGGATACCAAAATGAAACCAAGAGGTGGCGGTCGAATCATTTAAGAATGGCCTAAAAGTTAATTGTTTGCTTCGAAAATCATTGGCAAAAACACTGCCAAAAAGTATGGAGGAACTAATGGCCAGAATAGAGAAGTACGCCAGGGCCAAGGAGGATACGCCAGGAACAAAGGTGCCGAAACCAGAGAAGAAAAACGGCTTGCCGAAGTGAGGCCAAGGTGATGGTGGCTACAATAAACCATAAATCGGATTAAGGGCTGCTTAGGCAGTCACAACCGTATTCCGAATTCCGGTTTACAAAGTCTTGGAGAAAATCCGTAATCAGCCCTACCACAGAGCCCCAGGAAGGGTACCAGGCGAGTTTATGGGAAGAAGCCTTGACAAGCACTGTGCTTACCATAATGAAGCTGGACATTTGACTCTAGAGTGAAGAGCCCTGAAGACACATCTGGAAGACCTGGTAAGACATGGCCATTTAAGGGATATGGTAGATGAAGGCAGAACAAGGAAAGGGCAGGCAAGACTGCCCCAGGCACCAACAGCACCACCCCCACCAGCACCACAACCACAAGTAGGCAGACCTCGAGTAATCAATGTGATCCACTCAAAGGTGAATGAGAATGAGATAAGGGGGGAAACCCAAAAGGTAAATCACCTGCAACATATATATCAGGACGGGAAAAAGAGATCTAGGGCAGGCGAGAGCCAAGGACCAGTGGTGTCCTTTACTGAGGAAGACCTGGAGATAGTGCAGCATCCACACAACGATACCTTGGTAATATCCCTCCAGATTGGAGAGTGCCAAGTGAAGCGCATCTTAGTCGACCAGGGCAGCTCTTGTGACATCATATATGTCAGGTGTTACAAGGAGCTTGGCCTTCACCAAGATGACTTGGAACAGTCCAACGGCCCAATGGTTTGGTTCAATGGAATGCCGACATGGCCCCTGGGAGCAGCAAGCTTAGAAGTGCAGGCTGGCACCAAGAGGGTGAAGACAAAGTTCACCATAATTGACACCCCCTCCCCTTACAATGCAAATTTGAGAAGACCATGGTTGCATGTAATGGGGGATGTTCCCTCAACATTGCACTAGCTGCTGCGATTCCCAACAGAGCATGCGATAAAGGAGGTTAGAGAGGATCAAGTGCAGGTAAAGAATTGCTCCATGGCAGCAATGAAATCTACCTACAACATTCGGGAAGCAAAACTAGTAGAGGTTGAGGATGAAGACATGGAAGTCTTGGAGGACGTCGGCAAAGAGCCAGCTGAGAAGAGTGAGGAAGCCCTGAAGAAAGTCCTTGTCCAGCATGGGGACGAAGAACGCTTCTTCCTTCTCAGCTCGGGCTTGGCCGAGGAAGAAGAAAAAGAATTGGAGGCGTTCTTGAGAACGAACATTGAGGTGTTTGCCTGGACGCCTTACGAGATGCCTGGCATTGACCCCGAGGTCACTTGCCACAGACTGAATGTGGGCAGGTCAGCCAAACCTGTAATCCAACGAGCCAGAAGGCCGACGTTGACGCACGTTGAGGCAATAGAAGAAGAAGTGGACAGACTTCTGGAGGCCAGAGCCATTCAGGAGGTAAGTTACCCGACATGGCTATCAAATACGGTTGTTGTGAAGAAAAATAATAGAAAGTGGAGGGTCTGTGTGGACTTCACTAGCCTGAACAAGGCTTGTCCTAAAGACAACTTCCCATTACCCAAGATTGACCAACTAGTGGATGCCACTTCAGGGTATGAAATGATGAGCTTCCTGGATGCTTATAGGGGTACCATCAGATAGCTATGTACCCACCAGATGAGGAGAAGACTGCGTTTATTACCCCAAAAAAGCTATATTGCTACAGAGTGATGCCTTTTGGGTTGAAAAATATAGGAGCAACTTACCAGAGATTGGTAACCAAAATGTTCAGACATCTAATTGGCAGAACAATGGAAGTTTACATCGATGACATGGTCGTGAAGACCAAGGAACCTCAAGGTCATCTGGCCAACCTAAAGCAATCTTTGACATCCTTAAAACATATCGGCTCCGACTCAATGCATTGAAGTGTGCATTTGGAGTTGGGTCTGGTAAGTTCTTTGGATATTTGGTAACTAGAAGGGGCATTAAGGCAAGCCCAGATCAGATCAAGGCTATCCTAGAACTGAAGAGCCCAACATCGGTAAAACAAGTGCAGATATTGACTAGAAGGACTGCAGCCCTGAACAGATTCATAAGTAGAAGTTCTGATAAATGTAAGCCTTTCTTCAACTTAGTAAAGAAAGCCACAGACTTCTTATGGACCGACGAATGCAAAGCGCCGCCTTGACCGACTTAAGGAAGTATTTGACCACAGCTCCGGTTCTCTCAAATCCAGTACCTGGAGAGGAGCTGTTCTTATACTTGGCAGTTTCAGAACATACAGTAAGTGCAGTGGTAATCCGAGAAGAAAAGAGAGAACAAAGGGCTGTTTACTATGTAAGTAAAACGCTTGCAGATGCAGAAACCATATATCTACCCTTAGAGAAGTTAACACTGGCTTTAGTAATGGCTTTCAAGAAACTGAATCATTACTTTCAAGCCCACAAAATTGTAGTGTTAACTGAACACCCCTTGAAATCCTTGTTACAACAAGGAGATCTGACAGGCAGAATAGCCAGATGGGCAGTGACCTTAGGCCAATATGACTTGGAATTCAAACCCAGAACAACAATCAAAGGCCAAGTTTTGGCTGACTTCGTGGCCGAGTTCACACCAGGTTCGATCACACATCGGGCTTCATTGAGCCAAGGTGTGCGATGTCCAAGTGTGCAAGAAAAAACTCAGCAGGGAACAACAAAGCAAAGGAACAAAGAGAAACTCAGGCCCTGCAGTATTTACATCAGCGACTCCTTCTGGTTGTATATGGATGAGAGTTCAAACCAACAAGAAGCGGGGGCAAGAGTAGTACTAGTATCGCCAGATGGGTAGATACTGGAACAATCCATTCGTTTGGGGTTTAAGACCTCAAACAATGAAGCAGAGTATGAAGCGCTGATCGCAAGACTATAGCTGGCAGCAGCCATGGAAGCTGACGAGGTAATAATCTTTTGTGACTCCCAACTTATAGTCAATCAGGCAATAGGGAAATTTGCAACCCGAGATGAACGGATGTCGGCCTACGCAAAGGAAGTAGGCAGACTGGTAGCCTTATTTCAAAATTGCCGGCTACAGCAGGTAAGCCGAGATGACAATAGCAATGCCGATGCTTTGGCCAACCTGGCTAGTGCAATGAAGCCTGGTGAGGCAAGAACAATAATGGTTGACTACTTGTCAGGTCCAAGCATAGAACCACTGAGCACAAAGCATGAAGCAATGTGTGTGGAGATAGGACCAAGTTGGATGGATACAATAGTAGCATTCCTTAAAGAAAGAAAATTGTTAGACGACCGTAAAGAAGTGCACAAAATTAGATTGAAGTCGGCAAGATTCAGTTTGACTGTAGAAGGCCATCTCTACAGAAGATCCTTTACTGGACCCCTTCTGAGATGTATGCATCCTGCACAGGTTGAAGACTTTTTGTACGAAATACATGAAGGAGTATGTGGAAGCCACGCTAGGGGAAGGTCACTTGCTCATAAGGCCACTACACAGGGGTATTGGTGGCCTTACATGCTGAAAGATGCTGAAACCTATGTCAAGAAGTGTGAGAAGTGCCAAAGGTTTGCACCCATGATACACCAACCAACAGCATACTTAAACTTAGTGTCCAGTCTTTGGCCATTTGCCTAATGGGGCATGGATCTTGTTGGAAAACTGCCCCAAGCAACTAGACAAGGGAAGTACCTGTTGGTAGCAACAGATTATTTCACCAAGTGGGTAGAGGCTGAATCTTTTACCAAGATTCGGGACGTTGATTTGAAGAACTTCATATGAAAGAACATCATTACCAAGTTTAGAATCCCAAGAGCAATAATAGTTGACAATGGCACACAGTTTGACAGTAAGCTAATCAAGAGCTTCTGTGTAAAGTTTAAAATCAAGAATTATTTTTTCACCCTAAGTTTTTCTCAAAGCAATGGACAAGCAGAAACATCCAACAAAGTCATCTTGGATGGGATTAAGAAGAGGCTGCAAGCAGCAAAGGAAAAGTGGGTGAATGAACTGTCAAGTGTACTCTGGGCATATCAGACTATGTCGAGAAGATCAACTGGGAAATCCCCATTTGCCATGGCTTATGGCACAAAAGCAGTCATTCCTCTAGAGGTTGGCATCCCAAGGATCAGAACCCAGGGAGTAGAGAATGGAACTAATGATGTATTTATAGGCCGAGATCTGGATCTGCTAGAAAAGAGAAGGGAGAAAGCAGTAATTCAGCTAGGAGCATACCAGCAGCAGCTTGCTAGGGCTTATAATAAAAAGGTGAACCCGCGAGAGTTCCAAGTTGGTGACCTCGTCTTGAGAAAGGTCGTCGGCAACAAGAAGGATCCCAGAGAGGGCAAGCTTGGCCCGAATTGGGAGGGACCCTATAAAATCATCTCGGTCTTGGGCAATGGGGCATATCGGTTTGAGGACTGTGAAGGCAAAGAATTGTCAAGACCCTGGAATACTTGCAATCTAAAGTTTTTTTACCACTAGATTTTCTCGTTTTCTAAGATTTCTTTTTATCTTGTTATTAGCAGAAGTAATAAAGTTTTAGCTTGATCTTTAAACTTGTGTAGTGTGATTGACCAAATACTTGACGATGTTTCTAAGCGAAACATGACGAATAACTTAGACTTATCATATGGCAGAGTAGAGCTTTTACTTGCATATAATAGAGTTGAACTAAGTTGGCGATGTTTCTAAGCGAAACATGACGAATAACTTAGACTTATTATATGGCAGAGTAGAACTTTTACTTGCATATAATAGAGTTGAACTAAGTTGGCGATGTTTCTAAGCGAGACATGACGAATAACTTAGACTTATTATATGGCAGAGTAGAACTTTTACATGCATATAATAAAGTTGAACTAAGTTAGGGTAACCTAGACTTGTTATATTGATAGAATCAAACTCAGATTGGAACTAAGTACATATTAGTCAGATTAACAAAGAAGCCGAGGTTGTTTACCTCGGCCAGTCTTTATTTGAATATGACCTCTGCAACAAGGTCACAGCCCCAGGCTTAAATGAGAACCCAAGTGAAACTTAGGTTCATATTAGGGGACAGAGGACTGGAAAATGATACTTGGAAGATTGGTTTAACACTTGTTGAAATTTGAGAAAAATTCACAAGTCGAAGTTTAAGCCGAGGTCATGTTTACACTTGTTGAAATTTGAGAAAAATTTACAAGTTAAAGTTAAACCGAGGTCATGTTTAACATTTGTTGAAATTTGAGAAAAATTTACAAGTTGAAATTAACCGAGGTCATGTTTAACACATGTTGAAATTTAAGAAAAATTTACAAATTGAAGTTAAACTGTGGTCATGGTTAAACACTTGTTGAAATTTTTTAGAAAAATTTACAAGTTGAAGTTAAACTAAGGTTGTAATGAAGGAAGTACTTATGTACTTACCAAGATAAAAACGTCTATTTTTTATCGAGGGACATCACCTCAAGAAGATTGCACAGACTAAGGTATATGTTGAAGACATCCAAATTATTCTGAGTATAGAGTCATATAAAGAAGACAAACATACAAGCATTCAAAAGAGGAAATTGTATTTACATTCAAAAGAAAGGCACATCGTCCACATGGAGAGCTTACATTGTTTCAAAGAAAGAAGAAAGTACAAGGTACAGAAAAAAGAGAAAACATCAAACTAAGACTCTTCGGCGTCTCTGGCTGGTTGGGTCTGGAGTTCGGAAGACTGCTAAGAAGACATTTCGGCGGCCTTTTCAGCTGCGAGCTCGACATCGACTTCTTAAAGAGTTTGGTCAAGGCTCTTGTCGGCAATAGGCGAGTTTGAGGTTACCTTCTCAGGAGGAGCGTCTTTGGAGACCTCATATTTCTCATCCTGAGTCAAGTCCAGGACTTGCTCATTTAGAGTAGGGAATTTGGCCCTAGCAGCTTCCTTCGTCTTCCTGACCAAAGCTTCCTCCTCAGACTTAGAATCGTTTTCGGATTTTCTTGGAGTAGAGGGGAATGGCAAGGGGAGGTCACCGGCATTCTTGAGGGGGGAGTCCTCGGGGACATCTAGCTTTTTTAGGACAGCCATCCAACCATGGGTGAAACCCTTGTTGCATGCTTACCTCACTGGCTTCTTGTAGTCTTCCCTGACGTCGGCCGCCCCCTCAGCGTACGCCTTTTCATCAGCAGCCTTAATCTCGGCCTCTTTGGTGGCCAAGGCAGCTTGAAGCTCCTTTTGGGCCTTGACCATCTTTTCTTCGGTCTCGTTCTTTTCGGCCGTAAGGACCTTGGCAATGGCCTCGGCAGCATCAGCCTTTTCCTTGGCTTGATCCTTAGCTTTAATGGCTGCCGCGACCTGGTCGGATAAAGTTTTCATCTTGGCCTCAGTCTTTTTGATGGTCTTTTGCAAACCAGAGACCTCCCTAATCTTGTCGGCCAACTCCTTCCTCATTTCAAAAGCTTGTATTGAGAAGGAGTGGGCGTGCTGGATCGCTTGAAAGAAAATGGACAGAACAAAAGTTAGTAGAAGTTCTAAAAGTATGAAAGAATAACGAAAGAAAAATACCAAGTGTAAGGAACTTACTTGAACGGAATGCTGCAGCATTAAAGCAAAATTTTCGTATTCGCTCATCTTGGCGTTACGATTAAGAACTTCGGGCAGAAGCAAGGCGGTGGAGAGGACAACGTCGACCTCAATGTCGTCGGCGCTATCACCAGCCTTAACTGGCTTGTCATCAATGGTGATCGGAGGGGCCCATGGGGCATCTGGCTTCATTGGCCCCGAGGTTGTGGCCGACTCAGACCTTGGCCTTTTTGACCGAGTGGATTGGGATGGTTCGGCCTCGGCGGGCCTCTTCTCGGCGACGAAAGTGGTCTTTTCACTCTCAGCCAATTTTGAAATTGGCAAGGTGTCCTCAGTATCAATCTGAGTCACCGTTGCCTTTGGCTGAGCCTTCATCAGTCTTTTTTTTTTCGGCTTTGGTTGAGGTTGAAATGATGCTGGTTGAGCGTCAACGGTGGTAGGGATATTGGCCAAAAGATCCTCTGTGACTGTTTTTTTGTGGCCTATCTCAGCGGCAATTGCAGTTCGACGTCTTTGTCGACGTTGAGAGGGAGGAATCAGATATGGAGTCGAAGTTGATGGTAGCTCAGCTGGATCAGAGGTTGATCCCTGATCTGGCCGAGATGATGAAGTTGTCGGAGGTGTAGTGGCAGACGGAGGAGACTTGCTCTTCTTTTTCTTCGGAATGTCGGGAAGAACCGACTTGTAAGTCAGGATGAAGTTGAGCAGTAAGCGGGCTCTCCGCTTGTAAACTAGCAGGTCTAACAGCTTTTTCAAGCCTGGACCGGGAAAAAAGACTTGCGAAAATCCTTTGCCGGCTGGGGAAGAGCTGCATGGAAAACAAACGTTAGAATGAATAAAAGAGCAAAGTATTGAAGACTTTGAAAAGAAGTAGGTATAAACACTTGGCTCTTACCATTACCCTCTACGAAAACTGTTCGGCTAAGTGGGTAGAGGTGGAGGTCCTCATCTGGAGTGAACTCCCAGTTCTTCGAGACAATGAAATAAGCATCTCCAGCTCCCTTGTTGGAGTCTGGGAGGTTGGCAACAATTTTGTATTCAGTGGACCTCGGTTTAAGGTAGTAAATGTAGCCTTTTTCTAATTTAAGGCCACACATGGTGTAGCAATACTGGATATCGGCTAAAGTTACCCTAGCATTCTCTTGTTTGGCTAAGGCTATTATACCGTTGATAACTCGGTAAGAGTTAATGGTAAGCTGCATTAAGTTCAATTTATAGTAATGAAGGATTTCTTGGAAAATGATGTCGAGTGGGAGCCTAAGTTCACACTCTATGAAAGCTACAACGGGGAAGGGCATATAATCGATTGTAGGCATGATGGAGTCGTCCTCCCCAGCCAACCTCAGATGGACGTCGGCTGGGATGGAAAACTCCCGCCTGAAATATTCCAACTTGGTTGGGGTATCTACCCTATGCTTCCACATACCCATGATATCGGCTTAGGGGGAGAGTATTGGATTTCAGAAGGAAGTGTTTTATAGAGGTCTGAAATACCTCGACTAAAACCTAAATATGTACTATGGTAAAAATTTGTATGGATCTAAGGGGAATTTGTGCCAGTTCTTCCTAAGGTTTGTAAATTCTATAGACAAATCCCAAACCTAGGTCTAGGCAAACAAGGATTGAAGGCAAGAATCTGGAAAAAACACAGAAAAAAAATAAGAATGCGATTCAGAGTCAAGAACATTGATGAATCGTCAAGAACACAATGGTAAAGCTTGTGTAGGTATGTGAAGCCAAGAACAGTGGCAAAAATCAATAGATATGGAAGCAATGTGAGTATTCAAGAAAGGATTGGGCAAAAAACAGAATCACGAAGTAAACATGCTCAAGCACATGGTGGAAATCGAGGTACAGATTAAACGATCAGAGACATGAGCAAGTTCGCAAATATGACAGAGTTCAAAGTAAATCAAGAACTGAAACCCGGAGGAACAGTAGCTTACTAGGGGAGTGAAGCCGGTGTTGATTACGCCGGAGTTAGGTGACGGTTGCAATCAGAAAAGATCAGTGAAAGCTTCACCGGAGGAGAAGAATGAGAGTGGTTGCAAAGCTTGAAGGCTTGAAACAAATGGCAAATTAGAGAGAGAGAGAGAGAGTTTGCACGAAGATGATGGTGGAAAAAGTGAAGGGACGGAGAGAGAGAATTGATTTTGATCAAACGTGGAGAATGGTGGCAAAATACCATCAATGTGCCTAGGACAACGTGCCTGACAGACGGCGCACGCACGAGTGATGCGACTTGATGGCGCGTGTCGGGTACGGCTCAGTAGGAGAAGGACGCGTGGCAAAAACGGTTGAAATATTGTACGTGACAGCTCACACGCGTGATAAAACTCTTAGAGTTCTTGATTTAATGAAGCAAAAACCTCGGCAACGGGGCGATCTCGGCTCAATAAACTTGAACGGATTTGGTTAGTGGTTTTAAAGGCATTGGTGCAAACACGCAAAAGAGTTTATCATATGGGAACCAATGTATGGCAACCTTGGAAGAAAAAATAAGGCAAGATAGCCGATGTATTATGGGTTTAAAAAGGTATAAGTTCCATCACCTTAGGATGCCGAGGTAATAGAACCTAGGGGGCAGTTGTAGGGACATAAATTTTGAATGATGATACGTGGCTGAGGTGTCACCGGAGTGCCAACCAGGGTGCCACGTGTCCTAGTCATGACGTCGAAATGATCTCGGCTAGGCTGAGGTTATCTCCGAAAATATCGAAATTCGGGATAAGCAGATAAGGGACGAGAGTCCTAGAATGGGAGAGGACTTCAGTTTGGGTAAAGCTAAGACTCTTAGAGAGTTTATCCTAGTCTTATTGGGAGTCCAAGATTAGCAGTAATCCTAAGTCCATTGAAGCTAGGCTTTTATTGGGACTAGGATTGTATTGGCTATAAAAGAGAGGCATCTCCATGGGTCTAAGGTACGCTTTTTAGGCTCTGAATAGTGAATTGAGCACTTTTTCTATATTTGAGAGACAACTGACTTGGTCATCGGAATGCCCCTGGGTGGACGAACTACCGCTGGAATCTCTTCTTGCTGTTGCAGGTTGTTCGGGCTTAATCTATTCTACCGGTGCTCTCCAGCTAAGTATTAGTTTGGCAGTGTGGTCGGAAATTGACACACACACTCTCAATCTCACTATTTAAAATCTTCTCAATCAGTAGTCTTATAACTACATGCACATATAATTTGTCTTAACTTTGGATGTAATATATATTTGGACAAACTGTTGTGAAGTAAGCCTGATACACGGTCCTAGCTAGAAGCTGGAAACTAGGGTGTTGCAAATTCAACCATGGTTGTTCATGCACTATTGTCTTGAGGGTTGGAGAATTCAATTTGTATTTGAATTCTTGTCTTTCATGTTGTTTGTTTACATTGTTAGGTTTATCTATATATATATATATATATATCACCATTGTAAGTGAGTGTTCTAAGTGTGGGATTTGAAGTACAAACAAGAGAGAATATACAAGAGAGTGAGAGTTAGAGAGAAAGGTGCATTTTTTATCCTTTGTATTTGTTTCATAATTTTGTGAGTGAATAAAGATAGTGTTTTGCTCATCTCTCTGAGTGTGTTTTGTGTTGGTGGGAGTGGACTTCAAACAACTTATGATTGTTCAAAACAAACACAGAGATGCTTTCGAGCTACAAACAACTCTTATTACACTCACAATAATTTTTCAAACAAAACAAGGAGAACTCTCTCTCTCTCTCTCACACACACACACTCTCTCTCTCTCTCTCTCACACACACACACAGAGATTAAAGTGATTATATATAGATAAACTTAACAATATAAACACACAATGGGAATTCTGTTGTCTAAATTGTAACGAAATTAAATAAAATAAACCAACAGATTTATATTTAATTAAATTGATTTACAGAATAAGAAATCACGGGATTAGATCATACAACATAATGAACATAAATACATATAACAAAATCTTAAAGAAAAGAAAACAAACTGAAACCTGTGTGATACCAAAGTCTCTTTAAAACAGCTTTGCCGCCTCACCGTGGGTGCTAAAGGTATGTCAATGTCTGTCTCCCAAGATATGATGGTATAGACCCGCTAACACAGAAGTACTTTCTGTTTAATTCCGGCAAACGGATAAGGATAACGCTTTCTCACACAAGAAGAATATACTATAGGAGTAGACTGATTATAATCTGAGAGCAAAAGAATTCTGTGTTGAAACCAAGGAAGATGACATCCTTTTATACACAATAGGGAGCTCCGGCGAACGGACAATGACAACACTCTCTCACACAGGAAGAATGTACTATAGGAGTAGACTGATTATAATCTAAGAGCAAAAGAATTTTGTGACAAATGCAATCCATTACTCCTACAAAACTGATGAAAAATAAGTGTGTGAGTTACAAACTCTATATACACATGTGTGTGCAGCCCATTACTCTTGTAAAACTGATGAGGAATAAGTGTGTGAGTTACACACTCTATATACACATGTGTGTATATTTACAGCCACCAAACCTAGCCAAAAAAGATTAAGTTGGTGGACCATCAATCCAGTTCAATCCAAATCTAACCCATTCCAGCAAGTCTCAAGATCCACGGATCATGAACCCAACCCGGGCGGCGCACCCGCGTGGCAATTTTTGCATAACTAACTTGGACCATAATTTTGGCCCAAGCCTATCATTCCTTGAAGCATCCATAACTCATTTCCTTTGAAAAATTTGGATGCCCCAAAGGGCATCAAAATCTTAAAGTTTAAACACCCATCAATGCTTTCCTGTACAATCAATGTGGGATTGATAGTTATACACAATTCCCAATACTTCATTCATGATAATTTCTCATTCAATTCTTAATGATTTTTAGTCATTCTTTTTGTAGAATAAAATTTTTATTATAAAGAATCTAAACTCATTTGATCTCACCTCAACCGGTGGTTGAGACCTACTTTAATTTTACATTAAAGTCACCATAAAACTATTTTTTTCAACAAATTCTACTACACAATTTCTTAAAAAACTTTATAAATTAAAAGCCCATAATTTTTTTATTTTTTTTAAAAAAATATGTTAATTGATGTTTCTAGTTTAGAAACCGTTTTTAACCTGGTTTTTAAAGCTATATTTTGTACTTTTATTTGCAGTTTTTTTTTTCAATATAATAAATGCTCATAATTTTTTGAAAAATATGTAAATTAATGTTATCTAAAATAATGCTGATAAAGATATTTAAAAAAAAAAATTTAAAAACTGCTGCTGAAAGCCTAAAAAAGCTGCTTCTAAATGAGTAAGGTTTTCTTTTTTTCATTCTTCTTTTTCCCCCCGCTTGGCATTAAAGCATATTCTTCTTTCTACTTTTTGTTTTACTTCAACTCTCTTGACATTAAAAAGTTTAAAGACAACTGTGTGGGTCCGGAGATGCTGCCATCACAACACCGTGCTATGACAACAAAACAACATCGTTTATGGTCAGAAAAAAGAGAAAGTCTACATCTACTTAAATTTTTTTTTTTTTTTTCTTTTTTTTTTTATTTTTTTTTTTATAGTTAAGGAGTTGTTTGAAATGATTTAAATAAATATATTTTTTATTTTTTATAGAAAGATGTACAGAAAAGTAGAGAGATGATATGATGAAAAAAAATAAAAAAATAGATTATTTTTGAATTGACAAACTTAACCTAAATTTTAAAAGCAAATCAACGTCCATATAGAAACCCTTGATCAAATGGAACTAAAATTGTGCGAGTTAAAGATTGTTTCATATAAAACGTAAATGAATACAAGGCTCAATGCAATGTTTATTTTACAATTAACTTTGCAATATATTTTTAGAGGATCCAAACTCCAAAATATTGCACAATTGTATGTTGATTAAAGAAAATCCCATTGTTAGTCCCTGCTGGTTTTCATACATTTTCTCAAATTAATTATACAATTGAAGCACTATAATCCTTACTAAGGAACAAAGGCAACTTTTATTTTTTTCTCTTATGTAACAGCATGGAGAAAATCCTAGAGCGATATGAAAGATATTCTTATGTTGAGAGACAGCTAATTAATGCTCCACAGACCCCGGTACGTGCTTCAATTATTCATATATCTATTATTCTTGATAATCCATTATTCATTATTCGTGGATTAATAAGCGCAGTTATCATAAGGATGAGTGAACACAACTTGATATATATTTTATCATTTCTATTTAAGTGGTCTTATTAATCGGGGGCCATCAAGTGCAATGTCATAGCGGTAATTTGGGAATACTGAATAATTTCTCATTATTCTTTTAGTTATCAAATATTCTATTTTTCCCTAAATACTCAGGTTCAAATACCCATGGCCATAATTAAATGTTTTGTTAAGAATCGTGTTATGAACACATAAATTGATTATAAAATTGGACACCAAATGTACAACAATGGATCAGATTTAACAAAATTTGTTATTGTGTTTGGTTTTATAATTGATTTATTTGTTCGCAGACTTATTATCTGTTTCCTTATTCACATATTTTTGTAATCATATATTGTTTTTTAACAGGGAAACTGGTCCCTGGAATGCACCAGACTTAGGGCTAAGATTGAGCTTTTACAAAGAAATCATAGGTGAGAAACTTGTTACATGAAATAAATTAATACCAAAGAATTAAAGATTAGCAATTTTATTAATATTTCTTTCAGACACTATGTGGGGGAAGATCTGGACTCTCTAAGTCTGAAAGAGCTCCAAAATTTGGAGCACCAGCTTGACACTGCTCTCAAACACATTCGGACCAGAAAAGTATGCCATTTATTATTGCTCTTTATTCAAATAGTATTTTTATAGATGATAAATAGATTTTTACCACTTGACACAAAGATAATGGTGTCTATATTAATAAATTTATATGTGAACAAAACAATATTAGATCATGAATACCAAAAGTTAGATCGATCTAACATTGATAGTAACTCGATAGATCACATTGGTCTGAAAAATAATTAACGGAAATCATAGTTTTGAAAGTAGTCTGTTAGTTATTTTTCAAACAAATTCAATCTGATCGAGAGACTCTCAATGTCCAATCGACTTATTTTTGGTATGCATGATCTCCTTAGAGAGCCTTACAAAATGAATAGTTTGAATTATCAAGATAGACCCAAAATGATTCTACAATGTGTTGTGCTGGGCTGGACCGTTTAGTTGAGGATCCAATAGGGGTGGGTTAAGTTAATTGAATCTTGACACCTGAAATTTCTTCCACTGCAGAACCAACTCATGCATGAATCAATTTCAGAGCTTCAGAAAAAGGTAAAGCCTTTTGGTGCCATGGTTCTAAAACTGTTATCTGAATTTATGACTACTCAAGAACAAAATGATCAATACAGCTAATCTCCATTTACAAGGACCCAGAGACAATACATCCCATTATACGAGAAGTTATATAATAGGATCTGACCTATCACGTGACTATGTGTCCATTTCATAATAGTGAGACATAACTTTTTATGTAAAATATAGGAAAAAAGTGAGAACAAATAGTTACACGTCTATCTATAATTGAAAAGACATACCACATATGATATAGTTCAGACCTATTAAAAATTATCTTTGATTATATTGATAGGATTGAAAATCACATGTATTGTCTAATTTGAAATAATTGATTCATAGCCAATTCCTACCTAATATGGCCAACTCGGCTCCTATGAAGGTTTTTTTATTTTTTTATTTTAAGCTAATGGTTTGAATTTTTTATAATTATGACACTTGATGATTACTAATACATATCTTTCGATACTCTCAATAATACTTACCACATTTTATACTGATTGTTTCCAATACCATTATATAAAATCTCCATTAGTCTTTTGTAGAATTTGTATGAATGTATCACTTTTCATCAATAAATTTTTCTTTTGCTGAGAATAATAATAGCTAAGTAAATAAATAAAGTGGGTATTTGCTCACATCTCATTTTCTCATTCTGTTCTTTTGACAGGAAAAGGCAATACAGGAACAAAACAACATGCTGGTAAAGAAGGTGATGATGAGCTTCCTTATGTTAGGCATGCATGCAAAAACTATGTTAGCAGTAATTTTATGGGCATAGAATCTGACACAAATATCTTAATATGCTGTGCCTTATGTGAGAGGATTGTGTCTTATTTCGTGTTGAGATATTGTAAACTTCAAATTTTTAATATTTCTTTCATAAATGCTCTATTTCACCAATTTTTGGTTGACATTTTGCATCATCGCTTACTTTTTCTTTTTGCTTTTTTTATGCTGATGAAGGTCTTTAGGACTTTGCTTCTCTGAGTACATGTAGTCCTTCCAATGTATATATATATATCAGATAATTACAGAGCTTTAAGCCCAAAAGAAGGCCTCATCAAGTGGCAATGGGGAATAAAAATAAAAAAGAATAATATCTTGCCACATACGCGACAAACAAAAAATGGTGAAAAAAGAAACCAGTGACAATTTTTTTTTTTTTTTTTTTACAACAATTTTTTTTGATCATAAAAGACAAGTAATACATTGCATTGCCCTATATCTTTATCTACATAGCCTTAGGATCAAAATAGAGAAATAATCAAAATATATCAGTTGCTGTTTTGATTAGTGTGCAACCATTTATAGATTGTTGTGAATTGTGTTTTGGATTTTGCAAATATAGATCAAGGAGAAAGAGAAAGAGAAGACAATAGCAGAGCAGTCTCAATGGGAGCAGCAATACCATTGCCCAAATTCATCATCATTTTTACTTCCACAGCAACTTCCCTGCCTCAACATTGGGTAATCTCTTCTCTCTTCAACAACGTAAACAATAATAAAATGCTAAGATAAGGAGAAGAGTCGTATGTTAGGTATTCTGACAATAAGCACGTAAAAAACGTGAAAGTTTTCATCCGAATCCATATGAACAATAACTTAGATTTCTAGTCTTTCTTTTATTATTTTGAACAGTCGTATGGATGTTATGTTTCTTGCTCGTGTTTGTTTCTAGTTTTTCTTTTGTTTTTTTGGAGTTTGTTATATAGTTGTGTTTGTTTGTAAAGCTTTTGCAGTAATGCTATATATACAAAACCTATGTACAAATTTTCATATGGATCGATGTGACACTTTCTTTTCTTATCATTCTATAACAAAATCCCAATTATTTTGATTCACAATTACACCCAAAAAAAAAAAAAAATTATATTATTATCACATCATTGTAAATAAATTTACGACAGTACAATTAACTTGGAAGTTAGTAAATGTGGGTGATGTAGTGGCACATATCAAGGAGAAGAACAAGAAGGGAGGAGGAATGAGCTTGACCTCACTCTGGAACCAATCTATGCTTGTGACCTTGGATGCTTTGCTTCATGAATGAAGATCAAAGGACTACTTCTATGTCTTCTGTGTGATTGAAACCCTAAAAACATTTTATGGGTACTGCAAGAGAAATATTATTAAGACATATGCCAGCTTTGATTCTTAATTATTATATATTCTCTTTATCTATTGAAGCTATTATTCACTCTATTTGACAATTAATACTTATTATACCTCTTTGAACCTATGTGTTTGATGTAAAACTGCTGCATTCTGCTGATTGGGGTTTGTGTTATATTATAATATTACTCTATAGTTTGCTTGTCTAAGTCAGCTGGAATTTATGGATATATTTATATAATGGGAAATGCTACAGCACGCCGTGATGTTAATCACGAATTTTTAAAGGCATGCGACAAAATAAAAATAGCGTCATAAGGTTTTATGGTTGATTACAAATTTGTGATTTTTTGTCCCGAATATTTGTGATATGGTATAAAAAATAAATTCAACGCCAAAAGTGATAACGGTTTTATTTTTATTTTTTTAATAAGGGCATGTTTGGGATTAGCTTTATTAAGTATTATTTTTTATTATTATTATTATTATTTTATTTTATTTATTATTATTATTATTTTTTTACCGTATCGTTAGTAAAACAATTTAAAAATAAAAAAAATTTACGCTTCAAAGTTCTACTAGACTAGAGGGATCAAAAAATCTTAACACAATTTTTTGTCACAAATATTAGATAGATTGGAAAAATAAAAATCTTAAAACAATTTTTACAAAAAAAAAAAAAAGACTTAAACGCATTAGATTGGAAAAAAAATGAAAAAGATAGATGATATGTAAATAAAATATAGGGCAAATTACAGTGGTAGTTCTTGTAATTTACCTGTTTTTATCATTTTGGTCCCTGTTGTTTCAATTTGATCAATTTTGTCTCTGAATTTTACAAATTGTATCATATTAATCCAATAAATAACAACGGTTAAGTTTGATGGACGAAAAATCAAATGATGTGTTAATTTGGTTATTGTAATTTATTATTTTGATTTTTCTATAAACTATAGGAACCAAATTGATACATCCTATAAACTGTAGGGACTAAATTGATACATCATTTGATTTTCTGTCCATCAAACTTAACTGCTGTTATTTATTGGACTAATATGATACAATCCGTAAAATTTAAGAGCAAAATTGATCAAATTAAAACAATAAGAACCAAAATAATAAAACAGATAAATTATAGAGATCATTTACATAATTTATCCTAAAATATATTTACATTTCACTTAATTTCGTATATTTTTTCCATTTTCCATTCTAAATTCCACTTAAATCACTCAACCAATACAGCATAAAAGAATCATTATAGAGCCTGCTGGCATCCCACTCCAATTTATAGCATAATTGCGACGAATAACGTCATATAAATAAAATTCATATACAAAACTTTCTTATAAAATAGTGCAGCATCCCATCACTAGAAAACAAAAATATTGAACACTGACTTATAATTGTAAAAAAACTCATTGCCGCATTATTCTAACAAAAATAAATAAATAAATAAATCAATTTGTCATTATGTATGAATTGTTTACAAAAAATAGTTGAGACACGTAATTTATCATTCCTAAAAGTCTAATAATATATCTGACAAGTGTCAAATTTTGATGTGTCAAGCATTCCATCATTTGAGATCTAACCTCAATATCATATCATTAACAGTCATTTATGCTGTATTTGGTTGGAAAATTTGGAGAGAGAAATGGAAAAAATAGGTGAAATGTGAATAAAACATGCCTATATTTTACTTAATTTCACACACCTTTTCCCTTTCCCTTTCCAAATCCCTCCTCAAATCCTCCAACCAAACATAATATTAAGGGTGATAAATTAAAGAAAGGTATCATTGTTAATTTTTTTATTTTTATATAATCTTTTATAACAAAATGAAGAAAATAAGGAAAAGGGGGGAAAAGTTCCCCTTCAAGGGAGAGAATCTCCTACTGGTTCAATTTGAGAAGTCAATTCATGACATTCACCATTTTTTTTTTTAAATATTAATTGATAGTAAGATAAATACCCAGGAGATCTATCAATACTACAATACCTATAAATCTATCTATTAATCCTAATTAGTAGATAATTCAAACTAAAAATCTAAAATATTTAACATAATTATGACTAACAGTTTTCCGTATACAAATTTTGTATATATATGAAAAGAGGAACACTTGACAAATTTGATCATTCTCTAAACCCGGATTCCTCATCATAATTTCAAAGCAAGAATGAAAATTTATGCTTCCTAAACAAACAGACAGCAAAAGAGAATTATTCATGGAAAAAAATTGAACAAAGCACAAACACGCCTCCATTATCTATCATGAATTTTTCAGCAAATCCATATACCCTTTGTTCTTATGAATCTAATAAATAAAGGGATGAAAAAAAAAATAATAATAATTATCCTATCATGAATCTAACATGAGAGAGCAGCCTGTCAAAAACATGTACTTCTTACCAACTGCAAAATTCAAAACTTTGCTATGAACACCTTCGCGAAATGGGCAATTCGCAATTTCACAGTTGTGTAGTTTACTTTTCTTTTCTGTGTTGTTTCCCTATTATTTGAAAACCTTCAAGATCAAGCCGTTTCATTGAATTCCATCAACTAGCAAAACAATCGAAAGAGAGTCAGTATACGGGAAAGCTAAAAGGAAAATGAAATCATTACGACATTTATAGCTATCAAGATACTAAAATAGTATGAAAGAATACACAAATTAGCATTTTTCTAATAGAAAATGCTGACGACTGTCCAAATGATTGCTATTTACCTCGATTAAGAGTGAGAAAAGTGCATCAGAATGTGTGAAAAATGTTTCAAAATAATTTCTCATTTCTATGAAGACATTATCTCATAAAATTAATTGAACTCTATTTGCATATTTCACCTTTTTTTATTCATCAAAATCCTCATTGTGATAAAACTTTTTGAGTAATTAAAACTGTTTAACCCATGCAAAATATTAAAAAAATTAATTAAAACTGTTTAAGAATTTTTTCACAATTGTGTACTAAGAGAGTGGGCAAAAGGTTATAAATTCAAAATAATCTTAACACCTCCTGATTTGTGCCTAACCAACCATAACTGCTATTAAACATAAATAAAAACTTTCAAGCATAGTTGATTAGGCTGTTCATGAGCATATAATTGATCTTAAAGGCAATAATATTTATTAAAGCATGAACCAAAATGACCGGTAATCATCATATTTCTTGATACATTGCTACTTTAGTGTATCAAACTGCCACCGAGTCTTAACCCAAGTCAAAGATCACTATGGTTCAAAGAGACTACTTAGAAGCACGGACACAAGCATGGAGAAGGAACAAAGTGATTTAAAAAAAATTAAGATACAGACATAGCGAAGATAAGGCAAAATATATATATATATTTTTATTTACTATGTATATGAATATACATTTAGGATACATAAATAAGACAGGTGGACACAAAAAGTCATCCCTCATCCTGACCCTATGGGCTTAAATATCAATCCTAAGCCCTTAAAAAAGTAAGATGGGATGGACGGGCCAGTAGCCTCATGCCCCACCTCTAATTGAAAGTAGTTCAAAAGTAGAGGTAACAAAATGTTATTTCTGCTACAATTTTTTAATCTCAATATAAGTTTTGTTCCAAATGAAATTCACCATGACATCGGTGGTTATCCATTAATTTTTCCAAGTGTTTCCCTAATTTGTGCACATTATTGCTAAAAATATAAATAGCTCGGAGCTCAAAAACAAGTTCAAAAGCGTCAAAACTAACATGGTAATGATTACAATCAACATCTATCTGGGCAAAAAAATTCCATTCATAAAATGTAAGAATTGAGGCAAGAAGACCATCAGAGTTCATGTGTGTGGCACTATGGAGTCCCGTCAACGCCACTAAATAAATACTACATTAATGCATTACATTTATTAAATATTGAAGGCGAAATTGGTATGGTAAGTATAAATTCTTTTAGTAAACTCAAAAACTTTAAATATAGACAAAACCAAAAATAATGCATATAATAATAATCAGGCAATGTCTTGTGCTAGAAATAAGCTATCAGGTTGAAGATGACAGAAAATATTTAGAACAGAGTAACAAGAAATGAAGAAACATATTTACTTTCCCACAAATTGGACATTTGTCGCTTCTCTCCATCCACTCATAGATGCAACTGAGGTGATACTGGTGATGGCAATGTGTAATTATCTTGGGATTTTCTGTGGTATATTCTGTCAGGAAAAAAAAAATAGAATTAACGGTTTAATACAGAACATAGTAAGTTTAGTTACTAATGCAAGCTAATTGAAAGTGTTTACCCAAAGCTATAATGCCAAGCAAACTTTATCTGAAGTTTGAGTTAAAACCCTCTGTTTGCTTCGGCAAAAAAAAGATTGTGAAAATTGTTTCATGCATTTTATGTCGTTTTGAATAATGGGAAATGATTGTCAATGAGTGTTTCCATTTTTGAAACATAGAAAACGTTTTCCAAACTAAAGTCTTGCCAACACTACCACACTACCACTACTACTACAACGCCGACCACCACAACACCAACATCACCACTAATACAACCACCAGGCACATTAGTTTCAAGGTCGTAACTAAACATAAGAAAACGTTTTTTGTGGAAAATATTTTCTGAAAAATGTTTTTTTGCCAAAACAAACAGAGATATTTGAACAAAATGCTTATTTGAGTAGATCTTACCTTCAAGACATGTGGGACAAACATCCTCATCTTCTTCTGCTGGGGGAGAGAAGTATTCAACTCCACTTTCCACTTTTTCTGTCAAAACCTTCCCTGAGGACTTGGAATGCCATCCTTTTGATTCCTCTTCATAATAAGAACCATCCTGTTTGTCTACTCTTATTTGAACATTGCTTCTTCTAAGCGGTTCTTGCCCCAAATGAGAACGGCTCGTGCCTTTACCATGTCTTTGCAATTGAGAATTTTGGGGATTCACATGATTTGGTAAATGTGTACTGGTGTCAAGTTGTGTATTGATGGGTGCCACCACAGAACTCGAAGAGGCTGCCGCCTGAATCGATAGAGGAGCATGCATTTCCACTTTGCCAAATAAAGCTCCACACTACAGACAAATGAACAAAGGGAATTGTTGTGACAAAGGTGAAAATGAGAAAAGCTAAAACAGAACAAACACAAAAGCACACAACAATTACGTGGTTCGACTATTAATACTACATTGGTGGGCAAAGAATGAAGGAGAAGTATGTTATTGTAGAGATTACACTCTCTCAACGAACCCGCTTACAGAAGCTTAAAAAATCATCATATCCCTAGAACTCAGAAATAACTCAATTTATTTATCCGAAAATAGCAACCCAGGTCAAAATAGACCCCAAAACAAATACCAGGTTGTGTGTGCTGCCAACAAGTTATAAGCATTGTCCATAGCAAATTCAAGACACATCCACATCAAGAGCAATGTTGACAATGCACCATGATATATACTTAAAAGGAGAGACTAAATACATGTTTTTATAGTAGTTTTAGTTTTATGAAACATCATATTATAGAACTCAGAATGTGGCAAAAAAATACACATACACAGACACATTGGATTTACAAAAAGTATCAAAGGTGCAAGCAATAGATATGTGAAATAGATTTCCCAACAGAAACTCAAAAAATGAAATCATACTGAGAATTGGAACTAAATTTTAAAAGTGGAGAGACGATTGAAGCTCTCTGACATACCTTATTTCTTAAGTTTTGAATGAAACCATCGGGGGAAATGGAATTTCCATGGTTGGAACTGTTTGATTCTACATTTTCTTCAGCATCAGGAACACAAAAGCAAGAACAGAGAGAACCCATAATGCAGCTTCAATTTCTGCATTAAATACAACAACAAGAGGACAACAAAATAAGCAATGCTAAGTAACAAATAGAATTTTTTTTTTTAATACAATATACCGTAATACAATGAAGTATAATGAATCAGTAGTTATAGTATCAATGACAATTACATATAATATCTCAAAGTGGGAGAAAGACCCAACTACAAGGATATCCTTTGAACTCTCCACCTCTTAATGAGGTGCAAGAGCTTAGATTAGCCTGTTCGTCAAAGTTAACATTAAAGTTAATATATAAAGAATCATTCTAACATACCCTCATAGTCTGTCACTAAGGTGAGAAAAAAAAAAAAACCAAAACAATGATAATTCTAAAATAATTTTACATAATTTCATAGTACGATTAAAACTTTTATTATATATTTTTATACACTTTATATATACATAAAAACTAAACTAACAACCACTTCATTGGGCACAATCATTAGAATTTTTCATAGATAAGTGAATAACTTGTGAAAGGCAACTAGTATCTGTGGCCTTTTAATTTATCTATTATGTCAATATAGTTTAATTATATTACTTTTTTTTCTTTTAATTTTTCATATTGTGTTAATTTAGTCTAATTAATAATATCCATTAAGAATACGCAGAAAAATCAAAGGGAAAAATTGTCCATTCAAAAGGGGAAGAGATCAACTCTTCAATCACTTTGAAAGAGAGTGAATAAACTATTTGCCAATTGATTTCAATAGTATTTTTTAAAGGAGCATTATTAATTGGACTCAAAAATTCAATTGTAAGATTGATACAATTAAAATTATATGGACAAAATTGACATAAGAGACAAAATTGAAATAAGAGACAAAATGCAGTTTCCTAGTATAAACTACCCAATATGAAAATATAAGAGAGGAGACCCTCCCTCTACTCTAGCAAGTTAAACCACAATGAGATTGATCATCCAAGGTCATAAGAGAGTCATTAATCATATTCCTTTTGATCATCTAACAGCTGTAAGACAATACCCAGAAAAGATTAAAAAAGAAAAAAGAAAAGTACCTTAGAATGAAATTGACAACACAAATTAACATTAAAACTAAAAAAACTAAGAACCAGATATGATATTATTTACCCAAACTGTCAAATATATATATATATATATATTTGGAAAATCAAAGAAAAAAACAAAACATACTGTGGAATTACCTTTCTCAAAAAAAATTCACCCAAAAAAAAAAAAAAAAACCTTTCTCAAAATTATTTATATATACAAACATACATACATATATATATATATATATATATGAACACATAAATATGAAAGTATTTTGTATATGACAAAAAGGGGAAAAACCCATATACAAACATGGAGAGAGAGAGAGAGAGAGAGAGTGAGAGAGAGAGAACCTAGAGAGAGAGGCGATTGAGGATGTTTGTTGTTCAACGTTGGACTGAATTTTTCCAGACTGACGAAGACCTTCGAATCTTCTTTTTTCCTGTCTGTTGTTGGATTGGGTTTTTAACGATTAAAAGATTCTTCGCCGAGGAATTAGCTAATGCAAAACAAACAATACCATAAAGCATTGTTTTGGTTGGTGTGTTTTACCTTCATAAGTATAATTATGACGGATTTGGGGTTTGTTTATTTAGGTAGTGTGTGGTAACGTTTTTTTTTTTTTTTTTTTTTAATGTTTATAAAAATTTTATAAATTAATTTTTGTTTATTTTAAAAAAAAATATAAATTATAAATGTGTTTGGTTTAAATAAAATATTTGAAAATTTTAAAAATATAAATTAAAAAAGGGAAAATTGGTCTAAGGTCCCTCTCCCACTTTTCGTAATGGAAGAGATCCACAAAATTATTTTTTGATGTCTAAGGTCCCTAAACATATATCAGAGAAATTTGACTGGGTTTGATCCTCTTCCTCAAAACCTCATTGCCTGATTCTTCTCTCTCTAGCAGAACCTTCCAATCTCTTTCTCTTCTTTTTTTTTTTTTTGTTTTTTCTCTGTACTTTCTAGATCTCTCAACCTGATTTCATGGATCTATAAACCCACCCACCTGCATTGTTGTCTTTCGTCTAGGGCTTACGAGCCACATGCTTCGTTCGCAATTCTCGCTCTTTCGAAGCCATGCAATTGCTTGCTTTGAGCAACGGAGTTGATTATCAACTCTGCCGCTGCTGCCAACAGGAGGTACACCGGAACCCTAGAAACATTCGCTGAGACTCCGGCGAGGCATTCGAGCTTGGCGGTCTTTGTTTCTGATGATGGTGTGTTTGAATTTTGTTGTGAAGAAGAGAGAAGATGCGAACTCTAATAGCAGCATAGGAAACTGACACAAACTCCACTTGAAAACAGATTTTGTCCAATGAATTCTTTAAAACATATGTTTGTTTTGAGAGAAGTGGGTGACTTAACAGGATCATACATTTGTTTAATCAAGTTTGTACTCTAAGGAAGCTTGTACTGTCAATATGTAAGTCTGGATTTTCACATTGTGAAGTCATGGTGAATTGGTTGCAATTTGGTCTTCGGCTAACATCAATGAAAGGATAAAATTAACCAAATCTGATTGTTCCCAGGTAAAGTATGTAGGAAAGTCCAAAGGCACAATGTTTCTGGAACTTGCTAACATTTGTCAGTATAATGCTTTCAAGTTGAATTTAGCACCTTTTTTTTTTTATTACTTGCACCTTTTTTTATTACTTTCAAGTTCAAAATTTCTCTGAATCCAGATAAATGTGCTAACAGTGTTGAATATAATATTTCCTACAAACCAGATTAATTGTGTGCTGACAGTGTTGAATTTCTCTGGATTTGGCAATTTTCTCTGGGTTAGAGTGAGATTTTCTCTGAGTTTGAGTGAATTTCTCTGGGTTTGAGGGGGATTTTCTCTGGATTTGAGTTCTAGAATTTTCCTTCACTGCAACAAGGGCTTTGCTCTCAACTTCTAAAGGATTAGTTTTAAAGGATTTCCATGGTACTGGTCTAGTTATGTTGTTGGTCAGTGATTCAAGAAAAGAGTCCTCCCAGGAATTTCTCTGGGTTGATCCAGAGAATTTATCTGGTTTCAACCCAGAGAAAATTCAGTTCAACACCAACCTCAACACCACGCGCAAGCATGGCAGCAAGCTTCTGATCAATTCTCTCTCTCTCTGCAGTGTCGGATTTGAAAAATATATACATATGCATGGACCAGCTTGAGCAAGGATTGGTATCTCTACCAGTTTCTTCTCCTGATGAAGTTCCATCTTTAATGGAGGAAGGTTTTTCAGCTCTTCCACCTGAAGTCTTCGATGTTGGGAATCTAGGGAGTGAGATACCTGGTCTGGATTCGGCTGTTCACAGTAAATGAAGTTCCATCTTCAATGGGAATTCTTCTGATAATAGAAAGTATGTATATAATATTGTATTGTTGCCTTTCTTCTTCACCTTTGAGAAGCAAGGAAGTGAGTTGAGGTAGGGAAATTCTTATGTTCAAAAAAAAAAAGGGCAGAGAAATTTACAGTGGGAAGTTTAGGAAAGTTCAGAGTCCAGAGAAATTCTTTTGGACCAATTTTCTCTGACTTGAATTTTCTCTGGATCAATTTTCTCTAGACCAATTTTCTCTGGATCAATTTTCTCTGGACCAATTTTCTCTGGATTGATGTTGAGGGACCTTAGACATCATGAAAATATTTGATGTCCTTTCTACTATAAAATCATAATATCAGGGACCTTAAAAAAAATACCCCATTAAAAAAATATGTTTGATTAGGTCAAAAATATTAATATTTATTTTTTTATTATTTATAACAATGGGATCATACACATTATAATTGAAAAAAAAATTTAAAAATTAATTGGAAAAAAAATTATTTTAAAAAAAAATTAATTTAAAAAAAATTAACTAAAAAAAAAGTTATTTGAAAAAAAATTAATTGAAAAAAAGTGTATTTGAAAAAAATTTTGTTAACCAAAATTTTAAATTTCTATTTAAAAACCAACATAAACTTATTTTTTTAGTTTATGTTTTTTTCCTTCAAATTTACAAATTAAGACAACAATTTATAAACTAAAAAAATTATTAAACAAGTTTTTATGACATTTTTTTTTAATTTTTATAAATATAAACAAAAAACTAAAAACGAAATGGTTACTAAACAGCCCAATAATTTTTTAATTTTTTATTAAAAAATATATAAAAAAATGGAAAAATGATGTGATAATAAGTAAATAAATTATTTGTGTTTGTTTGAATAGACTATTTTAGTTGATTTTTTTTTTTTTTTTAATGTTTTGATTATTAGGGTTCGTTTGGGAGGTGGATTGGTTTTTTTGACTATTTTAGCTTAGGACTAAAAAGCCTTATTTAGAAAGGACTTTTGACTTTTTTAGTGTTTTTAACTTTTTTGTGAGAAGAAAAATATAATAATTATAGGTTGAATGTGATGTTTTGTCTTATTAGATTAAAAAGTCTATTTTATTTTTTGTAACTAAAATAGCAAAAAAAAAACCCCGAACTTGGCTTTCCAAGCAAAGCCTAGTGGGTGGCTGTTGTGCAGTGAAATGGGCCTATTTCGGGACTCATTTCGATAATTCAAACAATTCACATTTTAGAATATATCAAGTAGAAGATGCTTACAAAAAATCAAATTAATCAGATATCGTTTACCTATTCATCTACTTATATTTGTATTCATTTTCATACTTTAAATCACAATTATTATTTATTTTTGTAGATACATATGTGAATGGATGAATAGGCAAACGATATCCAATTAATTTAATTTTTTACAGAGATGTTCTACTTAATGTATTCTAAAATCTAAACTGTTCGGATTATCGAAATGAGCTCATTTCGCTGCACAACAGCCACCCTACACCCGATATTTTACCCTATTAACTATTTTAATCTAATTTATCTTTTATTAGGGAAATTGTTTATTTATCTCAGAACACCACATGGCTATACTCTAAGTCAATCACTAATTATTTAGCCTTAATGTTGTTTTCCATTCCTAACATAAATCGTGAGTTCCTATCTCTCTCTACCAATACAATTAATATCAAATAAATTAATAAATTTTATAAAAATATTATTTATTGATGTGACACATATACAATTAGGAATTATTGAAGTTTGTTAGGGTTTAGATTCTAAAATATTTCTTTATTGTATGCCATATTATTAGTAAAAATATGGAAAGATTTGTTTTTTTTTTTACATGATACTTTTCTTAATTTCATATATCATTTAATTAATTTTGTGAATAAGCATTTATTTTTAAGAAAAGTTTTATTTTATTTTATTTTTTTGATGGAATATTTTTAAGAAAAGTTGGTGATAAATTTAAAGATCCATACATGAGGCATCATTAATGACAAAATCACCAAAAAAATTAATGACAAGATCACATTTTTTGGGACCAAAATAACAAGTTTTTTTTTTTTTTTTTTAACACTTATTCGGTGAAAATGATATTTGTGACAATTTTATTTTTATATATTTTTTAAAAAACTTAATGAATTTAAAATGTGTTCAAAATATATTTAAAAACCTATGTGTGTATTTACATAATGAACTAATTTTATTTTTATATATGTTTATTAAATCGAGTAATAGTTTGTTCAAGTTTAATTTAAAAATTTAATGAATTTTAAAATGTGTTTAAAATTATATAAAAAGGAATGTATGGAGAAGAAAGAGGTATGAATAATCTCCATAACCATAAATGAATTTCTTTTCCACATTCCTATAATAATAGTAAAATAAAAATAAAAAATACATCTCACTAACTTGACCGTCAAAATCTCCTTCAAGCCAAAAATTTTCAGCGCTGATGAGATGTGCTCTTTCGCAAGGACTCAAAAATAAACACGAGATCATTAGTCCAAATGACTCAACGTAGGACTATTGATTTATTTGTTTTGTTTATTATAATTTCATGAAAGTATTGAATGAGAACGAGAGAATTGGTAATGGTGTGGCACTCCTACAATTTATAAGTTCCATTATGTTAGTTGGCATGTCTTGTGCTTTTGTGTTGGAACAACATAAAGTTTGATTAGAAAATGTTATGTATAATTATATTTTGGGTAAATTACACTGACATCTTCTGAGGTTTATATTTATTACAATTCCCTCTTTTACTTTTTGGAAATTACACTGACTTCCCTTGTCAATGTAATTGTTTGACGGTATTAACTTTTACAAGTTAGGGTAAATTACGCTGATACCTCCTGAGATTTATGTTTATTATAATTCCCTCCCTTACCTTTTGAAAATTACATCCCTCTCCCCGAGGTTTAAAGTTTCATTAAAGATTGCCCATTCAGTTCGTTGACTGTTAAGTCAACTAACAGATTTTGCTGATATTTTAAATTTCAATTTTGTCCTCACTGTATTTCCCTTATATTGGGTAAATTACATTGACACCCCTTGAGGTTTGCAACTAATACAATTTCTCTCTTCACATTTTGAAAATTATAATCCCCTTCCCAAGATTTAAAGTAGTATTATCAATTGACCCCTCGATTAGTTGACTGTTAAGCCAACATACGATGTTTGCTTATGTTAGCAATAATTCTTTTTAAAGTACCATATTTACCCTTGATCTTTTATCTATCATTTTCTTTTTCATTTGTTTCATTCTTTCTAAACCACTTTGTATTACATAAACCAATCACAACCTTACAATGCTTTAATTCCCCTGCTTTAACAATACCAACTACTTAACAATCCCTAAAAAAGAAAGAGAAATCTAAAATATTGCACCCCACCTAACGTTGACTTGACATGCATTCAAAAATAAAAAATTTTACAGTCTCATAAATGGAATTAGAAAAAAAATAAAAAAATCAAGAATATCAAATCATGCCACTACCATCACCACCACCATCACTAACATGCCACTGCCACTATCAATACCATAGTACCACCACCATCACCACCATGCCACCACTACAATTACCACCACTACCACCATCACTTTCATCACTATTGCCATGAACACTACGATTATTTTACTATCACTACCATCGCTACCTCCACCACCACTATGCCACCACCATTACCACCGCCACAGCCACCGCTGCTGCCACCACCACCACCATCATAATCTAAAAATTAAAATGTACAATTTGAAAAAAATAAATTTCAAATTTGATCTAATGCATATCAAACAACTTATTTTTAATTCAGCACTTAAATTTTTATCAAACAGTTTTTAGTTTAACAAATTAAGCATTCAGTTTTCAATACTTAATTTTCAGTCTTTAGTTTTTAGTTTTCAGCTTTATCAAATACCACTTAAGTGTTGTGAGCCCAAACTTTAAATAAATCTAGACCACTAATATTAAATTTGACACATATATATTTTTTTCTTTATAAGATTACAGAGGTGGGTCACCAATATAAACCCAGAGTGTAACGGTGAGAGAGTCACTGTGACAGCAGCATCGAGAGTAGAAGAGAAAAATGAAAGTGGAAGGGATGATGGTAATTCCATAAATTAATATCTTTAGTGGAGGATATTAATGTTAGTACACTTTTTCCATTAGTTCTGTTAAACAAAAATTGACAGTGAGGGGAAGCGTAATTTCTAAAATGTCAGGGGGGAATCCGTATTAAATTGAAATCTCAGGGGGTGTCATTGCAATTTACCCTTTAAAATATATGTAAAGGTTAAGGGTAAATATGTCATTTTAACTTAAAAGTTAACATTGTCAAATAATTACACTAACAATGAGGGTCAGTGTAATTTCTCAAATATGAGGGAAAAACTGTAATAAACATAAATCCGAGGGGATGTCAGTGTAATTTACCCTAAACTGTTGTTGACATCAGTAAAATCTGTTAGTTGACTTAACAATAAACTGATTGAGGAGGTAATATGTAATGAAACTTTAAATCTCAGGGAGAGAATGTAATTTTCAAAAGGTAAAGGGAGAAACTATAATAAACAAAAATCTCAAGAGGTGTCAGTATAATTTAAGCGATTAAACAACGGAGTTCCATTATGAAGTAATTCTTGAAGATTTTATCTTCTATTCTCATAAAATACAAAATATTTAGTGTAAGCTAATTGTTGAACTTCTCGATCATAATAAAATGATTTTTTACCTAATAGAATAGAGATGTATATGTATATAAACTTCAAAATAAACATGTCAATTTTACAAAAAGACCTATAAAAATTGACATACATAGAGATTCACAACTATCTCATAACACAACACAGTTATAATTTTTTCAATTGCACCCTATATATATATATATATATATGTATGTATCGCAGGTACGTATGACCTATATAATGGTTGGAGGAAGAGACAGCGAGGACTGTTCCAGGTGGATACCAGTGTCCCACAACATGCCTTAACTCAAGGTCCTTGTCAACAATGAGAACCCATCAGAGACCATGTGCCCTTAATTGAGCAAGTGTACATCATCAAAAGAGTCCTTAAAAGGGATCATAGTTAGGACCTCAGTGTTTTTCCCTCACCCCCCATTATAGCACCTCATGGCCTTAATCATGACACACACATTTCACTTTTCATTCATACCCAAATTCTCTTTCCATAAATAAAAAACAATCTCATTATTTACAGACAATACAATATTAATCACATTTCTATGAAGTAATCAAGATTACAACCACCCTCCATAATCACAAGAAAACAAATTTTAAAATCATATATATATTTAATTAGGCCAAGAGCCAGAAATCTTTATGACGCTTTGTAGTGATTAAATAGCCTCCGAGTTTCTTGCTTTTCCTCCTCACTCCAATTGCCATGCAACTGGCATTCTGGATGCAGTGCTCCACCACCCCACCTCCGACCCGATTACCCGCCCACGTCATCAGGAGCCGCCACGTCATCGAGTGCTTCTTCTGCCCTAACACCAGCAGTGCCACCCCTTGCTTCTTGGCTTCTTCCACTATGGTTGGACCTTTCTCTTTCCCTTCTGCCACTGCAACCTCAATTTGAACCTGTCATGTTCAAACAAACTCTTGTATTTGATTAATGATTATTTACACATACTCTTTAATACTCTCTCGTGTTTGGTATAATTTTTGACAAGTTTAAAAATTACTAATCTAAAATTTGAAGTTATTTAAAACAGAAAAGTTACACTCCTAAAAAAGTTAACAAGAAAATTACTAAGAATTGATTAGTGGGGCTGAAATTCAATGATTGTCTTGCAGATTTTACGCATAAAATAAATCTGAACTGCACATTAATATTTCAAAATAAAATTCTTAGTAAAAATTATGGGTATGTAGTAGGTCACCATAGCTTTTCAATAAGCAATAAAAGCCAACTAGAGTTTTTGCTTTTTTGCTTATGAGGGTGACTTCAATATGTGGTTTTCTTATCCCACATATATTAAGAGAGTGAAAAATAGTACTTTTAGACTTTGTTTTGATCAAATATTTGATAATGAATTTGTAGTGGGAAAATAATGAAGGGAATAAAAGATTTATTTTATATTTTTATTTCATTCACTTTTTCTTTTCTTTTCTGATTTTCTTCAACAAATTCCTTCTTAAATCCTTAATCCAAACACATTCTTAATCATTGGTCAAACCAATGACTTTTCATATAGGAGCAAAAGTATGTTACTTCTACTGAATTTATTCTTAGACAATTAATAGTCACAATGATCCTTCAAGGAAAAGCCTCAAGTCATTTTCCTATGAAACTAAAAACATCGAGAAAAAAAAAGAAAAAGAAAAAGAAAAAAAAGAAAATCCACCAAACATGTCAGTCAGTACTTTCTCCTTCTAAGCATAAAATTAAAGAAATTTTTTGGCATTTATATATGATCACATAATAGCTCCTATAAATTCTACCCACCTCAGGTCTCTTGACTTGACACATGTTCTTCATGGATTGAAGAAATTCAGAAACCCTTGGACTTGGAACTATCTCCTTGCTAGTCTCTTCTCCTGTAACAAACAAACCATTTTTATACTTTCTCTACATACATACATAAAAACAATTGAAGCAAGAAAATAAAATAAAAATAAATTATATTAAAAGGTCCAACCTTGTTTAGAAGGCTTGCTTACATAAAGAAGAATCACTACATCCTGGCTCTGAACAGTGTGAGTCAATGCCCATTGCACAGCTCCCTTAGCTTCCAAGCTTGAATCAACCACAATCATGATTCTCCTCCCAATCGCCGCCCCGGGCTTCTTCACATCACCAGAATTCTCTTCACCAATGCCGCCACTTCCCTCAGTGTTCTTTTCAGTTTTTGCATCGTCTTTAGACTGTACAGGTGGTGAACGAACCCGGGCATGAGGCCTAATCCTATTGAGGCAGAAACTGGGCAATCTCACCCCTTGTCGACCCATCGCCGGGGACACCAAAGAAGAAGTTGGGGGTTTATAGAGATATGAAGAGAAAGGAAAGAATTACAGGCATTGTGTATGGTACTATTAAAGCGTAAAGCTAATTTCTATATGATATGATTAGTCTGTTTTTGGGCCATAGTTTCTCTTTCTCTTTTGCTGGTTAATCATTTCTGGTTCTTTGTTTGCTTTTTATTTTTTATTTTATTTTATTTTTGTGGTTGTTGTGTGGGACTATTGCTCAACGTGCTTGTCATGAAGGTGTAGGGCCATTCCTACATGGAGTGGTTGTGAAGCCATTGGAAACTTTTGGTAATGTCTCTGTAAATTAATGGGATGGTGGGGTTGGATTTTATGTGTAAGGACTCTTAAGGTGATGTTTGATTGGCAGATAAAAGAGACAGGAGACTACTTTTCACGAGATAAAATTATCTTGTATTTGTGACTTGGGATAATTGATTTCGGAATCTATTTGTCATGTATAAGTAAGATAAATTATTTTGTTGGGATTCAACCTATAAGTTTACAACATTGGCAATGTGGTATTTTTTTGGGATAATTGATTTCGGAATCTATTTGTCATGTATAAGTAAGATAAATTATTTTGTTGGGATTCAACCTATAAGTTTACAACATTGGCAATGTGGTATTTTTTTTTTTTTGACAATCGAATATTCGGATCAATTTAAGCGTATCTCGTACTTTGATTATGATAACCTTATTTTTTGTGACATGACAAATGCATCTTATAGTGTAATGTGACACATTTTAACTATTATTATTTTATTATATGTATAGACTCCTAACTTAAGATTTGTGCTAATATGGTAGACGAATAATTATTTGATGAAAATTATTCAATTGCAAAATCATTAATTTTACAAAATAAACATATATAGATTGAAAGGAGGCTTTTCTCAATATAAGCCTTTTTTCCATTGTATTTCTAAAACTAGGCCAACTTCTGACGGAATTTCAAAACTAAGCTAAAACGTCATTACTATTTGCGTTTTTACTGTTAGGAGGCCAAAAGTTGATGAATAGTGAAATCGCTATTTGAAATCGCGATTTTAATTAAGAAAACGCTGTTCCAAATCGCGCTTTTAACATAAAAAAAATTTCTGAAGAAAACGCTATTTAAAATAGCGCTTTTACTGTGCATATAATATTTTTTTTTTTTTTTTTTAAAAACGCCATTTGAAATGGCGTTTCTACTGTTGAATCACCAACCAAAGCCAACCCACACACTCACACACACACACACACCAATGGGCACACCCACAACACTCAAGCATTGAAATAATATAATTTTTATATATAATAATAATTTATAATAATTAATTATATAATTTTTATAATTTTCGTAAATATAAATCATTTTTAGGTTATGAATGGTTTGATTTATAATACGTATGTAAGGATAAAATTTTTTATAATCAAAAATAATTTTTTCAATTTTTATAATCAAAAATAATTTATAAATTATCAAAAATAATTTATAATACGTATGTATTATTTAAATGTTTACATTTTTTATTTAAAATTTTTTACAGTAAACCGATCTTCACATTTTATAATACGTATGTATTATTCAAAAATAATTTATAAAAATTTATAATTAATACGTATGTAAATAATTTAATACATATCTTCACATTTACATTTACAGTAAACCCATCTTCACATTTACATACGTATGGTTTAAGGGTAAATTTTTTTATAAATGACTTAAATGATAAATCAAACCATTCATAACCTAAAATTTTTTACCCTTACATACGTATGGTTTAAATAATTTATAAAAATTATTGCCATACGTATGTAAAAATCGATTATAAAAATTGCAAAAATTTATTATAATTTTTTTATATATAATAATAATTTATAATAATCAATTATATAATTTTTATAATTTTTAAATTTTTTTTAATTTTTACAATTTTTACAATTTTTTTACCCTTTATTTTATAAATAAAGGGTAAAAAAATGATTTATATTTACGAAAATTATATTTTGCAATTTTTAAAATTATAAATAATCTAAATGTGAAGATGGATTTACTGCAATAATTTTTGAATAATTTTTGCAATTTTTATAATCGATTTTTACATACGTATGACAATAATTTTTATAAATTATTTAAACCATACGTATGTAAGGGTAAAAAAATTTAGGTTATGGATGGTTTGATTTATCATTTAAGTCATTTATCAAAAAATTTACCCTTAAACCATACATATGTAAATGTGAAGATGGGTTTACTGTAAATGTAAATGTGAAGATACGTATTAAATTATTTACATACGTATTAATTATAAATTTTTATAAATTATTTTTGAATAATACATACGTATTATAAAATGTGAAGATGGGTTTACTGTGAAAAATTTTAAATAAAAAATGTAAAGATTCAAATAATACATACGTATTATAAATTATTATAAATTTTTTTATAATACATACGTATTATAAATTGTTTTTGATTATAAAAATTATAAAAATTATTTTTGATTATAAAAATTTTTATCCTTACATACATACGTATTATAAATCAAACCATTCATAACCTAAAAATGATTTATATTTACGAAAATTATAAAAATTATATAATTAATTATTATAAATTATTATTATATATAAAAATTATATTATTTCAATGCTTGAGTGTTGTGGGTGTGCCCATTGGTGTGTGTGTGAGAGTGTGTGGGTTGGCTTTGGTTGGTGATTCAACAGTAGAAACGCCATTTTAAATGGCGTTTTTTTTTAAAAAAAAAAAAATTATTATATGCACAGTAAAAGCGCTATTTTAAATAGCGTTTTCTTCATAAATTTTTTTTATGTTAAAAGCGCGATTTGGAACAGCGTTTTCTTAATTAAAATCGCGATTTCAAATAGCGATTTCACTATTCATCAACTTTTGGCCTCCTAACAGTAAAAACGCGAATAGTAATGGCGTTTTAGCTTAGTTTTGGAATTCCGTCAGAAGTTGACCTAGTTTTAGAAATACAATGGAAAAAAGGCTTATATTGAGAAAAGCCTCGATTGAAAGTGTTGCTATACACTCGAAAGATGTGCATTTAAAATTTTACCACAACAATTTATAATTTTTATCAATTTGAATTATAAAAAAAATAAAAATGAACCACAATAAAAAAAAAAAATACCACAAAATCCTCGTAACCGAAGTCACTCCCATTTATAACGAAATACAATACCACAAAATTTCATAGTTAACGTCAATTCGATTCATAACCAAACACTAACTAAAATCACTTCACAACAGTCTCATAACCGAAGTTTTAATCAATGGGCTTTTATTTTTCTATGGGCTTTTTTTTTTTTCCCTTCTCGCGTTAGCTTTGGGATTTGATTTTTATTGGGTCAAAAAACACCCAAACGAACAGAGGCCCAAGAGAACAAAACAAACCAGCTCCACTCTTTAACCCTAAAACAAGCCCCCTCTCTTTCTGTATTGTCTCTCCGAATCTCTCTGAGCTGCTCTAATGGCGAAGAAATCAAACCCTAAGAGCAATACCAGTAAGACTAGTAACAATAACAGTAATGGTAAGAAGAAGAGCAAGAAGAAGAACAAGTCCGGTCCCAACGCCGTAGCCATGAAGCACAAAACCCTCAAACCAAACCCATTCGAGACCATTTGGTCCCGTCGCAAATTCGACATTCTCGGCAAAAAGCGCAAGGGCGAAGAACGCCGCATCGGCCTCGCTCGCTCTCTCTCCATCCAAAAGGCACTCTCACTCTCTCGCTTGCTCTCTTTCTTTATGTGAATTTGTAATTTGACTTGGTGTGTTGTGTTGTGTTGAATTACAGAGGAAGAAGACGTTGTTGAAGGAGTATGAGCAGAGTGGGAAGTCGTCGGTGTTTGAGGATAAACGTATTGGGGAGCAAAATGATGAGCTCGGTGAGTTCGATAAGGCAATATTGAGGTCACAGCGCGAGCGCCAGGTGATTTTCTACGCCAAATTTTAGATTTTTTTTGAGAAATTCAGTTCAATTGTTCTTCGTTTGGTTGCTGAGAAATTGTAGGAAAATGAGGGGAGGGGGAGAAGCAAGTTTTCAATCTTGATTCTTTTAATATGTGATTGACAGAGAAAATATTTCTAAAGAAACTTAACTGAGCATAATTCAAGTTTCTTACTTGGTTGAATCAAAAGTAATCAAATGTTGTCTGAGTTAGTTTTCTGTGACTTTTTTTCAATATTATTGTCCTTCCATTTATTTTATTTTTTTTTTGTAGCTGAAATTGGGTAAGAAGAGCAAGTATAATTTATCGGATGGGGAAGAAGATGAATTTGGGAATGAAGATGTGCAGTCATTTCCAGAAAGGGATGATTTTGAGGATGAAATACCATTCGATGACGACAATGATGCTGATACTGAGAGTATGCATGCATTTTCTCTTATCATGTTTTTGATATCGTTTAATTAATGGTCTCTTTGTTGTTGAAATAATCTTAGATGAGAAAACACTTAATGTTTTGACGATTAGATTTTTAAATCATGGAAAAGCTTTTTTTTTTCTCAAGAAAATAAAGCTTTCACACAAGCATTTCCTATTTGGGAATAAAACATGTTTTTTTTGGTCCATTGTCATTCATTAAAAGTCTTCTCAGCAATCAAATGTTGGTTGAGTTAATAATGTTCCTACGGATGTGATATATACATATGTAGTGTATAAGAATCAAATAGTACCAAAAAGGTTAGGATTCTAATACACAATTCACATATTTTTGTACACTTTTATATATTTCTATATACTTCTTACATATTTCAATGCACTTTTCACCAGCATACCAACATTAGAACATATATGTAATTTTATCTTTCAGCTTAGGCTTCAGATCCAAATATTTGCACAAACTAGAGATACCCATTTGAGTTTTGGAAATTTCTTTTCGGGTTTTGGCACTGAAAATTTCACATCTTAAAACGGAAGTTGTAGGTTTATTTATTCATTACAAAAACAAAATGATTATGAAGTACATTCACTATGAAATAAAAAATATAGTTTTCAATAGTACTATAGATATCTATATACTACAGTAGAATTGGAAAAATAAGTTTCATTCTCAAATTAAAGCAGTTTGGGATCAGAAGTCCTCATCTTCACCATTCAGAAGGTTTTGCTTATTAGGTTGTTTCAATTGAAAGAAAACTCATATGTTACCCATCTCTCTCTCTTGTTTGGTAAAATTCACTCAAAAGGTGCCGAAATGGTGCACAACCCAACCACACAAAGGGCGTGTTTGATTCGCTGGATTAGGGGGACTATCCACTATTTGGATTGTAATCCAAATAGTGTTCCTTATCCGCCGTTTGATTTTTTTTTAGTCCGCCGGACATGGAGTCCGGCCAGACTCCTTATCCCCCATATGGGGGATTATATTATCCTAGGGGGGATAATTTTGGGGGGATTATTTACTGTTAGGATTAAGTGGTGAAATGACCATTTTGACCCTCTACTATTTAATTATGTATTATATTTAATAAAATTCAATAAAATTTAAATGTCTCAATTTAAAAATAAAATAATTTTATTTAAATTTTTATTGATGTTTTATTTATTTATTTTTAAATAATTTTTTATAGATATTTTATTGATGTTTTATTTTAAAATTTTGTTTATATTTTATTTAATTTCATTATTTAAATGTTAATAGATGTTTTATTTAATTTCATTGTTTAATTATTATTATTTTTAAAAACAAATTTATTTAAAATTTTAATTAAAAAAATAATATAAATTTTTATTGATATTTTATTTATTTATTTAAAAAAATAAATTTATTTAATTGTGTAAAAAATAAAATAAAATAAATTCTTATTTAATCTAGCTAAAAATAATTAAAATATTAAAGATATGTTTAATATTGCTATTACTTAGTAAACAAATGAAAAAGGGTAAAATAGTCTTTTGTTCATTTATCTTATCCAATCCGTCCAACCAAACATTGGATTCACTAAAAATAGTCCTTTCCAGACATCTAATCCCATGAAAAAACAAACACGGGATACATATCCAATCCAACCAAATAGTCAGGGAGATTCACAGTCCCAGGACTCAAGTCCGATGGATTCTAATCTCCCCTTGTCCAATCCGTCCAATCAAACACACCCAAAGGTATGCAAGAGCAGGACCACCTAGTTGTAAAAATACTACCTAACTTACCATATTATCCAAAAAGATCAAATAAGAATATTAAGAGGAGCTTGCCCTCTTGTATCCAGCTAACAACACACAAAAAGTCTTCTAGGATCCTAAGCTTAGTTTGCTCACAGTTTTAAAATGCTTATTGTGGCTCACGTTGAGGCTCATCTCAATGTGAGGGTAATGAAGAATGCATTGAGGCTTTGATTTTTAGGCAACACTTTCCAAAGTCTTGCACGTCAGTCTAAAGCGTGCGCCTCAGTTGTGCCTTATACACCTTTTGCACATAAACATATGAGGTCTTGTCTTGAATTGTAGTTTAAAATTTGTGTAATACATGGTTTCAACATAAATAAAAAAAAGATCCTTTTTCGTAGCTTGTCATGGACTGTAGTTAAAATTTGTCTAATATATTTCCTGGTAAAAATCAAGTAAATAACAAACCAAGAAAAAGCACAAAGTTAAAAGCTTAAGTGAGGAACTTGATAGCTGAAGCTAAGAATGTTATTTTCACCTTTGATGAGAGCAAGCTTTCTTCTCTATAGTGAAATATTCAACGCCTTGAGAAGAAAAATATTTACACCCTTATATTTAATTTTTAATATTTCTTTGTTAGTTTAAAATATTTTTTATATTTACTAAATATAAAAATTCAAAATGCTTATGCCTTGACACATTGAGGCTTACACCTTGCCTCATGAGGTGTGAAATGCCTTGCATTGTGCATTTGCCTTTAAAAACTTGTAGTTGGCTCAGCTTGTGCACTGTTATCCATTAATTTCTTAAGATTCAGTGATACGATTCTTAATTTGGTGTATATGATAGTTTGGTAACACTTGTAACTGATTATTTCATTCATTTGTTCTGTGGACATTTACTGCGCTTTACCTTTATTCTGCAGAGAAGTCAGCAATTTTAAAACAACTTGGTGCTAACAATGCTCAGACTTCATCGAAGTCAGGTTTGATTGAAGGAGAGGAAAATGTGAGTGTGAGTAATATTTCATTTTTTGTGCATTACAGTCACATATGAATTTGTCATTTGTTCTTGCTGATGTATACTCATTTTCCTGTATGTATTTTGAATGTTGTGGATTTTCTATATCAGAGGCAGAAAACCAAGAAAGAAGTGATGGAGGAGATAATTTTGAAGAGTAAATTTTTCAAGGTGATCTGTGATTTTTTTTTTCTTCTTTCTTTTTAATATTTTGAGCCTGTGCTATTAATGAATTAGTTAACTTTGTTTCTTTATTTTTTCCCTTCTTCTGCTGTCATAACTTTCCAGGCTCAAAAAGCTAAGGATAAGGAAGAAAATGATGAGATGATTGAACAGTTGGACAAAAACTTCACATCCTTGGTGCAGTCTGAGGCGTTGTTGTCTTTGACTCAACCAAACAAGATGAATGCTTTGAAGGCTCTTGTGAATAAGAGCATTTCAAGTGAGCATGTCAAGAAAGATGTGGTATTCTCTTCACAGAACAAAGATGCTCTTCAGCTGGTATAGATTCGACAAATTTTCCTTGAAAGTTGAAACTCTTTTTAATTATGTATTAAATCTGATATAAATTTTTTTCCTTAATTTAAAAATGGTCCATTTTACTGGGGTCGTCTTTTTGACCCATTTTGGCAGGATAAACCTGATTCTTATGACAAACTTGTCAAAGAGATGGCATTGGATATGCGTGCTCGCCCATCAGACAGGACAAAAACAGCTGAAGAAATTGCCCAAGAGGAGAAGGAGCGACTAGAGGAATTGGAGGTATGTTTGTATGTGGACACAAATATAGTCTTGCTCGTCTTGATTGTAGTAGACATTAATATTTGCTGTCACTCAATCCAAGTCAAGTCAACTCATCAAAATTTTAAATTTTAAATATCGAGGAGTCGCGGTTGGCAGCAAGAATTTTTTTTGGGCAACTCTTTGTTTTTGAGCTCTATCAGGGGTCCAAGAGAACTTTAGTTACAACCATGGCACTCGTGTTGTTCTCACTAGTCACTGCCTCAGCCCTTGTATTTTGTTCCTTATTCTTGTCCTTTTGATACTTTCATCATCAATCGGTATTATGTTGGACTATACTGTGCAACTTTGGTGGGCTATTACATAGTTACACTATTTCAATATATTGTGGGTTTAGTTCTTCATAGAATTCTAGTGAGGACTTTTATAAATTTACTACTAGTGCTGTCACATGCAATATTAGTATTAATTATATAATTTCGCAGCAGGTAACATGCTCATCACTACGTATTTAGATTTTCGTTTTATATTGTCACTAGCTTCTTTCTTAAATTTAGGCTAGGTTTGGCATCCCTTAAAAAAGTCAAAAAGTCAAAAAATCACTATCCTATTTAAGTCACATCATCTTATTTAAGTCACATCACTTCAAACCCAACCCATATTTCATAAAAAGTCAAAAAGTGCACTTATTTAGAACATCCCAAACAACCCCTTCATCTACATTATGCCCTTTGTGTTTGTTGTATTTGAGGAAAAATGGAAGTTACTATAATCCTAATACCCTTAAAAGGGGTATCCTCTTTTGATCTCCCAAGTAAATATTAGTAATTATGGAGATATAGAATATTAGAGAAAGTTTCTGGTTGAAATTAAACCTTCATGCTCTTTTAACTTTTGTAATGGTCCACAATTCTAGGAAGAGCGTCAGAAGAGGATGCTTGGTACTGATGACTTAAGTGATGAAGACGGAAATGATTCTGAAGATGTTGATAATGCCCAGAGGTTGAGGTCCATTTCTGGGGATGATCTCGGTGATTCCTTCTCTCATGATGAACAGCGAGAAACTAAAAGGGTTTGGATTGATGATATTCTGGAAAGGAAAAATGTGAATGACGGTGGGAGTGAAGATAATACATCTTCTGAGGATTCAGAAAATTCTGAAGATGATAGTGATGAAGAAGGAACTGACGAAGACAATGATGAATATGAAAAGTCTCAGTCGTTGAAGGACTGGGAACAGAGTGATGATGACAATCTTAGTACAGATTTGGAAGAAGAAGAAGAAGATAGAGAAGAGGAAGAAGAGAAAGGTGATGGAGGTGATGAAGAGCTGGAGCCAAAACCAGAAGGCTATAAAAAGGCATCTGAGATTAAGGAAAGACAAACAGAGCCATTAAATGCCAAGAAAACAAAAGCAGATGGTAAACTGCCTTCAGCTCTACTTGGGGAGCTTCCCTATGTCATTGCAGCTCCTAAAAGCTTGGAAGAATTGTCTGCATTGTTGGAGAAACGTTCTGATAGCCAAATTGTTGAAGCAATCAGGCGAATACGTACGTGTAATGCAATCAGTGTAGCGGCCGAAAATCGAAAGAAAATGCAAGTAAGACACTTTATACTGATTTAAGCTTCTTGCTGTGATTTCCATTGATATCTTGTAAAGGGCCCCTTCAATTTCTGTATACAAGAATGAAAAGGTGGCATGTGTCAGCATTTGTTTCAGCATGATGGAAATTGAAAATTTCAAAACTACACCATCAATATGCAGTGATGCTATAGTTAATTAGATGAAAAATGGTATAAGTTCTCAAAAGAAGCCTGCTAGTTAAAAAAATAAAGCTTTAAGTTACCATCTTTTGCTTTGCAACTTAATTTCACTTCTTCAAGGCTAACATTTAGCGAGTTTATATGGGAAGCATTTGTGTATTTGAATCAGAATTAGTGATGTCTACAGTCCAGCACCTTTTTTTTTTTTGTCCTTAGATCAGAATGTCCATTCCTTTCCAGGTGTTTTACGGTGTGCTACTGCAGTATTTTGCTGTTACAGCAAATAGAAGACCATTGAATTTCAAGCTGTTAAATTTGCTTGTCAAGCCACTAATGGAGATGAGTTGGGAGATCCCATACTTTGCAGCCATTTGTGCTCGTCAACGGCTTCTCCGGACTCGAACACAATTCTGTGAGGATATCAAGAATCCAGGTTGTCTGTAATATAGTTAAGATTTTCTGGTACTTCTCACTATACTTTTGGAAACAATTGTTGCTGAGGTATTCCTCTAATTAGTGTCCTTTTTTTTTTTTTTTTTCCTGCAGAGAAAAGCTGTTGGCCATCTCTGAAGACATTGTTTCTCTTGAGACTGTGGTCCATGATATTTCCATGTTCTGATTTTCGACATGTTGTCATGACCCCAGCAATATTATTGATGAGTGAATATCTAATGCGTTGTCCAATTACATCTGGGCAGGACATTGCAATTGGTTCCTTCTTGTGCTCTATGATCCTCTCTGTAAGTGCACTTTAGACTCTTCACAGTTTTTTCTTCTAAAGTTGGTCAAATTGCATGCTCAATAACGTTTCAACTACAAGGTGTTTGTTTTCCAAGAGCATTTTGCGACTCGTGTAGTGTGCGTTTCTTTTTTGAAATACTCTTCATTTATGGATGATGATGGGTTGTGCCCAAGTCTTTTGAGGCACACTTCTACTGCCTGTTAGTTACTTTAGTTTGTGTGTATGCTCATGTCAAGATTCATTAATTTTTTCAGCTTTTTTTTTTTTTTTAAATCATGATAAAATTGGTATGTTGCTGTGGTCTTTTTCCTTTGCTTATACTTTGTACATTCCTGCTGTGTTCTTGTCACAAGAATGTAAAATTATAGGATTTGACAAAGAACGAAATTTTATAATCATGACTTTGAATCCTATGATATAATAAATCTTCTATTCTTTTGAACATAGAATTTTAACATTGAATTTTGGAATTTTATTATTGAGATTTACCATGTTTATAGGATGTGGATTGAAAATATTGATTTACTATTTTTGGCAATCCAAATTTGATTTAAAGCGAATTTGGGTTGTATTATACAAGCTCAAATTTCTTAATTTACTTTATTTGTGGTAATGAAATAAATGCTAGTATAAAATTTTGTTTGAACCTTGAGAGTATTTTCTGATATTAGCTAATTACTACTTTGTAGTTGGATTTAATTTGGGGATCTATTACCGATTTCTGGCCCTGTGAGTAAGATATTTGAGTGTGCCAACAACATGACGATAGAGACTAGGATTAGACACGAGCAAACCACAAGCTGTTGTGGGTGCTTGTTTTTAACCATAGAGAGATGTGTATTTCGCAAACAAAGTCAGGATGATTTTTGTCAATGAACCGAGGAGATTGGTGCATGAAATCATCCTCATGCCTTATGTAATAGGTGATTTTTCCATACAAGTATTAGAGCTTTCAAAGGAGTACAAAGTTTTAGAAGTTCCCATGACATATGTTTGCCTTCTGTTTATTTGTGTATGCAATTCTAAGATAGAAGAGTATCTTCTTGTAAGTTTAGCATATGTGCTACAGTAAATGCCTGAAATAGGTAGGCGTTGTTTTGTTTACAAATATAGCTTTATCTTTTGATTTCAATGATTGAAAGTGAGCAGTAGTATACTTCTGATTACAATTTTCGTTGTCATTAGAACTTGTATGTGTGAGCACAATATTATTTGTTTTGAGACTTGTTGCCTGCAGGTCACTAAACAATCACAGAAGTTTTGTCCTGAGGTCATTACTTTTATTCAAACCTTGCTGATGGCAGCTATGGACAGAAAACCTGGACAAATTCAGGATTCTCAGGTATGATTCTACCATTTCTCTGTGGCTTTCAGCGTTCTTTGTAGGTCGGATGAGCTTTTCTTTTCTTGCACAAAAAAAATAAAAATAAATAAATAATCAATCGTTCCCCTTGCAACAGGTATGCTATTTTATGGAACTTAAAGCACTCGGGCCTCTGCTTTGTATACATAGCTGTGTAAAAGAGATCAGTCCTCTGGATTTCCTCGAGTTAATGGACATGCCTGAGGATTCCCCTTTCTTCAGCTCAGATAATTTCAGGTTAGTAGTTGCTGGGGCTCTTTCAGTGTAGCTATAAAAGTCCACAATTTGTAAACTTTTATGAAGGACTTTGTTTCCTAAAACATTCTTGATTTTCCTGTTATTACAATTTTCTTTAATATGTTTGTTCTGAGATTGTTCCGTGCATGATAGTTACATGCTTTCTGTATGCAGGGCCAGCATGCTTGCATCTGTGATTGAAACTCTTCGAGGATTTATTAACATTTACGAGGGATTTAGTTCCTTCCCTGAAATATTCTTACCAATTTCAAAATTATTACTTGAATTGGCAGCACAAGAACACGTGCCTAATGCTTTACAAGATAAAATCAGGGATGTTTCCCTGGTTATAGAGAAGAAAGCCCATGAACATCACCACATGTTACGTCGCCCCCTACAGATGCGAAAACAAAAGCCAGTGCCTATTAGATTACTCAATCCGAAGTTTGAGGAGAAGTAATCCATGTTTTCTTTTCTTTAAGTTTCTTCTGTTATATTTTCAAAGTGTATTTCACAATTGCATTAGGTGATGCATCTTATATTGAGTTGCTGAGCTTTGGCCGCTTAGTAATGGTTTTCATTCTGCAGCTTTGTTAAGGGTAGAGATTATGATCCAGATCGTGAACGGGCTGAGATGAGAAAATTGAAGAAACTAGTAAAACGGGAAGCTAAAGGAGCAGCACGTGAACTGCGAAAAGATAATTATTTCCTATTTGAGGTGAAGGAAAAAGACAAGGCACTACTAGAGGAAGAAAGAGCTGAGAAATATGGTAAAGCAAAAGCTTTCCTCCAAGAACAAGAACATGCGTACAAATCTGGGCAATTGGGAAAAGGTAGGAAGAGGAGGAGATGATGCTGGCTTTGGATGGTGCAATACTAGAGGCTTTTCCTCCCTCAATGTCCATACCACTTTAGGTATGATTTTTTTTTTTTAGTGCCATTGCTTCCCATTCTTTATTCTATTATATATATATATATATATTTATAATTATTGTTGGTGAATATCTAAAATTCCCCTTAAAATCTTTGTCAGACACCCCTGGCCTGTTCTCCTTGAAACTCCCTTTAAAATTAAAAGAAGAAAAGAAAAGGAGAGAAAAATTCTTTAGAGTGTCTTTTCTTCTTTATGCTTGGATCAGTGTTATCAGAAAATGCTAACACTCTAGTGGTTTACGTTTTGGAATGAACCTTCCAAAACATGGTGTACATTTTTGTTCAAAGTGGTTAATTTAGCGATCCCACAATTTTTTTTCAATTGTTTTTCATTGAAAGGTCTTCTTAAAAGGGAAAAAGGTTAAATATAATGAACTCAATTACATGTCTTTTCTGCTTTATGCTTGGACTGTCCTTCAATCGTTTTTCTGTTCTTTCTCTAGCGAGGAACATGCATTCTTTTTATGTCCTTACTGAACAGTCTCTCACCTAATTGAATATGTTCTTGGTGACCTTTTTATAATAAAACATACTTGCCAGTTTGGTCCTTTTTGATCTTTGTGGTATGATTGGCATGATCACTGTATCATTTCAGGTTTTCGAAAGGACGCTAATTTCTGATAGTGTATATTGTCTTTCCATCTTTGCAACTACATTCAATTGTTTTAAATGCACATTTGTTCATGATTAAGACTAATCAATGCCATAGGGAGCTTTTGTGGCTTCGATAATGCTCTAGTATTGTTCCTTACTGAGGCATTTCGTTGCATGTAGATGTAGGCATATTTGACATCATGATTTGTTCATTTCATCAAGGCATTTCTGTATATCATTTGGAATTGCTGCAAAATAAGGTTTTACATCTTATCACATGCTAAACTAGATAAAGCCATTTTTCCCTGGACACAAATAACTTTCCCCTTGCTAACACTTGATTTTGTTCAATCTGTGAATGAACAAGTGTTATTTCTCGTTCTTAAATGAAAATCTTAGGAGGATTATTATTTATCAACTACTCAATGGATCATATTGGCGATGACTGCATTTTGTTCTAGCAACTTCCTTAAGCTAATTTTTAATCATCATCTGATGCTAGGTGTATTGCTTGCTTGCTTCCTTCCTTTCTTCCCGGGGAGTTGCTTCTGAATTTGTCTTGGAACCACGGGGTAAATTACCTCTCTAACCTGGTAAATTACCTCTCTAATCTCAATGAAATTTGCCAATTTACTCTGAAGCTTTTGCAAAGAAGGGAAACCAACCATCCAATGGTGACCCTGTATATGTACAATTAAAATATTTTAAAGAATTTTATGGGTTGGAAGATGTCATAAAAGAATTTTGACAGTAGTCGATTGTATGTTTCTGTGATTTAGAATCTGAGCACACTTTTTTTCCCAGACAATACGAGACTAACCAATTTACCACCTCACACCACCGCCGTCACCACCATTGCCACCCTCTCTGCTCCATCACACCACCACTATTACAACCAACAGTACCATTGAAAGTACAGTTTATTTATTTTTATAACAAATGTGGTCGGTTGTCAAATTATTTTATTTTTATTTTTATATAAATGAATCAGAATGCCTTACATATCAATAATACTAAAATAACACATCCTTTTATTATTTACTATTTCATATGCCAATGCTGCATAAAAAATCATTTGGTTATTATTATCAAATTAATTAATTTTTTGGGCAAATTACATATACTCCCTTGAGGTTTGGCCAAATTACAAATACTCCCCTGAGATTTGAGAAATTACAAATTTTTCTCTGAATGCTATATTTGCATAACAAATTAGGGGTTAATTTGTTATGAAATTTAAACCTCAGGGGGCAAATTGTTATGAAAATACAAACCTTAGGGGACGGGATGTAATTTTTGAAACCTCAGGGGATATCTATAATTTAGTCAAATTTTAAGGGAGGTATATGTAATTTGCCCTAATTTTTTAATAGATGATACATATAAGAATTTATAAATAGGGCCTGTGTTGACTCCCACAATCCTGAACTAACATCGTCCTATATAGATTTGGATAGGAAAGGATCTTTCTTCAAACCAAATATCTTTAAGGGCTTGCGTCAGCGCATTGGCTGGAATCATAGATGGGTGAAGTCATCATTATCAAGTTGTTTACTATTATGAAGGAGGTTGTTTTTAAATCATGAATTTAAATAGAAATTTAGAAAATAATAATAAAAAAAAAATGAAATATAAGTTAATTATTCTTTTTATTTTCTTTTTCTTTTTAAATTTTTATCCAAATTTATCATCCAACCATAATATAAAAGACTATAGAACAGTTCTTGGACTAGCATTGAGTCCTACGACTGATTATTCCTAATGGAGTTAAAAGTAGCAACCAATAATCAATGATTAACAATGTTTCTTTTGGAAAACAAGTTTTATGATAAAAAATGGTAATAATGATATCTACTACCAAACTAAATTGGGTGGAATGGCACAGGGGTTAGTTCGGCGGGGTCAGTTCGAATGGCACATGGGTCAGATCGAATGGCGGCTGCTTCCAACGGCTGGCTGGTGTGGATTGAAGAGGTTCCCTCAAATTTGGCTGATTTAGTTCCCTCGGAATCTTTGTAACTTGCCTCATGGCTTTTCCCAACAAAATTTTTTTTAGGTGGAATGGGACCGTCATTTGTATGGATAAGGGGGTGCCCCCGGGAGGTCTTTCCGGGTATTTTTCGATAATATGAACGGTTGGTATTGTAAAGTTTGTTAAGAATATTATTTTTGAAAAAAAATTAAATTAATTAGATATTCATAACTCCATAATTAGATCCCAATTGTTTTTAAAAATTTATGAAAATTTTGTTAACCGTTAATCTATCTATCTGTTTATATATATAACCAAATGTAGTTATATTGACAAAAGTCTCCAAATATTTATTATTGAATTCTCATAATTTGAAAACTCTCTCTTTTCTATGTGGCAACATTCTTTGATTGTCTATCATGTTTTTTATTTTTCTCCATTTTCTATTTGTTTGATTAATTAAAATGAAAATTAATTTCATGGTTTATGGATAAAGATTTGAATTTCAAAATTCTTCCATATAGATAAACATATAAAAACTGATAAATAATTTATGAAAATTAATTTCATGGTCTGCAGATAAAGATAGAGATTAAAAATAGAGATTAAAAGGCCCCAAATATTTATTATTAAATTCTCATAATTTTAAAACTCTCTCTTTTTTACGTAGCAACCCTTTTTGATTGTCTTTCATGTTTTATATTTTTCTCAATTTTCTATTTGTTTGATTAATTAAAATAAAAAATAATTTCATGATTTATGGATAAAGATTTGAATTTCAAAATTCCTCTATATAGATAAACATATAAAAATTAATAAATAATTTATGAAAATTAATTTCATGGTCTACAGATAAAGATAAAAATTAAATAACTAATTTAAAAAAATTAATTTCATAACTTATAGATAATTTAAAATTTCTTCTCATAAATGAACTTATAAAAATTGATAAATAACTTATAAAAAATTAATTTCATGACCTACAGATAAAGTTTAAAAAATTGATTTAAAAAAATGAAATTACTCCTTTTGTTTGCTTTTCATTTTGTACTTTAATTAATTTCATTATAGATAAACATATAAAAATTCATAAATAATTTACGAAAAATTATTTTATGACCTAGAGATAAAGAAAAAAAAATAAATTAAAACAATTATTTAAAAAAAAAATCAATTTCATGACTTATAGATAAATAAACATATAAAAATTGATAAATAATTCATAAAAATTAATTTCGTGGTCTATAGATAAAGATAAAGGTGAAATAACTGATTTAAAAAAAATTAAAATAAAGATATGATTTGTAAATCAGTATCTTTCAAAAAAATCTTTGTTTTGATTTACTTATTTTTTTTTTCTCTTTCTATCACATATTGTCCTTTTTTATTTTGAATCTATATACTAAATGTAGTGGAGTATGAGAAATCTCCAAAGTCGTAATACTAAATTCTTATGAATTCTCTCTCATACCTGTCACTTCTCAAGTCTCACCTCTCACTTTTCCTAATTTTTAATTATTTGTCAATTATCTAAATCTCAAAAGCCAAAAGGATTATATATATTTAAATAAAATGATAAATATTTAGATATGAACAACAAAGAGGTAGAGATAAAAATATAAAAAATAAAATAAAATAAAAAGATAATTATTCAAATTTCAACCAAAAAATAATATAAAGAGTGAAATAAAAGATAAAAAAATAACTAAATAAAAAATATTACGAGTCAATTAATTTTAAAAATAAAAAGTTAACTATTTACATATGAACAATTAAGAAATATTTAAATAAAAAAATATTACGAGTCAAATAATTTTTAAAATAAAAAGGTAATTATTTATATATGAATAACAAAAAAAATAGAGATGGAAAAATATACAAAAATAAAAATATAACTATTTAGATTTGAATTGCAAAATGAAAATTCAAATAAATGATAAAAAATATTTAAATAAAAAAAATATTAAGATTGGGATATAAATATCTCAAAAAGAAGAAATTTTTTTTAACGATCTATATTTATCTTTTGTTAGTTTGTTATAGAATTTTCATATATTTCAACTTAATCTTTTTAAAGTTTATCTTCAAGTTGAACATAATATTTATCTTTTAAAATCATCAATTAATTATCCATACAGATTTTAAATATGATAGAATTTCATATATATATTTTGTTTAAGCATAATCTTTTCAATATAAAAACAAGTTCATACAAAAGAAACCATGAACAGAAGATTGAGAGGAAAACAATCAACATTGAGCCATTTCTGATCCCTTTCAGTGCCTAAAAATCTTCAATATTTGCTTTACATTTGAATTGTGTACTTGCATAAGTTTTTGCATTTGTGAGAAAGTGAGTTTATGTAATTGGATATTATTATTTTTTAAATTTTTTTGTTACAATCTGTATTTTTCCTTATTTCTTTCTTTTTGTTAATAATGTGTCATTTAATTGAGATTTTTTTATATATATATTTATAAAAGCGCTACTACTATTAATTTGTAACTCTCTCACTTTTTGATTATTTGTGTTAAAATTTTTTTTTTGGTGTAGATGTTAGATTGAAAATGAAGAACACATCAAAATTTATTGGATATGGGTTTATACTTTAAATGTATTCATTAGTTAATTTTTTATTATTGATTATTCTGTTGAAATAACTCATCATTAAATTTATTTTTAGGAACTCATTTTCTTTGAGAACTAAACAACAAATTTCTTCTTTTTTCAATTTTTTATTTATTTAGATTCAGAGTTTGAGCAAATGAAAAATATCTTATATTTAAAATGTTAATTTTTTTTGAATAATTTAAATATTTATATTCTTTATGTTTGTCAATTCAAGTTTGACGCGTTTCCAAACTTTTTTTATTTTTATTTTTAAAATCATTCCAAACTTATTTGTGTTTAATGAATCAATATAACCAAAAAACAAATAGCATGTAAAATTTTTTTAACCAGTAACTGAATATAATGGGAATTAAAATTAATTTTATTTTAATTTATTATATTATATGGGATGGTTAATGTAATATCTACTATTGATTAAACAAAATTAGTGTTACTTTTATTTAATATATTAGTTATTTTGATTAATTATAATATGTCTTTGTTACTCTATTTTTGGTTGTCTGAAGTAATTTTTAGGTAAATTATCTATTATATATGTTATGATTTACTTAATGTATGATAGTTTTTAAAAAATTTTAATAATGTGAAATATTTAATATTTTTAATGATGCGATATAAGATTTATATACACAAACTAAATAAAAATATTAACAAATACAATCAAATAACAAATTTTTTTTAGTGATTATTGACTTTCTAAAATTACATGCGTTGCACGGGTGATTGCTAGTTTTTATCGAAACAAATGTACTTTGGCTATAGGGTTACAGATATTCAATTAACTTGATTTTTTGTATGGATAATCTACTTAACAAATCCTACAATATAAATAGTTCAGATCAACGAAAAACACTCAGAAAAACCTCCCCCCAGAGGCACAACAATAATTGCTATGCCTTAAGGCACAGCAGCACCCCCTATCTGCATTTGTATACTATTCTTTAATAATAATAATAATAATAATAATAATTATTATTACAATAACTAGGTCATCAAGTTAGTTTTTGTCCATCTCGATTAATTTAGGATATTAAACTTAATGATTGGACACATTTTTAGTGGTCAAATTCAATTCATGCATCGTGAGACCAGTATTTAGAATAAATCTTAGCAACACTAATTTTTTTGGTATATTTCGTGTACCAGTTATGTGTATATATCATTGCTAAGTTGTTGTTGTTGTTGTTGTTTTTATTTTTTATTATTATTAGTTTTTTTATTATTTAAATTTAGGCACCCAAAAAGTGCCAAGAAAATTACCCAACTTTTAGATCAATGATGTATGTTTAAACTTGTTGACGTAGAATCACAACATAAATAAATCCTAACCATTCATTATAAATTTTGAACAAATTTTTGATTTTTATTTCTGGACAAAAAGAAAATAATATATAAGTTCATTTTCTAAATTTAATAATATGTAAAAAAAATAATTGACTAATAATTAGAGAATATATAAGAGAGAAAATAGCCTTAGATATTTTATCGATTACTACATTTTTGGATTTAAAAATGAATATAATTTTTGAGTTATGATAGCACTACCCGTAAAAATAAAAAGGGAATTTTTTTTTAAGGTCCCTAGTATTAAGATTTTATAGCATAATGTCAATATTTTCATAATGTCTAAGGTCCCTCAACATCAATTTAGAGAAAATTTGACCCAGAGAATTTCTTTGGACAAATCACAGAGAAAATTTCAAATTTCTCTGGACAACAATGAGGACTAGTGCTCCGCTTCAGAGAAAATTGGGTTGGTCCAGAGAAATTCTCTGGTCCAGAGAAATTCTTTGGTTTTGGACTGGACTAGTGCTCTGCTTCAGAGAAAATTGGGTTGGTCCAGAAAAATTCTCTGGTTTGGACTCAATTTTCTTTAGGTAGTAGTTTTGGTCATATTAATCATTTTTTAGTTCTCAAATTATAATGAGGACACTTCATAATAAAGTGTAGCATATTAAGTAGGGGTTAAATGTGATGATAATGTTATTCATCGAACTTCCTATAATTGCTTAGTGGGATCTTTATGAAGTTAAATGGAGTAGGAAAAACTAAAATACCGATTAGCTGTTACATTGAGAAATAGAAGACAATTAGTGGGTGAAAAATGAATACTTTCATATGATGTCAAACCTTTCTCACTTTATTATTTGCATTGTCAAAGTTATATATGAACACATGTACAGACATTGTAATTAGAAATAATGCATTGCTATAAGGTTGAAGTTGTATCAGCTGATGAGGGAATGAGTCTTTATTTATTTATTTGTGATGAGCAATATTCTAATTAAAGCACAGAATATGAGGGAAAGGGAAAGAAGAGCAGAAATTATTTCTTTTATCTTTTAGATTCAAATCTAACAGTTCACACCTTTAAAATTCTATGCCATCATTAATTGCCATTGTGTTATGATGGGTCTGGTGTAAATTATGCATAGCTAACCATGGTAATAAGTAGATAGATGTATGTCACGTGTGCACAAATATACTTGTTTGTGATACTTATAGTAAATGAATTAAAAAAAATTTATTTTAGTCTTGGTAACTAAATTTGGGGAAGAAATGTTAGTAACTTGAACATGGAATGTGGAATCACACTTCATTATGCACTTTTTTTCTCCATACCAGGTGGCCTCAAACTACTGTTCCTAAATTCAAAATTAACACTTCCGAATGCTTGCAAAAGGTCCGAATTGGTGAACAGATATCATTAGTGAGATATGTTAGTAATGGGCGCCCATGTGGCATGACCATTTAAATTTAAATTTGATCCTTATCCAAATAGGTTTTGAATTTGAATTCAAACCTATTTAGGATAACCACTCAAGATACAGATGTTATCAGTTTTAACTGATATGGATAGATATTATAATATATTATATATCTGATATATGGTTATGGGTAATCAAGTGAGAAACAACGTATGGTCTGTTTCTACCCATATACTGACTCTCTCCCACAAAACAACGATCAAAGTTTTTGCACTGTGATTTGTGTGGGTGATATTCAATCTGTGATATCACTCCACTGCTGGGTTGGTTTATCATTTTTCTGAAGCACGTGATTTATCCACGAGGTTCTATCATTGAAAGGTATGATCTGATTATTTTATCCCCTGCATATTCTGTGTTTTTAGTTAACATTGGTATCAGAGCCTGTTTATGGATATTTTCGTGTTTCCTTTAATCATGTGTATACTTTTATATGTATATGTATATATATTATACACATGAATATTTGTAGAGGAAGAAAATTTTTTTTATCAGATTAGGAGCATAAAAATATTTTTTTTTATGTTCATTAATGTCTTTTTTCATATCATAAATAGTTTTATTTTGAAAAAAGGAGCCCGGCAGTACAAAAATCGGACCAGAAAACACCCTGGAAGGCGGCGCGTGGTCTGCACGCGCCACCTGACTCCGTGGGCCATTTCCACGCGCCACCACGCGCAGCCACGCGCCTCCACGCGCCAGCTGCTCAACCGACGCGCTTGCACGCGCTCTCACGCGCGCGCCCTCCGCGCCACGCACGCGGGCCGTGCTCTGAGCCGCGGGTCGAGCCGCGAGCCGAGCCGCGATCTGGGCCGCGTGCTGAGCCGCGCCGTTTTCCTCGGCTGGCTTGGTTGCTGGCGATTAGGCACTGTTTGTTTTGTTTTTAATTCTGAATTGCGTTAAATGGTCATAATTAATTCATTACATATTTGTTTTATGCGTGGCTTATACTGTTAGACTCAGAATTAATTTTTCTACATTCTGTAAAATTTTGAAAATTTTCAGAAAATATAAATTATTTTTCCTGTGTTAATAATTCATTTTTTATGCTTTAAAATGATTCTGGTGTTGCATAAATAATTTTCTGGGGCTGAAATATTTATTGTAGACTTCTGAAAGGTTTTATTATTTACTGGTAATATTGTCTCATTTTATCAGTTTCTGGATTTTTTATTTCTAATTTTATGTGTATTTATTAGTCATTTAAAATTCCAGAATATTTCAGAAAAATTTCAGAATATTTCAGAACAATGTACATTTTAATTATGGCATAATCTGAATATTGTTTCTGTTTACTAGTTTCTGGATTTTTTATTTCTAATTTTATGTGTGTTTAATTAGTTATTTAAAATTCCAGAAAATTTCAGAAAATTCCAGAAAATTCCAGAAAATTTCAAAAATGATATACACTTTAATTATGGCATAATCTGCATATTAAATACAATTTTTTGGTTTTTTAATATGTTGCAATTAAAGAAGCATGATTAATTATTTATTTGAATTCCATCATTAAATAAATATAGCATGAGTTGTTTGTAATTTTATATTGAGATGCTATTGTATGGAATTTATCATGCTTTGTATATGCCATAAATAGTGGGAGATTGTTTGATTGTTTTTTGCGCATGGAATGAAATTAAATTTTGATAATTATCACTAGAGGCGCAAGAGATGATTACGAGCATAGCAAATTTTCGATCTTGAGACATGTGTAAAATTATCATTATTTAATTTAGATTCTTTTTTTGCTGCAAAATATTTTGTTTTGTGTTGCTATCATTAATATCCCCTGCGCATTTATTTACTCTGTATGTAGAAATGGCTGCTAAGACAGTGGTGGCAGACTTAACTAAGGGAGAGAAATTGGATGGCGACAATTATGACATATGGCGCCGTAAGATCCAATACCTCCTCAATGAGCAAGAAGTGTTGACCACACTTGAACAAGTGATGGTTGAGCCAGAGCAGGGCAATACAGCTCAACATCGTCGTGATCTTGAAGCCTTTCAGACTTGGCGTAACAAAGATCGGTGTGCGCGCTTTACTATGTTAAGCAGCATGCACAACGACTTGATTAGTGAGTTTGAGCATTGCCCGACTGCATTTGAGATGTGGGAAGCTCTCAAGCAAAAGTTTGGTATTACCTCTTTGGCAAAGCTACGTGGGCTGACTATGAAGTTTGACTCATATCAGAAAAGGGCGCATCACTCGATGAAGCAGCATTTGAGAGTCATGTCAGCCATGATACGTGAGCTTGCGGCTGCTGGGCATAATTTGACTCAAGAGCAGCAAGTACAGGCTGTGATACGCACTCTGCCAAATTCTTGGGAGCAGATGAAGCAGAACATGATGCATAATGAGAGTGTGAAAACATTCGAAGACATATCGCGTCATTTGGAGCTAGAGGCTGAGCGCCTTGAGGTGGCTAAGTCTGATGGTTCTGCTATGGTGGTTGAGTCAAGCTCACGTAGGACTTCTCAGTTCAAACGTGGAAAAGCAAAAGGTGCCCCTAAGAAGCAAGCAGCGGCTGCGCTTAAGCCCAATGGCGCTAGAAATTTCAAGCGTAGGGGCAAGAGAGGTGGTAAGAAGGCAAAGGCTAAATTGACATGCTTTAACTGTAACAAAGAAGGACACTTCGCTCGGGATTGCCCTGAGCAGAAGAAGGTACTCCCTTACTTAATTTCTCGCATTCAATGCTTTGTGTCTAGTCAAGCATTAATTGCTCATTCTCCTCATTTTTGGGTTGTAGACTCCGGAGCAACAGACCACATCGCGAGGGACAGAGTAGGGTTCGTTGAGTATCGTCGAGTACCTGCTGGGAGCAGAAAAGTTTACATGGGGAACGAGTCCAGTGTGGAGGTGCTTGGTATTGGCACATTCAAGCTGGAAATGCGACAAGGGTGCACCTTGTATCTTCATGATGTTCTTTATGCTCCGGATATTCGGCGAAACTTAGTTTCAGTTATTAGCATGATGGGCCTTGGTTTTAGCTTTTGTTTTGAGAATAATAGTGTTAGCATTTATTTGGGAACAATTTTTTATGGTTTTGGTTATCTTTCAGATGGTTTTTTAGTTTTGGATGTGGATGATTCTAGTATTAATAAAAATGCCAATGGCTCTATTTCTAATATTGCATCTTTTTGTGATAATGATTCTATGAGATGGCATGCTAGATTAGGCCACATAGGGCAAGACAGGATGACTAGATTGGCTAGAGAAGGTCTTTTAGGCCCACTCGCTAGAGTCACTTTGCCTACTTGTGAGCACTGTCTTGCTGGAAAGGCAACAAGAAAACCATTTGGAAAAGCCATAAGGGCATCTATCCCATTGCAACTTATTCATTCTGATATATGTGGACCAATGAATGTGAGGGCAAGGCATGGAGCCCCTTATTTCATCACATTTATAGATGATTGCACACGTTTTGGTCATGTCTATCTGATTTCTTACAAGTCAGAAGCATTGGATTGCTTTAGACGGTATGTTAATGAGGTTGAGAATCAATTAGACAAGAGCATTAAAGCTCTAAGGACTGACCGAGGACGTGAGTATCTATCTGAGCAATTTAAAGTGCTCTGTGAGGAAAAAGGAGTTATCAGGCAATTGACAATTCCTAGGACTCCGCAACAAAATGGTGTAGCGGAGAGAAGGAATCGCACATTGCTTGACATGGTTAGATCAATGATGGCGCAAGCTAATCTTCCAATTTCTTATTGGGGAGATGCTTTGTTGACTGCTGCCTACGTCCTTAACCGTGTGCCCTCCAAATCAGTTCCTTTCACCCCATATGAGATGTGGACTGGCAAAAAGCCTGATTTAGGCAATTTGCGGCCTTGGGGTTCGGCAGCTTACATACACAACGCTTCTCATAAGTTTGGGAAGTTGGGCCCTAGAGGAAAGAAGTGTATCTTTATTCGCTATAGTGAGCATTCTAAGGGCTATGTGTTTGTTGGGGAGCATCCGGATGGAAGTGTGACTGAAATTGAGTCGCGAGATGTGGATTTCCTAGAGGAGGATTTCCTTAGCAGAGGTGAGGTAACTAAAGAAGTAGAATTCTACGAGATGGAGGATCTACTTGAAGGCACACCTAGTAGCTTAGTAGAGAATGAGGAAATAATTCCTCAAGCTCCTAGGGACAGTGGGAGCGATCTACCTACCCATGGATTAGATCCAATGGATGAGGATTCTCAGGATTCTCAACTACGTAGAAGCAAACGTGGAGCTATACCCCGTCGTCGTTTTGAGATTGAAGGGGAAGCATTCATGATTGCTCCGAGTGATGAGATGGAGCCTAAGAATCTCAAAGAGGCTCTTTCATCCCCTGCTAGTAAAGAATGGAGTACTGCAATGGAAGAAGAAATAGAGTCTATGAAGAAAAATCATGTCTGGGACTTGGTTGATTTGCCGCTAGGGCGCAAGACTATTGGGAACAAATGGGTTCTCAAAATCAAGCGCAAGGCGGATGGTTCCATAGAAAGGTATAAGGCTCGCCTAGTGGCGAAAGGTTACACCCAACGAGAGGGTGTGGACTATGAGGAAACTTTTTCACCAGTTGTAAGGTTTGCCTCTATTCGCCTAATCCTGGCCATAGTAGCTCAGTTGGACTTAGAGCTATATCAGATGGACGTTAAAACTGCATTTCTCAATGGAGAATTGGATGAAGAGATCTATATGGATCAACCAGAAGGCTTTGTGGCAGTAGGTCAGGAGCGCAAAGTTTGCAAGCTTCAACGATCTATTTATGGCTTAAAGCAATCATCCAGACAGTGGAATCTGAGATTTCATCGAGCCATTGTTTCAAATGGGTTTACGATGATTGATGAAGATCACTGTGTGTACGTTAAGCGGTCCAAGGACATTTTTCTGATATTGTCATTATATGTAGATGACATATTATTGGCTAGAAATGACAAGGAGATGATTGTCGCCACTAAAATGTGGTTGTTCTCTACATTTGAAATGAAGGACATGGGTGAGGCGAGCTATGTGCTCGGTGTTAAGATCCTCAGGGATCGCTCTAGGAGACTTCTTGGTTTGTCTCAAGAGACTTACATTAAGACTATTCTAGAGCGGTTCCAGATGCAGAGCTGCAAACCCATTGACACTCCTGTTGCAAAAGGCGAGAGCCTAAGCCTTGATATGGGTCCTAAGACTCAAGAAGAAAATGAAAAGATGGCCCGTGTTCCCTATGCAAATGCTGTTGGAAGCTTGATGTATGCTATGATGTGTACACGTCCTGACATTTGTTATGCAGTCGGATTGGTGAGTCGTTACCAATCCAACCCAGGACCAGCTCATTGGAAAGTAGTTAAGAGGATATTACGATATCTTAGAGGAACTGCAGATTACACAATTTGCTACCAGAGTTCAGATCTACATCTAGTTGGCTATTGTGATGCTGACTGGGGAGGAGACCTAGATGAGCGTAAGTCTACTTCAGGATATGCTTTCATGCTTAGCGATGGTGCTATTTCTTGGAGCAGTAAGAAGCAATCCTGCATCGCCTTATCGACCATGGAGGCTGAGTTTGTGGCTTGTTCATCTGCCGTTCAGGAAGCCGTGTGGTTGAGGAGATTCCTTCAGCATTTGGATGTTGTCACACACACTTCAGACCCTGTGACTATCCATTGTGACAGCATGGCTGCACTCGCTTACGCTAAGGATCCTAAATACCATGGCAGAACCAAACACATTGATGTGAGGTTCAATTTTATCAGAGATATTTTGGCGCAAAAAGAAGTGATCCTGGAGCACATCCCTACGAGTCGCATGGTTGCGGACCCTTTGACTAAGCCCATTGCTAGAGATGTTTATCTTACTCATGTTAGGGCTTTAGGACTACGTAGGTGGTGATATTTTTTATGTGTATTCAGTTGAACTCATTTTTTGGGGATATTTATGCCATTAGTATTCATACTTGTTTCTATTACACATTTATGTTTACTACTTTTAGTAATGGTTTGTGAATTAGCATACACAAAACAATTAAATTGATGTTAGCAGGCAAGATTGGCTCACTCACACGAGCAATCGCCCTTAGCGCTTGGTAGCGAGTAAGGATGAGACTAGAAGCTAAAATTATCCACTAGCTATGTCGCATTGGTTAGAGCCAAGATGAGGTCTTGTTAGAGACCGACCATGGATATGAGAGTACCCACTTTTCCATGATATGTCTGTTATGGATAGCCAGATGCGAGATCTCATTTGATGCCTGAGAGGCGAGCAAATAGAGAATTCGAGTTAGACGCTAGGAAGCGACTCGTGCGCTTAAGAGCGACTAGACTAAGATCTGTATGGTGTGTGAGTTTAACATCACTCTTTGGAAGAGTAACTCCACTATAACATGCATTCATACTGCATGTGCTTATCGACCCGTTAGCGAGGTGAAAGAATGGATCCCTGCTTCTTCACCGTGTGAGTCCTAAAAGTCATTTTTTCCCTAAATGACTTCACTTTGTGCCTTTTGTGACCTTTGACTATGTCATAAGATGAGGAGTTGATGTTCAGCTACTTTGGTATGTTGCCTGCGGTCATGTATGATTCGGCTTTAAGGGACATTACTGGGAAAGCGGTCAATTTCAAATTGAATGATATGAGGGTGAAGGGAAGATCATCTAGTTCTACATCTTTGCTTTATATTCACTGTCGACAACTCACATCGCTCTTTATAGGATGCTGATTGGGTGTGACTATAATGCGGGACCTAGGAGAGTCAAACATGCTCTTTGAGGGATTAGAGATGTTTTTTGGACTGATGTAGCTAGATGGGTCTGGGTACATGAGACACTATTTCTGTTCTTTTTGGGTTGATGTCTCTATGCTGACTCATATTGAGTTTCTAGTATAGAGCTCCCACTTGCAGGTGTTCTCAGCGGTCGCACGGTGCATTGGCTAGTATGAGATTGTTCTTTTTGGGGAGATTGAGATAGAGATGTGGCAGTGTCATGCCAACTCATGTGCGAGTGGGAGATGTTAGTAATGGGCGCCCATGTGGCATGACCATTTAAATTTAAATTTGATCCTTATCCAAATAGGTTTTGAATTTGAATTCAAACCTATTTAGGATAACCACTCAAGATACAGATGTTATCAGTTTTAACTGATATGGATAGATATTATAATATATTATATATCTGATATATGGTTATGGGTAATCAAGTGAGAAACAACGTATGGTCTGTTTCTACCCATATACTGACTCTCTCCCACAAAACAACGATCAAAGTTTTTGCACTGTGATTTGTGTGGGTGATATTCAATCTGTGATATCACTCCACTGCTGGGTTGGTTTATCATTTTTCTGAAGCACGTGATTTATCCACGAGGTTCTATCATTGAAAGGTATGATCTGATTATTTTATCCGCTGCATATTTTAATATGTTTTTATTTACAGTTATACTTTATAATATTTTGCTTATCCAGAGAAAATTAGTTTCAGAGAATTTCTCTAGACAAATCACGGAGAAAATATCAAATTTCTCTGGACAACAATGAGGACTAGTGCTCTGCTTTAAAGAAAATTGGATTGGTCTAGAGAAATTCTCTGGTTTGGACTGAATTTTCTCTTAATTGAACTCAATTTTCTCTAGGTTGGTCCAGAGAAATTCTTTGGTTTTGGACTGGACTAGTGCTCTGCTTTAGAGAAAATTGGGTTGGTCCAGAGAAATTCTCTGGTCTGGATTGAATTTTCCTTGGGTTGAACTCAATTTTCTCTGGGTTGGTCTAGAGAAATTCTTTGGTTTTGGATTGGACTAGTGCTCTGCTTCAGAGAAAATTAGGTTGGTCCAGAGAAATTCTCTGGTTTGGATTGAATTTTCTTTGGGTTGAACTCAATTTTCTCTAGGTTGGTTCAGAAAAATTTTCTGGTTTGGTCTAGAGAAATTCTCTGATTTAGATTAAAATTTATCTGGATTTGTTAGATAATTTCTCTCCAAAGAAATTTCGGGAAGACCAGAAAAATTCTCTGGATTCCTGTCTAGAATTTTCTCTGGATTTCTAGAAAATTTCTTTGGATTTTTTCTAAATTTCCTTTGAATTTCAAGTGAACCATAAAGTATAAAGTTTGTTTGGTTGTCAAGAAAAATAGGGCAAACCCCAACAAAAGAAAATAAATATCCAAATTATGAAGAGCAATTACGTCAAAAAAATTAATAATTTTTTTGAAGCCCAATTTTTGTTTTGAAATTTTTCGTTTATCCATACTTGCACATTTTTCCCAAGAACCAAACAAAATGCCAAATCATTTTACTTAAGTTGTGAGATAAATTATGAAATAATATCGAAAGTGCAGTCATCACTAATCAAACTGTAAATTTTAACATACAAATTCACATCTTTTAATGAAATGACCCAAAACAACCAAATCACAATCATCCAGACAAGGTGTTTCAGATAACACAGCTTTGGTACTTTTCTGAAAACACTTGGTAGGCATTGTTCTCAATGAATTGCTCATTTGAATATAGTACTAATATCAATTTTTATCAGGTGATCGTGATTTACCATTTCCTTCTGATAACTGATCATTTGAATCAGCTTTGCAGTAGGAAATTATAAGATCCTGATCACTTGTGATAGATATGTTGTTTGTGTTGCAATCAGGATGCCTCTTGTGATATATATGTTGTTTGTGTTGCAGTCAGGATGCCACAAGAGGTGATCCTCAAATGAAGTTCCGAGCTCCCCACGGAAGTTCCAAACAGCCACCGTCCTGTTTCTGAATGTTGGTAACAACTGGTTCTCATATAGAAATATAAATGCAGATGGAATCATAAATTCAATTTTGCTAAACTTCTGTTAGTTCAGAATTGCAAACTTGCAAATAACAAATATCAGATATTAAACGTAGATTAAAACAAATTATTTCAAAACCACAAGAAAGATCCTTACATCAAGAATATGAAGATTCTCATTTTGATGAGAAGCTTCTTGTTGAACTGTTCAATGAAACCAAAAAATCAACAACATATGCATGATACAATACCACAAACACGTGTCGTCTACACTGTTCAGGTGTCTATCTATGCAATTACATATCAGAAAGATTACCTGATCTTAATCTCTTGAACATTTTTGTCTGATATGGAGTACAACATCGTGTAGGTTTTCAAGTCAAACACCTTGTATATGCTGATAAAACACATAGAATTCAATTTCTGAATGACCCAAAACAACCAAATCATAGAATTCAATTTCTGAATGACCCAAAACAACCAAATCGCAATCATCCAGAAGGAGTGCGTACCAATTCATACGTATTTGGATCCACATACCTGGGAGCATCCATTTCGTTTATCTCTCTCTAGTTTTGGGGACACTGGTACTGTGATGGCTTTGGGGTTAACTGTGTGCGAATTTGTAGATAGATAGCACGCTCGCGCGCGTGCGAGAGAGAGAGAGAGAATTGAGTTTGCGAAACGAGAGATTGGTTCGGTGGAGGTGGAGAGAAGAGCAGAGAGAGAGAGAGAGAGGCAGAGAGGGAGAGGCTGGTTGAATTTGATAGAATCAAATTTCTCGGTGATATATTGGTGTCAAGGTGAAGGGATCTTAGACATAAAAAAATAATATTGTGGATTTTATTCATTATTAAAAATGAGATAAGGAACTTAGACTAATTTTCTCAAATAAAAAAGGAAAAAGGAAAAAAGAAAAAAGAAAAAAGAAAAAAGAAAAAAAGAAAAAGAAAAAGAAAAAGAAGAAGAATAAAAAAGGAAAAGAGGAAAAAGTTGCTTAACCTCTCCTTTTAAACAGAGCAAAATAATCCAAGTTGAGTTGTGGTTGTTTTCTAGAGAGAGGGAGAGATATGGGAGCAGCGGTTTCAATGGTGAACTATGTGGTAGACAAGATTAGTGAAAAAGGGAAAGAGATCGGAGCAGAGACTGCGGTGTACTATGCAATAGACAAATCCAAGGAATTGCCAGCGGCAGTAGGAAACATAGGTGGGAATTTGATGGGTAACGCGGCGGACAAGTGGAAGCAAATGTCACCAGAGCTAGGGAAAATGGGTGGGAATTTGACGGGTAAGGCGGGGGAGAAGTGGAAGGAATTGTCGCCGGAGCTAGGAAAATTGGGTGGAAATGTGGTGGAGAAGTCCAAGGAATTGTCAATGGTGGTAGGAAACATGGGTGGGGATTTGATCCAAGTTTCTAAACCTTATGCCTTCCCCACTGCGGCCGTGGCAGCTGTAGGCATCATCCTTTACAATTTTCCCAGCTGTGGTGGCGCGGTGGGGAAACTAATTATTAATATGATAAAAGGTATCTCTAATTGTTTCTACCTTGGCGTTGCCGGTGGAGGGAAGCTAGCTGTGAAGATGATGAAAGCTCCTGGAAAGAGCTATAAGATGATTCGTAGGGATGGCTTTGAAAGTAATCCCAGAGCTTACTTTCGTGGTCTCCGTGGAAAGTCATCATGAAACATGAATGAACTCTGTCATATAATAAGTCTTTCTATTATTACATGTTTGAACTATGTGTATGTTTGGTTTATTAATCTTACATAGTTTGTTTGTATTTCTTGTTTTACATGCTCACCAACTATGATGTACAATGGTTTGGTTTGGTTTGGTTTGGTTTGGTTTAGAGTAGGTTTTAAGCTCATTAGATTACTGATTTTTGGGGTTTGAAGGATTCCGAGATTGTCTGCAACATCTAATAAGAAAAAACTGTGCAATAAGAAAAAAAATCAGAAAAATACCCCATAAAATTGAAATCGATGGTCTGGATTAAGGTTTAGTCTCACAGCAAAAACATTAAATACACACCATTGATTTATTTTCATGGTAAAAATCTGAGACTTTTTCTGATCTTTTATACTTTTTCATACTTCAAATAATTAGCAGTCTCAAGAAAAAAAAAAAAAAAAAACATAGAATTTTGTCCAAATTTTATAATTAATGGCCGAAATTTATTTAGGCTATGGTGTCACATTAAGCTCACACCAGTTATCTACAAATCTAGATTTTTGAATACATTTATCCAGTCCCTAGACTTTTTCTAAAATAAAATTAAAAAAAATAAAACGTGACAGTCATGCTAATTAACTTGGGGGAAGGTTGGGCATAATATTGTTAGACGGTGTTCACACCCAAATGAGAGTATAGTTTATAGAAAGATAGTTGTATTTACAGACAGATAATAGTTCTTGCGGTATTTTCGAAAATCAAAAGAATGTGATAGTTATACTAACTTGAATGTCGACTTTATATAATATTGTGTATATATATATATATATTAAATTCTAGATATTTTTGAAATAATTTCTTTTAGGGAAAATTACATGTTAGATATTTTTAGGAAAAATTACATGAATAATTAAATCCAATACTAAACTAAATTATGGTGGGATGTGACTGTCATTAGTAACCATTCTTTAATCTTAATCTATAAACAAAAAGCAAAACTCTACCATATAAGCCGCCTCTGAGTTAGAATAAATTATAGTTAAATCTACAATTTTGATAAAATTACATTAATATTCCTTGCAATATATATATATATATATATATTTTAAAAAAGGTCTACTGAATATCCACTGCCAAATTAAATTAGGAAAGATTTTAGTAAGCTCTAAAAAAAAAAAAAATCCACATTCTAAATCTAGTGATGTGTAAAATAAATGATTAGTTGAAAATTAGAGAAGACATAAGAGAATGAGAGTTGAGTTAGATATTTTAATAAACTGTCATATTATTGAGTTTGAAAAGTAATCTAATTTTTTGATTAAAGTTGCACTGTTCAAAGAAATTATAGATTAGAAATTTTACTAACATCAATAAATTAAAATCTTTAATTATTGGGAAAATTATTTATAAGTCCCATTAGGGAGACTTATGCTACATATGGTTCTACTAAAAAACTTATGTTCTCATAAGTCCTATGGGAAGTTTGTTGACATATTTACTTTCAATGTTAGTTGTTAATATCATAAATAATAGTAAAACCATATATAGGAAATTGAATGTTACCATAGATTATATCTATATAAAGGAAACGTAACGTGACACCTATATAAACGTAACGTGACACCTATAGGAAATTGAATGTTACCATAGATCATATCTACATAAACGTAACGTAACGTGACACCTACATAAACGTAACGTGACACTTATGATCTATGGTAACATTCAATTTCCTATATAGGAAATTGAATGTTACCATAGATCATATTTATCTGAAACGTAACGTGACACCAATATAAATCAGTAATATTTTCACATTCAATTTAAAAAAATAAAAACTCATTAAGTTTGCAAAACGTAACGTGACACGTTGCGTTATGTTTATGTAGATGTCACGTTACATTTATGTAGGTGTCACGTTACGTTACGTTTATGTAAGTGTCACGTCACGTTACGTTTATGTAGGATATTGTGGAATACATTCATATCTAAATAGGACTTGAGACTTTATAAGAAATTACACAGGACTTAGCCTACCATAAGTGTCTAAAAAAGGACTTATAAATAAGTCTCCCTAAATTATTCTATAAATTTGTAATAATTTTTCGAAAATACCACTAATGCTAATTTTCCAATTAAGTTATGGCGGGTACCATTCTTTAATCTACCATAATTTTAATGAAATTATAAAAATTGAAGTTAGCTCCATAATTTTAATGAAATTATATTATACCCACACAATATCAGTAGCTTTAACGGTGTTAATAGAAGTGATGAAACTATTATATTATTCTTAGAGGATTTGTGTTTAAATATGTGCTGATATCAAATGGCACAGTTATGCAGCCTCTTACCTAACTACTCTCATTTTCTTAATCTATCTATATCTATACTTCTATCTATCTATCTATCTATACTATATATATTTATATATAACAAAACAAGGATAGTTTTTGAATTTGTCCTACTAAGATATTTGGATGGCTCAGATCTATTCAAATTGTAAAACAACGGCTGAGATATTTTTTCAAAAAATATCGTAAATGTACATTTTCTATTTTCTTGCTTCTTTCTCTTCATTTTTCCTTTTCTCACCCATCCTTTTATGATCCCATGATCCCACCTTCCTCTCTTTTTTCTTTTTATTTTTTTTATTTTCTCTCATTTTTATTTTTCTCTCTATTTGTTTATTTTTTTTTATTTTCTCATTTTTGTTCACATATTTTTATTCATATTATATGGTAAAGTCTGCGATCCCAGAATTAGGAGCCAGATTTTAGTGTGTGTAGTGGAGATTATATTAATGAATATTTTGGTACACAATTTAAATGAATTTGAATAGTTATTTATCATTTTTAAATATATTGAATACCTGATAAGTTTTGTAAATTTAGACCTCATATGAATCTTCAACATCTATATAATAAAGCAGGATGGTTTTTGAATTTGTCTTACACACAGTTATCCTACTAGGACATTTGGATGGCTCAGATCTATTCAAATTATAAAACAATGGCTGAGATATATTTTTCAAAAAATATCCTACATGTACATTTTTTATTTTCCCGTTTTTTCTTTTTCCTTTTCTCACCCATCCTTCTATGATCCCATGGTCCCACCTTCCTTTCTCTTTTCTTTTATTTTTTTATTTTCTCCCATTTTTATTTTTCTCTCTATTTGTTTTTTTTTTATTTTCTCCTTTTTGTTCACATATTTTTATTCATATTATATGGAAAAGTCTGCAATCCCAGAATTAGGAGCCAAATTTTACTCTGTGTAGTGGAGATTATATTAATTATTTTTTTAGTCCACAAATTAAATGAATTTGAACAATTAATTATTATTTTTAAATATATTGAATACTTGATAGATTTCGTAAATTTAGATCTCATATGAATCTTCAACATCTATATAATAAAGCAGGATGAGTTTTGAATTTGTCATACACACATTTATCTTACTAAGACATTTGAACGGCTTAGATCTATTTGAATTATAAAACAACAGTAAGATATATTTTTTAAAAAATATCCTGCATGTACATTTTTTATTTTCCCGTTTCTCTTTCTTATTTTTTTCTTTTCTCATCCATCCTTTTATGATCCCATGATCCCACCTTCCTCTCTCTTTTCTTTTTATTTTTTTATTTTCTCAAATTTTTATTTTTCTCTCTATTTGTTTTTTTTTTATTTTCTCCTTTTTGTTCACTTATTTTTTATTCATATTATATGAAAAAGTCTGCGATCCCAGAATTAAGAGCCAGATTTTACTGTGTTAGTGGAAATTAAATTAATGAATTTCATAGTTCACAAATTAAATGAATTTGAACAATTAATTATTATTTTTAAATATATTGAATACATGATAGACTTTATAAATTTAGATCTCATATGAATCTTCAACATCTATATAATAAAGCAGGATGATTTTTAAATTTGTTCTACACTCATTTGTCCTACTAGGACATTTGGACGGCTCAGATCTATTCAAATTATAAAACAACGGCTGAGATATATTTTTCAAAAAATATCCTACATGTACATTTTCTACTTTCCCGCTTCTCTCTCTTACTTTTTCCTTTTCTCACCCATTATTCCATAATTTCATGATCCCACCTTCCTCCCTCTTTTCTTTTCTTTTTTTTATTTTCTCCCATTTTTATTTTTCTTTCTATTTGTTTATTTTTTATTTTCTCATATTTGTTCAATATATTTTATACATATTTCCATACAATGTATGTTTGCCCCGTAATACAGTAGGACCTTACGGGTAGACATACAATTTTCATATAATTATATAAGCAAACGCATTATTGTATGTATTCCCGTAAAAATTGTATGTATGCCAGGCGTATCTATCTATCTAGCTATATATTGTATAAGCAAAAACGAGTTTTCGCGAGGAGTTTTATGAGAACTCTAATATTTTATAATAAATTTGTGAATTTATCAAATTAAAAAATAAATTTAAATACTATTGGGAATACAATTATATTATAATCCTAACATTATTTATACCGTGCCTTTAGGTACGAGCATACGCTAGTATATATATTATATTATATATATATATATATATATAATATAACCAAGTGTAGTGATCTCTTAAAAAATTTCAAATTCTCAATCCTAACATCTCATTAAACTCTTTCCTAGGTGGCACATCTATTATTCTCTCATTTTATTTTCCTATTTTTTTCCTCTTTTTAAATATATTTTATTTCACTTTTTAATTACTTAGAGCATGGATATATATAATATCATATGGATAGGATTTTTTTCAAAATATTTATAGATAAAAGATGAGTTTGATTCTAATTCAAATTCCCTCATCAAATTTATATCCTACTCAAAGATATTTCAAAATAAATAAATAAATAAAACTATAAATTTCAAAACCTTACTTATAGCGATCCCGGTTTTCCCTCTCATGTTTACTGTATTCCGGATTCGGTTCCGTTGATAGTTGTTGTTGTCTGTACTTCATTTTCGTCCTTTAACTCTTTGCATTTGAGTTTAGAATTGTCTTGAGCATGTTTCAAACAGGTTGGTTGAGCTTTTGTCCCAACTCTTGTTGCCCAGATTTTTAGTGATCCGCTCGAGCGGGTATTCTTGCGCTCGAGCGGAGTTTGCATACCTTTAGTAGTTTGTCCGTCTACAAAAATACTACAGATGTGTTTTTCATGCTCGAACTGATTTCTTTACGCTCGAGCGGGTCGAGCTCGAGCAGGTATCCTTGCGCTCGAACGGGTGTTCGATGTCTGTAAAAGTACTGGAAGAGTGTAATCTACGCTCGAGCGGGTTTTCCTTTGCGCTCGAGCGGGTGGAGTTTTGCAGTTGTGTCTTGGAGCTCGAACGGGTCTAGTTTTTGTGTTTGACGCTCGAGCGTCCTATTCTCCGCTCGAGCGGGTCATACGTATATCAGTTGGCAGCTGGGTCATTTTAGATCACTTTCTCAACTCTCACTCTCTCTCTTACTTTTCAAAAACCTATTTTGAGAGTTTCTCTCACTATATTTCACATTCTCTCTAAGGTTTGATCTAGTTCTAGTTTGCTTCTAGCCTTGTCCCTTTGTAAAAAGTGTAGAGCTTGGCTTGTGCTATCTATCAATCCGAAAATATTGGGGTTTGGAGCACTTTCGATTTTCTTTACCTCCTCCTTTGAGCTTCGAATTTGAGGTAGGGATAACTACTCATTTTTATGGTCTTTGATATAAACTTTTAGTCATTTTGATATGATGTTGAAGTTGGGTAACTATGGGTGTTAGGGTTTCAATTGTTTAAAGAGGGGTTTTGTTGTTTGGGACATTACATGTGTATTTTGGGTCTCAAGTGAGGTCATTGTTGATATTCGAGCCTTTTGGTCAATGTTTAGAAAGAGGAAAGAAAGCCCTAATTTTTGTTATGAATTAATTTATATAATTAATTTGGGAATGTTATGGAAATATGAAGTTGAGTTGGGAATAATGAAATTGGCTCATTATGTAGTAGAATGGTGGAGTTGGACTTAATAATCGCTTACCTTTGAGAATTATTGATAATTTATCTGTTGGTGCATTTATTATCTGTTTAGAAATAACTACTTGGGCTATCGGTGGAGGATAATCTTGATTGTTGTAGACACTGCATGATGATTAAGTGAATTAAAACTAATCAATTTGAGTATGTCATTAAGTATGACGATTGGAATAATACAACGAATATGTGTATTGATTGGTCATTGTATATGATGAGTATTTGAATACATGGGTGCCGAATCCCGCGGATGAAATTTTCATAAAATGGCAATTCGAAAATAATTATACATGGGTGCCGAATCCTGCGGAGAAAATTTCCGTAAAATGGTAATTCAAAAATAATTATACAGAGGTGCCGAGTCCCGCGGATGAAATTTCCGTAAAATGGCCACAAGAAAATAATTACACATGGGTGCCGAATCCCACAGATGCAATTTCCGTAAAAATGGCAGTTTGGAGTATTGTTGGCATAAGATGTAGTCTCATCTAAGTTGTTTGGCCAGGTTCTGGACCGTGTTTATAAGTTGAGAATTGGATAAGTAAAGGATTATGAAACTGGATTGTACTGTATGTTGGTTTATATGAGTTAAACATTTATCAATTGCTAATGTTTTAGTTATTGCTCATATTATGTTTAGCATATCTCCACGGGCGTTGGCTTACCCTATTTGGGACATCATTTTCAGGTGCAGGTGACATGACACCTCCAAGGACGTAGCTTGGGAGGCTTAGTGGCTGAGAGACCTTTTTGATTACTTTTTGTATTACATGTATATCAAGCTAAGGGCTTATTTTGTGTAGAGTTAGTACTCTCTTTTTTGTAACCAAGTGTTGACTTGGAAAGTTGTAAGCCCATAGGGCATTTACTTTTGTTGTCAACATGTAATACATTCTGCAAGAATACTCTGATTTATGAAATATGATATCTCTTTCTTATATCATGGATGTCTGTTTTTGGGTTTATTTTGAGGGCGTTACAACTTGGTATCAGAGCGTACCGGGTTTGAATACTTTGGGTACGTGGGAAGTGATTAGTATCACAGTGGGTTTGTCTCACTTGTTAGAGACTTAGATGTAGTGTTATGTGCTTATGTGATAACATGTTTATGTGACTATATGGGTATGAGATTTAGTTTCTAGGATGTTGATTGGATCCTTGGGTTTCTGTGAGTCTTGTTGGAAAAGCACTTGATCAATGCTGTTTCTAACCGGAACTCTAGTAACGCCTTGGGACTATCATTATCCAGAAATGAAATTCGTAAGTGCTTATGTGATTATGTGCTTACGTGGAGTGAATTATAGTTGTCCATTGCATTAGGACGCGAGTGTTATAGCTTCGGCACATTTATGAATGTGCTAATGTTCTTCATTACCTTTATTAGGATGTCAGGACGAGGACGTGGTGGTAGGCGAGGTAGGCCTAGGAGGCACGAGATGCCTATACTGGATGAGATTCCGGCGCAGCAGGAGGGTGTTGGTCAGGCCAATGTGGCCGAGCCAGTAGGCCATGGGCACCTTAGCCCGTGAGATAGCAGGAGCTTTGAGGGAATCCATGGGCATTCTCAGAGCTGAAAATCAAGTCCCGACCCAGGTTGTTGATGCAGGGCCTTCTTTTCTAAAGAGGGAGTTCTTCCGGTCAAATCCGGATGAGTTTGTCGGTGATCCGAAAGAGCCACTTAAGGTTGATGAGTGGTTGGAACAGATGACTAAGACATTTGAGATGCTTGGCATCGAAGACGGGGCATTGAAGGTGACCTTGGCATCTTTCCAGCTTAAGGGGGATGCGGGTCAGTGGTGGAAGTTTATGAGAGGTCGTATTGATGCCACATGGGAGGCCTTTGTAGACGCTTTCCAGGAGAAGTTTCTGTCCCTAGCTGTTAGAGAGAAACTGAGGGACTAGTTTTGTTAGTTCAAGCAGCTGAGTATGCCAGTGGCCGAGTTTGGGGCCACTTTTACCAGTTTATCCAGGTTTGCTCCTAAGCTTGTGGCGTCGGAAGAATGCCGTTGTCTTGAGTTCGAGAAGAAGTTGAGGTATGGGCTTAAGACCAGAGTTGGGGGATCCATGACCCGGGAGTATGGGCGTCTTGTAAATGCCGCGACCCATATGGAGACTATGATGCAGGAGGAGGATGAGAGGATGAGGGGCTCCAAGAGGAGTTCGGATGGCCTGGGGGATGGTAGGAGGCAGAGGGGTTCTAACCCTCAGCAGTCCCAGAGTGCTTTGGTGAGATCTACCTTTCCAGTACCGAGTTCGGGTTCTGGGAGAGGCAGCTAGGGAGACTTTACCTGTTTCTAGTGTGGTCAGCTGGGCCACAAGTCTCTAGCTTGCCCATAGAGGGGAGGAGGTTATGGAGCAGCTTCATCTTCGGCTCGACCTCAGAGCCAGAGTCAGGGCAGAGGCCGGTCGTCCTCCTGTTACAAGTGTGGTCAGGCGGGGCACTTGAAGAAGTTCTGTCCATAGTTGGGTGGTACACCCGGTGCGTCTGGTTCGAGACAGACGCAGAGTTCGCAGCCAGCACAGTGTGTTCAGGCCTCGAGGGCCAATCAGGGGGCTTCATCATCTTAGTCTGTGCAACAGTCTTTTGCTTCGAGAGGTGAGCAGGTTGACCAGAGACCTACTGGGCGCGTGTATGCTGTTACCGCGCAGGATCTTGTACCGGCTCCATTGTTGTGAGAGGTACCTTTTTGTTTTGCAACTCGGTTGCCAATGTGTTGATTGATACGGGTGCATCCCATTCCTTTATATCTGCTGCATTTGCATCTATTTTGGGATTGGAGTTGGCACAGTTAGCATCTCCTATTTGTGTTGTATTGCTTGTTGGGGGCAACTTGATTTTGAAACAAGGATGTAGAGGTTGTGACATAGAGGTCGCCGACTGCCGTCTTCCATTCTCTTTTGTAATTATGGCTATGTCGGGTTTTGATGTGATTTTGGGTATGGACTGGTTATCGTCATACCGGGTAGTTATTGATTGTTACTGCCAGAGGGTCACTGTTTGTTCCTTGAGCGGGGATTGTTTCCATTTCTTGGGAGATCGGGTTGGTAATGTGTTGCCATTGGTGTATAACCCGCGAGGGCGGAGTGAGCTTAGTAGTCTTCTCGCTAGCTTTATGAGTAGTGAGTGTGATGAGACCCAGACTGTATTGCCGAGAGTGGTGTGTGAGTACTCGGACGTCTTTTTCGAGGATCTTGTTAGTTTGCCACCCCATCGAGAGATCGAGTTCTTTATTGACTTAGTGCCTGGCACAGCACCGATTTCCATGGCACCTTATCGTTTTGCCTCAGCCGAGTTGAGTGAGTTGAAGATATAACTCCAGGAGTTGCTAGATAAGGGCTTTATTCACCCTAGTGTTTCGCTGTGGGGAACACCGGCCCTCTTTGCTAAAAAAAAAAGATGGTGCCTTGAGACTTTGTATCGATTATCGAAAATTGAATCGGGCTACGGTTATGAATAAATACCCTATGCCCAGTATAGATGATCCGTTTGACCAGTTGAAGTGGTCCCGTTGTTTCTCTAAGGTAGATTTGAGATCGGGTTACCACCAGTTGAGGGTCAGGGAGGAGGACATTCCGAAGACGGCATTCCGTACGCGGTATGGCCACTATGAGTTTCTGGTGATGCCATTTGGGCTCACCAATGCACCGGCAGTATTTATGGATTTGATGAACCGGATCTTTCAAGAATTCTTAGATCGCTTTGTGGTCGTTTTCGTGGACGACATCTTGATTTATTCACCTTTTGAGGAGGAGCACGAGGAACACTTGAGAGTGGTGCTTGAGTTGCTTAGAGCCCATAAGCTGTATGCCAAATTTGGGAAGTGTGAGTTCTGGCTAAGAGAGGTCAAATTCTTAGGCCGTGTGGTCTCCGGAGAAGGGGTGTCTGTTGATACATCCAAAATAGAGGCAGTGCAGGATTGGGTACAGCCTAAGAGTGTTTTTGAGATCTGCAGTTTTCTGGGATTAGCTGGGTGATATCGTCGGTTTGTGAAGGATTTCTCCAAGCTAGCTTTGACATTGACTAGATTGATGCGGAAAGGGGTCAAATTTGTGTGGATTGAGACTTGTGAAAAGTTGTTCCAGGAGTTGAAAGTTAGACTTACCACCGCTCCAGTGTTGATTATTCCGGAGAGAGGTTTGGGATATGCAGTTTATTTTGATGCCTCACGAGAGGGTGTGGGTTGTGTGTTGATGCAAGAGGGAAAAGTGGTAGCCTATGGCTTACGTTAGTTGAAAATACACGAGAGGAACTACCCTACACATGGCCTTGAGTTAGCAGCCATGATTTTTGCCTTGAAGATTTGGAGGCACTACTTGTATGGTGAGAGATTCGAGGTGTTCTCGGATCATAAGAGCCTGAAGTATCTGTTTACTCAGAGAGACTTGAACTTGAGGCAGAGGAGATGGATGGAGTTTATTGAGGATTACGATTTCGAGTTACACTATCACCCAGGAAAGGCCAATGTTGTGGTCGATGCCCTTAGCAGAAAATCCATTAGTGATGTAGCTTGTATAGCCATCCGGGAGTAGGAGATGTTGGGTGCACTTGGCGAGTTTGATTTGCTTTTAGGAGAATCCGTTGAGGCTGCGGCCTTGTTTCTGTAGTTGCTCAGCCCACACTTGTGAATTGAGTGTTAGAGGCAAAGGGAGGTGACCTTGAGTTAGAATCCCTCCGAGAGAAGATCTCCAACGGGAAGGCTGAGAAGGGTTTGACTGTGTATCTCGACTTGAGTATGAGATACCGAGACCGTCTGTTTGTGCCAGAGTCTTGCCGAGAGGAAGTACTCCGAGAGTTTCACCATTCACGCCTTGGGTACATTCGGGAGGCACTAAGATGTATCGTGATCTGGGTTGCCAGTTTTGGTGGCGGGGTATGAAGAGAGATGTGGCTGTGTTTGTGTCTAAGTGCCTTACTTGTCAGCAAGTGAAGGCCGAGCATCAGAGGCCAGCGGGTTTGCTGCAACCCTTGCCTATTGCCGAGTGGAAGTTGGAGCATGTCACCATGGACTTCGTTGTAGGTCTTCCGAAGACTTAGCGGGGTAGTGATGCTATTTGAGTGGTTGTAGACTGATTGACTAAGTCGGCACACTTTATTTCTATGCGCGTGAAGGATTTGGTAGATCATCTTGCCGACTTGTATATTTGGGACATAGTGAGATTGCATAGGGTCCCAGTGACGATCGTCTCAAATAAAGATCTGCGTTTCACTGCTAGGTTGTGGCAGAGTTTGCAGAGTGCCTTGGGCACTAGATTGACCTTTAGCACGGCTTATCATCCTCAGACTGACGGGCAGTCCGAGCGTACTATTCAGATCCTTGAGGATATGCTTTGAGGTTTTGTTCTTGACTTTAGTGGGTCGTGGGAGAGGCACTTGCCCTTGGTGGAGTTTGCCTACAACAACAGTTTTCAATCCAGTATTGGAATGGCACCGTTTGAGGCCTTGTATGGCCGACCGTATAGGCCTCCAGTTTGTTGGGCTGAGGTGGGTGATGAACCTTTATTGGGCCCGGAGTTGGTGAGGGAAACGACGGAGAAAGTTGAGCTTATCCGTAAGAGACTTGTTACAGCCCAGAGTCGCCAAAAGAGTTATGCCGACCGTAGGAGGAGGCCTTTGGCATTTGAGGTGGGTGATCATGTATTTCTGAAAATATCACCTAGGCGGGGTTTGATGAGGTTTTGGAAGAGTGGAAAGTTGTCCCCTCGGTTTATAGGCCCTTTTGAGATCCTTGAGAGGATTGGTGAGGTCGCCTATCGTTTAGCTTTACCACCGCAGTTGTCCGGGGTACATGACGTGTTTCATGTTAGTATGCTTCGGAAGTACGAGCCGGATCCATCGCATGTATTGGATTGGACCGACTTAGAGGTTGATGAGGATGCCTCGTATGAGGAGAGACTGGTGCGGGTCTTGGATAGGCGGGAGCATGTCTTGTGAGGCAAGACGATACCCTTGGTAAAGGATTTGTGAAAACATCACGGAGTAGAAGAAGCCACTTGGGAACGTGAGTTGGAGGTCCGAGAAAAATATCCGGACTTGTTTGTTAGCATTTAATTATGTAATGGGAGTTTTGTTTTGTATTGATAAACCTTAAGAGTATTGAATATTTCTTAAGTTGTAAAACATGGCATATGTTTTAATTTATGGAAATATTGTTGAATATGCTTGGAAAATGGAAGTTTATTTTAACATTGCATATGTTAATTCTGTTTTAGAAATGCAAATATATTATTGGCATTGGGTATGTAATTGAATTGTGGAATATGTGTTGAAATTGGTGAATTTCAAGGAAATGCATATTGATAATGCATGTTGTAGAATATGTTGTAATTTGCCCCTTGAGAAGGGAAGGTATGACCGGTGATGGGTCAGGTTGATATATATTGAATTGTAATATTGTTGATAATTGAGAAAGAAAAACATGTATTTGAAACTTGTATCTAATTTCGGGGATGAAATTCTTTAAGGGGGGGAGGTTATAGCGATCCCAGTTTTCCCTCTTATGTTTACTGTATTCCGGACTCGGTTCTGTTGATAGTTGTTGTTGTCTGTACTTCATTTTCGTTCTTTAACTCTTTGCATTTGAGTTTAGAATTGTCTTGGGCGTGTTTCAAACAGGTTGGTTGAGCTTTTGTCCCAACTCTTGTTGCCCAGATTTTTAGTGATCCGCTCGAGCGGGTATTCCTGCGCTCGAGCGGAGTTTGCATACCTTCAGTAGTTTGTCCGTCTGCAAAAATACTGCAGATGTGTTTTTCACGCTCGAGCTGATTTCTTTACGCTTGAGTGGGTATCCTTGCGCTCGAGCGGGTGTTCGATGTCTGTAAAAGTACTGGAAGAGTGTAATCTACGCTCGAGCGGGTTTCCTTTGCGCTTGAGCGGGTGGAGTTTTACAGTTGTGTCTTGGAGCTCGAACGGGTCCAGTTTTTGTGTTTGACGCTCGAGCGTCCTATTCTCCGCTCGAGCGGGTCATACGTATATCAGTTGGCAGCTGGGTCATTTTAGATCACTTTCTCAACTCTCACTCTCTCTCTTACTTTTCAAAAACCTATTTTGAGAGCTTCTCTCACTACATTTCACCTTCTCTCTAAGGTTTGATCTAGTTCTAGTGTGTTTCTAGCCTTGTCCCTTTGTAAAAAGTGTAGAGCTTGGCTTGTGCTATCTATCAATCCAAAAATCTTGGGGTTTGGAGCACTTTCGATTTTCTTCACCTCCTCCTTTGAGCTTTGAATTTAAGGTAGGGATAACTACTCATTTTTATGGTCTTTGATATAAACTTTTAGTCATTTTGATATGATGTTGAAGTTGGGTAACTATGAGTGTTAGGGTTTCAATTGTTTAAAGAGGGGTTTTGTTCTTTGGGACAATACATGTGTATTTTGGGTCTCAAGTGAGGTCATTGTTGATATTTGAGCCTTTTGGTCAATGTTGAGAAAGAGGGGAGAAAGCACTAATTTTTGTTATGAATTAATTTATATAATTAATTTGGGAATGTTATGGAAATATGAAATTGAGTTGAGAATAATGAAATTGGCTCATTATGTAGTAGAATGGTGAAGTTGGACTTAATAATCGCTCATCTTTGAGAATTATTGATAATTTATCTGTTGGTGCATTTATTAGCTATTTAGAAATAACTGCTTTGGGCTATCGGTGGAGGATAGTCTTGATTGTTGTAGACACTGCATGATAATTAGGTGAATTAAAACTAATCAATTTGAGTATGTCATTGAGTATGACGATTGGAATAATACAACAAATATGTATATTGATTGGTCATTGTATATGATGAGTATTTGAATACATGGGTGCCGAATCCCGCGGATGAAATTTCCGCAAAATGGTAATTCGAAAATAATTATACATGGGTGCCGAATCCCACAGATGAAATTTTCGTAAAATGGCAATTCGAAAATAACTATACATGGGTGCCGAGTCCCGCGGATGAAATTTCCGTAAAATGGCCACAAGAAAATAATTACACATGGGTGCCAAATCCCGTGGCCGAAATTTTCGTAAAAATGGTAGTTTGGAGTATTGTTGGCATGAGATGTAATCTCATCTAAGTTGTTTGGCCAGGTTCTGGACCGTGTTTATAAGTTGAGAATTGGATAAGTAAAGTATTATGGAACTGGATTGTACTGTATGTTGGTTTATATGAGTTAAACATTTATCAAGTGCTAATATTTTAGTTATTGCTCATATTATGTTTAGCATATCTCTACCGGGCATTGGCTCACCCTATTTGGGACATCATTTTCAGGTGCAGGTGACATGCCACCTCCAAGGACGTAGCTTGGGAGGCTTAGTGGCTGAGAGACCTTTTTGATTACTTTTTGTATTACATGTATATCAAGCTAAGGGCATATTTTGTGTAGAGTTAGTACTCTCTTTTTTGTAACCAAGTGTTGACTTGGAAAGTTGTAAGCCTGTAGAGCATTTACTTTTGTTGTCAACATGTAATACATTATGTAAGAATACTCTGATTTATGAAATGTGATATCTCTTTCTTGTATCATGGATGTCTGTTTTTGGGTTTATTTTGAGGGTGTTACATTACTTCCATGACAATATGAAATTAGGCAAAAAAATTGGAGAACAGAAGAACCCTGCAGAGAAATTAAATAGTTGATTTAACTAATTATACAAGATTTTTCTTATGTGAAAAGAAATATATATTTGAAATCTCATATTATGTTTTTTGCTCTATTTTTTCTTTTGCAGATTTTTTTGTCTGTTTTAGTTTTAGTTTATTTGGGGTATTTAATTTTTTTTTCTCTTCATAATCTAAATTAGTTGTTGAAATTATAATAATGTAGTAGATGCGCTTATGTCTCCAAAATTTATTATTCATTTTTTTTAAATTTTACAACTACAACGTACCGGAAAAAAGTAACAATGGCAACAAAGGGCTAAAAGACCAATATAAAGAGTGATTTTTGTGATGTAGTTGGAGTTCACCCATTTTTTTTAAAGAAAAATTGTACCAATCGAGAAGAGTATTTGGAACACATTCACGAGTTTGAAAGAAGTTTTTATGCAATCCCATTTATTTTTTATTATATTTTGTTCTCCAATTATATTAATTTATGTGTTCGATTTTGTTGTAATTTATAAGGAGCACACTCATTTTAAATTTAGACATAAATAAACTTAATTATGTAGTAGCTCTAAAATATTTTTGCTCTATTTTTTCTTTTGCAGATTTTTTTGTTTGTTTTAGTTTTAGTTTATTTGGCGTATTTAATTTTTTTTTCTTCATAATCTAAATTAGTTGTTGAAATTATAATAATGTAGTAGATGCACTTATGTCTCCAAAATTTATTATTCATCTTTTTAAAATTTTACAACTACAATGTACATGAAAATAGTAGCAATGGCAACAAAGGGCTAAAAGACCAATATAAAGAGTGATTTTTGTGATGCAGTTGGAGTTCAGCCATTTTTTTAAAGAAAAATTGTACCAATCGAGAAGAGTATTTTGAACACATTCACAAGTTTGAAAGAAGTTTTTATTCAATCCCATTTATTTTTTATTATATTTTGTTCTCCAATTATATTAATTTATGTGTTCGATTTTATTGTAATTTATAAGGAGCACACTCAATTTAAATTCAGACGTAAATAAACTTAATTATGTAGTAGCTCTAAAATATTTTTGCTTATATTTTTACTAGCCTATCACCCGTGCTATGCACGGGATAATTATAAATATTAATATTTGTTTTAGATATAAATTATGTTTTTTAAGATTTTTTATAAAAATAATTTAACAATCTTATCACTAACCATAGTGTGTGAGAGAAGTTGAAAAGGGCACTGCAGTAACTATGCACGGATTGTATCTATAATTATCTATATGAGGGGATTTTAAATGCTGATTAGAGAATTTTGACCAAATCAATAAATGCAGGCATGTGGAAAGACACATGGCTTGAAAAAAGATAATAAATGCTAATCATGGGATATATATGTGAATTGTGATTTTTAAATGTCTTCTTTTTTTTTTCTTTTTTATATTATATTAACGTTTAATATTTTGATAATAATCATATGTGTTGGACTTTTCAATGAATTAAATGTCTTGTTTTTTTATATTATATTAAAGTTTAATATTTTGATAATAATAATCATATGTGTTGTACTTTTCACGGAATTTTTTTTATACTTGTTCTTAATGCATTAAAGTGTTGTTATGAGAGATAATAATCACATGTGTTGGGACTTTTCAAGGAATTCATATGTGTTGGACTTTTCAAGGAATTTTTTTTATACTTGTTCTTAATACATTAAAGTGTTATTATAAGGATAAGGCTTGGGGGTTGTGAGAAATTAATAATTGCTAAGGTTTTTTTTTTTTTTAAATAAAAAAATCAAGAAATTTAGATTGAGATATTGGAACTCCCACAAGACTTGTGGATTAAAGATAGATATAAATAAATAGATAGATATAGATATAGATATTTATATTTGTTTTAAATTTTTTTAATATACAAATTATTTGTTTTGGAAAAGGTACTGCAATAATTATGACAGAAGTCAAAAAGTCTTGTGGGTTGAGAGAAGTTAATAAATGCTGAGGTTAATTTTTTTTTAAAAAAATAAAAAATTAGAAAATTAGGATTGGCATATCCCACAGGTCCTATTTGTCATGAGGAAGCTACTAGTGACATCAATACAGTGGTTCAAGGGCAATTTTATATTTTTGCCCCTCCGAATAGCCTTTTTCGACTAAGTTTAAGGCATTTTTTACTCCAACTCCCAACCTATGTGTGCTAATTACATCCCGTCTGTCTCCACAGGTCCTATTTGTCATGAGAAAGCTACCGATGATATCCATAGAGTGGTTCAGGGGCTGTTTTATATTTTTGCCCCCCAAATGGCCTTTTTCGACTACGTTTAAGGCGTTTTTTACTCTAACTCCCAACCTAAAGTAAAAATAAAATTAACTAAGATGTTAAAAAAAAAAAGTGATACTAATTTATTTTTTATTTTTTTTTATGTAGTAGCTTCAAAATATGAAAGTTATTAAAATTTATAGGTTATAGACACAAAACAAATTTAAAAAAATAAAAAGGGATCCTTGAATTTTGTTTGTAATTAAATAGCTTTAGAATACAAAAACTGTTAAAAATAGAGTTAAATTTTGTATAATAAGATAACATAAATGTTTATTTTTTAACTACACAAAATTTAAATTTTAAAAAATTATAGATGACATTTAACTCTTATATAATTTTTAACTTACTAATTTTAAAAAATTATATATAACATTTTACTCTTATCTAATTTCTAAACTACTATTCTCTCCAGTTCTTCTATTATTAGAGTTATATTAGACATTGTTTTTCTTATCAAGTTTATCTTATCTTATTTTTGAATTTTTAAATTTTAAATTTCAACATCGATTTTTTTTTTTCTTTTTCAATCTTCATTTGATATTTACTAAATTTCTCTCTATCTCATTTTTCTAGGATTTATCTAAATTTCTCTTTCTATATTTTTTATAATTTATCTTCACATTTACACTTATTTATTTATTTTTTTAATCTTTATCTTATATGTACAAGATCTACTCTTACTCATAATTTTCAATTAAGTTTATTCTTTTTCTAGGATTTATCTTATTTTCACTTTCTATATTCTTATAGTTTATCTTCAAATTAAAACTTAATTTATTTTTATTTTTATCATATATTTATAGAATTTCACTCTAACCTTTCTTTTTTAGTGAGATCAATCAAATCTATTATTTAAGTACCTATCTAAATTAATATCATAGAATTTTGTTATTAATTTTTAACATATTTTGTATTGTTTACCACCATTTGTAACTTACCCGTGCAAAGCACAGGTTACCACTAGTATATATATATATAACCAAATGTACTGTTTTCTCAAAAGGCTCCAAAAATATATTCTTAAATTCTCTTAATTTTAGAAAAATAAAAAAATACTTGGCACCTCTTTTCACTTTTCTTCCTACTATTTAGGCCTTTTCATTCCCTCTTCCAATAATAAAATATTCATTTTTATCTATATTCATCTATATTCATCACCCACAACTCCCACATCTATATTCATCCATATCCATCACCTATAACTCCTACAACTCTTATACACACGTTTCTGTATTCAGTTTATTCTATATTTCAATCAAATTCAATCATTCTCTTTCATCTACCTATCTTTTTTTTCTTTCATCTACCTATCTTTTCTCAGACCAACTCATCATCTTCATTATTATATTTTGCAAGTTTGATGGTTTGCAAAAATCATATTATCTTCTCCATTGTTATATTTTCTAAGTTTGATGATATATATAACCAAATGTAGTGTTCTCAAATCCAAAAACATATTTCTAAATTCTCTTAATTTTAGAAAAATAAAAAAATTCACGGCACCTATCTTCACCTCTCTTTATTTCTCTTCTTACTATTCAGGCCTTTTCACTCTCTCTCCCTATAATAAAATATAAAATAAAAATAAAATAATAAAATATTCATTTATATCCGTATTCATCTACATTTATCACCCACAACTCCCACATCTATATTTATCCATATCCATCACCTATAACTCTTACAACTCCTACACATGTTTCTGTATTCAGTTTATCCCATATTTCAGTCAAATTCAATCATTCTCTTTCATCTACACATCTTTTTTTCTTTCGTCTACCTATCTTTACTCAGACTAACTCATTCTCTTCATTATTATATTTTGCAAGTTTGATGATCTACAAAAATCATATTATCTTCTCTATTGTTACATTTTCTAAGTTTGATGATCTGCAAAAATTATTACAAGGTCGGTATAATATTATTTCATACTTTATATCTTCGTGTATATAATTATTTCGTACTTTATATCTTCGTGTATATAAATATTTCTTCTTCCCAATATTTTTCAATTCATCTACACATCTTTTCATCTTCTTCATTTTTATGCTTCTAATATTATTTCTTATTTTATATGCATTTTTTTCAATGTTTATTATTTGTGTGTACATATTTCTTTTTCCCAATATCTTTCAATTTATCTACACATCTAAATCAAATTCAATTTGTTTTCTTTTTCCTAATATTTTTCAGTTCATCCACACATCTTTTCATCTCCATTTTTATACTCCTAATATTATTTCTTACTTCATATGCATTTTCCCAGTGTTTATTATTTTTTTATGTATATATTTCTTTTTCTCAATATTTTTTAGTTCATCTACGCATCTTTTCATCTTCTCCATTATTACATTTTGCATAGTTTGGACTTACTTTTTAATTTGTGGTTTGCATTTGTTCTTCAATTTAATCATATTTGATTTGTTTCTTCTCATATAACAGTGCCGATATTTTCTTCAACTTTTATAAACCCTCTCCTTTACATATCAAACGTAGTTCACCTAAAATTCAAGAAAATTAGATGTCTATCACATAACTTAAATAAATTAAAATAAATCTCACTCTCAATTAAATAAATTAATAAAAGAATATAAACCTACAAATATGTATCCAATATCTATCACGTTATTTAAAAAAAAAAAATCACAATTATCTGTAACTTAAATATCACATAATGACATAAAAAAAATCACAATTATCCAATGTCTATCATATTATTTAAAAAAAACTCTCAAATATCTCTAACTTAAATAAATTAAAAACATATATGCAAATTATAAATACCCAATGTCTATCACGTTATTTTAAAAAAAAATAAATCCACAAGTCTTATTCATACAATTTACTCATGCATATCTATCACCTACAATTCTCTCAATTAGATGTCTATCATGTAAAATCCAATACAAATCCACAAAAGACACTGTTTTGTGTTGATTTTGTAATTTAAAAAAATCTTAAAATAAATCTAACAATAAATCAAAATAGAAACCACATTTTCCTTTGTTTTGTTTTGTTTTTTTTTTTCCATGTAAAACAATAATTTGATTACGTTATCTTTTTCTTATTCTAAAATTATTGTGTTATAATTTTCTTTACAAGGAGTTACATTAGCTCCTCAATAGATGGATGCTGTATAGTAGATTTTTAATTTTTTTTTAATATATCTACAATAAACAATGGTACTTATTGAGATTTTTTACTCTTTATCTTTTGTATTCTAGGCACCTTCGAGCTTGCTTATCTTATTCTTTGTGTAATTGTAAGTCAAATGTGTTAAATTTGTTATGTAGATAAATATGCGGCCTCACCTGAATTTGCGTCGTAGCCATCATTTGGCCATGTAAAATGCCATAAATGAATTTCAAACTATACCGCATAAAGAGGATTTACCAGTAGAAAATATTGATGATTGGAAAATCAAAATATGTTGGGCAATGCAAAAATTAGGAAAAAAAATAAGTGAAAAAAAATTGATGGAAATAATATTACCATTGAGCTGGAATAAAGTAAAGAGAACAATTTTTCAAAAGGATGAAATCAAAGATGCCTCGAACTTAATGGATGCTTAATGGAGAAGGAGCGTGGAGTCTATTCTCTATGGATTGAACTTGAGTAAGAGCAGATGACTCCAAATTTAACAGTACAACAGCATATGTTATATAAAGAGCAAGTGTTTTATAAGCTTAGGAAAAAAGGTTTTCAGCCTCACATTATAATATTAGTTCATGCTATAGTTAACACATTTCGAACCTCATGGCCTAGACAAGATATTCATAAAAAAATAAAAAGAAAAACTTTCCAGACATGAGAGCATTGATAGTTACATTGGAGGAAATTGAAAATTATATGATTTGTTTACAAGCATTGGATGAAGTGGAGCAACTCATTGGTAATGAAAATAACAAAGTGGAACAACAACAACAACAACAACAAAACAATGGTTGTGAAGGCAATGAAGTGGAGCAACAATGCAAAAATAAGAACAGTTAAATCAACACTCCTCATAAGGTAATATACCTATTTTTTTAAAAAAAAAGTTTATTTGTATGTAAAAAAATGATTACGCTTTTTTTTTCTTCTTCTTTTTTTAAACAGGTACTTTTTGGGGCATTTGGAGATGATAAGCGATATTTATTGAGCTTTAATTTATCAAATATAGATAGACTAGCGTATGCCTGTGCCTGAAGGCACGTTGTAAATAATGATGAATAGCTGTCATTAGTGCAATTCCCCCTTTATTGAATTACTAAAATTCTATGGCACTACCTTGGTTTACAACAATTAATTTCTTCATTAATCCATCATGAAGATCTACAAATAATGGATCAAAAATAGTGCATGTATCAAGCACTCAGTACAATAAGGCAAACTTGTTGGAAAAGAGCTGCAGATCTAATATAAATTATATAATAATCAATGGGTCTGAAACAGTACCTGCAGAGAGCACTTAGCAAAAGAAGTCAAAAATATTTTTTGAGTTTCAAAATTATATAATGGTAAATACTGCAAGATAAAAGTCAAACCAATCATACACTTCAATGCAATAATCAAAAAGCATAAAATATAATCATCAAGCCTAATTCATACTGTTTCTTCCAGTCTATCAACTAGGGGTTGGATTATATATATATATAGCTTAAACAGTCAAATGGGAGGTCAGATAAAACAACCCGTGTTTACCTTTCCTTTCTTAAATATTAGGAAGAAACTTCAATTGGTTGGAGCCTATGTGTGCCAACACGAGGAGAGGTAAATACTTACTTGATTCAGTACATGTGGAAAAAGGACATAATCAACAAATGCAATTAAGTGCAATTAAGTGCTCTGTAAGTTTTCATAATCAACAATGGAAAAAGGGAATTAAACTTGAAAGAACAATAGACAGGTAATATAATCTAAAGAAGAACTTGATTCATTTTATTCAATGAATTCATCTACAGATTACACTGTATTTATAAAGATAAAAGTCTAACTAACTAACTAACTGACTTAACTACAGTTACACTTTAACTAGAGTTCCAAAAACTTATCTAACTGTCTAACTATCTAACTGCTCTTAACAGAGGAAGCCACGTGCTGTGGCTTGAGCTGTGATTTAGCTGTGGTGTCTGACTTAAGCTTGTGATGATTGACCTTGAGCTTGGTGGCTGAAGTCCAATTAGGAGAGGAAGTAACTTCCTTATGGGAAGTAGGCTCAGTAGGAATATGAGAAAGATGAGGAAGAGAAGTAGATTTAGATCTTGTGATCATAGAGTGAGAATTCAATGAAGAGGATGGAGTAGATGGTAACAAGAGTAAGTCAATATGAAGAGAAGAAATAGGTATGGGAGTTGGAGAAGAAATAGGAACTGTAGAAGGAGAAGCTGCAGATAAAGCAGATGAAATTGGAGCAGCAGTAGAAGGGTGTGGCAAGACAAAACCAGTAGGAATAACAACAGTAGCAGACTGAGGCAAGACAGAATCAGGAGGTGCAGACACAACAGATGAAGCTGGGGCAGCAGAGGAAGCTGGGGTTACAGATGGGAGAGACACAGCTGGAACAACAGGTACTGCAGAAGGAGACACAGCAAAAATAGGAGAAGACTAGAAAAAAGAATGCAATTGAGCAACAGAAGGAGCTGAGGTCGGAACAGCAGCAGAAGAAGAGGAAAAAGGGAAGCAAGTATCATCAAAGAGGACATGTCTAGAGAGATAGATGCGACCTGAAATAGGATCAAGGCACCTATAACCTTTGACTAATGGATGATAACCAATAAAAACACAAGGAATAGACCTAGGTTGAAGCTTGTGCTGAGTATGGGGTCTTAACCAAGGAAAACATCGACAACCAAAAGTTCTGAGAAAGGAATAGTCTGGAGGAGTGTGAAACAAAACTTCAAAAGGGGTGAGAAAATTAATTTTAGCAGTAGGTAGGCGATTAATGAGCATTACTGATGTGGCTAAAGCTTCAAACCAAAGATGCAAAGGAAGAGAGACATGATGCATTAATGCAATGGTAGTCTCAATGAGATGTCTGTGCTTACGTTCAGCTACTCCATTCTACGCTGGAGTGTGAGGACATGTAAGATGATGCAAAATGCCTTTATTTTTAAGAAAAGCTTGAAATTCTATAGATAAGTATTCACCTCCATTATCACTGCGAAGAATCTTAAGAGAAGTAGAAAATTGATTTTCAACCAACACTTTGAATTCAAGAAATTTAGAGAACACCTCACTTTTGTAATACAAAGGAAATAGCCAAGTAAACTTGCTAAAATCATCTATGAAAACTACATAGTACTTATAACCAGATAGAGAGGCAGAAAAAGGACCCCAAACATCGGAGTGAATAAGAGCTAAAGGCTTATCAACAGTAGAATTTGACAAACTAAATGGTAATCTATGTGTCTTAGAAACACAACAATCAGTACACAAACCAAATGAAGCAGGTGAAGACAAATGAAAAGTGTTAACAATGTGCTGAAGCTTCTTAGATGAGGGATGACCAAGTCTGAGATGCCAATTGGGACTGGAACTGTCTGCTGTACCAGGGACAGAGACAAGAGCAGCTGTGGTACTAAAACAGGACTGAGATGGAACAACTGTAGAAGTCATGGAAGAAGAGTGAGAATGAGTAGGTAATGGAGCATGATAAAGACCTTGAGAATGATGACCTCTATATAGTATGTTCTTGGTAACCTTGTCCTGAACAAGAAAGCCATGAGCATAAAAAGTAATAGAACAGTTATTATCAGAGGCTAATTTATGCACAGAAAGAAGATTAGAGGAAATATGAGGGACATGAAGAATATTATGAAGCCGTAGTGGAAGAGAAGGAGTAGGGGGGAGTCCATTACCAATGTGTTGAATAGGAAGAGTAGAACCATCACCAATGGTAACTTGATCATTGCCATGATAAGGTTGATAATTGGAGAGATTATTTAAGTCATTAGTGATATGACTAGTAGCTGCAGAATCCACATACGAGGTAGGAGATGAATTTTGAGAAGAAGATGGAGTAGAGGCCACATAGGCTTTAGGTGTGGATGGCCTGGTAGAAGCCTAAAAACCTTGGTCCATTCGATGCCAACAATCTAAGGCAGTATGATTTGGTTTACCATAAATCTGACATACAGAACCAGAACTGATTGGAGAGTGTTGATATGTGGAAGGAGAATTTGAGAGGTGCTGTCTTCCTTCTCTACGAACACCTTGAGAATATCGACCACCGCGGAACCCTCGGCCTCTAGCAGATCCACCTTGATTGGTGTAAGGTTTGGTGGTGGCAGCATAGGCAAAAGGCAGCTCAGAAGTATAAGACTATTTAGTGGTATGTTCAATATGAATTTCTTCAGAACAAAGTAAGGAACACAATGTGTCAAGAGAAATACAACCAAGTCTAGCACGAATAGTGGTCTTAAAGGCATTGTACTCATCTGGAAGGCCATTCAAGGTGTATAAAACAATGTCTTCATCATCAACTGGTGCACAAGCCAAAGCAAGTTGATCTGCGATGGTCTCAAACTCAGTGAGATAGGCATCCATGTTTAAGCCTTTCTTGGTGAGATTATTCATCTTGTTCTTGAGTTGATGAATATGCGACCAAGAAAGAGAAGTGAATCGAGATTGAAGAGCAATCCATACCTCACAGCTTGTTTTACAATGAAAGACTGAAGTGAAGATGACTAGAGACAAAGTAGTTGTGATGCAACTTAGGAGATGAGCATCTATACACATCCATTTTTCATACTCAGGATTTGAGACCTCCTGTTTTGCAGAATCAACTATCACAGATGGAGGACAAACCTGTGATCCATCCACAAAACCAATGAGTTTTGTTGCACGCAATATGTTCTGCACTTGATTCTTCCAAACTATATAGTTTGTAGAATCTAATTTCACAGTCACGAAGGAACTGAGATTGGAGACGAGCAAAGAAAGATTAGAAGGAATTGATGATGATGATGATAGATTGGCCATGAAAGATGTGAGCTTTAAAGATCGTTTGAAGATATTTAGAAGATCTTTGAAGATATAAGGATCAGTACTCGTTAGAGTTTATTGCTCTGATACCATAAAGAAGAACTTGATTCATTTTATTCAATGAATTCATCTACAGATTACACTGTATTTATAAAGATAAAAGTCTAACTAACTAACTAACTGACTTAACTACAGTTACACTTTAACTAGAGTTCCAACAACTCATCTAACTGTCTAACTGTCTAACTGCTCTTAACAGAGGAAGCCATGTGTTGTGGCTTGAGTTGTGATTCAGCTGTGGTTTTTGACTTAAGCTTGTGATGATTGAGCTTGAGCTTGGTTATGCTTAACATAATCCTACTAAGTTGTAGGGCATTAAACTTGAAAGAACAATTGAAGTTTGAGTTTTAACATAAATAATAAAAGCATGCCAAATATTTTCAAAAATATTTGTCAAATATAGATAGATTTGATTTATGACATTCAGTTTATTATTAGTTTATTTTAAAATATATATGTTTTAAAAATTAGGTTCATTAAGAAGCATCTTATTTATTGTCAGTTTCATTAATTAGAAATCAAGTTTATTATTTCAAGAAAAATATATCAGTTGGATGATTATAACATTTTGTGAATATTTGTTTTGAAGTATTATTGTCTTTACTTATGAAATTGATAAGATGAAGGCCTAAATTTATAATATAATTTTTGAAGTATAATTTTATAATTTATTTTGATAAGATGAAGGCCTAAATAAGTAAATTGTCTTTACTTATGAAATTGATAATATAATTTTATGATTTAAATTAGAACTTAATGTATTATTAAAAAATTTATACATTATTAAATCAGTCCCGTGTATAGCACGAGTTTACCACTAGTAATCTATATTATTATTAAGTGAAGGCCTAAATTTGTTTAGTAAAACCTTTTTCTTCTCATGCCACGTGACAACTTTATATATACTAAACTAAAAAAATTATTAGACATAGCGTAAGCAAATTTTGAATCCAAGACCTTAGGTATCATTAAGAATATACTTTTTACTTAAGCAACATACATACTATGATATTAAATTCTTTATTATTTATTTTTATTATTAGTTATCTAAATTGCACACCTATCGCGTGTGCCGCCTGCTAGTGTGTATTATTTAAATACGAAATTTAAGTATTTGAATGCCTATAAGGACAATAAAGGGTAAATGGGCATTTTAATCTAAAAAAGATAATGTGATCATTTCTATCTGTTTAATTAACTCACAGTCAAAAAAAAAAAATTGAGATTTATGTTTCAAGAGAATATAGTGTAATTATATTAAAATTGTAGTCTAAATATAATTTATTTATGGAAATGCTAGCCACCACTCAATAGACACAATGGTTAATGTTGGCATATATTTTGGGTGGGTGGGGGGGGGGGGGGATTTCAAGACTCGATTTGGTTTTGAAATAGTTTTTGAATTTTTTGTTCTCGATCTTATTTAGTGAATTTTTTAATATTTTAAGAAATTCTTTTACTTTTTAAATACACCTAAAAGTAAAATGTTTATGAAGAAATATTAAAAAAATAAATAAATATAAAAAAATAAAAATATATTGAATTTTTTAAAAGTTTTTTTATAAATATTTTAATTTTTAAGTATATTTAGATTAAATGAATTTAAAAAATAAAAAATAAAATTTATTTAAAACATTTAAAAAAATTTACTAAAAATAAAAAATAAAAAAAGATTTAAAACTGTTTTTGAAATGCCAAAACTATAGTAATAGATTGGAATTGGATGCTCCTTAACAATGGCAACCCTTTCCAAGTTGCTTGAGCTCTAAGCAAAAGCATGGGGAAAAAGGAAGAATGAAAAGAAACGTACGAGGAATCGAGCTGCTTCAACTCTCCTTTTATAGTGAGCTTGAGCTGTAAGCAAAAACATGGGGGAAAGGAAGAATAAAAAGGAAAGTACGAGGAATAAATAGATTCGCTTCAACTCTCCTTTTATAAGCTCTTCTCTATATTTTATTTTATTTTCATATTTTTTTATACTTTTTTTATGGGTTTTAATTTTGACTTGTATTGATAATTTGAACCGTCTATCTCATAAGTCTTGTAATGAAGATTATTTATGTAAAAATTAGTTTTGTCGGACAATTATAAACAAAGAAACAATTGTATTTTGTTTTATAAAATGAATGACTTAAGTGTAATTGTATTTACTATTCATTTTATAAAATAAAATATGATTTTTTTTGATAACGCAGGTATCCCCAATCCTCTAGTTTTTCGGGAAGCCAGAACTAATCCTGCGGGGTAAGTAGCCCGGGGAAGCCGTGTACCCCTTGCAAGCACTCACCCAGTGGGGAATCGAACCCGTGACCGTGCGCCTTACCCACATAGTCACATGTGCGCCCTTACCACTGTGGCAGCTTGCCCCCTCATAAAATAAAATATGATTTATTCTCATATTTATAATTATTTGATGAAATTAATTTTTTATATAAATAATTTTTGTTGTGGGGTTTATGAGATAATTATAAAAGTTTAAATAGGAAAGAAAAAAAAAGTTTGTTTTCAATGGCAGTGGTGCTACATGCACCAATTAATATACTAATTAGTGTATCAATACTAGTTATAATATTATTATTGACCCCACTTATTAATCACATTACAAATTTCAAAAATTTCTTAAATTATGTCACATCATCAATTGATACACTAATTAGTATATTAATTGGTACATATAACATTATTATTTCAATGGAGGTCAAGCGGAATGCCATTAATGAGCTGGTGGAGTGATTTGCATAGTGATGTTTCGGTTAATGTCTGGATACTCCGTTATCACAACAACCCCCCCCCCCCCCCAAAAAAAAAAAAAATTGTGGAGCTTACACAGCGATGGTAGGGTGTTAGAATACACTTTTCCTTTATTTAGACAAAACATTATCACAAACCCCCCCCCCCCCCCCCAAAAAAAAATTGTGGAGCTTACACAGCGATGGTAGGGTGTTAGAATACACTTTTCCTTTATTTAGACAAAACATTATCACAAACCCCCCCCCCCCCCCCCCCAAAAAAAAAAAAAAAAATTGTGGAGCTTACACAGCGATGGTAGGGTGTTAGAATACACTTTTCCTTTATTTAGACAAAACATTTAACCGTTGCAAATGAGTTCAAAATCACAATGAGTAATACGTTTATATTTGAATCATGGGGTAAATTGCCTTAGCCTTCAATTATAAGGGGAAAAAATGAATTCTGCCCTAATTTAAATATTTGAAGAGCTTTGTAGGATGAATTTGAACTAATAATGGGTTCGTTTGGGAATTTGATTATTTTAGTGGGTTTTATAATTTTTTAGTTATTTTAACTTGGCTAAAAAAATTATGTTTGGCATGATAACTGACTCTTTTTTTTTTTATTTATTTTATTTTATTTTTATAGTTCATTTGATGATTGTGAGAGAAAAAGTAAAATGATTATAGTTAGATGTGACATTTCGGGCTCATTTGGAAACTTAACAATTTCATTTTCGTCTTGTGATTTAGAATTTGAGCACACTATTTTTTCCCAGACATTACTAGACAAACCGATTTACCACCTCACACCACCATTGTCACCACTGCCACCACCCTACCACCATTGCCACCCTATCTGCTCCATCACACCACCATTTGTATGCAAAATAATAGTTCTGTTCTTGAAAGTATAGTTTTTTATTTATTTTTATAACAAATGTGATCGGCTATCAAATCATTTTATTTTTATTTTTATATAAACACTACAAGAATCTACACTTTTAGTGACCACTTTCCGTGACCAATATAAAAGTTGGTAGCTAAAAATTACCTTTTGGCGACCAAATATTTAGGAGTCGCGAATGGTCATTATTTTTGGCGACCAATATGAGTTGGTCGCAGAAGGTCATATTTTGGCGACCAAAAAATGAGTTGGTCGCAGAAAGTGATATGCTTTTGGCGACCAACTATAAATTTGGTCGCGGAAGGTCACATTTTGGCGACCAAAAAATAAGTTGGTCGCAGAAGATCAAAAACAAGTTGGTTATGGAATTGACGACCAAAATTTTAGTTGCCAAAAACATATTTTCCCCAACCAAAAAATACTTTACTTGTCGTATATTGAGTTTTGGCTACTAAAACAATTTACTCGCTGAATGGAAAATAAAAAGTTATTTTTTTCTTTGGCGACCAAAAATTTGGTCGCCAAAAACTTATTTTCAGCAACCAAAAAAAATCAGTCGCCAAATTAATACATTTAGCGACTAATATTTTAGTCGCCGTTGATTAAGATTTGGCTACTAAAAAGATTTGTCGGCGAAGGTAACTTTTCTGCGACTAATCTAGTATTTTCGTCGCCAAATATTAATGAAATTTTTTTACTTTTGATCTTTGCCGACCAAAAATGTGGTCGGCAAAATACTTATTTTTAGTGACCAAAAAACAATTAGTCGGCAATAAAGTTAAACAATTTCAAAAACACAGATTTATTTTTTGGTGGGAATACACTCTTACATTATCGCCATATTTATTAGTTATGATTTATTTTATTTTTTTTTCATATTTTCTATCAATATGTACATAGACCCAAACAAGTTCAGTCTCTTGCTCTCTCTGTCTCTCTCTCTCTCACAGACTCACCATCATTGATTCACCGTTCACAGTCACCGTCAGTCTTCCACCGTCGTTCACCCTCGATCTTCCACTGTTGCGCATCATTACATCGGCACTGTCGCTCGCATTGCTTCGCTTCAACATTGAGGTTTTTCTCTTCCTCTCTCTACTTCTCTTCTTCTCTTTATCTTTGTCCCTCTCACTCTCTGTTTCTCTATTTCCCCATTTCCCTCCACCTTATTTTCAGTGAAACTGGGCTGAAGCCCGTCTGGACACTCAGCAAGATTCAACTTAGCCAACCCTAAACCTCTCAACTCACACACATTCACCTCGTTCACCATATATATTTATCATCTTCTCCAAAACAGCTCTCACAGGTCTAGGGTTTCTTGCAGCTGTGCAACAATGGTAACCTCCCTCTCTCTCTCTCTCTCTATATATATATATATATATCTCTATACATACAAATATATGTGTAGCTAATTTCGAATTAGATTTAGATTTCGATTTAGATTTCTTTCAATCTTGTTTTCAATTCTAACCTCCTTTGCTAATGGACTCCTCAGAAGTCATATCGTGAGTATATTCCTTCTCCACCATGAACAACCACCATCAGCCCTCTTTTCCCTTTTACCACTGTTTCTCCCCCCTCCCTCTCTCTCTCTATATATACTATATAATTGTTATATGAATTTGGCTATGGTGAGAGTATGCGGATGACCTGTTCGATTAAATTCCAAAATGGGTTTTGAATTAGAGAAATCATGATAGTCAATTGGATGAATTGGGTTTGGGCTGATTGTCTTTTGATTATATTAAAAGATGTTGGAAATAAGAAGAATACAAGGAATGTTACTCTATATAAGCAGTATGAATTTATTGCTTTATAGTTCTGTTTAGCTTGGAGTGGACAAGTTAAGTGGATATAAATTATTCTTATATTGCTAGTCATTTTTTGGGTTTTCTTTGAGCTTCTATTGGTTGTTAGAAAAAGAGTAATAGACATGTTCACCAGACAATGTTCTAACAGCACTTAACATGGGAAAATGCGTTCTACACATTTGACCTGCTGTGATTTTGTCTTGTGAATTGTAATGTAAAATTTCATCTAGAATGATGATTTAAGTTTACATTTAAAAATTTAGGGAATTTTCACATGCCCGATATTTCTTTGAAATTCTAATTAACTTTTGGAGCTGTTCTTATTTGGAAAAAGAATTATGGTGTAATGCCTGTTATTTACCCATTGGCTGGTATAGAAATTTTTTCAAATATAACACCATACTCTTGTTTACAGTTGAGCACATGTTTTGACTAATCAAATAAGAATTATGGTGTAGTGCACATGTTTTGACTAATCAAATATGGTGTAGTGCACATGTTTTGACTAATCATGTTTTGACCACATAATTACTCTGCAAACCAAAGATCCCCTACTAATCATGTTTTGACCACATAATTACTCTGCAAACCAAAGATCCCCTATACTAATCTGCAATCTACTCTATGATGCATGGGTGGAAAACTTACCCCATCAGAAGCAAGAACAATGAACTTATCTCTTTCCGTAAGAATCCGGTGAGAGAATTCGGGAATAGAGATCACCCCATATTCCTTTAAATAGAAGTCCCCAAATGCTCGAGCCATTGCTAAGCCAGGGGCATCATCAAACCGCAGCCAAACTCTTGACACTTCAAGTTCATCTTGCAATGTAAAAACCCTTCCTTTACACCGTTTAATCCTTTCGGCTTCCCCTATTAATAATCACCCCAAATTGACACAATTAGGACATGAAAACAAACAGCCCAACAATTGAACACATGTTTTGATTAACTTGAGCACATGTTTTGACTTGAGACTGTAAACAAGAATTATGGTGTAGTGCACATGTTTTCAAATATAATCCCATGATTAGCTCATATCTAAATAATGTTGTTGTTGTTTTTTATTTATTATTATTATTATTATTTCTCCATATTTTAAAACTTGAGCTCTTTCCTTCTTTTTTTTTCTTTTTTTTCTTTTGAAGCAAAATTGTCATCTGGTACCGAAACTGTGAGCAATTTTTAATTATGGTTCTTAATATGAACATACAGGGGCTTATGTTGGTGAAACTGCTTGTCAACAAGTATCATGCATATGGTTGTCTTAAATATGGTTTGAGTCCCTGTTCATATGAGGTTTGTATCATTGCCATTGAATTAATAATAAAATTTTTTGTAGCTCTTTCAGTGTCATTTAACCTGGTAGCTATTTCAGTGTCAGATCTGTTTGTGACATGGCCTCTTCAGATTTTTGATCTTTGGATCTGTTGTCTTTTAGAATGAGGCTCTTTGGCTATCCGGCTATCCTGTTTGTTTTCTCTTGAGGTTTTAGTTTCTATTGATTCAAAGGTAAGCAATGAAAGATAGCAAGAACCCTAACACGATGGTCAGATGCAACTTAATGTGAGCATTACTGCATTATCTGTTATTACGGTGTGGGTTTAAGGCAGTTGATGGTTCAATGCATTACTCCATCCTACTTGTAGTTGACTCATGGGATTGATGTCCCTGAAAATTGTAGTTATTGGTTAATTATGTGCCAATGTATTGTGTAATTTTGTATAACATTAATTTCATTAGACATCGATTATTATTTTTTTGATTTTTCCCTCGAAAACATTTGTTAGTGGTATAATTCTTTAAAAACATTCATGACAAACTTAAGCACATTTTTTATTGACAAATACTAAATCATCTTTAGATTCTACAGAATCATAAGTGAAATAGCATATAACATGTTATTCAATTGTTTTACTTCCATTGCCATGTTCTTTTTTCCCCCCCTACATATTGTTTTGAAAACAATTGGCTTGATGCGAACATTTGAAAATTGCTAATCATTATGAGAAATTGAACAGGAGGTTGAACGTGCGGTGCAAGTTTTAGAAGGTTTGGAGGGGGTACCTGATCCGGTTTGTGATTATCTTTGTAAATATAGATTTTTCTTTTCCTTGCTCTTCTTCTTCCTTTTTATTTATTTATTTTTTCCTGTCTGGTTTAAATGTTCGGCTGAAATATGGAATAAATTGATTATTACAATTTCTAAGTACTTTTTCATGGGTATGAATATTTATCACAGGCATTTTATGTAACGCCCTCAAATTAACAACATTAAACCCATCAATAAAGATATGCATTGATATGTAATAGTTCCACATTCTTCCATTTATCAGAGTTTCATTACAAAAAGTATTACATGTTAACAACAAAAGCAAATGCCCTATGGGCTTACAGCTTTCCAAGTTAACACTTGGTTACAACAAAAGAGTACTAACTCGTTTACACATTAAGCCCTTGGCTTGAAATTACATGTAATACATCAAAAAGAAAACGACAAAAGTATGTCCGCCTCTAGCCTCCCAAGCTATGTCCTTGGAGGTGGCATGCTACCTGTACCTGAAAATGATATTCCCATATAGGGTGAGCCACAACCCAGTAGAAATACACTAAACCAACCATGAACAATGACTAAAAGATTAGCAATTGATAGATGGCCAACACTGATACATTCACATAAATCACATATTTATGTCATTCGACTTATGAGTCCAAGTTACCTTTCATTTTCCCTTTTTCAACAGATAAGCATGTTAGCTCTATCATTATTTCAACAGATATGTATAAAAACTATATCCCACATTCACAGATAAGCATATAAGCTGTATCCACATTCTCAACAGATATGTATAACAACAATATCCCACATTCACAAATAAGCGTATAAGCTGTATCCACACTTCACAAAGATAAGCATATAAGCTCTATCTTCACTTCTCTAGACAAGCATATGAGCTGTATCTACGGAGTTCATCCCCTATCTTCTCCCAACACTATCCGGTTTAGAGGTACATCCCCCATCTTCCCCTAAACCGCGGAGTACATCCCCCATCTCCTCCTCTACACATAACGTATACAAACACATTGGTTCTATATACAATCACACAATACATACAGTTAATGTATTCTATCAACCGTTAAATTCCATGACACATTCCATTGATTAGTTTCCGTTTGCCTAATCATCATGCATTGTCTACAACAATCACGACTATCCTCCACCGATAGCCCAAAGCAGTTATTTCTAAACAGAAAATAAATACACAAATGGATATTTAATCAACATTTCATTCCGGTGAGTGATAAATAATTCAACTACACCCTTTAACCCTTTGCATTCCCAATCTCAACAATCTCATTTCATTTTCTCATTTCTCACAATTAATTATTCCAATTAATCAAACAATGTAATTAGGTCATTAGCCATAATTACCATTTCAACCCTTAGGTTCCATTTTCATCAATGATTCGACATTTATTCCATTTCTCTATGCCAAACATGCATCTAGGTTTATTATGAATAAAACCCCAACTTTTGTAAAATAACACAAAAGCCCCAAACTTTCACCAAATTACCAAACCAACCCCAACATCTCAAAATACTAAAATTTAAAGACAAAATCCATAGAGAGGAGTAGGATATCCCTACCTCGAAGTTTGAGCCAAAAAGGGGATGAAGACTCGAAGATCAACGTGCTCCAAATCCAAACTTTTTCAGATTAAGTCGAAGCTCTCAACGCCCTCTATCTTATTAACAAAGGCCCTAGGCTAGATTCACACTCTAGGGAGATCAAATCTTAGAGAGAGTGTAAGTTTAGAGAGAGAGGGTCTCGGATCTAGGGTTTGAAAGAAAAAGGAAGTGAAAAATTGATGCTCAAAAATGCTACTGTCCGCTGATATAAAACACTCTCGCTCGAGCGAAGCCTTTGTCGCTCGAGCGACCAGACACAGAAAACTCTCGCTCGAGCCAAGAAGTTCTCGCTCGAGCCAAAAACTCAGAAGTGCGCTCGAGCGAAAGAATGCTCGCTCGAGCCAATAACTCAAACCCTCAGGTCTGCAACCAGAAGCACGCTCGAGCGACAGACTTCTCGCTCGAGCGAAGAATAACCAGACCGCTCGAGCGAAGAAAGCTCGCTCGAGCCAAGAAATGCAACTCTCAGGTCCAGAACCAGATGCAATCGCTGGCTCGAGCGAAGCCACTCTGGCTCGACCCACTAAGCACGAACTCAACGCTAGCTCGAGCGACCAACGCCTCGCTCGAGCGAAGGTCCAAAAATCTGGACAGCAGCACTAGGCTCCCAAACACAACCAACCTGTAACAAAACTGCCCAACACATCCTATAACTCAATATACAAAGTAGAAAGGATGCAAACCCGATAATAAACAACTACCAACATCCACGGACACATGTCCGGATCACTGTACAACAAGGGTAAACTCGGGATCGCTATATTTTATTAAATTGTTGATAGCAATGAAGCAATGCACACTGAGTAGGGTACAACTGGCATTTCTCAATGGCTTACTAATGAATTTCTATTCCTGTCAAACAATTAATGATTGAAATATTGAAGACTCCATTGGAATAAAAAATTGGAAAGAATTAGAGCTTGTCTTCAGTATTTTATTTTGACTGGAAAAACAAAATATGAATTTCTATTTGGACTGGGATAACAACATATGAATTTCAGAGCTTGTCTTCAGTATTTTATTCCAATGGAGCCTTGACTGATTTTGTATTTCTAACTTTTGCAGACAAGCTCTAGTTTGATTTAAGGTCGCTGGCAATTAATGTTTACAACAAGACCTGGAACTGCATCCCCTATTTAGGTTGACTTGATGCTATTGGTTCAAATATTATTATTATAACCCTGGTTTGAAGTTACAAGCTCACATCTCATAACTTACTTGGTAGGTGTAGCATATTAAAATATAACTATTTATCACGAAACAAATTATCCAACTGCGTAGCATGAATATAAGAATTTTTGAACTACAACCATACTTCCTAAATAACCCATCAAAGAGTATTTTGTTTTTATATCAGTCTTAAACTTTTCAGACCGTTACTTATAATTTAATATGAATGTGTGGATTTAATTAAACTGTGTGAAATCAATAACTAAATTTTTATTCAACAAGTAGTCATGTGACAAATATTCATATGGATAAGAATTGTGTGCTCTACATGTTTAAATCACATATAAAAAAATGTATTCTTTTTCTTTTTACCTTTTTTTCCCTTTCTCCTCTGAGTTAAAGATTTCATTTTTTTACTTTCAGTGTATTATTTACACCTTCACTATACACAGCAAAAAAGTTCCCTATGACCTAATGCATAAGTTAACACATATGTGAATGTTGGGACTGCATATTTCATTGTTCAGGTCACCATATCAGGCAGGGGGGGGTAAAGGAATTAAATTTTAGAACATAATTAAATCATTCATGTGCTTAAGGTGTCTTGTTGAAATCAATAAAAAATAGGCACAATAAAATAGATGATCTAAAGGTTTTATTCTAATTGATAATAGATTATAAGATGCAGCAATGGTGGACCTGGATATGTTTATCATATAGGCACTCTGATTATGTTTATCACATACATGTTGATAGGATCCGCAAAAGTGAACTAGCAATCCATGGATGGGCAACGAGACATTTAAATTGTAATAAGATGTCATTGTGGTATGAGCATACTACAGGAAGAGCTGAAGAACTGTTCCAATAGCCTCATACCTTATTATTTTCTTTGATTTCTTTGTTCTTTTAATTTTTGGTGAGAGCAAAGTGTAGTTTGAGATTGAATTTTTAGTGATTGTTTTTGCCAAATCACAGATTGTACGTACTATTGCTCTTGTATACATGTTAAATTCTCAAGTTTTCTTCTTAGTTAAATTCTTTGGCTGTGTTGAATGAATTTTGTTCCATAATTGTGGTACCGAAACTGTGAGTAATTTTTAATTTTTTAAATGTTATTGTTCCTTAATTGTGGTTGGGTTGAATGAATTTTGTTCGATATTGGATTGAATGTTTAAAAACAAAAATTGAATGTTCTCAACAAAAAAAAAAAAATGAAGAGAGATTTGGCGACTAAAAAATTGGTCGGCAAATTCTACACATTTGTGACTAAAATCATTGGTCGGCAATTCCTTACCTTTTGGCGACTAAATTGTTTGTCGGCGATTCCTTGACTTTTGGCGACTGATCTGTTTGGTCGTGGAATGTGACAATTGCCGACTAAGATATTTGGTCGGGAAAATATCACTTTTCGCGACCAAAGTGTTCACTGACAAAATGGATTAGTCGCAGTAATGATATATTTAGCGACCAAAAATTTAGTCGGCAAATCCAACTTTTCCTGACCAACAAAAATTTTGGTCGCAAATTACTTTTGCTGACCCTCAATTGGCGACCAAAGTAGCGACCAAAAAAATTGGTCACGGATAACTTTTGCCGACTAAAAATAGGCTTTTAACGACTAATGTTTTGGTCGGCAAAAGTGTTATTTCTTGTAGTGAAATGAATCAGAAGGCCTTACATATCAATAATACTAAAATAACCATATTTTCTCATCACATAATTTTTATTATTTATTATTTCATTTGCCAATGCTACATCAATATAATAGCTCATATCACTTATATCTATTCGCTTACATTAGTGAATTATGATTGTATTTAAAATATACATTTCATCCCTTTTTAGCAAATCAAACAAAAATATAAATCATTTGTTTGTTATTATCAAATTAATTAATTTTTTTAATAGATGATATTTACTCACAATCCTGAACTAACATCGTTCTATATAGATTTGGATAGGAAAGAATCTTTCTTCAAACCAAATATCATTAGGGCTTGCGTCAGCTCATTGCCTGGAATTATAGATGGGTGAAGTCATCATTATCAAGTTGTTTACTATTGCCTGGAATTATAGATGGGTGAAGTCATCATTATCAAGTTTTTTACTATTATTAAGGTTGTGTTAAATCATGAATTTAAATAGAAATTTAGAAAATGATTAAAAAAAAAATGAATCAAATACAAGTCAATTATTATTTTATTTTCTTCTTCTTTTTAAGTTCTTACCCAAATTTGTCATACAAACATAATATAACAGAGACATAGTAAGATTTCTTTTCACTCTCTCTAAAAACCTCTCTAAAAACCTCCTTCTCCGGCCTCTTTTTGGGCCGGCTGGCTGCCGCCTTTGGCTATGGCGGTCAGCTGGCCTAGCTCGTTTCGGCGGTTGTCTTGTTAGTTTTTTTCTTTCAATAAACTTGAGTCCCCCATTTCTCCCCACCTAGGTGTGTTTTGTTTCTGCGGGAGAGTGTTTGGTGTGTCCAGATTTTGCTTCAGGGGCCGCACAGGTTTGTCATCGTTTGTCCTCATGTGATTCAACCTTGCTGTAATAGCTAATTCAGCAAGGGCGTCCTGGTATTTCATTCGAGCGCTTTTTGGCGAGTAGGAGTTTGAGGGGCGCTCTTTTTGGGCGGAAACAAGGGAATCGTAGGCGATCCAGTTCTGTCCGGTTGTCACTCAAGCGTTCCTCCTCGAGTGAGAGTTTGAGGGGTGAAGTTCTACCATATGTATGGAGGTGTCCCAGCGGGTGGTCGGTGTAACTTTTGTCGCTCGAGCCAACCCCTAAACTCTGCAAAACTTTTGAGAACTCGAGTTTTATGGTTGAGCGAAGGAACTGTGGCTTGAGCAATCATACCGAATTCTGGGATTTCCAGATTGCTCTCCAAGCTTCAAAACACAATTGTAATGCATCAAAACACATTCTTTTGGGCCAAAACTTGAGAAAGCGTTTGTAAACTTGTAAAACCTCACGAATTAAAAATCATTTTGGAAAATCAAAGCCCAGAAGCAAGTTAATTGTTCAAAACCAAGATCAAAACTTTGTATAATACTCATGCATGTAATCTCTTGAATTCAAATCTCCCAAATCATGATCAAATGAGATAAAATGATGTAAAAACTTGACGGATACTCAAAACAAAGCTAAGATTGGCACATGCATGTGTGAATTCTTTGAAAACAACTTGAAAATACCATGATATGTACATGCATGCATAGAATGATCTCAACCTTACTTTCCAAGCTCAATTTTTATGCTTAATTTCTAAATTCTCTTGAATTCACACATTTGATGTTGTAAATACCAAGTTTATGAGTTAAAATCTTACCTACACTTCTCAAATGGACTCTATGAAGCAAGTTCCTTGAATTCCTAAGCCAATTCCTTAATTTTCCTTTTAATTACCTCATTTCTCTTTGAATTACACTCACTCCCTCTCTTCTCCTTCTTCTACACATTTTTGAGCTCAAAATGGTTAAGGAAATGAAGCCTAGGACATGGTAGTGGCCTTATATAAGCTAAGAGCTAATTGAACTTGACTTAAGACTAATCAATTGGCATTATTTTATTCCAATTATTTGATTCAGAGTCAAATTTCAATTAAAGTTACCATAAATTTCTAAAAATTCTAAATTACATATAAACATAGTCAATTTCGTACGCAAATGCCGATAAGGCCTTCAATTCACAGATTCAAGCAGAATTACCAGTAGATATTCCTACAACAGACAGATATAAATACAAATAACACAGGACACATGTAATTAACTTAGAATTTCTCCTTAATCACTTGTTAAACATCCTTAATCAAGGATTATAGGCTAATCATAGGTCGGGTTTGTTACAGTTTTCCCCCCTTAAAGAGTTTGGTCCTCCAAACTTGAATTACCTTAATTTTAGAAGAATGTTGGGTCTAGAGGGAACAAATCCGGATATCGTTTCATCATATCTTCTTTGGTCTCCCAAGTTACATACGTCCCTCCATGATTCTGCCAATCTACTTTCACCAATGAAATTTCTTTGGTTCTTAATCTTTTGATCCTCCGGTTGACAATTTGAATTGGTTGTTCTTCATATATGAAGTCATCTTTCAGTAGCACGTGCGTTGGTTCAATCACATGTAATGGGTCTCTTAAATAATCTCGAAGCATAGAAACATGAAAGACATTGTGCATATTCTCCATGATTGGAGGTAAAGCCGCTTGGAACATCACCGAATTAATTTTCTCAATGATTTCATATGGTCCAATGTACCGTGGTGCCAACTTGCCTTTAACTCCAAACCATGTTTGGTCCTTCATCAGAGTTACTTTAATAAACACATGGTCACTGGCTTCATATTTTCTGTCCCTTCTCCGGACATCCACATAACTCTTTTGACAACATGACGAGTTCTACATATTGAATGGTTCGGATTATCGAAACGGGACTCGTGGTGGGCCCCTACAGGCCCAACAGTAGACTCAGGATCTCCTCATTGATTTCTCTCCTTAACCCCCTACTTGCTAGGCCATTGGACCCAATTTTGATAATCCGAACCGTTCACATTTTAAGATTTTTTGATTATATCATACTTGTAAAAAATCAAGTTGATCAAATATTAGAAACTATGTGCTCGGATCATCAAATTTTTTAAAAATATTTAATAAATAGTTTTCCGAACATATGCTTTATGATATCTAATCAACTTGATTATTTACAGGTATGATATACTCGATAAATTTTAAAATGTGAACGGTTCAGATCATCGAAATTGGGCCCAAAAAGTGAGCCCAATGACCCAACAAGTAAGAAATTAAGGAGAGAGATCAAGGAGAAGATCTTGATTCCCAACTGCACCCTCCACACCTTTAAAAATAATTAGATAAATTATAAATTGTGGATCCGCGGTGTGAGATTGAAGACCTGTTGGTTCCAAAGTTATCCTGTAAGCCTCAGCCGTTAGGATTTTGTTTCAGGGAGAGGAGTAGTAGCAGCTTGGACTTTTTCCGGTGTTGGCTTTGGAGTTTGGCAGCAGGGCGTGGGTATTGGGTGAAGAAGACCTGTTGCAGCAGAGGAGGTGTAGTCTTGAGGAGTGGGCATTGGAGTCTTCCCGGTGGTGGAGTGGGCTGAGGAGGTGTAGTCATGAGGTGTAGTCTTCTCGGTGGTGGCTTTGGAGTCTTCTCGGCCGAAGTGGGCATTGGGAGTTGGGAGGCGTAGGGTGTTGATGCAGCTAAGGCATGGGGAGTTGATGCAGCAGAGGCGTGAGGCATGGGGAGTTGTAGCAGTAGTGACGTGGTCTTGGCAGAGGCGTGGGTTGCTTTCGGGCTGCTTGGGTGTCTTTAGTTTAGTTCTTGTATTTTAGTTTGTTTAGCAGCTGTGACGTGGGTCTTGTTTAGTTTGTTAGTTTGTTTTGGGTGTCTTTGTGGGTTATTATGTGGGGATTCATGTATTTTAATTTTCTAGTTAAGTTCTTCTTAACTTTTTTATTTAAAAAATCGAGAGGCTTAGGGTTGGTTGTATGGATGCGAGTAGCAGTAGTAGGAGTATTTTTATACTTCCGAATCTCTCTCGATGCATCTCATCCTCCTGTACTTTTAATTTTGTACTGTTAAATGAAATTTTTCTTTGCTGATCAAAAAAAAAAAAAAAAAAAAAGACTATAGAACAGTTCTTGGACTAGCATTGAGTCCTAAGACTGATTATTCCTAATGGGGTTAAAAGTAGCAATCACTAATCAATGACTAATGTTTCTTGTGGAAAACAAGTTTTATGATAAAAAATGGTAATAATGATATCTACTACCAAACTAAATTGGGTGGAATGGAACATAGGTTAGTTCGGCTGGGTTAGTTCGAATGGCGGCTGCTTCCAATGGCTTGCTGGTGTGGATTGAACAGGTTACTCAAATTTGTCTGATTTAGTGCTTGTTTGGGGTGTATAAAAATAATATTTTTTTTAAAATTTTTTTTAATCTTTTTTGAGTTATATTACGTCTCTATTTTTCTATATATCTTTTTCATAAAAAATCAAAAAATATATTTATTTAGATCATCTCAAACTAATTTTCTCTGAATCTTTGTAACTTGCCTCCTGACTTTTCCCATATAAAAAAAAAAATTAGGTGGAATTGGACTGTGATTTGATACCATTCTTTAAGTATTATTATAATAACTAGGTCATCAAGTTTAGTTTTCGTCCATCTCAACTAACTCAGGATTTTGAAGTTAATAATTAGACAAATTTTTAGTGATCAAATTCAATTCATGCATCGTGAGACTAGTATTTAGAATAAATCTTGACAACGCAGTAATTTTTTTGGTATATTTTTGTACCAATTATGTTTATATATCATTGTTAAGGTAGCATTTGGTGATATTTATGTCTTTAGTTTATGTTTACAAATATTTTATAAACTGATTTTTATTATTTTTAGAAAAACATAAATAATAAACGCGTTTGGTTTGGACAAAATGTTTGAAATTTTTTTAAAACATAAACTAAAAAAAATGTTTGTTAAGGCCTAATTTTTTTTTTTTTTTAATTTTTGATAATGGATCATACACAGTGTAATAAGCATCCATAATAACCATATTGATACAATACCAACCATAGATAAATTTAATAACCATATTAGTGTAATGTTAAAAACAACTTACAAACCATAACAATAACATCTCAATTCTTCCACAAACCATAAAAAAAAAATCATAAAAAAACATCTTCCACAATCTATTATACGCATAAATAATATTTCAATTGTTTCTGATAGATTCCCTAATTTGACCAACAATTTGATTCCTTACATCAGACATGTGACGTAGTTGAGGTTGACTAATGTCTACGTCAATTGGTTGTTGAGAACTACTTCCTGCATGTGTTGAGCTACTACTACCATCTCCATTAGGCCCAGCATCATCAACGATATGATCTGGATTGGCCCATTCAGTGAACAATGTGTCACCTTGAGAATGTATTCTTATCCAGTTGTGTATTGTACAACATGCAATGGAGATGTATCTCTGCGGCTTAGTTGAATATGGAGGCATGTCTCTCAAAATTGGAAAATGAGCTTTCAAGACACCGAAGCATCTCTCAATCACATTGCGTAGTGAGCAGTGTCGGTAATTGAACATTTGCTTCTTGTTTTTTGGTTGTCGACGTTGAGTACAAAACTCATTTAGATGGTACCTTTCACCACGATATGGCGATAAAAAGCCAAGCATATTTGTATAACCCGAGTCGACAACATAGTATTTATCTGTTCAACATGTATGTATCTATTATTATGGGTTGGCAAAAGAATATTCATTATAAATTAACAAAATGCCATATAATACGTACCTGTTGGTGGCATTGAAAATAAATTTACGGTTTCAATGAACACTCTTGAATCATTTGCAGTGCCCTTCTAACCAGCCAATACATACGTAAATCGCATGTCAAATGAGCAAACACACATTACATTTTGCGTTGTAACAGTATGCTTACCCTGATATGGTATTTGCTCTGATGCTGCCACCCTTGCAGATATGTGGGTACCATCAATTGCTCCAATCCAATCTTATTTGACAAATGACTTTAATAATGTAGGATATTTTACTAAAATTTATACTTCAAATATTCTGTTAGTGATTACCTTAAAAAAAGGGTAAAAGCGTGGATTATGTCGAATTTCTGCAGGCACCTCATCAAAATTTGGAGTCCTTATAACTTGTTTACCAAGCCTACACACTGCCTTCAAGACTCGGTTGAAGTATTTGGAGATGGTTTTGCCAGAATGTTGGAATCGCTCTTGGACAACACAATTTCATTCGTTCTGACCAATTGTTTGCAAAAATATACAAACTTGCTCTTGGGTAGTTAGATAACGTGAGTGTTCCAGTTTACCATATACCTTAAGTGCCTCGCACAAACTAATAAATACATCTAATTCCATTCTAAAATTTTCCTTTGACCTTGTTTCATGGCCATTCAATATTTCTAATATGTAGTCATGTCCTTGTAATATGGACATTCGGCATGGTCTAGTGATAAGACAACCACAACAACAACAGCTTCAGCTTTAGATTCAGATTCAGATTTAGCTTCAGCTTTAGGATTAGTTGCAACTGCTTCAGCTCCAACTGTCCATTCTCAATCAGTTATATCAAGAGCATTGTATAGTCAGTTACGAATTGGTTAAGTGGTAGGAATTAGTTACAAGCTTAACTCAGCATTGTATATATAAATACAGTTGTGTAATTCATAATTCAATTCAATGAGAAATAATATCCTTTTCTTCATGGTATCATAGCACCTATAGCTCCCATGAGTACTCTGAATTTCTGATATCAATTTCTCTGTAGTTCTTCAAAGCTCTTCAAGAAGCTTCACAAATCTTCAATGACTTCTTCTACATCTTCAATGATTACCTCAAGCACTCTTCCTTCAAATCTCAGTCTTCTCATCGCAAATCTCAATTCCTTTATAACTGTCAAGCTAGATTCATCAAATTTTATTATTTGGAGAAGTCAAGTTCTCAATATTCTGCGTGTTACAAATCTACTAGGGTTTGTTGATGGTTTTTCTTCTTCTCCACCATTAAAAATCAAAAATGTTGATGGAACTGAAGAAATCAATCCAAATTATGCACAGTGGAAACAGATTGTTGCACATCTCCTGAGTTGTATTACAGCTACACTCACACCTGTGATTTTTTCTTCTGTTTTGCATCTTCAATTGAGTGCTGAGGTCTGGAATATTATCTGTAAAAGGTTCACTACTGTGTCTCGTAGTCATATTCATCAAATGAAGAATCGTTTGAATAATATGACTAAAAGCTCTTAGACAATTGAAGAATACTTGTCTTAGATTAAAAATCTGGCAAATCAACTTGCACTTGCTTCTTCTCCTATAGAAGAAGAAGATCTAGTTCTTCTCACCTTGAATGGTTTACCAGATGAATTTGATGCTTTAAAGACTACAATTCGAGCAAGATCTGAAGCTATTTCTATGGAGGAACTTTCCTCTCTTCTCTGTTCAGAGTCTCTGCATATTGATTAAAAAACAAAGAAGATTCAGGCACATGAATCTCCCATTGCATATGCTACTACTCGTGGCTCTTTTGGCAGTTCTGGATCTAATATGTCTTCTCAAGGGCGGTCTTCCTTCAGAGGTAACAGAGGTAGTTCTAGATATGGCTACAGAGGTCGATACTCTCCTAGAGGGAGAGGTAGACAATTTTCAGGAGGCTAACATAACAACTTGATTTGTCAGATTTGTGGCAAGACTAATCACTTAGCCTTGGATTGTTGGCATAGGTTAGATGCTACATATCTTCCCACTCAGCCATAGTCTCAGCAATCTGCCTCTCCATCATATCAATCTTCACAATCATCAACTGGACTATCTAACTCTCAAGTTTATGTAACCTCTGCTCCATCTTAGTATGACTCTTCCCCATGGTATCTTGATCCGGCTGCATCTGATCATATGACTAATGATCTATCAAATCTGAGTCTTCATCAACCTTACCAAGGTTCTGATCATATCACTGTTGGTAATGGTCATTCTATTCCTATTCTTCACATTGGTAAGGGTCTTTTGCCCACTCCATATCATACCTTCAAACTTAATAAAGTTTTGCACACTCTTATTGCTTCTAGTCTTGTGTCTGTGCATAAACTCACTAAAGATAATAATTGTACAATTACTTTTGATGATTCTTCATTCGTTGTTCATGACAAGCACACGAAGGGAATTTTGCACAAGGGCCTTAATTCCCATGGTTTATATCATTTTCATGCATCATCCATGCCTGCCTCTTCTTCATTTGCTGCTGCTGTTTCTCATTCTTCTTCTATTTCTCATAATGCTTTCTTTAATTCCACTGTTACTCCTGTGCCTGAAATTGTTTGGCACCAGAGGTTGGGTCATCCATCACCTCTCAAGTTCAATAAACTGAAGTCTTCTCTCTCTGTTGCTTGTAATAAAGCCAAGAATAATGATTACCCTTGTGTTCACTGCTGTATGGCCAAAAATCATAGATTACCTTTTAACCTGTCTAACTCTACTGTTAATAAACCTTTTTCACTAGTTCACAGTGATGTTTGGGACCATTTTTACCATTTGTTTTTGGTTATAAGTACTATGTACTCTTTGTTGATGAATATAGCAAGTTTACTTGGCTTTTTCCCCTTATGTTACATGTCACAACCCCACTCCGCCCCTAGTGGAATGGTGCCGTGATGGCCAGTAATCCGAGATCACCAAAGGCCAACTTGCAAGGATTCACACACGATCAGAGTATACATATGGGGCTTACATATGCGGAAGCAATAAATTTAAATCTAAATAGTCCACAAGAGCTATGCGTAGATCAAATGAAATGACATACATCTTAATATAGCTTACAACTTGGATACAATAAAATAAAGTACAAAATACATTCTGATCGAAAGGCTTCTCAAGCTGACATATACAAAAGAGGTAACTATAAGCCAAGAAGCATAATCTTCAAGATGTTACAAAGCATGAATCCAAAAACATCTTGCAAACAATCATCTAGGCGTCATCGCCTTCCTGCTCGTCACCTACATATATATATATAGAGAGGGTGAGTTTGGATACTCAGTGAATGATACTAGTAATAAAGGTCTTGCATGAATGATATTCAAGATCTCTTTTCTAAACAATACATAGCATAACTTATACAAAATCAAGGGATGAACCAAGTCCATCAATCAAGTCTTTCAAACCTTCAAGGGATGCTTACTAGCATCAATATAATACAAGGGATGACATTCCGGACAAACAAACCCACGCGGAAAACCGTTAGTGGAAAAACAAGGGTGCAGTTGCATTATAGTCCACTGGCACTAAGGACTTTCAAAACAAGGGTGCAGTTGCATTATAGTCCTCTGGCACTAAGGACTTTCAAAACAAGGGTGCAGTTGCATTATAGTCTCCTGGCACTAAGGGCTTTCCCAGAATGTCATCAAAACAAATATAACACTTGATACAAAACTAGGGACAATCATTCATGCTTGATCAAATACTTTTCCAAAACAAAGCAAAGCAAAGCTTTTATCAAAACATTATAACATAGCTTTATTAAAGATACCACTCACATAGTTCTTCGGGTGTAGGAATTACAAGCAGGGATCCAAGGCCTACAAGTACATAATAAATCCCATTGAATGCGTTTCAATAAGACAAGGTGAGATGCTCAAAGATGGATATGAAATGCATCCTCAAAACAAGTTTTACATGATAGGCAAGGATCTCGGCATTTCTTTCAAAAATCAAGTCAAAACAAAGCAAAACATGCTGGGAGTTACAACACTGCCTTTTCATCTCGGAAAAACATGCTGGGTACTAACCAGGTCTAGGCCGAGGTCCCACACCTCTTGGCCGAGGTGTGTTCCCGACGACCACATTCAAGGAAATGAAGTCTGGGAAAATCTGGGTTTCCCTCTTGAAGAACATGAAGAGCATGAATGCTAAATTCATAACTTTTATTCCAAAGTCTGAGATTTCATGAGATGAGTTCGAAAACATGGACCTGGGTACCCATACTTGAAGATCTTATGAAAACAAACACAAAAACATAGATCTTGATACAAACTTTCGGATCAAAACATGGTTTTTCTTCAAGAACACATGAACATCACTTTCTCTTTCTAAAACAAACTTTAAATCAATGCATGACTCATGAATCATGCTGGATCATGCAATGCAATCGGATCAACATAAAGAATAACAAGAGTAAATCAAGATTCTAACCTCAAAACAAGGATTAAACGGCTCAAACTCTAAAGATCAAGCTTGGGATCTAGCTCTCTCACTCCAACTTCCTCTCCTCTTCCTAGAGCTTCTCTCTCTACCATGCAAAGGATATGACGAAATGATATGTTTCTAACTCTGCCGGCTGACTTAACCCTCTGCTGGGACATGTGGCAACGACTGATTGGATCTCCTCAAAAAGGTGATAGATTGATAAGACAAGAGCATGACAAAGTGTAAGCAACAAGTAAGGTGACAGGACACTTTGGCGGGTAATGATCTCGGTTAGGACAAAGCTTCGGCAAGTAAGGTCTCAATGATCTCGGCAAGGAAGGACAACACTTGGCCTAGCTGTGCCACACCTTGGCCTAGATGTGCTACACCTTGGTCTAGGTCGTACCGGTCCAGGGACAAGATCACTTTGGTACAACATCTCGGCCTAGATAATACACATCTCGGCCTTGGTGATGAACACCTCGGTCTAGATAATGACATCTCAGCCAACATGTCGGGGTGAGGGTGGAGGTCAACCAAAGTGGTTCCAAGATGGTCCTAGGTGTAAGAAGTTCAAAGGTGTAACCTAGGCTTAAGATGACCTCGGCTAAACTCACACCAAGCAAGGAACAAGACATGCAAGCAACACTTAAACGAAACTAATCAAAATATGCAAAAATGCAAGCTTAATCAATATAAGGATCATGCAAAAATGTACGTAAGCATGACTACAATAAAGTGAGGGTTGCTACATTACAAAAGTGAAGTTTTTGCTAAATTTGTGGAATTCACAACTTATGTTGTAAATCAATTTTCCGTTCACCTAAAATTTTTTCGCACTGATGGTGGCACTGAGTTTGTCAATTCATCTATGACTCAATTTTTCCACACTCGTGGCATTCTCCATCAGATTTCTTGTCCACATACACCTCCTCAAAATGAAGTTTCTGAAAGGAAGCATAGGCATATCACTGAGACTGCCATTGTTTTGCTTCATCATTCTTGTCTTCCCATCAAGTACTGGTTTGATGCCATTTCTACAGCTATCTTTTTGATTAATCATTTGCCTAGTTCTAAAACTCCTCATTCTTCTCCTTATGAATTGTTGTTTCATAAATCTCCAGATTACTCCTTTATGCGTGTGTTTGGCTGTCAATGTTTTCCTTTACTCAAACCCTACACGTCTCATAAACTTCAACCTAAATCTACTTTGTGTGTATTTCTTGGTTATCATCCTTCTTACAAAGGCTACAGGTGCTTAGATCCTTCCTCTGGGAAGGTGTATTTGTCTCGCCATGTCATCTATCATGAGCAGATTTTTCCATTTAGTACCACCTCTGCCACAGCCTTTGTTGCTCCCATTTCTCAAGCTCTATCTCAGCTTCAGTCTTTTTTCTGGTCTCCTTTTTTAGATCTTCAGTCCTCATCAAATCCTAAGTCTGTTTCTATCCCTCTGCAGGCTGCAATGTCTCAGCCTACTTTGCATTCTTTCTCTGCTCAGCCTACACCATTTTCGGCTCATCCTTCTCAGTTTATTGCTTCTACTGATCAGTCTCTTTCTGCTGGTGTCCAGCCTCATTCTTCTATTCCCATTTCTTCTATTTCTATTGATCTTCCTCTTCCTCCTCCTAACACTTACACTTACCCAATGCTTACTCGATCCAAAGCTTCTTTTTAAGCCTTATTAGCCTTTTCTTCTATTTCTTCTTCTATCTATCTTGACACTGAGCCATTGACCTATCAGCAAGCTCTTCAGTCCCCAGTCTGGCATAATGCAATGTTGGAGGAATATAATGCTCTTCTAGCCCAGGGTACTTGGTCATTGGTTCCTCTACCCTCTTCAAAATCTGCCATAGGCTGCAAATGGGTTTTTCGCATTAAGCGTAATTCAGATGGATCTATTGCTCGTTATAAGGCTCGTTTGGTTGCCAAGGGGTTTCTTCAACAAGAGGGCATTAACTATACTGAAAATTTTAGTCCTGTTGCCAAACAACCCACCATTCGCATTTTATTGTGTGTTGCCTTGCATTACAATTGGCCTCTCAAGCAACTAGATATCAGTAATGCTTTTCTTCATGGAGCCTTGGAGGAGGAAGTTTACATGACTCAGCCACCTAGTTTTCCTAGTGCTTCTCATCCACATCATGTTTGTCTTTTAAAAAAGGCTATCTACGGTTTAAAGAAAACTCCTAGAGCTTGGTACTCAACATTCTTCACTTTTCTTTTATCGCAAGGTTTCATTAACAGTCACTGTGATAATTCCTTATTCATTCAAAGGACAACTTCTACCATCACTATTCTCCTAGTCTATGTTGATGATATCCTGGTCACAGGTAGTAGTTCTTCTCACATTGCCTCTCTTATTGCTCACATGCATATTGCTTTTGCCATGAAAGAGTTGGGGAACATTTCCTATTTTTTGAGGGGTCTCCATTAAGGCTTGTGGTGATTCTTATTTTCTGTCTCAATATAAGTATGCCTCTGAAATTCTTCTTAAGGCTGGGATGGCAAATTGCAAGCCTTGCAATTCCCCAATTGCTGTTAAGCCTTCTCTTTCTCCGGATTCTCATCTTCCATTTGGTCAACCTGAACTTTATCGCAGTATAGTTGGGGCCCTCCAATACCTCACAATCACCAGGCCTGATTTGTCTCTTTTAGTTAACCAAGCTTGTAAACATATGCATGCTCCAATTGTTGGGCAGTTTGCTTCAATCAAGAGATTGCTTCAATTTGTTCAAGGGACCTTAACTCATGGTCTCACTTTCAGTCCTAGTTCTTTCGATTTACAGGCCTTCTGTAACTCTAACTGGGTCGGTACTGTTCTCGATCGCCGTAGTACTTCTGGCTATTGTGTGTATCTTGGTTCGAATCTTATTTCCTGGTCAGCAAAAAAACAACCCACAGTGTCTCGCTCTTCCACAGAGGCAGAATACAGGTCTTTAGTGCATACTGCTGCTGAACTCACCTGGTTACAAATGTTGCTTCGTGAGCTTCACATTCCTTCCTCAATTGCTCCCATTTTATGGTGTGATAACCTCTTGGCTATTGCCTTAGCTTCCAACCCTGTGTTTCACACTCGTTCAAAACATATAGAAGTGGACTGTCACTTCATTTGCGAAAAAGTTGCACGCAAACAGATTTTACTCCGTTATGTTTTGCTGATATCTTTACAAAGCCTCTCTCTGTGTCTCGGTTCTAACACCTTCAAGCCAAGCTTCTGGTCTCTCCATCTCCCATCAGCTTGTAGGAGGGTGATAAGACAACCACAGCAACATCAACTTCAGCTTTAGATTCAGCTTCAGTTTCAGGATTAGTTGCAACTGCTTCAGCTCTAGTTGTCCATTCTCAATCAGTTACATCAAGAGCATTGTATAGTCAGTTACGAATTGGTTAAGTGGTTAGGAATTAGTTACAAGCTTAACTCAACATCGTATATATAAATACAGTTGTGTAATTCATAATTCAATTCAATGAGAAATAATATCCTTTTCTTCATCTAGGTTGAAGGTAAGTATTACAATACTCATGTAGTGCTACGCATACCAGAAATTGTATATTTTCATCGTCATTGTCTGAGTCAAAACTCAAATCAAGAGCATGCATCGGCTCCATATATATCACTGTGATATTGTGTTGACCCCTTAAAAACAAAAGTATTAGTGATAATGAAAATACATGAAAAAATGGTTACACAAGAATTTTTTTTTTTTTTTTTTTAATTTTTTTTCAGCAGCAATACTTGCAATCTTTATTTTTATTTTTATTTTTCAATTTTTTTTAGTAGCAATGAAGGGGCTTTTCACACAAGTATATAGCCCAACAGAGAAGTGAAGATGGAAAGTAGTGATAGAAATTATTGGTTGAGAAATTATTCAACAATACTCTTGTGGGATTCAACAAATAAATTGAATTTAGTGATAGAAAGAAATTGATGCTTCCCATGCCATTATTTTTATTTTTATTTTTTTTTTATTTTTTATTTTTTATTTTTATTTTTATTACTACTAGAGACAAATATTTTTTTTTTATAAATATACCTTTGGACTCTTAAGAAAACAATGTTGACAATGCAGTGATATAAATATTTTTTATAAGAGAAGATCATACATACCTTGGAATGCAATGACAATGCAGTGATATAAAACAATGTTGACAATGCTTCCTATGCAATGTTGACAATGCAGTGACATAAAAAATACTTGGAATGACTACTAACAAGCATTATATAGGAGAAGATCATTCAATACTTCAACTACCCATAAACTCCCATTATAATAGCATTCACGATAACTGAATATAGCCGTGGCATTCATTGAATATAGCAGTATGTAGACGTCCCCGAACGCCCCGGGAGGGTTAGCTCCCGTTCTGTTCATTTGGGGTCACTACAGCTCGGACTCGATTTGTAGTCACGGTTCTAAGTCTAAACCAAAGAGTCCAAATCCGGCAAATCGTTTTGAGAAAACTGATTTTTGAAAGAAGTGCCGAACATGGACTGCTTTGCCAGATACAGAGTCGTCACCTAAATATTTTATTTTGGGAAATTTAGGAAACCCTGACTCGGTGCCAAAAGGCCACGTGTCCGTCATCACCAAAGTTGCCTCGGCTCGGGAACTTGGGTACGATTGGGGAAGGTCACTTCGTGAGCACCCCCGCTCGCCCGGTCATAGACCGGCCTCTACTAACCATGATATCAATTTTTGAAAACATTGTATGTTCTTATTCCGGTTATTAGCCTAGGTTACTATGTGATGCTCACAACATATAAGTATAGGCCGAGTCGCCCAAATTGGAACAAAACATTTCATGCTTGTTTTTTGAAAAGGGTTTGCTACCCGCAGGTAGGTTTGAAACATTTGATGATTTATTCCAATCCAGATAACCCGACCTTCACCCACAGGCATTCAGGCAGATATATCACATAAGCACATAGCCTCATGGTAAGCATGCTATTCATGGCAACACTCACACGCATGTAAGGATGCTAAAGCATAAAACTCACCGAGTACTCCAAGCCAAAATAGAAACTTCATTAGAAATCACGCATGATCCGAACTATATAGAAGTGCCTAATGCAACACATGCAAAATGCAACTATGGCAGGCTCGGCTATTCTAAGATGGTATATGAAATGCTACAACTATCATGTATTCAACTTGGAATTGAAAATACAATGCAGTTAGTATGATGCGCCGAGCCCGGTGCATGCAATACAGATGAATGATGCAAACATGCTATCATATTGTATGCTAATTTAAATATGCCCTAATCTAACCATCAAAAGCGGATAAATAAAAGGGAGAAAGACGTGGGGTTGGAAGACATACATCACACTCACGCACACTTATTACAGTTATGCCCTCACTCGGAGGGTCCGAATAAATAATACAGTCCAAATATTACAGTCCCCAAAATAAAAGAATATTACAGTCCAAAATATTACAGAATTCTAATTAATTAAAGAATTAACTAAGGAAGCAAATAAAACTGGCGTGCAGGCCAGGGACTGCCTTGCTTCTGATGGATGATGCATGTCCGGATTGTCTTGCGCGGAAATCCACCGGAATGCCCCAATTAGCCTCTGTTTACACCTGTTCTTGAAATGCGTGCCAAGCCCCAAAAGGTTGCTGATTCCTGATTTTGTTGCAACAAAGAGCAGGAAAGGGGCATAGCAATGTATTTGCACAGATATATGCATGTCTCGACCCTCGTGCCACCAATCACGCATACCGAGGCATGATGGCCGAGGAGTCGAAATGCACAACTCAATATAGGATGAATGCACATGAAACTACAGCTAAAACCTAACTCCATCATGGATAATCCGGAGTGTCGGCGATTGGGGAATTGAGACACATTCCGTCACTCGGAGTACGAAATGTACCTCGTTTCCCATGCCCGGGCTAACTCCTATTCCGAACACGATGCAATATGCATGATATGCAAGAAATGCAACTAAGATACAATCCTAACATACATAATGCTATGGAAGTGAAATGCCTCGAAGTGCGTGCATACGGACACGCAAACTGAGAAAATGCACGAATGCAATGAAAATGAGATGCCTCGAAATGCGTGCACATGGGCACGCAAACCGAGGCAGTGGTAAAATGCTATGAAAATGAGGTGCTTCGAAATGCGTGCACACAGGTACGCAAACCGAGGCAATGACAGAATGTGATGAAAATGAGGTACCTCGAAATGCGTGCACACGGGCACACAAACCGAGGCAATGACAGAATGCGATGAAATGACATGGAAACATGATGTGGACTTATACCAACATGAGTGAGCCTCAGCCACACTCACATAGGATGCCGTCGGATAAAAAGAAGTGCCTCGAAATGCGTGCACACGGGCACGCAAACCGAGGCAATGATAAAATGTGATGAAATGGCATGGAAATGACAAATGGGCTTATACCAACATGAGTGAGCCTCAGCCACACTCACATAGGATGCCGGCGGATAAAAATGAGGTGCCTCGAAATGCGTGCACACGGGCACGCAAACCGAGGCGATGCAAAAATGCGATGAAATGACATGGAAATGACAAATGGGCTTATACCAACATGAGTGAGCCTCAGCCACACTCACATAGGATGCCGGTGGATAAAAATGGACTGCCTCGAAATGCGTGCACACGGGCACGCAAACCGAGGCGATGCAAAAATGTGATGAAATGACATGGAAATGACAAATGGGCTTATACCAACATGAGTGAGCCTCAGCCACACTCACATAGGATGCCGTCGGATAAAAAAGAAGTGCCTCGAAATGCGTGCACACGGGCACGCAAACCGAGGCGATGCAAAAATGCGATGAAATGACATGGAAATGACAAATGGGCTTATACCAACATGAGTGAGCCTCAGCCACACTCACATAGGATGCCGGTGGATAAAAATGGACTTCCTTGAAATGCGTGCACAAGGGCACGCAAACTGAGGTAGTGATAAAATGTGATGAAATGTGGCACAAATGATATGCAAGCATGCTAATGGGATTTCAGCACTAAAATATGGGGGAAAACAGTCCCGAAATGAGGCGAAATGATATGAAACGCATGGAATTGTCCCGAAATGCAACATTAGGCACCCGAAATGGCCTACAGCTATGCCAAACATGCACAATACGGACATGCAATGCAAATACAGAAGCTAGACAGTCCCAAAAGATGCACTTTCACAGTTATAAACATGTCCAAACAGCAAGCATAGGTAAGGGAAAAATAGCATGCAAGAATAGGGGCCAAAAGATGGGTAATGAAGCAAGTGATATAAGCAAAACCCAAACTGAAAAATTTCTTTCTACAACACTGAATATGGACAAAAAATATGAACATTTACAGTATATGACATCCTCAAAATCAGTATACAAATATGGTAGAAAGGTGATGCAAAATTAGGCTCAAAAGTGGCTACAACATGAGGTATACAAAATAATCACCAAACGGCCAAAGACCCTTAATAAAACATGTAGAATGGACCAAAATAAGAACTTTTCCAGAACTGTAAAATGGCCAAAAACAAAAGCATGGTAGGCTAACTAAACATGCAAGAATGGGGAATAAAAGAGGGATATAACATGAAGTGACCTATGGAAGCCCCAAACCATGAAAGGACCTAAATGAAACATGAATTATGGACCAAAATAAGAACTTTTTCAGAACTGTAAAATGGCCAAAAACAAAAGCATGGTAGGCTGCCATTGCATGCAAGAATGGGGAAGAAAAGAGGAGTATAAAGGGAGGTACAACATGGAAGTCCCAAATGATGTTGAGCCCTTCTTCAATATTGAAGAGGGGCTCAAAATAAGCCTAATATCAGTTTACCACATGCTCGAAAATAAATTGCTCATGGGTTAAAAATAGCATGCAAAACTATGACATACAAGAGGATCAATGAAGCAAGTGTGTTATGGAGGGCTCAAACAGGGTTGAGCCCTTAATGAAAAGTGAAGATGAGCTCAAAATATGGCCCTTTTCTGTTAGGGCCGGAGCTTGAAACAAAAAATAAGTGGGGCTTAGAAATAGATCAAGAGAAAGGGTCAAAAGGGTAAAAGTGTTACTTACCCTTGAAGATTCAAACTTTTGTTGTTTCTTGGATGGATTTGCAGCTGCTTTGACCTTTGAGAAACCTTCCTTGTTGCTGGAAATGAGATGGTGGTGGTAGAGCTTGGTGGTGTAGAAGGAATAATGGTTAGGGACTTAGGGTTTTTTGAAGAATTGAGAAGGAAGAAGATGGAGTTGGCTATGGAAGCTTGAAGGAGAGTTCTTCTAACCCTAACAAAGAACAAGGTTTGCTTGCTATATAGGCCAAAGAAGGGGTGTAAAGGTGGGGGAAAAGGAGGGTAAAACTCCCCCACAAAATATCCCCCGGATACAGGAAATATCTGGGGGATATTGCCCCACAGCTGTAAAGTACACAGTGCAAGGAAGCAGGCCGGCCTCTTACTTTTGCTGGAGGTGGCCGGCCGGCCACACCCCCTAGCCGGCCGGCTAGGGGTCAAAAGGGTCAATGAGATTTTGTGGCCGGCCAGCTATTGGAGAGGTACCCCTATGTGTGTACAACACAACCATGTGGTTGAAATTCCAAGAAAGTGGGTCCAAGGGGTTCAACATTGGCTCGGAAAGAGGGGGTCAAAAGGGTCAAGTTGACTTACTGGCCGGCCATGAACTTTTAGGGGCCTCCCAGGTGTGTAGATCACAGATATGTGGTTCAAAGTTCGAGAAAAAAGGTCCAAGGGGTTCAACATTAGCCCGGAAGAAAGGGGTCAAAAGGGTCAGGTGACCTTAATGGCCGGCCACCAACTTTTAGTGGCCTCTCAGGCGTGTAGATCACAGATATGCGGTTGAAAGTTGGCAACACTAGCTCCAAGGTATTCAACATTAGCCCGGAAGTGCGAAAAACGGGCGCCGGGAGGCTCCGGAAGAGAGATAACTGGTTGTTGCAACAATTGCTGGCCTCCCACCCTTCAGTGACCTTCCTAGTGATTAAACAGAGGTACCTGCCAAAAATGAACGAAAACCGTTGCAAAACGAATGTTCCGGGGCCAAAACACGCAGTTCGGGGTCTCGAAAATGGGCTGTTAAGCACCAAAAATGGTATTCGACCTCGAAGTGGGTTTCTTAGCCCCCAGTGTCCCTCAAAAGGGAGCAAATAGGATGTATGCCAAAAACCGGAGCAAAAGGAGATGGTTAAGCGGTCCCGAACCGAGGCACACTGTAACGCCCTCAAAATAAACCCAAAATAATAATCATAACATTAACATGCATTTATAAAAGAAAACGAATCATTTGAGTTATTCATCAGAGTATTCTTATTGAAAGACATCACATGTAACATCCTGCAACATCAAAATAAATGCCCTAAGGGCTTACATCTTTCCAAGCTGACACTTGGACACAAAAAGGATGAGTACTAACTCATTTACAAGTTAAGCCCTAGGCTTGAATGTTTACATGAAATCTCAAAAATAACAAAATAAAACATATAACTAAAGACAAGTCTTCAAAATCCCAAACATCAAATCCTTCCAGGCTAAGTCCGTGGAGGTAGCTTATCACCTGAACCTGAAAATGATGTTCCCATAAAGGGTGAGCCACAGCCCAGTAGAAAAATACTAAACCAAATATAAGCATTGAATAAAGCTATAGCATTCAATAGATGGTTCACCAAGATAATCAATTTTATCATTAAACAGTCTCATGACACTAATGTCTAAGACACATTTCACTTTCCATTATTATCAACATGGCTCAGAACCTGGCCAAACTTACAACGAATTATATGTCATATTCACATTACTTCCAATATCAACAAAACAAATGAGACTCATGCTCATATCAATACACTTCATACCTCCCATTTGATACTCATTTTAGTGCTGTATCAATAATCATGTAAAAACACTTCAATATAATAAGCACACATAAAAATGGTGCTAATGGAGTCCATCCCCTATCTCCTCCCAAACAAAAATCCGGTTTAGAGGTCCATCCCCTATCTTCCCCTAAACCGTGGAGTACATCCCCTATCTCCTCCCAAACAATATGCATATGCAATGCTCAATCAATACATGTAATTTCTGTATTAATTCAATAGTCTAAATTTATGACTTAAACAAATTGATTAGTTTCAATTTTCCCTAATCCGCATGCAATGTCTACAACAAGCACGACTATCCTCCACCGATAGCCCAAAACAATTATTTCTAGACTTGAAAAATAAATACACTATCAATTCATTAGGCGAGTGATTTATATTATCCAACTACACCATTTAATCAATAAATTCCCCAATTTCATGGATTTAACCAAATTCCCCAATTTCCTTAAATTAATTACTCACATCAATTTAGCAATTCAACTAGGGTTTTCTTTTCCCAAAATTTTCAAAGTGTCCCCAACCTATCAAAATACCAAACTTAGAACAAAGCATATAAAATGGAGTAGGAAAATCCCTACCTCGAAGAAAATAACCCGTATGGAGAAGATGGAGATGAAGACCAAAGACCAACGTGCTCCAAATCCCAAGTTTCTCAGATTAAAACGAAGCCCTCAACTCACTCTAACTTTTTAATGAAGGATCTAAGGTAGAAACTCACTCTAAGTAGATCAATCGAAAGAGAGAAGGTGTGTAGAGGGAGAGAGAGAGATAAAAACACTCCAGGGGCGGTTTTTAAAAAGTTATGAAGGAAAAGTAGGTCAAAAAGTGATCCAAAAAGTGAAATCACGGACTGATATAATCGACTCTACGCTCGAGCGTAGAAAGCCCCGCTCGAGCGTAAGACACAGAATCATGCTCGAGCGTGAAGAAAGCCGCTCGAGCGTCGATTGCACCCTTCCAGAAGTTTTGCAGGCGCTGGCACGCGCTCGAGCGTCAAACTCCCCGCTCGAGCGGAGGAGCAAAAACAAGGGATCACGCTCGAGCGTAAAAACTACCGCTCGAGCGGAAGAACTGCAGAGCAAAATACTGGGAGATGGAAAATCACGCTCGAGCGTCAAAATTCCCGCTCGAGCGGAGAAGCAACAACGAAGGGACCGCTCGAGCGTTAAAACTTCCGCTCGAGCGTGAAGGCTAAAATCTGGGCATCACCTATTGGCATCTAAAATCAACCAACCTGTAATAGACCCGCCCAACACAACCTATACTTCAAATACAAAGAGATTAAAGGACAACAACAACCTATAAGTAATGACAGGATCCCCGGAACCTAAGTCCAGATACAATAATTTAAAGAGAAAAGACCGGGGTCGCTATAACCTCCCCTCCTTAAAAGAATTTCGTCTCTGAAATTAAGCACAAGGTTTCGAAAACAAGTTTTTTTTTTTTTTTTTTATTTTTAAATTCCAACAATATGATAACTCACTAAAAAACAACTTGACCCAACACCAGCCATTCCATCTCTTAACAAAGAGGCATGCCACAATATACAAAACAACCATATATTTCAACCTGCATTAACACTATGCAATTTTCTTTCAATTTCAACAATTTTCAATATATTCAATATATACAATGTTCCATTAAACTTCCATTTCGAGGCAAGTTCCAAAATATTTCCATTAACCAAAACATTCTAAATGTTTTACAGCTTAAGACATATATAAAAAGCTTTAAAGTTCGATAATATTACAAAATCTAACTACAAGATTACAAATCAATAAACATGTCCGGATATTTCTCGCGGACTTCCAACTCACGTTCCCATGTGGCTTCCTCCACCCCGTGATGTTTCCACAAAACTTTCACCAAAGGAATGGTCTTGCCTCGCAAGACTTGATCCCGCTTATCCAAGACCCTAACCGGTCTCTCCTCATACGAGACATCCTCATCAACTACTAAATCGGTCCAATCCAATACATGTGATGGATCCGGCTCATACTTCCGAAGCATACTCACATGAAACACGTCATGTACTCCGGACAACTGCGGCGGCAAAGCTAAACGATAAGCAGTCTCGCCAATCCTCTCAAGGATCTCAAAAGGACCAATGAATCGAGGGGACAACTTCCCGCTCTTCCCAAACCTCATCAATCCCCGTCTTGGTGATATCTTCAAAAAGACATGATCACTTACCTCAAACACCAAAGGTCTCCTCCTACGGTCGGCATAAGATTTCTGACGACTCTGGGCTGTAACAAGCCTCTTACGGATAAGCTCAACCTTCTCCGTCGTTTCCCTCACTAACTCCGGACCCAACAGAGGTGCATCACCTACCTCGGCCCAACAAACAGGAGACCTACACGGTCGGCCGTATAAGGCCTCAAACGGTGCCATACCGATACTAGACTGGAAGCTGTTGTTGTAGGCAAACTCCACTAATGGCAAGTGCCTCTCCCACGACCCGCTAAAGTCAAGAACACAACCCCGAAGCATATCTTCAAGGATCTGAATAGTACGCTCAGACTGCCCATCAGTCTGAGGATGATAAGCTGTGCTAAAGGTCAACTTAGTACCTAAGGCGCTCTGCAAGCTCTGCCATAATCTGGCAGTAAAACGAGGGTCCCTATCGGAGACGATCGTCACTGGAACCCCGTGCAACCTCACTATGTCCCGAATATACAAGTCGGCAAGATGATCTACTGAATCTCTAACGCGCATAGGAATGAAGTGCGCCGACTTAGTCAACCGGTCTACAACCACCCAAATAGCATCACTGCCCCGCTGAGTCCTCGGAAGACCTACAACGAAGTCCATAGTGACATGCTCCCACTTCCACTCGGCAATAGGCAAGGGTTGCAACAAACCCGCTGGCCTCTGATGTTCGGCCTTCACTTGCTGACAAGTAAGGCACTTAGACACGAAAGCTGCCACATCTCTCTTCATACCCCGCCACCAAAACTGGCGACCCAAATCCCGATACATCTTAGTACCTCCCGGATGCACCGCAAGGCGTGAATGATGAAACTCTCGGAGTACCTCCTCTCGATGAGACTCCGGCACAAACAGACGGTCTCGGTATCTCACACTCAGGTCGGGATACACCGTCAAACCTTTCTCAACCTTCCCACCAGAAATCTTCTCACGGAGGGATTCTACCTCAAGGTCGCCCCTCTGAGCCTCTAACACTCGAGTCACAAGTGTAGGTTGCGCAACAACAGAAAACAAGGCCGCAGCCTCAACGGATTCGCCCAGAAGCAAATCAAACTCTCCAAGTGCACCTAACATCTCCCACTCTCGGATGGCTATACTAGCTATGTCACCAACAGGTTTCCTGCTAAGGGCGTCGGCCACCATATTGGCCTTTCCCGGATGATAATGCAATTCAAAGTCATAATCCTCAATAAATTCCATCCACCTCCTCTGCCTCAAGTTCAAGTCTTTCTGTGTGAACAGATATTTCAGACTCTTATGATCCGAGAATACCTCGAACCTCTCACCGTAAAGATAATGTCTCCAAATCTTCAAGGCAAATATCACAGCTGCTAACTCTAAATCATGCGTAGGGTAATTCTTCTCGTGAATTTTTAACTGACGTGAGCCATAGGCAACCACTTTCCCCTCTTGCATCAACACACAACCAAGACCCTCTCGTGAGGCGTCACAATAGACTGCATAACCCAACCCTCTCTCCGGAATAATCAAGACTGGAGCACTGGTCAGTCTAACTTTCAACTCCTGGAACGACTTTTCACAAGTCTCACTCCAAACAAATTTGACTCCCTTCCGAGTCAATCTAGTCAAAGGCGAAGCTAATCTGGAGAAATCTCTTACAAACCGGCGATAATACCCAGCTAATCCCAGAAAACTGCGGATCTCAAACACACTCTTAGGCTGTACCCAATCTTGCACTGCCTCTGTCTTGGATGTATCAACAGACACCCCTTCCCTAGAAACTACATGGCCTAAGAACTTCACCTCCTCTAGCCAGAACTCACACTTCCCAAACTTAGCATAAAGCTGATGGGCTCTAAGTAAATCAAGCACCACCCTCAAGTGTTTCTTGTGCTCTTCCTCTGAAGGTGAATAGATCAGGATGTCGTCTACGAAGACGACTACAAAACGATCTAGAAATTCCCGGAATATCCGGTTCATCAAATCCATAAATACTGCCGGTGCATTGGTGAGCCCAAATGGCATCACCAAAAACTCATAGTGGCCATACCGCGTACGGAATGCCGTCTTTGGAATATCCTCCTCCCTGACTCTCAACTGATGATAACCTGATCTCAAGTCTATCTTTGAGAAACAACGGGAACCTTTCAACTGATCGAACAGATCATCTATACGGGGCATAGGGTACTTATTCTTAACCGTAGCCTGATTCAATTTCCGGAAATCTATACAAAGTCTCAAAGCACCACCTTTCTTTTTAACAAAGAGGGCCGGTGCTCCCCAAGGCGAAACACTAGGACATATAAATCCTTTATCTAGCAACTCCTGGAGTTGGATCTTCAACTCAACTAACTCAGCTGGGGCAAAACGATAAGGTGCCATAGAAATCGGCGCCGTGCCGGGCACTAAGTCAATAGAGAATTCAATCTCTCGATGCGGTGGCAAACCAACAAGATCCTCGGGAAAAACGTCTGAGTACTCACACACCACCCTTGGCAACACAATCTGAGTCTCACCGTCCTCACTAATCGAAAGGTTAGCAAGTAGCCCACTAAGCTCACTCCGTCCTCGCGGAACATACCCCGATGGCAAAACACTACCAACACGGTCCCCCAGAAAATGAAAACACTCACCATTCACGGTACAACAAGTGACTCTCTGGTGGTAGCAATCAATAACTGCCCGGTATGACGATAACCAGTCCATACCCAAAATAACATCGAAACCTCTCATAGGCATAACTACAAAGGAAAATGGAATTCTATGGTAATCAACCTCTATATCACAACCCCTAACACCATGTTTCAAAATCAATTCACCCCCAAGAGGCGACACTACACAAATAGGAGATGCTAACTGTGCTCACTCCAACTCCAAAACAGATGCAAATGCAGCAGACACAAAGGAATGAGATGCACCCGTATCAATCAAAACATTAGCAACCGAGTTGCAAAACAAGAATGTACCTCTCACAACAGATGGAGCCGGTACAAGATCCTGCGCGGTAACAGCATACACGCGCCCAGATGACCTCTGATCAACCTGCTCACCCCTAGGAGCATAAGATTGCTGCACCGACTGAGACGATGAAGCCCCCTGATTGGCCCTCGAGGCCTGACCCGACTGAGTTGGCTGTTGACCCTGAATCTGCCTCAAACCAGATGCACCAGGTGTGCCACCCAACTGCGGGCAATTCCTCTTCATATGCCCTGGCTGACCACACTGATAACATGAGAGTGGCTGGCCTCTACCCTGACTCTGGCTCTGAGATCGAGCCGAAGATGATGCTGCTCTCTGCACTCCTCCCCTTTGAGGACAAACTGGAGACTTGTGGCCCAGCTGGCCACACTTGAAGCAGGTAATGTCTCCTTGACTGCCTTTCCCCGAACTAGCACTCGGCACAGGAAAAGTCGATCTAGAAAAGCTACTCTGAGACTGTTGGGGATTAAAACCCTTCTGTCTCCTACCATCACTCTGACCATGCTGACTCCTCTTGGAGCCCTTTTGTCCTTCCTCCTCCTCCTGCATCATGATTTCCATGTGGGCTGCAGCATCAACCAAATGCCCATAATCCCGAATCATAGTTCCCCTAACTCTCAGCTTGAGGCCACGCCTCAACTTCCTCTCAAACTCAATACAACGGCGTTCCTCAGACGCCACCAATTCAGGTGCAAACCTGGACAAACTAGTAAATGCGGCCTCAAACTCGGCGACTGAAGAACTCGACTGCTTAAGCTGGCAGAACTGGTCTCTCAGCTTCTCCCTAACTGTTGGAGATAAGAACTTCTCCTGGAAAGCATTCACAAAAGCCTCCCATGTACCTCCTATACGCCCCTTAGTGAACTTCCACCACTGACCCGCATCCCCCTTCAACTGGAATGATGCCAAGGTCACCTTCAACCCCTCGTCTTCGATGCCAAGCATCTCAAACGTCTTCGTTGTCTGTTCGAGCCATTCATCTGCCTTAAGCGGCTCTTTAGGATCACCCACAAATTCATCCGGATTAGACCGGAAGAACTCCCTCTTCAGAAAGGAAGGTCCTGCATCCGCAACAACAACCTGGGCTTGATTCTCAGCCCTAAGAATGCCTACTGACTCCCTGAATGCCCCTGCTATCTCTCGGGCTAAAGCGCCCATAGCCTGCTGGCCTACTGGCTCGGCCACATTGGCCTGGCCAATTCCCTCATGAACTGCCGGAATCTCCTCTGGCACCGGTACCTCCTGCCTACCCGGCCTACCACGCCTACCGCGTCCTCGTCCTCGTCCTGACATCCTAATAAAGGAAACAAACAAAGACGTTAGCACATTAATAAATGTGCCGAAACTAAACACTCGCGTCCTAATGCATTGGACAAAAATAATTCATTCCACGTAAGCACATAATCACATAAGCACCTACGAATTTCATTCCTGGATAATAATAGTCCCGAAGCGTTACTATAGTTCCGGTTGGAAACAGCATTGATCAAGTGCCTTTCCAACAAGACTACTAGAAACTCAAGGGTCCAATTAACATCCTAGAAACTACGTTCCATACCCACATAATCACATAAACATGCTATCATATAAGCACATAACAGTACATCTAAGTCTCTATCAAGCGAGACGAACCCATTGTGATACTAATCACTTCCCACGTACCCAAAGTATTCGAACCCGGTACGCTCTGATACCAAATTGTAACGCCCTCAAAATAAACCCAAAATAATAATCATAACATTAACATGCATTTATAAAAGAAAACGAATCATTTGAGTTATTCATCAGAGTATTCTTATTGAAAGACATCACATGTAACATCCTGCAACATCAAAATAAATGCCCTAAGGGCTTACATCTTTCCAAGCTGACACTTGGACACAAAAAGGATGAGTACTAACTCATTTACAAGTTAAGCCCTAGGCTTGAATGTTTACATGAAATCTCAAAAATAACAAAATAAAACATATAACTAAAGACAAGTCTTCAAAATCCCAAACATCAAATCCTTCCAGGCTAAGTCCGTGGAGGTAGCTTATCACCTGAACCTGAAAATGATGTTCCCATAAAGGGTGAGCCACAGCCCAGTAGAAAAATACTAAACCAAATATAAGCATTGAATAAAGCTATAGCATTCAATAGATGGTTCACCAAGATAATCAATTTTATCATTAAACAGTCTCATGACACTAATGTCTAAGACACATTTCACTTTCCATTATTATCAACATGGCTCAGAACCTGGCCAAACTTACAACGAATTATATGTCATATTCACATTACTTCCAATATCAACAAAACAAATGAGACTCATGCTCATATCAATACACTTCATACCTCCCATTTGATACTCATTTTAGTGCTGTATCAATAATCATGTAAAAACACTTCAATATAATAAGCACACATAAAAATGGTGCTAATGGAGTCCATCCCCTATCTCCTCCCAAACAAAAATCCGGTTTAGAGGTCCATCCCCTATCTTCCCCTAAACCGTGGAGTACATCCCCTATCTCCTCCCAAACAATATGCATATGCAATGCTCAATCAATACATGTAATTTCTGTATTAATTCAATAGTCTAAATTTATGACTTAAACAAATTGATTAGTTTCAATTTTCCCTAATCCGCATGCAATGTCTACAACAAGCACGACTATCCTCCACCGATAGCCCAAAACAATTATTTCTAGACTTGAAAAATAAATACACTATCAATTCATTAGGCGAGTGATTTATATTATCCAACTACACCATTTAATCAATAAATTCCCCAATTTCATGGATTTAACCAAATTCCCCAATTTCCTTAAATTAATTACTCACATCAATTTAGCAATTCAACTAGGGTTTTCTTTTCCCAAAATTTTCAAAGTGTCCCCAACCTATCAAAATACCAAACTTAGAACAAAGCATATAAAATGGAGTAGGAAAATCCCTACCTCGAAGAAAATAACCCGTATGGAGAAGATGGAGATGAAGACCAAAGACCAACGTGCTCCAAATCCCAAGTTTCTCAGATTAAAACGAAGCCCTCAACTCACTCTAACTTTTTAATGAAGGATCTAAGGTAGAAACTCACTCTAAGTAGATCAATCGAAAGAGAGAAGGTGTGTAGAGGGAGAGAGAGAGATAAAAACACTCCAGGGGCGGTTTTTAAAAAGTTATGAAGGAAAAGTAGGTCAAAAAGTGATCCAAAAAGTGAAATCACGGACTGATATAATCGACTCTACGCTCGAGCGTAGAAAGCCCCGCTCGAGCGTAAGACACAGAATCATGCTCGAGCGTGAAGAAAGCCGCTCGAGCGTCGATTGCACCCTTCCAGAAGTTTTGCAGGCGCTGGCACGCGCTCGAGCGTCAAACTCCCCGCTCGAGCGGAGGAGCAAAAACAAGGGATCACGCTCGAGCGTAAAAACTACCGCTCGAGCGGAAGAACTGCAGAGCAAAATACTGGGAGATGGAAAATCACGCTCGAGCGTCAAAATTCCCGCTCGAGCATTAAAACTTCCGCTCGAGCGTGAAGGCTAAAATCTGGGCATCACCTATTGGCATCTAAAATCAACCAACCTGTAATAGACCCGCCCAACACAACCTATACTTCAAATACAAAGAGATTAAAGGACAACAACAACCTATAAGTAATGACAGGATCCCCGGAACCTAAGTCCAGATACAATAATTTAAAGAGAAAAGACCGGGGTCGCTATACACACGGCCTGACGGCCCCGAAAACCGGAAACCGGACTCCGAAATGGGAAAAATGGCCTACGGCCACCAAATGTAGCCTACGGACATTGAGAGATGGTCTACGGGACCTCTCCCTTCCCTTAGGAAAAGAAACAGAGAAAACCGAGTCTGGTTCGCAAACCGAGGCAAGGCACCGAAGAAGGTCCGGAAGTCCGGAGGCGGGGCTCGCAGCCGCGACTCTGAAACTTCTGAACGAGCACATTATGCAATATCACCAAGTGCTCAACTGGTGACGTCTGAGTCTCAAGGTCGGTCAAAAATGAGGTGTCTACACAGTAGCATTCAATTTTATATCTACCCATCTCTGTTTCCATAATAAAAACATGCTGCACACCAGTACAATAGCATTCCATAATAGCAATGGGAAGCATTCCAGTACAAAAGCATTCCAGAATATGTTTCAATTTTATATCTACCCATTTTTGTTTCCATAATAGCATTCCAGTACAATATTAAAAACATGTTGCATACACCCAACTTTGTTTCCATAATAAATAATTCTGAAACAAATAAAATAAGATAAAAAGTACAATACACTACCAAATATAAAATACATGTTGCATACACCTAACTTTGTTTCCATAATAACTCTGTTTCCACAATACACTACCAAATATTATCCAACATTTTTGAAAACATGAAAACATCCATACGAACTAACATTTTTTAACTACCAAATATTATCCAACATTACTAATAAATTAAACAACAAAAACACATACCACACTAAGCTTGAACTCTCTGAGAATAACTTTCAAAGATTAAGGACATAATCCCTCATCCTACTAGCAGGCATATCAACAAATACCTCCCTTATTATGGGATTCGATGCAAGCTTGTTCACAGCTTTAGTCTAAGCAGGCGCATGAATTTCCTCCATAGCATGCAATAGTGCCATGCACTCTTTCAGTAGTGAACGTGAGGCAGTAGAGCCACCTTCAATTGAACCACTGTCATCGCCACCATTAGTAACTGAAGCACTTGTCAATCGCTTTTCCATTAGGTCCACCTTTCTTATGATATCCCTGTTTCGTAATATGTTAATTGGTCCTTAACATGAATGTGATTATGTGTTTAATATGATTTTGTGTGCCATTACGTGAAAATATGTGGTTTTGAATTTCTATCTGTTCACCGCAGGAATATCTGTTTGATTATCTGCTTTGGGAATTAATTTGAAGGCTTTATCGGCCACGAAAATTGAAATTGATTGCGCCATTGTGATTAGCGTAATTTTTAGAGCCTACGGTGAAACTTAATTGAAAATTGATTCGGATCAAATTAATCAGATTGAATTTGATGAATTAGTGCTCAATTATTCTATATTAAATTAATTGACTTAGTGGGAACTTATGTAAAGAAGCACTATACACTTAATTGATACACTTGAGCTCAAAAAATCAGATTTTGTTCCTTGAGAGAGAGTGGGCCGGCTATAGAGAGAGAATTGTGTAATCTTGGCTCAAGGTTTGGGAATTTGAAGATTTAACTCAAGAATTGGCTAGAGTTTGGGGGTTTGAAGCTCCTAGGTAAGTGAATTCATGAGTTTAGTGTTGTAAATTGTGAATTCAAGTTTGATTAATGGTCAAGAACATAAGTTAGATTGATTATGATGAAATTGAGTTGGTTTTGTTGAATTTGAGGTCTTAGAACACATGCATGTACGAAATTGCCATAAATTTCCATGTTTGAGCATAAATTGTGTAATCCATGTTGAATCTTGTTTGAAATCCATGTATTTGATCAGCTCTTCACCAATTAAGTTGAGGATATTGTGTATAATTCACATGCAAGTGCAAATCATGGGGGTTTGAGTCTTGCATGTTTGAATCTAGTGAGTTGGTGATGAGTTTGAGTTAATTTGAGACATGCATGTGGTTAAATTGTGAAATTGAGCTTCATTGTGTTGTAATTTGGTGTTTATACCATGTTAGGATATGTATATGTGAAGTTTGAGCCAAAATCATGCATTTAGAACCTTTGAACATCAAATTGAAGCTCAAGAACATGTTCTGGATTTTCCAGAATTTTGATGTCCGCTCGAGCAGGGAAACCGCTGCTCGAGCGTGAAATTCGTGTTCCTAGTATTTTCTGCAGACATGGTGTTCGCTCGAGCGGGGAAGTTCACGCTCGAGCGGGGAGCCATGTAGAGAGTCCTTCCGCTCGAGCGCCAGAGTTCGCGATCGAGCGTAAATTTGTCATATCCAGTACTTTTGCAGGCCTCAAGGGTCCGCTCGAGCGGGGAAGTCCATGCATGAGCGGGGACCCTGTTTTCTAAAATTTTGAAAAGACATTCTGTGTTTCCTTTTCTGTTCTCTTTCACTTCTAAGTACTCTTAGGCATGCATTGAGCATTGTAATTGAGTTAAAGAGATAAGAATGAAGCCTAAAGAGGAAAATGTGAATTTAGAACGGATCGAATTGTTTGTGACCCTTTTGTGTTCATAGAATGTGTAGGGTCGAGCTCCAGGGAAAACTAACTAACCAACCACTGTGAGTAATATCTTAACAGAGATATCTGAAATATGTTATTGTCCAATTGCTTACTTCTATGTAATTTTTATAAGTTCATTGATTCGATTGGTGGACAATGTTCGCTATACCAAATAAGTGGGCCAAAGGCCAGTCTGATCTGAATAATAGAATGAATGGGCCAAAGGCCGTTTTGACATAAATAAATGGGCCAGAGGCTGTTTTGATATGAATGAATGGGCCAGAGGCCGTTTTGACATGAATGAATGGGCCGGAGGCCGTTTTGACAAGAATGAATGGGTCAGAGGTCGTTTCGACATGAATGAATGAATGGGCTGAAGGCCATTTTGTCATCTGAATAGGCCAAAGGCTGTTTTGACACAAACGAGAGTTTGAATGGGCCAAAGGCCAGTTTGTTTGGAACCGCAGTCACTTGACCTAAATTGTGTATATATGTTAAATAGAAATATGAATTGGGCCTAAGGCTGTTTGAAGCATGTTGTTCTACATATCGTCTGTATAGCTTCTTTAATTGATATTATTCATTGGGCTTTCGCTCACGCTCATTCATGTGTTTGTAGGTGAGCCAAGGGAAGTCCAAACCCAGCCCCAATGAAGTCTATGTGGAACAACAAAGGTTTTGAGAGAGTCAACCCTTGTGTCTCACGCACGAGACTCGTCTTCGCCCTTTTGTTATGTATTTATATTTTGTCATGTTGGCGAAGACTTTGCATCTGTTGTATATAGGCATGATGGGTTGACTTAGACTTTTATGATCCTGTATGTATAGAACCTTATGTAGTACATATTTCGTTGTGAGTTATTATTATGCATATGTATGGTTTGTTATGAGGTGCCATGTAAGCACAGCTCTATGGATAAAGTTTTAAATTGCTTCCGTTTGGCCCCCATTAACTCTGTTAAAATACGTTTGGTTTGTTTTGAGGCCGTAGGTAATCGCATAATTACTGGCTGGTTATGTCCTTAATCCACGGGGGCAGATTCGGGTCATGACATTTCTCTTGCTATTTTCACTCATTTCTTTGAGTGTTTCAGAAATATTAGCTTGAAAAGTGCTTTTCTTCTTACTCTTTTTACCTGCCATTTTGCTCTTGCCCTTGCCCTTGCCTTGGCATCTCCATTGTCATTATCACTATCAATTTGCAATGCATCTAAGTCCCCATTCTTTACCTTAAATTCAGGATTAGAACTAGCACTACTTTCAGAAGGTGATTTGGTAGAAGGGTGAGCTAGTTTACCAGTTGCCGATGTGTCTCCTAAGATACAAGACAACTCATGGTAGTAAACTGTCCTTTTCTTCCTAAACCTCTTTGCATGGCTATTAACCTACAAACCAATGAATTTCAGGTTAACATGAAGAATTCCCCAATTAAATGTAGCAAACAAAATGCAAAAAGTTAATTATACCTTGTAAAGGGCTTCCCAAACGTCATCCAGTGCAGTGATAGTAAGCTGTTGGCTAACCCAACCAACACCAGTATGCTTCAGTAATGCTGTAAATTTGTTGAACATAATACACAGCTGATTGTATTTGTTCCGAAGCTGGTGTGCGTCATACTGGTATTGGGTTTTTGCGTTCATTTGATCTCTCAACCTATTCCAAGCTTGTTTAGTGAATGTCCCAGTTATTTTACTACTCTTGGTTTTCACCTCCTTATTCATGAGGGTAACGAAAAGAGCCTCATTTGCCTGAGGCCATGGACCACTGTTTCCTTTACCAACTTCAACAGCATCATCATAATCAATGGGGAGATCATTGTGTACTGTTGTTGCCATTGCCTAAATATGTATATTTATTCATGGATAAATAATTTTCAAAAAAATGTAAGTCAAATAAAATGAAGAGGCATTGAAGAACAAGCACCAGTTAAATATCCTGTTAGTTTATTTAGACGAGGAAAATATCATGCTAATGACGTAGTACAATCGAAAATTCTACAGGCCAAGAGGTTGAGAGACCTCCCAGGACTATAAAAAAAATTAAGGAGAGATAGCTATATATATGAATTAGAGTGAATACTAGGAAGTTTAGTTGAAGCCTAAGGACAACTGAGTGGTGCATGACCATTCATTTTGACGTCTCTGTGCACATAGCATTGAGGTAACTAGAGTTTAAACTCTAACAATAATTTGATTCATCAGATACATTGCAAAGAACAGTTTTTACAACCTAATTGAAGTTTTAGGTGAAGCACAGTGAAAATATAGTCGTGTATTGGATGCTTCTATGTGTGTGTCTGTGTGCAGCACTGAGATTCAGGAGTTCAAACAAGGTCAAATTACTTGAGTAGTAACTTTGTGGAGATCAGTGTTTCACGATGAAATTGTTCTGATGTGAAATATTTTTAAACGAAGAAATAGATCTTTGGGCTTTACATTATTGTTTTATCAGTATTGAAAATAAACTTGTTTAGTTCTTGGTCCAATTAGTTGTTTAACTAAATTTGAAGATTACAGAAGGATGGACACTTATTGGGAAACTGATGTTGGTATGTTTTGATATCACTATTGGATGGAATTTTGTAATTTGACGAATGAGTGGTTATAGAAGAGGCCTAAATATGTATATTTATTCATAGATAAAATGAAGAAGATCACATCACCAAAAATTTAAGAGGCCTAAATATGTATATTTATTCATAGATAAATTCAAACAAGAGGCATTGAAGAACAAGCACCAGACAACAATATAAGGCCTAACAGTTATAATATCATTAAACAAGTGGCATTGAAGAACAAGAGGCCTAACAGTTATAATATCATTACAATGAAGAATATCATTAACATATCATTAAAATGAGCTTCAGGCAACAATATCTTTTAAATTCTTATCATGTACTCCAAATTTAAAGTAAAGAACAAATTTGCAAAACAGATTTACAAACAAACAAAAAAAACTCCAGAACAAATTTCCTTATCATATACTCCAAATTTAAAGTGAAGAACAAATTTGCATTACAGATTTACAAAAATTTAAAGTGAAGAACAAATTTGCAGAACAGATTTACAAAAAAAAAAAAAATCTACACAACTGATTTCCTTATCATGTACTCCAAATTTAAAGTGAAGAACAAATTGACAGAACAGATTTACAAACAAAAAAAAAATCTACAAAATAGATTTCTGGTTTAGAAATTTTGCAAATTGTAGCATAGATCTACAAAATGTAGCACAGATCTACAAATAACCATGGCAGAACAGATTTCTGGTTCGAAAATTTTGCAAAACAGATTTACAGAACAGAGAAAGAGAGACTGACATAAGACTGAGATCAATGTGGTTCGGAAATTTTGCAAAAGATCTGCAGAGTAGATTTGTTGTTTCAGAAAAAAAAAAAAAAAACCCACCATGGTAGCTCGGTGAAACAGAAAATAGAGAAAAGAAGAGAGAGAGAGATAGAGAGCAAGAGAGAGAGAAAAGAGAGACTTGAGATCAATTTGTTGACAGATCTACAAAGATCTGCATGTTTGCAACATAATGTTTTAAAAAAAAAAAAAATTCGAAGCTCGGTGAACACAGAGAACAAGCTCGGTGAACACATAGAAGAGAGGGGAGACAGAGAGAGAAGAGAGGGGAGACAGAGAGAAGAGAGACATTGACTTGATTTGTGAAGTTTCAATCAACATGAATGAAGTGGAAGAAGATGAGATACAACTTTTATTTTACCGTTGGGAGAAAATAAATTCAATTCGGGTGCTCTGCAAATTTGAACCAGGGTCATAATGCCGACAACTACAGTAACTTCCGCTACAGTGCCAAATTAATAAACCAATGAAAACACCTTTTTTCAGTTTACATTTTTTGGGTCAAATTTATAAACTGAGAACTAGTATTACAAATCAAAAATTTACCAAACAAGTTTTTAGCATAGTTTTTAAATTTTTTGTAAATATAAACTGAAAACTGAAAACAAAATGGTTACCAAACAGACCCTAAGTTTTTTTGTTTGTTTTTTAAAGTTTAGGCACCCCAAATAGTGCCAAGAAAATTACCCAGACTTTTAGATCAATGATGTATTTTTGAACTTGTTAAAATAGAACAATAACATAAACAAATACTAACCATTCATTATAAGTTTTGAACAAATTTTTGATTTTTATTTTTGGATAAAAAGTATATAACATACAAATTTACTTTTTAAATTCAGTGATATATAAGTTCATAATTAGAGAACGCATGAAAGACAAAGTAGTCTTAGATATTTTATTAATTACCACATTATTGAATTTAAAAAATATTCTAATTTTTGAGTTATGATAGCACTACCCGTAAAAAAAATAATAATAAATAAATAAGAACAAGAAAAGGAAGAATTAAAAAGGAAAACAGGAAAAGTTGCTTAAACTCTCCATTTAAACCGAGCAAAATAATCCGAGTTGTGTTGGAAAAATATGGTTTTATAGGCTTATTTTGGGCTAATTTTGAGCCCAAATTTGGATGGGGCTGACACGTCTTTTAAGGTAAGTCCAAAGAGGTACGTGTTCCTTGCCACATGGTAAGTCACATAATGAAAACGGTTCGTCAAAACCATTTATGAGTGAATGGGAAGTTGACGTTGTTTTTTCGGATTCGTAAAATGGACAATTGAAGAAGTAAAATGTGTGTTTCTTTGAAATGGTTATCCCACATTGAAAACTTAAGAGAACTTATATATGTATATAAATTGTCACGCCCCACTTTTTACATCAACAGATACCATTAGCAAATCCTTCATTATAACACAATTTCAGAGATCATACGCAGAAACTTAATACATTAACGAGTACTATTATTAAAGGTTGTCTCATTCAAATATGAAATGAATGCAACATGAGATAAAAATAAATAAATTGCCCGTAGGCTTTCATCTTTTAAATTAAAAGAAAGAGTTTAACCCTTTTACATCAATGGCATTCCGCCTACAAATAAAAGGCCTTGTGGCCAACACATAAAGAAGATTCTCGATCTTGAAACCCTTCTCAACGTTCACCTGAAAAAGGATTAGCAATGTGGGATGAACATAAAGTCCAGTAGGGATCTCAATATGATCCTAAACAATAACAACATACAGATAGCTATGATTAACGATTTATATAGAAATATGTTTATATAGGAACTTTTCTCAAAATCATTCATTTCGTTCAACAACATCAGCATTTTACTTTTCTTTCATGATGTTACCTTTTTCAAAATTCATATGACAATAACAAGTTCTTGAAAACAATTTCACAAAGCCCATTACATTTTCTCTCACTTTCCGGACATACACTTGATTTGCCTTTTTGAAACATGTTCATAAGTATCCGATGTCCTTCACATTATTCATAATCTCAATACAGTACTTACGTCCATTTCTAACACATTCATGTCTTTACATAAATACATTCAGTGCAAATGGAAAACAACAAACAACCAATAACTATCTACTCAACAAATGAGGCACCTTGGCCTTCCAGAACCATAACCATCATAACCCATAATATACACAGATATACTGAGACAATAATGATAAACAAGTTCCGCTCTACCTGCCTTAAGCACGGTAAGCCAAGGATGCACCTTTCCATAACAAATGCCAAGCCAAGGATACACCTTTCTATATCGAAATGCCAATTTACCAGACACCGGCTGGAAGGTAATGGTACTTCTGCCAAGTTCTCCAGGCGCTAGCTGGAAGGTACTGGTAGGGGTGTGCGCGGTGCGGGTCGGTGCGGTTTGAGAGAAAAATAGAAACCGTATGGCGGGTGGCGGATTGATAAAAGTGTCACTAGAATTTGCCATTTTCCTTATCAAAAACCGGCGGTTCGGTTGGCAAATAATGGCGGATTTACCTTGGCGGTTCGGGCGGATTGGCGGTTTATAAAAAATATAATTCAAATTACAAAACTTAAATCAAAGAGTAAAGAAAAGACGAGAGATACCGTGATGTTAAGCATCTTGCGAAACTTTATTCTGATGCAGCAAGTGTAGCAACAACATGATAATATCAACGACTATGTCATCAGTTCTTTACAAGCATCTATGGAAGCTACAATGATCAAATACAATACATAAAATTAATATCATTCAGGATTTACAATATATTGAAAATGTTTACTGTTGAAAAGTATTTAGATTGAAAAGTGAGCTGATGTAAGTTTGCAACATGGCCAGAAAAAAAAAAAAAAAAAAAGATTGAAAAGTGAATTGGAATCCAACTTTATTTTGGATTACTGACATCTTGAATTCCCCTCGAGCAGTAATGTAATACTATATTCTAAGGTATAGAACAACAAGCAAACTTAAGTAAAAAAGAATTTTTAGAATCTTATAAAACATGATTTAATAGCGGTGCGTGGTCGGTGCGGTTTGGAAGAAAAATAGAAACCGGCGGATTGATAAAAGCGTCACTAGAATTTGTCATTTTTCTTACCAAAAGCCGGCGATTCGATTGGCAAATAATAACGAATTTGCCTTGGCGGTGCGGTTCGGTGCGGTTTTGGCGGTTTCGGCGGTATTATGCACACCCTTAGGTACTGGTACCTCTCATTCTAAGCGTGGTCAATTCTCCAGGCGCTAACTGGAAGGTAATGGTACCTCTCATTCGAAGCGCAAACACATTCCCAACCATCTCAACATACTAGAATGCATAATAACACAAGTGTAATACATACACAATATTATTCAACACCACAATGCCATCCTCCACCGATGACCAAGGACAAAACCTCTACGTAAAAGTATTAAATACTCGTAGGACAACAATCCAATTCTCACAAGACTTTCAGTCCAATAAAAGTGATAATATGTAAAGGTTCCAAAATCCGACCTCAAGTTCATTATCAATTTACGAAGGGTAATGATTTCATTTCCTTTCAAAAAGACCACTTTTCTTTATTTTCCAATCCACACAACTCCAACCATTTTCTAAGAATTCATTCTCGTCATTTTACAAAACCAAAACCAAATCCATCCTCTTTATTTTACAAAATCAATTCCATTGGTACCAAAATCATAACTCAACTCAAGTTCACGTGATTAGTCTAAAACAATACCAACACTGTGGTTACTTTTCCCTTTTATTTTCTTTTGATATAAACACAATTATACTACCCATATTAGCAAAATATAAAGATTATTCAACTTCCTTCCTTTTAAATCCATTATATCAATAATATTAAATTAGGACTTTCCTCCCTTTTAAATCCATTAAATCAATAATATTAAATTAGAGCTTTCCTCCCTCTCTTCACAAACATAATAAATCATTTCCCAAATAACCCAATAACAAACAACTTAACAAATCCAATTACAAATATCAAACTCTAGAATCCCCTTGCATGGTTTTCAAGAAAATCCATAATGAATATGGTTTTTATGCAATAAAATCTACCACATATCTATCTATAGACGAAGTATTGGAAAGGAGCAAAGAAATCCCTACCTCTTGAAGCGAAAAGAAAACAACCCAAAAATCACCGGTGACGAAAGCATGAACTACTTGGATCAATAGAAAGCCCTTGACGAGATCTATAATCTTTCTCAAAGGACCATGGTAAAAAGATCACTCTAGGTGAGTAGATCTAGAGATCTAGGTGTGAAAAGAAAATTTTTAGAGAGAGAAGAGAGAAATCACGGTTTAAGATGAAAGGAGGAGAAAAAGTAATGAGAAGAAAGTGGTTTGGGTCTATTTATAGTAGTAGAATATTGCCCTAAAGTCAAATAAAAAAGACAAGTCCAAACCCCCCAAAAGTAGGGCCCATTTGAACCCCAAAATTCTGGAAAAAAAAAACCCACAGGGGTCGACCTTTCGGGCAGGGGGGTCGACCCTTCAGGTAGAAAATACAATCTGGCAGCAAGCAAGATAGTCGACCCTTAGACAGGAGGGCGTCAACCCTAATTTCCAACAACTGACACACAGATTCTGCAATATAAGAGGGTCGACCCTCCCCAGACTGGTGTTGACCCTATATTCCAGCAACACTTCCAGAAACTTCACCAACAGGTAAGGGTCGACCCTTTGGAAGACTGGTGTCAACCCTAGAATAGAATTTCTAAGTCTCCAAGAAACTTTTGACAAGAACAAGTGCGAACAACCTAACCCAACAAGTTTAAATCGATTTTCACTCATCCAAAACCAAGATACAACAACACCAAAGATCCCAAAAATAAAATAAAGGATTCAAATAGATTTCTCCAAAGTTTTAAAATGGTACAAGTGCTACACAAGTTGTAGGTGGCAACACTTGGGTTGGGCTCCAAGGGGCACCCCAAGTTTGTAGAATGGAGGAATTATGGACAAATTGAACCTTGGTTCAAACCACCATGCGCGCCGCCGAACGCGGGTGTGGGTTGTGGGTTGGGTTGGTTCTAATATTAATTTTTTTGACATAATTCATTTGAATTTTTCAAAAAATCTTGCGGGAAATTAATTCAAAATTTGCACCAAATTTGAATTCAAATTTTTTGTCCATAATTGTGCCTCTTCCAGTCCGAAATTCCCAATAGATAAATTGTCTTTTAACAGGTTTACAACTGCTAAAAGTTATAAATATTCAAATTGCTATAGATCTGTTCAAATTTGAACTATATCTGTTCTTTCAAATGTCATATCTCTTCAGTTCAAAACTGCATCTGTTCAGAAAGATTTGTTTGGTCACCAATCTGCTATAAATACTAGGCCTTTCTAACAGATTTCTACATCTGAAAAATCTGAAATTCTTCTTTTTGCCTTCTTTTGTGCTCTTTTGCATTGATATTCTTCATACTTAGTTTTAGGGAAATTTCTGAGAGTGTAGAACACATGTTCTAGTTCACCAGTACAAATTGTTTGGAGTGCTACTACAATTTGTGAAGATCATTGTATCTTGGGAGATAGACGCCATTTATCCGTAAGCGCCGAAGCTAGGCGAATCTGTCATAAGGATAGAGTGTCACACACTTGACTTGATTTTTTAAATATTAATTTGGTTCGTTAAATAAATTACTTGTTTGATTTGGTTTCAACTTATTTATTTTATACAGAAGATTATTCCAGCAATCTTATGACATATTCAAATTATTCTATTTATACATAATTTTTTGTTTGTTTCCTTTTCTCTTTCTTCTTCTTATAGAAATTATTTTCTATGGGTTTACAAAATAATATTCTGGTTGGAAAAATAAATAGTAGTAATATATTGATTAAAAAATTGTAGTAATATACTGTTTATTTTTTTTGACAACTAATAGTAATATACTGGTAGTCATTAATAATTCAGAACATTTATTTGTGAAGTCAGTCAGAAATTAATTTTGGTTTTCAGAAATAATTTCTGTGTTTTCATTAATTAAAATTCTGTTTTCAGCATTTTAATTTTTGAAGTATTACAGGAATGTTTTTCTGTGTGGAATTAATTTGTTTAAATAAATTTTTTTATTTTCAAATTAATTGAAAATAAAAGTTACAATTCTTGTTTCTTCTATTTTTTACAGAATTAAATTATGTGTTTATGGTTTAATTTTCTGTGTAGTATAAAATTCTAATTATAATTTTGTTTTATAATTTAGAATTGATGGCTACAGAAACTAGTGTTCAAACAAGTATTGGTGTGGTGACTGATAACTCCGTAATGAAATATTATATGAGTTAAAATATTTCATGGGCGAAAGATGCTTTGGTAATTGTCAACGTAGTCACCAATACTGGATAAGACAAATAAGATGTAAATGTCAATATACAGTGATATTTTTATTCCATGTTGAGATTGGAATTAAGGGTTGCAGTAAACGAAAAAGAAATAATACATGGCTAAAGAAATGTTATTTGAAAGTGTTGTGGCCATAACCGGTATTAGCCATTTTTCCTTTGTACTGCAAAAGAAAGTTATGAAGTCTAATTGTATTTTAGACAAATTATTATTGTGATTATATTCACAAAGTAATTTACATCTTATTATTTAGTTTAAGCACGCCTATTAATATGTTCTGGTTTACCTCAGAATTGTGGGGGTGAATTAATATTTTTGTGTAATTATACATCAACAAGAGAAATTAAGTTTCCTTAGAATGCTTTAAATGTGGGGGTGCTTGGAGGTCTTTACCAAAGTAAGGGTTCCGATAACAGGTCTACAAAGAATCTTAATTCTTTCTATAAGACAAAGTTGGAGTAGAAACAAAAATGGTTTTATTAACTCCTAAGGAACAACTTTATGTTTTTATTTACATTTGAAAATGGGAGTGACATAGAGTAACAGTAAGTTTCGATGTAATCAAAGACATAACACCATGAGACAACTCTCTAATAGAATTATTTCCATTGAATATGTGAAGTCTAAAGACAACATAGCAGATCCACTGACCAAAGAGTTAGCAAGAGAGTTAGTTGAGAATTCATCGAGGGGAATGGGACTTAAGCCTATTAAATAAGAGTTACCACAACGGCAACCCAACCTAGTTGACTGGAGATCCCAAGATCTAGGTTCAAAGGGACAATCGAGTTGTGTATGACCCATAAGGATCACTGGGGAAGCAAACTTCTACCCATTTCTATGATGAAATAGTGCTGTCTGCAGCATTTTAGGTTAAGTAAAACTTTTAATGATTCTTATATCTAGGAATACCTAGTGAAGCATGGCAGGATACTCTTCATAAGAATCACCTATATGAGTGTGAATTGGGTTGGTTCTATGAGATTTGTGACAGGATACAATTCTCTAGAGCACTCATGAAAGACCAGGTTGTTCAAGGCCAAAATGAGCACAATAGTGAGAACTAAACTATGTCTGGTAATATATTGTGTGAGTTCGTTTTGGTTTACACAAATGGCTGAACAGTTCAAGATATCATGTTCACTGATTAGCTAGTAAATTTGATAATGTCTCATAAAGAAAGGTTCAAAGCAAAAAACTATCTATTCTTTGCAAAATATTTCCAATTTCAATACTCTCTGTAATTAGATCATGTTGTTGCATTTTCCTTCCGTCAAATTCCATTCATGTGGGGGATTGTTGGAAAAATATGATTTTATAGGCTTATTTTGGACTAATTTTAAGCCAAAATTTGGATGGAGCCCACACGTCTTTTAAGGTGAGTTCAAAGAGGTGACGTGTTCCTTGTCACATGGTAAGTCACACGATGAAAACGGTTCGTCAAAACTATTTATGAGTGAATGGGAAGTTGACATTGTTTTTGGGTTCATAGAATGGACAATTGAAGAAGTAAAATGTGGGTTTTCTTGAAATGATTATCCTACATTGGAAACTTAAGAGAACTCATGTGTGTATATAAGTTGTAGGTGGCAACACTTGGGTTAGGCCCCAAGGAACACCCCAAGTTTGTAGAAGGGAGGAGTTATGGACAAATTGAACCTTGGCTCAAACCACCACACGTGTGTGCCGCCGTCTGTCTGTCTGTCCGTCAGGTCGACCGGGCTGGGTGGGGGTGTGGGTTGTAGGTCGGGTCGATTCTAATATTAATTTTTTGGACAAAATTTATTTGAATTTTTTCAAAAATTCTTGCAGAAAATTAATTCAAAATTTGCACCAAATTTGAATTTAAATTTCCTGTCCATAATTGTGCCTCTTCCAGTCAGAAATTCCTAATAGATAAACTATATTTTAATAGGTTTAAAACTGTCAGAAACTGTGTGGACACCCCATTTTTGACTGCCCACATGGCTCGAGTGCTTTGTCTGATACATTCGATGATGAAAGTGGTGCTGTGCGTAGTTCTAGGTCTCAATGAAGGGTCCATGTTTAAGCTCCAAAACAATCCCAAACCTTTCATATTTCCACTGATTATACCCAAGAAATTCCTTTTTACACATTATATCACCCTTTGCTGAGGCTGAAATAGAAAAAATAGGGGAACACATTGAGGGCCGACCGTGCCTCATTAAGAGTCGGTCGTGGCTATTGAAGGCCGGCCGTGCCTTAGTAGCAAGAAACACTGTTATGGGCAGGAGGCCGCAAGCTGTCCATTTTTGAATTTATGACCCCTCTTGCTCAAATTCTATAAAAACGATCATATATATTTGTTTTGAGGGTTGAAGAATTTCTACAAAGCCTCTACACTACCTTGAGAGCTCCTTCTTCTCCTTTTTCTTGTGAAAGCAACACTTTAAGCAAACCTATCACCATGAACCTATATCCATACACCATATACACCTTCACACCTTAGCTTGGGAACCTTGGTTGAACCTTGAACACCATAATTCAAGCTTGAGAGTGTGTTGAGACTTAGTTTGAATCATAAGCAAAAGCTTACTTCTTTGAGAGGTATAAGCTTGTCATCTTATCTTTTACTTCTTGTTCTTTCATTTTCTATATAGTTCTTGTAGTTTTATGTTGCTTTGATTCTATTCTAAGTGTTTGAGTTTGGTTTGGAGAGCTACCAAAAGGATAATGAGAATTTACACTCTTTCTTCACTTTTACCTATAACTCAAACCCTTACTTTTACACTCTTTTTCTTTGTTCCCTAAACTGATTTTTAGAGTTAAAAAAGGGCTAAAAATCATGCTTTGAGGTTTCAAAAGAGGAGGGGTTAGCCACCCCTCCTTGTTCTTGCTTAGTAGTCTAGTTTTCTCTCTTTGTTGATTAGCTTTTGGGCTCTTTTCATGCATCCTAAGCCATTATTTTTCATCTCTTGAGGGCTGTTTTGGGGCTGTTTTAGGTTGTTTAAATAGTTCATGCTTTGATTAGCTTGGTTGTTGTCTCATAAGTTTGCTTACATAGCTTGTTGTATATTGTGCTTAGATTTTCTTTAACTCATTTCCATGTTTAAGAACCTCATTTTAATAATCAACTTGCCATTCATCTCTTTCATTTGAGAGTTGTCTCAATTGGTTGATAGTTATTCAAAACGTGAACTAGCGACTTATGCTTAATGGCTTAATCTCTACGGAGGTTCATTGCCAACGGTATAATCTCTTTTTTATACTGAGAATCACCTCCTGTTTGACATATTTCTCACGTAGTGGACATCATCTTTAGTGGACGTAACAATCACCTTGGACTTAATGGATTAAAGGATGGCAAAGACTAATGAATTTGGATTAAAATGAACCAACCCACAAAAAGAAAATAAGTTATATTGCTTGGGGTTCGGCCAAACGTTATGTCGAATTCATTGTGTCATGGGTTATCTTACGTCAATTCATGATGTATTGATGAATCTTGAAACGTCTCTACCTCCCTCTTTGAGTTCACTCTATGGTAGGAGGGAGGGGTGGTTGTTGTTCATTTCATTTATTGATTTTTGCCCAAATTGTACCCTAAAGCATTAAGCAATCAACTTGCTCATTAATGGTTTTGGAAATGATTCCAACCTGCTCTCGAGACTTTCCATGACAGAGAAGTGTGGGAAGGACAAACACTATTTAGAACACTCTTTTTGCACTGTTTTCACTTCAGGGCACAAAACAAAATTTTGCATGAAATTGAGGCACAATCGGCCTTCTTTAGGCCTGGTCGGGCTTCATTGGAATGTTTGGTTAGCAGTGTATTTTTGCAGAAAACAGAGGGCAATGGCTGAAGATAAAATAAAGCAAGCCTAGGCAGACAAAGTTGTTCTTGGACATTATGCATGTGCATGCAATCCTTGCGCACCCTTGCTTACATCATGATCATTGTTGTAATTAATTAATTAATTTATTATTGTTGTTATAATTAGTCTTGTTAATTATGAGTGTTGCAATTATTATTATTGCTTATTTATAATTGTTATAGCTAGTTAGCTTAAATAGTTAGTCTACTTATCATTATTATCCTTGTTGTAATAGCATAGTTAGCTAGTTAATTCTTTAATTCATTCATTCGGTTTTGTATTAATTAGTTTAATTTGGACTTTTGGACTTTGATTCGCATCCTCTTGCATGAGGGTCATTATGTAATAAGTTGTATGTTTTCTAACCTCACGTATTTCTTTCTTTTACTAACTTGCTTACGATGGTTAGAATAGAACATCATTTTTTTAAATTAGTATTCTTATGTTTTGCATCCATTGTCTTGCATGTATCTAAGGTTCGGTTCATCATACTAACCCAATATTAATGTTCAAATTCATTGCTTGAATACATACTTTATCGGATGTCTTGAATGGAATCATATGCCACGCTCATACCCGAGCCTATAAAAATACATAATGTGTGCATTGCATTAGTCATATTGCATTTAATTAGGAACATGCATATTTTTTCTAATAATTTTGCTTTGTTTTGACTCGGAGTACTAGGTGAGTAATTTTGTGTTTTAGCATCTTGCATCGAATGTTTGTGTACCTTGTCCAAGAATATTTTCATGAGGCTAATTGCTTAAATGATATAACTGTTTGAATGCCTGTGGATAAAGGCTAATTGCTTAAATTGAGATAATTTGATTAATGTCCATTTTAGCCCACATTTTCAAATGGCATATTCACAAAACAATTTCAAACAAAACCTGAAATCAAATGTTTCAATTCTTGCAAATTAGTACATATTTTTGTATGTGTCACAAAAATAGTTAATAGTCGGAATAAGAGCATATAATGTAAATAAAAATCACATCATGATTAGTGAAGGCTGATCTTTGATCGGGCGAGTGGCGTGCTCAATTCATAACCTTCCCCTCTCGTACTTAACTTCCTGAGCCGAGACACTTTAGCGATGACGGACTAATGACCTTTGGGATGAGTCTTGGATTTTCTAAATTTTTCAAAAATATTTAGGTGGCGACTCTAAAATCTGACAAAGCAGTCTATTTTTAGCATTTGATTCAAATATCGATTTTTCAAAAGATTTGCCGGATTTGGACTCTTTGGTGTTATCTATTTCACATTGCACTAATGAGATTAGATTTAAAACCACAGGAGTCTGAATTGTGGGGCTATCCGTCTTCCGAAAGAAGCACGAAAAGTCGAGCTACAAACTGGCAGTAGTTACATAGATTCAAACTGTTGCAGATCTGTTCAAATTTGAACTGTATCTATTCTTTCAAATGTCATACCTGTTCGGTTCAAAACTACATCTGTTCGGAAAGATCTGTTTGGTCACCAATCTGCTATAAATACCAGGCCTTTCCAGTAGATTTCTATATATGAAAAATCCGAAATTCTTCTTCTTGCCTTCTTTTGTGCTCTCTTGCATTGATATTCTGAGAGTGTAGAACACAGGTTCTAGTTTGCTGGTACAAATTGTTTGGAATACTACTACAATTTGTGAAGATCATTGTATCCTGAGAGATAGACATCATTTATTCGTAAGTACCGAAGCGGAATGAATATGTCTTAAGTACAAAGTGTCACACACTTGACTTGATCTTTTAAATATCCATTTGGTTCGGTAAATAAATTTTGTAAGTAATTTATTTTATTTATTTGATTTGGTTTCAACTTATTTATTTTACACAAAAAATTATTCTAACAAGTTTAGTCGTGGTTGTTTTCCACAGAGAGAGGGAGAGATATGGGAGCAGCGGTTTCAATGGCGAACTATGTGGTAGACAAGTTTAGTGGAAAAGGGAAAGAGATCGGGGCAAACACTGGTGGAAAAGTCCAAGGGATCACTTTGAAAAATATTCCAAGTTGTGCTAGGGTTGTTCTATAGTTAATTTGTGTAGATGTGAACGTGGATAATTATAAAAGTTTAAATAGGATAAAAAAAAATAAAAAATAAAAAATAAATAAAAAAAGAAGGAGTTTGCTTTCAATGGAGGTCATCAAGCGGAATGCCATTAATGAGCTGGAGGAGTGCTTTGCATAGTGATGGTTCGGCTAATAAAGGTCTGGATACTCAGTTGTAAAATTAAAAATAGAAAAAACGTGAAGAGCTTACACAGTGATGGTAGGGTGTTAATTTTTTATTTATTTATTTATGTTTTTTTTTGGTGGGGGGGGGGGGGGGGGGGGGTGGTATTTCTGTCTTTCTGTCAAATTTATTTTGGATGGAAAAGAAAAAAATACAGCCATATGTTTGTTGCGCAATAGTTGCTCATATTTGAATCATGGGGGTAAAGTGTGCCTTCGGAGAAAATGAATTTTGTCCTAATTTAAATATTTGAAGAGCTTTGTCGGATGAATTTGAACTAATAAGGAACTCGTTGGGTACTTGGTTATTTTAATTAATTTTTTGATTTTTTAAAATTGTTTTAAGGGTAAAGTATCAATAAATTTCAAGATGTGATTTTGTGAACTCTTCAATTTTTTATTTTTTTTTTAATGAATTCAAAGGTCACATTAAAATGAAAATTACATAAAATGGTAGTTAGTTATATGTTCGTGTTTAATTTTTAAGAATAAAAGTGAGTTTATCAAAATGTAAAATTACACATTTGGACAATTTGCACTATAAAAGTTTTGGATTTTCTCATTCTAGAATAAATCCCACATTTTGAACAAAAATTTAACATTTTAATGTAACACTCTAATAATGTAACACTTCAATGTAATACACAAAAAAATTATTTGGTATACTTTTCTCAAATGTAGCAACATAACACACAAAAAAAAAAAAAAAAAAAAAAAAAAAACCTCTTTGGTGTATTTTTCCCAAACGTAACGCTCAAATGTAACACAAAAAAAAAAAAAAAATCTTAATGTACTTTTCCCAAGCGTAACACTTCAATCAATGTAATCTCAAACGTAACACTCTAATGTAACATACTCCAATGTAACACACAAAAATACTGAAAAAAATTCTTAGAATACTTTTTCCAAACGTAATATTTACAGTTTGAATTATACATTTATCCAAAACTTATTAAGGAATATTCGTACTCCTTTTCGAATGATTTGAAGAATCTCACTTCTTTTTTTTTTTTTCTTTTTTTTTTCTTTTTTTGTGTTACATTAAAGTGTTACACTACTTTTTTTTTTTGAAATATTTATATTGAAGTGTTACATTTGGAAAAAAAAAAAAAAGTACACTAAATAATTTTTTTTGTGTGCTCATTAGAATGTCACACTGAAGAGTTTTTGTGTATAACATTAGAGTGCTATATTAATGAGTTTTTTTTTAGAATATTATATTAGAGTGCTATATTTGAAAAAAGTAAGCTGAGAAGTTTTTTTGTGTATTACATTAGAGTTTTCTACTAAAGAGTGTTTGTATGTGTTACATTAAAGTGTTACACTAAAAAATTTTTTTGGAGTGTTATATTAAAATGTTACGTCTGAGAAAAATACACTAAGAAGTTTTTTTGTGTGTTATATTAGAGTGTTACACTAAGGAGTTTTTTTGAAATGTTATATTGGAGTGTTACGTTTAAAAAAAATATAGTAAGAAATTTTTTTTATGTATTACATTAGGGTATTACACTAATATATATATATATATATATTTTTGAGTGTTACATTAGAATATTACACTTTGAAAATATACATTTGACCAAAAGTTACCAAATAATTTTTATACTCCTTTTGAAATGTTTGAATAATCACATATTTTAAGTAAATTTTGCATTCCTTTTGAAATGTTTTCCAAATAAAAAAAATTATATAAAAATTCATTCCAAATTTGATTCTCATATATTGTGTACCTTACCTTTCTAGCACAAAAGAAAAAAAAAAGAAAAAAAAAAAAGAGAAGGAACATAATATAAATAAGAGTATAACCATAAATTTAATTTTTAAATAATATATTAAATCTACTTTTTCAAAATCAATGAGATTAATTGGTCTATAAGAAATCCTTAGGACTAAATGGATCACCTTTTTTTCAAAATGGGATTTATAGGTAAATTTTCCTCATCTTAACTTGGCTAAAAAAATTGTATTTGGGATAATAGTTGATTTTTTTTTTTTTTTTTGATAATTGATTTGATAGTTGTGAGAAAAAAAAAATGATTATGATTGAATGTGACATTTTATCTTATTCGCTATTTTAACTTATTTATTTTTATTGACTATTTCAGCTAAAAAAATCACCAACCCAACTTTCCAAACACCCTTAGGATCCGTTTGTTTTCAGAGGTAAATTGAGTAGGATTATTAGTGAGGAGATTGTTAATAAGGAGATTGTTAGTGATGGGACTAAGAAAATTTGTATTTGTTTAATAACCAGTGGACTAGCTGTTGGAAATGGTGGAAAAATTCTGGGTAAAACCAGAATTTTTTCTCAAGTTTGGTCTATTTTTTAGGTGGGCCCCGAGCATCGATTTACTCGGGTCAAAGTGGTAACGCGTTCTATGCCGCGTTGTGATTCACGTGGTATATTTGGTTGCTCAAAACCATTACCGAGTGAATGGGAAATTGAAGCCAAAGTGTGCTCCATGGAAATGGAGTTATGGTGGAAATTCCTTAAGGTTGTAAATTGGCTTGTCCCACATTGATTTGGTGGGAAGTTTTAAAAGGGTTTATAAGGCTTAGGGTGAGATACTTGGGGTGTGCCCCAAGGGGTACCCAAGTGTTTTAGAGGGAGAGGTTATGGGCAAAATGGGCTAGACCCATTGGACCCAAAAATCACCACACACGCGCGCGCGCCGTCCGTCCGTCCAATTGGGCTTCTAATCTTTTTGGGCCAAAAATATTTGAATTTTATTTTATTTTTTATTAAAATAAAATCCAGAATTCAAATTAAACTGGTTTGGATTTATTGTTCATCCAAACAGGGCCATTCCCGTTTTCAAACAGAATTAAACTGTTTTGGATTTATTGCTCATCCAAATAGAGCCCTTCCCGTTTTCAAACAGAATTAAACTGTTTTGGATTTATTGCTCATCCAAACAGAGCCCTTCCCGTTTCTATCTGTTTGAATAAACAGATTCAATTCTGTTTAAATTTGAATCTAACAGGTTTCATACCTGTTCAATTCAAAACCAAAAGCCACCTTTACATCTATAAATAGACTAGCCTCCCATTTGGATTTTACTCAAATTTTTCGTACGCCATCCTCTGCAAATTATATTCTTCATCTTGCTGCATTTTATTTCCGAAAGAAAGAGTGTAAACACTTAGTGTGTTCGTAAGGCAAACAATTTGTAGTGCTGCTATTGTTTGTGGTAAGATCATTTCATCCTGGGAGATAGACGTCCAAATTCTGAAAGCACCGTGGAGAGGACGAATCTGTCTTAAGGACACAGTGTTAAACACTGGACTTGATCAGAAAAGTTATTCAAATAAATTAACCAAGTAAGTTGTTTAATTTTATTCTGTTTTTTATTTTGTTTATTTAATCAGATTTTATTTTTGTTTTTGTAACAAAATAAAATCTGTAATTTTATTTATTTATTTTTATTTCGAGTTTGATTTTTGTAATTAAACAAATTCTCTCATTTTCTCTATTTCTTTTATTCTTGTTGTTGTTTTGTACACAACAGAATTTAATCTTTTTAAATACAGTGAAGATTGTCCAACAATCTTAAAACAGACTCCTTTTTGGGTATCTTCATTGTATTTAATTTTCTGTGTTTTCAAATTAATATTCTGGTTGGAAAAACAAATAGTGACTTATGCTATTTGACAGATAGTAGTAATATACTGTCTCTTTTCTTTGACAACAACTAGTAGTACGATACTAGTGTCATTAACAATTCAGAATATTATTTGGTGTTACAGAAAATTCTTGTGATATTTTATTTTTCCAGTTTTAGTAACAAGGAAAATAAAATTATTTTGTTGTTATAATTTATTTTCTGGTTTTAGTAACTAGAAAATTAATTTGTGTTTTAATTTTTTCTGATTTTTGTAATTAGAGATTATGGCTACTACAACTGAAACTACATCTGGCAGTGGTACTCCTATTGTTACACCTACATCGGTCCCTATCCAGAACCATGTTCATGTACCAATCAATCATGGAGAAAAATCGGAAAAATTTAACGGTACCGAGTTTAAGAGATGGCAGCATAAGATGCTGTTCTATCTTACAACTCTTAATTTGGCCCGGTTTCTCCATGAAGAGGCTCCGGCACTTAAAGAGGGTGAAAGTGATCGGCAAGTTGTTGCCGTTGTAGATGCTTGGAAACATTCAGATTTCCTGTGCAGAAACTACATCCTAAATGGCCTTGACAATATGTTGTATAATGTATACAGTCCTCTGAAAACAGCAAAAGAATTGTGGGATTCTTTGGAGAAGGAATACAAGACAGAAGATGCCGGCACGAAGAAATTTGTCGTCGGTAAATTTCTGGACTTTGTTATGGTAGACTCCCAAACGGTAATATCTCAAATTCAAAGTTTTCAAATAATTTTGCATGATATTCATTCAGAAGGTATGTCTCTTAGCGAGTCATTCCAAGTCGCTGCTTTAGTGGAAAAGTTACCACCGGCTTGGAAAGATTTCAAAAATTATTTAAAACATAAACGCAAAGAGATGACTATGGAAGAATTGATTGTAAGATTAAGAATTGAAGAAGATAACCGAAAGGCTGAAAAGAGGAATGGGAAAAATCCCATTGAGTCCAAGCACTACAAGAATTAACACTTTTGGCAACAAAAAAATTGGTCGCCAAAAGTCAATATTTGGTCGGCAAAAGTTATCCGCGACCAATTTTTTTGGTCGCTACTTTGGTCGCCAATTGAGGGTCGGCAAAAGTAATTCGCGACCAAAATTGTGGTTGGTCGGCAAAAGTTGGATTTCGCGACTGAATTTTTGGTCGCTAAATATTTAATTACCGCGACTAATTTATTTTGTCGCCAAAACACTTTGGTCGCGAAAAGTGATATTTTCCCGACCAAAAAGTTTGGTCGCCAATTATCACATTCAACGACCAAAAAGTTTGGTCGCCAATTGTGACATTCCGCGACCAAAAATTTTGGTCGCCAACCGTGACATTCCGCGACCAAAAAATTTTGGTCGCCAATCGTGACATTCCGCGACCAAAAAGTTTGGTCGTCAATTGTGACATTCCACAACCAAAAAAGGTTTTGGTCGCCATTTGTTACTTTTCGCGACCAAAACTTTTGGTCGGCAAAAGTGAGTTTCCACGACCAAGAACTGTTTTGGTCGGCAATAGATGTATTTTTTGCGACCAATCCTCTTGGTCGGCAATTGTCATTTTTTGCGAAAAAAAATAATTTATTTGTCGCGACTAATAAATTGGTCGCCAAAGTAGGAAAATAATACACCTGTAATTCCTAATAATTCATTCAATCCATAATAAACTTATAATTTTAAAGCATCCTTCAAATTAACTGAATCATTAACATTCGACACAATACAACTATTCTAAGTCATGAAGAAAAAGTATTTTGCTGGGATTGGATCTTCTTTAGATTCAGATAATAATACAACAGACTTACTAATACAAGAGCTATTTTTCCCTTTTTAAAGTTACTTCATTTGCTACAAAAAGCCTGAGAAGATTTGCTCATAAGTTGTAATAATACATAGTTATCATTATGATTTATAATGCATTCTTCTGTATGATATTTCATTACCAAATGAGGTAACACATTGAAGTCAATTATCAAGTAATGTAAGTTGGCAAAAACAAAGTTGGGACATTATAAACGTCGGGTCTAGTTCAAATGCGCAAAATGTAGGACAATTACAAACTCTACTATTTATTTTAATCTCCAAATAAAATAATTAGTGGAAAGTACTAATTACCTTATCAAAAACAGGTACAATATTCTTGTTCAAATAGTTGAGAAACCTATTACTTGATGCACCCCTCTGGAAACCCAAAAAAAAAAAAAAGTTAAGGTGGACAGATAATCATATAATCCACTAAATTTGGTAAAATTGATTGCAAATACAATTTGTACCATAAAAAATGGAAGAGCCATATGCAGGCAAGATATTAATCTGTCAATGTGGTCACCATCTGAAACCTGCAGCAGCAACCGTTGTTATACCATATATGCAAGACTGAAAAGTTGTCATATTTGTGAATTAAATAACCCACAAAGAAATAGAAAAAGTATGTTGCTTCTATGCATAAATACATACTATGGTTAGTACATCATACTATAGTTAGCACATCAGAGCTTCTGAAGATCTAGAAACAAATTATCTACAAGATTAGTTTTTCCTATATCATATATCAAGCTTTCTTGACTTACTATGCCGAAATTTAGTTTCAAAACGATGATGCATTTATGTAAGTAAGAACTAAGAACTGAGTCAATATTCAAAATTGCACATGGGATACATGTGAAGGGCCACCTCCAGAGAAACCAAAGGCCACCATCCAAATGGTTTACAGCAAGACCAAACTTGAGAAAACCTCTCCCTAACAATCTATACAAGAGCACAAAGGAGACACCAAAAAGATCACCCTCCTCGTGATGCCTTTTATAATGCTTCTTTGTTACCCCATGACCAATGTAGTATTGCTTCACTTCTTCCATATGCATAGCAGCTTCTAAATCAAGAAACAAAATTTACCCAACCATATAAAAAATCAAGAAACAAAATTTACAAATACCCAACCATATAGCTGCCATCACGCCAAAAAATTAAGATGTGAATCTAGTGAAACTTCAGGGTTCCAAATTAGTCATTTTGTCTTGTTACTTTGAATATTGCATTGTCTCCTCCTAATAATTTTTTGGAGGCTATTTACTTTCTCAATTACAGTAGGGTGGCAAATTTATGTAGTTGCTCATAGGAAAGAGAAATGGCAAAATTTTCAACACACCAAAACATAGGGTGTGTTTGGTTTGTGTTTTGAGATAAAATTTAAAAAAAAAAGAAAAAAAAAATTGGGGAGAGAGTTTAGAAATTATTTTGGTTTGTTTGGTTGTATATTTTGAAAATAGTTTTGGAGTTTGGAAATTTGAGATGATTTGATATTTTGTTGTAGTTGAGTAGATATGTGTGAGAGAGAGAGTGATTGAGGAGGAGAGATGAGAGAGAGAAAATGATAGATTGATATGTAATAGAGAGGGAAGTAATTTTGAAATTTTTTTTAAAAAAATTAGTAACCAAACATGTTTTTAGAAATTTTCTTCCAAAAACATGTTTCAAAACACAAACCAAACACACCCATAGTCTTTCTAAAAGTATACTAAATTTGCATAATAACTTAGTTGCACACAACTAACACATAGAAGCAAGCTAACATTTCATGCTTATTCAATTAAATAATCATACAAGTAGTCCAGCACACAGCAGAGAACAAATGAGTAAAACAAGTCTCATTTTTTTAAGAATAAAATTAAAAATTTGAAAGAACTTATCAGAAAGTACTATTATGATGTCAACACTCACAGTAGCTGGTGTAATATCATCGTAATAAAAGATAAATAAATAATACTCTGTTTACCAGCTTGTCATATATGAGACCAGAAACAAGCACTCACATTAAACTGTGCATCTAGATCAGCCTGCCCTTCAATAATTTCAACAAGTTCCTGAACACGCTCAAGAGGAGCATTCTGACCGAATAAACTCAAGCTTCTCAAGAAGTCCATGAACAATTTAAATTCTGCCCCTGTTACATCTTGCAAACTCTTGAACACCACTCAATCAACCTCTCAAAAATATATAAGAACACAAATGACAAACAAAACAAGGACCCAAAATTTGGCATCCTACTATATAGATGGGAAAATGGAACCAAGTGACCCACCATATCGGCAAAAGATGACATGGCATATAAGCACAAAAAAAAATAATTAAAGAATAGAATAGACTAATGAACAAAAGAATTATGAACAGGGTCATACTTTTTTCACCAAATCAGTTATATGTCTCTCCATCTGCTCCTGTGGCTTCAATAGTTCTGCTTTAATTGGAAACACTTGAAAAATTGCAGCAGTTATGGTTCACATATGCCAGGGGGAATTAAGGAACTAATAAAAACATTAGGAAATATCTCACCTTATCCCTGATAAAGCATAAAACCTTTTCACGAATGCTTTCCACGGTGCTAGGCTCATAAATGATTTCCTCGGTGCTAGGCTCATCAGTGTTCCCAATATGCTTAAACAAAACTGTTAAGGAAGCTGCACCAAACAGATAAACTAAGATGCAACAACTGGCAACAAAAAAGTGTCATGGTATATAGCTTCATTATGAGAATTGCACAAAGATAGCCTGGCTGATGAGTTATAAAGTACAACAAAATAACACAGCCCAGATCAAGCATGGATTAGGTGAGCTATAAGTGAAAAAGCAAGTGACAAATGAATAACAAATGTAGTTAAAAAAAAATGTATTAAAAATGTGAAACTAAGTTGGAGACCCCTTCATGGGGATCCAAATTGATAGTTTCATTTTGTTATTAGAGATGGAGACCCCTTCATGGGGATCCAAATTGATCAGTCAGCACTCAGCACCCACCCAAAAAAGAAGCCTTAATTGAAGAATATTTATTCAAGGTTCAAGAAAGGTGCTCTAGTTTCAAGGGTATACTGACAGCTATTTTGTTTGATTAATAGTATGCATCCCATGGACAACCTATTAGGTAAGCTTGATGCACTGTAGAAATGATGAATCAGCAAATCAGGTATTAGATATTTATTCTTTTAGATAAGATATGCAAAGATGTTATATTCGGAGTAGCCAAACGTAGAACATAAGTAGACAAAAAGCATGTAATACCCACAGGATTTTCTATGACGCAGTACACAGTAAAAAATCATAAAAAAATATACAAAATAAAATAAAATAAAATAAAATCCATGACCTAGAAGGGGAAGCAATTTGAATACATCATATGTGTTATGAAATTTACAATCAAGGCAATCAAAAGTGTTTTTTTTTTTTTTTTCACACAAACTCCAAAAAAAAAAAAAAATGATTCTATTTGCTTTTATGAAACTGCTCTTTTGGGCGTTTTTAGAAATTTAAAAACATTATATAATAAAATAGAATATTATTTTTGAAAGATGTATACCTTCTTTGCTTCATCTTGAGCACAAAATGTAGAATTGTCCTTCCAAGAGCTTAGTACAAGCAAGGTTTGCTTCTCAACCTCAGGCAACAGATGTGTCTTGAGCCTAGAATTGCTCAAGAAGTTGAGAGAGATTATCCTCATATCTCTATGCATGTCTCCAACCAAAACCAACATTGACCATTTTCCAAGGATTCCTCCAATGCTTCTTGGGTAGCTACACTCAAACAACCTCCCTTCATTTTGCAATATGAATTTATTCAATCCAGCATCTGCAGAGACGATCGTTGGCTCTCCGAACAAATGGGACTTGTAAATTTTCCCAAACCTACAAAATATTCAAAACTTTGATTTGTAGCTCAGTTCAAAAATATATCAGGTTTTAATTATCAGTTGATATGTATTATGATATTGATATTCATTGATATGTCAATTGATACTACTCAGGACTTGTAGATTTTCCCAAACTTGCAAGTATTCATAAGTTTGATACTTTGCTCAGTTCAAAAATTATGTCAGGACTTAAACATCAACTGATATGTATTCTGATATCGATATTTAGTGATATATCTGCCAATCCTGCTAGATATTGACTTAAATATGACTGTACCATCGATATAGATATGCATATGATATTGTTATTTGAAATTTTGATACCTTGATATGTGTTGCTCCATGAATTCTCCAATTGTGGTAGCTGAGTAAGGCTTCAAATAGCCTATGGTTTCACCAATAAAAGGCCAACCCATGTTGCCTGGTGGAAGATTAAGAGTGTTTTGCTTTGTCTTAAAGACATTGAAGATAAAAAATAGAGCTAAGATTGGTGGAAGGAGAATGAGAAAAAATTCTAAGTCAGACATGGAAACTGATTCTCTCTCTCTCTCTCTCTCTCTAGATGCTTAGTTGTGGTAAGGACTAAGCAGAAACTGAAATCAGATATCCCTCTTTGGAGAAGTTGTGCATTTGATAAAAATGTTTGGTGTGTTTGGAAGAAAGGAAAAGAAAACTTAATGGAAAGCTTTTCAGCTAATAACCTGTGCTTATATAGGCTTCTTTGCTTGTCGTCTTGCCATAATATAAACTTTCAAACTTGATTTATTTTTTGAAAGTCTTTCGGTTCAGTAAAATAATCTTTTATTCTCTGAAAAGCTCTAAAAAGGTTGATAGAGTAACATGCTTCTCTTTTTTTGATTTTATTTGGTTTTAACAAATAGATTTGGAGCTTAAATTCTATAGTTGGGATTTGGTGTAGTTTTCAACAGTTGGTAATCGCTAAAAACAAAGAGAATCAAACTACCAATCATGTCAAAATGATGTGGCAACATCATGAAAAGCCCGAAACAGATTATACCTGTGATATATCTCTAGTTTCAATATAGTCATGTAGCTTCAATTTTACCAATTTCATCCATTAATTTATTACATTGGGTCAATTTAGTCCCATTTATAACCTATATTAAGAAATTGGATAGATATCAAACAAAAAATGGCCAATTCAAAAGGGACTGGATCATTTCAAATTGGACATAAATCCCAGTTCACTTTGAAAGGGTGAATGAACTATTTTACTCCTTTGTTTCAGTCTACAATTCAAGGGATTGTTATTAATTGCATTTTGAACTATAATTTCCTTTGAAGGCTCAATTTTCCATCAGAAGGGTAGAAGCACGAGGGTGCCCAAAAATGTTAGGAAAGATGATGTACTTAGTAAAAGGATTAAAAACCTTTGGTGAGACTACATACCAAGCACAAGTTTAAAAAAAAAATAAAAAAAATATATCTCAACGTCATATACTCGTATACCACTTAAAAGCTTGTGTTTGGTATGTAAAGCAATCTACAATTCATATACTCGTCATATACTTGTATAGGGGACAATCAGACCAACATAATAATTTCTATTAATAATCTCCTCATGCAAAGCAATCTACATAGCCTACTTCAGTTAAAAGCACCATAAGGCCTTAGATCAAAAAACTATATGTAGATTGTTCAATGCATTAACTACTCAATTTAGATACCAAAAATTTTATGTCTATACAAAACCTATGAAGAGGGAGTTCAATACCTGTTCAATGATAGCAAAATAATGTGAATTAGCCTGCAAAAAGTTGTCTCAAATTTAGTAAGTCAAGCTTGTTCAATATACAATTGCCCAACAATCCTGAGAGAACAAATGAAAGATCAATTCCTTTAGCCCTTAGCATAAGTCTAAGATTATGTAAATAACTTCATTCAATCTTAGTATTATGATTTTCAGATGTATAATTCCAGTCAGAGACAAAGACATTGAATAAAGTTTTCATAAATTGCAGTCAGAGCACTAGGAGTTAGTACATCAGAGAAAGAACATAGCACAATAGTGGCAATTTTTTAGTGCCCCACAAGCATGGCAATGCACATTCTCTGATTGATTTGAAGATGGTGATGAATTAGCTTGCACAAAACAATAGCCAATAGAACTGCATTTCATGAAATTGCATTCAAACCCACACCCTAAATGAATTTATAAGGAAGCCCAGAGGTGAAACACGCAAGTTCAAACTATCCACATGTTTGCGGATTTTACCTCATCATTCATCACCCACCCACCTCCAACAATTTCTAACTGTGCATTCTTCACTAGATTGATGAAAGATTCTTTTTTAGTTTCTGAGGCATCCTTCCACCATCTCTCCAAATAAGACATCTCCTCCCATATAAATTTGCAGCGAGGATCCTGCAAATCCAAGTTCAAAGAATGTTAATTAGTATAGCATTCAACATTAATAACTTTTTGCCATAGACTAGGCAAAGATAATATGAATAAACTAGCAATCCAACCCCAATTAAGTTCAAGGCAATTGACACACACCATAATTGAGAGAGAGAGAGAGAGAGAGAAAACCTGTTAGTGAGCGTTTCACTTCTTAGGTTCATTAGTAGTTTTCAAAGCCAACAAGTATGCATATTTTCTCATCCAATAAACTAAATGTTTGAGTCCCCAAAAAATCATTTGTTAAACTACTAGATTGAACATTCTTGAGAGAGAGAGCATTTGGTAACGGAAAGCTGCTAGTGAGCCTCTCACTTTTTAGTTCCATTAGTAGTTTTCAAAGCCAACAAGTTTGCATATATTTTCTCATCCAATAAACTAAATGCCTGAGTATCTAAAAAATCATTTGTGAAATTACTCTACTATATATTACAGACTTTTTTTTCATCACTTACATCCAATTCACTTGGTCCAATAATTGATGAAATATATAATTTGTCAAAATTCAACCAAAAATGTGAATTTGTGTGGAAGTATCTTATTCCGTAATGAAGACCATTAGATTGTTTTGCATGAAGTATAATTTTTTTCTCAGTAAGTTTACCGGCACTATAGTTAAGCTAGATCGAAAGCAGAATCATTGTTCATCAATAATCAAGATCAGTAAAACCCAACAAAATTAAGATCAAGCAACTACTGCTAACTAATTAAACTCTCAGTTCACAAATAGAACCCAACTGAATTCAGATCAATAAAGAACATTTCAAACCCAAAATTAAACCCAGATCACCTTTGAAATCAGTAAAACCCAACAAAATTAAGATCAAGCAACTAGTACTAACTAATTAAACTCAGTTTACAAACAGAACCCAACTGAATTCAGATCAAGGAACAACATTTCAAACCCCAAAATTAAACTCATATCACCTTCGAAAGAGCCTCGACGATGGTATCAAGAATATGCCTCGACTGTCGATCATAATACTCCTCAACAGTGAGCTTCCAACCCGGGTCATTATGCGAATGAGGGACCACAAAAACCTTCAAGGTCTCCGAATCCCACTCGTTCCCTTCGTATCTCACCCTCCAACCCTGCTTCCACGGCCCAGAAGTGAGGAGTCCATTAGACAGAGGGCGATGTCGATGGCGATGTGCGACGGACGTGAGCAATGGTGGTAAGGGACTTCGGTGAGCTAGAGAGAGTGGGCACCGATTGAGAGAGAGAATACAGAAAGAGGGAGGGGCGGGCCAACATAGAGAGACACAGATTAGGGCTTTTTTTAGATAGAGACAAGGGAGATCAGGCTTTAATTTTTTTTCTGTCGAGCACCAAATGGGCAATGTCAGATGGGACGATTTCTTCTTCGGAGAGGCGGGTTTCGAGGGTGTCTTGCCATTGATTGTGGTGGTGGGTTTTGAGGATGTCACAGAGTTCGTTGACGAGTCGCTTGATGTGGGGTTTGAAGGAGAAGGAAGGAGAAGAACTGGGTTTGGGGTTGTGACGAGCTTTGATGCGGGAGAGAAGGGTTTTCGACATGAGAGAAAAAATGAGGTTTGGGGAGTCATCTGCTACTTCGAAAGTCTTGTTCCTTTCATTGTTCCACACTTGCAAGTTGCAACAGTAGTACATGGATACAACTAATGAGGAGTGGGACGGTGGTTCAAATTTCATTTCCCCCATTCATCTTTCAAATTTTCCTCCAAATTTTTGGCGACCAAAAGATTAAATTAGTCGCAAAAATAGGTTCTTTCGCCGACAAATTTTTTTGGTCGCCAAATCTCAATCAACGGCGACTAAAATATTAGTCGCTAAAAGTACTAATTTGGCGACTAATTTTTTTTAGTCGCTGAAAATAAGTTTTTCGCGACCAAATTTTTGGTCGCCAAAAAATATGTGACCTTCCGCGACCAAATTTGTAATTGGTCGGAAAAAGTATACCACTTTCTGCGACCAACATATTTTTTGGTTGCCAAAATATAACCTTCTGCGACCAATAATATTTGGTCGCCAAAAATAATGATCATTCGCGACTAATTAATATTTGGTCGCCAAATGTCATTTTTTTGCGACTAAAATTTTTTTGGTCGGCAAAAGTGGTCGCAAAATGTGTAAATTCTTGTAGTGAAGGCTAATGTGGTTGAACAAGTTCATAAACCACATAACAAAAAGAGGAAGTTTACTGGAGATGGTCCTAAACAAGGCGATAGTAGCAAGAAGTTCAAAGGAAAATGCTATAACTGTGGCAAAACTGGACATCGAGCTTCTGACTGCCGCCGCCCTAAGAAGGATCATGGAAGTACAAGTAAGAAGACCACCAATCAGGCCAATGTAACAGAATTGGATTACATCTCTGACGGAGTGAATGACATCAATCTCTCTGCTGTGGTGTCTGAGGCTAACTTGGTTGGAAATCCCAAAGAGTGGTGGGTTGACACTGGAGCAACTCGTCACATTTGTGCAGACAAGAAGATGTTCACTACCTACAATGAGGCTGCAAATGGTGAACAACTTTTCATGGGAAATTCTTCTACTTCTACTTCTACTGTGGCTGGACAAGGGAAAGTGATCTTGAAGATGACATCAGGGAAAGAACTGACCCTCAACAACGTACTGCATGTACCTGACATCCGGAAGAATTTAGTTTCTGGGTCTTTGTTAAGTAAAAATGATTTTAGGCTTGTATTTGAGTCTGATAAATTTGTATTAACAAAGAGTGGTATGTATGTTGGTAAGGGATACATGAGTGATGGTCTCTTTAAGTTGAATGTAATGACAGTTGTACCGAAAGTTGCTATGAATAAGAATAACACATCTTTTGTTTATATTCTTGAGTCAAATTTATGGCATGGTAGATTAAGACATGTGAATTTTGATGCTTTGCGTAGATTAATTGGTTTAGATCATATACCAAAGTTTGAAATTAATCCTAATCATAAATGTGAAATTTGTGTAGAAGTGAAACTAACTAAGGCTCCATTTAAATCGGTTGAAAGAAAAACCGAACCTCTAGAATTAATTCATACTAATGTATGTGATTTAAAATTTATTCAAACTAGAGGAGGCAAAAAGTATTTCATAACATTTATCAATGATTGCACAAGATATTGTTATGTTTATTTACTTAGAAGTAAAGATGAAGCCTTAGAAATGTTTAAACTCTTCAAAACAGAAGTTGAAAATCAACTTGGTAAAACCATTAAAATGGTTAGAAGTGATAGGGGTGGTGAATATGATGCACCATTAAATGAATTTTGTGCACAACATAGCATTATTCATCAAACTACAGCCCCTTATTCTCCACAGCAAAATGGAATTGCTGAAAGGAAGAATAGAACCCTAAAAGAAATGATGAACGCCATGTTACTAAGTTCAGGCTTACCACAGAACTTGTGGGGGGAAGCAATATTGTCTGCTAATTATGTTCTTAATAGAATACCCCACAAGAAAACCAACAGCACTCCTTATGAATTGTGGAAATGTCGATCGCCTTCCTACAAATATTTAAAAGTGTGGGGATGTTTGGCAAAAGTTGAAGTTCCTGTTCCTAAAAAGACTAAGATTGGACAAAAAACAATAGACTGTGTGTTTATTGGTTATGCTCAGAATAGTAGTGCATATCGGTTTCTGACTTATAAATCAGAAATACCTGATATATATGTGAACACTATTATAGAGTCAAGGAATGCTGTGTTTTTTGAACATGTCTTTCCTTACAAGAAAGGACAGGAATTAAGTTCACAGAAAAAAACTTATGATTGTACACAAAGTCAAGAGACTAATGACAATCAAACACAAGAGACTAGTAATAGTCTCGACCAACAGGATTTAACTAATGATGAACCTAGGCGATGTAAGAGAGCAAGAACATCAAAATCCTTTGGTCCAGATTTTCTAACAATGAACCTCAAAGCTTTAAGGCAGCTATGACAGGTCCTGAAGCACCTTTGTGGAAAGAGGTTGTTAATAATGAAATTGAATCCATTATGCAGAATCATACTTGGGAATTGGTGGATCTTCCACCAGGTTCTAAACCTCTTGGATATAAATGGATATTCAAGAGAAAAATGAAAGCAGATGGTTCAATTGACAAGTATAAAGCAAGACTTGTTGTTAAAGGTTACAGACAAAAGGAAGGTTTGGACTATTTTGACACATATTCCCCTGTGACAAGAATAACATCCATTCGCATGCTTATTTCTATAGCAGCGTTGTTTAATTTAGAAATACATCAAATGGATGTTAAGACAGCTTTCTTAAACGGTGATCTAAATGAAGAGATCTATATGGAACAACCCGAAGGGTTTGTAGTATCAGGGCAAGAAAAGAAAGTTTGTCGACTTGTAAAATCCCTTTTATGGATTAAAACAAGCACCTAAGCAATGGCATGAAAAATTTGATCATGCAATGCTTACTAATGGGTTTAAGATAAACGAATGCGACAAATGCGTCTATGTTAAAAACACTGACCAAGGATATGTCCTAGTTTGTCTTTATGTGGATGACATGCTTATCATTGGAAGCAGTCAAAACATGATCAAATCAACTAAACAAATACTTAACAAAAGATTTGATATGAAAGATATGGGGGTCGCAGATGTTATATTAGGAATGAAAATTACTAAAACATCTGACGGATATGCATTATCACAATCTCATTATATTGAGAAAATTCTTGATAAATTTATCAAGGACGATTTGAATTTAGCTAGAACACCTGTAGACATCAGTCTTTATTTATCAAAAAATAAAGGTGATGCAGTGTCTCAGTTAAAATACTCCCAAATCATTGGAAGCCTAATGTACCTAATGAATTGTACTCGTCCTGATATAGCTTATGCTATCAGTAAATTGAGTAGGTACACTAGTAATCCCGGAGAAGACCATTGGAAAGCGATCATTCGGGTTCTTAGATATCTAAGATTCACCCGTTATTATGGTTTGAACTTTACTCGATATCCAGCAGTACTTGAAGGTTATTGTGATGCAAATTGGATATCGGATACTAAAGATTCAAAATCCACTAGTGGATATGTCTTTACTTTAGGAGGCGCTGCTGTTTCTTGGAAATCCACCAAACAAACATGCATCGCACGATCCACAATGGAATCCGAGTTCATTGCTTTGGACAAAGTAGGAGAAGAAGCAGAATGACTTCGTCACTTCTTAGAAGACATTCCAATGTGGCCAAAACCTGTGCCAGCTATTTGCATTCATTGTGATAGTCAATCTGCAATAGGCAGGGCACAGAATCATATGTATAACGGTAAGTCACGACATATTCGTCGTCGACATAATATCGTAAGGCAATTATTGTCAAACGGAATAATCTCAATAGATTATATAAAATCTAAAGAGAATATTGCAGATCCGTTAACAAAAGGTTTGACAAAAGAGCTAGTGTATAGTTCATCAAAGGGGATGGGATTAAAGCCTGTTACATAAGAGTCGTCATAATGGTAACCCTACTTATATGACTGGAGATCCCAAGAACTAAGTTCAAAGGGACAACTAAGTTATGTATGCCTCACCAGAAATCACCAAGGGATTAAAAATTCCCTACTCATTCCTATGGTGAGAGTGATATCTGCAACATATGTTGTATGCAGGGGTATAAGGATAAGTTTTGTTTTTAATGATTACTTATATCTTGATTAAGGTATAAAATCAAGACGAGTATAAGGAGATACTCACAATAAGAATCACCTATATGAGTGTCGGACTGGGGCCAGTTCTATGAGAATGAAGAGGCTAAATTTTCTAGACACACTTATGAAAACCAAGCGCGTTCAAGGCCAAAATGAACACAACAGTGAGAACCACGAAGTGTTAGAAGATATTTTGTGTGAAATCTATTGTCTTGGCTTACACAAACGGCTGAACAATTCAAGGCATCGCGTCCATTGGTTAGCCAGTAAGTCCGATAGGTTATCACTAGGGAAGGTTCAAGGCCGAAAACTATCTATCCTGATGCAAGATATTTTCGACTTATACTCTTTCGTTAAAGTCTGCATATTGTTGCATTTCCGTTGTCATCAAATTCCATTCATGTGGGGGATTGTTGGAAATGGTGGAAAAATTCTGGGTAAAACCAGAATTTTTTCTCACGTTTGGTCTATTTTTTAGGTGGGCCCCGAGCATCGATTTACTCGGGTCAAAGTGGTAACGCGTTCTATGCCGCGTTGTGATTCACGTGATATATTTGGTTGCTCAAAACCATTACCGAATGAATGGGAAATTGAAGCCAAAGTGTGCTCCATGGAAATGGAGTTATGGTGGAAATTCCTTAAGGTTGTAAATTGGCTTGTCCCACATTGATTTGGTGGGAAGTTTTGAAAGGGTTTATAAGGCTTAGGGTGAGATACTTGGGGTGTGCCCCAAGGGGTACCCAAGTGTTTTAGAGGGAGAGGTTATGGGCAAAATGGGCTAGACCCATTGGACCCAAAAATCACCACACGCGCGCGCGCCGCCGCCGCCGTCCGTCCGGTCGGGCAGGTTGGGCTTCTAATCTTTTTGGGCCAAAAACATTTGAATTTAATTTTATTTTTTATTAAAATAAAATCCAGAATTCAAATTAAACTGGTTTGGATTTATTGTTTATCCAAACAGGGCCATTCCCGTTTTCAAACAGAATTAAACTGTTTTGGATTTATTGCTCATCCAAACAGAGCCCTTCCCATTTTCAAACAGAATTAAACTGTTTTGGATTTATTACTCATCCAAACAGAGCTCTTCCCGTTTCTATCTGTTTGAATAAACAGATTCAAATCTGTTTAAATTTGAATCTAACAAGTTTCATACCTGTTCAATTCAAAACCAAAAGCCACCTTTACATCTATAAATAGACTAGCCTCCCATTTGGATTTTACTCAAATTTTTCGTACTCCATCCTCTGCAAATTATATTCTTCATCTTGCTGCATTTTATTTCCGAAAGAAAGAGTGTAAACACTTAGTGTGTTCGTAAGACAAACAATTTGTAGTGCTGCTATTGTTTGTGGTAAGATCATTTTATCCTGGGAGATAGACGTCCAAATTCTGAAAGCACCGTGGAGAGGACGAATCTGTCTTAAGGACACAGTGTTAAACACTGGACTTGATCAGAAAAGTTATTCAAATAAATTAACCAAGTAAGTTGTTTAATTTTATTATGTTTTTTATTATGTTTATTTAATCAGATTTTATTTTTGTTTTTGTAACAAAATAAAATCTGTGGTTTTATTTATTTATTTTTATTTTGAGTTTGATTTTTGTAATCAAACAAATTCTCTCCTTTTCTCTATTTCTTTTATTCTTGTTGTTGTTTTGTACACAACAGAATTTAATCTTTTTAAATACAGTGAAGATTGTCCAACACTAGCAATAATTCCTGTTTATTTTGACAGATTGAAGTGGGATTAACCAGTAAAATTTCACAAATACCCTTGTTACATTACTATCAGATTTGGAGATTATTAGTGAGTGAATTATGAAAATTTGTGTTTATATATGATATATTTTAATATTAAAATGTATGTTTTATAAATATATTATTATATTAAATTATTTTTATAAGCATAATTATGAAATAATGAGAGAACAAAAAAAAAATCAAATCAACCCATGGTTTTCAAAACCAGTCCATGGTTTTAAATGTGGCTTCCTTAAAATATTAAACCATTTTATTTAATTAAATATTTCTTCATTCATCATCAGCAGAGCTTTGCCTTCATCCATCAGTAGAGCTTTGCTGATAACACTGACGAAGAGTGAGAATGAGCTCACCGCAATGACGACGATGATCACTGTCAACGACGACGACACCGTCACACCGATCATCATCGTCAACACAAAAAATAAATAAATAAATAAATTCTTGCAAATTTCAAATTTGAAAATTATGAAATACTGTTGAGTTAGATGATGTGGCAAAATCTTGTTGTGGCCAAAATTATCTTTCACACTGTAATACCAACGGCTTCATCTCTAATACGAAGTCTTTTGAGCCTATGTTGGCCAAAAAGGAAAACAAACATGAACTTAGTGAGCAGGAGCTCACTATTAGTCCAGTCTGGAGATGGAACTCGGAAAACAAATGAAAACAAATAGATTCTTAGTGTGGAGGGTAATTTAAAAGGAAAAGATTTATTTCCAGTCCACCACGGTGATGTTGGGCCCATGTGGCCTACCATAGGTCTCATTTTGATGATCTGAATCAATGTGTAGAGCTTATCGAATACTTTATCTCTGGAAAAAATTATGTTTATCAGATATCGATAACCCTTGATCAAAATACATTTTTGTCAGCAAATTATTTTTAAAATCATATTTATCATTAAAAAATTATGATCTGATCAAGGGACTGTTAATATCCGATCAAAATGATTTTTTGCAGAGATGAAATGCTCAACGATCTTTACATATTAAATTATTTAGATTATCGAAATAGGATCCGTGATAGATCCCATGAACCCAACAATACTGTCCAGTCCACAAACTCCAATTTAAAATCCATCACGTTAAGAGTTCTAGTTTTTTTTTTTTTTTTTTTAAATTTATTTATTTATTTATTTAATTTAAGATAGATGAGGGCCGAATTTAGAGCTCTAGCTGTTCAAGAATAATAAAAACACTTTGTTCTATCTTTAATATATCGATTCCAACAAAACTTTACAAAATTTGTTATAGTTTTGGATTGACACCAAGTGTTTCTTCTTTTGGTTATAACGCATGAGTCGTCCATAAATAAAGCAAAACTAAAAAAAAAAAAAGCACATAAAGGAAAAAATTTAACAAATTTAAAAAATAAAATAAAAATTACTAGTGATAAATTATATGTATATATTTTAAATACGTGACTGTTTATCCTTGACGTCGACCTTGTCCTTGTTCTTGTTCTTGAATTAATTTATAAAAAAAAAATAATGTTTTTATAATTAATTAGATACACAATTTCGCTGATGAAATTGAAATCTGAGATGGGAAGAAACAATAACAAACGAACAGTTTAGACGAAATCCAAAGAGAATAATTTTGCCTCAATTCTACGTTTTTTGAAAATTGAATTTTTTTGGTTCTTGTATTTTTTTTAGTGATTTATTTTAATATTTTAAGTAATTTTTTTACTTTTTAGATATACATGTTTTAGATGTTTCTAAAAAGTTTTAAAAAAAAATCGTGAAAGAAATATTTAAAAAATTTAATAAATATACAAGAATACGAAAATATACTGAATTTTTATATTTTTTGTATTTGATTTTTTTTATTTATAAAAATTCATAAATATTATACTTTTTAAGTGTATTTAGATTATATGTATCTAAAATTTTTTTAAAAAAAATTCTTGAAATATTAAATTTTTTGACTTAAAAAAAAAAACTCAATTTTCTAAAACCAAACATGATAGTTAATGGAAGTTATGAAATTATTACTTTATTTTTATAGTTAAATATATACTGATGTTAAATGATACAATTATCTCTATCTTATCTAATTTATTAAAAAGTAATAAAATAAGAATTTAAGTTTAATATAAATTTTGTTTTTGCTCTTAATTGAACTTAATGTATTTTTTTTTATCTATTATTTGAGTTAATCTAGTAAAAAATATAATTTTTATAAATTAAGAAAATGAAATTAAGTTGAAATCAAATATTTTTAAAAATAATTTCATTTAATAGAGATTAGTTTCATTAAATTTAATTTGCAAAGTAAATAATCTCACATCATTTGAGAATATTTTGAATAATCACATATTTTAAGTAATTTTTGTATTCCTTTTGAAATGTTTTCCAAATAAAAAAAAATTATATAAAAATTCATCCCAAATTTGATTCTCATATATTATGTACCTTACCTTTCTAGCACAAAAAAAAAGAAAAAGAAAAAGAAAAAGAAAAAAGAAACATAATATAAATAAGAGTATAACCGTAAATCTATTTTTTAAATAATATATTAAATCTACTTTTTTTAAGATCAATGAGACTAATTGCTTATAAGAAAATCTTTATAGGACTAAATAGATCACCATTTTTTAAAATGGGATTTATAAATAAATTTTCCTTATTTTAACTAGGCTAAAAAAATTTTGTTTGGGATAATAGTTGATTTTTTTTTTTGGGTAATTGATTTGATTGTTGTGAAAAAAAAATAAAATGATTATGATTGAATGTGATATTTTATCTTATTGACTATTTTAATTTATTTATTTTTATTGACTATTTTAGCTAAAAAAACCACCAACCCACCTTCCCAAACACCCTTAGGATCCATTTGTTTTGAGAGGTAGATTGAGTAGGATTATTAGTGAGGAGATTGTTAGTAAGAAGACTGTTAGTGATGGGACTAAGAAAATTTGTATTTGTTTGATAACCAATGGACTAGCAATAATTCCAATTAGTACGAAGACTGTTGAGTTAGATGATGTGGCAAAATCTTGTTGTGGCCAAAATTATCTTTCACACTGTAATACCAACGACTTCATCTTTAATACGAAGTCTTTTGGGCCTAAGCTAATTCACTTGTTGGAGGAGATTCAGTCTGTTGGGATTGTGACTCTGCTGGCCAAAAAGGAAAACAAGCATGAACTTAGTGAGCAGGGGCTCACTATTATTCCAGTCTAGAGGTGTAACTCGGAAAACAAATGAAAACAAACAGACCCTTAATTTGGAGGGTAATTTAAAAGGAGAAGACTTCTTTCCAGTCCACCATGGTGCTGTTGGGCCCCGTATGGCCTACTATAGGTTTCATTTTGATGATCCGAATCAATTTGTAGAGAAGTACTCTATAAAAAAATCACGTTGATCAGATATCATAGCCCCTGATCAAAATACATTTTTGTCAACAATTTATTTTTAAAATCATATTTATTATTAAAAAAAAATATGATCCGTTCAAAGGGCTATCAATATCCGATTAGCATGATTTTTTGCAGAGATCAAATACTCAACGAGCTTTCCATATTGAACTATTCAGATCATTGAAATAAGATCCGTGATAAACCCCGTGAGCCCAACAATACTATCCAGTCCACAAACTCCAATTTAAAATCCTTCATGTTAAGAGTTCTAGGTTTATTTATTTACTTATTTATTTTTATTTTTTTATATATTTTTTAAGGGATTTTTATTGATAAGTCCAATTTAGAAGTGTTTTAACCCAAGAAGTCCATGAAGGAATTTTTTAACCCATTTAGTCCCATGTATGTATAGTTTTATTCCATAAAGTCCATTTTCTTGATTTACACTATTTTCTTGGACACTTATGCCCTTATATTTAATTTTGATACCCTTATAAATATTTTTTGAACGATTAGCAATTTAATGATGTGAACATTCATATTTTAAAATTCACATTGGTAGGAATGTAAAATTGGCCCGTGGGCGGCCCGAAACCCGGCCGCGAGCCGGGGCGAGCCCGGCCCGTTGACAGTGTGAATATTCACATTGACATATTAACATTCACATTAATAGAAGTGTAAAATTGAACCCCGTCCCGTGGCGGCGCGAAACCCGCCCGCGACCCATGGCCGGCCCGGGGCGGTCCCGGTCTGGCCCGTCGACAATGTGAATATTCACATTGACATGTTAACATTCACATTGATAAGAGCATAAAATTGGGCCGCGGCCCATGGGCAGCCAAAAGCCCGCCCGCGGCCCGGGGCGGGCCCGGCCCGGCCCGTTGACAATGTGAATATTCACATTGACATGTTAACATTCACATTGATAGGAGTATAAAATTAACCCGCGCCTCGTGGCTGCCCAAAACCCGCCCACGGCCCGTGGGCGGGCCCGTTCCGGCCTGTTGACAATGTGAATGTTCACATTGACATGTTAACATTCACATTGATAAGAGTATAAAACTGGACAGCAGCCCAGGGCGGGCCCGACCCGGCTCGGCTCGGCTCGGCCCGTTGACAATATGAATATTCACATTGACATGTTAACATTCACATTAATAGGAGTGTAAAATTGGCCCCCGTCCCGTGACGGCGCGAAACTCGCCCGCGGCCCATGGGCGGCCCGGGGCGGGCCCGGTCCGGCCCATTGACAATGTGAATATTCACATTGACATGTTAACATTCACATTGATAAGAGTATAAAATTGGGCCGCGGCCCATGGGCGGCCAAAAGCCCGCCCGCGGCCCGTTGACAATGTGAATATTCACATTGACATGTTAACATTCACATTGATAGGAGTGTAAAATTAGCTCACACCTCATGGTTGCCCGAAATCCGCCCACGGGCCGTGGGCGGGCCCGGCCCTGCTTGTTGATAATGTGAATGTTCACATTGACATGTTAACATTCACATTGATAAGAGTATAAAACTGGACAGCAGTCCAGGGCGGGCCGACCCGGCCCGACCCGGCCCGTTGACAATGTGAATATTCACATTGACATGTTAACATTCACATTAATAGGAGTGTAAAATTGGCCCCCGTCCTGTGGTGGCGCGAAACCCGCCCGCGGCCCGGGGAGGGCCCTGTCCGGCCCGTTGACAATGTGAATATTCACATTGACATGTTAACATTCACATTGATAAGAGTATAAAATTGGCTCGCGGCCTATGGACGGCCAAAAGCCCGCCCGCTGCCCGGAGCGGGCCCGGCCCGGCCTGTTGACAATGTGAATATTCACATTGACATATTAACATTCACATTAATAAAAGTGTAAAATTGGCCCGCAGCCCGTGGGCGGCCCGAAGCCCGACCGCAGCCCGAGGCGGGCTTGGCCCGACTCGTGACAATGTGAATATTCATATTGACATGTTAACATGCACATTGATAGGAGTGTAAAATTAGCTCGTGCCCCGTGGCTGCCCGAAACCCGCCCACGGCCCGTGGGTGGCCCGGGGCGGGCCCAGCCCGGCCTGTTGACAATGTGAATATTCACATTGACATATTAACATTCACATTGATAAGTGTGTACAATTGGCCCGTGACCCGTGTGCAGCCCGAAGCCTGACCTCAGGCCGGGGCGGGCCCGACTCGTTGGCAATGTGAATATTCACATTGACATGTTAACATTCACATTGATAGGAGTGTAAAATTGGCCCGCAGCCCGTGGGCGACTCGAAGCCTGATCGCAGCCTGAGGCGAGCTTGGCCCGACCCGTGGCAATGTGAATATTCACATTGATATGTTAACATTAACATTGATAGGAGTGTAAAATTTGTCCGCTGCCCGAAGCTCGCCCGCGGCCCGGGTTAGGCCCGGATCCAAACCCGGGCCGTCCACGGGCTTCAAGCCGCCCGTGGGACGCGAGTCAATTTTACACTCTTATCAATGTGAATGTTAACATGTCAATGTGAATATTCACATTGTCAACAGGCCGGGCCGGGCCCGCCTCCGGCCGCACCACGGGCCGTGGGCGTATTTCGGGCAGCCACGGGGCACGGGCTAATGTTACACTCTTATCAATGTGAATGTTAATATGTCAATGTGAATATTCACGTTGTCAATGAGCTGGGCCCGCCCCGGTCCAGGGCCGGGCTTCGGGCTGCTCACGGGTCACGGGCCAATTTTACACTCTTATCAATGTTAATGTTAATATGTCAATGTGAATATTCACATTGTCAACGAGCCGAGCCGGGCCCGCCCTGGGCAGCGGGCGGGTTTCGGGCCGCCCACGGGCCACGGGCCAATTTTACACTCCTATCAATGTGAATGTTAATATGTCAATGTGAATATTCACATTGTCAACGGGCCGGACCGGGCTCGCCCCGCGCCACCCACTGGCTTCGTGCCGCCCATGGGACGCGAGTCAATTTTACACTCTTATCAATGTGAATGTCAACATGTTAATGTGAATATTCACATTGTCAACAGGCCGGGCCGGGCCCACCCCGGGCAGCCCACGGGCCGTGGGCTAGTTTCGAGCAGCCACGGGGCGCGGGCTAATTTTATATTCTTATCAATGTGAATGTTAACATGTCAATGTGAATATTCACATTATCAACGGGTCGGGCCGGGCCCGCCCAAGGCAGCCCACGAGTTACGGGCGGGTTTCGGGCCGGCCACAGGCCGCGGGCTAATTTTACGCTCCTATCAATGTGAATGTTAACATATCAATGTGAATATTCACATTGTCAACGGGCCGGGCTGGGCCGGGCCCGCCCCGACCCGGGCCCGTCCCGACCCGGGCCCGGGCTTCGGGCTGCCCACGGGTCATGGGCCAATTTTACACTCTTGTCAATGTTATTGTTAATGTTAATATGTCAATGTGAATATTCACATTGTGAACGGGCCGGTCCGGGCCCGCCCTGGGCGGCGGGCTGGTTTCGGGCCCCCCACGGGCCGCAGGCCAATTTTACACTCCTATCAATGTGAATGTTAACTTGTCAATGTGAATATTCATATTATCAACAGGCCGAGCCGGGCCTATTTTTTTGGCCTGTGGGCCGGCCCGGCTCGACTCGAATTTTTCCGGGCACCTACGAGGATCGACATGGGCCGGGCCCCTACACATTGACGATATGAACATTTACGTTGACGGTGTGAACATTCACATTAAGGGTATTTTGGTAATTATGTCAACAATAGGACTTATTGAAATATAAGAAAATAATGTGAACTAAATGGAACATGAGTAGATGAAAAGGGTATTTTGGTCTTCTTATCTCAAATTGGACCTAATGGAATAGTCAAAAAGAATATGGGTTGGATGGAATAAAACTCTTAAAAAATGGATTTATCAAAAAAGCTCCCTTTTAAATTCTTTATTTTTAAGATAGATGAGGGCCGAATTTAGAGCTCTAACTGTTCAAGAATAGTAAAAACGCTTTGCTCTATCTTTAATATATCGATTCAAACAAAACTTTACAAAATTTGTTATAATTTTGGATTGACACCAAGTGTTACTTCTTTTGGTTATAACGCATAAGTCGTCCATAAATAAGGCAAAACTTTAAAAAACACATGAAGGAAAAAATTTAACAAATTTAAAAAATATATATATATATTTATTATTATTATTATTTTTTAAATATGTGACTTTTTATCCTTGAAGCCGACCTTGTCCTTGTTCATGAATTAATTTATAACCAAAAAAAAAAAAGAGTTTTTATAATTAGATACACAAATTCGCTGATGAAAGTTGAAATCTGAGATCGGAAGAAACAATAACAAGAGAACAATTCAGACAAAACCCAAAGATAATTTTGCTTCAATTCTACGTTTTTTTGAAAACTGAATTTTTTTGTTTCTTGTATTATTTTTAGTGATTTATTTTAATATTTTAAGTAAATTTTTTACTTTCTAGATATACCTGTTTTAGATGCACCTAAAAAGTAAAAAAAAATTGTGAAAGAAATATTTAAAAAATTTAATAAATATACAAGAATACGGAAATATATTGAATTTTTATATTTTTTATATTTGATTTTTTTTAAAAAAAAATCATAAATATTATACTTTTTAAGTGTATTTAGATTAAATGTATCTAAAAAATTTAAAAAAATCTTAAAATATTAAATTTTTTGACTATAAACAAAAATCTCAATTTTCTAAAACTGAACATGATAGTTATAATGGAAGTTACTTAATATATACTGATGTTAAACGATACAATTATCTCTATTTTATGTAATTAATTTACATAATTATCTTCATTATTTTAACGATGTGTATATTATTTAAACATAAAAGGAAGATATTTGGACATCGTAATGTAAATAAACATTTCAGTCTAAAAAACTGATAACATCATCAATTTCAAACATTTACCAAATGGCATGAGCCAAAAACATAGAAAATTTATAATTCACAAGAATATGGTGTAATTATACTAAAATTATTTTAGTATAATTTATTAATTAGTGTGGAGAGATTAGTGTAATTTATCGTAAAACTGTGCTTGGATCAATAAATAAGAACTTGTGGTGGTTTCTGATCTAAAAATTAGACTTATTTTTCAAATTTAATGATGTAATAATTTATTTGAATATCTAACGCACCTTTTTTTCTCATATCTTCTCTAATTAAGGGTGGGAATTTTTTTATATGACACGATAATGCGACCTAATAATATGAATATTAAACAGGTCGGCTAATATCAAATCTATATAACACGAAATTGACACGGATAACACATATAATGAAAACTTAGGCCTCGTTTGGGAATCATCATTTTTAGTCAAAAGTCAAAAAGTTATTAAATTAGTCAAAAAGCCAACAACCCATATCAAAAAGTCAAAGATTCTTTTTTCTCTATACTTTTTGCACATCTTTTCGTAAAAAGCCAAAAAGTCATCCCAAACATACTAATTTTTTTTAGTTCATACTTTAGCCAAATAGTCAAAAAGTTACTAAATTAGCCTGTTCCCAAATGAGGCCTTAATTACACATTTTAATATTATTTTCACTAAAAAGTATCATTACATTTTTTAATCTTTTACATAATTACATCTAATTTATTAAAAAGTTATAAAATAAGATTTTAAGTTTAATATAAGTTTTGTTTTTGCTCTTAATTGAACCTAATATATTTTTTATCTATTATTTGAGTTAATCTAGTAAAAAATATAATAACAAAATATAATTTTTATAAATTAAGAAAATCAAATTAAGTTGAAATTAAATATTTTTAGAGTTAATTACCTAAAAGTCCTATCTACACATTTGGTGGTAGCTTAGGTCCTATCAAACAATTTTTGAACCAATAAGTCCCATGTACAGGTAAAAAGACGTTTTACTCTTTAATTCCAAAACTGAGAATGTTCATAATTTCAAAACTGAGAATGTTCTCAATTTATAATTATTAAAACTAGGAAATTTCTCAAATTTTTTTCTAGTATGAACTGAAAATATTATCAAAACTATCAAAACTAAAAAATTTATAATTATCAATTTTGAGAATTTTTTCAATTTTTTCATAATTAAAATTGAGAATATTATAAATTGAGAAGGTTCTCAATTTGGCATCACAATTACTATCCCAAATCCTATCACTCTTCCTCTCTCTCTCTCTTTCTCTCTCTCTATATATATATATAGTTGTGTATACATAATTATATATATATATATTGGTTCAGATGTCTTCTGTTCGTCCAGATCTAATCACCAATGTCTACCCAGAACCCTACACTTCATCATCATCGGACGAGATCGACCATTTCGATCTCTTGCCCGATTCGATCCTGCACCCGATCTTCAACAAGATCGGCAATGTCAAAGCCCTAGGTCTCCGACGACGATGCTTTCTTCCGCCTCTAGATCCTCCTACAAGTCTCGCGGAGCTTTCTTGAACCTGTTTTGGTTCGTTTTCGGTGGAATCGTCAAGCCATTCCAAGCTCTGGGCAGTGAGGTTGACGTGGTTGAGGTTGGCACTGGAGCTGACGACGCTCTGGATGGAGGGGAATGAGGAGTCATATAGGGGAGGCTAGAGACAGGTCTGTGGGGAAGAGAGAGAGAGAGAGTGTGTGTGTGTGTGTGTGTCTGGTTGGCGAGGAGGTCTTGGAAGGGTAAATTGGCTTATTAGAAATTAATGGGACTTGAAGGAGCAAATAATTGTATATAGGACTTAATGAATTATAAGTTTACAAAATGAGACTTGTATGTAAATGCTTCATATTTTTATAAATAATTTCATTTAATAGATATTAGTTTCATTAAATTTAATTTGTAAAGTAATTTCTAATTTTTTTTTTCATAGATTTGATACTAGTAGTGAAATTTTTAAACATGAAACGTTAACATGATATGAACCGGACAAGGACAAAAAATGACACGACACGATAACACGAAATAATAAACGAGTCAGGTTAGTGATAAGGTAATTCTTACAAGAATTTGAGGTGATGTGACACGACATGAATACAACCCAACACGACATGATACTCACCCATATCTCTAATCATTAGTCAATCATATCTTTCACAAAACATATTTAGAAAATAAATTTAGAAAATTAACTTGCATATCATTTTGCACAAGGTAAAGTAAAAGGAAGGAGGAAAAAGTTGCTTCACCTCTCCTTTTACACTGCACTAAATCTTCCAAGTTGTGCTATGGTATGCTTTCCTAGCTAGAGAGAGAGAGAGAGAGAGAGAGAAAGAGATGGGGGCAGCCATTTCAAATGTTTTGCAGATGCTGAGAGAAAAACAGAAAGAGATGGAGGCAGAGAGTATGATGAACTACGCGGTAGACAAGTACAAGGAATTGGCACCGGAGATATGGAAAATGGGTGCGAATTTAATGGCTAACGCAGAGGAGAAGTACAAGGAATTGGCGCCGGAGATATGGAAAATGGGTGCGAATTTAATGGCTAACGCGGAGGAGAAGTACAAGGAATTGGCGCCGGAGATATGGAAAATGGGTACGAATTTAATGGCTAATGCGGAGGAGAAGCGGAAGGAATTGGCGCCGGAGATATGGAAAATGGGTGTGAATTTAATGGCTAACGCCGAGGAGAAGTACAAGGAATTGGCGCCGGAGATATGGAAAATGGGTGTGAATTTAATGGCTAACGCCGAGGAGAAGTACAAGGAATTGGCGCCGGAGATATGGAAAATGGGTGCGAATTTAATGGCTAACGCGGAGGAGAAGCGGAAGGAATTGGCGCTGGAGATATGGAAAATGGGTGCCAATTTAATGGCTAAAGCGGAGGAGAAGCGGAAGGAATTGGCGCCGGAGATATGGAAAATGGGTGCGAATTTAATGTCTAACGCGGAGGAGAAGCGGAAGGAATTGGCACCAGAGATGGGGAAAATGGGTGCGAAATGGATGAGCATGGCGGAAGAGAAGTGGAAGGAATTCTCACCCAAGCCAGAAAACTTGGGTGGGAATTTGATGGGTAAGGTGGAGGAAACGTGGAAGGAATTGCCTGTTGTGGTTGGAAATTTAATCGGCGTGATGATTATGCTCGTCTTCCTTTATTATTGCGGTGGATTGTTTTACAAAACAGTGAAATTTCTCGTTTATGGTTTGGGTCGCCGCACAGTCAATGAAGAAGGGGAAAAAAATCTTAAGATGATGAAAGCTCCCGGAGCAGATTATATGATACCTAGGCAGGCTTTTGAAGAAAATCCCAGAGCTCACTTTCGCCGTATCCGAGGAAAGCCCTGAATTTCTCTTATAATAAGGTCTGTATATGTTTACTCTAAATTAATCTATAGGTTTGTCTGTATTTCTTGTTTTCCATGATCTCCTACCTTGGTTTGGTTTGGAGTATGTTTTAAGCTAAACAGCAATCACAAATAGAATGGAGGGCCACTTGTGCATGCTGTTTGCTGCACCGAATAACTTCTCCATCTATTGGCCGTGCTGCTTTCACTTTGCCAAAGCAAAAATCCCTTTATTCTTCCGTTGCAAAATGTCACGTACACATAAAACTTACATAAAATAAGCCATGTATTAGTACATGTTTGGGTTATTAATCTGTAGTTTGTTTGTGTGTATTTCTTGCTTTGAATGCTCACCAATCTGTTGACTTCCTGCTCATCTTGGGAGAGTGGAGCACCGAAAGGAAGAATGAGCTGGCCATGTGCACAGCTCTTCCATACGTGTGTGTTGAAGTTTTTTCACCGAAAGGAGGGGAATAGTTGGCTTTCTTGACTTTGGCTCTCTTTCTTTCTTTTCTGTTTTTTCTTTGTTCCCTCTCTCCGTGTATGTATAGATGCGGAGAGGGAGAAGAAAGGAAGGGAATGCAGAGTGGTGTGTGAGCAACAAACACAGAGTGTGTAATGTGTGTAAAAGATTAAGTTCTATAGAGGGTTGTAAGGCGTGAGTTGTAATCTTCTTCCAGAAAATTCTATAAAATGAGTAATATCTCTCTATGTGAACATAGGCTATTGCCGAATTACGTAAATTCCTTCTATTATTGCTTGTAATTGCTTGTCAAGGTGCCAAACAGGTTCCAGATCATAACACAACCATGATGTGCAATGGTTTGGTTTGGACTTTGGAGTAAGTTTTAAGCTCATTAGATCACTGGTGTTTAGGATTTGGGGGATTTTGAGATTGTCTGCAACATGCAATCAGAAAAAAAAAAACTATGTATACTTCAATAATCATACTAAGAATCTAGAAGGAAAAATCAGGAAAACACCCAGACATTGATAATCTGGATTCATTACATATAATTTAAGTGGATAATGAAGGTTAAATCGGCATTTTAGTCTTAAAAATAATGTCTTCAATTTCGTGTCTTTGATTTATGTTATGAGTGAAAAAGTAATGAAATTATATTTCTAAAAAATAATTATGATAAAATTGAGGTCTAATTGTAATTTATTTAATAGAAATGTCAACGAATGTTCGTTGGAGAGATGATGTACTCAATAAATTGTACACATTAAACAATTTAAATTATTGATATTGAGTCAGATTAGACTCCACAAATGTCGAACAGCCCAATAACCTACAAAGTGCACCGACGACCCAACAACCTTTGTCATATGCAAGCATTCATTGGTCATTCCACAAAGTACAATTTGCCGTGTTATAGAATAATCAAATTTCACGGATGATAATATAAATAAGCTACAATATCAAAACTTTAGTCTGTGCCTTTTTTCACAATATTTGGAGAGTTATATTTTTAATCAAAAAGTTATTATAATTATTATATTATTTTTTTAATATTTTTTTACATCTTTTATTAAAAATTTAAAAAGCTAACCAAAATAATTAATCCTCAAACAGGCCGAAGATCCTTAGTCACCTCCATCACCAATAAAGCAAGGACACAACACAACCAACCTTTCACTAACAAAGTTGAGCCAATGGGTGTTCTTGAAACCACAGCAATCCTTCTTTCAAGATCTCTATGTGTGTACCTCATTTTTGTCCTCATCAAGTTTCTTCACAAAGTATGGAGGACTCCAATCTCCATACAACATGTGATGAGCTCACAGGGGAATCACAGGACCTCCTTACAGATTCATCCATGGAAACACCAAACAATCCTTAATTAAAAAGACTAGACAACAGTTCTTAGACTAGAATTGAGTCCTTCTAAAGTAAGCACATTATTCTTAATATAATTATTCTTAGGGAAAGCCAACATAATTTTTACTCCAAGGAAAAGCATAAGAGTAAGGAAAAGGGAAAGGAAAAAGAATTAGCTTCACCTATTCTTTTATAGTGTGCCCAAAACATTTCAAGTTGTGCTGTGGTTGCTCTCCTAGAGAGAGAGAGAGAGAGAGAGAGAGAGAGAGATGGGGGCAGCAATTTCAATGGTGAACTATGTGCTACACAAGTTTAGAGAAAAAGAAATAGAGATTGGGGCAAAGTCTCTGATGAACTATGCAATAGACAAGTCCAAGGAATTGCCGACGGCAGCAGGAAACATAGGTGGGAATTTGATGGGTAACACGGCGGACAAATGGAAGGAATTGCCGCTGGTGTTAGGAGAATTGGGTGGAAAAGTGGTGGACAAGTGCAAGGAATTGCCGGTAGTGATAGGAAACATGGGTGGAAATTTGATGACGAGTAAGGTGGACAAAGCGATACTCCAACATTTGATCCAAGTAATTAAACCTTACGTCATCTCCACCGCGGCCGCATTGGCTTTAATAATCCTCCTCTATTATTTCCCCCGCTGCGGCGGTGCTGCAGGAAAACTAGTTATTAAGATGACAAAAGGCATCTCTAATTGTTTCCGACGCAGCGCCGCTGGCAGAAGCGAAACTAGTTGTGAAGATGATGAAAGCTCCTTGGAGGAGTTTAATGATGATGATTCCTAGGCATGTCTTTGAAAGTAATCCCAGAACTTACTTTCGTGGTCTCCGTGGAAAGTCATTATGAACATGAATGAACTTTGTCTTATAATAAGCATTTGTGTTATGTATATACATGTTTGAACTATGTGTATGTTTGGTTTATTAATCTTATATAGTTTGTATTTCTTGTTTTCCATGCTTACCAACCGTGATGTGCAGTGTTTTGGTTTGGAGAAAGGGGTTTAAAGGATTTCAAGATTGTCTGCAACATGTAATAAAAAAAAAAAAAAAAACAAGAATAGTAAGGCTTGATTTACTGCCTTAGATTTGGGTCAAGAAGGAAGGGTGTAGTGAAAATTGAGAGTGTATATTGTGGGGTCTATATGCAGAATGAATTTAAATCCCATGTTGTTTTGGATAATTTCTATATAAATTTTTCTGAATTTGTAATATTACTCAAAAAAAAAAAAAAAAAAAACCAATGAATCTAGAAGGAAAAACCAAAAAAATACCCAAAAACTTAAAATCGATGGTCAGAATTAACTCAAGGTTTAGTCTCACAACAAAAATGTAACTATTAGTCTATTTTTCATGATAAAAATTTGAGACATTTTCTGGTCTTCTAAACTTTTTCATACTTCAAATAGTCAACAGTTCTACAATATTTGAAAAAAACACAAAATTTTATCCAAAATTTATAATTAATGGCCGAAATTTATTCAGTCTGTGTCCCACATCGAACTCACACCATTGATCTACAAATTTTTGTATTTTTTTAGACATTTATCTGAATTATTAGACTTTTCCTAAAATAAAATAAAAAGCGTGACAGTCACACTAGTTTGAGAGTTGGCTTTATTATTATATGAAACTAACATATCATCCGTGCTATGCACGGATTGTGTTTACAATTATCTATATTTATGAATTGTAAATTTTAAATGTTTTTTTTTAAATGTCCTTTTTTTTTTCTTTTTTATATTATATTAAAGTTTAATATTTTGATAATAATCATATGTGTTGGACTTTTCAATTTTTTTTTTATACTTGTTCTTAATACATTAAAGTGTTATTATAAGAGATAATAATCATATGTGTTTGGACTTTTTAAGGAACTCATATGTATTGTATTTCAAAGAATTTTTTTTATACTTGTTTTTAATGCATTAAAGTGTTATTATAAGGGTAAGACTTGAGAGATGGGAAAAGTTAATAAATGTTAAGATTTTTTTTTTAAATCAAAAAATTAAGAAATTTAGATTAGGAGATTAGAGCTCCCACAAAATTTGGAGTTAAAAATCTCATTTCACTTAATATATAATATAGGTAAAGTGTTTACCTCCACATGAGTGAATTCGTTACAAAAAGATAATATAGTTTTTTGAGGTATTTCTTAAAACTAAAAGAACGTGATAGTCGCATCAACTTAAATGTTAATTTTATATAATATATATATATATATATATATTAAATTCTAGATATTTTTGAAGTATTTTTTAAGTTATCTAGCATTGCGGATGATAAATTATTGATGGGCAAAGTCGTTCATAGGGTTTTGGACGTAAAAGAAAGGACTAGAACAGTTCTTGGAATAGCTTTGATTTGAGTCATTCTAAAGTTAACTAAGGCCTTGTTTGGCAATTTAAACTTTGTAATTTGGGTAAGACTTATTTTTTAATTTTTTTGCTTATTAGGAAAAATGTGTAAAAAAGTATAGATGTAATGTAATAAAAATAAGCTAATAAGCCGCTTATTTGACTTGTTGCTAAACTTATTATAAATTGTCACATTATTCTCTTAACTTTTGTATATTATTTTGCAAAAAATAAAAAATAAATTAAAATAATCAATTCTAAACCTAATTATTCCTAGTACAGTTAAAGTAGCACCTCTAATCAATGACTAACTATTTTTAGTCCATAGAAAACATAATTTTAATGATAAAAAGTGGTCGACATAAATAATGAAATCCACTACCAAACTAAAATTATGGTGGGATGTGACTATCATTAGTACCATTCTCTAATCTTAATTCATAAAGAAAGAAAGAAAGCTAAACTCCACTATAAAGATAAGTTGCCTCCTAACTAGAATAAATCACAGCTAAGTCTACAACTTTGATAAAATTACATTAATATACTTTATAATAATGACAATTTTAAAATTAATTATAACATTATCGTTAGATATTTTGTATGTACATATGTATTGATATCAAATGAAACATTTATCTTCTCTTTTACCTATGAATTTACTCAGTTACTATAATTTGCCCAATAATATGTATTGTACAAGCATGGAATATGAGTGTTGATGCAAGTGGTCTTTTGAAATATATTTGAAAAATCTAAAAATTCTCTAGATATTGATTTGTGATTATGTAACAATTTTAAGCAGTATATAACAATCTCAATCAAACAATCAAGACAAATCAACACAACGATTTTAACGTGAAAAAAATCACAATTGGATACCTCCAACTGTGATTAAAAAATCACAGACAATAGCCACAAAACAATCCACTAAGAAGATTTAAAGGAATTACACTGGTATACTCTCAATTACCTAGCGAATCCACGCCTAATTGAACCAACCTCTATGTGCCTCTTCCAACCCGTCTTCACCTCGGAATTGTCTTTACGATGAGCCACTCCGGAATCCACCAAAGCTTCAGGCTCGAATTCTTCAGAATCCACCGAAGAACAACTCTCTCTTTTGTAGAACAAACAAGACCTTTGATGTATACTTTTTAAAACATGAGTTAAATACTAAAAAAAAACATCAAAGAAAACTCACAAAGTATTCCCAGATATAAATCCTAGAACCCAAAAAGAAGATCTGGAGTAGTAATCCTAAAATCTAACCCAACATGCGAATTTATAGAATCTGTCCCGCGATCTCCGCTCGAGCGCCCAACAGCCCGCTCGAGCGGCTTCAGCAAAATATGCCCGTGATATAACAGAGGTCCGCTCGAGCGCTGGAGAACCCGCTCGAGTGCAAAATCACACCTTCCAGTATTTTTACAGACCTGACAAACTTCTGAAACCTAGCATTCTCCGCTCGAGCGAGGTAATGTCCGCTCGAGCGGACAGGCAACTTGGAATGTATTTTTGCATTTTGCTTCGGGGGCGCTGCCCCTCGGCCCCGCCATGGCACTGCCCCGGACCTGCCAAGGGGCGCTGCCCCCTGGACTCCCGCGAGCTGACCGGGCAGCTCAATCCCCATCATAATCAGTGAAGTGGCAATTTTGAAAGCATTAGCATCACAAACTTCTTTGAAAAGGTACAATTCGGGTTGGATTCGCATTTAAACACTCATAGTCTCACTGAAACAAAAGTGCGAAAATAAATACAACTGAAAGGAGTTTTGTCAAATGGAATTGCCAAGAATAAAACCTAACAATATTAAAATAATTCATGTAAAAAATTAAATTAATCAGATATCGATAGTTATATATTGACAATCTTAAAGAATGGAAGGTTTATTTTTGAAATAACACTTGTCTATTTTTTAAGAAAAAGATAAATGTGATCCAAATTACAATTATTAATATCTGATTAATATAATTTTTTTTAATTAATAATCTTTAAGAAACGCTAAAAATGAATCGTTGAAATCAATAAAATAGACCCAGCGTAGGTCAAAAATTGCCTAAATTGCACCCTCCACTCCGGTCCAAATTGTGTATTGGAAGGGACTTGGAAGACACATCCCTTGTAATTTATTCTAAAGAAAAGCATGAGGAAAAAGAAAAAGAAAAAGAGAAGGAAAAGGAAAAGAGAAGGAAAAAAGGAAGAAGTTGCTTAATCTCGCCTTAAATATTCCAAGTTGTGCTATGGTTGCATAGAGAGAGAGAGAGAGAGAGAGAGAGAGAGAGAGAGAGAGAGAGCGAGCGAGAGATTTGGGCAGCAATTTCAATGATGAACAATGTTTTGGAGATGCTGAGAGAAAAACAAAAAGAGATGGGGGTAAAGAGTGTAATGAACTATACGGTCGAGAAGTCCAAGAATTGGCCCCAAAGTTAGGGAAAATGAGTGGGAATTTGATGAACTATGCAGTCGAGAAGTCCAAGAAATTGTCACCAGAGAAAGGAAAAATGAGTGGGAATTTGATGGCCCAGGCAAACGAGACGTGGAAGAAATTGTCTCCAGAGCTAGGAAACTTGGGTGGGAATTTGATGGCAAACGTAAAGGAAAAGTGGAAGGAATTGCTAGTGGTGATTAGAAACTTAATGGATAAGGTGGATGAGGTGTTCCACCGGAGACCAGACAACATTTGATCCAAGTTTCCAAACCTTATGTTTTTCCCACGGCAATTATGCTCGACCTCCTTTATTGTTGCAGTGGATGCTTTATCCTAACACTGAAATTTCTCGTTTGTGGTTTGGGCCGCGACACAGTCAGCGGAGGGAAGCTAGTTGTGAAGATGATGAAAGCTCCAAGAAGGAGTTATATGACGATTCCTAGTGTCACGGACTGACAAATTTTGATGCTACCCCTCACTAGAAAGCACTGGAAGACTATGGAGATTGCTGGAAGCCTCTAGAACTCCCTACAGAATGGCTGCAAAAAGAGAGGCTAATATAGAATAACCTAGAATTCTCTAGAACACTCAAGAGAATGGTAGATCTTGTACATAATTATAGAAGCTTGTATATAAGTCTTGTATATTCTAGAATAGGTTCTTTCAGGAGATGAGGGAAGGATCTAGAATCCTCTCCATTGTTGTAACTCTAGAATAGTCCATAAGATAAAGTTGGAGGAAGTGTTTAGAACACTCTTCAACATAGTAGTTCTAGAATATTCTTTGTAGCCTATAAAAGGGGGAGAGCCTCATTTGCCTAAACTATCCAAGTGTAATCCAAAGCATTCAAAGCAATACAAAGCAATACAAAGCTAACATTCTCCAAGAGCTCTCTCTAAGTTTTTCTAAGCTTTCTCTTGTGTGTGCAATCTTCTTCTAGCTCTCTTCCAAGAAGACTTACTTAGGTGCAAGCAAGGTGTGCTACAAGCATCTAAGGCCATACAGTTGGCTTGGAAAAACCAAGGCCGTGAAAATTGGTATCAAAGCCAAGGTTACGAAGGCGTCGTGACTAAGGAAGGAAAGTGCACCATGTTGGAAGTAGTCCACACCGAAGAGAACCACCGAAGGGAGACTGCTATAAACTTGGGTAAGGAGGCCAAAGACAAGTCACGCAACATTATGAGTGCCATGAAGACTCAAGTGGTCAAGGTGGAAGTGGCCGTGGCCGACATCAAGGAACAGCTAGATCGGTTAGAACAAGGGATGCAGCAACTTGACAGCAATGTGGAAAGCCAAGTCGAGGAATTGTTTGAGTCCGTGCGGGACACCATCCGGACCAACCATGAGACCTACAAGCAAGAATGCTATGAATTCGAGGAACGGATCTTGAAGGCTATCTCTTAACTCCAAGACCAAGTCCAAGAGCTGAAGGAAGGCTTGGAAGAGACAATGACGGATTGGGCTATGTGCAAACGAGCTATGGCAAGCGGTGGTGTTGCCACAAATGTGGGATTCACTCCAAGGCTTGAAGCGCCAAAGCCTAAAGAGTTTGATGGAAAGCGGGATGCTAAAGAGCTGGACGACTACATTTGACACTTAGAGAGGTAGTTTAAAGCCTTAAACTTAAACGATGAAATGGCTAAGGTACGCACTGCTTCTTTCTTACCTCACTAAGCTTGTTGGGATTTGGTGGTGTCGTAGGCACGCTGAAATTGAAAAAGGCACTTGCACTATCTCTTCATGGGAGGAGTTTAAGAATGAGCTAATAAGGCAATTCTAACCTGAAAATATGGCACATAAAGCACGACTGAAAATGAGGGAGTTGAAGCACACCCACTCTATCCGAGACTATGTCCAAGAATTCTCTGGGGTAATGCTTCAAATTCTTAATATGAGTGATGATGACTTACTTTTCAACTTCACAGCTGATCTTAAGTAGTGGGCACAATTGGAGCTACAGTGAAGGGGTGTCAAAGACATTTCCATTGCACTCACTGTGGCTGAGACATTGGTGGAGTACACAAAGCCAAAATCTTTTAACTCAAAGTCCACCAGGTGAAGGAGCAAAGTGGGCCAAAGAGTCGAAAGATTATAAAGCTCCAAGGAACAAAGAAGGCGGAGGTAAGCCACCATCGGGCAAAGACTAGAAGAAAGATGCCAAGAAAGACATCAAGCCTAAGGACAACTGCTTCATTTGTGATGGACCACATTGGGCGAGGGATTGTCCTTAGAGGAAGAGCCTTAGTGCAATGTTGGAAAAGCAAGAAACAGAAGAGCAAGCACACGTGGGGTGTCTACAACTGCTCAATGCTCTCAAAGCTAACCCAGCGCCAGCAAACAACAAAGACCGATCCTTGATGTATGTAAATGTCAACATCAACAGAAAGGCTACTCAAGTGATGGTGGATACGAGATCATCACACAACTTACATCAAGAATATCGAAGCCAAGAAGTTGGGGTTGAAGGTTGACAAGCGTCAAGGATGGCTCAAGACGATGAATGAGAAAGCCAAACCTCTTGATGGCGTGGCTCGAGGGGTAGAGCTACACTTAGGGACTTTGCAAGGGAAGGTAGACTTCACCGTAGCACCTCTTGACGACTTCAACATTGTGCTAGGCATGGAGTTTTTGCGATAATTCAATGTCGTGCTACTATTGTGTTATAACTCTATGTGCATTCTCGAGGGTGGTCCATGTATAATCTCCATAATGGCCAATACGAGTTCGGACAAAAAGGTACTCTCCGCAATGCAAGTCAAGAAAGGCTTCAAGAAGGGAGAGATCACCTATTTAGCTACCCTCCAAGGCGAAGGGGAAGAGAAAGGAAACACTCCAACGGAGCCACCGAAGGAGATTGCCAAAGTGCTAGTGGAGTATAAAGACATCATGCCACATGACTTGCCTAAGAGACTTCCACCTAGAAAGAAAGGGACCACAAGATTGAGATAGAGCCAGGGGCTAAGCCACTAGTAAAGACACCATATGGAGCACCGGTGTTGTTTCAGAAGAAGCATAATGGATCATTGCGGCTATGCATTAATTATCGGGCTCCCAATAAGAGTGGCGCAACGAAAGCATGGTGGGCAAATGAAAAGAGGCACCACCAAGAGTTTAATGTTGGAGACTTAGTCATGGTCAAGCTATTACCCTAACAGTTCAAGTCTCTACAAAGGGTTCACAAAGGGTTAGTGCGAAAATATGAAGGGCCATTCCCTATCACAAAGAGGGTAGGAAAGATATCCTATCAAGTGCAGCTACCTCTAAGGCTTAAGATTCATCCAGTCTTCCATGTGAGCAACTTGAAGCTCTATCATGCCGACTTGGAAGACCTTAACTGAGGAGAATCATCACAAGCACCAATGGCAATTGTAACCTCCTATGACAAGAAGACAGAATACATAGTGGCTGATTGCGTCATCCAGCAACGGAGAGTTCCTCATTGCATAGAATACTTAGTCAAGTGGAAAGGACTCTAAAAAAACAAGGCTAGTTGGGAACCGACGGATGCTTTATGGCAGTTCAAAAAGCAAATACAAAGATTTTCCAAGGAAGCCGCATTAGGTGGGGGAGAATGTCATGGACTGACAAATTTTGATGTTCTCCCTCACTAGAAGCATTGGGAAACTATGGAGATTACTGAAAGCCTCTAGAACTCCTTACGGAATGGCTACAAGAAGAGAGGCTAATATAAAATAACCTAGAATTCTCTAGAACACTCAAGAGAATGGTAGATCTTGTACATAATTCTAGAAGCTTGTACATAAGTCTTGTATATTCTAGAATAGGTTCTTTCAGGAGATGAGGGAAGGATCTAGAATCCTCTCCATTCTTGTAACTCTAGAATAGTCTATAAGATGGAGTAGAAGGAAGTGTCTAGAACACTGTCTAACACAGTAGTTCTAGAATATTCTTTGTACCCTATAAAAGGTGGAGGGCCTTATTTGTCCAAACCATCTAAGTGTAATCCAAAGCATTCAAAGCAACACAAAGCTAGCATTCTCCAAGAGCTCTCTCTAAGTTTTTCTAAGCTTTCTCTTGTGTGTGCAATCTTCTTCTAGTTCTCTTCCAAGAAAGCTTACTTAAGTGCAAGCAAGGCGTGCTGCAAGCATCTAAGGCCACACGGTTGGCTTGGAAAAACCAAGGCCGTGACACTAGGCATGCTTTTGAAAGCAATCCTAGAGGTTACTTTCATGGTCTCTGGGGGAAGCCGTAAATGAACACGAATTTCTCTTATAATAAAGCCTTGTATACCTACTACTCATTTAAACTATGTATGTTTGCTCTATTATTAATCTATAGTTTGTTTATGTATATTTCTTGTTTTCAATGCTCACCAATCCTGATGTGCAATGATTTGATTTGGAGTAAGTTTCAAGCTCACCTTGAGATTATAGATGGTTGGGGTTTAAAAGAGTTTGTTTGTGGCTTCAGAATAAAAATGTTCATTGTTGGAGTTTTTTGTGGCATGATCACATGCTCTCTGCACTGATGATCGAATTTGTTTATCTTATACCTACGCATAAATCATTTATAAAAAAACATAAGAATAATTTGATAAGTATAATTATGTAATTTCAACAAACATTATATGGATTTTAAAATATAGCATTCATTTTTATAAGTCAAATATAATTAGATTATATGATTTTTTTTTAAATTTTTTTTTATAAATGATCTACGAAGTTCTAAATTGATCAATTCAAATCAACAAAATAAGACAGAAGTAAACCCACAAATCCAATATGTAATCAACTTTCATTTTTAATTCATCCCTGCTCAACAGCTTAGCAAAATGCCAAAAAACCATAGCTTCAAAAAGAAAAGAAATAAGATTATATGTGTGCCAAAGTCTTTTTAATCTTTCAGTCTAATTAATGGCAATTGTTGCGGAAGAAGTCAGCAGGGTCACTGGCAAACACATCCCTATAGATGTAGAAGTCCTTTCCAGGTGCTTTCATGATTTTCCTGATTGAGTTTGAAGCTGCTTTTGCTACTGCTGATGATGATGATACAAGCAGCTTAGACACACCACAACCCACCATAGCAAAACCCACCACAACACCGATTGCTACACCGTCTTCACTGTCTCCATTATCACCTCTTCCTTCTCTTTCTTCTTCTGATCCAACAACAAATCTTCTTCAATACAGCCATTGGAGGATGAACTTTTTTGGGTGTTCTAACTGCACATTTTCTTTCAGTAGTTGTTAGTCTTTGTTGTGATGGAAGATGGTGAGAATGTAGAGAGTGATTTTGTTTATAAAGAAAAATATTGAGAGAAACAGATAGTCACTCATGATTTAATTTTGGTTTCTCTTTTCTAGGTTGGCATGAAAGATTAGATTTATATTATTGATGATGGTCCATCTTTTATTCAATTTCATTTCCTATGAAATTCTAATGAGAATTGATTATGTGATTTGTTTTTATGTTTTGGTTTTTGTTTTTTGGATTATTTGAGAATGCGAAAGGTTTTTGCTAAGCCTGGGCAATGGGTCGGCCGGACCGGGCTTAAATTTGTAGCACAGACATATTACAATTTTAGGATTAATTTTTTTTTCTAAAAATTTAAATTTTTGTTGTAGAATATATTCAGAGACTAATTAAAAAAATTACCTTTAATGATAAAATTTTGAAAATGTCACCACATAATAATTTGGTCTCAAAAAGTAAAAGCTTTTGTCCCAAAAGATTAGTGGCTATAGGGTTGTTTGGTGCAGTTTAAAAGATGCTCATTTCAAATTTTAGCTTAATTTAAGCTACAAGTGGTGTGTTTGGTAGAGCTTAAAATCACTTTTTGTAGCTTAAATTAAGCCAAAAAAGAGATTTTTGGCTAAATGACTTCTAGGGTGCTTATTCATTCAGCTTAAGCGGGAAACTAAAACTTGAGGGGAAAAATTACTTAAATGCCCTTTATTCATTTGAAGTATTACCAAATTGCCATTATATAAAGTATAAAAAATAATCACTGTTCATTTCTCAGAGAGAGAGAGTCTCTCTCTCTGACGAACCAAAGCTCTCTTTTCTTCCTCTCTCTCTTCGCTCTCTCTTCACCGCCACCATCGCGTTGATGATCGAAACCCTAGCTTCGCGATCGAAACCCTAACCGTCAACTGTGTGATGATTGCGATAAAAAACCCTAGCCGTTGACTGTGTAATGATCGCGATCAAAAACCCTAACCGTTGACTGCGTGATGATTGCGATCGAAACCCTAACCGTCGACTGCGTGATGATTGCGATTGAAACCCTAACCGTCGACTGGTTCATTCTCTCTCTCTCTCTCTCTCTCTCTCTCTCCTGCATTGGTTCGTTGATGTTCTCTCTTCGGCGATGAATTTCAATTTTTTTTTGAGGTTTTTTGTGTTTTTTCGTTTAAAAATAAAATAATAATAATAAAGCATTTTATAATTTAGCCATCAATAATAATTTATCCATTTTAGCCATTAATTAAGCATTGATACTAATTAATAATTTTAGTATTAATTGATGCTACTTAAGCAAATGACACTAATTAATTTATAATGAAAAAATGAAATAATTTTACTAAAAATGAAAAAATGAAATATCACTAAAAAAATTATATAAATTGAAAAAATGAAAGGATTTGTCACATGAAAAAATGAATTACTAAAAATGAAAAAATGAAATATCACTAAAAAAATGATATAAATTGAAAAAAATGAAAGGATTTGTCAAATGAAAAAATGAATTACTAAAACTGAAAAAATGAAATATCACTAAAAATAATTAAAATAAATAATAATAATAATAATAATAATAATAATAATAATAATAATAATAATAATAATAATAATAATAAGAATAATAATAATAATAATAATTGATGGACAAATTGATACTAATTTTACTAATTGATGAACAAATTAATAATAATAATAATTAATAATTGATACTAACTTTAATAATTGATGAGCAAATTGATAATATTTATACTAAAATCACAATTAATAATAATAAAGAAAAGAAATACAAATATAAATATAAATAATTAAAATGAATATATAAAAAATAATATGTAATGAAATCACAACATCAATATGAATTCGAACATGAATTAATTTTAATGAATTAATAAATTAAACAAAAGAAACAAAGAAAGAAGAGAAGAAAGAAAATTTTAAAATGAAAAAGAAAAGAAAATAAAATGAAAAAGAAAAAAATATATATTATAAATGAAATCACAAATTTTATATCTTATAAGGACAAAAATGACAATTATACAGCAAAACGCTATTTTACAGCTTATTTACTAAACACTATTCTGTTACTTAAATCCATAATCCCACAGTTGCACCAAATAGGGTACCAGCTTATGTTCACAGCTGTAAGTTATAATCTGTTAAGTTATAATCTATAATCACTTCTCTACAGCTTTACCAAATGGGGCCTATGTTTGGTTGGATTTTTAAAATTTATTTTTTAGAATTTTTTTAAAAACACTAAAAATTAAATTGGTGAACAAAAAATGAAAAATCAATAACATATGTAATTTTTTCTTCTTTTTTATGATTTTATCTTTTGGGAGGGAAAAAATAATTTTTAAAAATATCTATTTGATGTTTATTTTGGTCAAACTAGCTTTTATTTTTTCAAAAAAAAAAAAATTATGGAAAACAAACTAAACATGACTAATAATTAAAATATTTTGGGAAAATGATTAAAAGTTGTTTTTTTGGTTAAAAAGTGATTAAAAGCTGCTTTTTGTGAGAGAGAAAAGTGGGTTATAATCTAGAAAGTAGATTATAACCCACTTCCCAAAAGACCCTTAAATGTTCAATTTCATTATTCGAATTACAATAATAATATTTTAATAATTAAAATATTTTATGTTTAAATTTTTACCTCAAAAATTTTAACTTGCTACAGCGAGACTTAGTCAAAAAGCCAAAAATTTACCATTTTAGCCAAAAAGCCAACAACTCATACCAAAAAGTCAAAGATTCTCTTTTCTCTCTACTTTTTGCACATCTTTTCGTAATTAGCCAAAAAGTCATCCCAAACATATAAGTTTTTTTTACCTACCTTTTTAGCCAAATACCCAAAAAGTTATTAAATTAGCCTGTTCCCAAACGAAGCCTTAGCCCAGATTGATGGACTTTAACCAATTGGTACGTTCAGGTCGAACTTTTTTATTAATTAAAAAATTTATTTAAAAAAAAGAAAATTATAATACAAACTTCTGAAATGCATCCTCACAATTAGAAAATCATGAGGAAAAAAAAAACTTTATTTGCTGAAATATAAAATTACATCAATATATACGTTATATTAAATTGAAGGGTAAATTACAGTTTTACCCTCTAAGCTATACGCATTTTTTTTCTATTTGGTCCCTTAACAATTGTTTGTGTTTCTTTAGTCCCTAAACTTTAATAATTTGTGTCTTTCAAGTCCAATTTACGTCTGCCGTTCAAATAATTAACAAAATAGCGTTACACATGCATTCCACATGATACGAAAGGCTAATACAAATGTCAAAATGGACATTTCATCCTCAACCGCATGTTCCATACACGTGAGGCAAATTGAGGGAACAAAGATGGCGGGTTTATGATTTTCAGGTTATCGATTGAGCCTTCAGAACTTTAATTGAGTCTTCAAAACTTCAATTGAGGCTAGGGTTTATGGTTTTCTTGAAGAAGCAAAGGGTTTTGCAACATTATTGGTGTTGATTGAAGCTGGATGGCCATGACGAAGTATGTACGACGTCAAGATAATTATATACCAAAATGTAAGTATATTTTTTTTTAGTTTTTGGCTAAGATTGTTGCATGGTTATGATTTTTTGAGCATTTTCGGTCAGTTTTGTATATTTTTTGTTTTGGTTAATTTTTTATTCGGTCAGTTTTATACATTTTTGGTTTGGTTAGTTTTTTATTCGGTCAGATTTGTATATTTTTTGTTCAATCTTTCTTGTTTACTATGTTGTTTCGAAGAAGTGAATTTTGAAGTGTATGTACTGTTTCAAAAAGTGAAGTCTTGTTGTACGTGTTTGTTTGATTGTCCCCTATCTGTTAGTTTGTGTTTTTTTTCGAGTGTGTTTTCATGCTTTGTTTGTAAATGATACTGTGGTCCCATGCATTTGCATATGTTCCTCAATTTTTTGTTTTTTAATGTTATAGTGGTCCAATGTCCATGCAGACATCAATGCTGATCACTTTACCATTAAAGTGAATCATGGCGGTCAATTTCGGATAGAAAATGGAAAGAGGTCTTATGTTGGGAGCCAAGTAAATTACATTGACTATAATGATAGGAACATGATGTCATTGCTAGCATTGGTTGAATGTGCCCAAATGGTAAGATATAGTGATTTTGTTGAATTTCATTATAGAGTCAGAGAGAATCAAAGCATGGATGGAGGATTTAGATTTATTAGTTTTGATGAGGATGTGTATGAAATAATGAAATTTATAGTGGTAGGTGTATTGGAACTTTATATTGAGGAACCTGTCCCTGTTCCATAGAGTTTTGATGAATATTTCCAGAATGTCAATGTAGAGGAATGAGACTAGGAATGCAACACAACAGAAGGGAGTATTTATGAACCCAAAGTTGATGGGGATGAGCCTAGTTCAAATTTTACTTCAGAGGCTAAATATGAAGTATTTGTTGATAGTGATTACTGCTTGAATGAGGAGCCAATGGAAGGAGTGGACCAACATGCAAGTAAGCCACCAGAAAATAGTCATGTTCAAGATTTTTTAGAACCAGAAAGTGAGGAATGAGATTCCTCAGATGGGTTTGCTAACCTTGAAGAATCAGAAGATGGGAATGATAGGTTGCCAAGGACCAACTACAAAGAGTTCAAATCTGTTTTTGGAAAAGAGAACCCTGTTTTTGAGTTAGGAATGATTTTTAAAAGCAGGGCTTAGTTTGGTGGAGCTGTCAGGCATCATGCCATTCTCAATGGTAAAGACATTAGGTTTAAAAAGAATGAGGGGTGTAGAGTTAGAGCAAATTGTAGAGAATGATACCCTTGGACTATTTTTGCATCTATGATAAGTGGACACAAGAAAATACTTCAAGTAAAGACATATAACCCTAAGCACACTTGTGGTAGGGTTTGGGCAAATAGGCTAGTCAATTCAAGTTGGTTGGCAATGGTGTATTTCGATGAATTTGGAATAAATCCAACATGCTCTGTTTCTGAACTCATGGAAAGGGTAAGGAAAGATTTTAACATTAAGGTTTCCCCTAGTCAACTTTATAGAGCAATGAGGAAGGCTCTAAGCTAAGAGGAAGTGTTAGTGAACAATTTGCAAAGTTGTGGGACTATTGCAAAGAGATTGATAGGACCAACACAGGAAGTAGTGTGTACTTGCACTTTAAGCCTGATGAGGATGGAAACCCAACTAATGTATTTCAGAGGTTCTATGTTTGTTGGTATGCACTGAAGAATAGGTTTATTGAGGGTTGCAGGCCTATAATTGGTGTTGATGGTTGTCATTTGAAAGGTGCTACTGGTGGTCAGTTGCTCACTGCAGTTGGACTAGATGGAAATAACCAAACATATCCTGTGGCTTATGCAATGGTGGAGATTGAAAACACTAGCACTTGGACCTGGTTTCTACAATATTTGATGGCTGATCTTGGAATATCCAATGATCCAAAATGGACCATAATCTCTGATAAACAAAAGGTAAGCAAAATGGACTATAATCTCTAATCTATTTGTGGCTTATGTTGTTTTTGTTTGTCTGACATGTCTACTTGGATGATTGTAGGGTTTGGAGAGAGCAATTGTTGATTTGCTTCCAGTAGCTGAACATAGGCATTGTATAAGACATTTACACAACAATGTCAAGAAAGATGGTTTTGGAGGTCAAAACTTGAAGGATAGGTTATGGAGGTTAGCTAGAGCAACTTATGTGGGCAGGTTCAATGCTGAAATGCAAGAATTGAAGAGAGAGAACAATTTGGCATATAACTGGTTGGCTTCCAAGGATCCAGTTCATTAGACCAGGTTCCACTTTGGTACCAGTGCAAAATGTGACATCCTGTTAAACAACCTATGTGAGTCTTTCAATGCTTCCATTGTATTTGCTGGGGACAAGCCAATTTTGACTTGTTTAGAGAGAATTAGAATGTATTTGATGGAAAGGTTAGTTAAGAGAAGAGAGTATGCACAAAAGTGGCAAGATAACATAGGCCCTATGCTGCATACATTCCAACATTGGCAAGAGATAAAAAATTTGAAATAAGAGGAATGTATGGTGATCAGTTTATAGTGGACCTTAAGGAGGAGACATGTTCCTGTAGAAGATGGGAGTTAACAAGAATCCCTTGTGCACATGCAATATCTGTCATTTGGACATCAATGGAACAACTTGAGGACTATGTCCATTACTGTTACAAAAAAGATACATTTCCGAAGGCTTATACACAGATGATGTGCCCAATGAATGGTGCTGAGATGTGGGAGCAATTAGGGAAAGAACCAGTGCTTCTCCCATAATACCTTAAGCAGCTTGGAAGGCCAAGGAAGGCAAGAAGAAGGGAACCAGATGAGGGACCTAAAGGTCAAAAGCCTATAAAGCTAAGGAGATTTAAAAAGAATTTGAGTTGCAGAAAATGTAGACAAAAGGGCCACAGCACCAGGACTTGCAAATCAGAGCTTCAATCCTCTGTAAGTAAAGCCCATAACATTTGTTTGTTTTCATTTATTTGGTGATTACTAACTATGATACATCTTGTGCTTTGCAGCAGGATAATACAATAACATGTGAAAGTGATATTGGAACTTTTACAAGTCAAGAGCCAATGCCAAGGAGGCCACCACTTGCTGCTGCTGCCAAATTTTCAAGTCAAAGGGCAATGCTAAGAAAGCCACCACCTACTGCTACAACTTTTACAAGTCAACCTCCAATGCCTATAAGACCAACATCACCTGTTGCTGCAACCTCTAGAAGATTTGGGCACCCAATTTTCCATACAAAACCTTCCATTCATTACATATCCAACAACTTACATAACAAACATATTACATAGGAAACTCAGAGTATCTTCTACAGCAACAATACCAAGATGATAAGCCAAGACACAACCAAACAAACCCAGAGTATATTCTCCTTCCTTTTCATCTTTGATATTTGGTCCTCCATCTTAGTAATCCTTCGTAGGAGTCCTGGTATAACTTGCTTTGACCGGCCACACATAGGTACATCAAACTACCGAAAAAATCCACATTCTCTCCCATTGAGCCTATAGCCTTTGCAGCATAAGAATCGTCTTCTCGGATTCAAGTTTGTCCAAGATGTCTTCATCACAGCAGCTCTACCACATGAGCATTGTGATGCATCCATCCGGTATATTGTTCTTCCTTTTTCTACTTTCCTTCCTCTTTCTCTTCTTTGTCTTCTTGATGCTCTGTTTATTTTATTTTATTTTATTTTATTTTATTTTCCATACACAGCCGTGTATGTATATCTGGCTATATATCAGCGTACTGGCGGGAACATTCGCTCCAATTTTATGTGTGTAAAATGTCCCTTTTGCCCTCTACTAACGCTATTCCATTAATTATTTGAACGGCAGACACAAATTGGACTTGACAGACACAAATTATTAAAGTTTAAGGACTAAAGAAACACAAACAATTGTTAAGGGACCAAATAAAAAAAGCGCGCATAGTTTAGAGGTTAAAACTGCAATTTATTCTAAATTGAATGCACTTTTACTCTCGTGAAATTATTAGTTTTATTGTTGGTGTGCTACTTACTTATTTTTTAGTTTTAATCTTATTATTTTACTAAAATACATATATATACCAATAATAATAATAATATATATATATATATATATATATATTATCCATTATTCATTATATTTGGGCTTAATATGTGATTTCTGATAAGCCCATAGGCTAAACTTCAAAAAGCCTACTGCTACTAGACGGGCTTATTGGCTGACCCACTGGCCTCACCCTTTAGCCCAAGCACAACCCATATAATCTTAGGCTCGAGCCGAACCCATCCATCATCAGGCTGGGGCCAAGCCATGGGCTTTATGCATGAGGATTAGTTTTAGCAAACGCTCAAAACAAATAATTTAAGGGAAATTCTACTTACGCCGCAATTTTATTTCTTTACATTTATTTTTTCTTATACTATTAAGAAATAATTGAAATTCTCATTACACCTTTTATAATATCAAAAGTAACCTTAAATTAAACCCTTTTCAAAATCCTTATAGATTTTTCTCATTGCACTTATTTCTTTTGAATTACTCAAGTATTATCTTACCAAACAAATTATATTTGTCCAGCTATCTGTTGTCACACGTTTACAGATTCACTTTTTTTTAAAACATTATTATTTTTTTTTCTAAATTTATGATGGGCATGTTTGGTTATACATCGCCAAATAATTTGGATTATTTCGATATCATGTTGTCGAACAAAGTAGATTTGTCCATCTATCTGTTGCCGTACGTTTACATATTCGCTTTCCTTAAAACATCAAGCATCCATAAAAATATAAAGTGTACAAAACATTTATAAAAACATTCGTAAAATTTGTAAATACAAATATTTTCAAATTTGTCAATACAAACATCTATAAAAGCACATTGAGATGCTATCAAAATCCATCTATGTTGATATTTTTGGTAGTTACTACATTAGGACTGACAAGCGTACGGAATTAATCAATATGGGTAGTATATGTTTTCTCCCATCCATTAACACATTTGATAAAAATGAATCTAATTACTTGCTTTCGAAAGTATTGGATGACCAAGAAGCAGAGAAATCTAACAAACCATTAACAATGCACTACTAGCCTTACTACAATAAATAGAAGCATAGTCCTCTTCAATTCAATTCAAAAAAAAAAAAAAAAATCAGAAAAATGAAATTGGAAATGTTTAGCATTAAGTTACCGGACATGTATTTTTTGTTCGGCAGTAGATTACTGAACAAATATTTTTTTGTTCGGTAATAGATTATCGAATATGAATTTTTTGTTTGATTCCGAACTATTTAATTTTGTTCAGTTCTAGTACATCGAACAAAAGTCGAATAGTTCTCTTCAAAAACGAAACAAAAGCATAAAAAATAAAGAAAAACACTCATAATTTCACTTTTTTGCTGGTCCTTCATCACCATTTATTCGTCCATTTTTTTTATGATTAAAACATTATGATTCTCACTTTTTGAAAGTAAATGTATAGTATAGAAGAAGAAATGAGAAAGAAAGAAAAGTAGGGATTGAAGTGTAATGGGTGTAAAAAGATAATCAAATCTATTTAATTTTTATCTTTTGTCAAGGTAATTTCACACATAGATAAAATTGGGAGAAAAAAATATATGTCAAATGGAAGGTGTAAAAAAAGTAAATATGTTGTGTAAGTAGAATTTCTCATAATTTAACTATTAAATTTTTTCAAATTATACAATTTTTCTCCTTCTATATCTATGAAATATGAAATTCAAAATAAAAAAATTTAACAATTTCGGAATTTTTTTTTACCGGAAAAAAAATCATATAAAAGTAAGGAACCTGAAAAGGTATAAGAAAAAAAAGAGAGATGAAGAGATAAAAGCAACAAAATGTATTGGTCTCATTATAAAAAATATTATTTAATTTAGATAACATTTACTTTTTTTTTTCTACTTGCTATACAAGTAATGGTAATTGTATTGTATTTATTTAATGCTATCTTAGCATATGCTCTCAAGGTACATGTTAATGAAAGTCATTATATATATTAAAAAAAATTTAAATTTCTCACCACTAGAGTAGAGAATCTTACATGTCTATTTATATATGTTATTGTCTATTTTTAACCTTTTATATCATTAGAAACTTGTCTATCACGGAATAATTATAAATATTTATATTTGTTTTAAATTTTTTTAATATATAAATTATGTTTTTTAAGATTTTTTTATAAAAATAATTTAACAATCTTATCACTAACCATAGTGTATAGGAGAAATTAAAAATGTTATTGCAGTAACTATGCACGGGCTATATCTATAATTATTTGTATGAGGGGGATTTTAAATGTTGATCAGGAATTTTGACCAAATCAATAATGTAGGCATGTAAAAAGACATGTAGATTGAAAAAAGTTCATAAATGCTGATAGGAGATTTTGACCAAATAAATGCAGAGTTTGTTTTTTCTTTTAATAAAAAATTCAGAAAATTCAAATTGGGATATTGAAACTCCCACAGGCCTTGGGGGTTAAAAATTTCTTTTTGCTTAATATATAGTATAGATTACTATTGTAATTTATATATATTTTTAACTTTTTATTAATATATATGTTGCCCTTAGAAACCTGGATGTGTCCCATGTTAAATCATATTACCACAACATGTAAGCAATCATTGCATTGAAATTTTTTACAATTCACCCCCTCTATGTTAGAAGCACGGATGCGTCCTTGTTTAGATAATAATGTGTAAACGACCATTGCATTGAAGTTTCACAATGGATTGTCTTAGCAATAGGTTTTAGAAGTAAAAATCACTAGACAGCTCTCATTTTTTAATTCTTGCCAGCCAGCACAAAAGCTTATCAAAATGTCAAAACCATACACAAGTCTTCCCACTGAACGACCAAAAAAAAAAAAAAAAAAAAAAATCCCATTTCAAACCCATAACCCCAAATGCTTCATTTTTCAATCTAAATTAACGATTGTCGCGAAAGTACCCAACTGGGTTACTCTCAAAGACATCCCTGTAAATATAGATCTCTCTTCCTGGTGCTTTCATCATTTTCCTTTTAGACCCTGATGATGATGATGAACCTAGCTTAGATATGCCCCAACCCACAAGAGCCAACCCTGCCACGACACTGACTGCTACCCCGACTGTCTTCATTGTCTGTATCATCCCTTGCTTCTCTTTCTTCTTCCTCTGAACCAACAAATCTTCTTCAGTTCCGCCATTGGAGGAGCTTTGACAACTTCCCATTATGCCCACTAGTTGTTTTAATTGCTTTATTTCTCTTTTGTTTGTGAGTGATTGAGAGAAGAAGGAAATTGATTTATTTATAAAGGGAATACACAGAGAAACAGAGAGTCACTCCTGAGTTAATTGGTTGGTTTCTCTTTTCTGGGTTGACGTGAAACATGAAATTATATTCTTGACGGTCCATCTTCTATGCTTAATTCATTCAAAAATGAGATGACGATCAATTTTCTATAAAATTGTGATGAGAATTGATTGTGTGATTACATAGATGATTACATTTTTTGTATCATATTTTGTTTATTATTTTTCTGTTTAACACTATATATTCAAAATAATTATTTCAACTTTTTGTTTTTTGGTTCCACAAGATAATAGTTAATATATTAGTAGTTAAATTACAGCACAGTTAAATTTCTCTCCATAAACTTGAATCTAAAACTTTGCTTACCTTGATACTTAAGTGTCCTCTCCATGACTATTTAGACAATTGTTCAGAGTCCATTTCCAACTTTGTTAGTCAAAATTGTGAAGACGCTGTAATGTGTAGGGATAGACGAACCTCGGGTTAGATTCGCACTATATAACAAGAGGATATCTTTCCAAATTTGGCCCAGCCCAATATCAGGCCTAATAAAGCCCAAAAAATTCAAATCTTAAGTCCACCAACTTATAAACAATTATTGTTTTTTTATAAAATTTTTCAAAGAATATTAAATTATTTAGATTTTTTTGTTTATTATTTGAATTTAGAATGCTAACCAAATTCAATGATAAAATAAATATAATTTTTAACAAATGCCATAATTTAAACTCTAGAAAGAATATATATATATATATATGTATATATTGTGTCTTTTATATTTTTTACTTTATTTTATAACTAAATAATATAAAATTATAATTCATATTTTATAAATTAACGAATTGGGCTGGACTAAACTAGAACCTTTTATTTTAAGCCCAGTCCAAATATTAAATTGATAAAAAAAATCTCAACTCAATCTGAATTTATGAACAAAATAATTTTTTTTCAAATTTTAAAATATTAATTGGACAACTATCTTTGCTACGAAAAGATGGATATGTAGATGAGCTACTCCAACATATTTGTCAGGAAGTATTACCCCTTAGCACGTAAAACATAGCTGTAGAGAATCCCATCGCACCTACATCGGGGCCAAAGCTTAGGCTCCCGCATGCTCCAGACGCTAAAGAGTATGTTTAACTCCAATAAGGGATTATGGAGACTCAAACTCATGCCTTGAGTAAGAGATTCGAAAGTTTTATCCACTGAACCAACCTCATGTTAGCAGATTGGATAGGTATCAAGACGATGTCCACCCCTATAAAAGGCTCTTATTATAGTACTGAAGTTTTCTTTGCATGTATTTAAAATTAACTAAGGGTTGGTTTGAAAAGAATTTTTTTAGTCCGAATTTTTTATTTTTTGGTTAATTTAGACTGACTAAATTAGTTTCGTTTTTGAATAATTTTTTGACCTTTTTTGATTTTTTTTAAATTTTTTTATGAGAGAAAAAATAAAATAATTATAATTTAAATATGACATTTTATTTTATAAACTTATTTAACACATTTTATATATTTTTTTAATCCCAACTTACGTCTACCTCACTTGCCAAAAGAAAGCTAAATGTCTGCACAAAAAACAAAATCTTTTTCTAATGCTAGGAGCCTTAATCTCTAGGTTATTTGACATGATGAATATAAGTGCATTTATTTAAATAAGTGTGCTTATTTGAGTCACACAAATTCTTTATTTTTCTATATATCTTTTTATAAAAAGTTAAAAAATATAATTATTTACCCATGCTTTGTCTTTCCTTTTTCCCTTCTCTTTGTCTATTTTCATGATGAATAACTCAAATGGCTACATCTTGGTGTTTAGAATATGTCTATTTAAACCAAACATAGATTTGATGCTATGCGCGACTCAAAATCTTGCACTGACTGCTAGCAATAGGGGATGCAAATCTCTTCATCAGCGGCACTGACAGAGGTGGCTTCACTCATACGCTGTTGGTGGTGCTTTTGGGTTTTGTTAATTTTTTTTTTACCCCTAATGCTTAACCCAATAAATTAGTAACAAAAATACTTTAGACCACTAATTAGTGGTGACTCTAATGGCCAACTGCCACATGTGTTTTGTGCCTTGTTTTTTTTTTTTCTTTTTTTTTTTCAATTGCCACCTCACTAGTGGTGATATTAGTGATGGTAAATTAGTAGTCTATAGTATTGCTCGATTAGTAATGCCTTTGTGAATGGTGATTGCTGATTTACAATATTTTTTGGTGTAATTGCGCGGTGACCGGAACAAGACTGTGATGAGTTTTTATTTTTATTTATTTTTATTTTTTTAAGCTGATGCTGTATTAAGTTTTAACTAAGATTTTTTAAATTTTCAAGATTCATTAAATTTTAATAGTCGAAATTATCTTTTAAATAATGATTGTTCATCATTTATGATTACCTATAAGGGAACATGATGATTTGACATTTATTTTGATTTTTAAAACTTTAAAACATTAACTTTCAAATTAAAAAATATATATATGCCAAAAAAAAAAAAAACCTAATGTGTTTTCTTAAAAAAATTGAATTATTTTTTATGCAAAACTAAAAAATTTATGTCTATAAAGGAACATTGATGTGCAAAATTGGAAAAAAAAAAAAAAAAACTTAAAAATGGTTAAAACTAATAATATTCTCGATTTTATTATACAGTTGAATCAAATAAATAAGTGAAAAATGTTTAGGGGTGGTTTGGGATGATTTAAATAAATGTACTTTTTGACTTTTTATGAAATATAAGTTGGGTATGGGTTAGGTTTAAAGTAATGTGGTAGAAAAATGATATGACTTAAATAAGATAATGTGACTTAAATAGGATAGTGACTTTTTGACTTTTTTAAATTATGACAAACAAGACCTTAATCTCATGCTCTATTTTTTTCATCAGTTAATGAAACAATTATCTAGAACATTACTATAAAAAATTAATAATATTCTTAATTTTAAAAATTTAGAAAAATTGATAATATTTTCAATTTTACTAAATAAGACTTATTGGTTCAAATAATTTTAGATAGGTCCTGAGCTATTGTAACATTTATAAATGGGACTTTTAAGTAATTAGGCTTTTTATTTTTTATTTTTTTAATTTTTTTAAACCGCTTGTGATGGGGGAGATGTTGAGGAATTACATCTCAGTATATTTAAAAGTAATAAAAAAAGGATAGAAATTAAAAATTTATTAAAAAATTTTACCGTTTTGTGGTACACTACAAAAAAAATTGTTTTTTGCGACGGCAAAACGCCGTCGCAAATACTCCAAACACCGTCGCTAATAGTTTTTTGCGACGGTAAATAGTTTTTTCCGACGGCAAGTGGGGGGTCGCAAGAGAGGGGGTTGCAAAAGGGCTTTAGCGACGGCAAGAGCCGTCGCAATTGTTTTTGCGACGGTAAAAATTTTTTTTGTGACGGCAAAATTCTGTCGCCAAAAAAACTACGAAAATCTGTTTTTTTTGCGACGGTAGAGTCTTGCCGTCACTAAAGGAGTTTTGTCGACTGCCAAATCCCGTCGGTAAAAGTATCGTCGCTAATGACGATTGGCGACGGCAACCTAAGCCGTCGCTAAAGGTCTTATTCTCAGTTTAATTCCTACCTTTTGCGACAGTATTTGAGCCGTCGCAAAAAGCTTGATACCATTTTCTTTTGCGACGGGGGAGCTCCGCCGTCTCAAAAAAAAATTTTAAAAAAAAAATCCCTGTACAAAAATAATTAAAAATATAAAAAAAACCTGTATTAAATGAAAAATAATTAAAAAAAATCTAAAAATTACATAATAATATAAATACATACATAAACAAAAGATGGCACATGATGAAATTCATAATGTTGTTCCATTCATAACAATACATAAATAAAAATTATACCACTACATAATGTCGCATAATACATACATAATATTGTTCACAAATTTAAATAACATAAATCAAAATCAAAACCAAAAGTTTTCGTCTTGCTTCCTTCGTGGGTTAAAAAAATAAAAGCTGGTTATAATCTTTATACGCCCGCATTCCACAAGAAGCAAACTGCTACTAAGGAAATATCTGAAAAAAACAAAATAAAAATAATTAATAACAATATAATGGTGTTAATATTTTAATTACAGAAAATATAAAAAAATTAACTACTATATAATTACAAAGATAGTTTAGTAAATAATTTTGACTAGACCGAAATCCGACTCTAACTCCCAAACCGGGAACCCGATTCGAGCCCCGTCTTCTCCCACAAGTCTCTCGTGCCTAGGCGGTCGTGTGTGCCAAGTTTCGTGCCAAACCGACGCCGTTTGGTGATTTTGGGGCGTTAACACCTCGAGTTCAAGTTTCTTAAGAAACTAGTTTGCCTAAAGTGAAATCCGGCTATAACTCCAAAACCGGGAACCCGATTCGAGCCCCGTCTTCTCCCACAAGTCTCTCGTGCCTAGGCGGTCGTGTGTGCCAGGTTTCGTGCCAAACCGACGCCGTTTGGTGATTTTGGGGCGTTAACACCTCAATTTCAAGTTTCTTAAGAAACTAGTTTGCCTAAAGTGAAATCCGGCTATAACTCCAAAACCGGGAACCCGATTCGAGCCCCGTCTTCTCCCACATGTCTCTTGTGCCTAGGCGGTCGTGTGTGCCAAGTTTCGTGTCAAACCGACGCCGTTTGGTGATTTTGGGGCGTTAACACCTCGATTTCAAGTTTCTTAAGAAACTAGTTTGCCTAAAGTGAAATTCGGCTATAACTCCAAAACCGGGAACCCGATTCGAGCCCCGTCTTCTCCCACAAGTCTCTCGTGCCTAGGTGGTCGTGTGTGCCAAGTTTCGTGCCAAACTGACGCCGTTTGGTGATTTTGGGGCGTTAACTCCTCGAGTTCAAGTTTCTTAAGAAACTAGTTTGCCTAAAGTGAAATCCGGTTATAACTCCGAAACCGAGAACCCGATTCGAGCCCCGTCTTCTCCCACAAGTCTCTCGTAACTAGGCGGTTGTGTGTGCCAAGTTTCGTGCCAAACCGACGCCGTTTGGTGATTTTGGGGCGTTAACACTTCGAGTTCAAGTTTCTTAAGAAACTAGTTTGCCTAAAGTGAAATCCGGCTATAACTCCAAAACCGGGAACCCGATTCGAGCCCCGTCTTCTCCCACAAGCCTCTCGTGCCTAGGCGGTCGTGTGTGCCAAGTTTCGTGCCAAACCGACGCCGTTTGGTGATTTTGGGGCGTTAACACCTCGAGTTCAAGTTTCTTAAGAAACTAGTTTGCCTAAAGTGAAATCCGGCTATAACTCCAAAACTGGGAACCCGATTCGAGCCCCGTCTTCTCCCACAAGTCTCTCGTGCCTAGGCGGTCGTGTGTGCCAAGTTTCGTGCCAAACCGACGCCGTTTGGTGATTTTGGGGCGTTAACACCTCGATTTCAAGTTTCTTAAGAAACTAGTTTGCCTAAAGTGAAATTCGGCTATAACTCCAAAACCGGGAACCCGATTCGAGCCCCGTCTTCTCCCACAAGTCTCTCGTGCCTAGGCGGTCGTGTGTGCCAAGTTTCGTGCGAAACCGACGCCGTTTGATGATTTTGGGGTGTTAACACCTCGAGTTCAAGTTTCTTAAGAAACTAGTTTGCCTAAAGTGAAATCCGGCTCTAACTCCCAAACCGGGAACCCGATTCGAGCCCCATCTTCTCCCACAAGTCTCTCGTGCCTAGGCAGTCGTGTGTGCCAAGTTTCGTGCCAAACCGTCTCATCTTTTCCCACAAGTCTCTTAACTTACAATGTAAAGAATGCAAAGATACATTTTAGCTTAGAATGCAAAGATACATTTTATACCTGATCTTCTGGTGGTGGTGTATATGGATTCTCATCTTCTGCAGATTCCCTAAATGCCCGGTGGCCACTCGATGCATCAGGAACCTATGATAGTCAATGCATAATGTGTTAATCATATTCGAATTTTATACATAATCTTGTGTGAAAATTGAACTATCAAACAATTTAATTTATATCGAACCTGTCTGTTGGGATCCACACTCGCCCCCTGTGACACAAACGCCATCATCTCAGCTCTCATCTGCTGTAAATGTGTAGAGAACTCTGCTCGCAGCTCCTCCTTCAACTCATCCCTTAGCTCTGCACGAACCTGCTGCGTGATCTGCTCAATAGTCGATGGTTGGGGTGTTGACTGTGATGGCCCAGCACCATCTTTATACACCGCTCTCCGAGGCACAATTCTCCCGTATGTGCGACAATATCCATGTCCGTCATGACCTATCAACTCATGGAAAATGGCATTCCTAGCCTCCAAAGTCCGACCATCCTCAGGTAGCATAGAGAGTTGACGATTAAACTCATCCTGTATTGAATAAGACATACAAGTATATGCCAAATTAAGATGGTTGACACACATAAAATAAACTTCAAATACAATCAAAGGTGTTTGGAAACTACCAAGGTCTGGATAACCTCTGGGTCATCTTCTTTACGTGTCATAAGCCAAACATTCATCTTATCAGTAGACTCCCCCTTATTGGTCATCTACATTTTTTTAGAAATATGAAAATTAGAATCCAAATAATTTGCAAATATTCAATGTTTATTTATATACAAAAATAAAACAATAAAATGTAAACCTCATGTCGTATCTGAGAGAAACTAGTACGCCCTGTGGTATGAGCTATGCCGTGAGCTCGCCGATTTTTAGCATTCCTACTTGCAATTTTCTATAATAGGTTCAACAAATGTAAGTATGTAAATATGATTTGTATGTTTACATATCATAAATATAACTTATTTGTATACCTCAGCATCAGAAGTACGCCAATACTCCACAAGTTTTTCCCACTGGCTTGGCACAATGTGCAAAGGAACATCATCCTTCAGATTAGGATCAGAACTTCTAGGCTTGAAATACTTAACCTTAATCTTGTTCTCATGATCCTTCCATATGCTGTTGCAGTTTTTCATGCAGATTGGCTTATACTCCTCTGGACATATATTCAAATTGTCCTATAAAACACAATTTCAAAGTGTAAATAATAACAACACAATTTTGGAATTCGAATTTGTCGTCAAAAATATACTTTTACCTTCACATCCTTCCAGATAGCATCAACAATATCATCAGGCACATTGTTCCAGTCAAGAAAAGTAAGAGGAACAATGTTACCATTCCGCACAATGATGCCAAGTTGAGTAGTTCACTTAGCGACGTTATCCCCTATTGGGCAGTAATTTTCATCAAATTGTATGTCCATCTTTTTACCAGTACCCCACTCTTTAATGCCCTTGGCACATCCTCTACCACGCCTAGTCGAGATTGATGAAGAACTAACATGACCTGCGAGATACAAAAACAATAAACAATATGCAACGGTAATAAACAAATGCAAATTTAAATTATGTGAATACAAATCGAATTCTTATACCTGATGTAGGCTGTGAAGAAGACGAAGGGTCTGCAAAATACAATGAGAATAAACAAGTTATATATAATGAGCATAAATAAATGTATGTTTAAATAATTTTCATACAAATCAAAGCAAATTTATATACCTGCGGATAGCTCATAAGCTGATGACTCTAGTCGGGATGCTAGCTGCTGTGGTGCCACTGATGGTGGTCGATGCGGTGGTACTAATGGCCCCTCAGATGGTGGTGGCACTAATGGCCCCTCCGATGGTGGCCGATGTGATGCGTCCTCTGATGGTGGTGCTACTGATGTCCTGTTATGTAGCACATCAGACATCATGCGCCGGGGATGATCAGGCTTCCTCTTCCTTCCCATAATAATCTGCAAGCAATATAACATTAATTGACATTAGAAACATAGACAATGGGTTGTCATCAACTATAATATGACATTAATTGAACTAATACAATTACAAAGACAAAGTAAATTAAGAAATTGATGATTAACTACAACCTTTGCCTTAATTGAATTACTAATGTTGATTAAATATCAGCCTATTTGAACATCAACTGTTTCCCCTTCTGCGGCTTCCCTCACCCAACCAACTTCTTCATCACGAAGCATTATATTTTCTTCCAATTGTTGGCTTATGTATGGCTCGATTTGTGGATCAGTCGAACTCATATCAAATAAACCTCTTTGAGACATCTTCACCACGACTTGCCAGTCTGGTTGTAACGGGTCTGCAACATACCAAACTTGCTCTGCTTGGGACGCCAAGATGAAAGGTTCATTGGTAATTCGATCATCTCGGTACAACAAATGATTGAAGTTTACCAACGTGAAATTGAAGACATCTTCTTTTTTTCCGTGAATATTGTCAATCCAATCACACTTAAACAACACATGTTTCTTCTCATTGGAATATCGAAGCTTAACAATATCTGTCAATTGTCCATAATAGTACACAGACCCCACACGAGGATTCTTGTCTTTTCAACTAGCATAACTTATGGTATCTGCCTTCGAAGCTACACCACAATTTTGTGTGGCTCGACGATCATCCATGGCCTTTACTCGATACCGAAACCCATTCAGTATATACCCGTTGAACCTCCTTGCCAGGTTATGAGGACCATTTGCCAATAGAATAATCTCTTCAGAAAATATGACATCAGTAGTCCTTCGCAAAGTTTGGACCTATTTAACACGAAAATGTAAAATTTAAATGTAGTTCGACTTAAGTAACTAGAATCTATAGAGTTAAATACATACATGTTCCTTGAACCAAATGTGAAAAGTTTCAAAATGTTCACGCCGAAGCTGATGATCGTTGACACGAGGCATTTTGAGCTGAAGTACTTCAAGGTGTTTGCTGTGTAGATTGAGATTTTAGCAATACAAAAAATTTTGTTGAAAATTCAATAAAACATAATAACATATTGAGTGAGTGACTTAACCTACTTTATGAATGGTTGAACCGCGCTTGTATTGAATAAGATGTACCGATGAGCTTGTACCCAAGAAGTATTATCAAGATAAAAGCTTGTGTTTTCACCAATAGCATGACCCAAATTATCAGCACCACTATAGTTTCTCACGGGTCGACTAGATTTGGTTTCCACATCATTAAGATATTGTGCACAAAAATTCATGCATTCTTCCATAAGATATCCTTTAGCAATTGATCCTTCAGGATGAGCTCTATTACGCACGTATTACTTCAAAGTAAGAAGATACCTCTCAATTGGATACATCCATCGAAACTGAATCGCTCCACCCAATAAGGCTTCATCAGCTAGATGTATAGGCAAGTGCTTCATTATATCAAAAAAACTCGGAGGAAATATTTTCTCTAGATGACAAAGTGTTAGAGCGATACGATCTTGAATATATTGCAAATCCGTCACACGATTCACTTTCGAACACAATTGTCTAAAGAAATTGCTCAATTCAATCAAGGGTTCAATTACATTCTTTGGTAACGATCTTCGAATAGCCAATGGAATAAGTTGTTGCATCAGAATATGACTATCGTGGCTCTTAAGACCCCCAATACTTCTATCATGTGAGCGCACACGACGTGATATATTGGATGAATACCCGTCGGGAACTCTTACTTCCTTCAACACTTTCAAGAACAAATCTTTTTCATCCTTGGTCATCGTGAATTGTGCTGGTGGTAAATAGGCTTTATTCGACCCTCTTAACTGCAAATGTAGGGGTTTTCTAATATTCATATCTTGTAAATCACGCCGAGCATTAACACCATCCTTCGATTTTCCTGCAACCCCTAATATTGTCCACAACACATTATCACAAACATTCTTCTCTATATGCATCACATCGAGGTTGTGTCTTATTAGATTGTGCTCCCAATATGGCAATTCATAAAAGATACTCTTTTTCTTCCAACTATGGGTGCGATGTCCAACTTTCTCCTTCTCTACCTGTCTCCTATTCAGATTCTAATTGTAGCAACATCTCAGTTCCAGACAACAATTTTGGTTTGAGTCTGACTTCCTGACTACCATCAAATGATACTTTATCCTTCCGGAATTTATGGCCAGTAGGTAAAAATCTACGATGACCCAAGTATGATTGTTTCCTACTATGCTTCAACCAACATGATGTAGTTTCCGTATTGCAACAAGGACATGCATATTCGCCTTTAGTGCTCCATCCTGACAAGTTTGCGTATGCAGGAAAATCACTAATTGTCCACAGTAAAGCTACATGCATTTGAAACATTTGATTTGTTGATGCATCAAATGTTGACACACCCTCATTCCATAGTTCGTTCAACTCCTCAATCAACGGTTGCATATACACATCAATCTTGTCACCAGGTCCTTTCGGGCCGTCAATAAGCACGGATAAAATTAGAAATGGTTGCTTCATGCACATCCATGACGGCAAGTTGTATGGAATGAGCACAACAGGCCAAGTGCTATGAACTATATTCATCGTCCTGAATGGGTTAAAACCATCAGATGCTAAGCCAAGCCTTACACTTCGGCAATCATTACTAAAGTCAATATTCCGACGGTCAAAATATTTCCATGCAAGGGAGTCAGCAGGATGCCTGAAGACACCATCATCAGTTCGTTTCTCTGCATGCCATCTCATGAACTTGGCCGTCTTGGATGACATAAACAACCTCTGCAACCTTGGCTTTAAAGGAAAATACCTCATCTGTTTTGCAGCTGTTTGTTTGCCACCTTTGTTAGGGCCATTTGAACCACCATCACCATTTGATTTCCATCTAGAACTGTTGCATATGACACATTTATCAAGATTGGCGTCCTCGTTTCGAAACAACATGCAACTGTTGGGACATGAATCCCACGTCTCATACGTAAAGCCCAAATCTGTTGTGACCTTTTGAGCTTTATAATATGAGTCCGGGAGTTTTACACCCAACGGGAACGCCTCATTCAATAACTCAAGCAACATGTCAACATACTTGTCTGTCCACTGATTAAGCACCTCAAATGTAGAAGTCGAACAATGAATGACAAAGATGTGAACTTCTGACAACCCGGATACAATTCACTTTGTGCATCTTGAAGAAGTTTGAAATACTTTGCAGTCTCTGCATTTGGACCGAGCTGGGGTTCAGATGCATGGGGATCAGGCCCCTGTGGGTCATCACCCTCAACACTTGTACCGGCATGTGGATTTCCCATAGCCCCTTGTATCATTCCAATCATATCATCCCCAATGTCTAAATTAGCTAATGTTTCATTCTCTCGATTTCCATGTACAGATACGTAAGATTCCCCATGATTAATCCAATGTTTGTATTTTTTAAAAAAACCATTCAAAATCAAATGCTCCCGTACACCCTCTCGTACAAAATAGTATCGATTCTCACACTTCCTACACGGACAACTGATCATCGAACCTTCAACCCTATTGGTGTAGGCAAACACAAGGAATTCATCAATCCCATTAATGTATTCGCTCGACATCCTATTTGGAAAATCAATCAAACTCTTATCCATCATCTGTACACATCCACAAAAATATCTCATCAAAGTAACTCTAAATATAATACCTACGTATTACACCCTCATCTATCAAAACAAGTAGTACACTTCCATTCCATAGAAATGAATATAGCTATCCATTCCAAAGCTCCAAAAGAAAAGTAAATTGAGTAAAAGGATAACGAGGAAAGGGGACTTTACTGAAGAGAGTGGGAAAGGAATGAGAATAAAGCAAGAGAATCCTTTCAAAAGAGGCAAAACAAGACACAAAAATAATAAAATAAAGAGTAAGCATTGGATGTGCATGCATGAGAGAGAGGGACTTAATAAATAAAAAAAAAGAATCCGCCTGAATGACCTCAACTGTGCAGTCATGAATAAAGGTGAGGCAGAAACCTCCCCACAAAAAAACACAAAATAAGCTATACTTAGCACAAAAATACAATTAAATTTATAAAATAATTTTAAGAACATAAACATGTATTAAATTTTGTTTTGTTTTTGTTTGTATTTATTTATTATTATTTTTAATCAATTAAATAGTAGATGAACTGGAGCCTAAATGTATCATTAAGAAAAGTCGACGTAATTACTTAAAAAATGCAGAATTAATTATATATATATTTTTTCAAATCTTAGATAAGATTACTAATACTTAAATCATTGGTTGAACTCAAATGTAATAATTCTTAAATTATGGAGTTCTGAAGATTAGAACATATATTCTAAAAGCCTGGTCAATTGTTTCTAGATCTCCTACCTCATCATTGACCACCTCTCCAATTCAAGTAAAACCTTTTGTTTTAGAGGCTGCACTTGTTAATTGCTAATCTAGTTCAACAATCAAATTCAAATGTCCACTTTGGAATTTTTCTTATTTGATTGAGATTGTGATGGTGCATTATTTTATTTATCTATTTGTTCAAAACTTAATTATGGACATATATCATGTATGTCATATTACATGTTTAACATGAATGTGTATATTATAATCATATAAAAATTTAAAAGAATGATATAACATTATAATTGACGCCTAATATCTCTTTGTAATAATAAATCATTACATCAAGAGATTTATTATGTCAATTATTAAATGATAATGTTACATATTGTGATATAATAATACTGTACATTTTTTATTGTGTTGTTTATTTCTTTCTCATTATGAAACTCTCTCATAAGTTAATTTGTTGGCTTATATATGTTAATTATTGGGTAAATTACACCATTAATCCTCTTAGTTTGAACAATTTGAATCTCATAAATGTTGTTCGTTTGTTATGCGTGGTTAACATTTTGGATGGAAAAAAATTAAGTGCAAAATTAGAGGAATTAAGGTAGAATTCAAAAGCAATTATAGAAACCGACTGTAATTTATTTTTATGGCAGTGATCCTTGTAGTTTTTATTTATTTATTTATTTATTTTTAGTTCCTTTAGTTTCACACGTGATCTTTTTTTTTGTTTCAAAATTCTAACAATAAAGTAACATAATGACCACATTGCAATAAAATTGATAGAGTATGTTTAAATTATTCAAATTGAAATTATGAAAATTAAAATGAAATTTTGCTCAAACTAAAAGAAACACTGTAATTTGCCCTTAATTGTTCTAGATGAGAAGACATGACTAGGCAACTCATGAGGCGGATCAAACGAATTCTCCATAGTAAATTCCTTGGGGGTCTGGTTCATGGTACAGAATGAATCAGTCCAATCTGGTCTCATGAATTTATTTTGATTTCTACATTAATATGGCCCAATGTGTTTTAATGACTCGATCTTTTTGAAGGTATAGGTGCGTAGATCATTTATAATAAAAATTAGATTAATTTGATAATTATAACAATATAATTTCATCGTATTTATGTTTTAAAAAAGAATATTATTTTGAAAATAAATTGTTCATTATTAAAAAAATAAATACAACAAAATTATTTTATTATAATTATCAGATCAATATATCTTCCCACAGATAAACTTATAAAATAAACATATTATTTTATTAAAGTACGACTTATGATAAAGTTAGGAGTTTAGAATGAATCGAGTCTATATAAAGATAGGAGATAAGCCAAGTCTATTATTTTACTTTTAAAAAAAGAGTAATATTATGTATAAATGAATTTTTTATCGGATTTCCTAATATTACACACGAATGTATTACATGTGCCATCTAAAATTATTTGTATATAATATATTAGTTTTGAAAATGCTAAAGTGTAAGGTCATTGTGGAGAAGAAAAAGTTTACCCATACTTGCAACTTCAGGAATATCCCAAACGGCAAAACACAAATACTAGAGACTCTGAATAAACTACCAAATAATATTCACATGAGTCTGAAATTTTTGAAACTTTTTTTTTGAAGTTCCTAGCATTGCTCAAGGAAAAATCCACGGTATCATAAAAACAAGCCAAATTTGATTGCAGATTCCAAAAGCCATAACTAGTTAGGTACATGCATCAACATTAAATAGGACAACAAACCAACTTAACTCTATATATATAATTATTCATATGGTAAATATTCTTAATGATTGAAAAAAAAAAAAAGAAAAAAAGAAGAAGAAGAAGAAAAGATATGAAACAGGTAATACATACATACATATATATATGCAACAGGTAATACATACATATATATATATATATATATACAGAGAGAGAGAGAGAGAGAGCATACCTGAGTAGCTGTCGTCGTCGAAGCACCACCGCTAGCCCTTCGCCGTTCGTCGCCCGTCGCTGGTTTGGGGATTTTGGGGGAAAATTGAGCGGCAAGATGAAAGAATTTCTATCGGACACCGCTAGGGATTTTAGGGATTTTGTGCTTCAAATCAATTTTAGGGATTTTGCGATGGAACCGAGCGGCAAGATGAGACGGAAGAGGGGGGAAAATTGTTTTTTACTTTTTGCGACGGGAAGGTTTACACCGTCGCAAATGATACAAAACAATTAATAAACGACGCCGTTTTAATAATCCTTTTTTTGCGACGGACATTTGCCGTCGCAAATGGTCGAGTATTTGCGACATCAAAATTTTGCCGTCTCAAACATTTTTTTTTCCCGACGGTTCAACACTTGCCGTCGCTAATAGTTCCTCATTTTAATACTCGCCCGTGCAGTTTATTACCGACGGTTAAACGCCGTCGCTAAAACTATTTTTTGCGACGGTTTATTTTGCCGTCGCAAAAGACCATTTTTTGCGACGGGGATCGCGCCGTCGCTAATACTTCCGTCTTTTTTGCCCTCTTTTCTTGTAGTGGTACTACAATAATGTTGTCCAATTCAGATTGAGGGGTTTGCGGCACAAATTCCGTATTGTTGTCATTAGATCTTGGCATTACATAATGAAAAAGGATTAGAAGCACTAATGCTGTGTTTGGTTGGAGGATTTGGAGAGGGATTTGGAAAGGGAAATGGAAAAGGTAGGTGAAATGTGAATAAATCATGTCTATATTTCACATAGTTTCACACATCTTTTCCCTTTCCCTTTCCAAATCCCTCCCTAAATCCCTCAACCAAACACACCATAAATTAAGAGATCTAATAGCTCTAATTGGTGTGTGAATACTATATGATGTGATGTTTTGGCCTTGGTTTCTTTTTTTCTGTTTTCTTTTTTGATTTTCCACATCATTAGTGCTCTTTTAGAGCTCCCAAATTAGAAGGATGTATCATTACTATTTTTTCCAAACTAGATAAGTTGCTTTTTCATCAATGGATTTTCATCCCCTCCATTAAGCTTAATAAGCAAATATATTTTCCAGGCAGTCCTTGGTAGATTGGATTTCAATCCATTCTGTTCCTGTATATGATCAAATATTATATTCATCCTATAGAATATATATATATATATATATATATATATATATATAATTGTGTGTATGAATATCAAATATTAAGTGCCATGAAACATTTAAAATGACGAGAAGAAGATGGTGATTTGAAATATTTAAAATGATGAGAAAAACTATAAATATATATCTATTCTATTTCCACGTGTGATCAATTTCACTTCATAACCACCAAAGGTTTAATGTAGTGCAATAGTGTGGAGAGAACCATATTATCATAGTGTAGACGGAACATTCATAGTGCAGATTTGGGCAAGGGTTGAGTGGAAATTCAATTAAGTGAAATAACATTGTAATGAATGTAAAAAAATTTAAGGAATGAATATTAATATTTTAATGAATGTATGTTGTTCCATTTAGTCCTAAGGTGTGTTTATTTGGACAGACTGGATAAGAGGGATTGTAATCTATTGAACTGTTAGTCCAATACATTGTTTCCGGACTATTTGGTTGGACTGGATTTGTATCCTATGTTTGTTTAGTCATATGTTTTGATTGGACTATTTTTAGTAAATTTAATGTTTGATTGGACGGATTGAATAAGGATAAATGTTTAAAAGACTATTTTACCTTTGTAATTTATAATTTTTATTTAATATATAATTTTAAATTTGTAATCTATAATTTATAATTTAACAACACTAAAAAATTTTAATTTATGAGGCCATAATTTTTAATTTATTATTTTCAATTAAATTAAATTTATAATTTATATTTTTTATTTAATATATAATTTTAAATTAACAACACTAAAAAAATAATTTTATTTAATATTTAAATTTAATTTTTTAACAACACTAAAAAAATTTAAGAGATGAAAGGCTAAATTGGAGATAAAAGCAACAAAATGTATTGGTCTCATTATAAAAAATATTATTTAATTTAGATAACATTTACTTTTTTTCTACTTGCTATGCAAGTAATGGTAGTTGTATTGTGTCTATTTAATGCCACATGAACATATGCTCCATGTTAATACTATTCAAAAAAAAAAAAAAAAGAAAAGGTTCATGTTAGTAAAAGTCATTATATATATTAAAAAAAAAATTAAGTTCTCACCTAGCAATGGACGCTGGCTACTTGTGGAGAGCCAAAACGAGAATGGGTAAAATGCCTCACCATTTTCCTCATGCGTTGGAGCCCTAGAAATGGAACTTCAATCGGCAAAATGCCTAATTCTCTCCATTTGCCTCCTGCGTTGGAGATGCTCTTATATATGTTATTTTGTCTATTTTTAATCTTTTATATCATTAGAAATTAATATTGTAATTTATATATATTTTAAATTTTTTATTAATATATATGTTTGCCCTTAGAAACCTGGATGTGTCCCTTTTTAAATAATAATACATGTAAACAATCATTATTGAAGTTTTTTACAATTCAACCCCTCTACGTTAGAACCATGGATGCGCCCTTGTTTAGATAATAATATGTGTAAACGATCATTGCATTGAAGTTTCACAGTGGATTGTCTTAGCAAATAGGTTTTAGAAGCAAAAATCACTAGACAACTTTCATTTTTTTATTCTTGCCAGCCAGCACAAAAGCTTATCAAAATATCAAAACCATACACTAGTCTTCCCACTGGACAAAAAAAATAAAAAAAATAAATAACATTTCAAACTCATAACCCCAAATGCTTCATTTTTCAATCTAAATTAACGATTGTCGCGAAAGTACCCAGCTGGGTTACTCTCAAAGACATCCCTGTAAATATAGATCTCTCTTTCTGGTGCTTTCATCATTTTCGTTTTAGACCCTGAAGATTCTGATGATGATGATGATGATGAACCTAGCTTAGATATGCCCCAACCCACAAGAGCCAACCCTGCCACAACATCGACTGCTACCCCGACTCTCTTCATTGTCTGTATCATCTCTTGCTTCTCTTTCTTCTTCCTCTTGTTAGTAGTATATTATTATAGATTTATCTTATCTATTTGTACTATATCTCTCTCTCTATCCCTATCTCCTTCTAGTCTTATCTCTATCTTTTTCTGTACCTATCTAGGTTTCCTTTCTGCCTATATATACAGGCTTCTCCTATTGTATTATTCATTCAATTCAATATAGAGTTTCTTCTTTCTCTTCTCTCACTACTTTCATAACATGGTATCAGAGCTTAGGAATCTCTTCTAGCCTTTTTTTTTTCCTCACATTTTTTTGGCAGATTTTTTCTGTCCCTTGTTTGTTTCTGCTGGCTTGTACGTATCTAGTTCCTCCGTATTTCCACGTTTGGACTATACTAACCTCTTCGTCTCTTCAAGACGAAGCCAACGCCACCTGACTCGCCTCCATAGGAACTTCCATGTGCCATCACGCGCTTCCAAACGAGTGGCACGTCAGTAAACCTCGTTCCCACTCTCACCACGCTACGCACGCGTCGTCTCAGCCGGCCTCTGTCGGCTTCAGCCCCTCTGCTTCCGCTTCAACCGATTCGCTATCGGCTCGCCATCGACTTCTGCCTCAGCCGACTCACCTTCGGCTTCCATCCCGGCCGATTCACCATTAGCTTTCGCCTGGCTTCTCTTAGTTGCGTCCTACTTTCGTCTGGCTTGCCCAGCCGTTTGCTTTCTTTCTCAGCTACTGACATCAGCTCTCCTCAGCCACTGATGTTAGCCCTAATCAGCCATTGCCTGGCTGCTGACATCATCCAGCCACAGGGCTGACATCAGCCCTACTTGTCCCTAAGGTTTTCCAGCCTTCTGAATCTATTGGTGACCTCCGTTTTGGCAATTATGGATCGTACAGAGAACATCTAATTTATTTCTGTTGTCCTTGATGGGTCCAATTTTGTTAGTTGGGCTCAAGCTCTCTCTGGTTTCATCAAAGGCAAACGCCTTTGGCGGATCATTACTAGTGCTCTTCCCAAACCTAACCAGAAAGATGATGAGACAGACTCTGCATTCGATGATCGTCTTGACGAATGGGAAAGTAAGAATTATCAAATTATCACATGGTTCCGGGCTACCTTAGTTCCCTCCATCCACCTTTAATTTGGACACTTTCAGGATGATGACTCCCTTACCTCTCCTGCCAAAGCAATTTGGGATTTCTTGAAGGAACGTTATCAGACCACTAGACATGTTCATCACTATCAATTGTTACAGACTCTTCATCACATGCGCCAGGCACCCGGCCAGTCTCTCAATGACTTCCTCTCCCAAATGTCGCCTGTTTGGGACCAGCTCGCTCTTTCTGAACCTCCATGGGCTCATTCTGATGATGCACAACTATTTATTACTTATCGGAATCATCAGCGACTATTACAGTTTCTTATGGCTCTTCATAGCACTTTTGAGCCCGTGCGTGCTTCTTTGCTCCATTGTTTGCCCTTGGTCACTTTAGAGCAAGCCATTACTGAGCTCCTATCAGAGGAGACTCGTTTTGGGAGTCTCAGATCTCAAGACATGGATTCTGTTCTTGCGACGCTGTTTTCTCAGAGTTCCTCATCTTCACAGCCAATCATATGCAGTTATTGTCGCAACCAAGGCCTGCTAGCCAATCATTCTCTTATTCACTGCTAGGTTCGCGACTGCTTGACTTCTCACAAGACTGCTCCGGGCCATCTCCAAAGCAATTGTCCTCGAGCTCCCTCCACTACTTCATCTAAGAAGGGGGCTTCTTGTTCTAGGTCTCAGTCCAAATATGGCCACGGTTCTCGCTCTGCTGCTGTTGCCTCTGAGGGTTCTTCTACTCTCTCATTCTTTATGGATGATGTTGAGTACATTATCCACCAGGTGCTCAACAAATCTAGTACTCCTCCCTCTACTGCTCTTTCAGTAACCTCAGGTAACTCTTCCTGGTAGTTTGATTTTGCATGCTGTAATCACATGACTTCTGACTCCACTCTCTTTTCTTCTTTGTCATCATCCTCTTCTGCTCCTACTATACACACTGCTGATGGTTCTCATATGCCTGTTAGTAATATTGGCCAAATCTCTACTTCCACTGTATCTCTTTCTGATGCTTACCATATTCTTTCTCTTAAAATGAACCTTATCTCTGTTGGTCAGTTATGTGAACTTGGTCTCACTATTACCTTCTTTGCTAATGGTTGTTTGGTGCAGGACCCTCAGACGAGACAGATCCTTGGGATAGGCCATAAGCATGGACGTCTGTTCGAGCTTATCCATCTTCGCAGTCTGCACAAATCATCTACTGTTGCTGCTGCATCTACTATGTCTTCTTTTCATCTTTGGCATTGTTGCTTAGGACATGTCGCTTTTAGTCATTTGAAAAATTTAGTTTCTAGTGGTCAGTTAGGTCGTGTCCGTCTTGAAGATGTCGATTGTTTATCTTGTCAAATTGCTAAACAACCTGCCTTACCTTTTAATAACAGTAAATCTATTTTTACTGCTCTTTTTGATCTTGTGCATTCAGATATTTGGGGACCTTCCCCCACATCTATCATGGGGGGAGGGGGGTCCAAATATTTTGTGATTTTTGTTGATGATTTTTCTCGATATACTTAGCTTTTCTTCTAAAAAATCGCTCTGAACTTAAACAGATTTACTATGATTTCTCTGCTATAGTCCGCACTCAGTTTTCTCGTACTATTAAGCTTTTTTGTTTTGATAATGCTAAAGAGTACTTGGATTCTGATTTTCTTTCTTTTCTTCGGGCTCATGGTACTCTCTCTCATCGATCTTGTGCAGGCACTTCCTAACAAAATGGACGAGCCGAAAGAAAGCACCGTCATATTCTAAACACTACTCGTGCTCTTCTCCTCTTTTCTTCTTGTCCTAAAAACTTTTGGGGGGAAGCTTCCCTCACTGCCATCCACACCATTAATCGAGTCCCTACCCCTGTAATAGCTAACACTTCTCCTTACGAGCACTTGTATGGTTGTCCTCCTGATTATACCACTCTTAAAGTTTTTGGTTTTGCTTGTTTTGTTCTCCTTCATCCTCATGAACACACTAAACTAGAATCTCGTTCTCGTCTTTGTTGCTTTCTGGGGTGTGGTATAGAACATAAAGGGTATCGTTGTTGGGATCCTATCTCTAAGTGTCTTCGTATTTCCCGTCAGACGGTCTTCTGGGAACACAAAATGTTCTCCACTCTTTCCAAATTTCACCTACCACAGTCCACCCACTCACCAGTCTTCACTAATATTTCTATAGATCTATTTTCTGATGCCTTTGATGCAAATTTTGCCTCCATGCTTCCACCACTGTCTACACCTATTGTCCATCCTGAGGATCTTGTGTCAACTGATGGCCCTATGCCTTCTGCAGCTTCGATGGAGGTTCCTCTGGAACCTATTTCCATTGAGGTTCCTTCTCCACCTGAGCATCATTCTACACAGGTAAGGGAACCTTCTGTTCTTCTCCGTGATTATATTGTTGGTTCCACTACCTTTTGCTCTCATGAACCTACTTCTTATCAAGAAGCTTCTTCTAACCCTCTTTGGCAACAAGCTATGACTGATGAACTGCAGGCTTTCACTCAAACTCATACCTGGGATGTGGTTGATCTTTTTCTTCTTGAAAGCGTACTGTTAGTTGCCAATGGGTTTACAAGATCAAAACTCATTCTAATGGTTCCATTGAGCGCTACAAAGCTCGCTTTGTCACCTGGGGATTTAGTCAAGAATATGGGATTGACTATGAGGAAACATTTGCTCCTGTTGCTCGCCTTACTTCAGTTCGTAACTTACTTGCTGTTGCTGCTGCTCGCCACTGGCACCTTTCTCAAATGGATGTCAAGAATGCATTTCTTAATAGTGATCTCACTGAGGAAGTTTATATGCAACCCCCTCCTGGTTCTTCTGTTCCCTCGAACAAGGTTTGCAAACTCCGCTGTGCTTTGTATGGTTTGAAACAAGCTCCACGTGCCTGGTTTGCCAAGTTCATTTTTACCATTCGTGACTTTGGTTTTTTTTCCAGTGCCCATGACTCTGCCTTGTTTATCCATAAGACAGAGCACGACACTATTCTTCTTCTCCTCTATGTGGATGATATGATTATCACTGGAGATAACGCAGTGGGTATTTCTAGTCTCAAACAGTTTCTTCATCGCCAGTTTGAGATGAAAGATTTGGGTGCACTTAGCTACTTCCTTGGCTTGGAAATTTCTCAAGATTCCTCTGGTTATTTTCTTAACCAGGCCAAGTATACTTCTGATCTCTTGGCTCGTGCTAGCCTTACCAATTGCAAGACTGTCACTACTCCAGTTGATCCTCAGGCTCGCCTTACACCTCTTGACGGCCCCCTATTGTCAGATGCCACTTTATATTGTCAACTAGTTGGTAGTCTTGTTTATCTCACAGTTACTCGTCCAGATATTACTTATGTTGTTCAAATTGTTAGTCAGTTTATGACTGCTCCACGCTCTCCACACTATGCTGCTCTGGTTCGCATTTTGTGCTATCTCAAAGGAACTCTGTTTCATGGTCTTCACTACTCCCCTCACTCTTCTCTACTACTGCATGTCTTTTCTGATACCGATTGGGCAGGGGATCCTACTGATCATCGTTCCACCACTGGGTTCTGCTTCTTCTTGGGTAACTCTCTCATTTCCTAGCATAGCAAGAAGCAAACCCTTGTTGCTCGTTCTATTATCGAGGCTGAGTATCGTGCTCTTGCTGACACTACTCAAGAGCTTGTGTGGCTTCGTTGGCTTCTTTCTGACATGAGTGTTTCTCATTCAGCTGCCACCAATCTTTATTGTGACAATCAAAGTGCTATTCAGATTGCCCATAACGATGTCTTCCATGATTGCATCAAGCATATTGAGATTGATTGCCACTTTATATGACAACATGTTACTAGTGGCCATGTTCGTCTTCTCTTTGTTACCTCTGCTGATCAGACCGCCGACCTCTTCACCAAAGCTCATCTTTTAGGCTGCTTCTCTGATCTCCTCTCCAAGCTCAAGTTGATACCTAACTTATCACCTTGAGCTTGAGGGGGGGTGTTAGCTGTATATTATTATAGATGTATCTTATCTATTTGTATTGTATCTCTCTCTATCTCTATCTCCTTCTAGTCTTATCTCTATCTTTTTCTGTACCTATCGAGGTTTCCTTTCTGCCTATATATACACGCTTCTCCTATTGTATTATTCATTCAATTCAATATAGAGTTTCTTCTTTCTCTTCTCTCACTACTTTCATAACACTAAACCAACAAATTTTCCTCAGTTTCGCCATTGGAAGAGCTTTGTCAACTCCCCATAATGCCCACTAGTTGTTTTAATTTCTTTATTTCTCTTTTGTTTGTGAGTGATTGAGAGAAGAAAGAAATCGATTTATTTATAAAGGGAATACAGAGAGAAACAAAGAGTCACTCCTGAGTTAATTGGTTGGTTTCTCTTTTCTGGGTTGGCGTGAAACATGAAATTATATTCTTGATGCTCCATTTTCTATGCTTAATTCATTCAAATATGGGATGCCGATCAATTTTCTAAAAATTGTGATGAGAATTGATTGTGTGATTACATAGATGATTACATTTTTTATATCATATTTTGTTTATTATTTTTCTTTTAACACTTTATATTCAAAATAATTATTTCAACATTCTTTTTTTTTTGGTTCCACAAGATAATAGTTAGTTTATTAGTAGTTAAATTACAACACAGGTAAATGTCTCTCCATAAACTCAAATCTAAAACTTCGCTTACCTTGACACTTAAGTGTTCTCTCCATGACCATTTGGACAATTGTTCGGAGTCCATTTCCAACTTTGTTGGTCAAAATTTTTAAGACACTGTAATGTGTAGAGGTAAACGAAACTCAGGTTAGATTTGCATTATATAATAAGAGGATATCATTCCAAGTTCGGCCCAACCCAATATCAGGCCTAATAAAGCCCAACTATACAAAATTCAAATCTTAAGTCCACCAACTTAACCCAACAGATATAAACAATTAATTTTTTTTAAAAATTTTTTGAATGAATATTAAATTATTTAGATTCTTTTATTTATTATTTGAATTTAGAATGCTAACCAAATTCAATGATAAAATAAATATAATTTTTAACAAATGTTATAATTTAAACTCTAGAAAGAATATATATATATATATATGTATATATTGTGTCTTTTATAGTTTTTTACTTTATTTTATAAAAAAATAATATAAAATTATAATTCATATTTTATAAATTTACGGATTGGGCTGGACTAAATTAGAACTTTTTATTTTCAGCCTAGTCCAAATATTAAATTGATAAAAAAAATCTCAACTCAGTCCGAATTTATGAACAAAATAAATTTTTTTCAAATTTTAAAATATTAGGCTATATTAGATAGGTAATTTTGCTATGAAAAGATGGATATGCAAATAGGCTACTCCAACATATCCGCCAAGGAGTGTTGCCTCTTAGTACGTACAGCATATCTGTAGAGAACCCCATAGCACCTACGTCAGGGCTGAAGCTTAGGCCCCCGCGTGCTCCAGGCGCTAAAGAGTATCTTTAATCCCAACAAGGAGCTATGGAGACTCGAACCCATGCCTTGGCCGAGGGATTTAAAGGTTTTATCCACTGAACCAACCCTCTGTTAGTAGATTGGACAGGTATCAAGACGATGTCCACCTCTCACGACCCAAACCCGGCCCTATAGGTTTAGCGTTGTAATCGGCTAGTAATCCTTGGATTACTGAAGGCCTCTGAACGGAATAGTATGTATAATAGGGGCTGCGGAAGTAGAGATACAAATTTGCATAGTCCATAGAGCTGTGCAGACATATATGGGATAGGAAATTATAACTTTTCATATACATATATGCATACATACAGATATGGCGTTGAAGAGTATAGTAGCCTTACATCACCCAAGCCATTTATACAAAACTTGAAACGTGTTTAGGTCAGACATAAACATTTTGGACGTACAAAAGTCCCAAGGACACAAAACTCAAACGGATTGCAAAAGGGAACCTCCACGGGAGGCATGATGGCTGGCTGACACCAAAACTCGCCAGACGGCATCTTAGGCTTGGTCACGCGCTTGTTCACCTACATACATATAAATAAATAGTGAGCGGAAGCCTAGTGAATAATAACTAGGTAAAGCGTTTTAATGAATGATATCCAGCACAAGTTAGGATTCATAATTATATCAGAACATATTCAGACTTCAAATCAGAAATAGATTCAGATACACACTTATGTTCATATTCAGATTTTGCATAAGATCATACGTGGTACACCTATTAGCTATCATATCAACTTGGTCTAGAGACCCACATGCATAGTTGGTACCAACGACCATAAAGGTCCATATCTTGCGCGCAAGTAGCCATGGTATTGTTACTCCCAAGCAAGGGTCACATGAATATAGGCCTTGGTATTGTTACCCCGAGGAAAGGGCCACGTGAATATAAGCCACAGTATTATTGTAGACATCCCATTTTTGACCGTCCTCAAGACTTGGACGTCATTGTTTGAACACTCGTTGATCACCCATGTTTGTGTTTGTCTTGAGTTCTCGGAGGTTTCGGCTACACGTCTTGCCTCAAGACCTCTCGACTTGTTTGTTTTGTGTTTGGTTTTGCACCAAACACTTGTTGTTTTGCTTCTGAGGGTGGGAAATAGCTTGTTGGCCATCCCCACACCTCACCGGCCATGGCCTGAGACCACCAGCCCTGTTTTCTTGCTACCGGCCAAAAGTGTTGGCCAGTCGGCAATGTTTTTGGTCGGCCGACCATTGTTTTGATCAATCGGCTATTTTTCTGGCCGAGACCTTTTCTTGAGGAGGTTTGAACATTTTGAACCCTTGTGTTTAGCTTTTTGAGGAAGCTTGAACCTCTTGAACCCCTTATTTTATTTTTTGGAGAAGTTTGAACCTTTTGAACCCATTGTTTTAGCTTCTTGAGGAAGCTTGAACCTCTTGAACCCTTGTCTAAGCTTCTCCAAGAAGCTTGACCCTTTTTAGCTTCTCCAAGAAGCTTGACACTTTGCTTCAAGCTTCTAAGAGAAGCTTGAGCCTTTCTTAGCTTCTTGAGGAAGCTTGACCCCTTTGCTCTAGCTTCCTCAAGAAGCTTGACCCTTTTTGCTTTAGCTTGCTTAAGAAGCTTGGCCCCTTTGCTCCATCAACCTAAGGTTCTTGGAAGGTCTTGAGAGGGCTTAAGGAGCTGGTTTTGGTCCAGAGAAGTAGCTGTTTTGCTGAGCTACAAGGGTGAGCACACTTTTTCCCTTTTTAAGCTTTATTTTGCTCCATGTTTTAGCCATACTTGAAAGTATTTTTGAGCTTTGGCATAAACTGAAAAAAGTCTTATTTTGAGGTCCTTTAGATGCTTGTTTAAGGTCTCTTTGGTGTTTGGGGTTGTTTACCCCCTCTTAGGCCTTGTTTGGCCTCTTTTTTGTGCATTTTTTTGTGAGCTTCGGGACCACTTTGTATTGGACTTCTCACCACTGAAATCGTAGGGATGATGTTTTGAGGTCCTAAGAAGGAGAGGGGATAGCCCTCTCCTTATTGTTTTGTTTACTTGCATTTTTAGCCTTACAAAGGAGCCCATATTTTCATGCATCCCAAGCTTGGTTCAGGCCATTTTTGGTGAGTTTTAGGACCTATATAACCTCTGTCCAGAGGTGGTTTTGTCATATTTAATGTTCATCTTGCATGTTGTAACATGCCCGGGGGGTACCCGCGCGCATTAAACAGTTCGGACTCCCGAGATCTCTTTGATCTAGTCTCACGAGTATAATATGAAATATAGATGAGAGTCCAGATTTGGCAATTTTTATTAAAAATCCATTTTATTGCAATTTTATCAAAAATGGACTGCGTTATCAGATCTCAGAGTCACCACCTAATATTTTCGGAAATTAGGAAACCCATGACTCGTGCCAAGGCCATTGTTCGTTGTAACCAAGGATGCTTGGCTCGGAACCTTAGGTATGAGAGGGGAAGGTCAATGATGAGCACCCCCGTTCACCCAATCAAAAGATCGGCCTCTACTAAACCATGATATGACTTTTATTTTTTTTATATGTTCATGTTTTGATTATTTTAGTAAATCCTAAAATTTACTATGTGAAGCATACAAGTATACACTAGTTTGCTCAAATTGGAACAATTCAACTTCATGTTTATTTTTCGAAAAGGGTTTGAATTTGCCACTTGACAAAGTGGGCTTAAAGTTTGTGAATTTGCCACTGCAAAGTGGGCTTAAAACGTACATTTATTGAATTATTCCAATTCAAACAACAAGCCTTCATCCACAGGCATTCATACAGTTATATCAAGTAAGCAAGTAGTCTCATGGTAAAGTACTAACACATAGTAAGAAAAACACACACAAATGGGATGCTAAAGCATAAAAACTCACAGATTGACCGACGTCCCTCGAACAACTACAAAACAAAGTTAGTAAAACATGCATGATCTTATATACAAAATCATAATGCAATTTACTCATGAGATGCACTAAAGATTCGGCTTCTAAAATATGACATTTGAAACATTGCAAAACATGTGATAGCGCATAAAACCATAGGATAATCAATTAAAGCATAAGGATGCAAATTTAGCCGAATCTTAATGCATGGAACATGGATGTAAAGCAGGGATATGCATGACATGTCAGATATATACATATGTACAGTTAGGAAAAGCGATTAAAAAATAAGATAGGAAGAAACGGGGTAAGGAATTATTATAACAGTTTAATATTACAAATCCAAATGAAAGAGAGAGGAAACAATAATAATAAAATAAAATAAAATCTCACAAAACACTCGAAATCAAAATAAAAGTTTTAAAACCCCCGACCACTCAGCCCATGTAAATTCATCGTCAATGGAGGCCCTCACCGCATCATCATCAACGCATGATCTCAAATGATTTTATAATTCCAACACGTGGCACTGGCAAAGAATTTGCCCAAATTCATATAACAAGCCCATGCAGCCAAACTCAATACCAGCCCATGATTTAATAAAATTACCGTGGGCCCATTCACCCCATTTGTCACTCACCAGCATATGATAATTTGTACAAACCTCAGCCCAAGTAAACCCACGTTAAGCATCCATGGGAGGGCCCACCTTTGCAACACCCATGATTGTTCTTCACTTCCTTCTCTGCCATTGACCCATTTTCACCACCATATCTCTAGCCATCTCTCTCTCTAGGAAAGTAACTCAAACTCTACCAGAAACTGCAGCATCGGCCTTGGCAGAGTCGGTGGTGCTGCGGCGAAGACCGGAGGCGGTGGAGGAGAGCTTCGCGGTGGTGCTTTTGTTGATTGCAATGAGTGTGCTTGAGGACAGTGGCCGCGGGGCTAAACCGCTAGAGAGAGAGAGAGCTAGGCCGTGTCTTGAGATGGGTTCATGCACGAGATAGAGAGAGAGCTTGGCTCATGCATGTGTCTTGTGCATCTGCGACCCATAGAGCTTGCAAGCGACGGCGAGAATAGTGGAAGTCATGTCGGTGCCAGATTACCTCCGCCATTGTAGACTTTGGTTGTTTCTTTGGTAGTCACACTCTATTTTCTTCTCTCTCTAGGAACACAATACTGAGTGATTCATGCAGAGAGAGAGAGATGGAGATGGGTTGGTTTTGAGCCAGCTAGAGAGAGAGACCACGGTTTGGTGTGTTGGATGGGTTTAAGGTTTAGCCTGAGAGGATTGTGGAAGGAACACGAAGCAGCCGAGGTGAATGAGCTGGTTCTCTTGTGTATGAATGAGTGTATGGCCCTGTGTGAGTCTTAATGCATGTGTGTTGTGGGTTTGCCGAGAGAGAGAGAGAGTGAGATGGCAGTGTGTGTGTGTAGCTGTGGCTGGGTTTACCGTGTGTGCATGTGTAGTGTGTGGGTGATGAGTGGTGTGTTGAGTATGAATGTTAGTCGTGTGTGGTGTGTTTCAGTGAGGTGCCGTGTGTGTATACCGTGTGTGAATGGTGTGTGTGCATGGGTGGTGTGGTGTGGTGTATGAAGTGTGTGGGTGATGAGTGTGTGGCCTCTCTCTCTAAACCCGTGTGTGTGTGTTCAGTGGTGAATGGGTGTGTTGAGTGATGTTGTGCATGTGTGTTGGGATGGCAGTGGTGGTGTGGTGAGAGTGTATGTTGTGCATGTGTGTGGTGTGCTGCTGCCGTGAGTGTGTGTGCAGTGTGTATGTGTGGAGAGAGAGACCTAGCTAGAGAGAGATGAGACTGAGAGCCTTTTTGCCTGTGTTGTCCTCTCCTCCCCCCCTTTTGCTTCAAACAAGTTGGAAAATATAAAGAGAGAGATTTTTTAATTGTTTATCACCCACCATGCCAACAATCATAAAAAATCCACACTCCTGATGCCCACAGACCTCAATTATTCTGAAGAGGGAGAGATAGTGTGTTTGTTAGGTGTCTCCTTTCCACTCAGTCTCACCTGCCCTCCTCTTTTTTCAATTTTCTCCACCACTTTTCAAACCCATTTCACCGAATTGAGCCCCACTCCACCGAGTTATTTTCCACCCAAAACTTATCATCACAATGTTCACTCTGCTCCCTTTTGAATCAAGCAAAAACAAAATCCTTTTCCATCCCAAAACCCATTATCCTCATCTGACCCTCTCTTTTTCTTTTCGTTATTTTCTTTTTCATTTTTTTATTTTGTTTTGTTTGTTTTTTTATTATTTAATATAAAAAAAAAACCTAAAAATGCGTACACACACATAAAATTTTAAAATACTACAAATTGATAAAATATTAGTGATATAAAATAATTTGACAAAAATAGGTGAGGTTTGGGATTAAAGTTTCAATTTGATTTTTCGGCTGAGAAATTTATAAAATAACATATTCCAATTTTTATCAGCAGGTGGTCAAAAGAAAGTGCCCAAGTCTTAGGGCCGGTCAAAATGGGGTGTCTACACATGTGTAGAACAACCCCTTGCATGGCCTTCCAAAGGAGCACCTCATTCTAACATGTGTTGGCATGCTTTACCTCTGTTTTAGGTTGGTTTGTTGACCCCTTGCATGCACCATACACTTGCCTTGCATTCCTCTATTTTTCCTAGAAAGGCATCTTGCATTTGGACCACCATGCTTGCATGTTTTGACTTAGCTTTGTGAAGTTTTTAGTCATGTTTTAACATGTTTAAGTTCTGTTTGGTGTCGATTTGGTCATGCTTGCCATGCTTTGTATTGCTTCTTTGCATTCTAGCTTGTTAGCTTCGGGTGTGTGAGTCATTATCATGCTTCATTTAGGCTATTTCAGTGATTTGGAATCACTTCCCATGCCATTTCAGTCCATGTTCCAGGGCCACACACTTGCATTTATCATCCATTCCATGCTTGGGATAGTTTGTGTGTTATGCCTTAAGAATGGACCATTGCATGCTCCTCCATGATTTGGTCTTTGGAAGACGTTCTCATTGGATTTTGAGGCTTATTTTGATGTGTTTTAACTTTGATTTTATTTGCCTAAATCATGCCATGTTTGGTTGTAAGAGGTGTAGTGCATTTTCCCTTTTAGGCCTTGTATGCGTCTTGTTTTGTACTTGCCTTTGTAGCATGTTTTGGCCTCATTCCATGCATGTTCTAGCCTTGTTTTGGCCTCCCTTGGGACTATTTTGGATCACCTTAGCCCTTTGGGGCTTGGTCGACATGGCCATGGTTCAAGTCCCATGGCTTGCTTTGAGCTTTAAGTCCATTAACATGCTTTGCTTGTCTTGATTAGTTGATTTGGCATCATCTTTCATGTAACTTCAGAGCTTAGTATGCTTGCCATTTGTCAATAATAGTCTCTTTTAAATGTGTTTAAAAGTTGCTTCTTTTATGCCTTAGATGATAGGCCTTTGTGCATGCATGCTTATATGTATGTTTTCATGCTTTTGTTGCATTCCATTGGCCACCGATTTTGGCATGCTTGAGAGCTACCCACGTTAGTGTAAGTCCATCTCACCTTGTTGTCGCATGCTTGTTTCATTTTGCATGTTGTTGCATGCTATACACATCCACATGTTTAGGTTGTATGCCTATATGCATATTGCATGTTCACATGCTCATGTTGCATGTTTAGCTTGCATGTTTAAGTTGCATATCACTGCATGCATCTCTAGCCTCTTGAATCAATTATGATAGGGGTTGGAGGCCTCTTATTTGTTTTATGTGCATTTCATTCAATATCAAATGCATACTTGACACTTTGGCCATCACGCATTGAAATACGCGATTGATGGTCTGAGGGTTGAGTACCATACTCCCTTGATTCTTAAACATGATAGGGAGGGTGGTTGTGCATACATTGTCTTGTAAATTCTTTGCCATGTACTGTTTGTTCTCTGCTGCAGCAAAACCAGTATTCTGCAGCAACATATGGCCGGTCGACTACATTAAGTGCCGACCGACTACCAAACTCCAGGCGATGATCCAACTTTTGGTCGATGGCCATTTTTATATGGTCGGTGGACTTGTATTCTGGCCGGTGACATTCCACATTGCTAAGGGAGTATTTCAGAGGCATCCCAAGGATTCTCACATCCCTTAGAGGTGCAGAACAGCGCAAACAGAGGCAACAGTGGCATGGTAACGGGTTTCCGGGCGAAGCCAATCCGAGCATGCGTGCATCCCTCTTCCCGAGGCCTTTTACTGCTTTCCATAGCTTAGTTAATTTGTTTAATTAGTTATGTGTTATGTAATATTTAATTAGTTTGGCTAGTTAAGTATTTATCCGGTTTGTATTATTTGTTCGGACCCTCCGAGCGAGGGCAATGTTGTAATAAGTGTGCGTGTGTGTGTGCATGTCTTCCAACTCCACGTCTTTCTCCCTTTTATTTACCAGCTTTCGATGGTTAGATTAGGACATGTTTCAATTAGCATACTTATACTCGCATGTTTGCATCCATTCATTCGTCTTGCATGCACCGGGCTCGGCGCATCATACTAACTGCATTGTATTTCAATTCCAAGTTGAATACATGTATTGATTGTTGCATCTCATATGTCATTCTTAGATTAGCCGAGCCTATCTTAGTTGCATTTTGCATGTGTTGCATTAGCCATCTTAACATGAACTAGGATCATGCATTTGATTACTAACTAGTTTCTGTTTTGGCTGGGAGTACTAGGTAAGCATTTACGCTTTAGCATCCTTGCATGTGTGTGAGTGACTGCCATGATAGCATGCTTACCATGAGGCTATTTGCTTATGTGATATAACTTCCTGAATGACTGTGGGTGAAGGTTGGATTGCTTGAATTGGGATAATTCATTGAAATCCGTGTTTTAGCCTACTTGCGAGTAGCAAACTTCAATCCATTTTCAAAAACAAACGGATATGTGATGCTTTGTTCCAACTTAGGCAATCCAGTTTATACTTGTATGCTATGCGCATCACATACTAATTCTAGGCTAATAAACCAGAATAAGAGCACATAATGTTTTCAAAACTCGTTATCATGGTTAGTAGAGGCCGATCTTTGATCGGGCGAGTGGGGGTGCTCACGAAGTGACCTTCCCCAATCGTACCCAAGTTCCCGAGCCAAGGCAACTTTGGTGATGACGGACACGTGGCCTTAGGCACGAGTCAGGGTTTCCTAAAGTCCCCCAAAATAAAATATTTAGGTGACGACTCTGTATCTGGCAAAGCAGTCCATGTTTGACATTTCTTTCTAAAAACCAATTTTTCAAAACGATTTGCCGGATTTGGACTTTTTGATGATTCATCGGTCTTGCATTGCACTCTGCGAGATTAGATACAGGACCGTGACAATTTGAGTTCGAACTGTAGTGAGCCCCAATGAACAAAACGGGATTCCCTTCCGGGGCGTTCAGGGACGTCTACAGTTTCTGGCGACTCTGTTGGGGATTTAGAGAACTTGACTCGAACTCATGATATCTTGTTTTAACTACACTCATGTGTTTGTTTGCATTGCATGTGCATTGGTGTACCTAGGACACCGTGTTTGCCATCTGCTATTCCTGAATGGTTTGCTGGAGGCTCGCTTGAAAAACGTGCCATAAGGCTGACCGGTTACGGGTTCTGCCACGATGGGAACACAAACCCCGATTTTTACTGGGGCACCCTTTTGACCATTCGACCTAGTGCATATTCAGAATCCATAGTGACCATTCCAAACTAGGACAGGTTGCTTACCCGATCATAGGTTGTTTGAAGCCGCTGTGTGCGTAGTGAAACCCTAGTTCTTGACGAAACTAGGATAGGGAAACCCTACCCCAACATAGGGGTGTTTTGGCTCTTACTTGCTTGCTATGTGCTTTTAGAGTGTGTCTCTACAGGGAATGCATGTATCAGTTTGCGAGTCCGGGCATCAAGCCTGTGGGCATCAGTATTTGGGGAATTAGTTTTACCTAAGGGTATCGGTTTATAGGCAGAATTTTGGGCAGAATTCAGTAGAGAGCACAGTCGTTCAGCTATGTGTATACCTGTTCTAGTGAAATCAAGCTGAGATACTGTCTGTTTTCTCTTTTGCAGGGTAGTCGTGAAACTATAGCTTCAGAGGGCTCCAATATCCCCCGGGTATATTGGATCCGTGTTGATAGACTTTGTCAGGTCGAAGATTCAGTTCAAGGGCAAATTAGTATTCCTTCGCCAGAGGCAGGGTAAAAGTGCCAGTCAGGCACAGATCACCAGTTCAGTAGTCCTTATCCACCCCACCAGTGAACAGTCAGGCTGAGGTCTCAGTTTTTACCACAGAGATTGAAATACCAATCAGTCAGCCGGAATAGCAGAACATGGCAAGAATGGAGGAAATGATGCGTCAACTCTAAGAAAGTATGAAACTCATGCAGTAGGACGCTGTCCGCCAAGCAGAATTTGCCAAACAGCAGGCTACGATCATGGCCCAGTAGGCAGAGCTAATCACCAGGTTGCAATAGCAAAACAGAGCATCTACTTTGCATCAAGCTCCTCCACCACCAGGGGTTCCGACACCCGGGGAAACACCAAATGTCCAGGAAGGTACGGACATTCCGACCTGGCCGACTCCGCCCCCAATCCTGCCCCAGCTATCCAAAACACCTACCAATCTACCGGACTCCCCCTTCGAATTCAGGGTGGACCCCACGACATTAAAATTGAACAAGCTTGAAAAGCTGTTTAAGAAATCCCAAGGAGTGAAGTCCATCCCGGACATTGAGGATGGGTATACCGATGCAGCCGTGACACTGCCAGACAGATTTAAGATGCACATATTGACCGATTTGATGGATCCGGGGATCCCATGGTGCACCTGCGGCTGTTTTCAGACATACTAAGGCCGATGGGCCTCACCAAACTACAGAAGCTTTCTTTATTTGGCCGGACCTTGTCTGGTGTAGCGGCCATCTAGTATGCAAAATTGGAAGACGATGTCAAGAGGAATTGGGATGAGATGGCCGAGGCCTTTGTCGTTCAATACTCCTATAATACACAGATCGAGATTACAACCCGTGATCTTGAGATGACTAGGCAGGAGCCTAAGGAGAGCTTTTCTGACTTTGTGACTCGGTGGAGGGCCAAGGCCTCAATAATGACCATTAGGCCAACTGACAAAGATCAGATTCGGATGGTTGTGCGCAACCTCCAACCCAAGATCATGCAGAAGATGATCGTTCTCCCCTTCCCCACCTTTTCAGATTTACATGAGATGGGAGTACAGATCGAGGATGCTTTGAAACAGGGCCTCATTGACAATGATAGAGAACAACCCAGGAGGGCGTTTTCCCGCAGTTCAAATGCGACCACCAGTTGTGATGCAGCTGAAAGATCTTCTGAAGTTAGAATGATCACCACCAAAACAGCCACCCCCTTTGTTGGTACATCTAATCTAAACCCCTGAACCCCAGACTATCTACCCCGAGGCAAGAGGATTTTCACCCCGCTTTATATGCTTTTGTCTAAAGCTTTGGGGGTCCTACTCAGGAAAGGACATCTGAAACTGTTAGAACAACGGCCTCTACTCGATCCTCTCCCTCCAAAGCATGACCCGACTAAGTACTGTGCTTTTCATCAACAAACCGGTCATGACACCGATAGTTGCGTCCGTCTCCGCCACGAGATACAAAATTTGATTGACAATAGGGTCATCCCCGCACCAGGTCTTGCAAAGTCTATCGACACTTGATCAGTGAACTTGTGGGGGATAATGTGATGTGATCGAGGGATGAACCACCTGCGGGCGGCGCTCAGTTTACTCCGGATGTGGCGTATGGCGCGCACTGTTTTGAGCATTTTGCAAATGCTAGTTTTTGTGCTTTTTGACTTGGGTATTGGGCCAGTCTTGTCGTTTTGTATTAAGTCAGTCTTTTCATATTAAGTCAGTGGGGTCTGTCTAGTTGTATCGAGTCAGTCCTGTTGCACAAAGGTCGGGTGATTCCGGGGGTGTTACCACGGGCATCACCATTTTGTAACTTTGTGTTTGTCTTTTTGTTTTCTTTTGAGTCTGTTTTTGCCTTGGAGCCAGTAATGCCAACAGATTTGAATGAACAACAGTAGTTTTCGCACTCTTGTGTTTGCTTCTGTCATGTGCTAGTTGTGCCGGGATTTGAGTGAAATGGCAGAGCACCTCACCTGCTCTACTGCACCTCGAACTCATTGCATTGACCTAAGTTTTTCAAAACTTTTTGAACACTGCGGTGAAAACGAAGTGGAAGGAATTTCTCGGGTTTTGTAAAATTTGATCAATTGAGAGAAAGAGACGCATGCTAAGCCCTTAATGAATGAAATCATGTTTGTTAATGTGAGTACTGAGAAGAACCCTAGCTTGCTCTAGATTGGTTCTGCACTGTCTTCAGCGCGAGCGATTTGTTGCTTTCTTAAAAAATTTCAAAAAATGTTTTGCGCGGTCTTGCGAAGACCTGTGTGGAATCGCTTTTGAGATTGTGCAGCCTAGGATCGCTCTCAGCCTCGACCCTCGACCCCTTGCTTTCGAACCTTGAAATTATATTCATAATGTTCAACAGTCAACCACCATGTAAGGCCTGTGTGGCAGGATCAGAAGCAGCCCTCGAACTAAGGGCATGGAAGTCAGATCAAGAAGATCAGATGTCGTCAAAAGAAGCTTGCAAAGCTAGATCAGAAGCACCCCTCGAGCTAGGGGCAAAAGATGCCAGATTGTGCTCGAAGAGCCGAAGATGGATCATTCCACAAATCAATGAAGATCGGCAAGAATGCCAAACCCCAGAAGGGAGGAAAGAAGAAGACATTGCTGAAGGACAACCGAGTTCCTATCCACAACACTAGGGGCAAGTTTAGCCCCCATTAGATGGACTCCTACATCGTCAGCGAACAATAACCATTCTCCTGGATTCAGATGACTTCAGGATCTCAAAACCATTTGACATGGACAAAGCTACACTTTTACCCTTGAGAGGCTCGCTGGGCCGAAAACCCAGAAGGGCAACGTAGGGAAAAGTTAGAGCAAGAAAAAGAAGAAAAAGAACAAAAAAAAAAGATGTAGAGAATGAAAAAAAAGAAAAGAAGAAAAATGAAGAAAAAGAAAGGAAAAGATGAAAAAAAAAGAGAAAAGAAAAAAAAGAAATAGCTCGCAAGGTTGAAAACCCAGAAGGGCGGCCTTGGAAAAAGTTAGAGCGCAAAAGGAGAGGTTAATACCCGAGTGTACCTTAAACCCCGAACTACGTAAGGCTTGATTCCCATGTTTGGGATATATAGGCAACTTCATTCTGAAGTCCAGCCGCAAACACTTCTACAATTGATTGTGTCAATGTAATGCTTTTTGATCGTCTTTGCCTTCTCTGTATCCGAGAGTTCAGTTGTGATCATTACTATGAGGACTGATTGCAGTGTGCTATGGCGCTATCCAAACAAGGGGCAACTTTCCGTTGCCATTCAATGCGCTGCATTGCCATTCAATGCGCTGCAGTGCCATTCAAACAAGAGGCAACTTTCCATTGCTATGCAGCTCTCTTCGAGCAAGGGGCAATTTTCCATTGTTATGGATCCGAGGTTGCGCATCTCAAAAGTAGGTTCCGTGCTCGTTGAGTAGTGGCTGATTTGCAAAAATAATTTTTGAGAATTTTTACTGAGGTTGACTAATTCTCTCGAAAATTATCCCATTTTTTCCAAAACTGGACCATTTCTTGGACCCAAAAAAGGGAAAATTTTCAGTGCTCATAACCTAACTTGCATGATTTTAAATCAGAAAATCGAACAAGCATGTTAATCTAACTCTCATGTTGGTCAAAATTGTTTTAGTAGAAAACCAAAACAAAAAATGGTCAAAATGATGAACTAGGGGCACAGTTGAGTCAGGTGTTCTGTCTTTTCCCCGTTGTCAACATATTTGCCCGAAAGGGCACTATACTTGCCAGAAAGGGCACTCTACCTGTCGGAAAAGGGCACCACTGAAGCTGACCGCAAAAGGGTAGAAAGCTCTCACATCCTCCACGCAACGAGGTATCAAGCCAAGTGCAAAGCACGAACTGGAATGGAGCAAGGTATTCCACTCCCTCGTCTGGACAGATCTGATCATGTCCAAACTCCCCAGCAGAGCATCATCAACCGATGTCAGCTGCAGATTTGCTACACACCCAGTTGTAGCACAGCCCCTCTGTGGGAGAAACTCACTGTTATGAACAAAAAGAAAAATCTGGCGGAATGCTAGGGGTAAGACCTCGCAACTTTCTATTTATCCATCAACCACCCAGGGGAGGGATTGAAAATGAGAGATTGAAGAATAGAGAGATGTACGATGAGAGAAAAAGTAAGAAAAGGGTTTTGAGAGAAAAGTCGAGCCTGAGGGTCGAGTGATGTGAGAATCACAAATGAGAAAGGGTGGGAAACAATACCCAGAGAAACTGGCTCCTCATGAACTGAAAAGTCTCTTGCCATTGGTAATACACAACTGAGTGTTGTGTATGTGTGTTTTTGTTTGTCTCGGTTCTTGTTTTTAGTCGTTTGAGTATCAATAGATGTGTTTAGGTTGTTTTACCTTATTTTTCCTTTGTTGAGTGGTGTTTAGGTTGTTTACCTTTTTTTTTTCTTTGTTGAGTCATTTTGACTGTGGTCAGTTGTAGGCTCAATACCCAGTCAAGAACTCATTTCTCGATTTCAATCAAATCGTTTTGTGCTCGGAGTGCTGTGCCATTCTCCACATTTGTGCAAAACAAGATTTGTTCTTTCATAAAACTGCAAGGTTCAACCTAGGTCATATGAGAACAGTAAAACCAGGACCTATCTGAAGCTATATTGGTTTCGTACTGCAAAGCAAAAGAAAAGAGGAAAAATGTGGAGCATCTTAGTGTGTTTTAACTCTAGCGAATTCTGAGACTGCATTCCAGGTGCACCTTCTCAGGCCTTGTCGTTTCTCTGGAGTATGAGTGTATCTCAACCCCAAGTGTAAGCTTGTTTCAAGTCAGAATGGCAATTAAAGCAGCTGCAGATGTTATTTCTCGCCAATATAAACAGGGTGTACCCTTTTTAAGTGGAGTGTGTTACAAACCCCTCCGAGAAGTAAATCGGAGGTCGTGTTTGGATTTGGTCTCGTTATGGCTTGTATTTCCTTATTCGGCATTTTGTTTCAAACACGCTTTTGAAGTTGCATATTCGTCGCATCGTTATGCACACCATTTCTCGCATTGTTACGCACACCATTCGTTGCATTGATATGCACATCTATCTAGCATTGTTATGCTCGTTACTTGCATTTTTATGCATATCTATCTTGCATTGTCATGCACCTCTTTACTTGCGTTGTCATACTTCACTTGCATTGTTATGCACCCATTCCTCTTGCATTGTGATGCACGTTCCAGTTGCATTATTATGCACCTTTTCACTTGCATTGCTGTTCTTTCTTCTCGTGCGTGCGACGGGTTAGACCTCCTTTGGTTTAGAGCATTTGAAACACGTTACAATGCTTATATCTTTCTAAAACACCGGGATACGTCCCAATGTTTCCCTTTCTCTCTGAAACACCGGGATACATCCCTATGTTTCTTCTCCTTTTCTGAAGCACCAGGATACGTCCCTATGTTTCTTCTCCTTTTCCGAAGCACCGGGATACGTCCCTATGTTTCTTCTCCATTTCTGAAACACCGGGATACGTCCCTATGTTTCTTCTCCTTTTCCGAAACACTGGGATACGTCCCTATGTTTCTCCCTCTTTGGTTAAGAGCATTCGGAATACGTTCCAATGCTTGAACCATTCTGAAACCCTGGGATACGTCCTTATGTTTCTCCCCCTTTGGTTAAGAGCATTTGGAATACGTTCCAATGCTTATACCTTTCTGAAACACCGGGATACGTCCCTATGTTTCTCCCTCTTTGGTTAAGAGCATTCGGAATATGTTCCAATGCTTATATCATTCTGAAACATTAGGATACGTCCCTATGTTTCTCCCTTTTTGGTTAAGAGCATTCGGAATACGTTCCAATGCTTGAACCATTCTGAAACACTGGGATACGCCCCTATGTTTCTCCCCTTTTGGTTAAGAGCATTTGGAATACGTTCCAATGCTTATACCTTTCCGAAACACCGGGATACGTCCCTATGTTTCTCCCTCTTTGGTTAAGAGCATTCGGAATACGTTCCAATGCTTATACCATTCTGAAACACTGGGATATGTCCCTATGTTTCTCCCTCTTTGGTTAAGAGCATTCGGAATACGTTCCAATGCTTGAACCATTCTGAAACACTGGGATACGTCCCTATGTTTCTCCCCATTTGGTTAAGAGCATTTGGAATACGTTCCAATGCTTATACCTTTCCGAAACACCGGGATACGTCCCTATGTTTCTCCCTCTTTGGTTAAGAGCATTTGGAATACGTTCCTATGTTTGAACCATTCCGAAACACCGAGATATGTCCCTATGTTTCTCCCTGTCCCCTTTCCTCACAGGATTTCAGCGTGTTTGGAATTCATCTTAGGTTGCATTGTCATGCACACCTCTTCACTTGCGTTGTTACGCGCATTCCGCTTGCATTGTTATGCACGCTCCTTTTCAAAACACCGGGATATGTCCCTATGTCTCCCCCTTTTTTTAGAGCATTTGGAACATGTTTCAATGCTTGTGCCACTCTTTTTCCTTTCGCGTGCAACGCGACGGAATCTTGTTTGAGACCTCAGGTGTCCCCAATGGTCGCTCTTAGTCTTTCCTGCATAGCGCATGGTTGAGATTGTATGACTCTCTTATATCCTTTCTGTATTGTAATGTAGTTTGGTTTTCACTTGCATAAAACTGTCGCATGTTATGCTTCGTTACAACTTTCTTTGCATGATCATAAGTTAGGCTCAGCTTTGTGCATTGTCTTGCATCTTGCCCCTGCCTTTGGGCGCATATCTTTGTTTGTTGCTTGCATGCTTTGTCTAAGTCTTCGACCTCGTCAAAAATGGGTGGTCTCTGGGCTTTGACATTCACTCCCGTCATTGTTATGACTTTCGAGTTTTGTCAAAGAGGGACAACTGTAGCCACCCCATTTTTGACCGTCCTCAAGACTTGGACGTTATCGTTTGAACACTCGATGATCACCCATGTTTGTGTTCGTCTTGAGTTCTCGGAGGTTTCGACTACGCGCCTTGCCTCAAGACCTCTCGACTTGTTTGTTTTGTGTTTGGTTTTGCACCAAACACTTGTTGTTTTGCTTCTGAGGGTGGGAAATAGCTTGTTGGCCATCCCCACACCTCACCGGCCATGGCCTGAGGCCACCGGCCCTGTTTTCTTGCTACCGGCCAAAAGTGTTGGTCGGTCGGCAATGTTTTTGGTCAGCCGACCATTGTTTTGATCAATCGGCCACTTTTTCTAGCCGAGACCTTTTCTTGAGGAGGTTTGAACATTTTGAACCCTTGTTTTAGCTTCTTGAGGAAGCTTGAACCTTTTGAACCCCTCGTTTTAGTTTCTTGGGGAAGCTTGAACCTTTTGAGCCCCTCGTTTTAGCTTCTTGAGGAAGCTTGAACCTTTTGAACCCCTTATTTTAGCTTCTTGAGGAAGCTTGAACCTCTTGAACCCTTGTCTAAGCTTCTCCAAGAAGCTTGTAGCTCAGCAAAACAGCCACTTCTCTGGACCAAAACCAGCTCCTTAATCCCTCTCAAGACCTTCCAAGAACCTGAGGTTGATGGTGGGAGGGTTACGTTATGAGGTGGTGTGCAAAGGGCCAAGAACATTCACTCTTCTAAGCCTAAATGTAGAGATGCAAGGAGAGATATGTGTATAAGCCTTAGACAATTTTTTTTGGAACCTTTTCTAATGAGGGAGAGGCTTCCTCTTATAGAAGAACAAAGGTCCAAGCTTCTCTTAGAAGCTTGGAGCAAAGGGGCCAAGCTTCTTAACGAAGCTAAAGCAAAAAGGGTCAAGCTTCTTGAGGAAGCTAGAGCAAAGGGGTCAAGCTTCCTCAAGAAGCTAAGAAAGGCTCAAGCTTCTCTTAGAAGCTTGAAGCAAAGGGTCAAGCTTCTTGGAGAAGCTAAAAAGGGTCAAGCTTCTTGGAGAAGCAAGAGCAAAAGGGTCAATGAGCACACTTTTTCCCCTTTTAAGCTTTATTTTGCTCCATCTTTTAGCCATACTTGAAAGTATTTTCGAGCTTTGGCATAAAATGAAAAAATTCTTATTTTGAGGTTCTTTACATGTTTGTTTAAGGTCTCTTTGGTATTTGGGGTTGTTTACCCCCTCTTAGGCCTTGTTTGGCCTCTTTTTTGTGCCTTTTTTGTGAGCTTCGGGACCACCTTGTATTGGCCTTCTCACCACTGAAATCCAGAGGGATTTCAATGGTGGGGATAATGTTTTGAGGTCCTAAGAAGGAGAGGGTCATCCCCTCTCCTTGTTGTTTTGTTTACTTGCATTTTTGGCCTTACAAAGGAGCCCATATTTTCATGCATCCCAAGCTTGGTTCAGGCCATTTTTGGTGAGTTTTAGGACCTATAAAACCTCTGTCCAAAGGTGGTTTTGTCATATTTAATGTTCATCTTGCATGTGTAGAACAACCCGTTGCATGGCCTTTCAAAGAAGCACCTCATTCTAACATGTGTTGGCTCTATTTCAGTGGGTATTTTGTGTTATTTAGGCATGCTTTACCTCTGTTTTAGGTTGGTTTGTTGACCCCTTGCATGCACCATACACTTGCCTTGCATTCCTCTATTTTGCCTAGAAAGGCATCCTGCATTTGAACCACCATGCTTGCATGTTTTGATTTAGCTTTATGAAGTTTTTAGTCATGTTTTAACATGTTTAAGTTCTGTTTGGTGTCGATTTGGTCATGCTTGCCATGCTTTGTATAGCTTCTTTGCATTCTAGCTTGTTAGCTTCGGGTGTGTGAGTCATTATCATGCTTCATTTAGGCTATTTTAGTGATTTGGAATCACATCCAATGCCATTTCAGTCCATGTTCCAGGGCCACACACTTGCATTTATCATCCATTCCATGCTTGGGATAGTTTGTGTGTTATTCCTTAAGAATAGACCATTGCATGCGCCTCCATGATTTGGTCTTTGGAAGACCTTCTCATTGGGTTTTGGGGCTTATTTTGATGTGTTTTAACTCTGATTTTATTTGCCTAAATCATGCCATGTTTGGTTGTAAGAGGTGTAGTGCATTTCCCCTTTTAGGTCTTGTATGCGTCTTGTTTTGTACTTGCCTTTGTAGCATGTTTTGGCCTCATTCTATGCATGTTCTAGCCTTGTTTTGGCCTCCCTTGGGACTATTTTGGATCACCTTAGCCCTTTGGGGCTTGGTCGACATGGCCATGGTTCAAGTCCCATGGCTTGCTTTGAGCTTTAAGTCCATTAACATGCTTTGCTTGTCTTGATTAGTTAATTTGGCATCATCTTTCACGTAACTTCAGAGCTTAGTATGCTTGCCATTTGTCAATAATAGTCTCTTTTAAATGTGTTTGAAAGTTGCTTCTTTTATGCCTTAGATGATAGGCCTTTGTGCATGCATGCTTGTATGTATGTTTTCATGCTTTTGTTGCATCCCATTGGCCACCGATTTTGGTATGCTTGAGAGCTACCCACGTTAGTGTAAGTCCATCTCACCATGTTGTCGCATGCTTGTTTCATTTTGTATGTTGTTGCATGCTATATACATCCACATGTTTAGGTTGTATGCCTATATGCATATTGCATGTTCACATGCTCATGTTGCATGTTTAGCTTGCGTGTTTAAGTTGCATATCATTGCATGCATCTCTAGCCTCTTGAATCAATTATGATAGGGGTTGGAGGCCTCTTATTTGTTTTATGTGCATTTCATTCGATATCAAATGCATACTTGACTCTTTGGCCATCACGCATTGAAATGCGCGATTGATGGTCTGAGGGTCGAGTACCATACTCCCATGAGTCTTAAACATGATAGGGAGGGTGGTTGTACATACATTGTCTTGTAAATTCTTTGCCATGCACTGTCTGTCCTCTGCTGCAGCAAAACCAGTATTTTGCAGCAACATATGGCCGGTCGACTACATTAAGTGCCGACCGACTACCAAACTCCAGCCGGTGATCCAACCTTTGGTCGATGGCTATTTTTATAATGTCGGTGGACTTGTATTGTAATAACCCTCACGCTATCCTAACCATACTCATATGCATTCATGTGACTCTGTCTTGTAAGCTTGCATTTCAAGTCTTGTCCTTGTTCGTTTAAGTGTTACAGCATGTTTTGTACCTTGCTTGGTGTGAGTTTAGCCGGGGTCATCTTCAGTCTAGAATTATCTTGGAACCACTTTGTTTGACCTCCACCTTCGCCCTGACATATTGGCCGAGATGTCATTATCTAGGCCGAGGTGTTCATCACCAAGGCCGAGGTGTGTATCATCTAGGCCGAGATGTTACCTTTGCACCTAAGTGATCTTGTCCCGGAGTAGTATGACCAAGACCAGGGTGTGGCACATCTAGGCCAAGGTGTGGCACAGCTTAGTCAAGTGTTGTCCTTCCTAGCCGAGGTCATTATTCCCTTACTCGCCGATGCCTTGCTTTTAGCCGAGGTCATTGCCTACCGAAGTGCCCATGCTATCTTGCTTATTGAACACACTTTGTCATAGTCTTGTCTTGTCACTTAGCCACCTTTTTTAGTAGCACCAACCAGCCGCTGCCATGTGCCCGTGTAGAGGGTTAAGTCAGCCAGCAGACCTAGAAATGTATCATTTTGCTATATGTCTTTGTTGTGAGGAGAGAGAAGCCCTAGAAGAAGAAGAAGTTTAGAGTGAGAGAGTGGACTTTCAAGCTTGATTCCTAGAGATCAAACCATTAGATTCGCGTATTGAGGTTAGATTCTTGATTTACTCTTGTCATTCTTATTGATCATCTAGCTGCATTGCACGATCAAACCTGTTCTGCATGTCATGCATCGATTTAAAGTTGGTTTTAGAAAGAGAAAATAGTGTTCCTGTGTTCTTGAAGAGAAAGTCTTGTTTGATCCGAAAGTTTGCATTAAGATTCATGTTTTTGTGTTTGTTTTCAAGAGATCCTTGAATATGGGTACCCAAGTCCATGTTTTTGAACTCATGGCATGAAATCTCAGATTTTGTCATAGCAAATTGTGATCTTTGCATTCATCTTCCTCATGTTCACGTTCTTCATGTTCATCATGTTCTTCAAGAGAGGGAAACCCAGATTTTTCCCGACTTCATTCCTTTGAATGTGGTCATTGAGGCCAAACCTCGGCAACGAGGTGTGGAACCTCGGCCTAGACCTGGTAGTTGCCCAGCATGTTTTCCTGAGATAAAGAATTGTGTTTGTTTTGATTTGACTTAGTCTTGAGGAATGCCGAGATCATCTGCATGCATGTGAAACTTGTTTGAAAGTGCATTCAACAGACTTTGCCATGTGTTTGTAGGACTTGGACTTGCCTTGACCCCGACGTTTGAAGAACTAAGTGACTGGTATTTTTAATAAAGCTATGTTATAATGCTTTGATAAAAGTCTTGTTTTGCTTCGTTTTGAAAAGTATTTGTAAACACGAATGGTTATTCCTAGTTGGAATATATATATATATACTATCCTGTTTTGATGACATTCTTGGAAGTCTGTACGTGCTAAGGGACTATAAGCATTTGTAGCACAAAGTTTGGAAGTTCGTACGTGCTAAGGGACTATAAGCATTTGTAGCACAAATTTTGGAAGTCCGTACGTGCTAGGGGACTCTAAGCATTTGTAGCACAAGTCCTTAGTGTCAGGGGACTATAATGCAACGACACCATTGAATTAAGATATCTCCCTTGTCTTGTCTTGTCTTGTTTGCCGCTGACGGTTTACCGCGTGGGTTTGTTTGCCGAGATGTCATCACTTGTATTGTAATGATGTTAGTAAGCATCCTTTGAAACTAGACAGATTTGGAAGATGGACTTGGTTCATCCCTTGACTTGCACTAGTTATGTTATGTATTGTTTGATAAAGATCTTGAATACCAGTCATGCAAACCCCTTTATTACTTATACCATTCACTGAGTATCCAAGCTCACCCTCTCTCTATATATGTAGGTGATAAGTAGGAAGGCGGTGATGCCTAGGTGTGATTCGCGAGCTTGTTTTGGGGTTTTGTTATGTTGGCCTGACTTGTATTCACGTCGGCAGTCTTGAAAATTATGCTTCTCGGCTTATAATACTTGTAATTCACACATGTCGGCTTGAGAAGCCTTTTGATCAAGATGTAATATGTATTTTGGTACTTCATTGTATTTGTATTCAAGTTGTAAAAATTATGTAAAGTTGTATGCCATTCCATGTAACTTACGCACTGCTCTTATGGACCGTTTGTATTTTTAAATTATTGCTTCCGCACTTGTGAGCCCTATATATAAATTTATACTTTGATTGTGTGTGGATTTTGAAGGTTGGCCTTCGGTAATCCCGGATTACTGGCCATCATGGCACCAAACTACTAGGGGCGGTTTGGGGTCGTGACAAATTGGTATAAGAGCGCAAGTTTCTTATAGTGCGCTATTCACACACTTGAGTCCTAAAGAGCATAGGATTTCCCTTAGAAAAATTTTAGGATCGCATCATGTTGCTTGCTATGTGACAAGGTGTGCATCATCTCGGCATGACCATTTGTTATTTGCATACATGATTCTTGGTTTAGTTGTTTTAAAGTCGCATTTTGCATACTCATAGCATCATGAGGAGAGGTAGACCACCAGTTGGCCGAGATCAATCAGAGGATAGACTGGACAGACTAGAGAGACTAGTTGGAGGTTTAACCTGTGAGTTGAGGCAGATGAGGCAACAGAATGCAAGTGCTACATCTACCCAGGCCAAACAGACGGATGGCCGACATGCAGCTCCACCTCTTCTAGTGCCCCAAGTGCCTCCACAGCCAGCCTTGTATGGGGAAGGGATGATGACTTTGATTAAAGAGTTCAAGAAGATGAACCCACCAAGATTCTCAGGGGGCATAGAGCCGATGAAGGCCGAGGCGTGGGTTTTGGAAATGGAAAAGCTGTTTGAGATCTTTCCCAGTACCGACACTCAGAAGGTGACATTAGCAACATTCACATTAGACGACGATGCTCGAAGGTGGTGGATGATGATCCAGGAGGCTAATCCTGGTTTAACTTGGGCCAGATTTTTGGAACTGTTAGAACAAGCATTTTCCGCTTAGCGTTCGAGATCGCAAGACCACAGAGTTCCAGACTCTGACACAAGGAAACAGAACAGTGGTAGAGTACGACTGTGCCTTCACCGAATTGGCAAGATACGCGCCTCATATGGTCAGTGATGAGTATAGGAAAGCCAGGAAGTTTGAAAGTGGACTACGTGGACCAATTCAGGATCGGGTCAATATGCTCAATATGCCGACTTACGCCGAGGTGTTAGACAAGGCCATCTTGGCGGAAGCAAACTTAAACCGATATCAAAGTTCAGGAGAGAGTCAGAGGAAGAGACAGGACTATGAAGGCCGTCGGATGCCGTTTAATGCCAAGAAGAAGGCGAATGTGGGCAGTTCCAGCAACTCAAATCGGGATGGTAATGCTAAGCCGACGTGTGCGAGTTGTGGGAAGCCGCATCTCGGGGTTTGTCGCTGGGCGACAGGAGCCTGCTTTGAATGTGGCGAGATAGGCCACCGCGTGAAAGACTGTCCAAAGGCAAGGGCTGATGATGGTAAGAAAAATGGGAGCACCTCGGGCTCTGCACAAGGAAGCAATGTCGGAAGGACACAGATGAGACAGGGCAAAGTTTTTGCTCTAGTGCCAGGAGACACCCAGAATGCTGAGACTGTAGTGTCAGGTACACTCTCAATTTGCTCTCAAGTTGCATACGTCTTGATTGATTCGGGCTCTACACATTCATTTGTATCTGTTAAATTTGCCGAGAAGTTGAATAGATCGTTAGAACCCCTTGATTATGTGCTATCTGTATCTACTCCATCTGGGGGAACTATAATTATTGCATCCGTATATAGGGTGTGTTGTGGTGATTGAGGATGTAGAATTATTAGCTGATTTGATGCCATTAAGCATGACTCACTTCGATGTCATATTGGGAATGGATTGGTTAATAGCGCATCATGCATCCATTAATTGTGTTACTAAGAGCGTTACGTTGAAGACCCCAAACCAAGCCGAGGTCTTTTTCCAGGGTAAGGGAGTAGTACCCCCACCGTACTTAATCTCATCCATGAAAGCCTATAAGTTGATCCAAAAAGGGTGTCAGGGTTATTTGTGTAGTATACTAAGTGATTTGAATGGAAGTGTTGAGTTAGCCGACATACCAGTTGTTAAGGAATTTCTCGACGTTTTTCCAAATGAGCTGCCTGGCCACTTAGTCGATAGAGAAATAGAGTTTACTGTGGATCTCGTGTCGGGAACGCAACCTATCTCCAAAACACTCTATAGGATGGCCCCAGCTGAACTTAGAGAACTAAAACTACAATTACAAGAATTGTTGGATGAGGGATTCATTAGGCCGAGCACTTCACCATGGGGAGCACCCGTTTTATTTGTTAAGAAAAAGGATGACACGCTTTGCCTTTGCATCGACTATAGAGAACTCAATAAGGTAACCATTAAGAACAAGTACCCACTGCCTAGGATTGATGATTTGTTTGATCAACTACAAGGAACACGAGTCTTTTCCAAGATTGACCTTAGGTCGGGCTACCACCAACTGAAGGTTAAAGCCGAGGACATTGAGAAGACTGCTTTCCGGACAAGGTATGGCCACTACGAATTTTTGGTAATGCCTTTCGGAGTGACCAATGCCCCTGTAGCGTTCATGGACTTGATGAACAGAGTCTTTAAGCCGTATCTAGATGAGTTCGTGGTTGTTTTTATTGACGACATATTGATCTATTCCAAGAGTACAATTGAGCACGAGAATCATCTGAGGCTTGCCCTGCAAATCTTGAGAGACAAGAAGCTGTACGCCAAGTTGAGTAAGTGCGAATTTTGGCTTTTCAACATCTCATTTTTAGGGCATGTGATTAATGAAGAGGGTATATCAGTTGATCTGAGTAAGATTGAAGCCATTGTGAATTGGCCGACGTCGACCAACGTGTCCGAGGTTCGTAGTTTTTTGGGCTTGGCAGGTTATTACAGAAAGTTTGTGAAGGACTTCTCAAGGATAGTAGTACCATTGACACAACTAACTAAGAAGGGAACAACATATGAATGGACCGATGATAGAGAATCATCCTTCCAAGAGTTGAAGACAAGGTTAGTTACGGCACCAGTTCTTGTACTCCCGTCAGGTAATGAGGAATTTCAGATTTTCAGTGATGCTTCACATAAGGGTTTGGGTTGTGTATTAATGCAAGGGGGCAAAGTCATAGCATATGCATCTCGTCAGTTGAAACTTCATGAAAAGAACTATCCAACCCATGATCTGGAGCTAGCAGCCGTGGTGTTTGCTTTGAAGATTTGGCGCCACTACTTGTATGGAGCCTCTTGCCAAGTCTTTACAGATCATAAGAGTTTGAAGTACTTGTTCACCCAAAAGGAACTAAATTTGAGGCAGAGGAGATGGCTTGAATTATTGAAGGATTACGACATGTAGATTCAGTATCACCTAGGTAAAGTAAACTCGGTAGCCGACGCATTGAGTAGGAAGTCAGTGGGAAGTTTGGCATGCCTAGCCATGATTTCAGTGGAGCCGACTACTATTGGGGAAGTAAAGGCAAGGGAAATGGAGGATGGATTCCTGAAGAAGGTAGCCGACGAGATTACCACCAGGCCGAGGTCGGGTTACACCCTTGAGAATGGAGTGCTTAAGTTTGAAGGAAGGTTGTGCGTGGCCAACGTCCCAGAATTGAAAAGAAGGATTTTGCAAGACTCTCATGGATCCAGATTTGCAGTTCATCCAGGGAACACCAAGATGTATCAAGATGTAAAACAGACCTTTTGGTGGCCGAATATGAAAAGAGAGATAGCCGAATTCGTGTCTCAGTGTTTGTATTGTCAACAAGTGAAAGCGGAACATTAGAGGCCGGCAGGACTTCTCCAACCTTTGCCGATTCCTGAGTGGAAATGGGAAGATATCTCCATGGACTTTGTGATTGGTTTGCCGAAGACACAGAAAGGAATGGATTCGATTTGGGTTATAATCGACAGGTTAACTAAGTCAGCACATTTCTTACTGGTTAGGACTTTGTTCAATGCTGATCGACTTGCTGTGTTGTATATGAATGAGATCATTAGACTTCATAGTGTGCCGATGTCCATTGTGTTGGGCCGAGATCCAAAATTTGTTTCTAGATTTTGGCAGAGTTTACAAAGGGCTTTGGGGACCGAATTGAGGTTTAGTACAGCTTTTCATCCCCAGACCGATGGCCAAACAGAGAGAACAATTCAGACACTTGAGGATATGCTTAGACTATGTGTATTGGACTTCAAAGGAAGCTGGGAAGTGCACTTGCCATTAGTAGAATTCGTTTACAACAACAGTTACCAAGCTAGCATTGGCATGGCGCCGTATGAAGCCTTGTATGGAAGAAAGTGCAGATCGCCGATATGTTGGGCCGAAGTAGGAGATAAAGCTTTGATCGGCCTCGATTTAGTTCAAAGGACAACCGAAAAGATTAAGCTTATCCAATAGAGAATCAGAACCGCTCAGAGCCGACAAAAGAGTTACGCCGACCAGAGAAGAAAGGAGTTAGAATTCGAAGTAGGGGATCATGTGTTCCTGAAAACCTCGCCGATGAAAAGAGTTTCAAGATTTGCGAAGAAGGGTAAATTGGCACCCCGTTACATTGGATCGTTTGAAATTCTTGAGAAAGTTAACCCGGTTGCCTACAGACTTGCTTTACCACCGAGATTAAGCCAAGTTCACAATGTGTTTCACATCTCGATGTTGAGGAAGTATATACGGGATCCACTACACGTGATTGATCATTTTGGGATTGTGGTTGATGAAAGCCTAAGCTATGAAGAGGAGCCGATACGCATTATCGATAGACAAGTGAGGCGATTGAGAAATAAGGCAATACCGATGGTGAAGATTGAATGGAAAGAGCATTACGGCAGGGATGCTACATGGGAAATGGAAGAGGAAATGAAAGTCCGATACCCGTAGTTATTCTCAAATCAAGGTAACTCAAGTTTAGGGACCAAACTTCTTTAAGGGGTGCAGGATGTAATTACCCTCACGCTATCCTAACCATACTCATATGTATTCATGTGACTCTGTCTTGTAAGCTTGCATTTCAAGTCTTGTCCTTGTTCGTTTAAGTGTTACAGCATGTTTTGTACCTTGCTTGGTGTGAGTTTAGCCGAAGTCATCTTCAGTCTAGAATTATCTTGGAACCACTTTGTTTGACCTCCACCTTCGCCCTGACATATTGGTCGAGATGTCATTATCTAGGCCGAGGTGTTCATCACCAAGGCCGAGGTGTGTATCATTTAGGCCGAGATGTTACCTTTGCACCAAAGTGATCTTGTCCCAGAGTGGTATGACCTAGACCAAGGTGTGGCACATCTAGGCCAAGGTGTGGCACAGCTTAGTCAAGTGTTGTCCTTCCTAGCCGAGGTCATTATTCCCTTACCCGCCGATGCCTTGCTTTTAGCCGAGGTCATTGCCTACCGAAGTGCCCATGCTATCTTGCTTGTTGAACACACTTTGTCATAGTCTTGTCTTGTCACTTAGCCACCTTTTTTAGTAGCACCAACCAGCCGCTGCCACGTGCCCCTGTAGAGGGTTAAGTCATCCAGCAGACCTAGAAATGTATCATTTTGCTATATGTCTTTGTTGTGAGGAGAGAGAAGCTCTAGAAGAAGAAGAAGTTTAGAGTGAGAGAGTGGGCTTTCGAGCTTGATTCCTAGAGATCAAACCATTAGATTCGCGTATTGAGGTTAGATTCTTGATTTACTCTTGTCATTCTTATTGATCATCTAGCTGCATTGCACGATCGAACCTATTCTACATGTCATGCATCAATTTAAAGTTGGTTTTAGAAAGAGAAAATAGTGTTCATGTGTTCTTGAAGAGAAAGTCTTGTTTGATCCGAAAGTTTGCATTAAGATTCATGTTTTTGTGTTTGTTTTCAAAAGATCCTTGAATATGGGTACCCAAGTCCACGTTTTTGAACTCATGGCATGAAATCTCAGATTTTGTAATAGCAAATTGTGATCTTTGCATTCATCTTCCTCATGTTCACGTTCTTCATGTTCATCATGTTCTTCAAGAGAGGGAAACCCAGATTTTTCCCGACTTCATTCCTTTGAATGTGGTCATTGAGGCCAAACCTTGGCAACGGGGTGTGGAACCTCAGCCTAGACCTGGTAGTTGCCCAGCATGTTTTCCCGATATAAAGAATTGTGTTTGTTTTGATTTGACTTAGTCTTGTGGAATGCTGAGATCATCTGCATGCATGTGAAACTTGTTTGAAAGTGCATTCAACAGACTTTGCCATGTGTTTGTAGGACTTGGACTTGCCTTGACCCCGACGTTTGAAGAACTAAGTGAGTGGTATTTAAATAAAGCTATGTTATAATGCTTTGATAAAAGTCTTGTTTTGCTTCGTTTTGAAAAGTATTTGTAAGCACGAATGGTTATTCCTGGTTTGAATATATATATATATATATATATATATACTATCTTGTTTTGATGACATTCTTGGAAGTTCGTACGTGCTAAGGGACTATAAGCATTTGTAGCACAAAGTTTGGAAGTTCGTACGTGCTAAGGGACTATAAGCATTTGTAGCACAAAGTTTGGAAGTCTGTACGTGCTAGGGGACTCTAAGCATTTGTAGCACAAGTCCTTAGTGTCAGGGGACTATAATGCAACGGCACCATTGAATTGAGATATCTCCCTTGTCTTGTATTGTCTTGTTTCCGCTGACGGTTTACCGCGTGGGTTTGTTTGCCGAGATGTCATCACTTGTATTATAATGATGTTAGTAAGCATCCTTTGAAACTTGACAGATTTGGAAGGTGGACTTGGTTCATCCCTTGACCTGCATTAGTTATGTTATGTATTGTTTGATAAAGATCTTGAATACCAGTCATGCAAACCCTTTTATTATTTATACCATTCACTGAGTATCCAAGCTCACCCTCTCTATATATATGTAGGTGATGAGCAGGAAGGCGGTGACGCCTAGGTGTGATTCGCGAGCTTGTTTTGGGGTTTTGTTATGTCGGCCTAACTTGTATTCATGTCGGCAGTCATGAAAATTATGCTTCTCGGCTTATAATACTTGTAATTCACACATGTCGGCTTGAGAAGCCTTTTGATCAAGATGTAATATGTATTTTGGTACTTCATTGTATTTGTATTCAAGTTGTAAAAATTATGTAAAGTTGTATGCCATTCCATGTAACTTACGCACTGCTCTTATGGACCGTTTGTATTTTTAAATTATTGCTTCCGCACTTGTGAGCCCTATATATAAATTTATACTCTGATTGTGTGTGGATTTTGAAGGTTGGCCTTCGGTAATCCTAGATTACTGGTCATCACGGCACCAAACTACTAGGGGCGGTTTAGGGTCGTGACATGTATTCTGGCCGGTGACATTCCACAGTGCTAAGGGAGTATTTCGGAGGCATCGCAAGGATTCTCACATCCCTCAGAGGTGCAGAACAGCGCAAACAAAGGCAACAGTGGCATGGCAACGGGTTTTCGGGCGAAGCCAATCCGTGCATACGTGCATCCCTCTTCCCGAGGCCTTTTACTGCTTTCCATATCTTAGTTGATTTGTTTAATTAGTTATGTGTTATGTAATATTTAATTAGCTAGGGTAGTTAATTATTTATTCGGTTTGTATTATTTGTTTGGACCCTCCAAGCGAGGGCAATGTTGTAATAAGTGTGCGTGCGTGTGTGCATGTCTTCCAACCCCATGTCTTTCTCCCTTTTATTTACCAGTTTTCAATGGTTAGATTAGGGCATGTTTCAATTAGCATACTTATGCTCGCATGTTTGCATCCATTCATTCGTCTTGCATGCACCGGGCTCGGCGCATCATACTAACTGCATTGTATTTCAATTCCAAGTTGAATACATGTATCAATTGTTGCATCTCATATGCCATTCTTAGATTAGCCAAGCCTATCTTAGTTGCATTTTGCATGTGTTGCATTAGCCATCTTAGCATGAACTAGGATCATGAATTTGATTACTAACTAGTTTCTGTTTTGGCTGGGAGTACTAGGTAAGCATTTACGCTTTATCATCCTTGCATGTGTGTGAGTGACTGCCATGATAGCATGCTTACCATGAGGCTATTTGCTTATGTGATATAACTGCCTGAATGCTTGTGGGTGAAGGTTGGATTGCTTAAATTGGGATAATTCATTGAAATCCGTGTTTTAGCCTACTTGCGAGTAGCAAACTTCAATCCATTTTCAAAAACAAACGGATATGCGATGCTTTGTTCCAACTTAGGCAATCCAGTCTATACTTGTATGCTGTGCGCATCACATAGTAATTCTAGGCTAATAAACCGGAATAAGAGCACATATTGTTTTCAAAACTCGATATCATGGTTAGTAGAGGTCGATCTTTGATCGGGCGAGCGGGGGTGCTCACGAAGTGACCTTCCCCAATCGTACCCAAGTTCCCGAGCCGAGGCAACTTTGGTGATGACGGACACGTGGCCTTAGGCACGAGTCAGGGTTTCTTAAATTCCCCCAAAATAAAATATTTAGGTGGCGACTCTGTATCTGGAAAAACAGTCTATGTTTGGCACTTCTTTCTAAAAATCAATTTTTCAAAACGATTTGCCGGATTTGGACTTTTTGATGATTCATCGGTCTTACATTGCACTCTGCGAGATTAGATACAAGACCGTGACAATTTGAGTCCGAACTGTAGTGAGCCCCAACAAACAAAACGGGTTTCCCTCCCGGGGCGTTCAGGGACGTCTACAATTATTACCCCTGGCCGAGGGCCACGTGCATATTGGCCACGGTATTGTTACCCCCGGGTGAGGGCCACGTGAACTAAGGGTGCCACAATTACATTTCAGAAAAATGGACATTCATTCGTAATTTATAAAATAGCATTTCAGAAAACAAATCGTATCATATCAATCATAAAATACTTATAATTAAACATAGCTTTACAGAGTTATTACTCACAGTTGCCTTCGGGTGCAGACAAACAGAGCAGATTAATTAAGTAGTTCGAGGCACACGACGTACACGAACATATATACAAATGCATACTTGTAATGTACTATCAAATTATACATAACTTGCTTTATTTATTCTTGGCGTGCCTTTAGTCCTTATCCCCATTATAGAGTCTTAAACGTGGCCTAGGAATGCCTAGGATGGAAAGAGGATGTAAAAATTGCACTAGGAAACATTTCTCAGATTTGTTGAAAAATAAGGTCCACGCTCGAGCGGACATGCAGAAAGTGAGAGTTCGCTCGAGCGTGGCCTTCCCCACTTGAGCGGACTGCCAAACTCGACAAAAGTGCTGGATGTATGAATTTCACACTCGACGGACGCTCGACCTCTGCTTGAGCGTGAGAACCTTCGCTCGAGCGTGAATTCCTCCACTCGAGCGGATTGCAAAACACATGAACTTCTGGGCACATGCATTTCACGCTCGAGCGTGACTATCGTCGCTCGAGCGCAAGTGCATGTACTCAGAGTGCTCGCTCGAGCATGAATCCCTTGCTCGAGCGTGGATCAAGTTTATGGAATTTCCAGATTTGATTCTCAAGTTCAAATTCGACCATTAAAGCTTCAAACTTCATTTTTCTGGGCCAAAACTTGAGAAAATACATCAAAACTCATAAAACATCATGAATTAAAGATCATTTCAAGGAATCATGGCCCAATAGCTTGCCAATTATGCAAAATTCAACATGAAGCTCAAGAATATTTTATGAACACAACACACATGAATTTTTCTTGATCAAACTTCTTTAAACCATGACCAAACTTGGCAATTTAATGGAAAACAAGATGAATTCCCAAAATGTAAGTGAGATGAACACATGCATGAAGGAAATCCTTGAAGTCATGCTCAATTTGTGAGAAAATGTACATGCATGCATGGTATGACCCAATTCTTCCCAACTCTAGTGCAATTCCTACTTGAATTCACTTAATTCACCAATAATCTTGTAGAATCCACAACAATCACCCAATTAAGAGTTCAACTCCTTACCTAAAGGCTTGAATCTACAAGAGTAGAAGTTAAAACCCTCAAGTCTTCTCCACTTTGACAACAATTCCTAGCAATCCCTTGATTTGAGCCCAAAATCCTCAAGTCTTGAACTAACTCCCCCTTCTCTTACTCGCTCTCACGTTTTTGGGGCTTAGAGGACTCAAAGATGCAAAAGAGTGAGTGGAAGTGTATTGTCTTCAATGAGACCACTAAGGCCTTAATTAGGCCATTAAACAAAAATGTACTTATTAAAGGCTAATTAGTGGGCATTAATTTAATCTAATTTAATCGCTCCAAATCGAATTTCAATTGAGCCTACCATATATAAATCCTAACTAGCACATAACTTAAGCCAATTTTTGATTCAGATGCCGATAAGGCCTTCCATTCACAAACCGAAACCAAAACATGAACATATCTTTCTATAGCAGACAGATATAAACACAATAATACAAAGCACACATGCAAACTAATTCAGAATTCCTCCTTAATTACTGTTAGGCATAATTAAGTACGGATTAACGTTATGCAGGGGTCGGGGTTGTTACACCACCCGCATAATAAGGCTTTTATTGTAGTACTAAAGTTTTCTTTGCATGTATTTAAAATTAAGGGTAAATGACCCTCCCTGAGATTTGGTCCAATTACATTCCACCCCTTGACGTTCTGGAAATTATGTTCCCATCCCTGTGGTTAATAGTCTCATTTCACAAACCTCCCTACTTATATAAAAGACAATAACTCTTAGCAGAAAAACAGATAAAATTACATTGAAAAAAAATATAAAGCAAAGAGAAATAGGGGAAAAAACAGAGGAAGTAAAGTAAAGCATGAAAAGAGGGAGTGTATGAGTCCAATGTTTTCATTCTGTCTAAATAATTACAATAACAGGGTGGTTAGTGTAATTTTTCAAACGTCAGGGAGTGATATGTATTAAACCCAAACCTCAAGGGGTGTAAGTGTAATTTACCCTAAAATTAAAGATGACAAATATAATAGAACTAAGGGTTGGTTTGAAAATAGTTTTTTTAGTCTTAATTTTTTATGTTTTGGTTAATTTACATTGACTAAATTAGTTTCGTTTAAGAATAATTTTCTGACGTTATTTTTATTTTATTTTTTTACTTTTTTGTGAAAATAAATAAAATAATTATAATTTAAATATGACATTTTATTTTATTAACTTATTTAATATATTTAACATATATATTTATTTTTTTAATCCCAACTTACGTCTAACTCACTTGCCAAAAGAAAGCTAAATGTCTGCACAAAAAACAAAATCTGTTTCTATCTTCAAAAGCCTTAATCTCTGGATTGTTTGACATGATGAATATAAGTGCATTTATTTAGATAAGTGTATTTATTTGAGTCACATCAATTTTTTACTTTTCTGTACATCTTTTTGTAAAAAATTAAAAAATATACTTATTTAGATCATTTCAAATAACCTTGATCTAGCCTGTCCACCAAAAAGATTTGTTAACCGGTTACAACCAGTAAACAACAAAACCCATGCTCCGGTCTCTCCTCTTCCCTATCTCTTTGTCTATTTTCATGGTGAATAACTCATATGGCCACATCTTGATGTTTAGAATATGTCTATTTAAACCAAACATAGATTTTGATGCCGAATGCATGACTCAAAATCTTTCATCGGCTGCTAGCAATAGGGGATGTAAATCTCTCCATCAGCGGCACCAATGCGCAGTGTTGGTGGTGTTTTTGGGTTTTGTTAAAAAAAAATTTCCCTACTGCTTAACCCAATAAATTAGTAATGCCTTTGTGAGAATGGTGATTGTTGATTTTTGCAATATTTTTGGGTGTAATTGCACGGTGACCGGAACAAGGCTGTGATGAGGTTTTTTTTTTTTTTTTTTTTGACTTTTACACACAAGTCTTAATTTATAAATTTATACTCCATTAAGTCATAACTAAGATTTTTTGGACCTTCGAGTTTCATTAAATTTTTAATAGTCGGAATTACCCTTCAAACAATGATTGTTCATCATTTATGATTATCTATAAGGGAACATAATGATAATTTGACATTTATTTTGACTTTCCAAATTTTAAAATATCAACTTTCAAATTGAAAAAAAAAAAAATTATGTGCAACAAAAAAAAAACCTAATGTTTTTTCTTGAAAAAATGGAATTATTTTTTATGCAAAACTAAAATTTTTGTGTCTATAAAGGAACATTGATGTGCAAAATTGAAAAAAAAAAACTTTAAAAATTAAAAAACTAATGATGTTCTCAGTTTTAAAACTGATAATATTCTCGATTTTATTGTAAATTGAATCAAATCAATAAGTAGAAGGGCAAAAAAAATGTTTAATTTCATACTCTGTTTTTTTTTTTATCAGTTAATGAAACAATTATCTGGAACATTACTATTCAAAATTGATAATATTCTTAATTTTAAAAATTGAGAAAAATTGATAATATTCTCAATTTTACTAAATAGGATTTATTGGTTCAAAAAATCTTAATAGAACCTAAATTACTATAACATTTATAAATAGGACTTTCAGGTAATTAGCTTCTTTTTTTTTTTTCCCTTGTGAGGGGGAGATGTTGAGAAATTACATCTCAGTATATTTAAAAATAAAAAAAGGATAGAAATTAACTAAAAAAATTTACCCTTTTGTGGTACTACAAATACAATAATGTTGTCCAATTCAGATTGAGGGGTTTGCGGCACAAATTCCATATCATTGTCATTAGATCTTGGCATTACATAATCAGCACGTCTTTGTTTTAGCATGTTGGAGTGACAATGGTAAAAATCGAGCTTTTTTTTTCCCTAAATTTTTTTCCTAACTAGATGAGTTGCTTTCTCATCAATGGATTTTCATTCCCTCCATTAAGCTTAATGAGCAAATATATTTTCCAGGCAGTCCTTGGTAGATTGGATTTCAATCTATTCTGTTCTTGTATATGATCAAATATTAGATTCATCCTGTAGAAAAAATATATAAATATATATATATATATATATATATATATATATGAATATCAAATATTAAGTACCGTGAAACATTTAAAATGATGAGGAGAAGATGGTGATTTGAAATATTTAAAATGATGGAAAAAAAATATAAATATATATCTATTGTATTTCCGTGTGTGATCAAATATTGGATTTATTGTTTTCACATTAAAATAATCAATAATTAACCGAACAGTTAAATATACTTTCCACGAAGAGCAAAAATTTGCTAAATATTACAGGGAGTTAATAATGAGATAATAATGATAAACAATAAAAATAGAGGAAAACTATAAAAAGGAAATAGGGATTTGTGTGGTGGAAGAATTTAGTATAAAGTTTCACTTCATAACTACTAAGATTCAATCTCAGTTGTCACAGTCACAGCCAAAGGAAGAGCTAAAGCTGCAATCTAAATCATGGCAGCTAAAGGAGAAGTCAGCATTGATATCTCATCTATCACAGTCATGTTTCGATAGATGTTCTCCTCCAAATAATATTTGTAACAGTTATAGATACACTTGTAAAGTTTGTTAGGAAGTTAGAGCTATTTTGTTAAATGAGTTAGTTATTAGAGCACTTGCACTATAGTATATCTGTAACAAGCCCGCGGGGACCTCGCTACAGCTCAGACTCGACTTTCGTAGTCACGGTTCTTAATCTGAACCAAAGAGTCCAAATCCGGCAAATCGTTTTGAGAAAACTGATTTTTGAAAGAAGTGCCAAACATGGACTGCTTTGCCAGATACAGAGTCGCCACCTAAATATTTTATTTTGGGAAATTTAGGAAACCTTGACTCGGTGCCAAGGCCACGTGTCCGTCATCACCAAAGTTGCCTCGGCTCGGGAACTTGGGTACGATTGGGGAAGGTCACTTCGTGAGCACCCCCGCTCGCCCGGTCATAGACCGGCCTCTACTAACCATGATATCTATTTTTGAAAACTTTGTGTGTCCTTATTCCGGTTATTAGCCTAGGTTACTATGTGATGCACACAGCATATAAGTATAGACTGGATCGCCCAAATTGGAACAAAACATTTCATGTTTGTTTTTGTTTGAAAATGGTTTGATGGTGCTACTCGCAAGTAGGCTAAGTCGTGGATTTGCCACCCTCGGGTGGGCTTAGGAAAACATGATCTTGCCACTATCTAATGGGCTTAAAACACATATTTGATGAATTATTCCAATCCAAGTAACCCAACCTTCACCCACAGGCATTCAGGCAGATATATTACATAAGCATTTAGCCTCATGGTAAGCATGCTATTCATGGCAGTCACTCACACGCATGCAAGGATGCTAAAGCATAAAACTCACCGAGTACTCCAAACTAAAAAAAAAGAAGTTTATTAGAAATCATGCATGATCCTAAATATACAGAAATGCCTAATGCAACACATGCAAAAATGCAACTATAGCAGGCTCGGCTATTCTAAACATGGCATATGGAATGCTACAACTATCATGTATTCAACTTGGAACTTGAAATACTATGCAGTTAGTATGGTGCGCCGAGCCTGGTGCATGCGAAACAGATGAATGAATGCAAACATGCTGTCATACTGTATGCTAATTGAAATATGCCTTAATCTAAACATCATAAGCGGATAAATAAAAGGGAGAAAGACGTGGGGTTGGAAGACATGCAACACACACACGCACACTTATTACAGCATTGCCCTCGCGCAGAGGGTCCGAATAAATAATACAGTCCCAAATAAAAGAATATTACAGCCCGAATATTACAGTCCGAATAATGTACAAATTCCTAATTAATTAACAAATCAACTAAGGAAATAAATAAAACTGGCATGTAAGCTAGGGACTGCCTTGCTTCTGATGGGTGATGCATGTCCAGGTTGTCTTGCGCGGAAATCCACCGGAATGCCCCAATTAGCTTCTGTTTACACCTGTTCTTGAAATGCGTGCCAAGCCCCAAAAGGTTGCTGATTCTTTGTTTTGCTGCAACAGAGAGCAGAAAAGGGGCATAGCAATGTATTTGCACAGATATATGCATGTCTCGATCCTCGTGCCACCAATCACGCATACCGAGGCATGATGGCCGAGGAGTCGAAATGCACAACTCAATATAGAATGAATGCACATGGAACTACAGCTAAAACCTAACTCCATCATGGATAATCCGGAGTGTCGGTGACTGGGGAATTGAGACACATTCCGTCACTCGGAGTACGAAACGTACCTCGTTTCCCGTGCCCGGGCTAACTCCTATTCCGGACACGATGCAATATGCATGATATGCATGAAATGCGACTAAGATACAACCTAGTATGCACAATGCTATGAAAATGATATGCCTCGAAATGCGTGCACACGGGTACGCAAACCGAGAAAATGACAGAATGCAATCTAAGATACAACCTAGTATGCACTGTGCTATGAAAATGAGATGCCTCGAAATGCGTGCACACGGGCACGCAAACCGAGAAAATGACAGAATGCAATCTAAGACACAACCTAGTATGCACTGTGCTATGAAAATGAGATGCCTCGAAGTGCGTGCACACGGGCACGCAAACCGAAAAAATGACATACGCAATGTAAATGACATGGAAATATGATATGGGCTTACACTAACATGAGAGGGCCTCAGCCACACTCACATAGGATGCCGGCGGATAAAAATGAAGTGCCTCGAAATGCGTGCACACGGGCACGCAAACCGAGGCGATGGCAAAATGCGATGTAATGACATGGAAACATGATATGGGCTTACACCAACATGAGTGAACCTCAGCCACACTCACATAGGATGCCGAATGATAACAATGAAGTGCCTCGAAATGCGTGCACACGGGCACGCAAACCGAGGCGATGGCAAAATACGATGTAATGACATGGAAACATGATATGGGCTTACACCAACATGAGTGAACCTCAGCCACACTCTCATAGGATGCCGACGGATAAAAATGAAGTGCCTCGAAATGTGTGCACACGGGCACGCAAACCGAGGCAATGGCAGAATGCGAACTAAAGCATGGGAAATGATATGCAAACATGGTAATGGGATTTCAGCACTGAAAAGTGGGGGAAATCAGCCCCGAAATGAGGCGAAATGACACCAAATGCATGAAATTGTCCCGAAATGCGAATTTAGGCACCCGAAATGGCCTATAGCTATGCCAAACATGCATAATTGGCACATGGAATGAAAAGACAGAAGCAAGGCAGCCCCAAAATAAGCATTTTACTAGTACAAAACAAGGCCAAACAGCAAGCAAAGATAGGGCAAAATTAGCATGCGAAAATGGCCCTAAACATGGGATTAAGAAGCAACTCATAGCTGCTGTCCTCAAACAGGTTAGGACCCTTCAACAACATTGAATAGGGACCAAAAAAAAGCACTTTCACAGAACTGTAAAAACCTCAAAAACAAACATAGATAAGGCTAATTTTTTATGCAAGAAAACGGACCAAAAGGTGGCCAAAGAGGCAAGTGGTATATGCACAGCCCAAATTGAAAAATTCTCTTCTACAACATTGAAGAGGGACCAAAAATAAGCATGTTTACAGAACTGTAAAAACCCATAAACAGTATACAAACATGCTAGAAATGCAATGCAAAATAAGGCTCAAAAGAGGCTATAACATGAGGTATGCAAAATATTCCACAAACGGCCAAAGACCCTTAATGAGACATGTAGAATGGGCCAAAATAAGACTATTTTCAGAACTGTAAAATGGCCAAAAACCAAAGCATGATAGGCTAACAAAACATGCAAAAATGGGGACCGAAAGTGAGATATAACATGAAGTGGCATATGGAGGTCCCAAACCATGAAAGACCCTAAACAAAACATGAATAATGGACCAAAATGAGACTATTTTCAGAACTGTAAAATGGCCAAAAACCAAAGCATGATAGGCTTCCATAGCATGCAAAAATGGGACCAAAAGGGGAGTATAAAGGCAAGTATAACATGGAGGTCCCAAAAAGTGTTGAGCCCTTCTTCAATGTTGAAGAGGGGCTCAAAATAAGCCTATTTACAGTTTACGTCATGCTCCAAAACAAATTACACACGAGCTAAAAAAATCATGCAAGAAAACGGTATTTACGAAGGGTATTGAAGCAAGTGGCATATGGAGGGCTCAAACAGGGTTGAGCCCTTAATGAGACATGAAAATGAGCTCAAAAAAAAGGTACTTTCAGTTTTGGTCGGAGCTCAAATGTATAAGAAGGAGAGGCTAAGAAATATTGCAAAGAAAAGCTCAAAAAAGAGAAAATGGCAACTCACCTTTGGAGACAAGTCTTTTGTTGCTTCTTGGACCAATTTGCAGCTCCTTTAGCCTTTGAGAAGCCCTCCTTGTTGCTGGAAATGAAGTGGTGATGGTAGAGCTTGGAGGTGATGAAGAAAACAAGGTGTAGGACTTAAGGTTTTTTAGGAAAATGAGAAGGATGGAGGGAGATATGGATCTTGAGGCTTGAAGAACAAATTTTCTAACCCCCAAATGTGATGCCACCAGCTGGTTATATGGACAAAAAGAGGGTGTAAAGGTGGGGCAAAAAGGAGGTAAGCTTTCCCCCACAAAATATCCCCCGGATTGGGATATTTTCTGGGGGAAACAGCTGCACAGCTGTAAAGTGCAAGTTGAGAGGAAGCAGGCCGGCCTTTTACTTTTTCTGCAGGTGGCCGGCCAGCCACCCCCCCTAGCCGGCCAGCTAGGGGTCAAAAGGGTCAAGTATAATTAGTGGCCGGCCACCACATATTGGTGGCCTCCCAGGTCTCCTCTTCACAACCCCGTGGTTCGAATTTGGAAATTCTAAAACAGGAGAGAGAACAAGCCATTTTGAGGAGGGGTTCAAAAGGGTCAAAAGGAATTAATGGCCGGCCATATGATATTAGGATCCTCCCATGTGTGTACAACACAAATATGTGGTTTAAAGTTCAAGAAAGTGGGCCCAAGGTGTTCAACATTGGCCCGGAAGGAGGGGTTCAAAAGGGTCAGGTGGAATTACTGGCCGGCCACCAACTTTTAGGGTCCTCCCATGTGCGAAAATGGAATATAAGTGGTTGCCAAGATAATTACTGGCCTCCCACCCTCCAATGACCTCCCTGGTGATAAAACAGAGGCACCTGCCAAAAATGAACAAGAACCGATGCAAAACGAACCCTCGGGGGCCAAAACACGCAGTTCGGGGTCCCGAAAATGGGCTGCCAAGCACCGAAAGTGGCGTTCGGCCACGAAGTGGGTTTCTCAGACCCCAGTGTCCCTCAAAAGGGAGTAAATAGGAGGTATGCCAAATTTTAGAGCAAACGGAGATGGTTAAGCGGTCCCGAACCGAGGCACACAGCCTGGTAGCTCCGAAAATCGGGAACCGGGCTCCGAAATGAGCAAAATGGCCTGCGGCCACCAAATGTAGCCCACGGCCACTGAGAGATGGTCTACAGGACCTCTCCCTCCCCTCAGGAAAAGAAACAGAGAAAATCGAGTCTGGTTCGCAAACCGAGACAATGCACAGAAGAGGGTTCGGAAATCCGGAGGCAGGGCTCACAACCAAGACTCTGAAACTTCTGAACGAGCACATTATGCAATATCACCAAGTGCTCAACTGGTGACGTCTGAGTCTCAAGGTCGGTCAAAAATGGGGTGTCTACAATTGCCCCTCTTTGACAGAACTCGGAAGTCACAAGTGACGGGAGTGAATGTCAAAGCCCAGAGACGACCCATTTTTGACAAGGCCGAAGACTTAGACAAACATACAAGATAAAAAGGGATGTGCTCGCAGGCATGCCCGCAGGCAGGGGGGGCAAGAAGCAAAATGATATGCGAGGAGATTTTGAAGATTGGACTTATACGCTACGCGAAGCCGGTTTTGAAAGGTTGGACTTATACGCTACGCGAAGCCGGTTTTGAAAGTTGGACTTATACGCTACGGGAAGCCGATTTTGAAAGTTGGACTTATACGCTACGCGAAGCCGATTTTGAAAGTTGGACTTATACGCTACGCGAAGCCGATTTGACAATTGGGGATTCATGCAATGTACTGTAATGTAATAACTTGAAATGCAATGTAATGGCTAAGAGGTAAAGGTACCTTACAGGGGCAATGGCAATGACTTACCTCATGCTGCTGGGGGTCTCCCGCTTCTTCTCAGTTGAACTGCAGGTACTACTTTTCTTCCTGACCAAGGTTGCAACTTTCCCTATTCTCCAACGGGGTGACAGACTAGGTTGGTTCAGTATCCAGAATTGAGGTGCATACACGCTATCTCAACCTATGGGGCTTCCATACAGATTTCAAGCCAAGGACACGCCTCTGGGTATTTAAACCAGACTTTAGTCACGGAAATCCCGAACCTTTACGTTCTAGGCATCAGCCATTCGAACTCTAGTTTCCACCATCGCAGTTGGTCTCCTAGGAACTCACTGCAAACACAGGCAGGTGGCTATACCGGACCACCAGAAGTCGTTCGGGCACGACAAACACCAAAGGAATTACACCTTTAGAGGATTTAAGGTCTCCTAGACCAGGAGTGCACAAGATAGTGCGAATAAAGATGCAGGATTTAAGGTCTCCGCAGACCGGAGGATTTAAGGTCTCCTAGACCGGGGAGTGCACAAGACAGTGCGATGCAGAGTGAATGCACAAAACAGTGCTAAACAGATGCACAAAATAGTGCGATGCTAAAGGTGTACAAAACAGTACGAGCAAGGTGAATGCACAAAACAGTGCGATACCAATAAGGTGCGCAAGATAGCGCGATACAATGCACTAACAAGTACAGGTGAGATGCGCAAGATAGCGCGATGGAATGCATGCAAAATGCAAGTAAGGTGCACAAAACAGTGCAATGCGCAAGAAAGCGCGAGTGATTTGAAATGCACAGGACAGTGCGATACGCTAAACAGCGCGATTGAAATGCACTAAACAGTGCGATTGATTCGAAATGCACTAGACAGTGCGATGGATTCGAAATGCACTAGACAGTGCGATGCGCTAAGCAGCGCGATTGATTTGAAATGCACTAGACAGTGCGATGCGCTAAACAGCGCGATTGATTTGAAATGCACTAGACAGTGCGATGCGCTAAACAGCGCGATTGATTTGAAATGCACTAGACAGTGCGATGCGAGATACAACCACAAGATGCACAAGACAGTGCTAGTGAGATACAAAGTGTAAGTGCACAAGATAGTGCGAGTGAATGCATGTTCTATGCAAATGAGGTGCATTTTCTATGCAAGTTTGGAAGAGTGCATTTTCTATGCAAAAGATATGAGCATTTTCTATGCAAGAAACAGGAGCATATTCTATGCAATATTGAAAGCAAACTCTATGCAGAATCGAAAGCAAGCATATTCTATGCATGAATTATAACGATGTGCGGCACGCATGTCACAGAAGTGTATATGAAAGTGCACATTCTATGTAGTAGAGGAGCATCAAATATGTACTCTGGTGCCTCTGATTTATCTCTTAGAGGACTTTGCAACACACTCAGCTCAAAAGGGGCACACCCTGTTCATATTGGCGGGAGATAACATCTGCTGTTGCTGCTTTAATTGCCGTTCTGGCTTGAAGCATGCTTAAGCTTGGAGTAGAGGCACGCTCATTCTTCAGGGCACTGGCAAGGCCTGAAGAGGTACATATGGAATGCAATCTCAGAATTTTCTGAAGGTGAAACACACTCAGATGCTCAAAATTTTCCCTATTTTCTTTTGCTTCATAGTCCGGAACTTATATAGCTTCAGATAGGTCCTTGTTTTACCGTTCACACTTATCGGGGGTGGACCCTGCGATTTTATGAAAGAACAAATCCTGTTTTGCACAAATGTGGAGAATGGCACAGCACTCTGAGCACAAGATGATTTTTTTTGAAATTGAGAAATGAGTTCTCGACCGAGTATTGAGCCTACAACTGAACACAGCGAAAAAAGACTCAATAATGGAAAACAAAAGGTAAACAACCCAAACACATCGAGAGACACTCGGACTGACTCAAAGCAAGAATCGAGACAAGATAAAAGACACAACACTCAGACGTGTTACAAAGACGAGAGACCCCTTGGTGCACGAGGAGCCAGTTTCTCCGGGTATTATTTTCCACCCTTTTCTTATTTGTGATTCTCACATCACTCGGCCCTCAGGCTCTGTTTTTCTGAAAAAAAGCCCTTTCCTCACTTTTTCTCTTAGCGCACATCTCTCTATTCTTCAATCTCTCATTTTTATCCCTCCCCTGGGTGGTTGATGGATAAACAGAAAGTTGCGGGTTCTTGCCCAACATAATCAGTTCGCGGCTATTTCCTTCGGTGACATCTGTCGATGCGCCGGATGAGGGAATGGAGTATCTTGATCCATTCAAATCTTGTGCTTCGCACTTGGCTTGATATCTCGTAGCTTGGAGGATGAGAGAGCTTTCAGCCCTTCCGCTGTCGCCTTTAGTTGTGCCTTTTCTGGCAGGTAGAGTGCCCTTCTTGGCAAGTATGGCGCCTTTTCTGGCATGTATGTTGACAATGGGGAAAAGACAGAACACCTGACTCAACTGTACCCCTAGTTGATCATTTTGACCATTTTTTAGTTTTAGTTTTCTCCTAAAAAAAAATTTTGACCAAAATGAGAGTTAGATTAACATACTTGTTCAATTTTCTGATTTAAAATCATGCAAGTTAGGCAGTGAGCACTGAGAGTTTTCCTTTTTTGGGTCCAAGAAATGGTCCAGTTTTGAAAATGGAATACTTTTTGAGAAGATTAGTCAACCTCAGTAAAAATTCTCAAAAACTATTTTCGCAAACGACCACTGCTCAACGAGCATGGGACCTACTCTTGAGATGCGCAACCTCGGATCCATGGCAATGGAAAATTGCCCCTTGTCTGAAGGACACTGCATGGCAACGGAATGTTGCCCCTTGTTTGAATGACACCGCGGTGCATTGAATGGCAACGGAAAGTTGCCCCTTGTCTGAATGGCACCGTAGTGTATTGTAGTCAGTCCTCAGAGCGACGAACGCAACCAGACTCTCAGATATAGAGAAGGCAAAGATTATCAGAACCATTACATGGACATGATTGAGTTTGAAGTGTTTTACGGCTGGACTTCAGAATGAAGTTGCCTATGTATCCCAAAGATGGGAATCAAGCCTCACGTAGTTCGGGGTTAAGGTACACTCGGGTATTAACCTCTCCTTTTTAGGCTCTAACTTTTGCCAAGGCGCCCATTGCGGGTTTTCGACCTTGCGAGCTTTGTTCTTCTTTTCTTTTCAATTCTTTTCATTTCTTTTTCCTTTTTTGATTTTTTCGTTCTTTTCTTTGCATCTTTCTTTTTTGTTCTCTTTTTTTCTTTTTGCATTTTTTGCTTCTTTTTTTTTTTTTCTATTTTTCTCTTGCTCTAACTTTTGCCTGGGTCGCCCTTCCGGGTTTTCAGCCCAGCGAGCCTCTCAAGGGTAAAAGTATAACAAGTCCATGCCAAATGGTTTTGAGATCCTGGAGTCATCTGAATCCAGGAGAATGGCTGCTGCTTTGCTTTGTAAGCTTCTTCTGATGAGATCTGATCTTCTTGACCTGACTTTGGTGCCTCTTGTTCGAGGGCTGCTTCAAATCTAGCCACACAGGCCTCACATCGTAGTTGACCGTCGAACCTTCTGATTTCAAGTTCAAGGTTTGGAAGCGAAGGCGTTGAGTCTCGAGGCTGAGAGCGATCCTAGGCTGCACAATCTCAAGAGCGATTCCACACAGGTCTTCGCAAGACCGCGCAAAACATTTTGTTTTTGAAAGTTTTTAAGAAAGCGATAAATCACTCGCGCTGAAGGTAGTGTGAAACCAGTCTGGATCAAGCCAGGGTCCTTCTTAGTACTCACGCTAACAAGCATGATTTCATTCATTAAGGGCTTAGCATGCCTCTCTTTCTCTCAAATGATCAAAGTTTTGCAAATCCCGAGGAATTCCTTCCTCTTCGTTTTCACCGCAGTGTTCAAAAAGTTTTGAAAAACTTAGGTTAAATGCAATGATTTTGGGGTGCAGAAGAGAGCAGGTGGAATGTACTGCCATTTCATTCAGATTCCGTCACAACTAGCACACGGCAGAAGCGAACATAGAAGTGCAAAAATTACTGTTGTTTCATTCAAATCTGTTGGTACAACTGGCTCCCTGGCAGAAATAGGCTCAAAACAAAACGAAAAGACGAACACAAAACAAAATGGCGACGCCCGAGGTAACACCCCCCGGAATCACCCGACTCCTGTACAACAGGACTGACTCGATACAACAAGACAGATCCAAAATAAAAAGAGACTGACTCAAAATAAAAAGACAGACTCAAAACAAAATAACAAGACTGACCCAATACCAGAGTCAGAAACCGGCATTCGCCAATGCTCAAAACAGTGCATGCCATCCACCATATCTGGAGTAAACTGAGCGCTGCCCGCAGGTGGTTCATCCCTCCAATCACATCACATTATCCCCTACAAATTCACTGATCAAGTGCCGATAGACTTTGCAGGACCTGGTGCGGGGATGACCCCATTGTCAAATAGATCCTGTATTTCATGGCGAAGACGGAAGCAGGCGTTGGTAGTATGGCCAGTTTGTTGATGGTACGCGCAGTACTGGGTAGTATCATGTGTAGCCGGAAGAGGATTCGGGAGAGGCCGAGGCTCAAGGGGTTTGAGATGGCCTTGTCCAACAAGGATTTGGAGAGCTTTGGACAAAGGCATATAGAGGGCATGGAAGACCCTCCGACCTCGGGGTTGGTATTTCAAGGTTTGTGGATTTTTGCTGGACGTACCAGCAGGGGGATTAGCAGGTGCTGGCCTAGTTTGGTGATCTCTTCCGAGTGGAGGATTAGAGATAACAGGATCGTCTCTGGTATGATAGCCCTTCCCCCGATGTTCCTTCTGATTCGGACTGCCTCCAACCTGAGTAGCGAAAGTGTCATCCACAGCTTTTGCAACAACTGCGAGGACTTGCTCTCTGTTCAGCCCCTCGGCTTTCAAAGCCTCAACAGCCAACAGAAGATGTTCATTGGGATCCATGTCCGCCCCTATCTTGTTCCTCCCACTCACCTCCATTCTGCCAAGGGATTGGCTTTCCTCAAATGCAGCCCATCCCAACATCGGGGAGTCTCTTGGCATGAAGTTCCTAGTATGTGGTGTGGTCGATGATGGAGCCAATGTCCCGGAGGCCAGATCCGTCACGGTTTTTTGAAGATCTTTAATCATTCCCATCAACTCAGAAGTAGTGGGTTCACGGGTTTGAGATGGTTGAAGTTCGGGTGCACCCATCATGCATAAGTCCATGCTTTCTGGGACAAACACCTCAGGCTTGGGTAGATGGGCCGGGGTGATGTATATACTGGGGTCAAAGGTGGATGGCAGTATGTGGATGTGATTGAGGTAGGCAGGAGATGTTTGGTCGTTAGGGTCTGAAGGTGGAGCTATCGTCCTATTGTCGATGAGATTTTGGATCTCATGACGAAGGCGGTAGCAACGGTCGGTGCCATGACCGCGCTGCTGATGGTACATACAGTACTTGGAGGGGTTATGTCTGGCTGGGAGTGGGTCAGGAAGAGGTTGAGGATCGAGGGGCTTGAGATGCCCTCTTTCCATTAAGGCTTTTAGTGCGCTAGTCAGGCTCATATAGAGGGGGGTGAAAGTTCTGCCCTGAGCTCGGACTGGGCCAGCTGTTTGTAGGCTTGGTTTGGCAAAAGGGTCGGCTGTGGCGACTGTATTGATTTCGGTGGGTTTGGGAATAGCGCTACTACCAGCGTTGGTACTCCCTGAAATCACCCTCCTTGTCAGTTCCCTTGTCTTGGGAATGATCCCGCTGTTGAACACATTCTCGACTTGAACCACCAGTTCATGCAAACTTTTGAAAGTGAATAGTGGAGCGACTATCAACTTTTGCAACATATCATGCTCGAGGTTTCGGACCATCATCTGCACTTGATCCTTCTCAGAAGGGCGACGATCTGTCATTTGTGCTGCCTTTGCTCTCCACCTTGCAATGAATTCCACAAAAGGCTCTGTTGGGTTTTGGCGAGTTGCTTCAAGCTCTTGGATGGTCATTTCAACTTGGGTATTGTAGGAATACTGATCGACAAAGGCCTCAGCCAGTTCTTCCCAGTTTTGCTTCACTGTATCCTCCAATTTGGTATACCAAGTGGCTGCCACACCCGACAGGGTTCTTCCATACAAAGAGAGTTTCTGTGGTTTAGTCAGACCCATCGGCTTCAGGACATCTAAGAAAACTCGGATATGTACCATTGGATCTCCAGACCCGTCGAAACGGTCGATATATGGCATTTTGAATCTGTCTGGGAGCCGGATGGAAGCCTCGGTGTGCCCATCCTCAATGCCAGGAATGAAGTTAAGGCCCTGTGCCCTTTTGAATTGTTTCTCAAGGTTTGTAATTTTCACTGCAGTCGGATTGAACTCATCAACATGAAAGGGTTGAGTTTTCTCATTAGGCTGCACCAGGGGTCTGAGCACCTGAGCTTGAGCCAACCCTTCTTGAGGATTCAGACACTGCAAATCTTCAACTGGCGGAATTGGGTCAAAGTTCGGCTGGGGTCCCAAAGCTGGATGTGAGGCAGATGCCCCAGATGGGCGCTGCGTTTCAATACTGGTCTCAGCTTGCATGGCAGTTCCCCGATTTAGCGCTGTTGTCACGGCCGCAAATTCTTCCGAACCTTGTGCCATCACGGTCTGCTGAGTCCGAACAAAGGTGATGTGACTGGCGACTGACGGATTAGATGAACAGATGAGCCCTGACCGGCTTTTCTTTACCTTGCCTCAGCGAAAGAACACTAGTTGCCCTTGAATTGAATTTCTGACCTAACAAAGTCTATCAGCACAAGTTCGATGAACCTCGGGGGATATCGGAGCCTTCTGAAGCTATGGTTCCCAGACTACCTTGCAAAAGAGAAAACAGACAGCATCTCAGCCTGATTCCACCTGAATAGATATGAGCCTATTTGAATGAGTGTGCTCTCTACTGAATTCTGCCCCAAAATTCTGCCCTAAACTGAGTCTGATACCCACGGGTAAAGCTGACTCCCAAATATTGATAGTAATGCCCGCAGGCCTGATGCCAAAATTCGCAAACTGGTGCCCGCAGGCCTGACGCCCAAACTCATACACTGATACATGCATTCCTGTAGAGACGCACTCTAAAGCACATAACAGATAAGTGAGAGCCAAAACACCCCTATGTTAGGGTAAGGTTTCCCTGTCCTATTTTGTCAGGAGCTAGGGTTTCATTACGCACACAGCGGCTTCAAACAACCTATAAACGGGTAAGCAACCTGTCCTAGTTTGGAATGGTCACTATGGATCCGAATATGCACTAGGTCGAATGTTCAAAGAGGGTGCCCCGGTAAAACCGGGGTTTGTGTTCCCATACTGGCAGAGCCCACAACCGGTCAGCCTTATGGTCATGCCTTGACAAGACAAGCCTCCGGCAAACCGTTCAGGAATAGCAGATGGCAAACACGGTGTCCTAGGTGCACCAATGCAAATGCAATGCAAAGAATCACACAAGTGTAGTCAAAAACAGATATCATGAGTTCGAGTCAAGTTCTCTAAATCCCCAGCGGAGTCGCCAGAAACTGTAACAAGCCCGCGGGGGACCTCGCTACAGCTCGGACTCGACTTTCGTAGTCACGGTTCTTAATCTGAACCAAAGAGTCCAAATCCGGCAAATCGTTTTGAGAAAACTGATTTTTGAAAGAAGTGCCAAACATGGACTGCTTTGCCAGATACAGAGTCGCCACCTAAATATTTTATTTTGGGAAATTTAGGAAACCCTGACTCGGTGCCAAAAGGCCACGTGTCCGTCATCACCAAATTTGCCTCGGCTCGGGAACTTGGGTACGATTGGGGAAGGTCACTTCGTGAGCACCCCCACTCGCCCGGTCATAGACCGGCCTCTACTAACCATGATATCTATTTTTGAAAACTTTGTGTGTCCTTATTCCGGTTATTAGCCTAGGTTACTATGTGATGCACACAGCATATAAGTATAGACTGGATCGCCTGAATTGGAACAAAACATTTCATGTTTGTTTTTGATTGAAAATGGTTTGATGGTGCTACTCGCAAGTAGGCTAAGTCGTGGATTTGCCACCCTCGGGTGGGCTTAGGAAAACATGATCTTGCCACTATCTAATGGGCTTAAAACACACATTTGATGAATTATTCCAATCCAAGTAACCCAACCTTCACCCACAGGCATTCAGACAGATATATTACATAAGCATTTAGCCTCATGGTAAGCATGCTATTCATGGCAGTCACTCACACGCATGCAAGGATGCTAAAGCATAAAACTCACCGAGTACTCCAAACTAAAAAAAAAGAAGTTTATTAGAAATCATGCATGATCCTAAATATACAGAAATGCCTAATGCAACACATGCAAAAATGCACCTATAGCAGGCTCGGCTATTCTAAACATGGCATATGGAATGCTACAGCTATCATGTATTCAACTTGGAACTTGAAATACTATGCAGTTAGTATGGTGCGCCGAGCCCGGTGCATGCGAAACAGATGAATGAATGCAAACATGCTATCATACTGTATGCTAATTGAAATATGCCCTAATCTAAACATCATAAGCGGATAAATAAAAGGGAGAAAGACGTGGGTTTGGAAGACATGCAACACACACACGCACACTTATTACAGCATTGCCCTCGCGCAGAGGGTCCGAATAAATAATACAGTCCCAAATAAAAGAATATTACAGCCCGAATATTACAGTCCGAATAATGTACAAATTCCTAATTAATTAACAAATCAACTAAGGAAATAAACAAAACTGGCATGCAAGCCAGGGACTGCCTTGCTTCTGATGGGTGATGCATGTCCGGGTTGTCTTGCGCGGAAATCCACCGGAATGCCCCAATTAGCCTCTGTTTACACCTGTTCTTGAAATGCGTGCCAAGCCCCAAAAGGTTGCTGATTCTTTGTTTTGCTGCAACAGAGAGCAGAAAAGGGGCATAGCAATGTATTTGCACAGATATATGCATGTCTCGATCCTCGTGCCACCAATCACGCATACCGAGGCATGATGGCCGAGGAGTCGAAATGCACAACTTAATATAGAATGAATGCACATGGAACTACAGCTAAAACCTAACTCCATCATGGATAATCCGGAGTGTCGGTGACTGGGGAATTGAGACACATTCCGTCACTCGGAGTACGAAACGTACCTCGTTTCCCGTGCCCGGGCTAACTCCTATTCCGGACACGATGCAATATGCATGATATGCATGAAATGCGACTAAGATACAACCTAGTATGCACAATGCTATGAAAATGATATGCCTCGAAATGCGTGCACACGGGTACGCAAACCGAGAAAATGAAAGAATGTAATCTAAGATACAACCTAGTATGCACTGTGCTATGAAAATGAGATGCCTCGAAATGCGTGCACACGGGCACGCAAACTGAGAAAATGACAGAATGCAATCTAAGGTACAACCTAGTATGCACTGTGCTATGAAAATGAGATGCCTCGAAATGCGTGCACACGGGCACGCAAACTGAGAAAATGACAGAATGCAATCTAAGATACAACCTAGTATGCACTGTGCTATGAAAATGAGATGCCTCGAAGTGCGTGCACACGGGCACGCAAACTGAGAAAATGACATACGCAATGTAAATGACATGGAAATATGATATGGGCTTACACTAACATGAGAGGGCCTCAGCCACACTCACATAGGATGCCGGCGGATAAAAATGAAGTGCCTCGAAATGCGTGCACACGGGCACGCAAACCGAGGCGATGGCAAAATGCGATGTAATGACATGGAAACATGATATGGGCTTACACCAACATGAGTGAACCTCAGCCACACTCACATAGGATGCCGAATGATAACAATGAAGTGCCTCGAAATGCGTGCACACGGGCACGCAAACCGAGGCGATGGCAAAATACGATGTAATGACATGGAAACATGATATGGGCTTACACCAACATGATTGAACCTCAGCCACACTCACATAGGATGCCGACGGATAAAAATGAAGTGCCTCGAAATGTGTGCACACGAGCACGCAAACCGAGGCAACGGCAGAATGCGAACTAAAGCATGGGAAATGATATGCAAACATGGTAATGGGATTTCAGCACTGAAAAGTGGGGGAAATCAGCCCCGAAATGAGGCGAAATGACACCAAATGCATGAAATGGTCCCGAAATGCGAATTTAGGCACCCGAAATGGCCTATAGCTATGCCAAACATGCATAATTGGCACATGGAATGAAAATACAGAAGCAAGGCAGCCCCAAAATAAGCATTTTACTAGTACAAAACAAGGCCAAACAGCAAGCAAAGATAGGGCAAAATTAGCATGCGAAAATGGCCCTAAACATGGGATTAAGAAGCAACTCATAGCTGCTGTCCTCAAACAGGTTAGGACCCTTCAACAACATTGAAGAGGGACCAACAAAAAGCACTTTCACAGAACTGTAAAAACCTCAAAAACAAACATAGATAAGGCTAATTTTTTATGCAAGAAAACGGACCAAAAGGTGGCCAAAGAGGCAAGTGGTATATGTACAACCCAAATTGAAAAATTCTCTTCTACAACATTGAAGAGGGACCAAAAATAAGCATGTTTACAGAACTGTAAAAACCCATAAACAGTATACAAACATGCTAGAAATGCAATGCAAAATAAGGCTCAAAAGAGGCTATAACATGAGGTATGCAAAATATTCCACAAACGGCCAAAGACCCTTAATGAGACATGTAGAATGGGCCAAAATAAGACTATTTTCAGAACTGTAAAATGGCCAAAAACCAAAGCATGATAGGCTAACAAAACATGCAAAAATAGGGACCGAAAGTGAGATATAACATGAAGTGGCATATGGAGGTCCCAAACCATGAAAGACCCTAAACAAAACTTGAAGAATGGACCAAAATGAGACTATTTTCAGAACTGTAAAATGGCCAAAAACCAAAGCATGATAGGCTTCCATAGCATGCAAAAATGGGACCAAAAGGGGAGTATAAAGGCAAGTATAACATGGAGGTCCCAAAAAGTGTTGAGCCCTTCTTCAATGTTGAAGAGGGACTCAAAATAAGCCTATTTACAGTTTATGTCATGGTCCAAAACAAATTACACACGAGCTAAAAAAATCATGCAAGAAAACGGTATTTACGAAGGGTATTGAAGCAAGTAGCATATGGAGGGCTCAAACAGGGTTGAGCCCTTAATGAGAAATGAAAATGAGCTCAAAAAAAAGGTACTTTCAGTTTTGGTCGGAGCTCAAATGTATAAGAAGGAGAGGCTAAGAAATATTGCAAAGAAAAGCTCAAAAAAGAGAAAATGGCAATCACCTTTGGAGACAAGTCTTTTGTTGCTTCTTGGACCAATTTGCAGCTCCTTTAGCCTTTGAGAAGCCCTCCTTGTTGCTGGAAATGAAGTGGTGATGGTAGAGCTTGGAGGTGATGAAGAAAACAAGGTGTAGGACTTAAGGTTTTTTAGGAAAATGAGAAGGATGGAGGGAGATATGGATCTTGAGGCTTGAAGAACAAATTTTCTAACCCCCAAATGTGATGCCACCAGCTGGTTATATGGACAAAAAGAGGGTGTAAAGGTGGGGCAAAAAGGAGGTAAGCTTTCCCCCACAAAATATCCCCCGGATTGGGATATTTTCTGGGGGAAACAGCTGCACAGCTGTAAAGTGCAAGTTGAGAGGAAGCAGGCTGGCCTTTTACTTTTTCTGCAGGTGGCCGGCCAGCCACCCCCCCTAGCCGGCCAGCTAGGGGTCAAAAGGGTCAAGTATAATTAGTGGCCGGCCACCACATATTGGTGGCCTCCCAGGTCTCCTCTTCACAACCCCGTGGTTCGAATTTGGAAATTCTAAAACAGGAGAGAGAACAAGCCATTTTGAGGAGGGGTTCAAAAGGGTCAAAATGAATTAATGGCCGGCCATATGATATTAGGATCCTCCCATGTGTGTACAACACAAATATGTGGTTCAAAGTTCAAGAAAGTGGGCCCAAGGTGTTCAACATTGGCCCGGAAGGAGGGGTTCAAAAGGGTCAGGTGGAATTACTGGCCGGCCACCAACTTTTAGGGTCCTCCCATGTGTGTACATCACAAATATGTGGTTTCGGGTTGAAGAAAGTAGCTCCAAGGTGTTCAACATTGGCTCGGAAGTGCGAAAAGCGGGTGTCGGAGGGCGAAAATGGAATATAAGTGGTTGCCAAGATAATTGCTGGCCTCCCACCCTCCAGTGACCTCCCTGGTTATAAAACAGAGGCACCTGACAAAAATGAACAAGAACCGATGCAAAACGAACCCTCGGGGGCCAAAACACGTAGTTCGGGGTCCCGAAAATGGGCTGCCAAGCACCGAAAGTGGCGTTCGGCCACGAAGTGGGTTTCTCAGACCCTAGTGTCCCTCAAAAGGGAGTAAATAGGAGGTATGCCAAATTTTAGAGCAAACGGAGATGGTTAAGCGGTCCCGAACCGAGGCACACGGCCTGGTAGCTCCGAAAATCGGGAACCGGGCTCTGAAATGAGCAAAATGGCCTGCGGCCACCAAATGTAGCCCACGGCCACTGAGAGATGGTCTACGGGACCTCTCCCTCCCCTCAGGAAAAGAAACAGAGAAAACCGAGTCTGGTTCGCAAACCGAGACAAGGCACAGAAGAGGGTTCGGAAATCCGGAGGCATGGCTCACAGCCAAGACTCTGAAACTTCTGAACGAGCACATTATGCAATATCACCAAGTGCTCAACTGGTGACGTCTGAGTCTCAAGGTCGGTCAAAAATGGGGTGTCTACAATATCATAGCTGGAGCTGTGTGTATTTGGACTATTGAATCAATAAAGAAATAGATTTACATTTTCTTCATGGTATTAGAGCTTTGAGCTCTTATGAGCATAATTCAAGATCCATCCATGGCGGATCATGCTTCTTTACCTTCAAGTATTCATTCTCTTCTATCAATTTTTAGTTCTCTTATTACATTCAAACTTGATTACAATAATTTTTTGATCTGGAGAAACCAACTCCATAATATTCTTCGAGCCACTAGTCTTCTTGGATATGTGACTGGTGCAATACCTTGTCCTCCATTCGAAATTACTGATGCATTTGGAAAATCAGTTTCAAATCCTACATATATTCAATTGGAAGCAATTGATGCCAATCTTCTCACTTGTTTAACTATAACACTTTCTTCTTCAGTATATTTATCTGTTCTTCATCTTCAACATAGCTCGGAAGTCTGGCAAACACTTGAAAAGAGATTTACTTCTGTCTCCAGGTCTCACATTCATCAATTGAAGAACCAACTTCATACAATTTGAAAGCAATCTTTTTCAATTGAATGTTATCTTTCACAGAGAAAAGAAGTCTCAAATCAATTAACTTTGTCTGGTGCAAAAGTTGATGATGAAAATCTCATTCTTCTTTCCTTAAATGGCTTACCAGATGAATACGATGCATTCAAAACATTAATTTGTACTAGATCTAATGTTGTATCTATGGAAGAGTTGTATTCCTTACTTGGCTTAGAAGAGATTCATATCGAAAGCAAGATCAAACATTATTCTAAAAATAATTTGCATGTTGCTTATTCAACAACCAAAGGTTCCACTTCTGGTTCTAGTTTTGAAGCACAACACTCCAATTTTGGATCAAGTCATCGCAGTAATTTTGGTGGTAGATCTCAGCACAGAGGAGGCAAAGGTGGTAGATATCATAATTTTCGTGGAAACAGATATAATTGACTCTCTAACAATCGATCTAGATCAGCTTATTCTGGTACTTCTCCATCTGTTTGTCAAATCTGTGGCAAATCAGGTCATCTTGCTTTGGATTGTTGGTATCGACTTGATCCAAATTATCAGCCTACTTCCACTACTCCTCCAAAGGCTAATGCTGCTGTTGTATCTTCTTCTTCTTCAGATTCCACTGTTCCTCCTTGGTACATTGATTCCACAGCCACAAATCATCTCACACATGATTTGACCAATTTCCAGCAATATCAAGCTTATCAGGGCTCAGATCAGGTTACAGTTGGAAATGGCTCAGTTTTGCCCATTCAACATATTGGGATTGGTATCCTTTCAACACCTCAATTTTCTTTCCATCTTTCCAATCTTTTGCATGTTCCTTCTATATCTTCCAATCTCTTATCTGTTCATCAGTTAACTAAGGACCATAATTGTCTTGTTATTTTTTATTCTAATTCTTTTGTCATTTAGGACAAACACACGAAACTGGTCCTGCATAAAGGCTCAAATATCAATGGCCTTTATCAGTTCTCTCCATCACCTTCTATATTTTCCAAGCAACCACAGGCTTTTCAGTCTTCCATTGTTCCCACTGGTCCAGTCTCTGATTTGTTGTGGCATCAAAGATTGGGTCATCCCTCTGTTCTCAAGCTATAACATTTGGCACTACATCTTCCAAATAAAAAGAGTTTTAATAAAGCCATAGCCTGCACTGATTGCTATGTGCCTAAGAGTTATAGACTTCCTTTCAAATTGTCTTGTTCTTCTAGTGATAGTCCCTTTTCTCTTGTTCGTGTTGATGTATGGGGACCTTTTACTGTTGATAATGCTCCATTTCGGTTTAATGTTTTTTTTGTTGATGATTGTAGTAGATTCACTTGGATCTATCCCTTGTATTTCAAAAGTGAAGTCTATGAAAAATTTCTTGAGTTTAAAGTCTATGCCGAAAATCAGTTTCATACTTCCCTTCAAATTTTAAGAACTGATGGAGGTACTGAATTTGTTAACAAGAAGGTTGCTTCTCTTTTCTCTTCTCATGGTATCATTCACCAAACAAGTTGTCCTTATATACAAGCTTAGAATGGTGTTGCTGAGAGGAAGCATCACCATATCACTAAAACTGCTATCACTCTTCTTCATTAATCCTCTTTTCCCTTGAAATATTGGTTTGATATTGTTGCTACAGTAGTCTTGCTAATCAATAGAATGCCTAGTTCTGTTCTTTCCAATCAATCTCCATTTCAGGTTCTTTTTTAAACACTTCCAGATCTTTCTTTCTTCAAGATCTTCAATTGTTGGTGTTTTCCTTGGTTAAAACCTTACACTACTCACAAACTTCAACCTAAGTCCTTATCTTGTGTCTTTTTAGGTTATCATCCTACTGTTAAAGGCTATAGATGCTTAGATCCTATCAGTGGAAAGTTATTTGTCTGTCGACATGTCATCTTCAATGAAACATGCTTTCCTTTTGCTTCGTTTGGTCTCTCTTCTTCATCTCCTCCTCTCTCATTGCCTCATATTCATCAATTTTTCTGGGGGTAAACTACTAATAGGTCCTAATAGTTGGACTTAATTCCCATCAAGTCCTATTGAAAGTAAGTCTTGGTAAAATTGTTGCTAAAAATAATTTTTTTGTGACAATTTTTGTATATGTCGCTAAAAATTGACAATTAGTGACTTTTCTTTGTCATGATTTTTATAAATTGTCGCTAAAACTTACAATTAGTGACTTTTTTTATGACAAATTTTTTCCATAGGACCTATTAGACAATAAGTCTACTTATTAGGACCTACACGTAACTACCCCTTTTTCTGGCCTTTTTCTCTTTCCTCTGAGTTTCCCATTGTTTCTTCTTCACCTTCTTCTTCTTCTTCACCTTCTTCTTCTTCTTCTTCTTCCCAATCTTCTTCTTCTCATCCTTCCTCTATTCCTCAATCTTCATCTTCATCTCCTCTGAGTTTCTCTCCACCTCCTTATGCTATTCCTATTACCTCTATTTCTATTGATCTTCCTTAACCTTCTGGCTTGCCTTCTTCTCGTATTCTTCCCATGCCTTCTTTTAATGTCCATCCCATGCTTACTCGATCTAAAGCCAAACCTCCACTTTGTCTTACTGCCAAATCCTCTTCATCTTCTTCTTATCTTCAATCTGAACCTCCTACTGTTCAGGATGCCTTAGCTTCTCCTGTGTGGCTTATTGCTATGCAGGAGGAGTTTCAAGCCTTGCATCAACAGGGCACTTAGGACCTTGTGTCTCTCCCTTCTCATAAAAATTCTATTGGATGTAAATGGGTGTACAAAATCAAGCGTAATTCTGATGGTTCTGTGGCTAGGTATAAAGCCAGATTGGTGGCAAAAGGATATCTTCAACAAGAAGGAGTTGACTTTCATGAAACTTTTAGCCCTGTGGCTAAGCAGCCTACCATTCACATTTTTCTTTGTTTGGCTCTTCATTTTCATTGGCCTATTCATCAGTTAAACATTTCTAATGCCATTCTTCATGGGACATTAGATGAGGAAGTCTATATGTTGCAACCCCTAGGTTTTGTTCAATCTTTTCACCAAGTGTAAAAGCTCAAGAAAGTCTTAGATAGCCTTAAACAAGCTCCTCAAGCTTGGTATTCCACTTTCTCTAAGTTTCTTATCTCTCAAGATTTTGTTAATAGTCATTCAAATTCTCTTTTTTTTTTTTTTTGTTTAGTATACTTCCACAAGTCTTCTCATTCTTGTAGTCTATGTTGATGATATCCTAGTCATTGGCAGTGATTTCTCTCTTCTTACACAATTTATTCAACATATGCATACTTTGTTCTCTATGAAGGAACTACGTACTGTGTCCTATTTCTTAGGAATCTCGGTTCAAACCTCGCCTCATGGTTATTTCTTGTCTCAAGCTAAGTATGCAACTAAGCTTCTTCACAAAGCTGGTTTAATTGATTGCAAACCTTGCTCTACCTCTTTAGCTGTCAAAGCTTCTACATCTTCTTCAGATGATCTTTCATTTTCCAATCCTTCTCTGTATAGGAGTCTTGTTATTGGCTTGTAGTATCTCACCATTACTAGGCTTGACTTAGCCTTAGCTGTCAATCAGGCATGCCAGCATATGCATCTTCCTACTAATGCTGATTTTCAAGCTGTAAAAAGATTGTTGAGATATGTGAAAGGCACTCTTCACCATGGTCTGCAATTTACTTTTGGTTCCTTTTCTCTTCATGCTTTTTCTGATTCAAACTGGTTTGGAGATAGTATTGATAGAAAATCCACTTCAGGTTATTGTGTATATTTGGGTCCTAATCTGATTTCTTGCAGTGCTAAGAAACAGTCCATTGTTTCTCGATCATCTACTGAGGCTGAGTATTGGGCCTTGGCTAATGCCACTGCCAAATTAACTTGGTTGCAGTAGTTTCTGACAGACATGCATATTAATTCCTCTTCCATTCCTAAGCTCTAGTGTGATAACCTCTCCGCTATGGCCTTGGCTTCTAATCCTATTTTTCACTTTCATTCTAAACACATTGAAATCGATTGTAATTTTATTCGAGATAAAATTGTTGCCAAATTGATTGATTTGAAGTATGTGCCTACCACAGACCAGGTGGCAGACATCTTTACCAAACCTCTTTCTGCCTCTCGTTTTCATTATTTGAAGGGCAAGCTTCTTGTGCTGCCTTACCCCATCAGCTTGCAGGGGGCTGCTAAGAATCAATTTCAGTTGTCATAGTCACAGCCAAAAGAAGAGCTAAAGCTGCAATCTAACTCATGACAGGTAAAGGAGAAGTCAGCATTGATATCTCATCTATCACAATCATGTTTCGATAGATGTTCTCCAAATAATATCTGTAATAGTTATACATACAATTGCAAAGTTTTTTAGGAAGTTAGAGTTGTTTTGTTAAATGAGTTAGTTAGAGCACTTGCACTATAGTATATAATATCTGGAGCTATGTGTATTTGGACTGTTGAATCAATAAAGAAATAGATTTACATTTTTTTCAATAACCATAGTGTGGAGAGAGTCATATTATCATAGTGTAGACAGAACTTTCATAGTGTAGATTTGGGCAAGGATTGAGTGGAAATTCAATTAAGTGAAATAATATTTTAATGAATGTAAAAAAATTGAAGGAATGAATATTAATATTTTAATGAATGTAAAAACATTTAAGGAATGAATATTTTAATTCCATAATAATTATCTTGAAGAATCATAATGTATAATTTGTTAATGTTTTATATGGAAGAATCAGATCAACCCTTAAGGCAACATTAAGGAAAGAAGGATGCATAATGTAAAATTATCATTAATGAATATTTTAGTTCCATATATATAATTAATATGGCAGACGGACGCATATAAAAATAAAAAATATGAGAAAAAATGAATGACACTTCAAGCCGCAAACACCTAACAACGTATTTACTTATATTATATAATTATGTTGGAGATTTCCTCTATTTATAGACATGAGTGCAGGATAGTCATAATAGATTTCAATTTATTTGATAATTATTCCTGATTTATTTAGAGATAAATATCAAAATATTAGTTTAATAGTGCATCATGATTTAATTGGCTTGTCCACGTGACAAGTGACTTAATTTAATTAGCCCAAGGCTTGTTATCTTAAAGACTACATCATTTGGCAACTTGTTATTTGACTTTTTGCGTAATCTTGAAATAAGACCAATTAGGCACCTCACAAGATTTGATTTGTCAATAATTATGTCATATTTTTGTAGACTTTTGTAGCACGCGACAATTTATAATTGGCTGAATTTTTACATGCTTACCGTAGTAATACTAATCAATGACGGGGTTATGCTACTAAACACACTTTTTTTAGGATGTGTACCATATATAAATTATGACATTTTTCGTGTTGATTACGATAAATGTTATAATTAATTTTTTTTTAGTTATAATTAAAGCAAATAATGAGTCATTAGCAGTTGACCAGTGAAATTTATGTGTTTTTTTTTTTCAAAACATATTTGATTGTACAATGTGTATTATAAAATAATAATTTTAATTTTAAATTATTACTTGAATAGTTATATACATTAATTATAGTTAAATTATTTGTGTATTTTGATAATTTTAGTTTTCCTGTATTATAAAAAGTGTAATTAGCATATAATAATTTTGTATGATACATATCAAATTATAAAATAATAAAATAAATACTCATTTTGATATTAAAAATAATAGTTAAATTAAAAGAAGAATTAGTAACATAAAATTAAAAGTAATTCTAACTATTTGATTTTCTTTTATATTCATTTGTAAAATAAAATATGTAAAAATAGAAATTATATAAAATTTATTTAAAAAATTAAATATAAATATATTATTGTTGGATTATCATATAATGATTTTATATGATATATATATATATATATATATATATATTAAATTATAAGATTGTAAAATAAATACTCTTAATTAAATTAAAATATCAACTATATAAAATAAATTTAATAATGGCTAATCAAAAAAGAATCACATAACAACATCTAAACAATAGATACATCTTAGTGTGTGAAGTGATTAATCATTTATAATATGATGTCAAAACATAAAAGAATTTATTGTTCAACAATTGAAAAAGTAACTCAAGTAGTAAATTCAAACTTTAGATGTTATTCTAGAGTATCATTGTTGTGTAGGTTTTTACTCTTGTGAGTTGTGATTATATAAAATAATATAGGAAATGAAATATAATTTCATATATAAAATCACTATAAAATTTAAACAACAAATTCACAATATAGAATAATATATAAGGTACTGGGTAGAAAATAATGCACATGAAAAAAAAAAAGAAAAAAAATGGTAGTTTAGCATTAAAAAAAATTAAAACCCTTGAAAGAATTTAAATAAGTGAATCAATGACAAAAGTTTAATGTTTGGTGACAAAAACATTTCTTTTGGTGTGTAATAGTTTACTAACTTTACTAAATAAGTTTCATTCCTCTCTTCCCCATCTGGCCAGAAACCCAAGGATTCAATCAACATCCTAAAAACTAAATCCCATACCCAAGTAGTCACATAAACATGTTATCACATAAGTATATAACACTACATCTAAGTCTCTAACAAGCGAGACAGACCCATTGTGATACTAATAGCTTCCCGGGTACCCAAAGTATTCGAACCCAGTACGCTCTGATACCAAGTTGTAACGCCCTCAAAATAAACTCATAATATCATGCAATCACGATAAGGAAAAGAGATTTCATATTACAATCATCAGAGTATTCTTACAAAAGGTATTACATGTTGACAACAAAAGTAAATGCCCTATAGGCTTACAACATTCCAAGTCAACACTTGGCTACGAGAAGGAGAGTACTAGCTCTACACAAAATAAGTTCTTGGCTTGATATACATGTAATACAACCAAAAACAACAAAAACGAGTCTAACAGCCTCAAGCCTCTCAAGCTACGTCCTTGGAGGTGGCATAACACCTGTACTTGAAAATGATGTCCCATATAGGGTGAGCCAACGCCCAGTAGAGATATGCTAAACATAATATGAGCAAAAATTAAAACATTGGCATTTGATAAATGTTTAACCCACATAAATCAATTCATAATCCATTTCAATTACATGACAAATATATCCATGTTTCATTCCATTTTCCATTACTTATCCAGTTCTCAATTTATGAATAAGGCTCAGAACCTGGCCAATAATTTAATGAGACTATAACTCATATCAACAATACTTCCATATTTCACAATAGATACGCATGTTTGCTGTATCAATAACACAGAAAACACTTCCATGCTTCACAATAGATACACACGTTCGCTGTATCAATGGAGTCCATCCCTTATCTCCTCCCAAATAATATCCAGTTTAGGAGTCCATCCCCTGTCTTCCCCTAAATCGTGGACTGCATCCCCTATGTTCTCCCACAAAACACAATGTATATAAACACACATCATATACATGACCAATCAATACATAAATTTGATGTATTATTCCAACCGTCATATTCGATGACATAATCAACTGATTAGTTTTAGTTCGCCTAATCATCATGCATTGTCTACAACAATCAAGACTATCCTCTACCGATAGCCCAAAGCAATTTATTGCTAAATAGATAATAAATGCATCAACAGATAATTTGACAACAATATCATAAGTGAGCGATTAATAAATCCAACTCCACCATTCCCTCTTATAATAAGACAATTTCATTATTTCCAACTCAATTCCATATTTCCATAACATTTCCAAATTAATTATGTAAATTAATTCATACAACAATTTAGGTCTTTCTCCCCTTTTTCTCTACAATGACCCAAAGGTCCCAGATATCATCAACAACATCAATACCATCATTTTAAGACCCAAGATACACATTTATGAGTCAAAATAACAAAACCCTTCTTTATTCATTTTAAAACCCTAACACCCAAAATTACCCAACTTCAACATTACATCAAAATAACCAATAGTTTATGTTAAAGACCATAAAAATAAGTAGTTATCCCTACCTCAAATTCGGAGCTCAAAGGAAGAAGATAAAGAAATTCGAAATGCTCCAAACCCCAATATTTTTGGATCAAAATGTAGCCCTCAACAAGCTCCACACTTTTTACAAAGGCCCAAGGGGTAGAGGATCACTCCTACTAGATCAAACCATAGAGAGAAGTTGGAGTTTTAGAGTGAGGTGCTCTCCAATGGAGGTTTTGAATAGTAAGAGAGAGAAAGAAAGTGTGAAAAGTGAATTAAAATCACCCAGCTGCCAACTGATATACGACTAGTCCGCTCGAGCGGAGAACAGGACGCTCGAGGGTCAAGCACAAAAATAGGACCCGCTCGAGCGTAAGAATACCCGCACGAGCGCCAAGACACAACTGCAAAACACACCCGCTCGAGCACAAAGGGAAACCTGCTCGAGCGTAGATTACACTCTCCCAGTATTTTTATAGACATTGAACACCCGCTCGAGCGCAAAAGAGCTCGTTCGAGCGTGACCCACTCCAGCGTAAGGAACTCCGCTCGAGCGTGAAAACAACCCTGCAGTACTTTTGCAGAGGCACAAAACACTGGAAGTGTGTAAACTCCGCTCGAGCGCAAAAGGATCTGCTCGAGCGGACCACCAAAAATCTGGGCAACAAGAATTGAGACAAAAGCTCAACCAACCTGTTCGAAACATGCCCAAGACAATTCTAAACTCAAATACAAAGAGTTAAAGGACGGAAAGGAAATACAGGCAACAACAGCTATCAATGGAACCAAGTCCGAAACACAGTAAACATGAGAGGAAAACCGGGATCGCTATACCAGAACCAAGTACGAAGACTACACGTCACTACTAAATTAAAAATACTAAAGATATAAATAAATTAAGTATCCCGCACTAAAGCGCACTAACACAGCTCAACCCCACTCGCCGTTACTCTTAAATAATACCTAAGTTCATGTTCTTCAAGCTCTAAAATTACCCAAGATATGGGTTCAAATCGAAACTTAATTAAAAGTAACTTTAAGATAAAATAGAGTTTTAAACAAACTTTCCCATTCTATTTGCTAACTTTGAAAATTACAAAAGCCACTCCACGCTATTCGAAAAATTCAAAAACCATCCAGATAACAACTAATATATCCTAAGTTTGAAACCCAATTGGTCTCACTTGATTTGCTTATTAAAATAATTAATTATATCTAAACAGGTTATTTTCTGCAGCACTTTAAAAAAATTAATGGTTCTCTTAGTATACACGAGCAATCAACGCAAGGGCAAAAATGTAAGAAACTAGACTCGTAACCGGTTCTAATGACACTAATTTGGTAATTTTTGGATTTATACCCAATGAGAACGACACTCCCGAATTTATGGTTTGAAAGCAGTTTTCTGGACAGATTTGAACGCATCAGTTTATATGGATTTTGACTCCCAAAAATTATGAAAAACTTCAGATATGCAACTCATTATGTAATTAATCTACTATAAAAATTTCAGTTCAAAATTCATTCGTTTGATATGGTTTCTTGATTTTTAAAGTTTGTGATTCTGTGCAGAATTTTTGGACTAAGAATTATACCCATTCTTTATGCATGAATTTAACTCCTCAGATCTCTTAATGGTATATATATATATACAAAATACATAAACCTATAACCTCTCCATCAATGAACTAAATAATAATAGAGTAAGGATAAAGAACAAAAACAAAGAGAAGAAGAAAGATAGAGACCTACCGCACACCCAAAAGTTCTTCCTTGTTTGGAACCCCTTTTTTTTTCTATTTCTTTTCTCTCAACCTCTCTCTCCCCGTGGTGGTTGGTACTTGTAGGTGGGGAAGACAAAAGACGGTTCGGTGATGGTGGCGGACGATGGTGGCTACTACGGAAGAGAAAGAAACATAATCTCATTAGAAAAAAGATAGTGTAAAGTTTAAATATTGGTAGTAGTAGAATCGTAAATCTATCCCACATCGTTCATAATCTAATTAGAAAATTTTAAATATTGGTAGTAGTATAATCGTAAACTTATCCCACATCGTTTAAAAACAACGCATAATGTTTGAATATAAGGGGTGATTGAGACATCTAATAATTGCCGAGCTAAGTAGCGTTAGCTTATGACACAAGCGAGGGCACCAAAGTGGTTGGATGCTGGTGAAGTTGATAGATGGCTTCAACGCTTGAACTCAAGTTGTGGCCAGCATAGTTGAACTCAGGCAAGACTAGTGAAACTGTAGGTTCCTGGGCGATTGCTTTAGTTTAAGTCATTGGACAACCACATTTTTTTTTTTTACGTGTAGTAAAATTTGAAAATCTAAATATACTTTCGCACCCTGTGGATTAGTCCTTGGTGATGATTACAAAACATAAAAATGATGATTTTTTCAATTTTAGTCAATAGCATTTGGTGGGGTTGGCAACTAACCAAACAAAAACTCTTTTTTTTTTTATCTTTTGAATATTATATTTTTTAAATTTGCATCAAAAACTTTGCATTTTTTGTGTATCTGGTGTAGAATGATCTAAAAACATTACCAACTTATTTTCACTTTTAATTTTAATGAATTGTTTTTCATTTTTTTTATAACTTATTTGGTCCATATTATAGCGATCCCGGGTTTACCCTTGTTATACAGTGATCTGGACATGTGTCCGTGGATGTTGGTAGTTGTTTATTATTTTGTTTACATCCTTTTTACTTCGTAATTGAGTTATAGGATGTGTTGGGCTGGTTTGTTACAGGTTGGTTGAGTTTAGAAACCAAAACTAGTTGCCCAGGTTTTGGCCTGTACGCTCGAGCGGGGGTTTTGGCGCTCGAGCGGAGATTACACCCATTCAGAATTTTCCTGTGCAGCGTTGTACGCTCGAGCGTGGTATTGGCCGCTCGAGCAGGGTTGTCTGAGTGCCGCTCGAGCGTAGAGTTGGAAGCTCGAACGGAGGCCTGGTTCTGTATAAATGCTGGGAGAGTGCATCCGGCGCTCGAGCGGAAGTTTGGACGCTCGAGCGAGAGTCTGTGAGTGACGCTCGAGCGGGGTGTTTTACGCTCGAGCGGGCGACTGGGTTTAAGTCCCGAAATTGTGACTTTTCAAATCACTTTTTACTTTCTCTTCTCTCTCTTACTTTTCCAAAATCACCATTGTTGAGCCTCTCACTCTAGACTCTACCTTCTCTCTAGGTTTTGATCTAGTAGGAGTGATTTGCTCACCTTTGGCCTTTACAAAAAAGTTGTTGATCGTCGAGGGCTTCATTTTAATCTGAAAATCTCGGGTTTTGGAGCACGTTGGGTTTTGTCGTCTTCTCCCTTGGAACTCCGAATTTGAGGTAGGGATATCCTACTCCTCTCTATGGATTTTGTCTTTAAATTTTGGTATTTTGAGATGTTGGGCTTGGCTTTGTAATTTTGTGAAAGTTTGGGGCTTTTGTGTAATTTTACAAAAGTTGGGGTTTTATTCATAATAAACCTTGATGCATGTTTGGCATAGAGAAATGGAATTGATGCTAAATCATTGATGAAAATGGGACCTAAGGGTTGAAATGGTAATTATGGGAAATGGCCTAATTACATTGTTTGATTAATTGGGATAATTAATGGTGAGAAATGAGAAAATGAAATGTTGATTAAATATCCATTGTGCATTTATTTTCTGTTTAGAAATAACTGCTTTGGACTATCGGTGGAGGATAGTCGTGATTGTTGTAGACAATGCATGATGATTAGGCAAACTGAAACTAATCAATGAAGTGTGTCATGGAACTTGACGGTTGATAGAATACATTAACTACATGTATTGAGTGATTGTATATAGAACCAATGTGTTTGTATACGTTCTGTGTAGAGGAGGAGATGGGGGATGTACTCCGCGGTTTAGGGGAAGATAGGGGATGTACCTCTAAACCGGATAGTGATGGGAGAAGATAGGGGATGAACTCCGTAGATACAACTCATATGCTTGTCTAAAGAAGTGAAGATAGAGCTTATATGCTTATCTTTGTGAAGTGTGGATATAGCTTATATGCTTATCTGTGGATATTGTGGTTATACATATCTGTGTAGAATGTGGATATAGCTCATATGCTTATCTGTGAATGTGGATATTGTTTTTATACATATCTGTTGAAATGATGATAGAGCTAGCATGCTTATCTGTTGAAAAAGGGAAAATGAAAGGTAACTTGGACTCGTAAGTTGTATGACATAAATGTGTAATTTATGTGAATGTATCTGTGTTAGCCATCTATCAATTGCTAATCTTTTAGTCATTGTTCATGGTTGATTTAGTGTATTTCTACTGGGCTGTGGCTCACCCTATATGGGAATATCATTTTCAGGTGCAGGAAGCATGCCACCTCCAAGGACATAGCTGGAGGCTAGAGGTGGACATACTTTTGCCGCTTAACTTTTGATGTATTACATGTAACTTCAAGCCAAGGGCTTAATGTGTAAACGAGTTAGTACTCTTTGTTGTAACCAAGTGTTAACTTGGAAAGCTGTAAGCCCGTAGGGCATTTTGTTATGATGTTAACATGTAATACTTATGTAATGGAACTCTAAGGAATAAAGGAATGTGGTTAGTTTATATGTAAATGCATGTCTTATCAGATGGGTTTAATGTTGTTATTTTGAGGGCGTTACACATATAGTCGCGTAGATTCTAAAACGCAAACTTTTTTCAAAAAAAGTTCATAAAAAAAGAACAAAAAAACAAGAAAACCACAAGTTCACGGCTCAACCCGGATCTGTTCCCTAGTGGCCAGAGTCACCACACACAGTGGAATAATTTCCCTGGACTAAAATACACAGATGGTCCCAATAATCAGTACACATCAATATCACAAAACGTGGTAGTTTACCATTATAAACATGACACCAAAACAAATAGTTTACAAAATGCTAAGTTCACACATGTTTTACGAATAATTTGATTCCATTGATAACATAATAGTTTTATCAAAATGGTTTAGTCCTGAAACAACAATTTAATTTTCCAATAGTTAAAGAGAGGGGAACATTTATAAAAATATGTAGCATGAAACTACTCACCTGAGAAACGAAATAATATAATCCTCGAATAGAGTATGAAAGTCCAACTAGTGTCCTGAACGAAGTATGAAGACTACACGTCACCACTAATTTAAAAATGCTAAAGATATAAATAAATTAAGTATCCCACACTAAAGCGCACTAACATAGCTCAACCCCACTCACCGTTACTCTTAAATAATACCTAAGTTCATGTTCTTCAAGGTCTAAAATTACCCAAGACATGGGTTCAAATCGAAACTTAATTAAAAGTAACTTTAAGATAAAACAGAGTTTTAAACAAATTTTTCCACTCTATTCGTTAACTTTGAAAATTACAAAACCCACTCCACGCTATTCGAAAAATTCCAAAACCATCTGTCACGACCCCATTCCGCCCCTAGTAGAATGGTGTCGTGATGGCCAGTAATCCGAGATTACCAAAGGCCAACTTACAAAGATTCACACACAATCAGAATACATATGAGGCCTACATGTGCAGAAGCAATGTATATAAATCTAAGTAGTCCATAAGAGCAGTGCATAGATCAAATGAAATGACATACATCTTTACATAGCTTTACAACTTGGGTACAAATAAAATAAAGTACAAATATTACGTCTTGATCAAGAGGCTTCTCCAGCCGACATAACAAGATACATGAACTACAACTCAAGAAGCTTAGTCTACAAGATTTGCCAGCATAATAAGCATTAAACATCATCTAGCAAAACACATCTCGGCGTCACCGCCTTCTTGGTTGTTACCTACATATATATAAGGAGAGGATGAGCTTGAATACTCAGTGAATGGTATAAGTGATAAAGGGGTTAAATGAATGATTCTCGAGGTCCTTGTCAAAACAATACATAACATAACTTGTACAAAACATACTTGGCAGAGATCGGCCGTCCGTTTATAGGCCGTCGATGGCCGAGATCTCACAAACTTGGTGCTACTTGGGCTTAAAGTCCCCTAGCATGAGAGGACTTGTGCTGCAAATGCTTATAGTCCCCCAGCACGTACGGACTAGTGCCACAAATGCTTAAAGTCCCCTGGTACGTACGGACTTCCATGGATTGTGTTACAAATGCTTATAGTCCCCTAGCACGTACGGACTAGTGCCACAAATGCTTAAAGACCCCTGGCACGTACGAACTTCCATGGATTGTGCTACGAATGCTTATAGTCTCCTAGCATGTACGGACTAGTGCCACAAATGCTTAAAGTCCCCTGGCACGTACGGACTTCCATAGATTGTGCTACGAATGCTTATAGTCCCCTAGCACATACGGACTAGTGCCACAAATGCTTAAAGTCCCCTAGCACGTACGGACTAGTGCCACAAATGCTTAAAGTCCCCTGGTATGTTCGGACTTCCATGGATTGTGCTACGAATGCGTATAGTCCCCTAGCACATACAGACTAGTGCCACAAATGCTTAAAGTCCCTTGGCACGTACGGACTTCCATGGATTGTGCTACGAATGCTTATAGTCCCCTAGCACGTACGAACTAGTGCCACAAATGCTTAAAGTCCGCTTGCACGTACGGATTTCCCGAGAATGTCATCCAAAACGAAGCTAATACTTGATACACAAAATAGGGATAATCATTCATGCTTAACAAATACTTTTCGAACAAAGCAAAGCAAGGCTTATCAAAACACGATAACATAGCTTTATTAAAAATACCACTCACATAGTTCTTGGGACGTCGGAATCAAAGCAATGGTCCAAGTCCTACAAACACATGGCAAAGTCCACTGAATGTACTTCTCAAAACAAGTCTCACATGCATGCAAATGACCTCGGCGGTCCTTCAAACTAAGTCAAGACAAGGCAAAACATGTTGAAGTGAAACATTGTTTTACATGTCAGGAAGACATGCTGGGTACCAACCAGGTCTTTGCCGAGGTCCCACACCTCCTTGCCGAGGTGTGGTCCCGGTGGCCACTTTCATGGAAATGAAGTCAGGAAAATCTGGTCTCCTTTTTGACGAACATGAAGAACATGAACATGAAGAACATAAACAACATGGATGCTAAAATCATAACTTGTTTATACAAAATCTGAGATTTCATGCTATAAGTTCGAAAACATGGACCTGGGTACCCATACTTGAAGATCTTGGGAAAACAAACACAAAAACATGGATCTTAATGCAAGCTTTCGGATCAAATCATGACTTTTCTTCAAGAACACATGAATATCATATTCTCTTTCTAAAACCGAACTTCAAAGCAATGCATGGCTTTCAAAGCATGCTCGATCATGCAATGCAGCTAGATGAACAATAAGAATAGCAAGATCAGATCAAGAATCTAACCTCAAGACGCGGACCTAACGGCTGAAGGTGTGAAGATCAAGCTTGGAATCTATTTCTCTCTCTAAGAACTTCTTCTCCCCTCTTCCTAGAGCTTCTCTCTCTTCAAAAGCAAGGATATGGAAATGATATGGTTTCTCTCTCTGCCGGCTGATTTAACATTCATCTCGGACACGTGGCACCACCGGGTTGGTTCTCCTCAAAAAGGTGATTGAAAGACAAGACATGTGTAAGAGATAGTGTATTTAACAGGCTAGGTAGCAAGGGCACTCCGGCTTGCAAAGACATCGGCTAATGACAAGGCATCGGCAAGTAAGGGGACAATGATCTTGGCTAGGAAGGACAACACTTGGCCAAGTTGTGCCACACCTTGGCCTAGATGTGCCACACCTCGGTCTAGGTCACACCAATCCAGGTACAAGATCACTTGGGTGCAAGAATAACATCTCGGCCTAGATAATACACATCTCGGCCTTGGTGATACACACCTCGGCTTAGATAATGACATCTCGGCCAATATGCTAGGACGAAGGTGGAGGTCAACCAAAGTGGTTCCAAGATAGTTCTAGGCTTAAGGTGACCTTGGCTAAGCATAACCTAGGCTTAACATGACTTAGACTTGGCAGGACTTAGGCTTGAGACAGTAAGGAAGGAACAAAACATGCAACACACTTAAGCAAAACAAGGTAAGATTGGCAAGGCAACTTAACATGGAAAAACATATAAATGCATGCACGCATGACTAAGGCATGAATGTGGGTTGTTACACCATCTAGATAACAACTAATATATCCTAAGTTTGAAACCCAATTGGTCTCACTTGATTTGCTTATCAAAATAATTAATTATATCTAAACAGGTTGTTTTTTGCAGCACTTTAAAAAAATTAATGGTTCTCTTAGTATACACGAGCAATCAATGCAAGGGAAAAAAAAGTAAGAAACTGGACTTGTAACTGGTTCTAATGACACTAATTTGATAATTTTTGGATTTATAGCCAAAGAGAACGACACTCCCGAATTTACGGTTTGAAAGCAGTTTTCTGAACAGATTTGAACGCATCGGTTTACATGGATTTTGACTCCCAAAAATTATGAAAAACTTCAGATATGCAACTCATTACGTAATTAATCTACTTTAAAAATTTCAGTTCAAAATTCAATCGTTTGATATGGTTTCTTAATTTTTAAAGTTTGTGATTTTGTGCAGAATTTTTGGACTAAGAATTATACCCATTCTTTATACACGAATTTAACTCCTCAGATTTCTTAACGGTATATATATATATATAAAAAATACATAAACCTACAACCTCTCCATCAATGAACTAAATAATAATAGAGTAAGTATAAAGACCAAAAACAAAGAGAAGAAGAAAGATAGAGACCTACCGCACACCAAAAAGTTCTTCCTTGTTTGCAACCCTTTTTTTTTTCTTTTTCTTTTCTCTCAACCTCTCTCTCCCCGTGGTGGTTGGTACTTGTCGGTGGGGAAGACAAAAGACGGTTCGGTGATGGTGGCGGACGATGGTGGCTACTACGGAAGAGAAAGAAACATAATCTCATTAGAAAAAAGATAGTGTAAAGTTTAAATATTGGTAGTAGTAGAATCGTAAATCTATCCCACATCGTTCATAATCTAATTAGAAAATTTTAAATATTGGTAGTAGTATAATCGTAAACTTATCCCACATCGTTTAAAAACAACGCATAATGTTTGAATATAAGGGGTGATTGAGACATCTAATAATTGCCGAGCTAAGTAGCGTCAGCATATGACTCAAGCGAGGGCACCAAAGTGGTTGGATGATGGCAAAGTTGATAGATGGCTTCAATGCTTGAACTCAAGTTGTGGCCAGCATAGTTGAACTCAGGCTAGACTAGTGAAACTGTAGGTTCCCGGGCTATTGCTTTAGTTTAAGTCGTTGGACAACCACTTTTTATTTTATTTTATTCATTTATTTTTTTTTACGTGTAGTAAAATAAAAAACTAATATTCGGATGATCACGGATGGACTTTTATTTTTCAAGTATAAAATAAATAAACTTTTATTGTTATGATCATGGATGGATCTTGAAAATTTGAAAATCTAAATATACTTTCGCACCCTGTGGATTAGTCTTTGGTGATGATTACAAAACATAAAAATGATGATTTTTTCTCTTTCAGTCAATAGCATTTGGTGGGGTCGGCAACTAACCAAAAAAAAACGCTTTTTTTTTTTTGTTTTGAATATTATATTTTTTAAATTTGCGTCAAAAATTTTACATTTTTTGTGTATCTGGTGTAGAATGATCTAAAAACATTACCAACTTATTTTCACTTTTAATTTTAATGAATTGTTTTTCATTTTTTTTATAACTGATTTGGTCCATATAGTCGCGTAGATTCTAAAACGCAAACTTTTTTTAAAAAACGTTCATCAAAAATGAACAAAAAAAAAAAAAAGGAAAACCACAAGTTCACGGCCCAACCTGGATTTGTTCCCTAGTGGCCAGAGTCACCACACAGTGGAATAATTTCCCTGGACTAAAATACGCAGATGGTCCCAACAATCAATACACATCAATATCGTAAAACGTGGTAGTTCACTATTATAAACATGAGACCAAAACAAATAGTTTATAGAATGCTAAGTTGACACATGTTTTACGAATAATTTGATTCCATTGATAATATAATAGTTTTATCAAAACGGTTTAGTCCTGAAACAACAATTTAATTTTCCAACAGTTCAAGATAGGGGAACACTTATAAAAATATGTAGCATGAAACCACTCACCTAAAAACGAAATAATATAATTCTCGAATAGAGTATGAAAGTCCAACTAGTGCCCCGAACCAAGTATGAAGACTACACGTCACTACTAATTTAAAAATACTAAAGATATAAATAAATTAAGTATTCCGCACTAAAGCGCACTAACACAGCTCAACCCCACTCACCGTTACTACGGAAGAGAAAGAAATATAATCTCATTCGAAAAAAGATAGTGTAAAGTTTAAATATTGGTAGTAATAGAATCGTAAATCTATCCCACATCGTTCATAATCTAATTAGAAAAAAGAGAGTGTAAAGTTTAAATATTGGTAGTAGTATAATCGTAAACTTATCCCACATCATCTAAAAACAACGCATAATGTTTGAATATAAGGGGTGATTGAGAGATCTAGTAATAGATGAGCTAAGTAGCGTTAGCTTATGACTCAAGCGAGGGCACCAAAGTGGTTGGATGATGGTAAAGTTGATAGGTGGCTTCAACATTGGAACTCAAGTTGTGGCCAGCATAGTTGAACTCAGGCTAGACAAGTGAACCTGTAGGTTCCCTGGCTATTGCTTTAGTTTAAGTTATTGGACAACCACTTTTTTTTATTTTTTTTATTTATTACGTGTAGTAAAATAAAAAATTAATATTGGGATGATCGCGGATGGACTTTTATTTTTCATGTATAAAATAAATAAATTTGTATTGTTATGATCATGGATGGATCTTGAAAATTTGAAAATCTAAATATACTTTCGCACCCTATGGATCAGTCCTTGGTGATGATTACAAAACTTAAAAATGATGATTTTTTCTATTTCAACCAATAGCATTTGGTGGGGTTGGCAACTAAAAAAAAAAAAAAAACTCTTTTTTTTTTCTTTTGAATATTGTATTTTTTAAATTTGCGTCAAAATTTTTACATTTGTTGTGTATCTGGTGTAGAATGATCTAAAAATATCACCAACTTAGTTTCACTTTTAATTTTAATGAATTGTTTTCATTTTCTTTTTGTAACTTATTTGGTCCATATAGTCGCGTAGATTCTAAAACGCAAACTTTTGTCAAAAAAAGTTCATCATAAATGAACAAAAAAAAAAAAAAGAAAACCAAAAGTTCACGGCCCAACCCGGATCTGTTCCCTAGTGGCCAGAGTCACCACACACAATGAAATAATTTCCCTGGACTAAAATACACAGATGGTCCCAATAATCAGTACACATCAATATCACAAAACGTGGTAGTTCACCATTATAAACATGACACCAAAACAAATAGTTTACAGAATGCTAAGTTCACACATGTATTACGAATAATTTGATTCCATTGATAATATAATAGTTTTATCAAAACGGTTTAGTCCTGAAACAACAATTTAATTTTCCAACAGTTAAAGAGAGGGGAATATTTATAAAAATATGTAGCATGAAACTACTCACCTGAGAAACGAAATAATATAATCCTCCAATAGAGTATGAAAGTCCAACTAGTGTCCTGAACCAAGTATGAAGACTACACGTCACCTCTAATTTAAAAATGCTAAAGATATAAATAAATTAAGTATCCCGCACTAAAGCGCACTAACACAGCTCAACCCCACTCACCGTTACTCTTAAATAATACCTAAGTTCATGTTCTTGTAGCTCTAAAATTATCCAAGACATGGGTTCAAATCGAAACTTAATTAAAAGTAACTTTAAGATAAAACAGAGTTTTAAACAAACTTTCCCAATTTATTCGCTAACTTTTAAAATTACAAAACGCACACCACACTATTCGAAAAATTCCAAAACCATCCAGATAACAACTAATATATCCTAAGTTTGAAACCCAATTGGTCTCACTTGATTTGCTTATCAAAATAATTAATTATATCTACACAGGTTGTTTCTGCAGCAGTTTAAAAAAATTAATGGTTCTCTTAGTATACACGAGCAATCAATGCAAGGGAAAAAATGTAAGAAACTAGACTCGTAACCGGTTCTAATGACACTAATTTGATAATTTTTTGATTTATACCCAAAGAGAACGACACTCCCGAATTTACGGTTTTAAACTAGTTTTCTGGACAGATTTGGACGCATCAGTTTATATGGATTTTGGCTCCCAAAAGTTATGAAAAACTTCAGATATATAATTAATTATGTAATTAATCTACTATAAAAATTTAAGTGCAAAATTCATTCGTTTGATATGGTGTCTTGATTTTTAAAGTTTGTGATTCTGTGCAGAATTTTTGGAGTAAGAATTATACCCATTCTTTATACATGAATTTAACTCCTCAGATTTCTTCACAGTATATATATATATACAAAATACGTAAACCTACAACCTCTCCATCAATGAACTAAATAATAATAGAGTAAGGATAAAGAACAAAAATAAAGAGAAGAACAAAGATAGAGACCTGCCGCACACCCAAAAGTTCTTCCTTGTTTGGAACCCTTTTTTTTTTTTTTCTTTTTCTTCTCTCAACCTCTCTCTCCCCGTGGCGGTTGGTACTTGTAGGTGGGGAAGACAAAAGACGGTTTGGTGATGGTGGCGGACGATGGCGGCTACTACGGAGTAAAAAGAAACATAATCTCATAAGAAAAAAGATAGGGTAAAGTTTAAATATTGGTACTAGTAGAATCGTAAATCTATCCCACATCGTCCATAATCTAATTAGAAAAAAGATAGTGTAAAATTTAAATAATGGTGGTAGTATAATCGTAAACTTATCCCACATCGTTTAAAAACAACGCATAATGTTTGAATATAAGGGGTGATTGAGGCATCTAATAATTGCCGAGTTAAGTAGCATTAGCTTATGACTCAAGTGAGAGCACCAAAGTGGTTGGATGATGGTAAAGTTGATAGATGGCTTCAACGCTTGAACTCAAGTTGTGGCCAGCATAGTTGAACTTAGGCTAGACAAGTGAACCTGTAGGTTCCCTGGCAATTGCTTTAGTTTAAGTCATTGGACAACCACTTTTTTATTTATTTATTTATTTTTTTTTATGTGTAGTAAAATAAAAAATTAATATCGTGATGATCATGGATGGACTTTTATTTTGCATGTATAAAATAAATAAATTTGTATTGTTATGATCATGGATGGATCTTGAAAATTTGAAAATCTAAATATAATTTCGCACCCTGTGGATCAGTCCTTGGTGATGATTACAAAACATAAAAATGATGATTTTTTCTAATTCAATCAATTGCATTTGGTGGGGTTGGCAACTAACCAAAAAAAAAAAAACCTTTTTTTTTTCTTTTGAATATTATATTTTTCAAATTTGCATCTAAAATTTTACATTTTTTGTGTATCTGGTGTAGAATGATCTAAAAACATCAACAACTTATTTTCACTTTTAATTTTAATGAATTGTTTTTCATTTTTTTTATAACTTATTTGGTCCATATAGTCGCATAGATTCTAAAAGGCAAACTTTTTTTCAAAAAAAGTTCATCAAAAAAGAACAAAAAAAAAAAAGAAAAAGAAAACCACAAGTTCACGGCCCAACCCAGATCTGTTCCCTAGTGGCCAGAGTCACCACACACAGAGGAATAATTTCCCTCGACTAAAATAGACAGATGGTCCCAATAATCAAAACACATCAATATAGCAAAACGTGGTAGTTCACCATTATAAACATGTGTAACAACCTTCATTTTATCTTAGTCATACTCACATGCATTCACATGAAATTGTTTTGTTAAGTTTCCATTTTTGCAGACCTTGATTTGTTTTGTCTAAGTGTTGCTTGCATGTTTTTGTTTCTTGCTTAGTGTGTGGAGCCGAGGTCATTTTAAGCCTAGGTCACACTACCTCTACCTTTGCCCTGGCATATTGGCAGAGATGTCATCATCTAGGCTGAGGTGTGCATTACCTAGGCTGAGATGTGTTTCATCTAGGCCGAGATGTTATCATCTTGACACCCTAGGTCTTTGATTCTTGCATCTAGTGATCTTGTTGCTGGACCGGTATGACCTAGACTGAGGTGTGGCACATCTAGGCCGAGGTGTGGCACAGCTAGGCCAAGTGTTGTCTTTCCTAGGTGAGATCATTAAGACCTTACTTGTCGAAGCCTATGTCTTGATTCGAGGTCATTACCTACCGGAGTACCCATGTCACATTACTTGTTATACACACTTTGTCATGCTATTGTCTTGTCATTCAGTCACCTTTTTGAGGAAACCCAAGCCGGTGGTGCCACGTGTCCCAGCAGAGGGTTAAGTCTGCTGGCAGTAGAGAAACCCATATCATTTGTCATATCTTTGTCTTAGGAAGAGAGAGAAGCTCTAGGAAGAGAGGAAGAGGAGTTCTTGAGAGAGAAGTAGATTTCCAAGCTTGATCCTTAGAGTCTAAACCGTTTGATCCGAGTGTTGAGGTTAGATTATTCTTTATGTTTAGTCGATCGCATTGCATGATTTAGCATGATTCATGAGCCATGCATTGGTTTAAAGTTTGTTTTAGAAAGAGAAAATAATGTTCTTGTGTTCATGAAAGAAAAACAATATTTTGATCCGAAAGTTTGCATCAAGATCCATGTTTTTGTGTTTGTTTTCATAAGATCTTCAAGTATGGGTACCCAGGTCCATGTTTTTGAACTCATACCATGAAATCTCATATTCTAAATAAAGAAGTAATGATTTTAGCATTTATGTTCTTCAAAGGGAACCCAGATTTTCCCCAGACTTCGTTTCCCTGAATGTGGTCATTGGGACCATACCTCGGCTAAGAGGTGTGGGACCTCGGCCAAGACCTGGTTGGTACCCAACATGCTTTCCCGAGATGAAAAACAGTGATTTAACTCCCAGCACGTGTTTTGCTTTGTCTTGACCGAGTTTTGAAAGAAATGCCGAGATCATTTACACTCATGCAAAGCTTGTTTTAGGAATGCATTCCATGTCCATTCTTGAGCATCTCTTCTTGTCTTCTTGAAGTGCATCCGATGCGATTTATTATGTACTTGTAGGCCTTGGATCCTTGCTTGTAACCCCCACACCCGAAGAGCTATGTGAGTGGTATTTTTAATAAAGCTATGTTATAAAGTTTTGATAAAGCTTTGCTTGTTTCGTTTTGGAAAAGTGTTTGTTCAAGCATGAATGATTATCCTTAATTTTTGTATCAAGTATTATCTTGTTTTGATGACATTCTGGGAAAGTCCTTAGTGCTAGGGGACTGTAATGCAACTGCACCCTTGTTTTGAAAGTCCTTAGTGCCAGGGGACTATAATGCAATTGCACTCTTGTTTTGAAAGTCCTTAGTGCCAGGGGACTATAATGCAACTGCACCCTTGTTTGAGATATCTCCATTGTCTTGCCACTGACGGTTTACTGCGTGGGTTTGTCTGGAATATCATCCCTTGTATTATATTGATGCTAGTAAGCATCCCTTGAAGCTTTGAAAGACTTGATAGATGAACTTGGTTCATCCCTTGATTTTGTACAAGCTATGATATGCATTGTTTTGATAAAGATCTCAGATATCATTCATTTAACCCTTTATTACTAATATCATTCACTGAGTATCCAAGCTCACCCTCTCTCTCTCTATATATATATATAGGTGAGGAGCAAGAAGGTGGTGATGCCTAGTTGACTATTGTAACTTGTTTTGGATTCGCATTTTTGTAGCATCTTGAAGATCATGCTTCTTGGCTTGTAGTTTATTTCTTTTGTTTATGTCGGCCTGAGAAGCCTTTTGATCAAGATGTAATATGTACTTTATTTTATTTGTATCCAAGTTGTGAACCATGTCAAGATGTATGCCTTTTCATTCAATCTATACACAGCTCTGATGGACTACTCAGATTTAAATTTATTGCTTCTGCACATGTAAGTCCCATATGGATGCTCTGATCGTGTGTGACCTTGTAAGTTGGCCTTTGGTAATCTCAGATTACTGGCCATCATGGCACCATTCTACTAGGGGCGGAATGTGGTCGTGACAGATTGGTATCAAAGCACCGGTTCCTTATAGTATGTTATTCACACACTTTGAGTCCTGAAGAGCTTAGGATTTCCCTTAGAATGATGTTAGGATTGCATCATGTTGCCTGCTACTTGACAAGATGTGCATCATCTCGGCATGATTATTTGTTACTTGCATACATGTCTAATTGTTCATTTTGTTTTAAAGTCGTATTTTGCATACTCTTAGCATCATGAGAAGGGGTAGACCTCCAGTTGGCCGAGATCATCCCGAGGACATATTAGACATACTGGAAAGGTTGGTCGAAGGTTTGGTCCGTGAGTTGAGACAGCCCAGGCCACAGGACGCTAGTACCACCTCCACCTAGGCCGAGCAGACAAATGGCCGACATGCAGTTCCGCCTCCACCTCCTCCAGTACCGCAAGTGCCTTCACAACCATCTTTATATGGGGACGGCACGATAACTTTGATCAAAGAGTTCAAGAAAATGAACCCGCCGAGATTCCAAGGGTGTATAGAGCCGATGAAAGCCGAAGCATGGGTTTTGGAAATGGAGAAGTTGTTTGAGATTTTTCCTAGCACCGACGCCCAGAAGGTGTCATTAGCAGCATTCACGTTGGACGACGATGCTCGAAGATGGTGGATGATGATCCGAGAAGGCAATCCAAGTTTGACTTGGGCTAGATTTTTAGAGTTGTTTTATAACAAGCATTTTCCCCTTAGTGTCCGAGATTGCAAGACCATAGAGTCCAGACTCTGACACAAGGCAACAAGACAGAGGCAAAATATGACCGTGTTTTTACCGAGTTGGCAAGATATGCGCCTCACATGGTCGATGGCGAATATAGATATAGCGATCCCGGTTTCCCTTTTTCTTTAACTGTTGTACCCAGACTTAGGTTCCGTGGAGTTGGTTGTTGTTTGTGCCTTGTTTACATCCTTTAATCCTTTTATTGAGTCTCAGGTTGGTTGAGCTTAGGAACCTAGTCTAGTTGCCCAGATTTTGGCTTGTACGCTCGAGCGGGGGTTTGGGCGCTCGAGCGGGGAATACACCCATCCAGTATATCCTGTGTAGTGTTGGACGCTCGAGCGGGGGATTGGCCGCTCGAGCGGGAGGTTGTGAGTGACGCTCGAGCGGGGAGTTGGGTGCTCGAGCGGGGACCTGTCTGCAAAAAACTTCTGGGAGTGTGCATTCGCCGCTCGAGCGGGAGTTCGGTCGCTCGAGTGGGAGTCTGTGAGTGGCGCTCGAGCGGGGTTTTCCACGCTCGAGCGGGGCGACTGTTATAAAAATTCGAGATCCGACTTTCTGGATCATTTTTCATCTCCCGTTTGATTCTAAAACCCTAGAACCGACTTCTCTCTCTCTCTACTCACCTTCTCTTAGGTTTGATCTATTTAGAGTGTGTTTCTACCCCAGATCCTTTATTAAAAAGATTGAGTGAGTCGAGGGCTTCCATTTAATCTGAACGTTTGGTGGTTTGGAGCACTTTGGAATTTGGGTCTTCATCTCCGTCTTCTCCATTCGGGTTGTTTTCTTCGAGGTAGGGATTTCCTACTCCATCTTATAAGTTTTGTTCTAAGTTTTGGTATTTTGATATGTTGGGAGTACTTGGGTAATTTTGGGAAAAACCCTAGTTGTATTAATGAATTAATTTGTATAATTAATTTAAGGAAATTGGGGCATTTGGTTAAATCCATGAAATTGAGGAATTCATTGATTAAATGGTGTAGTTGGATAATTTAAATCACTCGCCTATTGAATTGTTGATATATTTATTTCCAGTCTAGAAATAACTGTTTTGGGCTATCGGTGGAGGATAGTCGTGTTTGTTGTAGACATTGCATGTGGATTAGGGAAAATTGAAACTAATCAATTTGTTTAAGTCATAAATTTAGACTATTGAATTAATACAGAAAATAGATGTATTGATTGAGCATTGCATATGCATATTGTTTGGGAGGAGATAGGGGATGTACTCCACGGTTTAGGGGAAGATAGGGGATGGACCTCTAAACCGGATTTTGTTTGGGAGGAGATAGGGGATGGACTCCATTAACATCACTATTATGTGTGCTTATTATATTGAAGTGTTTTTACATGTTATTGATACAGCACTACAATGTGTATCAAACGGGAAGTATGAAGTGTTTTGATATGAGCCTGAGTCTCATCTGTGTTGTTGATATTGGAAGTAATGTGAATATGATATATAGTTCACTGTTGTAAGTTTGGCCAGGTTCTGAGCCATATTGATAATAATGGGAATTGAAACATGTCATAGACATTAGTGTCATGAGACTGTATTAAGTTATAATTGATTATCTTGGTTAACCATCTATTGAATGCTATAGCTTTATTCAATGCTTATATTTGGTTTAGTATTTTTCTACTGGGCTGTGGCTCACCCTTTACGGGAACATCATTTTCAGGTTCAGGTGATAAGCTACCTCCAAGGACTTAGCTTGGGAGAATTTGGCTTTTGGAGTTTGAAGACTATCTTTAGTTAATTGTTTTTATTTGTTAGTACATGTAAACATTCAAGCCTAGGGCTTTACTTGTATTTGAGTTAGAACTCATATTTTTTGTGTCCAAGTGTTGGCTTGGAATGATGTTAGCCCGTAGGGCATTGAATTTGATGTTACATGGAATGCTTTTATTTAGTAATACTCTGATGAATGAATTAATGAATTGTTTTCTTTAAATATTGCATGTCAATGATATTTATATAATGGGTTTATTTTGAGGGCGTGACAATAGAAAAGCTAGGAAGTTTGAAAGTGGGTTGCGTGGACCGATACAGGATCGAGTTAACATGCTCAACATGCTGACTTATGCCAGAGTGTTAGACAAGGCCATCCTAGCAGAAACTAACTTGAACCGATACCAGAGTTCAGCAGAGAGCCAGAGAAAGAGACAAAACTATGAGAATCACCGGGTACCGTTTAATGCCAAGAAGAAGGCGAATATGGGCAATTCTAGCAACTCAAATCAAGAAGGTGATACTAAGCCGACGTGTGCAAGTTGTGGGAAGCCACATTTTGGGGTCTGTCGTTGGGCGTTAGGGGCTTGTTTGAATGTGGCGAGATAGGCCATCGTGTGAAGGACTGTCCGAAGACAAAGGCTGACAATGGTAAGAAGAATGGGAACACGTCGGGCTCTGCACAGAAAAATAGCATCGGAAGGGCACAGGCGAGGCAGGGCAGAGTTTTTGCATTAGTGCAAGGAGACATCCAGAGTGCTGAGGCAATAGTGTCAGGTACCCTTCCAATTTGCTCTCAAGATGCATACATATTGATTGACTTAGGTTCTACGCATTCATTTGTATCTGCTAAATTTGCCGAGAAGTTGAATAGAGAACTAGAACCCCTTGGTTATGTGTTATCTGTATCTACTCCGTCTGGGAGAACTATGACTGTCGCATCCATTTATAGAGCATGTGTAGTTGTAATTGAGAATGCTGAACTACTTGTTGATTTGATGCCGTTGAACATGACCCATTTTGATGTCATATTGGGAATGGATTGGTTAGCAGTTAATCGTGCATCCATTAATTGTGTTTCCAAGAGTGTCACCTTGAAACCCCCAAACCAAGCCGAGGTTACGTTTCAAGGTAAAGGAGTAGTATCCCCCCTTACTTGATCTCATCCATGAAGGCCTATAAGTTGATTCAAAAAGGGTGTCAAGGTTATTTGTGTAATCTACTAAGCAATCTGAGTGTAAAGGTTGAATTGGCCGACATCCTAGTTGTTAAGGAATTCCCCGACGTCTTTCCAAATGACTTGCCTAGCTACTTAGTTGATAGAGAAATAGAGTTTACTGTTGACGTCATGTCGGGAACCCAGCCTATCTCCAAAACACCCTATAAAATGGCCCCAGCCGAGCTTAAGGAATTGAAACTACAATTACAAGAGTTGTTGGATAAGGGTTTTATTAGGCCGAGCACTTCACCTTGGGGAGCACCAGTTCTATTTGTTAAGAAAAAGGATGGTACACTTCGTCTTTGCATTGATTATAGAGAATTGAACAAGGTAACCCTTAAGAATAAGTATCCATTGCCGAGGATTGATGATTTTCTTGATCAACTACAAGGAGCACGAGTCTTTTCTAAAATTGATCTCAGGTCAGGCTACAATCAGCTCAAGGTTAAAGTCGAAGATGTTGAGAAGACTACTTTTCGGATGAGGTATGGCCATTACGAATTTTTGGTAATGCCTTTTGGAGTAACTAATGCTCCTGCAACATTCATGGATTTGATGAATAGAGTCTTTAAGCTGTACTTAGATGAGTTTGTGGTCGTTTTTATCGACAATATATTGATCTATTCCAAGAGTAAAGTTGAGCATGAGAAGCATCTGAGACTTGCCTTATAGATTTTGAGGGACAGGAAGTTGTATGCCAAGCTTAGCAAGTGTGAGTTTTGGCTTTCCAGCATTTCATTCTTGGGGCACGTGATTAATGAAGAAGGTATTTTAGTTGATCCTAGCAAGGTTGAAGCTGTTGTGAATTGGCCGAGGCCGACTAATGTGTCCGAGGTTCGTAGTTTTCTGGGTTTGGCAGGTTATTATAGGAAGTTTGTGAAGGACTTCTCGAAGATTGCAGTACCATTGACACAATTGACTCAAGAGGGAGTGACATACGAATGGACCATGGGTAGAGAAGCAGCCTTCCAAGAACTCAAGGCGAGGTTAGTTACTGCACCAGTTCTTGTATTACCGTCAGGTAATGAGGAATTTCAGATCTATAGTGATGCATCACATAAGGGTTTGGGTTGTGTGTTAATGCAAGGGGGTAAAGTCATAGCATATGCATCTCGTCAATTGAAACCCCATGAGAAGAACTATCCCACCCATGATCTAGAATTAGCAGCCGTAGTATTTGCTTTGAAGATTTGGCGTCATTACTTGCATGGAGCTTCTTCCCAAGTTTTCACAGATCACAAGAGTTTGTAGTACTTGTTCACCCAGAAGGAATTAAATATGAGGCAGGGAAGGTGGCCTGAGTTATTGAAAGACTACGATATGCAGATTCACTATCATCCGGGTAAAGGAAACTCAGTGGCCGACGCTTTAAGCAGGAAATTAGTTGGGAGTTTGGCATGTTTAGCAATGGTTTCAGTGGAGCCAACTATTATTGAAGAAGTGAAGACCAGACAGATGGAGGATGAATTCTTAAAAAGGGTGATTGATGAATTTGTCACCAAGCCGAGGTCAGGGTACACCGTTGAGAATAAAGTACTTAAGTTTGAAGGAAGATTGTGCGTGGCCGACGTCCCCAAGTTGAAAAGAAGAATTTTACAGGAAGCTCATGGTTCCAGATTTGCCATTCATCCAGGAAATACCAAGATGTACCAAGATGTGAAGCAAACTTTTTGGTGGCCGAATATGAAAAGAGAGAGACGAGTTCGTATCTCAGTGTTTATATTGCCAACAAGTGAAAGCAGAGCATTAGAGGTCAGTAGGACTTCTTCAACCTTTGTCAATTCCAGAGTGGAAATGGGAACACATCACCATGGATTTTGTAATCGGGTTGCCGAGGATGCAAAAGGGTATGGATTCAATTTGGGTTATAGTTGATAAGTTAACTAAGTCAGCACACTTCTTGCCTGTTAAGACTACATTTAATGCTGATCGACTTGCTTCATTGTATATGATCGAGATTGTGAGATTTCATGGAGTGTCGATATCCATTGTTTCAGACCGAGATCCGAAGTTTGTTTCTAGATTTTGGCAGAGTCTACAAAGAGCTTTAGGAGCCGAGTTGAGGTTTAGCACAACCTTCCATCCCCAAACCGATGGGCAAACAGAGAGAACAATTAAGACATTTGAAGATATGCTTAGACTATGTGTATTCAACTTCAAGGGAAGTTGGGAAGCGCATTTGTCATTAGTGGAAATTGCCTACAACAACAATTATCAAGCTAGCATTGGCATGGCGCCGTATGAAGCTTTGTATGGAAGGAAGTGCAGATCGCCGATATATTGGACCGAGGTAGGAGACAAAGCTTTGATTGGTCCTGGGTTAGTTCAAGTGACAACCGAGAAGATTAAGCTTATCCAGTAAAGAATCAAAACTGCTCAGAGTCGACAGAAAAGTTACGCCGACCAGAGAAGAAGAGAGTTAGAATTTGAAGTTGGGGATCATGTATTCCTGAAGATTTCGCCGATGAAAGGAGTTTCAAGATTTGGGAAGAAAGGTAAATTAGCACCTCGTTATATTGGACCATTTGAAATTCTTGAGAAAGTTCACCCCATCGCTTATAGACTTGCTTTGCAGCCAGAATTAAGTCAAGTCCACAATGTATTTGATGTTTCGATGTTGATGAAGTATATTTGAGACCCATTGCATGTGATTGATCATTTCGGGATTGTGATTAATGAAGATTTGGGTTACGAGGAGAAGCCGATACAGATTCTTGATAGGCAAGTGAAGCAGTTGAGGAACAAGTCAATACCGATGGTGAAAGTTGAATGGAAAGAGCATTATGGCAAGGATGCTACATGGGAAATGGAAGAAAAAATGAAAATCCGACATCCAGAGTTGTTTGTGGAGCAAGGTAACTCAAGTTTGGGGACCAAACTTCTTTAAGGGGGGTAGGATGTAACAACCCTCATTTTATCTTAGTCATACTCACATGCATTCACATGAAATTGTTTTGTTAAGTTTCCATTTTTGCAGACCTTGATTTGTTTTGTCTAAGTGTTGCTTGCATGTTTTGGTTTCTTGCTTGGTGTGTGGAGCCGAGGTCATTTTAAGCCTAGGTCACACTACCTCCACCTTTACCCTGGCATATTGGTAGAGATGTCGTCATCTAGGCTGAGGTGTGCGTCACCTAGGCCGAGATGTTATCATCTTGACACCCTAGGTCTTTGATTCTTGCATCTAGTGATCTTGTTGCTGGACCGGTATGACCTAGACCGAGGTGTGGCACAGCTAGGCCAAGTGTTGTCCTTCCTAGGCGAGATCATTGAGACCTTACTTGTCGAAGCCTATGTCTTGATCCGAGGTCATTACCTGCCGGAGTACCCATGTCACCTTACTTGTTATACACACTTTGTCACGCTCTTGTCTTGTCATTCAGTCACCTTTTTGAGGAAACCCAAGCCGGTGGTGCCACGTGTCCCAGCAGAGGGTTAAGTCTGCTGGCAGTAGAGAAACCCATATCATTTGTCATATCTTTGTCCTAGGAAGAGAGAGAAGCTCTAGGAAGAGAGGAAGAGGAGTTCTTGAGAGAGAAGTAGATTTCCAAGCTTGATCCTTAGAGTCTAAACCGTTTGATCCGAGTGTTGAGGTTAGATTCTTGATTTACTCTTGTTATTCTTTATGTTTAGTCGATCGTACTGCATGATTTAGCATGATTCATGAGCCATGCATTGGTTTAAAGTTTGTTTTAGAAAGAGAAAATAATGTTCTTGTGATCATGAAAGAAAAACAATATTTTGATCCGAAAGTTTGCATCAAGATCCATGTTTTTGTGTTTGTTTTCATAAGATCTTCAAGTATGGGTACCCAGGTCCATGTTTTTGAACTCATACCATGAAATCTCATATTCTAAATAAAGAAGTAATGATTTTAGCATTTATGTTCTTCCAAGTGAACCCAGATTTTCCCCAGACTTCGTTTCCCTGAATGTGGTCATTGGGACCATACCTCGGCTAAGAGGTGTGGGACCTCGGCCAAGACCTGGTTGGTACCCAGTATGTTTTCTCGAGATGAAAGCAGTGTTTTAACTCCCAGCACATGTTTTGCTTTGTCTTGACCGAGTTTTGAAAGAAATGCCGAGATCATTTACACTCATGCAAAGCTTGTTTTAGGAATGCATTCCATGTCCATTCTCTAGCATCTCTTCTTGTCTTCTTGAAGTGCATTCAATGGGATTTATTATGTACTTGTAGGCCTTGGATCCTTGCTTGTAACCCCCACACCCGAAGAGCTATGTGAGTGGTATTTTTAATAAAGCTATGCTATAAAGTTTTCATAAAGCTTTGCTTGTTTCGTTTTGGAAAAGTGTTTGTTCAAGCATGAATGATTATCCCTAACTTTTGTATCAAGTATCATCTTGTTTTGATGACATTCTTGGAAAGTCCTTAGTGCCAGGGGACTATAATGCAACTGTACCCTTGTTTTGAAAGTCCTTAGTGCCAGGGGACTATAATGTAATTGCACCCTTGTTTTGAAAGTCCTTAGTGCCAGGGGACTATAATGCAACTGCACCCTTGTTTGAGATATCTCCCTTGTCTTGCCACTGACGGTTTACCACGTGGGTTTGTCCGGAATGTCATCCCTTGTATTATATTGATGCTAGTAAGCATCCCTTGAAGCTTTGAAAGACTTGATAGATGAACTTGGTTCATCCCTTGATTTTGTACAAGTTATGATATGTATTGTTTTGATAAAGATCTCGGATATCATTCATTTAACCCTTTATTACTAATATCATTCACTGAGTATCCAAGCTCACCCTCTCTCTCTCTATATATATGTAGGTGACGAGCAAGAAGGTGGTGACGCCTAGTTGACTATTGTAACTTGTTTTGGATTCGCATTTTTGTAGCATCTTGAAGATCAGGCTTCTTGGCTTGTAGTTTATTTCTTTTGTTTATGTTGGCCTGAGAAGCCTTTTGATGAAGATGTAATATGTATTTTATTTTATTTGTATCCAAGTTGTGAACCATGTCAAGATGTTTGCCTTTTCATTCGATCTATGCACAACTCTTATGGACTACTCAGATTTAAATTTATTGCTTCCGCATATGTAAGCCCCATATGTATACTTTGATCGTGTGTGACCTTGTAAGTTGGCCTTTGGTAATCTCGGATTACTGCCATCGTGGTACGATCCTACTAGGGCCGGAATGGGGTCGTGACAACATGAGACCAAAACAAATAGTTTACAGTATGCTAAGTTCACACACGTTTTACGAATAACTTGATTCCACTGATAATATAATAGTTTTATCAAAACGGTTTAGTCCTGAAACAACAATTTAATTTTCCAACAATTCAAGATAGAGGAACATTTATAAAAATATGTAGCATGAAACAACTCACCTTAAAACGAAATAATATAATCCTCGAATAGAGTATGAAAGTCCAACTAGTGCCCTGAACCAAGTATGAAGACTACACGCCACTACTAATTTAAAAATACTAAAGATATAAATAAATTAAGTATCCCGCACTAAAGCGCACTAACACAGCTCAACCCCACTCACCGTTACTCATAAATAATACCTAAGTTCATGTTCTTCAAGGTGTAAAATTACCCAAGACAAGACATGGGTTCAAATCAAAACTTAATTAAAAGTAACTTTAAGATAAAACAGAATTTTAAACAAATTTTCCCAATCTATTCACTAACTTTGAATAGATAACAACTAATATATCCTAAGTTTGAAACCCAATTGGTCTCACTAGATTTGCTTATCAAAATAATTAATTATATCTAAATAGGTTGTTTTCTGCATCACTTTAAAAAAATTAATGGTTCTCTTAGTATACACGAGCAATCAACACAAGGGTAAAAATTTAAGAAACTAGACTCGTAACCGGTTCTAATGACATAAATTTGATAATTTTTGGATTTATACACAAAGAGAACGACACTCCCGAATTTACGGTTTTAAACCAGCTTTCTAGACAGATTTGAACGCATCAGCTTATATGGATTTTGACTCCCAAAAATTATGAAAAACTTCAGATATGCAACTCATTATGTAATTAATCTACTATAAAAATTTCAGTTCAAAATTCATTCGTTTGATATGGTTTCTTAAATTTTAAAGTTTGTGATTCTGTGCAGAATTTTTGGACTAAGAATTATACCCATTCTTTATACATGAATTTAACTCCTCAGATTTCTTAACGGTATATATATATATACAAAATACATAAACCTACAACCTCTCCATCAATGAACTAAATAATAATAGAGTAAGGATAAAGAACAAAAACAAAGAGAAGAAGAAAGATAGAGACCTACCGCACACCCCAAAGTTCTTCCTTGTTTGCAACCCCCCCTTTTTCTTTCCTTTTCTTTTCCCTCAACCTCTCTCTCCCTGTGGCGGTTGGTACTTGTAGGAGGGGAAGACAAAAGACGGTTCGGTGATGGTGGCGGACGATGGCGGCTACTACGGAAGAGAAAGAAACATAATCTCATTAGAAAAAAGATAGTGTAAAGTTTAAATATTGGTAGTAGTAGAATCGTAAATCTATCCCACATCGTTCATAATCAAATTAGAAAAAAGATAGTGTAAAGTTTAAATATTGGTAGTAGTATAATCGTAAACTTATCCCACATCGTTTAAAAACAACGCATAATGTTTGAATATAAGGGGTGATTGAGACATCTAATAATTGCCGAGCTAAGTAGCGTTAGCTTATGACTCAAGCGAAGGCGCCAAAGTGCTTGGATGATGGTAAAGTTGATAGATGGCTTCAACGCTTGAACTCAAGTTGTGGCCAGCATAGTTGAACTCAGGCAAGACTAGTGAACCTGTAGGTTCCCTGGCTATTGCTTTAGTTTAAGTCATTGGACAACCACTTTTTTTTTTTTTTTTTTTTTTTTTTTCGTACGTGTAGTAAAATAAAAAATTAATATGGTGATGATCACGGATGGACTTTTATTTTTCATGTATGAAATAAATAAATTTGTATTGTTACGATCATGGATGGATCTTGAAAATTTGAAAATCTAAATATAGTTTCGCACACTGTGGATCAGTCCTTGGTGATGATTACAAAACACAAAAATGATGATTTTTTCTATTTTAATCAATAGCATTTGGCGGGGTTGGAAACTAACAAAAAAAAAACTCTTTTATTTTCTTTTGAATATATTATATTTTTTAAATTTGCATCAAAAATTTTACATTTTTTGTGTATCTAGTGTAGAATGATCTAAAAACATCACCAACTTATGTTCACTTTTAATTTTCATAAATTGTTTTTCATTTTTTTTATAACTTATTTGGTCCATATAGTCGCGTATATTCTAAAAACGCAAACTTTTTTCAAAAAAAGTTCATCAAAAATGAACAAAAAAAAAAAAGAAAACCACAAGTTCACGGCCCAACCCGGATCTGTTCCCTAGTGGCCAGAGTCACCACACACAGTGGAATAATTTCCCTTGACTAAAATAAACAGATGGTCCCAATAATCAATACACATCAATATCGCAAAACGTGGTAGTTCACCATTATAAACATGAGAACAAAACAAATAGTTTACAACATGCTAAGTTCACACATGTTTTACGAATAATTTGATTCCATTGATAATATAATAGTTTTATCAAAATGGTTCAGTCCTGAAACAACAATTTAATTTTCCAACAGTTCAAGATAGGGGAACATTTATAAAAATATGTAGCATGAAACTACTCACCTGAAAACGAAATAATATAATCCTCGAATAGAGTATGAAAGTCCAACTAGTGCCCTGAACCAAGTATGAAGACTACACGTCATACTAATTTAAAAATACTAAAGATGAAAATAAATTAAGTATCCCGCACTAAAGCGCACTGACACAGCTCAACCCCACTCAACGTTACTCTTAAATAATACCTAAGTTCAAGTTCTTCAAGGTCTAAAATTACCCAAGACATGGGTTCAAATCGAAACTTAATTAAAAGTAACTTTATGATAAAACAGAGTTTTAAACAAACTTTCCCAAACTATTTGCTAACTTTGAAAATTACAAAACCCACTCCAAGCTATTCGAAAAATTCCAAAACCATCCAGATAACAACTAATATATCCTAAGTTTGAAACCCAATTGGTCTCACTTGATTTGCTTATCAAAATAATTATTTGCAATTAATTATATCTAAACGGGTTATTTTCTGCATCACTTTAACAAAATTATTGGTTCTCTTAGTATACACAAGAAATCAACGCAAGGGAAAAAATGTAAGAAACTAGACTCGTAACCGGTTCTAATGACACTAATTTGATAATTTTTTGATTTATACCCAAAGAGAACGACACTCGCGAATTTACGGTTTTAAACCAGTTTTCTGGACAGATTTGAACGCATCAGTTTATATGGATTTTGACTCCCAAAAATTATGAAAAACTTCAGATATGCAACTCATTATATAATTAATCTACTAAAAAAATTTTAGTTCAAAATTCATTCGTTTGATATGGTTTCTTGATTTTTAAAGTTTGTGATTCTGTGCATAATTTTTGGACTAAGAATTACACCCATTCTTTATACATGAATTTAACTCCACAGATTTCTTAACGGTATATATATATATACAAAATACATAAACCTACAACCTCTCCATCAATGAACTAAATAATAATAAAGCAAGGATAAAATACAAAAACAAAGAGAAGAAGAAAGATAGAGACCTACCGCACACCCAAAAGTTCTTCCTTGTTTGCAACCCCCTTTTTTTTCTTTTTCTTTTCTCTCAACCTCTCTCTCCCCGTGGCGGCTGGTACTTGTAGGTGGGGCAGACAAAAGACGGTTCGGTGATGGTGGCGGACGATGGCGGCTACTACGGAAGAGAAAGAAACATAATCTCATTAGAAAAGAGATAGTGTAAAGTTTAAATATTGGTACTAGTAGAATCGTAAATCTATCCCACATCGTTCATAATCTAATTAGAAAAAAGATAGTGTAAAGTTTAAATATTGGTAGTAGTATAATCGTAAACTTAACCCACATCGTTTAAAAACAACGCATAATGTTTGAATATATGGGGTGATTGAGACCTCAAATAATGGCCGAGCTAACTAGTGTTAGCTTATGACCCAAGCGAGAGCACCAAAGTGGTTGGATGATGGTAAAGTTGATAGTTGGCTTCAACGCTTGAACTCAAGTTGTGGCCAGCATAGTTGAACTCAGGCTAGACTAGTGAACCTGTAGGTTCCCTGGCTATTGCTTTAGTTTATGTCATTCGAAAACCATTTTTTTTTTTACGTGTACTAAAATTAAAAATTAATATGGGGATGATCGTGGATGGACTATTATTGTTCATGTATAAAATAAATAAATTTGTATTGTCACGAGCATGGATGGATCTTGAAAATTTGAAAATATAAATATACTTTCGCACCCTTTGGATCAGTCCTTGGTGATGATTACAAAACATGAAAATGATGATTTTTTCTATTTCAATCAATAGCATTTGGTGGGGCTGGCAACTAACCAAAAAAAAAAAACTCTTTTTTTTTTGTTTTAAATATTATATTTTTAAATTTGCGTCAAAAATTTTACATTTTTTGTGTATCTGGTGTAGAATGATCTAAAAACATCACCAACTTATTTTCACTTTTAATTTTAATGAATTCTTTTTCATTTTTTTTTATAACTTATTTGGTCCATATAGTCGCGTAGATTCTAAAATGCAAACTTTTTTCAAAAAAAGTTTATCAAAAATGAACCAAAAAAAAAGAAGAAAACCACAAGTTCACGGCCTAACCTGGATCTGTTACGTATTGGCCAGAGTTACCACACACAGTGGAATAATTTCCCTTGACTAAAATACACAGATGGTCCCAATAATCAATACAAATCAATATCGCAAAACGTGGTAGTTCACCATTATAAACATGAGAACAAAACAAATAGTTTACAACATGCTAAGTTCACACATGTTTTACGAATAATTTGATTCCATTGATAATATAATAGTTTTATCCAAACGGTTTATTCTTGAAACAACAATTTAATTTTCCAACAGTTCAAGATAGGGGAACATTTATAAAAATATGTACATTGAAACTACTCACCTTAAAACGAAATAATATAATCATTGAATAAAGTATGAAAGTCCAACTAGTGCCCTGAACCAAGTATGAAGACTACACGTCATACTAATTTAAAAATACTAAAGATAAAAATAAATTAAGTATCCCGCACTAAAGCGCAATAACACAGCTCAACCCCACTCCCTGTTACTCTTAAATAATACCTAAGTTCTTGTTCTTCAAGGTCTAAAATTACCCAAGACATGAGTTCAAATCGAAACTTAATTAAAAGTAACTTCAAGATAAAACAAAGTTTTAAACAAACTTTCCCAATCTATTTGCTAACTTTGAAAATTACAAAACCCACTCCACGCTATTTGAAAAATACCAAAACCATCCAGATAACAACTAATATATCCTAAGTTTGAAACCCAATTGGTCTCACTTGATTTGCTTATCAAAATAATTAATTATATCCAAACAGGTTGTTTTCTGCAGCACTTTAAAAAAATTAATGGTTCTCTTAGTATACATGAGCAATCAATGCAAGGGAAAAAATGTAAGAAACTAGACTCGTAACCGGTTCTAATGACACCAATTTGATAATTTTTTGATTTATACCCAAAGAGAACAACACACCCGAATTTACGGTTTGAAAGCAGTTTTCTGGATAGATTTGAACGCATCAGTTTATATCGATTTTGACTCCCAAAAATTATGAAAAACTTCAGATATGCAACTCATTATGTAATTAATCTACTACAAAAGTTTCAGTTCAAAATTCATTCACTTGATATGGTTTCTTGATTTTTAAAGTTTGTGATTCTGTGCATAATTTTGGGAGTAAGTGTAACGCTCTCAAAATAAACCCATTATATATATATATCATTGACATGCAATATTTAAAGAAAACAATTCATTCATCAGAGTATTACTAAATAAAAACATTACATGTAACATCAAATTAAATGCCCTACGGGCTAACATCTTTCCAAGCCAACACTTGGACACTAAATATGAGTTCTAACTCAAATACAAGTAAAGCCCTAGGCTTGAATGTTTACATGTAATATCAAATAAATACATAACAACTAAACTAAACAGAGTCTTCAACTCCAATTCCTTCCAAGCTAAGTCCTTGGAGGTAGCTTATCACCTGAACCTGAAAATGATGTTCCCATAAAGGGTGAGCCACAACCAGTAGAAAAATACTAAACCAAATATAAGCATTGAATAAAGCTACAGCATTCAATAGAAGGTTAACCAAGATAACCAATTATAACATGATACTGTCTCATGACACTAATGTCTATGACATGTTTAAATTCCCATTATTATCAATATGGCTCAGAACCTGGCCAAACTTACAGCAGTGAACTATATATCACATTCACATTTCTTCCAATATCAACAACACAGATGAGACTCAGGCTCATATCAAAACACTTCATACTTCCCGTTTGATACACATTTTAGTGCTGTATCAATAACATGCAAAAACACTTCAATATAATACGCACACATAAAAGTGATGTTAATGGAGTCCATCCACTATCTCCTCCCAAACAAAATCCGGTTTAGAGGTCCATCCCCTATCTTCCCCTAAACCGTGGAGTACATCCCCTATCTCCTCCCAAACAATATGCATATGCAATGCTCAATAAATACATGTAATTTCTGTATTAATTCAATAGTCTAAATTTATGACTTAAACAAATTGATTAGTTTCAATTTTCCCTAATCCACATGCAATGTCTACAACAAACATGACTATCCTCTACCGATAGCCCCAAACAGTTATTTCTAGACTGGAAATAAATATATCAACAATTCAATAGGCGAGTGATTTAAATTATCCAACTACACCATTTAATCAATGAATTCCTCAATTTCATGAATTTAACCAAATTCCCAAATTTACTTAAATTAATTATACAAATTAATTCATTATTACAACTAGGGTTTTTCCCAAAATTACCAAAGTATCCCCAACCTATCAAAATACCAAAACTTAGAACAAAACTTATAAGATGGAGTAGGAAATCCCTACCTTAAAGAGAAGAACTCGAATGGAGAAGATGACGAAAGTCCAAAGTGCTCCAAATCCTCTCTTTTTCAGATTAAAAGAAAGCTCTCGCAAAGCTCTACCTTTCTTCCAAAGGAACTAGGGTAGAAGACCACAAGGAATAGATCAAATCTTAGAGAGAAGGTGAGAGTAGAGAGAGAAACTCTCAAGTGGCAATTTTTAAAGAGTTAGGGAAAAGAAGTAGGTCAAAAAGTGATGCAAAAAGTGAAATCACGGACTGATGTTGTCGACTCCCCGCTCGAGCGTCCAAACTCCCGCTCGAGCGTCGAATACGCACTCCCCGTACTTTTGCAGAACCAGGTCCCCGCCCGAGCGTCCAACTCCACGCTCGAGCGATACTCACACATTTCCGCTCGAGCGTCCAATCCCACGCTCGAGCGTCCAATACTGCACAGGAAATACTGGATGGGTGATAATCCCGCTCGAGCACCAAAACCCCCGCTCGAGCGGACAAGCAACAAAAGAAATCCCCGCTCGAGCGTCAAACTCCTGCTCGAGCGGACAGGTCAAAATCTGGGCAACTAGTTTTGGCATCTAAACTCAACCGACCTGTAACAGACCTGCCCAACACATCCTATAACTCAAATACAAGTAGATTAAAGGACGACAACAACCAATATATAATGACAGGATCCACGGAACCTAAGTCCGAATACAATAATCTAAAGGGAAAAGACCGGGATCGCTATAACCTCCCCTCCTTAAAAGAATTTCGTCCCCGAAATTAAGCATAAGGTTTCAAAAACAAGTTTTTCTCAAATTCCAACAATATGATAACTCAAAATAAACAACTTGACCCAACACCGACCATTTCATCTCTTATCAAGAGGCATTTCTCAATATTTAAAATAACATATATTTCCACCTGCATTAACACTATGCAATTTCTTTCAATTTCAGCAATTTTCAATATATTCAACATATGCAATGTTCTATTAAACTTCCATTTCGAGACAAATTCCAAAATATTTCCATTAACCAAAACATTCTCAATGTTTTACAGCTTAAGACAAATATAAAGCTCTAAAGTTCAACAATATTTCAATATCTAAATACAAGATTACAAATCGATAAACATGTCTGGATATTTCTCGCGGACTTCCAACTCACGTTCCCAAGTGGCTTCCTCCACCCCGTGATATTTCCACAAAACTTTTACCAAAGGAATGGTCTTGCCTCGCAAGACTAGATCCCGCCTATCCAAGACCCGGACTGGTCTCTCCTCATACGAGACATCCTCATCTACCTCTAAATTGGTCCAATCCAACACATGTGATGGATCCGGCTCATACTTCCGAAGCATACTCACATGAAACACGTTATGAACTCCGGACAACTGCGCGGTAAAGCTAACCGGTAAGCAACCTCGCCAATTCTCTCAAGGATCTCAAAAGGACCAATAAACCGAGGGGATAACTTCCCACTCTTCCCAAACCTCATCAAGCCTCGCTTAGGTGATATCTTCACAAAGACATGATCACCTACCTCAAACGCTAAAGGCCTCCTCCTACGGTCGGCATAACTCCTTTGGCGACTCTGGGCTGTAACAAGCCTCCTACGGATCAGCTCAACCTTCTCCGTCGTCTCCCTAACTAACTCCGGACCCAACAAAGGTGCATCACCCACCTCGGCCCAACAAACTGGAGACCTACACGGTCGGCCATACAAGCCTCAAACGGTGCCATACCGATACTAGACTGAAAGCTGTTGTTGTAGGCAAACTCCACCAATGGTAAGTGCCTCTCCCACGTCCCATTAAAGTCAAGGACACAATCCCGAAGCATATCCTCAAGGATCTGAATAGTACGCTCGGACTGCCCGTCAGTCTGAGAATGATAAGCCGTGCTAAAGGTCAACTTAGTGCCTAAGGCACTCTGCAAACTCTGCCACAACCTGGCAGTAAAACGAGGATCTCTATCTGAGACGATCGTCACTGGAACCCCGTGTAACCTCACTATGTCCCGAATATACAAGTCGGCAAGATGATCTACCGAATCTCTCACGCGCATAGGAATGAAGTGCGCCGACTTAGTCAACCGGTCTACAACCACCCAAATAGCATCACTACCTCGCTGAGTCCTCGGAAGACCTACAACGAAGTCCATAGTGACATGTTCCCACATCCACTCGGCAATAGGCAAGGGTTGTAACAAACCCGCTGGCCTCTGATGCTCGGCCTTCACTTGCTGACAAGTAAGGCACTTAGACATGAAAGCTGCCACATCTCTCTTCATACCCCGCCACCAAAACTGGCGACCCAAATCCCGATACATCTTAGTGCCTCCCGGATGCACCGCAAAGCGTGAATGCTGAAACTCTCGGAGTACCTCCTCTCGGCAAGACTCCGGCACAAACAGACGGTCTCGGTATCTCACACTCAGGTCGGGATACACCGTCAAACCCTTCTCAACTTTTCCACCGGAAATCTTCTCACGGAGGGATTCTACCTCAAGGTCACCCCTCTGAGTCTCTAACACTCGAGTCACAAGTGTAGGCTGTGCAACAACAGAAAACAAGGCCGCAGCCTCAACGGATTCGCCCAGAAGTAAATCAAACTCCCCAAGTGCACCCAACATCTCCCATTCCCGGATGCCTATACTAGCGATGTCACCAACAGATTTCCTGCTAAGGGCATCGGCCACCACAATGGCCTTTCCCGGATGATAATGCAACTCAAAGTCATAATCCTCAATGAACTCCATCCACCTCCTCTGCCTCAAGTTCAAGTCTTTCTGTGTAAACAAATATTTCAGACTCTTATGATCCGAGAATACCTCAAATCTCTCACCATAAAGATAATGCCTCCAAATCTTCAAGGCAAATATCACAGCTGCTAACTCTAGATCATGCGTAGGGTAATTCTGCTCGTGAGTTTTCAACTGACGTGAGCCATAGGCAATCACTTTCCCCTCCTGCATCAACACACAACCCAGACCCTCTCGTGAGGCGTCACAGTAGACTGCATAACCCAACCCTCTCTCTGGAATAATCAAGACTGGAGCGGTGGTCAGTCTAACTTTCAACTCCTGGAACGACTTTTCACAAGTCTCACTCCATACAAATTTGACTCCCTTCCGAGTCAATCTAGTCAAAGGCGAAGCTAATCTGGAGAAATCTTTCACAAACCGACGATAATACCCAGCTAACCCCAGAAAACTGCAGATCTCAAACACACTCTTAGGCTGTGCCCAATCTTGCACTGCCTCAGTCTTGGATGTATCAACAGACACTCCTTCCCCAAAAACTACATGGCCTAAAAACTTGACCTCTTCTAGCCAGAACTCACACTTTCCAAACTTAGCATAAAGCTTATGGGCTCTAAGTAACTCAAGCACCACTCTCAAGTGTTCCTTGTGCTTCTCCTCAGAAGGTGAATAGATAAGGATGTCGTCCACGAAGACGACTACAAAACGATCTAAAAATTCCCGGAATATCCGGTTCATCAAATCCATAAATACTGCCGGTGCATTGGTGAGCCCAAATGGCATCACCAAAAACTCATAGTGGCCATACCGCGTACGGAATGCCGTCTTCGGAATATCCTCCTCCTTGACTCTCACCTGATGATAACCCGATCTCAAGTCTATCTTCTAGAAACAACGGGAACCCTTCAACTGATCGAACAGATCATCTATACGAGGCATAGGGTACTTATTCTTAACCGTAGCCCGATTCAATTTCCGGTAATCTATACAAAGTCTCAAAGCACCACCTATCTTTTTGACAAAGAGGGCCGGTGCTCCCCATGGCGAAACACTAGGACGTATAAAGCCCTTATCTAGCAACTCCTGGAGTTGGATCTTCAACTCAACTAACTTAGCTGGGGCAAAACGATAAGGTGCCATAGAAATCGGCGCCGCGCCGGGCACTAAGTCAATAGAGAACTCAATCTCTCTGTGAGGTGGCAAACTAACAAGGTCCTCGGCAAAGACGTCCGAGTACTCACAGACCACTCTTGGCAACACAGTCTGGGTCTCATTACACTCACCACTTTCAAAGCTAGCAAGTAGACCACTAAGCTCACTTCGCCCTCGCGAATCATACCCCGGTGGCAAAACAGTACCAACCCGGTCCCCCAGAAAATGAAAACATTCCCCGCTCACGGTACAACAAGTGACCCTCTGGCGGTAGCAATCAATACTGGCCGGTATGACGATAACCAGTCCATACCCAAAATAACATCGAAGCCCTTCATGGGCATAACTACAAAAGGAAACGGAAGTCTATGATAGTCGACCTCTATATCACAACCCCTAACACCTTGTTTCAAGATCAATTCACCCCCAAGAGGTGACACTACACAAATAGGAAATGCTAACTGTGCTAACTCCAACTCCAAAACAGATGCAAATGCAGCAGACACAAAGGAATGAGATGCACCCGTATCAATCAAAACACTAGCAACCGAGTTGCAAAACAAGAAGGTACCTCTCACAACTGATGCTGCCGGCACAAGATCCTACGCGGTGACAGCGTACACACGCCCAGACGACCTCTGATCAACCTGCTCACCCCTAGGAGCATAAGATTGCTGCACCGACTGGGACGATGAAGCCCCCTGATTGGCCCTCGAGGCCTGACCCGACTGAGCTGGCTGCTGACCCTGAATCTGCCTCAAACCAGATGCACCAGGTGTGCCACCCAACTGCGGGCAATACCTCTTCATATGCCCTGGCTGACCACACTGATAACACGAGAGTGGCTGGCCTCTACCCTGACTCTGGCTCTGAGATCGAGCCGAAGATGATGCTGCTCTCTGCACTCCTCCCCTCTGAGGAAAAACTGGAGACTTGTGGCCCAGCTGGCCACACTTGAAACAGGTAATGTCTCCCTGACTGCCTTTCCCCGAACTAGCGCTCGGCACAGGAAAAGTTGATCTAGAAAAGCTACCCTGGGACTGCTGAAGATTAAAACCCTTCTGTCTTCTACCATCACTCTGACCATCTTGACTCCTCTTGGAGCCCTTCTGTCCTTCCTCTTCCTCCTGCATCATGATTTCCATGTGGGCTGCAGTATCGACCATACGCCCATAATCCCGAATCATAGTTCCCCCAACTCGCAGTTTGAGACCACGCCTCAACTTCTTCTCAAACTCAATACAACGGCGTTCCTCAGACGCCACCAACTCAGGTGCAAACCTAGACAAGCTAGTAAATGCAGCCTCAAACTCGGCCACTGAAGAACTCGACTACTTAAGCTGGCAGAACTGGTCTCTCAGCTTCTCCCTAACTGCTGGAGATAAGAACCTCTCCTGGAAAGCATTCACAAAAGCCTCCCATGTACCTCCTATCCGACCCTTAGTGAACTTCCACCACTGACCCGCATCCCCCTTCAGCTGGAAAGATGCCAAGGTCACTTTCAACCCCTCGTCTTCGATGCCAAGCATCTCAAACGTCTTCGTTGTCTGTTCGAGCCATTCATCTGCCTTAAGTGGCTCTTTAGGATCACCCACAAATTCATCCGGGTTAGACCGGAAGAACTCCCTTTTCAGAAAGGAAGATCCTGCATCCGCAACAGCAACCCGCGCTTGATTCTCAGCTCTGAGAATGCCTACTGACTCCCTGAATGCCCCTGCTATCTCTCGGGCTAGAGCGCCCATAGCCTGCTGGCCTACTGGCTCGGCCACATTGGCCTGGCCAACTCCCTCCTGTACTGCCGGAACCTCCTCTGGCACAGGCACCTCCTGCCTACCTGGCCTACCATGCCTACCGCGCCCTCGTCCTGGTCCTGACATCCTAATAAAGAAAACAAAGACGTTAGCACATTAATAAATGTGCCGAAGCTAAACACTTGCGTCCTAATGCATTGAATAACAATAATTCATTCCACATAAGCACATAATCACATAAGCACCGACGAATTTCATTCCTAGATGATACTAGTCCCGAAGCGTCACTATAGTTCCGGTTGGAAGCAGCATTGATCAAGTGCCTTTCCAACAAGACTACTAGAAACTCAAGGGTCCAATTAACATCCTAGAAACTACGTTCCATACCCACATAATCACATAAACATGTTATCATATAAGCGTATAACATTTCACTAAGTCTCTATCAAACGAGATGAACCCATTGTGATACTAATCACTTCCCACGTACCCAAAGTATTCAAACCCGGTACGCTTTGATACCAAGTTGTAACGCCCTCAAAATAAACCCATTATATATATATCATTGACATGCAATATTTAAAGAAAACAATTCATTCATCAGAGTATTACTAAATAAAAACATTACATGTAACATCAAATTAAATGCCCTACGGGCTAACATCTTTCCAAGCCAACACTTGGACACTAAATATGAGTTCTAACTCAAATACAAGTAAAGCCCTAGGCTTGAATGTTTACATGTAATATCAAATAAATAAATAACAACTAAACTAAACAGAGTCTTCAACTCCAATTCCTTCCAAGCTAAGTCCTTGGAGGTAGCTTATCACCTGAACCTGAAAATGATGTTCCCATAAAGGGTGAGCCACAGCCCAGTAGAAAAATACTAAACCAAATATGTCACGCCCTCAAAATAAACCCATTATATATATATATATATATATATATATATATCATTGACATGCCATATTTAAAGAAAACAATTCATTATCTCATTCATCAGAGTATTACTAAATAAAAGCATTACATGTAACATCAAATTAAATGCCCTACGGGCTTACATCTTTCCAAGCCAACACTTGGACACAAAAGTATGAGTTCTAACTCAAATACAAGTATAGCCCTAGGCTTGAATGTTTACATGTACTACCAAATAAAAACAACTAACTAAAGATAGTCTTCAAAATCCAAAAAGTCCAACCCTTCCAAGCTAAGTCCTTGGAGGTAGCTTACTACCTGAACCAGCAAATGATGTTCCCATAAAGGGTGAGCCACAGCCCAGTAGAAAAATACTAAACCAAATATAAGCATTGAATAAAGCTATAGCATTCAATAGATGGTTAACCAAGATAATTAATTGTGTCATTATCAACATGGCTCAGAACCTGGCCAAACTTACAACAGTGAACTATATATCATATTCACATTACTTTCAATATCAACAAAACAAATGAGACTCAGGCTCATTTCAAAACACTTCATACTTCCCGTTTGATACACATTGTAGTGCTGTATCAATAACATGTAAAAACACTTCAATATAATAGGCACACATAATAGTGATGCTAATGGAGTCCATCCCCTATCTCCTCCCAAACAAAATCCGGTTTAGAGGTCCATCCCCTATCTTCCCCTAAACCGTGGAGTACATCCCCTATCTCCTCCCAAACAATATGCATATGCAATGCTCAATCAATACATGTAATATCTGTATTAATTCAATAGTCTAAATTTATGACTTAAACAAATTGATTAGTTTCAATTTTCCCTAATCCACATGCAATGTCTACAACAAACACGACTATCCTCCACAGATAGCCCAAAACAGTTATTTCTAGACTGGAAATAAATATATCAACAATTCAATAGGCGAGTGATTTTAATTATCCAACTACACCATTTAATCAATGAATTCCTCAATTTCATGCATTTAACCAATTTCCCCAATTTCCTTAAATTAATTATACAAATTAATTTATTAATACAACTAGGGTTTTTCCCAAGATTACCAAAGTACTCCCAACATATCAAAATACCAAAACTTAGAACAAAACTTATAGGATGGAGTAGGAAATCCCTACCTCGAAGAAAATAACCCGAATGGAGAAGACGAAGATGAATACCCAAATTCCAAAGTGCTCCAAACCACCAAACGTTCAGATTGAATGAAAGCCCTTGACTCACTCTATCTTTTTAATAAAGGACCAAGGTTAGATACTCACCCTAGGTAGATCAATTCTTAGAGAGAAGGCAGGTTTAGAGAGAGAGAAAGAGAGAGAGACTCTCAAGGGGCGGTTTTCTAAAAGTTAAGAAAGAAAAGTAGGTCAAAAAGTGATCCAAAAAGTGAAATCTCGAACTGATGTAGTCGACTCCCCGCTCGAGCGTGAAAATCCCCGCTCGAGCGTCAGACACAGACTCACGCTTGAGCGTGAAAAGAGCTGCTCGAGCGTCGATTGCACACTTCCAGAAGTTTTACAGGCGATGGTACCCACTCGAGCGCCAAACTCTCCGCTCGAGCGGAGTGACTGTAGAGTAAAGTACAGGGAGATGGAAAAACACGCTCGAGCGTCAAAACTCCCACTCGAGCGGATAAGCAACAACGAAGAGCCCGCTCGAGCGTAAAAACTTCCGCTCGAGCGTGAAGGCCAAAATCTGGACATCACCTTTTGGTTTCAAAGTGCAACCAACCTGTTTCAAACCTGCCCATCACAACCCAAGATTCAAATACAAAGAGGAAAGGCTAGAAGTGATAATGATACAAAAACAAGTCCACGGAACCAAGTCCAGAATACAGTATACAAAGGAAGGAAAAACCGGGATCGCTATAAAATATAAGCATTGAAAAAAATTACAGCATTCAATAGAAGGTTAACCAAGATAACCAATTATAGCTTGATACTGTCTCATGACACTAATGTCTATGACATGTTTACATTCTCATTATTATCAATATGGCTTAGAACCTGGCCAAACTTACAGCAGTGAACTATATATCACATTCACATTTCTTCCAATATCAACAACACAGATGAGACTCAGGCTCATATCAAAACACTTCATAATTCCCGTTTGATACACATTTTAGTGCTGTATCAATAACATGCAAAAACACTTCAATATAATAAGCACACATAAAAGTGATGCTAATGGAGTCCATCCCCTATCTCCTCCCAAACAAAATCCGGTTTAGAGGTCCATCCCCTAAACCGTGGAGTACATCCCCTATCTCCTCCCAAACAATATGCATATGAAATGCTCAATTAATACATGTAATTTCTGTATTAATTCAATAGTCTAAATTTATGACTTAAACAAATTGATTAGTTTCAATTTTCCCTAATCCACATGCAATGTCTACAACAAACATGACTATCCTCTACCGATAGCCCCAAACAGTTATTTCTAGACTGGAAATAAATATATCAACAATTCAATAGGCGAGTGATTTAAATTATCCAACTACACCATTTAATCAATGAATTCCTCAATTTCATGAATTTAACCAAATTCCCAAATTTACTTAAATTAATTATACAAATTAATTCATTATTACAACTAGGGTTTTTCCCAAAATTACCAAAGTATCCCCAACCTATCAAAATACCAAAACTTAGAACAAAACTTATAAGATGGAGTAGGAAATCCCTACCTTAAAGAGAAGAACTCGAATGGAGAAGATGACGAAAGTCCAAAGTGCTCCAAATCCTCTCTTTTTCAGATTAAAAGAAAGCTCTCGCAAAGCTCTACCTTTCTTCCAAAGGAACTAGGGTAGAAGACCACAAGGAATAGATCAAATCTTAGAGAGAAGGTGAGAGTAGAGAGAGAAACTCTCAAGTGGTGGTTTTTAAAGAGTTAGGGAGAAGAAGTAGGTCAAAAAGTGATACAAAAAGTGAAATCACGGACTGATGTAGTCGACTCCCCGCTCGAGCGTCCAAACTCCCGCTCGAGCGTCGAATACGCACTCCCCGTACTTTTGCAGAACCAGGTCCCCGCTCGAGCGTCCAACTCCACGCTCGAGTGGTACTCACACATTTCCGCTCGAGCGTCCAATCCCACGCTCGAGCATCCAATACTGCACAGGAAATACTGGATGGGTGATAATCCCGCTCGAGCGGACAAGCAACAAAAGAAATCCCCGCTCGAGCGTCAAACTCCTGCTCGAGCGGACAGGTCAAAATTTGGGCAACTAGTTTTGGCATCTAAACTCAACCGACCTGTAACAGACCTGCCCAACACATCCTATAACTCAAATACAAGTAGATTAAAGGACGACAACAACCAATTGTAACAGCGCCCGCGGAGGCCTCGATGCTACAGTTCGGACTCGATTTGTGTCACGGTTCTTAATCTGAACCAAAGAGTCCAAATCTGGCAAATCGTTTTGAGAAACAGATTTTTGAAAAAGTAGTGCCAAACATGGACTGCTTTGCCAGATACAGAGTCGCCACCTAAATATTTTAAAATGGGGGAATTTAGGAAACCCTGACTCGGTGCCGAAGGCCACGTGTCCGTCATCACCGGAGTTGTCTCGGCTCGGGAGCTTGGGTACGATCGGGGAAGGTCAGCTATGAGCACCCCCTTTCGCCCGGTCCGAAGACCGGCCTCTACTAACCGTGATATCCGTTTTTGAAAACTTTACGTGTTCTTATTCCATTTATTAGCCTAGAATTACTATGTTATGCGCACAGCAAACAAGTATAGACTAGATTGCCTAATTTGGAAATAAACATTGCATATCCGTTTGGTTTGAAAATGCTTTGGAATTTGCTACTCGCAAGTAGGCTAAAATACGGATTTCAACGAGTTTTTCCAACTCAAGCAATCCAACCTTCACCCACAGGCATTCAAAACAGTTTAACACATAAGCATCTAGCCACATGTTAAGCATGCTGTCATGGTAACATTCACACTCATGCGATATGCTAAAGCGGAAATACTTACATAGTACTCCGTGCCAAAACAAAGAACTTGTTAGCAAATATGCATGATCCAAGTCCATGTGAAGTGCCTAATGCATCGCATACAAAATGTCGCTAAGATAGGCTCGGCTAATCCTAGACATGTCATGTGAAAATGCACAATTAACACATATTCAGTTTGGAATTGAAGTACTGATGCAGTTAGCGTAATGTACCGAGCCTAATGCATGTAATACAAATGCATGGATGCACATATGCATAGCATAAGGTATGCTAAATTAAACGTGCCCTAATACTAACCATTAAAGCGGGTAAGTAAAAGGGAAGAAAGAAGTGAGGTTGGAAGACATACACACCACCCACACACACTTATTACAGATTTGCCCTCGCTCGGAGGGACCGAATAAATATTACAAATTAATTAACTATGCAAGCTAATTAAATATTACAAATTAATTAATTAACAAATTAACTAATTTAGGAAAACAGTAAAACGTCTCGAGAAGCGCGCCGCCATGCGCAAGCTGCCTCTGTTTTCCTCCCTTTCCTCCTCTGGAGGTTGTCAAAACCTCAGGACTACATCCTTGGACAGAGGGGATCATCACCGGCTAGATGAAATTTCCACCGGCAGTGTTGTATGGCCATCGGCACAAAGTTGAAGCTGTCGGCAGAGAAAATAGTGCCGGTCGGCACATTACACTGCCGGTCGGCAGAGTATTCCTGCAGAACCTGCAACTCACAGCAACAGAGGGCAAAACAAGGCATGGCAGCACAATTCAAGGCATGTATGCACCAACCATGTCTCTTATCATTGTAATGACTCAAAGGGACATGTGCCTCGGTTCTCGGACCACCAATCACGCATTTCCATACATGATGGCCCAAGGAACCAAGTATGCAACTTTGATTTCAAATGCATGCAAACCAATCAAACAAATTAGGCCCTATTCCTATCACTAATTCAAGGAACAAGGCATGCATGCAAAATGCAATGCAACCTAGGCATACAAGCTAGGAATGCAACATGACATGGCAAGGCACTTATGCAATCATGCAAGCATACATATGGCAATCCAAATGGATGGCAAGATGGACTTATACATGAATTAGGCAACTCTAAAATAGGCCTAAAACAGTGGCCATAAGTGCTAAAGAGTGAGAGCTAAATGGCATGCACACACACATGCACATAAGGGCCAACACTTAAGCACAAATCAAACAACATTCAAGCACACTTGAAAGAAGGAAACATGGACAAATTAGCATGCATTATAAGCTCTAAAATCATGCTAACACATGGTGCCAAACCAAGCAACAAATCAAGCCAAAACATGCAACGAATAGTTCAAGTGTTCAAAGCAAATCAATAAGGCATTGAACTACACTTAACATGACCAAACATGGCATGCATTAAACAACTAAAAACAGATTTTTAGCATGTTAAAACAAGGCCAAAGGACTCCTTAGATGGCATCTAAGTGGCCCAAATACAAAGGCATACACCATGGCCAAAACATGGAGCATTGCAACACATGCTGTCAAAGCATTAAAGAGATATGTAAGGCAATCCAACGAGCATGGAAATGGGACTGAAATAGCATGTAGGATGATTCCAAATCACCAAAACAATGCAAAGATGGCATGTTACACATGCACATACTCAAGGCCAACAAGCCCAAATACAAAGGAGCTCTATAATGCATGCAAAGATCAACCCAAACGATTATGGACAGAGCTAAAACATGGCAAAATAAGCACACAAACTTCACAAATGCAAGCCTAAAACATGCTCCAACAAAGGCTAACAACCTAGAACATGTTAAGGCACAAATAGGGCATTACATGGCAACTATGCTAAACATGCATGGAGTTCCAAAACCAACTTGAAATCATGTTATATCATGGATATATAAGCATGAAAAACAAACCAAACATGCTCAACACACACTCAAGCATAGGCTTCCTTAAGAGGCCAAAATATGCCCTTTTCAAGGACAACAAGGAGAGGGGGTGGCCCTCTCCTTCTTGGGACTTCAAAGCATCATCTTCACCACTGAAATCCCTCAAGATTTCAGTGGTGAAGAGACCTCAACACCAAAATCCCGGAGCTAACACAAAATGGCTCAAAATGAGGCCTTTTGAGGCCTAAGGGTGGTCAACAACCCTCAAACAACAAAACACTCTTAATAAACAATAAAGAGGGCTTAAAAATAGAACTTTTTTATGTTATACAATAATCACAAAAACAGCTCTAAGACTAGTAGAAAATCAATGCAAAAAAGGGGGGAAAAAAGGACTAGTTTCTCACCCTTGATGCCTTCTTCAACAAAGATGCTCCAATGGCCTCCTTGAGCTTGAATCCAAGACAAAAACTTCAAAACACACTCTTTAGAACCTCAGCTCCAAGAGGAAGGTGAAACACTAGGTGTTTGTGTGCAATAATGAGACACAAAACACCTAGTATGCAAAAATGAGAGGAAAAGAGAGATAGGTTGTGTATGTCTAACCCTAACCCTAGAAAACCAGAGCTCTCCTCTGTATTTTCTCTCTCAAAAATGTCTAAGCCTCTCCCCCTTTGCCTTAGAGAGAGCTTCTCTCTATATGCCTCTTGTAAAGCTTACAAGACAAGCTTTGCAAGAGGGAGATCCCTCCATACACGTGTATGGAGGGGAGCAAAAGCTATACAGCTGTCCAAAAATATCTGCAAAAGCAGATGAACAGCAATCGGCCGGCAAAAAATGCCATCTTGGCCAAACAAAGTGCCGACCGGCACAAAATAGTGCTGACCGGCAACAAAGAGTGCCGGCCGGCAAACTATATTGCCGGTCGCAGCAAAAACCAGCCGGTGGCATCTAGCCACTGCCGGTGATGGGTGGGGATGGTCTACAAGCCCCACCCTGCCTTTCCAAGGCAGGATACAAGTGTTTGGTGCAAAACCAGACACTAAACGGTCGAGTTTGGAGATCCTGAGGCAAGGCACGCGAGCCGAGACCTCCGGGAACTCCAAACGAACACAAACATGGATAATCACCGGGTGTTCAAACGGTGACGTCCAAGTCTTGAGGACGGTCAAAAATGGGGTGTCTACAGTTGCCCCTCTTTGACAGAACTCGAAAGTCATAACAATGACGGGAGTGAATGTCAAAGCCCAGAGACGACCCATTTTTGACAAGGCCGAAGACTCAAACAAACAAACAAGACATATAAGGTATGCGCCCGGAGGCAGGGGCAAAATGCAAGACAATGCACGAAGCCGAGCATAACTTATGATCATGCAAAGAAAGCTGTAATGAAGCAAACATGCGACAATTTTAAGCTAGCATACCAAACTACACTACAATGCAGAAAGGATGTAAGAGAATTATGGAATTCTCAATACGTCTCACTCGGGAGATACAATACCTGTGCGGTTCGTCTGGTTGCACCAGCTTCAAATGAACCGTACATACAATATCGTGCCTGAAAAGAAAACAAACTTAACAGGTACAATATTGTTAGCAACATGCATGACAATGCAAAATGGATGCAAGACGACATGCAATATATACAAAACAATGTACAAACAATGCAAATGAAGATGCAATGTAATTGAAACAATGCAAGCTACATGCAAAGCATTTGGATCGTGATCCAATCACGAACGGTTCGAAACCACACCTATGTCAAATAGATTGATGGAGGTAACAAGTCTGTCTACCATAGAACGGTCAACTGAACTATGAGTATTGTAGACAGACGCAAGAACAAGCATTGGGTGGAATTGACATAAGTGGGGAAACAACCCGCTGGAGAGAGGACTACGATCCTAATGCCGGATGCAAAAATTACACTACAATGTAATGGATGGATATGGCACGCAGGCCAAATCAAATCTTGCCTAGGAAAGGCATGCATACATACGAGCCATGTGTAACACAGAAAAGGTGCCGCAACCCTCAACCAACATATCAACATGGAATCGGCGCGATACACATACAGAACTGTGTTTTAACATGAAAAGTAAGGGCACATACCAGACCAAGCTCAACCTGGAAAGGCGCAAGCTAAAGGCGGAAGGTGATGCAATGAATGCATGCAATCTACAATGCAATATCTACAAATATGCAATGGAGTGGATATGGATACAATGGATATGGCACGCAAGCCAAACCAAATCTTGCCTAGGAAAGGCATGTACACGTACGAGCCATGTGTAACACAGAAAAGGTGCCGCAACCCTCAACCAACATATCAGCATGGAATCGGCGCGATACACATGCAGAACTGTGTTTTAACATGAAATGTAAGGACACATACCAGACCAAGCTCAACCTGGAAAGGCGCAAGCCATAGGCGGAAGGTGATGCAATGAATGCATGCAAACTACAATGCAAATGCAAATATGACAATGCACTATGATGCAATGACTATGATTGCAACTTTCCCTATCTTACCAACAGGGTGATATACTAGGTTGGTTCAGTATCCAGAACTGAGGCGTAGACATGCCGTCTCAACCTATGGGGCTTCCATACAGATTTCAAGCCGAGGGTAAACCTCTGGGTATTCAAACCAGACTTTAGTCTCGGAACTCCCGAACCTTTGCGTTCTAGGCATAAGCCGTTCGAACTCTAGTTTCCACCGTCCCAGTTGGTCTTCTAGGAACTCATCGCAAGCATAGACTGGTGGCTTTACCAGACCACCGAAAAGTCGTTCGGGCACGACAAACACCGAAGGAATTGCACCTTCAGAGGATTTAAGGTCTCCTAGACCGGACGTGTTTAAGGTCTCGCCAGACCATGCGTGTTTAAGGTCTCGCCAGACCGGAATGCAAAATGTATGCATGACAATGCATGTTTTTGTTGGTTTTTTTTTGAAATGCAAATGATGCAAGTGAAATGCATGTTGCATGGAATGCGCGACAACACGCGGCTTAAGATATGTACAAAGCAATAGTGTGCACACCAATGCAATAAAGGTCTTGCACCTTCCAAGGATTTCAGGTCTCCTAGACCGTACGTGTTTAAGGTCTCGCCAGACCATGCGTGTTTAAGGTCTCGCCAGACCATGCGTGTTTAAGGTCTCGCCAGACCACGGGGGTATTTACAAGACGCGTGACAATGCGCTGAAGGTTTCGCACCTCCAAAGGATTTAAGGTCTCCTAGACCGTGCGTGTTTAAGGTCTCGCCAGACCATGCGTTGCACGATGGTATGATGCGCAAGACAGCGCTATGCGCGAGTGCACAGGACAGTGCGATGGAATGCATGCAAAATGCAATGAGATGCGCAAAACAGCGCGAACAATTAAATGCACAAAACAGTGCAATGCGCAGAACAGCGCGAACAATACAATGCACAAAATAGTGCGATGCGCAAAACAGCGCGAACAATTTTGAAATGCACAAAACAGTGCAATGCGCAAAACAGCGCGAACAATTTAATGCACAAAACAGTGCAATGCGCAGAACAGCGCGAACAATACAATGCACAAAACAGTGCGATGCGCAAAACAGCGCGAACAATACAATGCACAAAACAGTGCGATGCGCAAAACAGCGCGAACAATACAATGCACAAAACAGTGCGATAAAAAAGTGTGACGTGCATGTCACACGGAGTGTAAATGGGCTTAAATGCGCAACAACGCACGTATTCCGGAATGCATGACAATGCATGGAATGGAAATGCAATGATGCATGAGAAATGTGCACGACAATGCAAAGGGGTGCGTGTTGCAATGCATGTAACACGTGCATAACAATGCAAATGTGCGGCGCACAACAGTGCGATGTAATGCACCGAAGTAGTGTGATGAACTTGTGCAACACACATGGGGCAACTTTTTGAATTCAAAAGGATACAAAAAGGATACACCTTGCATGAATTCGAGTGCCACGCACTGGAGACACGGCCTGCGGTCAAAACGGAGGTCGGTTGAGCGTCGGAGATGCACTTTCTTGCACTTTCTTGAGCTATGAAGACCACAAACTTCTCAAATGGCCTAAACAAGGCTGTGGGAACCCCACCGGCCGAAAGATGAGGCCACCGGCTGGCCATCGGCACAAAAACAATTCCATCGGCACAAAAAAGTGCCGACCGGCACAAAAAAGTGCTGACCGGCAAACAGTTGCTGGTGCGGGGCAGTTTTGTCTTTTCACCTTGGGTGTTATAAAATAGGGCTTCAAGCCCTATTCCTTCACTTCTCCACTGCCGAAATCCCTTCCTTTCTCTCTCTAGGGTATTTCTCTCTCATTTTTCGCCCGTTTCTTCGCGTTCTACGCCCGTTTCGTCGTCGGATTCGCGATCCTCTTCACATTTCGGACATTTTCCACCGATCACATTCTCGTTTCGGTGCCTCGTTCGGCGTTCTCACCTTCTCGGGGTTTGTTCCCCTCACTTTCCTCTTCATTTCCGTGCCTCTTCACATTCCGGCCTTCCCGGCCATTTCCGACCCTCTCGGGAGTTGACTTTTCGGTTGACTCTTCGTATTCCGGCTCGGTTTTCCCTTTTCCGGCCATTTTCACACCATTCTCTACATGGCGGACGACATTCCACGTGGCGGGACTCCCCCGAACCACGAGATGGATCCCGGGATCGAGGTCTTACCACTGAGCGAGCGCCCGTTCGACCCGGCAACCTACCGGCCGGCGATTCACGTTCTGCCCCCAGACGGCCTGCGTCAGTTCCGGAGCTTTGAGAGGTACGCGGCCCCTGAGCTACTGCTGCGTGAGCCTACCTCCCACCTTTCATTCGGCACTCCCGAGGTAACTCTTCATCTTCTGCTTTACTTTATGCAATGTAGGATACAAAACTACCATAGTTAGCTGTATTCTCTAATTGCTGAAATCTGATATGCCGTAGACCGTAGTTGACTGTAAACATACATACAACTGATATCTACTTGAGACTGACACATGCACACACACTGCACTAGCCCTGAATCACCCAAACACACGGCGCACACTGTATTCTACTGCACACACACTGGTACCCAGTATTTGTCTGAATCTGTCAAACTTGCATACATGCCACATCTGCTCTGAAACACTCAAACACGCTGACACAGCACACGTATTTCACTGTAAGCACACCGGTACCCGGTATTTGCCTGAATCTGACAAACTTACATACATGCCATATCTGTCTTTTCAAAACTGCATTTTGAATGTTGTCTTGCCATTGTCATTTTCTGTTTGCAGGAGGGCTCCCATACCATTCGCGGGTATGGGAATACTGGTGCGCGGGAGTGGTATGACGAGCTCCCTGATGCGGTCCAGCGCATCGTGGACCGAGCGGGCTTCGGCACCTTCTGCCGAGGGCTCTCTAGGCTCTCCACATGCAGACCTCTCCTTGCCGCTTTGGCGGAGAGATGGTGGGACACCACCGATTCTTTCCACTTTTCTGCTGCGGGGGATATGACGATGACCCCTTATGACTTCTCGATGCTCACAGGCATCGGGGTAGGGGGTGATCCGATCCCCTTCGACACCGACATGGATGAGTGGACCGCCGCTCAGGTCCATCTACTGGGGGAGGCGCCACCGCTAGCTCGTCCAGGCTTCGTCCGATATTCCTTGTTCGAGGCACAGTTCAGGGTCCAGCCCGCATTGGGGGAGGAGGTGCAGATGACCGAGGAGGACGTGGAGAGGTATGCCCGCGGCTTCCTCATGTTCCTGTTCGGGACTACTATCTTCGCCGACCGGGCGAACACCGTGCCTCTCTGCCTTCTCAGCGCACTGGTGGACGTCCGGGACATCTTGCACTATGACTGGGGCGGCGCTGCTCTGGCCACCTTATACGGATATATGAGCTCGGCTTCTCGCGGCAGCGGCCAGCTGCTCGGAGGTTACTGGCGGGCTTGGGAGGTACATTTCTTCTCCGCTTTTCATTTCTGTCCGATATTCTCTGCACTCTGTACACTGCGCACACTGCGGTCTGCTTTACACTCACTGTATACTGTACACACGGCACACACATACATTCTGCTTTACACTGACTGTACACTGCTCACACTGTACATTGTACACAATACACTGCACAACACACGGCTCTGCTATTTCTGCTTTATTCTGCTTTACCCGATAGTCATACTGACATCTGTTTTGCAGTTGTGGGTTTACGCCTACTTTCCTAGGCTTGCACCTGTACCAGTTGCGGAGCCTCCTCCGGCTGTCCCGTTCTCGATTCGCTTTGACGGGAGATGCACCCGGCGACCACGGGAGACATTCGGCTTCTTCCGCCGATACTTCGATACCATTACCCCGGCCGAGGTATGCTTTACTTTCAGTTCATTTAGCTTCGCTTTCCCACTGCATGTTTCAATAACAGTAGATAACAAACTGTCTGTCATTTTCAGATCACATGGCGGCCATGGGCTTCGTTGCCGTCGGCGATGCGGGGTCGGTTCCCTGGTGCTGAGGAGACCTCGCGTTTCCGGATTTTGCTTGAGGGCCCGGTCTGTCGGGCTTGGTACCTGGGGGAGCGTTTTCTACGCCAGACCCGCGGGTTACCTGAGCAAATAGTCCCGGCTCACCCTCCTGCAGAGATGAGGGAGACTGAGGGGCTGACCCCTGAGCAGCTGGATGATTACTCCATCGGCTGGGAGGAGGCCGGCTTCCGAGGCACCGGCGACTATCAGGAGTACGTGCGGACGTACCTGATGCGACCTCTGAGCGGCCGTCGAGCAGAGGGGGCCAGGCCTGTGGCATCGGCGGCTGGGGCCGGAGCGGGAGCAGGGGCTGGATCTTTGAGGAGGGCCCGGGTCCGTGGCAGGGGCGGAATGCGGGGAGGACGAGGAGCTGGCTGGCCTGCCCTGCCTGCTGTACTGACTTTCCAGGGGCAGGGTGGGTCGACCTATCAGATCCCCTTCGCCCCTCCACTGGCTGGTCACGAGTTCATCGATGTCCCCGATCTACCTCCGGTATGTATCACTGCACTTCGTACAGTTATTTCATTTCAGTTTACTTGATATTCCACAGAATACTAATGCATCTGATACCTTTGCAGGCTTCTTCTGAGTACACCCGTCAGTCGTTGGCGATGAATGCCTCGATGATGGGGATGCTCCAGCGGACATTTGACCTCTTGGCCGTCTACAGCATACCGGTATGTCCTTCTGACACTGGCCTCAAACCATTCATACACTGCTTTGTATAATCTGATGCACGGCACAACACCCGATACACTGATCTCACAGTATCTGAACACTGCATACACTGCATTCTGCACTAAACTCTGTACTGACAAACTGCTCACGGCATTCTCATACTGCACTCACACACTGCATTCTGCACTGATAAACTGCTCACGGCATTTATACACTATATTTACACACTGCATTCTGCACTGATAAACTGCTCACGGCACTCTTACTGTATTCATACGTTGCATTCTGCACCTTTAAACTGTTCACAGTGTACTGATGCATTTCCTTTTTTGTGAACTTTTCAGCCTCCTTTCCAGATTCCCATGGCAGGAGGTGCTCCAGCTAGACTTTCTGTCCCTGCTCGGGGGAGAGATGAGGAGGGCAGGATATTTCCCCGTACCAGGGGAGGGCGTACTCACGTCGGGAGTAGTTCGCGAGCTCCAGTCCCGGACGATGACGACGACGAGGAGTCAGAGGCGGAGGCAGGGTCATCGGAGGAGGAGACCGGAGACGGTTCTAGCTCGGGCTCTGACGACGATGCTGATGATGCTCCTGGACCCTCGTCCAGGAAGAGGACCAGGACGGACTGACAGCCCTTGGAGTGCTCGACATGGATGCAGATTTTTGCTATCTTTTCTTTCTTTCTTGTACTTTTCTTTTTGGTTGGTAGATAGATTACCTTGTACTGCCGCAGGCAGATTTTTGTTTCCAAAACTTGTACATTTGAAAAGCTAAGTAAATGAAACAGACTTTTTATCTGAAAAAGTGTTTACATTTACACATTTCATGCATTGCATCGCATCTCATCATGTTACACCTCAATGTAAATGGAACTGATTGGCTGTCTGAAAATTGAACACTTGCACTGTAATAATCAGATAACTTAAACAGCCAACAGCAAAATAACCCAATCAACCCATTGCCTGATTCTTGGACACACAGCCCTTACTCTGTTGGGGATTAATCTGCACACAGCCCATAACACAGCATTCGGTTCATTCTGCACACGGCAAATTCTGAACAAACGGCCCAATCTGACAAGACGGACCTCAAAGATGGAACCGGTTGGAGTCGAAACACGCTCAAATGTAGAGAATGGCACAGCATTCTTGAGCATAAATGATTTTTGAAATCGAATGAGGGTTTTTCAAACCGGGATATCGAGCCTACAACCGAACACAGCGGGGAGGACTCAAATATAAAGGTACACGACCTAAACACAACGAGACACGCTCGGGAGAGACTCAAAACAAAAGACGAGACCGTCAAATGAAAGAGACACGACACACAGACGCGTAAACGAAGATGGGGGACCTCGGACCACGAGGAGCCAGTTCCTCTAGGCAGTGTTTCCCGCCCTGTCTGATTTGTGATCCTCACATCACTCGACTCTCAAGCTCGGATTTTCTCTCAAAACCCTTTTCCTCATTTTTCTCTCAACTTACACCTCTCTATTCTTCATATCTCTCATTTTTCATCCCTCCCCGGGGTGATTGATGGATAAATAGCAAGGTGTGGGTTCACGCCCGATGCCGTTAGCTCACAGCTATTCTTCCGGCAGACAGAGTGCTCTTCTGGTAAGTACGTCGATGACGGGTGAAAGACAGAACGCCTGGCTCAACTGTGCCCCTAGTTCATCATTTTAACCATTCTTTCGTTTTTGCTTTCTACTAAAACGGTTTTGATCAAAACGAGAGTCGGATTAACGTACTTGTTCAATTTTTGATTTGAAAAGCATGCAAGTCAGGCAGCAAGCACTGAAAATTTTCCTTTTTTGGGTCCAAAACAATGGTCCGATTTTGGAAAAATGGAATAATTTGCGAGAAAATAGTCAACTTCAGTAAAAATTTTCAAAAACTATTTTTCAAACAGCTGATGCTCAACAAGCATGGAACTTACTCTTCGAGATGTGCAACCTCGGATCGGAGGCAATGGAAAATTGCCCCTGGTTTAAAGGGGGGTGTGAGGCAACGGAAAGTTGCCCCTAGTCTGAATGGCGTCTCACGACGGCTTGTGGCAACGGAAAGTTGCCCCTTGTTTGGGATGGTGCCGCAGCAATCTGTAAACAGTCTTCATTGGCGGTGGTCGAGCTCTTGGACACAGCGATGACGAAGACAGTCACAACACATATATGGACACAGTCACCTTGAAGGGTGTTGGCCACTGGACTTTGAGATGAAATCGAAACCATTGCATGGACTGAGACGCTTATGAAAGCGTTGGGGGCTGGACTTCATGATGAAGTTGCCTACGTATCCCAAACATGGGAATCAAGCCTTACGTAGTTCCGGTTAAGGTCCACTCGGGTATTTTAACCTTCACTTTTTTTAGGCTCTCACTTTTGCCAAGGCGCCCAATGCGGGTTTTCGACCTTGCGAGCTTCTTTTCATTTTCTATTTCTTTTTTTTTTTCTTCTTTCTTTTTTATTTTTTCTTTTCTTCTTTTTCAATCTTTCTTTTTGTATTTTTCTCTTTTTTGTATTTTTCTCTTGCTCTAACTTTTGCCTGGGCCGCCCTTCCGGGTTTTCGGCCCAGCGAGCCTCTCAAAGGGTAAAAGTGTAGCAAGTCTATGCCAAATGGGTTTTTTTTTGAAATTGAAGCCTCCCTGTGTCTAGGAGAACGGCTATTGCACTGATTTGCGGAGAATCCATCCCGGTTGCTCTATGAGCTTCTTCCGACGAGATCTACTCCTTCTGATTCGGCTTTGGTACCTCTTGCTCGAGGGCTACTCCAAAACTGGCCACACGGGCCTTTCATGGCGTTTGTCCGTTGAATTTTCTGAACATTCTGAACGGGTTCAAAGTTTGAACGGGTTGAATCTTGAGGCTGAGAGCGATCCTAGGCTGCGCAATCTCAAGAGCGATTCCTCACAGGTCTTCGCAGGGCCGCGTAAAACATTTGCTTTTGAAAGTTTTTTAAGGAAGCGACAAATCGCTCGCGCCGAAGATAGTGTGGAACCAATCTGGATCAGGCCAGGGTCCTTCTCAGTACTCACGCCGACAAGCATGGTTTCATTCATAAAAAGGCTTAGCACGCCTCTCTTTCTCTCAAAATGATCAAAATTTTACAAAACCCGAGGAATTCCTTCCTCTTCGTTTTCATCACCGCAGTGTTCAAAAAGTTTGTTTGTGAAAAACTTAGGTTAATGCAATGAGTTTGGCACACAGGAGAGCAGGCGAGATGTACTGTCAGCCCATTCAAATTCTCCGCCACTTATGCTGAAAGCAAGCATGAAGGTTGAGATAGCAACAGCTGTTTCAATCGGCTCTGTTGGTGCAACTGGCCCCTCGGCAGAAACAGACTCAAGACAAAAACAGATAATAATTACAAAACAAAATGGTGTTCGGGACAACAACCCCAGAATCACCAGGTATTATATACAACGGGGACTGACTCGATACAACAAGACAGACCCTTAAGCAAAAAAGACTGACTCAAGACAAAGAGACAGACTCAAAACAAAAGACTGACTCGATATCCAAGCCAGGATTTACAAAAACTCGGTTTCACCGATGATAAAAAATGCGTGGCAGACGCTTCAAAAATACACCAAATGTTGCCCGCAGGCGGTTCACTTTACATACTCGCAGTATCTGAGCCCTCGAAATCCAACAACTGAGTGGTGACGGGCTTGCCTGAGGTAGGTGGTAGGATAACCTTGTTATCAATCAAATCCTGCACTTCATGACGAAGGCGGGAACATCCATCGGTACTGTGACCGGACTGTTGATGGTACGCGCAGTACAAGGTAGCATCATGAGTGGCGGGGAGATTCTTCGGGAGTGGCCGGGACTCCAAAGGCTTAAGATGCCCATTTTTTGCCAATATCAGCAATGCCCTAGACAAAGGCATGTGGAGGTCGTGAAAGACCCTGCGCCCTCGGGGCAGGTACTTTGTATTTTGAGGATTCTTGCCAGACGCGCTGGCGAAAGGATCAGCTGGCGCTGCCTTGGCTTTTTGAACCTTCCCCGGTGTAGGGGTGGGAGCTACTGGAATTGTCTGGGCATGACGGGGCCCATCCCGGTTTTCTGTCTGGCTTGAACTGCCCTTGGTTGGAGCGGGGAAAGCATCATCTACAGCTTTGGTCACTATTGCAGATGTTTGTTGCTTGTTCATCCCTCTGGCCTTCAAAGCCTCGACTGCCCACAACAGTTGCTCAATAGGGTCGGCGTCTACCTTCGCCTTGTCCTTTCCCCTGGCCTCAGCCTGATCGAGGGTCTGGGTTGGTGCTGACATGTCGTGGCTATAGCCGGAAGCCACCTCTGGTTGGCTGAGCTCTATCACAATCCGCCCCAGTAGCGGGGGCTCCTGTGGTACAAAATTCCCGGCGTACGGCGCCGCTGGCGGTGAAGCCGACATTCCATAGGCGAGGTCTGCCACAGACCTTTGGAGATCGCCTATCATCCCCATCAATTCGAAGGTGGTGGGCTCACGAGCCTGGTATAACTGGGGAGCCCAAACCGGGTGCACAACGGGCGACCTGGGCGGGTATGACATACTGACGCTGGCCTCACTCTGCGGAGTGGTTCCCTGCTCCGGTGCGGCTGTCATAACCACAATTTCTTCTGAACTTTGTGTCGCCATAAATCTTGCTTCAGCAAAGGGGAGACACTGGCTGTTCTGTATCAACTCTGCCACTCTCTGAACTGAAAGGAAAAACAGACAGCATTTCAACCCAAACTGATCAAACACGGGTGTAGCCACACAACTGTACCCTACTGCTGATCACTGTTCCCAAATTTCTGTTCCCGAAATACTGAATCTGATACCCGCGGATAACTGATTCCTGATAACTGATTCTCAACAATACTGATTCTGGCGCCTTCAGGCCCGATACTCAAACTCGTAAACTGGTATATGCGTTCCTGTAGAGATACACTCTAAAAGCACATAGCAAGTAAAGAGAACAAAACACCCCTATGTTGGGGTAGGGTTTCCCTGTCCTATTTTGTCAGGAGCTAGGGTTTCACTACGCACACAGCGGTTTCAAACAACTTAGCATCGGGTAAGCAACCTGTCCTAGCTTGGAATGGTCACTATGGTTCCGAACATGCACTAGGTCGAATGGTCAAAAAAGGGTGCCCCGGTAAACCGGGGTTTGTGTTCCCATGCTGTCAGAGCCCATAGCCGGTCAGCCTTATGGACATGCCTTGACAAGACAAGCCTCCGGCAAACCGTTCAGGAATGGCAGATGGCAAACACTGTGTTCCTAGGTGCACCAATGCACATGCAATGCAAAGAAACACATAAATGAAGTCAAAATGGGATATCACGAGTTCGAGTCAAGCTCTCTAAACTCCCCAGCAGAGTCGCCAGAAACTGTAACAGCGCCCGCGGAGGCCTCGATGCTACAGTTCGGACTCGATTTGTGTCACGGTTCTTAATCTGAACCAAAGAGTCCAAATCTGGCAAATCGTTTTGAGAAACAGATTTTTGAAAAAGTAGTGCCAAACATGGACTGCTTTGCCAGATACAGAGTCGCCACCTAAATATTTTAAAATGGGGGAATTTAGGAAACCCTGACTCGGTGCCGAAGGCCACGTGTCCGTCATCACCGGAGTTGTCTCGGCTCGGGAGCTTGGGTACGATCGGGGAAGGTCAGCTATGAGCACCCCCTTTCGCCCGGTCCGAAGACCGGCCTCTACTAACCGTGATATCCGTTTTTGAAAACTTTACGTGTTCTTATTCCATTTATTAGCCTAGAATTACTATGTTATGCGCACAGCAAACAAGTATAGACTAGATTGCCTAATTTGGAAATAAACATTGCATATCCGTTTGGTTTGAAAATGCTTTGGAATTTGCTACTCGCAAGTAGGCTAAAATACGGATTTCAACGAGTTTTTCCAACTCAAGCAATCCAACCTTCACCCACAGGCATTCAAAACAGTTTAACACATAAGCATCTAGCCACATGTTAAGCATGCTGTCATAGTAACATTCACACTCATGCGATATGCTAAAGCGGAAATACTTACATAGTACTCCGTGCCAAAACAAAGAACTTGTTAGCAAATATGCATGATCCAAGTCCATGTGAAGTGCCTAATGCATCGCATACAAAATGTCGCTAAGATAGGCTCGGCTAATCCTAGACATGTCATGTGAAAATGCACAATTAACACATATTCAGTTCGGAATTGAAGTACTGATGCAGTTAGCGTAATGTACCGAGCCTAATGCATGTAATACAAATGCATGGATGCACACATGCATAGCATAAGGTATGCTAAATTAAACGTGCCCTAATACTAACCATTAAAGCGGGTAAGTAAAAGGGAAGAAAGAAGTGAGGTTGGAAGACATACACACCACCCACACACACTTATTACAGATTTGCCCTCGCTCGGAGGGACCGAATAAATATTACAAATTAATTAACTATGCAAGCTAATTAAATATTACAAATTAATTAATTAACAAATTAACTAATTTAGGAAAACAGTAAAACGTCTCGAGAAGCGCGCCGCCATGCGCAAGCTGCCTCTGTTTTCCTCCCTTTCCTCCTCTGGAGGTTGTCAAAACCTCAGGACTACATCCTTGGACAGAGGGGATCATCACCGGCTAGATGAAATTTCCACCGGCAGTGTTGTATGGCCATCGGCACAAAGTTGAAGCTGTCGGCAGAGAAAATAGTGCCGGTCGGCACATTACACTGCCGGTCGGCAGAGTATTCCTGCAGAACCGGCAACTCACAGCAACAGAGGGCAAAACAAGGCATGGCAGCACAATTCAAGGCATGTATGCACCAACCATGTCTCTTATCATTGTAATGACTCAAAGGGACATGTGCCTCGGTTCTCGGACCACCAATCACGCATTTCCATACATGATGGCCCAAGGAACCAAGTATGCAACTTTGATTTCAAATGCATGCAAACCAATCAAACAAATTAGGCCCTATTCCTATCACTAATTCAAGGAACAAGGCATGCATGCAAAATGCAATGCAACCTAGGCATACAAGCTAGGAATGCAACATGACATGGCAAGGCACTTATGCAATCATGCAAGCATACATATGGCAATCCAAATGGATGGCAAGATGGACTTATACATGAATTAGGCAACTCTAAAATAGGCCTAAAACAGTGGCCATAAGTGCTAAAGAGTGAGAGCTAAATGGCATGCACACACACATGCACATAAGGGCCAACACTTAAGCACAAATCAAACAACATTCAAGCACACTTGAAAGAAGGAAACATGGACAAATTAGCATGCATTATAAGCTCTAAAATCATGCTAACACATGGTGCCAAACCAAGCAACAACTCAAGCCAAAACATGCAACGAATAGTTCAAGTGTTCAAAGCAAATCAATAAGGCATTGAACTACACTTAACATGACCAAACATGGCATGCATTAAACAACTAAAAACAGATTTTTAGCATGTTAAAACAAGGCCAAAGGACTCCTTAGATGGCATCTAAGTGGCCCAAATACAAAGGCATACACCATGGCCAAAACATGGAGCATTGCAACACATGCTGTCAAAGCATTAAAGAGATATGCAAGGCAATCCAACGAGCATGGAAATGGGACTGAAATAGCATGTAGGATGATTCCAAATCATCAAAACAATGCAAAGATGGCATGCTACACATGCACATACTCAAGGCCAACAAGCCCAAATACAAAGGAGCTCTATAATGCATGCAAAGATCAACCCAAACGATTATGGACAGAGCTAAAACATGGCAAAATAAGCACACAAACTTCACAAATGCAAGCCTAAAACATGCTCCAACAAAGGCTAACAACCTAGAACATGTTAAGGCACAAATAGGGCATTACATGGCAACTATGCTAAACATGCATGGAGTTCCAAAACCAACTTGAAATCATGTTATATCATGGATATATAAGCATGAAAAACAAACCAAACATGCTCAACACACACTCAAGCATAGGCTTCCTTAAGAGGCCAAAATATGCCCTTTTCAAGGACAACAAGGAGAGGGGGTGGCCCTCTCCTTCTTGGGACTTCAAAGCATCATCTTCACCACTGAAATCCCTCAAGATTTCAGTGGTGAAGAGACCTCAACACCAAAATCCCGGAGCTAACACAAAATGGCTCAAAATGAGGCCTTTTGAGGCCTAAGGGTGGTCAACAACCCTCAAACAACAAAACACTCTTAATAAACAATAAAGAGGGCTTAAAAATAGAACTTTTTTATGTTATACAATAATCACAAAAACAGCTCTAAGACTAGTAGAAAATCAATGCAAAAAAGGGGGGAAAAAAGGACTAGTTTCTCACCCTTGATGCCTTCTTCAACAAAGATGCTCCAATGGCCTCCTTGAGCTTGAATCCAAGACAAAAACTTCAAAACACACTCTTTAGAACCTCAGCTCCAAGAGGAAGGTGAAACACTAGGTGTTTGTGTGCAATAATGAGACACAAAACACCTAGTATGCAAAAATGAGAGGAAAAGAGAGATAGGTTGTGTATGTCTAACCCTAACCCTAGAAAACCAGAGCTCTCCTCTGTATTTTCTCTCTCAAAAATGTCTAAGCCTCTCCCCCTTTGCCTTAGAGAGAGCTTCTCTCTATATGCCTCTTGTAAAGCTTACAAGACAAGCTTTGCAAGAGGGAGATCCCTCCATACACGTGTATGGAGGGGAGCAAAAGCTATACAGCTGTCCAAAAATATCTGCAAAAGCAGATGAACAGCAATCGGCCGGCAAAAAATGCCATCTTGGCCAAACAAAGTGCCGACCGGCACAAAATAGTGCTGACCGGCAACAAAGAGTGCCGGCCGGCAAACTATATTGCCTGTGGCAGCAAAAACCAGCCGGTGGCATCTAGCCACTGCCGGTGATGGGTGGGGATGGTCTACAAGCCCCACCCTGCCCTTCCAAGGCAGGATACAAGTGTTTGGTGCAAAACCAGACACTAAACGGTCGAGTTCGGAGATCCTGAGGCAAGGCACGCGAGCCGAGACCTCCGGGAACTCCAACGAACACAAACATGGATAATCACCGGGTGTTCAAACGGTGACGTCCAAGTCTTGAGGACGGTCAAAAATGGGGTGTCTACACCAATATATAATGACAGGATCCACGGAACCTAAGTCCGAATACAATAATCTAAAGGGAAAAGGCCGGGATCGCTATAGTAAGAATTATACCCATTCTTTATACATGAATTTAACTCTTCTGATTTCTAAACGATATACATATATACAAAATACATAAACCTACAGCCTCTCCATCAATGAACTAAATAATAATAAAGTAAGGATAAAGAACAAAAACAAAGAGAAGAAGAAAGATAGAGACCTACCGTACACCCAAAAGTTCTTCCTTGTTTGCAACCCCCTTTTTTTTCTTTTTCTCTTCTCTCAACCTCTCTCTTCCCGTGGCGGTTGGTACTTGTAGGTGGGGAAGACAAAAGACGGTTCGGTGATGGTGGCGGATGATGGCGGCTACTACGGAAGAGAAAGAAACATAATCTCATTAGAAAAAAGATAGTGTAAAGTTTAAATATTGGTACTAGTAGAATCGTAAATCTATCCCACATCGTTCATAATCTAATTAGAAAAAAGATAGTGTAAAGTTTAAATATTGGTAGTAGTATAATCGTAAACTTATCCCACATCGTTTAAAAACAACGCATAGTGTTTGAATATAAGGGGTGATTGAGACATCGAATAACTGCCGAGCTAAGTGGCGTTAGCTTATGGCTCAAACGAGGGCACCAAAGTAATTGGATGATGGTAAAGTTGATAGATGGCTTCAACGCTTGAACTCAAGTTGTGGCCAACATAGTTGAACTCAGGCTAGACTAGTGAACCTGTAGGTTCCCTGGCTATTGCTTTAGTTTATGCCATTCGACAACCACTTTGTTTTGTTTTGTTTTTTTTTTTTTTTACGTGTAGTAAAATAAAAAATTAATATGGTGATGATCATGGATGGACTATTATTTTTCATGTATAAAATAAATAAATTTGTATTGTTACGAGCATGGATGGAACTTGAAAATTTGAAAATCTAAATATACACTTTCGCACGCTTTGGATCAGTCCTTGGTGATGATTACAAAACATGAAAATGATGATTTTTTCTATTTCAATCAATAGCATTTGGTGGGGTTGGCAACTAACCAAAAAAAAAACTCCTTTTTTTTCTTCTTTTAAATTTGCGTAAAAAATTTTACATTTTTTGTGTATCTGGTGTAGAATGATCTAAAAACATCACCAACTTATTTTTTTTTTTAATTTTAGTGAATTGTTTTGATTTTTTTTTATAACTTATTTGGTCCATATAGTCGCGTAGATTCTAAAATGCAAACTTTTTTCAAAAAAAGTTTATCAAAAATGAACAAAAAAAAAAAAAAGAAAACCACATGTCCACGGCCTAACCTGGATCTGTTACGTAGTGGCCAGAGTCACCACACACAGTGGAGTAATTCCCCTTGACTAAAATACACAGATGGTCCCAATAATCAATACACATCAATATCGCAAAACGTGGTAGTTCACCATTATAAACATGAGAACAAAACAAATAGTTTACAACATGCTAAGTTCACACATGTTTTACGAATAATTTGATTCCATTGATAATATAATAGTTTTATCCAAACGGTTTATTCCTCAAACAACAATTTAATTTTCCAACAGTTCAAGATCGGGGAACATTTATAAAAATATGTACATTGAAACAACTCACTTGAAAGCGAAATAATATAATCCTCGAATAGAGTATGAAAGCCCAACTAGTGCCCTGAACCAAGTATGAAGACTACACGACGCTACTAATTTAAAAATACTAAAGATAAAAATAAATTAAGTATCTTGCACTAAAGCGCACTAACACAGCTCAACCCCACTCAACGTTACTTTTAAATAATACCTAAGTTAATCTTTTTCAAGGTCTAAAATTACCCAAGACATGGGTTCAAATCGTAACTTAATTAAAAGTAACTTTAAGATAAAATAGAGTTTTAAACAAACTTTCCCAATCTATTCGCTAAATTTGAAAATTACAAAACCCACTCCACCCTATTCGAAAAAGTCCAAAACCATCCAGATAACAACTAATATATCCTAAGTTTGAAACCCAATTGGTCTTACTTGATTTGCTTATCAAAATAATTAATTATATCTAAACAAGTTTTCTGCAGCAGTTTAAAAAATTAATGGTTCTCTTAGTATACACGCGCAATCAACGCAAGGGAAAAAATTGAAGAAACTAGACTCATAACCGGTTCAAATGATACTAATTTGATAATTTTTTGATTTATACCCAAAGAGAACGACACTCCCGAATTTACGGTTTTAATCCAGTTTTCTGGACAGATTTGAACGCATCAGTTTCTATGGATTTTCACTCCCAAAATTTTTGAAAAACTTCAGTTACACAACTCATTATGTAATTAATCTACTATAAAAATTTTAGTTCAAAATTCATTCGTTTGATATGGTTTCTTGATTTTTAAAGTTTGTGATTCTGTGCAGAATTTTTGAACTAAGAATTATACTCATTCTTTATACATGAATTTAACTCAGATTTCTTAACGGTATATATATATATATATATAAAATACATAAACCTATAACCTCTCCATCAATGAACTAAATAATAATAGAGTAAGGATAAAGAACAAAAACAAAGAGAAGAAGAAAGATTGAGACCTACCGCACACCCAAAAGTTCTTCCTTGTTTGCAACCCCCCCTTTTTTTTTCTTTTTCTTTTCTCTCAACCTCTCTCTCCAAGTGGCGGTTGGTACTTGTAGGTGGGGAAGACAAAAGACGGTTCGGTGATGGTGGCGGACGATGGCGGCTACTACGGAAGAGAAAGAAACATAATCTCATTAGAAAAAAGATAGTGTAAAGTTTAAATATTGGTAGTAGTAGAATCGTAAATCTATCCCACATCCTTTAAAGACAACACATAATGTTTGAATAAAACGGTTGATTGAGACATCTACTTCTTGCCGAGCTAATTAGCGTTAGCATATGACTCAAGCGACGACACCAAACTAGTTGGATGATGGTAAAGTTGATCGATGGCTTCAACGCTTGAACTCAAGTTGTGGCTAGCATAGTTGAACTCAGGCTAGACTAGTGAACCTGTAGATTCCCTGGCTATTGCTTTAGTTTAAGTTATTGGACAGCCACTTTTTTTTTTTTTTTTAATATTGTGATGATCACGGATGGACTTTTATTTTTCATTTATAAAATAAATAAATTTGTATTGTTATGATCATGGATGGATCTTGAAAATTTGAAAATCTAAATACACTTTTGCACCCTGTGGGTCAGTCCTTGGTGATGATTACAGAACACAAAAATGATGATTTTTTCTATTTCAATCAATAGAATTTGGTGGGGTTGGCAAGTAGCCAAAAAAAAAAAAACTCTTTTTTTTTTCTTTTGAATATTATATTTTCTAAATTTGCGTCAAAAATTTTACATTTTTTGTGTATCTGGTGTAGAATCATCTAAAAACATCACCAACTTATTTTCACATTTAATTTTAATGAATTGTTTTTCAGTTTTTTTTTATGACTTACTTGGTCCACATAGTCGCGTAGATTCTAAAACGCAAACTTTTTTTCAAAAAAAGTTCATCAAAAATGAACAAAAAAAAAAAAGAAAGCCACAAGTTCACGGCCCAACCTGGATCTGTTCCCCAGTGGCCAGAGTCACTACACACAGTGGAATAATTTCCCTGGACTAAAATACACAGATGGTCCCAATAATCAATACACATCAATACAAAATGTGGTAGTTCACCATTATAAACATGACACCAAAACAAATAGTTTACAGTATGCTAAGTTCACACATGTTTTACGAATAATTTGATTCCATTGATAATATAATAGTTTTATCAAAACGGTTTAGTCCTGAAACAACAATTTAATTTTCCAACAGTTCAAGATAGGGGAACATTTATAAAAATATATAGCATGAAACTACTCACCTGAAAACGAAATAATATAATCCTCAAATAGAGTATGAAACTGTAACTAGTGCCCTGAACCAAGTATGAAGACTACAAATCACTACTAATTTAAAAATACTAGAGATATAAATAAATTAAGTTTCCCACACTAAAGCGCACTAACACAGCTCAACCCCACTAACCATTACTCTTAAATAATACCTGAGTTCATGTTCTTCAAGTTCTAAAATTACCCAAAACATGGGTTCAAATCGAAACTGAATTAAAAGTAAATTTAAGATAAAACAGAGTTTTAAACAAACTTTCCCAATCTATTCGCTAACTTTGAAAATTATAAAACCCACTCCACGCATTTCAAAAAATTCCAAAACCATCCAGATAACAAATAATATATCCTAAGTTTGAAACCCAATTGGTCTCACTTGATTCGCTTATCAAAATAATTAATTATATCTAAACAAGTTGTTTTCTGCAGCACTTTAAAAAAGTTAATGGTTCTCTTAGTATACACAAGCAATCAATGCAAGGGAAAAAATGTAAGAAACTAGACTCGTAACTGGTTCTAATGACACTAATTTGATAATTTTTGGATTTACACTCAAAGAGAACGACACTCCCGAATTTACGGTTTTAAACTAGTTTTCTGGATAGATTTGAACGCATCAGTTTATATGGATTTTGACTCCCAAAATTTATGAAAAACTTCAGATATGCAACTCATTATGTAATTAATCAACTATAAAAATTTCAGTTCAAAATTCATTCGTTTCATATGGTTTCTTGATTTTTAAAGTTTGTGATTATGTGCAGAATTTTTGGACTAAGAATTATACCCATTCTTTATACATGAATTTAACTCCTCAGATTTCTTAACGGTATATATATATATATATATATAAACTACATAAACCTACAACCTCTCCATCAATGAACTAAATAATAATAGAGTAAGGATAAAGAACGAAAACAAAGAGAAGAAGAAAGATAAAGACCTACCGCACACCCAAAGGTTCTTCCTTGTTTGCAACCCCCCTTTTTTTTCCTTTTCTTTCCCCTCAACCTCTCTCTCCCCGTGGCGGTTGGTACTTGTAGGTGGGGAAGACAACAGACGGTTCGGTGATGGTGGCGGACGATGGCGGCTACTACAGAAGAGAAAGAAACATAATCTCATTAGAAAAAAGATAGTGTAAAGTTTAAATATTGGAAGTAGTAGAATCGCAAATCTATCCCACATCGTTCATAATCTAATTAGAAAAAAAGATAGTGTAAATTTTAAGTATTGGTAGTAGTATAATCGTAAACTTATCCCACATCGTTTAAAAACAGTGCATAATGTTTGAATATAAGGGGTGATTGGGACATCTAATAATTGCCAAGCCAAGTAGCGTTAGCTTATGACTCAAGCGAGGGCACCAAAATAGTTGGATGATGGTAAAGTTGATAGATGGCTTCAATGCTTGAACTCAAGTTGTGGCTAGCATAGTTGAACTCAGGCTAGACTAGTGAACCTGTAGGTTCCCTGGCTATTGCTTTAGTTTAAGTCATTGGACAACCACTTTTTTTTTTTTTTTTTTTTTTTCGTACGTGTAGTAAAATAAAAAATTAATATGGTGATGATCACGGATGGACTTTTATTTTTCATGTAATAAATAAATAAATTTGTATTGTTATGATCATGGATGGATCTTGAAAATTTGAAAATCTAAATATACTTTCGCACCCTATGGATCAGTCCTTGGTGATGATTACAAAACATAAAAATGATGATTTTTTCTATTTCAATCAATAGCATTTGGTGGGGTTGGCAACTAACCAAAAAAAAAAACTCTTTTTTTTTTTCTTTTGAATATTATATTTTTTAAATTTGCGTAAAGTTTTTTTCAATTTTTGTGTATATGGTGTAGAATGATCTGAAACATCACCAACTTATTTTCACTTTTAATTTTAATTATAGCGATCCTGGTTTTTCCTCTTATGTTTATTATATTCCGGACTCGTTTCCGTTGAGGATTGTTGTAGTCTGTATTTCATTCCCGTCCTTTAATGCTTTGGATTGGAGTTTAGAAATGTCTTGCGCGTGTTCCGAATAGGTTGGTTGAGTTTTAGTCCCATTTTTTGTTGTCCAGATTCTTGGTGATCCGCTCGAGCGGATCCCTTCGCGTTCGAGCGGAGTTTGCACACTTTCAGCATCTTGTGCGTCTGCAAAAGTACTGCAGGTTTGTTTTTCATGCTCAAGCGGATTTCCTTACGCTCGAGCGGGTATCCTTGCGCTCGACCGGGTGTTAATTGTCTGTAAAAATACTGGAAGAGTGTAATCTACGCACGAGCGGGTGGAGTTTTGCAGTTGTGTCTTGGCGCTTGAGCGGGTATCCTTGCGCTCGAGCGGGTCTAGTTTGTGTTTGATACTTGAGCGTCGTATTCTCCGCTCGAGCGGGTCATACGTATATCAGTTGGCAGCTGGGTCATTTTTGATCACTTTTTCAACTCTCACTCTCTCTCTTACTTTTCAAAACGTATTTTGAGAGCTTCTCTCACTACATTTCACCTTCTCTCTACGGTTTGATCTAGTTTGAGTGATCTTCTACCTTAGTTCCTTTGCAAAAAGTGTAGAGCTTGGTTTGGGCTATCTATCAATCCGAAAATCTTGGGATTTGGAGTACTTTCGATTTTCTTCACCTTCTCTTTTGGGCTCCAAATTTGAGGTAGGGATAACTACTCATTTTTATGATCTTTGACATAAACTTTTGGTCATTTTGATTTAATGTTGAAGTTGGGTGATTTTGGGTGTTAGGGTTTCAACTTGAATAAAGAGGGGTATTGCTATTTTGACCAATATATGTATATCTTGGGTCTTAAAATGAGCTTATCGATGTTGTTGTTAATATTTGAGCCTTTGGGTCAATATTCAGAAAATAGGGAGAAAAGCCCTAGTGTTGTGATATGAATTAATTGCATAATTCATTTGGAAAGTCATGGGATTATGAATTTGAGTTGGAAATAATGAAATTGGCTTATCATGAGATTGAATGGTGGAGTTGGGTTTATTAATCACTCACCTTTGAAAATATTGGTAATTTATCTGTTGAGGCATTTATTACCTGGTTGGAAATAATTGCTTTGGGCTATAGGCGGAGAATAGTCTTGATTGTTGTAGACACTGCATGATGATTAGGTGAATTAAAACTAATCAGTTGAATATGTCATTGAATATGACGATTGGAATAATACATCGAATTTGTGTATTGATTGATCGTGTATATGGTAATTGTTTATATACATTGTATTGTGTAGGAGGAGATAGGGGATGTATTCCACGGTTTAGGAGGAGATAGGGGATGGACTCCTAAACCGGATATTATTTGGGAGGAGATGGGGGATCGACTCCATTGAGACAGCAAATATGTGTATCTATTGTGAAGTATGGAAGTGTTATGATATGAGATTGATACAGCAAATATGTATATCTATTGGGAAGTAAGGAAGTGTTTTGATGTGAGTGATATCTCGTTTGGTAATGAATTGTGGATATAGGAAATGTTTTAACATGAGATGTAGTCTCATTTAATTTGTTTGGCCAGGTTCTGAGCCATGTTTATTAATTGAAACTGTATAAGTAAAGGAAAGATGAATGACACATAGATTATTTGTCATGGAACTGGATTGTTTACACATTGGTTTGTGTGAGTTAAACATTTATCAAATGCTAATGTTTTAGTTATTGCTCATATTATGTTTAGCATATCTCTACTGGGTGTTAGCTCACCCTATATGGGACATCATTTTCAGGTGCAGGTGATATGCCGCCTCCAAGGATGTAGCTTGGGAGGTTGTAGAAGCTGAAGGCTTCCTTTTTGTGATCATTTTGTGTATTACATGTATATCAAGCCAAGGGCTTATTTTGTGTACAAAGTTAGAGCTCTATCTTTTTTTGTAACCAAGTGCCGGCTTGGAAAGTTGTAAGCCCGTAGGGCATTTACTTTTGTTGTCAACATGTAATACCTTTGGATTAAATACTCTGATGAATGGAAATATGTTTATTTCTCCTATATTTATGGATGTCACGAATGCATGATTTATGGGTTTGTTTTAAGGGTGTTACAACTTGGTATCAGAGCGTACCGGGTTTGAATACTTTGGGTACGTGGGAAGTGGTTAGTGCCACAATGAGTTTGTCTCGCTTGTTAGAGACTTAGATTTAATGTTATGTGCTTATGTGATAACATGCTTATGAGACTACTTGGGTATGGGATTTAGTTTCTAGGATGTTGATTGGATCCTTGGGTTACTGGGAGTCCTGTTGGAAAGGCACTTGATCAATGCTGTTTCTAACTGGAACTCTAGCAACGCCTCGGGACTGTCATTATCTGGAAATCAAATTCGTAAGTGCTTATGTGATTATGTGCTTACGTGGAGTGAATTACTGTTGTCCATTGCTCTAGGACGTTAGTGGAATAGCTTCGGCACATTTGTGAATGTGCTAATGTTCCTGTTACTTTTATTAGGATGTCAGGACGAGGACGCGGAGGTAGGCGTGGTAGGCAGGAGGTGCCTATACCGGATGAGATTCCGGTACAGCAGGAGGGTGTTGGTCAAGCCAATGTGGCCAAGCCAGTAGGTCAGCAAGCCATGGGCACCTTAGCCCGCAAGATGACAGGAGCTTTGAGGGAATCTATGGGCATTCTCAAGGCTGAGAATCAAGCCCAAGCACATGTAGTTAAGGCAGGGCCTTCCTTTCTGAAGAGGGAGTTCTTCCGGTCTAATCCGGACGAGTTTGTTGGCGATCCGAAAGAACCACTTAAGGCTGATGAGTGGCTTGAGCAAATGATGAAGACGTTTGAGATGCTTGGCATCGAAGACAGGGCTTTAAAGGTGACCTTGGCGTCTTTCCAGTTGAAGGGAGATGCGGGTCAGTGGTGGAAGTTCATGAGGGGTCGTGTTGGTGATACATGGGAGGCCTTTGTAGGTGCTTTCTAGGATAAGTTTTTGTCTCCAGCTGTTAGGAAGAAGTTGAGGGACCAGTTCTGTCAGCTCAAGCAGCTGAGTATGCCAGTGGCCAAGTTTGATGTCGCATTTACCAGTTTATCCAGGTTTGCACCTGAGCTTGTGGCGTCTGAGGAACGCCGTTGTTTGGAATTTCAGAGGAAGTTGAGACATGGGCTCAAGACCAGAGTTGGAGGATCCATGACTCGGGAGTATGGGTGCCTTGTGGATGCCGCGGCCCATATGGAGATTATGATGCAGGAGGAGGAGGAGAGGATGAGGGGCTCCAAGAGGAGTTAGGATGGCCAGGGGGATGGTCGGAGGCAGAGGGGTTCTAACCCTCAGCAGTCCCAGGGTGCATTTGCTAGATCGACCTTCCAGTGCCAAGTGCAGGCTCTGGGAGAGGCAGTCAAGGAGACGTTACTTGTTACAAATGTCACGACCCAAAACCGCCCCTAATAGTTTGGTGCCGTGATGGCCAGTAATCTGAGATTACCGAAGGCCAACTTTCAAAATTCACACACAAACAGAGTATAAATATATATGGGGCTCACAAGTGCGAAAGCATAAATTTAAAAATACAAGTAGTCCATAAGAGCAATGCATAAGTTACATGAGATGGCATACAACTTTACATAATATTACAACTTGGATACAAATACAATAAAGTACAAAATACATTTTTACATCTTGATCAAAAGGCTTCTCCAGCCGACATGTGTAAATTACAAGCATTATAAGCCGAGAAGCATAATTTTCAAGACTGCCGACATGAATGCAAGTTAGGCCGACTTAACAAAAACCCAAAACAAGCTCGCCAATCACACCTAGGCGACACCGCCTTCCTGCTCATCACCTACATATATATATAGAGGGTGAGCTTGGATACTCAGTGAATGGTATAAGAAATAAAGGGGTTTGCATGACTGGTACTCAAGATCTTTATCAAATAATACATAACATAATTAGTGCAAGTCAAGGGATGAACCAAGTCCATCTTCCAAATCTGTCAAGTTTCAAGGGATGCTTACTAACATCGTTATAATACAAGTGATGACATATCAGCAAACCAGCCCACACGGTAAACCGTCAGTAGCAAACAAGACAAAGAAAGACAAGGGAGATATCTCAATTCAATGGTGCCATTGCATTATAGTCCCCTGACACTAAGGACTTGTGCTACTAATGCTTAGAGTCCCCTAGCACGTACGGATTTCCAAACTTTGTGCTACAAATGCTTATAGTCCCCTAGCACGTACGGACTTCCAAACTTTGTGCTACAAATGCTTATAGTCCCTTAGCACGTACGGACTTCCAAACTTTGTGCTACAAATGCTTATAGTCCCTTAGCACGCACGGACTTTCCAAGAATATCATCAAAACAAGATAATACATATATTTCCCAATTAGGAATAACCATTCATGCTTACAAATACTTTCCAAAACGAAGCGAAACAAGACTTTTATCAAAGCATTATAACATAGCTTTATTAAAAATACCACTCACTTAGTTCTTCAAACGTCGGGGTCAAGGCAAGTCCAAACCCTACAAACACATGGCAAAGTCTGTTGAATGCACTTTCAAACCAGCTTCACATGCATGCAGATGATCTTGACATTCCTCAAGACTAAGTCGAATCAAAACAAACACAGTTCTTTATCTCGGGAAAACATGCTGGGCAACTACCAGGTCTAGGCCGAGGTTCCACACCCCCTTGCCGAGGTAGGGTCTTGATGGCCACATTCAAAGAAATGAAGTCGGGAAAAATCTGGGTTTCCCTCTCTTGAAGAACACGATGAACATGAAGAACATGAACATGAGGAAGATGAATGCAAAGATCACAATTTGCTATTACAAAATCTCAGATTTCATGCTATGAGTTCAAAAACATGGACCTGGGTACCCATATTCAAGGATCTTGTGAGAACAAACATAAAAACATGAATCTTAATGCAACCTTTGGATCAAACAAGACTTTTTCTTCAAGAACACATGAACACTATTTTCCCTTTCTAAACCGACTTTAAATCGATGCATGACATGCAGAACAGGTTCGATCGTGCAATGCAGCAAGATGATCAATAAGAACGACAAGAGTAGATCAAGAGTCTAACCTTAATACGCGAATCTAACGGTTTGATCTCTAGGAATCAAGCTCGAAGGCCCACTCTCTCACTCTAAAACTCCTTCTTCTTCTTCTAGAGCTTCTCTCTCCTCACAAACAAAGACATATAGCAAAATGATACATTTCTAGGCCTGCCGGCTGACTTAACCCTCTACGGGGGCACGTGGCAGCGGCTAGTTGGTGCTACACAAAAAAGTGGCTGAGTGCCAAGACAAAACTATGACAAAGTGTGTTCAACAAGTAAGATGGCATGGGCACTTCGGTAGGCAATGATCTCGGCTGAAAGCAAGGCATCGGTAAGTAAGGAAACAATGACCTCGGCTAGGAAGGACAACACTTGACTAAGCTGTGCCACACCTTGGCCTAGATGTGCCACACCTCGGTCTAGGTCGTACCACTCCGGGACAAGATCACTTAGGTGCAAAGGTAACATCTCGGCCTAGATGATACACACCTCGGCCTTGGTGAAGAACACCTCGGCCTAGATAATGACATCTCGGCCAGTATGTCAAGGCGAAGGTGGAGGTCAAACAAAGTGGTTCCAAGATAATTCTAGACTGAAAACGACCTCGGCTAAACTCGCACCAAGCAAGGTACAAAACACGCTGTAACACTAAAACGAACAAGGACAAGACTTCGAAATGCAAGTTCACAAGACAGAATCAGATGAATGCATATGAGTATGGTTAGGATAGCGTGAGGGTTATTACAACAAATGTGGTCAACTGGGCCACAAGTCTCCAGCTTGCCCACAAAGGGGAGGAGGTCAGAGAGCAGCTTCATCTTCGGCTCGACCTCAGAGCTAGAGTCAGGGCAGAGGCCAGTCGCTCTCTTGTTACCAGTGTGGTTAGGCGGGGCACCTGAAGAGGTATTGCCCGCAGTTGAGTGGCACTTCTGGTGCGTCTGGTTCGAGGCAGACACAGAGTTTTCAACCAGCAGAGTCAGTTCAGGCCTCGAGGGCCAATCAGAGGGCTTCATCGTCTCAGTCTGTGCAGCAGTCTTTTGCTTCGAGAGGTGAGCAGGTAGACCAGAGACCTTCAGGGCGCGTGTATGCTGTTACCACGCTGGAGCTTGTACCGGCTCCATCTGTTGTGAGAGGTACCTTTTTGTTTTGCAACTCGTTGCCAATGTGTTAATTGATACGGGTGCATCCCATTCCTTTATATCTGCTACATTTGCATCTATTTTGGGATTGGAGTTGGCGCAGTTACCATCTCCTATTTGTGTTATATCACCTGTTGGGGGTGTGTTAATTTTGAAACAAGGGTGTCAGGGCTGTGATATAGAGGTCGCCGACCGCCGACTTCCATTTTCTTTTGTAGTTATGGCTATGTCGGGTTTTTATGTGATTTTGGGTATGGACTGGTTATCGTCATACCGGGCTGTTATTGATTGTTACCACCAGAGGGTCACTGTATGTACCTTGAGCGGGGATTGTTTCCATTTCTTGGGGGATCGGGTTGGTAGTGTGTTACCACCAGTGTATGATCCGCGAGGGCAAAGTGAGCTTTGTTGTCTTCTCACTAGCTGTATGAGTAGTGAGTGTGAGGAGACTCAGACTGTATTGCCGAGAATGGTTTGTGAGTACTCGAATATCTTTCTCGAGGATCTTATTAGTTTGCCACCACATCGAGAAGTGGAGTTTTCCATTGATTTAGTGCCCAGCACGGCACCGATTTCCATGGCACCTTATCGTTTTGCCCCAGCCGAGTTGAGTGAGTTGAAGATTCAGCTCTAGAAATTGCTAGATAAGGGCTTTATTAGCCCTAGTACTTCGTTGTGGGAAGCACCGACCCTCTTTTCTAAAAAGAAAGATGGTGCCTTGAGACTTTGTATCGATTACTGAAAATTGAATCAGGCTACGGTTAAGAATAAGTACCCTATGCCCCGTATAGATGATCTGTTTGACCAGTTGAAAGGGTCCCGTTGTTTCTTTAAGATAGACTTGAGATTGGGTTACCATCAGTTGAGGGTCAGGGAGGAGGATATTCCGAAGACGGCATTCCGTACGTGGTATGGCCATTATGAGTTTCTGGTGATGCCTTTTGGGGTCACCAATGCACTGGCAGCGCTTATGGATTTGATGAACCGGATATTCCGGGAATTCTTAGATCGTTTTGTAGTCGTTTTCGTGGACGACATTCTGATTTATTCACGTTCGGAGGAGGAGCACGAGGAACACTTGAGAGTGGTGCTTGAGTTGCTTAGGGCCCATAAACTATATGGTAAGTTTGGGAAGTATGAGTTCTGGCTAAGAGAGGTTAAATTCTTAGGCCATGTGGTCTCCGGGGAAGGGGTGTCTGTTGATACATCCAAGACAAAGGCAGTGCAGGATTGGGCATAGCCTAAAAGTGTTTTTGAGATCCGCAGTTTTCAGGGATTAACTGGGTACTACTGTCGGTTTGTGAAAGATTTCTCCAGGCTAGTTTCGCCGTTGACTAGATTGATGCGGAAATGGGTCAAATTTGTATGGAGTGAAACTTGTGAAAAGTCGTTCCAAGAGTTGAAAGTTAGATTGACCACCGCTCCGTTTTGGTTATCCCGGGTAGAGGTTGGGTTATGCGGTTTATTGTGATGCCTCACGAGAGGGTTTGGGTTGTGTGTTGATGCAAGAAGGGAAAGTGGTAGCCTATGGCTCACGTCAGTTGAAATTACACGAGAGGAATTACCTTACTCATGACCTAGAACTAGCAGTAGTAATTTTTGCCATGAAGATTTGGAGGCACTACCTTTATGGTGAGAGATTCGAGGTGTTCTCGGATCATAAGAGTCTGAAGTATCTGTTTACACAGAGAGACTTGAATTTGAGGTAGAGAAGGTGGATGGAGTTCATTGTGGATTATGACCTCGAGTTGCACTATCACCCAGGAAAGGCCAATGTTGTGGCCGATGCCCTTAGTTGGAAATCTATTAGTGATGTAGCTTGTATAGCCATCCGGGAGTGGGAGATGTTGGGTGCACTTGGCAAGTTTGATTTGCTTTTAGGCGAATCCGTTGAGGCTGCAGCCTTGTTTTCCGTTGTTGCGCAGCCTACACTTGTGACTCGAGTGTTAGAGGCACAGAGAGGTGACCTTGAGGTAGAATCCCTCTGAGAGAAGATTTCCAGTGGGAAGGTTGAGAAGGGTTTGACTGTGTATCCCGACCTGAGTGTGAGATACCGAGACTATCTGTTTGTGCCGGAGTCTTGCAGAGAGGAGATACTCCGAGAGTTTCACCATTCACACCTTGCGGTGTATCCGGGAGGCACTGAGATGTATCGTGATTTGGGTCGCCAGTTTTGGTGGCGGGGTATGAAGAAAGATGTGGCAGCTTTTGTATCGAAGTGCTTTACTTGTCAGCAAGTGAAGGCCGAGCATCAAAGGCCAGCGGTTTTGTTACAACCCTTGCCTATTGCCGAGTGGAAGTGGGAGCATGCCACTATGGACTTCGTTGTAGGTCTTCCGAGGACTCAGCGGGGTAGTGATGCAATTTGGGCGGTTGTAGACCGGTTGACTAAGTCGGCGCACTTTATCCCTAGACGCGTGAGAGATTCAGTTGATCATCTTGCCGACTTGCATATTTGGGACATAGTGAGGTTACACGGGATCCCAGTGTCGATCGTCTCAGATAGAGATCCATGTTTTACTGCTAGGTTGTGGCAGAGTTTGCAGAGTGCCTTGGGCACTAAGTTGACCTTTAACATGGCATATCATCCTTAGACTGACGGGCAGTCCGAGCGTACTATTCAGATCCTTGAGGATATGCTTCGAGGTTATGTCCTTGACTTTAGTGGGACGTGGGAGAGGCACTTGCCTTGGTGGAGTTTGCCTACAACAACGGTTTCCAGTCGAGTATCGGTATGGCACCGTTTGAGGCCTCGTATGGCCGACCTTGTAGGTCTTCGGTGTGTTGGGCCGAGGTGGGTGATGCACCTTTGTTGGGCCCGGAGTTGGTGAGGGAAACAGCGGAGAAAGTTGAGTTATCCGTAGGAGACTTGTTACAGCCCAGAGTCGCCAAAAGTGTTATGCCGACTGTAGGAGGAGGCCTTTGGCATTTGAGACAAGTGATTATGTCTTTTTGAAAATACCACCTAGGCGGGGTTTGATGAGGTTTGGGAAGAGTGGGAAGTTGTCCCCTCGGTTTATCGGTCCCTTTGAGATCCTTGAGAGGATTGGGGAGGTTGCTTTCCGTTTAGCTTTACCATCACAGTTGTCCGGGATGCATGACGTGTTTCATGTTAGTATGCTTCAAAGGTACGAGCCGGATCCATCGCATGTATTCGATTGGACTGACTTAGAGGTAGATGAGGATGCCTCGTATGAGGAGAGACCGGTACGGGTCTTGGATAGACGAGATCAAGTCTTGCGAGGCAAGACCATTCCCTTGGTGAAGGTTTTGTGGAAACATCACGGAATGGAAGAAGCCACTTGGGAACGTGAGTTGGAGGTCCGAGAGAAATATCCGGATCTATTTGTGGATGTTTGAGCATATGTTGTGTATTTTGTTGTGTTGATGAACTTTAAGAGCATTGAATATGTCTTAAGTTGTAAAACATTGTAAATGTTTCGGTTTATGGAAGTATTATGAAACTTGCCTTGAAATGGAAGTTTATTTTAACATTGCATATGTTAATTCTGTTTTAGAAATGCAAATATATTATTGGCATTGAATATGTAATTGAATGGTGTAATATGTGTTGAAATTGGTAAATTTCAAGGGAAAGCATGTTGATAATGCATATTGAGTAATATGTTGTGATTTGCATCTTGAAAAGAGATGAGATGACCGGTAATGGGTCAGGTTGTTAAATATTGAGTTGTAATATTGTTAAGAATTGAGAAAATAATGTTTTTGAAACTTGTATCTAATTTCGGGGACGAAATTCTTTAAGGGGGGAAGGTTATAGCGATCTCGGTTTTTCCTCTTATGTTTACTGTATTCCGGACTTGTTTCTGTTGAGGATTGTTGTCGTCTGTATTTCATTCCCATTCTTTAATGCTTTGGATTGGAGTTTAGAAATGTCTTGGGCGTGTTTCGAACAGGTTGGTTGAGCTTTAGTGCCATTTCTTGTTGCCCAGATTTTTGGTGATCCGCTTGAGCGGATCCCTTCGCGCTCGAGCGGAGTTTGTACACTTTCAACATCTTGTGCATCTACAAAAGTACTGCAGGTTTGTTTTTCATGCTCGAGCGGATTTCCTTACGCTCGAGCGGGTCGCGCTCGAGCAGGTATCCTTGCGCTCAAGTGGGTATTCTTTGTCTATAAAAATACTGGAAGAGTGTAATCTACGCTCAAGCGGATGTTCCTTTGTACTCGAGCGGGTGGAGTTTTGCAGTTGCGTCTTGGCACTCGAGCGGGTATCCTTGCGCTCAAGCGGATCCAGTTTTTGTGTTTAATGCTCGAGCGTCCTATTCTCCACTCGAGCGGGTCATACGTATATCAGTTGGCAGCTGGGTCATTTTAGATCACTTTTTCAACTCTCACTCTCTCTCTCTCTCTCTCTTACTTTTCAAAACCTATTTTGAGAGCTTCTCTCACTACATTTCACCTTCTCTCTAATGTTTGATCTAGTTTGAGTGATCTTCTACCTTAGTTCATTTGCAAAAAGTGTAGAGCTTGGTTTGGGCTACCTATCAATCCAAAAATCTTAGGATTTGGAGCACTTTCGATTTTCTTCACCTTCTCTTTTGGGCTCTGAATTTGAGGTAGGGATAACTACTCATTTTTATGATCTTTGACATAAACTTTTGGTCATTTTGATTTAATGTTGAAGTTGGGTGATTTTGGGTGTTAGGGTTTCAACTTGAATAAAGAGGGGTATTGCTATTTTGACCAATATATGTATACCTTGGGTCTTAAAATGAGCTTATCGATGTTGTTGTTAATATTTGAGCCTTTGGGTCAATATTCAGAAAATAGGGAGAAAAACCCTAATCTTGTGATATGAATTAATTTGCATAGTTCATTTGGAAAGTCATGGGAATATGAATTTGAGTTGGAAATAATGAAATTGGCTTATCATGAGATTGAATAGTGGAGTTGGGTTTATTAATCACTCACCTTTGAAAATGTTGGTAATTTATCTGTTGAGGCATTTATTACCTGTTTGGAAATAATTGCTTTGGGCTATCGGCGGAGAATAGTCTTGATTGTTGTAGACACTGCATGATGATTAGGTGAATTAAAACTAATCGGTTGAATATGTCATTGAATATGACGGTTGGAATAATATATCGAATTTGTGTATTGATTGATCGTGTATATGATAATTGTTTATATACATTGTATTGTGTGGGAGGAGATAGGGGATATACTCCACGGTTTAGGAGGAGATAGGGGATGGACTCCATTGATACAGAAAATATGTGTATCTATTGTGAAGTATGGAAGTGTTATGATATGAGATTGATATAGCAAATATGTATATCTATTGGGAAGTAAGGAAGTGTTTTGATATGAGTGATATCTCGTTTGGTAATGAATTCTGGATAAAGGAACTGTTTTAACATGAGATGTAGTCTCATTTAATTTGTTTGGCCAGGTTCTGAGCCATGTTTATTAATTGAAACTATATAAGTAAAGGAAAGAGGAATGACACATAGATTAATTGTCATGGAATTGGATTGTTTGCACGTTGGTTTATGTGAGTTAAACATTTATCAAATGCTAATGTTTTAGTTATTTCTCATATTATGTTTAGCATATCTCTACTTGGCGTTGGCTCACCCTATATGGGACATCATTTTCAGGTGCTGGTGATATGCCGTCTCCAAGGATGTAGCTTGGGAGGTTGTAGAAGCTGAAGGCTTCCTTTTTGTGATTATTTTGTGTATTACGTGTATATCAAGCCAAGGGCTTATTTTGTGTACAGAGTTAGAACTCTATCTTTTTTGTAACCAACTGTTGGCATGAAAAGTTGTAAGCCCCTGTAGGGCATTTACTTTTGTTGTCAACATGTAATACCTTTGGATTAAATACTCTGATGAATGGAAATATGTTTATTTCTCCTATATTTATGGATGTCACGAATGTATGATTTATGGGTTTATTTTGAGGGCGTTACATTAATGGATTTTTTTTACATGAGACCAAAACAAATAGTTTACAGTATGCTAAGTTCACACATGTTTTACGAATAATTTGATTCCATTGATAATATAATAGTTTTATCAAAACGGTTTAGTCCTGAAACAACAATTTAATTTTCCAACAGTTCAAGATAGGGGAACATTTATAAAAATATGTAGTATGAAACTATTCACTTGAACATGAAATAATATAATCCTCGAATAGAGTATGAAAATCCAACTAGTGCCCTGAACCAAGTATGAAGACTACACGGCACTACTAATTTAAAAATACTAAAGATATAAATAAATTAAGTATCCCGCACTAAAGCGCACTAACACAGCTCAACCCCACTCAGCGTTACTCTTAAATAATACCTAAGTTCATGTTATTCAAGGTCTAAAATTACCCAAGACATGGGATCAAATCGAAACTAAATTAAAAGTAACTTTAAGAAAAAAAAGAGTTTTAAACAAACTTTCCCAATATATTCGCTAACTTTGAAAATTACAAAACCCACTCCACGCTGTTCAAGAAATTCAAAAACCATCCAGATAGCAACTAATATATCCTAAGTTTGAAACCCAATTGGTCTCACTTGATTTGCTTATCAAAATAATTAATTATATCTAAACAGGTTGCTTTCTGCAGCACTTTAAAAAAATTAATGGTTCTCTTAGTATACACGAGCAATCAACACAAGGGAAAAAATGTAAGAAACTAGACTCGTAACCGGTTCTAATGACACTAATTTGATAATTTTTTTATTTATACCCAAACAGAACGACACTCCCGAATTTGCGGTTTTAAACCAGTTTTCGGGACAGATTTGAACGCATCAGTTTATATGGATTTTGACTCCCAAAAATTATGAAAAACTTCAGATATGCAACTCATTATGTAATTAATTTATTATAAAAATTTCAGTTCAAAATTCATTCGTTTGATATGGTTTCTTGATTTTTAAAGTTTGTGATTCTGTGCAGAATTTTCGAACTAAGAATTATGCCCATTCTTTATACATGAATTTAACTCCTCAAATTTCTTAACGGTATATATATATACAAAATACATAAACCTAAGACCTCACCATCACTGAACTAAATAATAATGGAGTTAGGATAAAGAACAAAAACAAAGAGAAGAAGAAAGATAGAGACCTACCGCACACCAAAAAGTTCTTCCTTGTTTGCAACCCCTTTTTTTTTCTTTTTCTTTTCTCTCAACCTCTCTCTTCCCGTGGCGGTTGGTACTTGTAGGTGGGGAAGACAAATGATGATTCGGTGATGGTGGCGGACGATGGCGGCTACTACAGAAGAGAAAGAAACATAATCTCATTAGAAAAAAGATAGCGTAAAGTTTCAATATTGGTAGTAGTAGAATCGTAAATCTATCACGCCTCGTTCATAATCTAATTAGAAAAAAGATAGTGTAAAGTTTAAATATTGGTAGTAGTTTAATCGTAAACTTATCCCACATCGTTTAAAAACAACGCACAATGTTTGAATATAAGGGGTGATTGAGACATGTAATAATTGCCGAGCTAAGTAGCGTTAGCTTATGACTCAAGCGAGGGCACCAAAGTGGTTGGATAATGGTAAAGTTGCCTACAACAACAGTTTTCAGTCTAGCATCGGTATGGCACCGTTTGAGGCCTTGTATGGCCGACCGTGTAGGTCTCCAGTTTGTTGGGCCGAGGTGGGTGATGCACCTTTGTTGGGTCCGGAGTTGGTTAGGGAGACGACGGAGAAAGTTGAGCTTATCCGTAGGAGGCTTGTTACAGCCCAGAGTCGTCAGAAATCTTATGCTGACCGTAGGAGGAGGCCTTTGGCGTTTGAGGTAGGTGATCATGTCTTTCTGAAGATATCACCTAGGCGAGGTTTGATGAGGTTTGGGAAGAGTGGGAAGTTATCCCCTCGGTTTATTGGTCCTTTTGAGATCCTTGAGAGGATTGGCGAGGTTACTTATCGGTTAGCCTTACCGCCGCAGTTGTCTGGAGTGCATGACGTGTTTCATGTGAGTATGCTTCGGAAGTATGAGCCAGATCCATCACATGTATTGGATTGGACCGATTTAGAGGTAGATGAGGATGCCTCGTATGAGGAGAGACCGGTTCGGGTCTTGGATAGGCGGGATCAGGTCCTGCGTGGCAAGACCATTCCTTTGGTGAAAATCTTGTGGAAACATCACGGAGTGGAGGAAGCCACTTGGGAACGTGAGTTGGAAGTCCGCGAAAAATATCCGGACTTGTTTGTTGATATGTAATCTTGTATTTAAATTTTGAACTATTGTTGATCTTAAGAGCTTTTATATATGTCTTAAGTTGTGAAACATTGAAAATGTTTTGGTTTATTGGAAGTATGTTTTGGAACTTGCCTCATATGGAAGTTGAATGTAACATTATATATGTTGAATATATTGTTGAAATTGGAAAGGAAATGCATAATGTTGATGCATGTTGAAAGTACATATGTTGTTTACATATTGTGAAATGCCTCTTGTTAAAGGGAGGGGTGACCGGTAATGGGTCGGATTGTTGAATTTTAAAATGTAACATTGTTTAAAATGGAGAAAAACTTGTTTTTGAAAAACTTGTGCTTAATTTCGGGGAAGGAATTCTTTAAGGGGGGAGGTTATAGCGATCCCGGGTTTACCCTTGTTGTACAGTGATCCGGACATGTGTCCGTGGATGTTGGTAGTTGATTATTATCTTGTTTACATCCTTTTTACTTCGTATTTGAGTTATAGGATGTGTTGGGCAGGTTTGTTACAGGTTGGTTGAGTTTAGAAACCAAAACTAGTTGCCCAGATTTTGACCTGTCCGCTCGAGCGGGGGTTTTGGCACTCGAGCGGGAATTGCACCCATCCAGTATTTCCTGCGCAGTGTTGGACGCTCGAGCGTGGTATTGGCCGCTCGAGCGGGGTTGTGTGAGTGCCGCTCGAGCGGGGAGTTGGAAGCTCGAGTGAAGACCTGGTTCTGTAAAAGTTCTGGGAGTTTGTATCCGCCGCTCGAGCGGGATTGTTGACGCTCGAGCGGGAGTCTGTGAGTGACGCTCGAGCGGGGTGTTTGACGCTCGAGCGGGTCGACTGGGTTTAAGTTCCGTGTTTTGACTTTTCAAATCACTTTTTCACTTTCTCTTCTCTCTCCTATTTTTCCAAAAACACCATTGTTGAGCCTCTCACTCTAGAACTCAACCTTCTCTCTAGGTTTTGATCTAGTAGGAGTGATTTGCTCATCTTTGGCCTTTACAAAAAAGTTGTTGATCATCGAGGGCTACATTTTAATCTGAAAATTTCGAGATTTGGAGCACGTTGGGTTTTGTCATCTTCTCCTTTGGGGCTCCGAAATTGAGGTAGGGATATCCTACTCCTCTCTATGGATTTTGTCTTTAAATTTTAGTATTTTGAGATGTTGGGGTTGGTTTGGTAATTTGGTGAAAGTTTGGGCTTTTGTGTTATTTTACAAAAGTTGGGGTTTTATTTATAATGAACCTAGATGTATGTTTGGTATAGAGAAATGGAATAAATGTTGAATCATTGATGAAAATGGGACCTAAGGGTTGAAATGTTAATTATGGAATGACCTAATTACATTGTTTGATTAATTGGGATAATTAATTGTGAGAAATGAGGAAATGAAATGAGATTGTTGAGATTGGGAATGCAAAGGGGTAAAGGGTGTAGTTGAATTATTTATCACTCACCGGAATGAAATGTTGATTGTATATCCATTGTGCATTTATTTTCTGTTTAGAAATAACTGCTTTGGGCTATCGGTGGAGGATAGTCGTGATTGTTGTAGACAATGCATGATGATTAGGCAAACGGAAACTAATCAACGGATTGTGTCATGGAATTTGACGGTTGATAGAATACATTAACTGTGTGTATTGAGTGATTGTATATAGAACCAATGTGTTTGTATACGTTATGTGTAGAGGAGGAGATGGGGGATGTACTCCACGGTTTAGGGGAAGATGGGGGATGTACCTCTAAACCGGATAGTGTTGGGAGAAGATAGGGGATGAACTCCGTAGATACAGCTCATATGCTTGTCTAGAGAAGTGAAGATAGAGCTCATATGCTTATCTTTGTGAAGTGTGGATATAGCTCATATGCTTATCTTTGTGAAGTGTGGGTATAGCTTATATGCTTATCTGTGAATGTGGGATATAGTTTTTATACATATCTGTTGAGATGATGATAGAGCTAATATGCTTATCTGTTGAAAAAGGGAAAATGAAAAGTAACTTGGACTCATAAGTCGTATGACATAAAATGTGATTTATGTGGATGTATCAGTGTTGGCCATCTATCAATTCCTAATCTTTTAGTCATTGTTCATGGTTGGTTTAGTGTATTTCTACTGGGTTGTGGCTCACCCTATATGGGAATATCATTTTCAGGTACAGGTAGCATGCCACCTCCAAGGACATAGCTTGGGAGGCTAGAGGCGGACATACTTTTGTCGTTTTACTTTTTGATGTATTACATGTAATTTCAAGCCAAGGGCTTAATGTGTAAACGAGTTAGTACTCTTTTGTTGTAACCAAGTGTTAACTTGGAAAGCTGTAAGTCTATAGGGCATTTGCTTTTGTTGTTAACATGTAATACTTTTGTAATGGAACTCTGATAAATAGAAGAATGTGGAACTTTTACATATCAATGTATATCTTTATTGATGGGTTTAATGTTGTTAATTTGAGGTTGTGACAAAATCTAAATATACTTTTGCACCCGGTGGATCAGTCCTTGGTGATGATTATAAAACATAAAAATGATGATTTTTTCTATTTCAATCAATAGCATTTGGTGGGGTTGGCAATTAACCAAAAAAAAACTTTTTTTTTTCTTTTGAATATTATAATTTTTAAATTTGCGTCGAAAATATTAAATTTTTTGTGTATTTGGTGTAGAATGATCTAAAAACATCACCAACTTATTTTCACTTTTAATTTTAATGAATTGTGTTTCGTTTTTTTTATAACTTATTTGGTCCATATAGTCGCGTAGATTCTAAAATGCAAACTTTTTTCAAAACAAGTTCATCAAAAATGGACAAAAAAAAAAAAAAAAAGAAAGAAAACCACAAGTTCACACCCCAACCCGGATCTGTTCCCTAGTGGCCAGAGTCACGACCCACAGTGGAATAATTTCCCTGAACTAAAATACATAGATGGTCCAGACAATCAATACACATCAATATCACCAAACGTGGTAGTTCACCATTACAAACATGAGACGAAAACAAATAGTTTACAGTATGCTAAGTTGACACATGTTTTACGAATAATTTGTTTCCATTAATAATATAATAGTTTTATCAAAACGGTTTAGTCTTGAAACAACAATTTAATTTTCCAACAGTTCAAGATAGGGGAACATTTATAAAAATATGTAGCATGAAACTACTCACTTGAAAACAAAATAATATAATCCTCGAATAGAGTATGAAAGTCCAACTAGTGCCCTGAACCAAGTATGAAGACTACACGTCACTACTAATTTAAAAATACTAAAGATATAAATAAATTAAATATCCCGCACTAAAACGCACTAACACAGCTCAACCCCACTCAGCGTTACTCTTAAATAATACCTAAGTTCATGTTATTCAAGGTCTAAAATTACCCAAGACATGGGATCAAATCGAAACTAAATTAAAAGTAACTTTATGATAAAACAGAGTTTTAAACAAACTTTCCCAATCTATTCGCTAACGTTGGAAATTACAAAACCCACTCCACGCTGTTCAAAAAATTCAAAAACCATCCAGATAACAACTAATATATCCTAAGTTTGAAACCCAATTGGTCTCACTTGATTTGCTTATCAAAATAATTAATTATATGTAAACAGGTTGTTTTCTGCAGCACTTTAAAAAAATTAATGGTTCTCTTAGTATACACGAGCAATCAACACAAGGGCAAAAATGTAAGAAACTAGACTCGTAACAGGTTCTAATGACACTAATTTGATAATTTTTTGATTTATACCCAAACGGAACGACACTCCCGAGTTTGCGGTTTTTAACCAGTTTTCTGAACAGATTTGAACACATCAGTTTATACGGATTTTGACTCCCAAAAATTATGAAAAACTTCAGATATGCAACTCATTATGTAATTAATTTATTATAAAATTTCAGTTCAAAATTCATTCGTTTGATATGGTTTCTTGATTTTTAAAGTTTGTGATTCTGTGCAGAATTTTTGAACTAAGAATTATGCCCATTCTTTATACATGAATTTAACTCCTCAGATTTCTTAACGGTATATATATATACAAAATACATAAACCTACAACCTCTCCATCAATGAACTAAATAATAATAGAGTAAGGATAAAGAACAAAAAGAAAGAGAAGAAGAAAGATAGACACATACCGCACACCCAAAAGTTCTTCCTTGTTTGCAACCCTTTTTTTTTCCTTTTCTTTTCTCCCAACGTCTCTCTCCCCTTGGCGGTTGGTACTTGTAGGTAGGGAAGACAAAAGAAGGTTCGGTGATGGTGGCGGACGATGGCGGCTACTACGGAAGAGAAAGAAACATAATCTCATTAGAAAAAAGATAGTGTAAAGTTTAAATATTGGTAGTAGTAGAATCGTAAATCTATCACGCATCATTCATAATCTAATTAGAAAAAAGATAGTGTAAAGTTTAAATATTGGTAGTTGTCACGCCCCACTTTTTATTACTCGGAGTCATTACCAAATTCTTTAACTTAATCCAATTTCAGAGATAACATGCCGAAATAAACTCATACATTCAATCCGTAGAAATGATTAACAATACTCTCATTCGTATGCAAAGTAAACATTACATGAACTAACTTAATAAATTGCCCTTGGGCTTACATCATTAAAAGTACAAGAAGAAGGGTGTAACCCTTTACAACAATGGCATTCCGCCAACATATAAGAAGATCCAAATCTTGTAGCACACCCTGCTAAACACCTGAAAAAGATTCAACAACGTGGGATGAACATATAGTCTAGTAGGGAACTCAACATACTTATAGCGATCCCGGGTTTACCCTTGTTATATAGTGATCCGGACATGTGTCCGTGGATGTTGGTAGTTGTTTATTATCTTGTTTACATCCTTTCTTACGTTGTATTTGAGTTATAGGATGTGTTGAGCGGGTTGGTTACAGGTTGGTTGAGTTTAGAAACCAAAACTAGTTGCCCAGATTTTTGGCCTGTACGCTCGAGCGGAGGTGTTGGCGCTCGAGCGTAGATTACGTCCATCCAGTATCTTGTTGTGCAGTGTTGTGAGCTCGAGCGTAGGGTTGGGAGCTCGAGCGGAGTCCTGGTTCTGCAAAAGTGCTGGGCGAGTGCATTCTGCGCTCGAGCGGGAGGTTGGCCGCTCGAGCGGAAGTCTGTGAGTGTACGCTCGAGCGGGGTGTTTTACGCTCGAGCGGAGACCTGGGTTAAAGACCCGAAATTGTGACTTTCCAAATCACTTTTTGCTTTCTCTTCTCTCTCTTACTTTTCCAAAAAGCCATTTTCAGAGCTTCTCACTCTAAACCGACCCTTCTCTCTTAGATTTGATCTAGTAAGGATCGTTTACTCACCTTTTGTCTTCACAAAAGTTGTGTTGATCGTCGAGAGCTTCCTTTTGATCTGAAAATTTCGAGATTTGGAGCATTTTGGTTTTGGTCTTCATCTCTTTTGAGGCTCCGGATTTGAGGTAGGGATAACCTACTCCTCTCTATGGGTTTTGTCTTTAAATTTTGGTATTTTGAGATGTTGGGCTTGGTTTGGTAATCTTGTAAAGGTTTGGGGCTTTTGTGTAATTTTACAAAGGTTGGGGTTTTATTCATAATAAACCTAGTTGCATGTTTGGCATAGAAAATGGAATGATTGTTGAATCATTGATGGAAATGGAACCTAAGGGTTGAAATGGTAATTATGGAAAATGGCCTAATTACATTGTTTAATTAATTGGGATAATTAATTGATGAGAAATGAGGAAATGAAATGTTGATTGAATATCCATTTGTGCATTTATTTGCTGTTTTAGAAATAACTGCTTTGGGCTATCGGTGGAGGATAGTCGTGATTGTTGTAGACAATGTATGTTGATTAGGCAAACTGAAACTAATCAATGGAATGTGTCATGGAATTTGACGGTTGATAGAATACATTAAATGTGTGTATTGTGTGACTGTATATAGAACCAATGTGTTTATATACGTTATGTGTAGAGGAGGAGATAGGGGATGTACTCCGCGGTTTAGGGGAAGATAGGGGATGTACCTCTAAACCGGATAAGTATTTGGAGGAGATAGGGGATGTACTCCGTAGACAGAGCTCATATGCTTGTCTAGAGAAGTGAAGATAGAGCTCATATGCTTATCTTTGTGAAGTGAAATGTGGATACAGCTTGTATGCTTATCTGTGGATATTGTTGATATACATATCTGATGTAGAATGTGGATACAGCTTGTATGCTTATCTGTGGATATTGTTGATATACATATCTGTTGAGAATGTGGATATAGCTTTTATGCTTATCTGAATGTGAGATATAGTTTTTATACATATCTGTGGAAATGATGATAGAGCCAGTATGCTTATCTGTTGTTAAAAGGAAAATGAAAAGTAATTGGGACTTGTAAGTCGTTGACATAAATATGTAATTTGTGTGATTGTATCAGTGTTGACCAACTATCAATTGCTAATGTTTTAGTCATTGTCCATGGTTGGTTTAGTGTATTTCTACTGGGCTGTGGCTCACCCTATATGGGAATATCATTTTCAGGTACAGGAAGCATGCCACCTCCAAGGACATAGCTGGGAGGCTTGTGGCGGGCATAGTTTTGTCGTTTTACTTTGATGTATTACATGTAATTTCAAGCCAAGGGCTTAATGTGTAAACGAGTTAGAACTCTTTGTTGTAACCAAGTGTTAACTTGGAAAGCTGTAAGCCCGTAGGGCATTTTGTTATGAGGTTAAACATGTAATACTTATGTCTTGGAATTCTAATGAATGAAAGGAATGCGGTTAGTTTAAATGTAATTCATGTCTTATCTGATGGGTTTATTGTTATTATTTTGAGGGCGTTACAACTTGGTATCAGAGCGTACCGGGTTCGAATACTTTGGGTACGTGGGAAGTGATTAGTATCACAATGGGTTTGTCTCGCTTGATAGAGACTTAGATGTAGTATCATATGCTATGTGCTTAAATGCTAACATGCTTATGTGACTATGTGGGTATGGGATTTAATTTCTAGGATGTTGATTGGATCCTTGAGTTTCTGGGAGTCTTGTTGGAAAAGCACTTGATCAATGCTGTTTCTAACCGGAACTCTAGTAACGTCTCGGGACTATCATTATCCGGAAATGAAGTTCGTAAGTGCTTATGTGTTTATGTGCTTATGTGGAGTGAATTACAGTTGTCCATGTATTAGGACGTGAGTGTATAGTTTCGGCACATTTATGAATGTGCTAATGTTCTGTGTTGCCTTTATTAGGATGTCAGGACGAGGAAGAGGTGCTAGGCGTGGTAGACCTGCGAGGCAGGAAGTACCGTTACCGGGTGAGATTCCGGCAGTGCAGGAGGGAGTTGGGCAGGCCAATGTGGCCGAGCCAGTAGGTCAGCAGGCTATGGGTGCCTTGGCCAGAGAGATAGCAGGAGCTTTAGGTATTCTTAGAGCTGGGAATCAGGCAGCTGAGACAGGGCCTTCCTTCTTGAAGAGGGAGTTCTTCCGGTGTAATCCGGACGAGTTTATCGGGGATCCTAAAGAGCCGCTTAAGGCAGATGAATGGCTCGAACAGACAACGAAGACGTTTGAGATGCTTGGCATCGAGGACGGAGCACTGAAAGTGACCTTGGCATCCTTCCAGCTGAAGGGAGATGCGGGTCAATGGTGGAAGTACGAGAAAGCTCGTGTTGGTGGTACTTGGGAGGCGTTTGTGAATGCTTTTCAGGAGAGGTTTTTATCAGCAGCAGCTAGGGAGAAGCTGAGGGATCAGTTTAGCCGGCTTAATCAGCAGGGCTTGTCAGTGGCCGAGTTTGAGGCTACTTTTACCAGTCTGTCTAGGTTTGCACCTGAACTGGTGGCGTCTGAGGAACGTCGTTGCTATGAGTTTGAGCGGAAGTTGAGGCGGGGCCTCAAGTTGAGAATTGGTGGGTCTTACATTCGAGAGTATAGACACCTAGTGGATGCTGCAGCTCATATGGAGCTTATGATGCAGGAGGAGGATGAGGGGCAGAGAGGCTCCAAGAGGAGCCAGGATAGTCAGGGTGATGGCAGGAGGCAGAGGGGTTCTAACCCTCAGCAGTTGCCGAGTGGTGTTGCTAGATCGACCTTCCCAGTGCCGAGTGCAGGCTCCGGGAGAGGTGGTCAGGGGGATTTCACTTGTTACAAGTGTGGCCAGCTGGGTCACAAGGCTTCTGTTTGCCCGCTGAAGGGTGGAGGTCAGAGAGCTGTTTCTTCTTCAGCTAGACCGCAGAGTCAGAGTTTAGGCAGGGGGCAGCCCTTGTCTTGTTATCAGTGTGGACAGCCTGGGCACCTGAAGAGGTTTTGCCCGCAGTTGAGTGCCACTTCGGGAGCGTCTGGTTCTAGGCAGACGCAGGGTTTTCAGCCAGCTCAGTCTGTGCAGGCCTCGAGGGCCAATCCGGGAGTTTCGTCATCCCAGTCTGTGCAGCAGTCTTTTGCTCCGAGAGGTGAGCAGGTAGACCAGGGGCCTACGGGGCGCGTGTATGCTGTTACCGCGCAGGATTTAGTACCGGCTCCATCAGTGGTGAGAGGTACTTTTCTGTTTTGCAACTCAGTTGCTAATGTGTTGATAGACACGGGTGCATCTCATTCTTTTGTATCTGCTGCATTTGCATCTGTTTTGGAATTGGAGTTAGCACAGTTAGCATCTCCTATTTGTGTGGTATCACCTTTGGGTGGTGAGTTGATCCTGAAACAGGGTGTTAGAGGATGTGATATAGAGGTCGCCGACTATAGGCTTCCTTTTCCGTTTGTTGTCATGCCCATGAGGGGTTTTGATGTCATTTTGGGTATGGACTGGTTATCGTCATACCGGGCTGTTATTGATTGCTACCGCCAGAGGGTTACATTGTGTACCTTGAGCGGGGAGTGGTTCCATTTCTTGGGAGACCGGGTTGGTAGTGTTTTGCCACCGGGGTATGATTCGCGAGGGCGAAGTGAGCTTAGTAGTCTATTTGCTAGCTTTGAGAGTGGTGGGAGTGGTGAGACCCAGCATGTATTGCCGAGGGTGGTTTGTGAGTATTCGGATGTCTTTCCCGAAGATCTTGTTAGTTTGTCACCTCACCGAGAGATAGAGTTCTCTATTGATTTAGTGCCTGGTACGGCGCCGATTTCTATGGCACCTTACCGTTTTGCTCCAGCAGAGTTGGTTGAGTTGAAAGTTCAGCTCCAGGAATTGCTCGATAAGGGCTTTGTTCGCCCTAGTGTTTCACCGTGGGGAGCACCGGCCCTCTTTGTTAAAAAGAAAGATGGTGCCTTGAGATTGTGTATAGACTACCGGAAGTTGAATCGGGCTACGGTTAAGAATAAGTACCCTATGCCCCGTATAGATGATTTGTTTGACCAGTTGAAGGGTTCCCGTTGTTTCTCTAAGATAGACTTGAGATCGGGTTACCATCAGTTGAGGGTCAGGGAGGAAGATATTCCTAAGACGGCATTCCGTACGCGGTATGGCCATTACGAGTTTCTGGTGATGCCATTTGGGCTTACCAATGCACCGGCAGTCTTTATGGACTTGATGAACCGGATTTTCCGGGAGTTCTTAGACCGCTTTGTGGTTGTTTTTGTGGACGATATCCTTATCTATTCGTCATCTAAGGAGGAGCACGAGGAACACTTGAGAGTGGTGCTTGAATTACTTAGAGCCCATAGGCTGTATGCCAAGTTTGGGAAGTGTGAGTTCTGGCTGGGGGAAGTCAAGTTCTTAGGCCATGTGGTATCCGGGGAAGGGGTGTCTGTTGATACATCCAAGATTGAGGCAGTGCAAGATTGGGCACAGCCTAAGAGTGTGTTTGAGATCCGCAGTTTTCTGGGATTGGCTGGGTATTACCGTCGGTTTGTGAAAGATTTCTCCAGGTTAGCGTCACCATTGACTAGGCTGACTCAGAAAGGAGTCAAGTTTGTGTGGAGTGAGACTTGTGAAAAGTCGTTCCAAGAGTTGAAAGTTAGATTGACCACCGCTCCGGTGTTGATTATTCCGGAGAGAGGGTTGGGTTATGCGGTTTATTGTGATGCCTCACGAGAGGGTTTGGGTTGTGTGTTGATGCAAGAGGGGAAAGTGGTAGCTTATGGCTCACGTCAGTTGAAAATACACGAGAAGAATTACCCCACACACGACCTAGAGTTAGCAGCAGTGATCTTTGCCTTGAAAATCTGGAGGCACTACCTTTACGGTGAGAGGTTCGAGGTATTCTCGGATCATAAGAGTTTGAAGTATCTGTTTACACAGAGAGACTTGAATCTGAGGCAGAGGAGATGGATGGAGTTCATCGAGGATTATGATTTTGAGTTGCATTATCATCCGGGAAAGGCCAATGTTGTGGCCGATGCCCTTAGTAGGAAAACCATTAGTGATGTAGCTTGTATAGCCATCCGGGAATGGGTGATGTTAGGAGCACTTGGCGAGTTTGATTTGCTACTGGGCGAATCTGTTGAGGCTGCGGCCTTGTTTTCTGTTGTTGCGCAGCCTACACTTGTGACTAGAGTGTTAGAGGCACAGAGAGGTGACCTTGAGGTAGAATCTCTCCGAGAGAAGATCTCCAGTGGGAAAGTTGAGAAGGGTTTGACGGTGTATCCCGACCTGAGTGTGAGATACCGAGACCGTTTGTTTGTACCGGAGTCTTGCCGAGAGGAAGTACTCCGAGAGTTTCATCATTCGCGCCTTGCGGTGCATCCGGGAGGTACTAAGATGTATCAGGATTTGGGTCGCCAGTGTTGGTGGCGGGGCATGAAGAGAGATGTGGCTGTTTTCGTATCAAGGTGCCTTACTTGCCAGCAAGTGAAGGCCGAGCATCAGAGGCCAGCGGGTTTGTTGCAACCCTTGCCTATTGCCGAGTGGAAGTGGGAGCATGTCACTATGGACTTCGTTGTAGGTCTTCCGAGGACTCAGCGGGGTAGTGATGCTATTTGGGTGGTTGTAGACCGGTTGACTAAGTCGGCGCACTTTATTCCTATGCGCGTGAGAGATTCGGTAGATCATCTTGCCGATTTGTATATTCGGGACGTAGTGAGATTGCACGGGGTTCCAGTGACGATCGTCTCAGATAGAGATCCTCGTTTTACTGCTAGGTTGTGGCAGAGTTTGCAGAGTGCCTTGGGCACTAAGTTGACCTTTAGTACGGCTTATCATCCTCAGACTGATGGGCAGTCCGAGCGTACTATTCAGATCCTCGAGGATATGCTTCGGGGTTGTGTCCTGGATTTCAGTGGGACGTGGGAGAGGCACTTGCCATTGGTAGAGTTTGCCTACAACAACAGTTTTCAGTCTAGCATCGGTATGGCACCGTTTGAGGCCTTGTATGGCCGACCGTGTAGGTCTCCAGTGTGTTGGGCCGAGGTGGGTGATGCACCTTTGTTGGGTCCGGAGTTGGTTAGGGAGACGACGGAGAAAGTTGAGCTTATCCGTAAGAGGCTTGTTACAGCCCAGAGTCGACAAAAGAGTTATGCCGACCGTAGGAGGAGACCTTTGGCGTTTGAGGTAGGTGATCATGTCTTTCTGAAGATATCACCTAGGCGAGGCCTGATGAGGTTTGGGAAGAGTGGGAAGTTATCCCCTCGGTTTATTGGTCCTTTTGAGACCCTTGAGAGGATTGGTGAGGTTGCTTATCGATTAGCCTTACCACCGCAGTTGTCCGGAGTGCATGACGTGTTTCATGTGAGTATGCTTCGGAAGTATGAGCCAGATCCATCACATGTGTTGGATTGGACTGATTTAGAGGTAGATGAGGATGCCTCGTATGAGGAGAGACCGGTACGGGTCTTGGATAGGCGGGATCAAGTCCTGCGTGGCAAGACCATTCCTTTGGTGAAAGTCTTGTGGAAACATCACGGAGTGGAGGAAGCCACTTGGGAACGTGAGTTGGAAGTCCGAGAGAAATATCCGGACTTGTTTGTTAATGTGTGATCTTGTATTTAAATTTTACATTATGTTGAACTTAAGAGCTTTTATATATGTCTTAAGTTGTAAAACATTGAGAATGTTTTGGTTATTGGAAGTATGTTTTGGAACTTGCCTCATATGGAAGTTGAAAGTGACACTATATGTGTTGAATATATTGTTGAAATTGGAAAGATAGTGCATAATGTTAATGCATGTTGAAAGTACATATGTTGTTTACATATTGTGATATGTCTCTTGTTAAAGGGATGGGATGACCGGTAATGGGTCGAATTGTTGAATGTTAAAATGTACCATTGTTTAAAATGGAGGAAAACTCGTTTTGAAAACTTGTGCTTAATTTCGGGGACGAAATTCTTTAAGGGGGGGAGGTTATAGCGATCCCGGGTTTACCCTTGTTATATAGTGATCCGGACATGTGTCCGTGGATGTTGGTAGTTGTTTATTATCTTGTTTACATCCTTTCTTACGTTGTATTTGAGTTATAGGATGTGTTGAGCGGGTTGGTTACAGGTTGGTTGAGTTTAGAAACCAAAACTAGTTGCCCAGATTTTTGGCCTGTACGCTCGAGCGGAGGTGTTGGCGCTCGAGCGTAGATTACGTCCATCCAGTATCTTGTTGTGCAGTGTTGTGAGCTCGAGCGTAGGGTTGGGAGCTCGAGCGGAGTCCTGGTTCTGCAAAAGTGCTGGGCGAGTGCATTCTGCGCTCGAGCGGGAGGTTGGCCGCTCGAGCGGAAGTCTGTGAGTGTACGCTCGAGCGGGGTGTTTTACGCTCGAGCGGAGACCTGGGTTAAAGACCCGAAATTGTGACTTTCCAAATCACTTTTTGCTTTCTCTTCTCTCTCTTACTTTTCCAAAAAGCCATTTTCAGAGCTTCTCACTCTAAACCGGCCCTTCTCTCTTAGATTTGATCTAGTAAGGATCGTTTACTCACCTTTTGTCTTCACAAAAGTTGTGTTGATCGTCGAGAGCTTCCTTTTGATCTGAAAATTTCGAGATTTGGAGCATTTTGGTTTTGGTCTTCATCTCTTTTGAGGCTCCGGATTTGAGGTAGGGATAACCTACTCCTCTCTATGGGTTTTGTCTTTAAATTTTGGTATTTTGAGATGTTGGGCTTGGTTTGGTAATCTTGTAAAGGTTTGGGGCTTTTGTGTAATTTTACAAAGGTTGGGGTTTTATTCATAATAAACCTAGTTGCATGTTTGGCATAGAAAATGGAATGATTGTTGAATCATTGATGGAAATGGAACCTAAGGGTTGAAATGGTAATTATGGAAAATGGCCTAATTACATTGTTTAATTAATTGGGATAATTAATTGATGAGAAATGAGGAAATGAAATGTTGATTGAATATCCATTTGTGCATTTATTTGCTGTTTTAGAAATAACTGCTTTGGGCTATCGGTGGAGGATAGTCGTGATTGTTGTAGACAATGTATGTTGATTAGGCAAACTGAAACTAATCAATGGAATGTGTCATGGAATTTGACGGTTGATAGAATACATTAAATGTGTGTATTGTGTGACTGTATATAGAACCAATGTGTTTATATACGTTATGTGTAGAGGAGGAGATAGGGGATGTACTCCGCGGTTTAGGGGAAGATAGGGGATGTACCTCTAAACCGGATAAGTATTTGGAGGAGATAGGGGATGTACTCCGTAGACAGAGCTCATATGCTTGTCTAGAGAAGTGAAGATAGAGCTCATATGCTTATCTTTGTGAAGTGAAATGTGGATACAGCTTGTATGCTTATCTGTGGATATTGTTGATATACATATCTGATGTAGAATGTGGATACAGCTTGTATGCTTATCTGTGGATATTGTTGATATACATATCTGTTGAGAATGTGGATATAGCTTTTATGCTTATCTGAATGTGAGATATAGTTTTTATACATATCTGTGGAAATGATGATAGAGCCAGTATGCTTATCTGTTGTTAAAAGGAAAATGAAAAGTAATTGGGACTTGTAAGTCGTTGACATAAATATGTAATTTGTGTGATTGTATCAGTGTTGACCAACTATCAATTGCTAATGTTTTAGTCATTGTCCATGGTTGGTTTAGTGTATTTCTACTGGGCTGTGGCTCACCCTATATGGGAATATCATTTTCAGGTACAGGAAGCATGCCACCTCCAAGGACATAGCTGGGAGGCTTGTGGCGGGCATAGTTTTGTCGTTTTACTTTGATGTATTACATGTAATTTCAAGCCAAGGGCTTAATGTGTAAACGAGTTAGAACTCTTTGTTGTAACCAAGTGTTAACTTGGAAAGCTGTAAGCCCGTAGGGCATTTTGTTATGAGGTTAAACATGTAATACTTATGTCTTGGAATTCTAATGAATGAAAGGAATGCGGTTAGTTTAAATGTAATTCATGTCTTATCTGATGGGTTTATTGTTATTATTTTGAGGGCGTTACAATACTCCTTAACAATAACAACATTACAGATAGCTATGATCATGAACACCCATTCTCATACTAGAATAATAATGTGACAGTTTATACAAAAAATATATATAAATATATATATGAACTTTTCTTGAAAACAATCATTTAATTCACCGCTATAAGCGATTTATCCTCCCTTTTTCCTTTCATTAACCCCCGTTCCCAATCTTTTATAACATTAACAACTACTTAGAAACATAGATTCACTAAGCCCATTACTCTTCCATTTTCCACACATACAACAGTTGTGCATTTTCAAAACATATTTGGCATTTCAATGCAATTCCAATTATATCATAATTATCCATGCACACCTCTATAAAAAAATGATAACAACTCAACTACATACATAAAATCAATCAATGAGTCAACTCGTCCCTCCAACACTGTAACAAATACAATCCACAATGTTTCCAGATACACTGAAACAATAACAAAACAACACTGCACTACTAGCTATATGCGTAGTAAGCGAAAGATACACTTCTCACCACAATCTACCAGTTTACCAGGCGCTAGCTGGAAGGGTATGGTACCTTAGATTATCAGCGCATCAGTTCTCCAGGCGCTAGCTGGAAGGGTATGATACCTTTGATTATAAGCGCTGAACACATAAGTGTGTGGAGTCCATCCCCTATCTTCTCACACACACTGGAGTACAACCCCTCTCTTCTCCCAAACCAGTATACAAATATAATGTAATTCAGCATTTCATTACATATAATGTTCAATCAACAATGGTGTATTACATACACAGCAATTCAACACAACCACGTCATCCTCCACCGATGACCAAGGATAAAACCTCTAGATGCAAATATTTAGTACACCTATTAAAGACTCAATTACTATGAGACCACAAACCCGACAACAACATTAACATGGTAGTTCAAGATACAATTCCACACATGTGTGTGTTCAACACTCATGAAACAATAATCCAATTTTCATACGTATTTCAAAACACTTTTCCCATTTCACAAAACAAGTCCCACTTCCCTCTTTGTTTTAACAAAACCAACTCCGTCTCTTTAGTTGTCACAAAACCAAACCCATCCCTTTTATTTTACAAAAACCGATTTCTACCAATAAGGAAGCCATAACTCACATTAGTACACTACATACATTTCAAACCCATTTCAAAGCCAAAGTTAACCCCTTAGGCATTAACACCTTCACCCACTCACATCAACAATAGAGAGTTACAATTTAGGTTCATTATTCTCCATTTTAATTTATCAATCAAAATATGATTTAGGCCTTTTTCCTTTATCAACTACAACATGCTAATTTACACTCCAATTAGCCCAAAACAACTCTCAATGATAACATAACCATTTTCAAATACCCAACCCTAGGTTCCTTCCCATGATTTCAAACAAATCCAACATGGATATGATTTTTATGCAATACAAAATTACCACATGTCTATCTATAGACGAAGTATTGAAAAAGAACAAGGAGAATCCCTACCTCGATTAGAGAAGATGGAGATGAAGACCAAAGACCCATGTGCTCAAAATCCCAAGTTTCTTAGATTAAAACAAAGCTCTCGCGAAGCTCTACCTTTCTTCCAAAGGAACTAGGGTAGAAGACCACCGGGAATAGATCAAAACTTAGAGAGAAGGTAAGAGTAGAGAGAGAAACTCTTAAGGGGCGGTTTTTAAAAGTTAAGAGAGGAAAAATAGGTCAAAAAGTGATCCAAAAAGTGAAATCACGGACTGATGTAGTCGACTCTCCGATCGAGCGTAGAAAACCCTGCTCGAGCGTAAGACACAGACTGACGCTCGAGCGTGAAAATAGCCGCTCGAGCGCTGATTGCACACTTCCAGAAGTTTTGCAGTCTACTCTCCGCTCAAGCGTAAAACTCCCCGCTCGAGCGTATGGACAAAAATCAAAGGATCACGCTCGAGCGTAAAAACTACCGCTCGAGCGGACTAACTGCAGAGTAAAGTACTGGGAGATGGAAAATCACGCTCGAGCGTCCAAACTGCCGCTCGAGCGGAAAGGCAGCAACAAAAGCCCGCTCGAGCGTAAAACCACCGCTCGAGCTGAGAGACCAAAACCTGGGCAAAATTTTCAAAGCTTTAAAACACAACCAACTAATTCCCAACTTGCCCAACACAACCCAAAACTCTAAAACAAAGAGTAAGGGATAGAAATGAGGATAAGACAACAACGAATCTACGGAACTGAGTCCAGATTATAGATATACAACAACAGGGAATACCGGGATCGCTATAGTAGTAGTATAATCGTAAACTTATCCCACATCCCTTAAAAACAACGCATAATGTTTGAATATAAGGGGTGATTGAGACATCTAATAATTATCGAGCTAAGTAGCGTTAGCTTATGACTCAAGCGAGGGCACCAAAGTGGTTGGATGATGGTAAAGTTGACAGATGGCTTCAACGCTTGAACTCAAGTTGTGGGCAGCATAGTTGAACTCAGGCTAGACTAGTGAACCTGTAGGTTCCCTGGCTATTGCTTTAGTTTAAGTCAATGGACAACCAATTTTTTTTTTTTTACGTGTTGTAAAATAAAAAATTAATATTGTCATGATCATAGATGGACTTTTATTTTTCATGTATAAAATAAATAAATTTGTATTTTTATGATCATGGATGGATCTTGAAAATTTGAAAATCTAAGTATACTTTCGCACCTTGTGGATCAGTCCTTGGTGATGATTACAAAACCTAAAAATGATGATTTTTTCTATTTCAATCAATAGCATTTGGTGGGGTTGGCAACTAACCAAAAAAAAAAAAAAAAAAAAACAACTCTTTTTTTTTTCTTTTGAATATTATATATTTTAAATTTGCGTAAAAAATTTTACATTTTTTGTGTATCTGGTGTAGAATGATCTAAAAACATCACCAACTTATTTTCACTTTTAATTATAATGAATTGTTTTTCATTTTTTTTATAACTTATTTGGTCCATATTGTCGTGTAGATTCTAAAATGCAATCTTATTTAAAAAAAAGTTCATAAAAAATGAACAAAAAAAAAAGAAAACCACCAGTTCACGGTCCAACCCGGATCTATTCCCTCGTGGTCAGAGTCACCACACACAGTGGAATAATTTTCCTGGACTAAAATACACAAATCGTCCCAATAATCAATACACATCAATAACGCAAAACGTGGTAGTTCACCATTATAAACATGAGACCAAAACAAATAGTTTACAACATGATAAGTTCACACATGTTTTACGAATAATTTGATTCCATTGATAATATAACAGTTTTAACAAAACGGTTTAGTCCTGAAACAACAATATAGTTTTCCAACAGTTAAAGATAGGGGAACATTTATAAAAACGAAATAATATAATCCTCGAATAGTGTACGAAAGTCCAACTAGTGCCCTGAACCAAGTATGAAGACTACACGTCACTACTAATTTAAAAATACTAAAGATATAAATAAATTAAGTATCTCGCACTAAAGCGCACTAACACAGCTCAACCCCACTCACCGTTACTCTTAAATAATACCTAAGTTCATGTTCTTCAAGGTCTAAAATTATCCAAGACATGGGTTCAAATCGAAACTTAATTAAAAGAAACTTTAAGATAAAACAGAGTTTTAAACAAACTTTCCCAATCTATTCGCTAACTTTGAAAAGTACAAAACCCACTCTACGCTATTTGAAAAATTCCAAAACCATCCAGATAACAACTAATATATCCTAAGTTTGAAACCCAATTGGTCCCACTTGATTTGCTTATCAAAATAATTGATTATATCTAAACAGGTTGTTTTCTGCAGCACTTTAAAAAAATTAATGGTTCTCTTACTATACAGGAGCAATCAATGGAAGGTCAAAAATTTAAGAAACTAGACTCGTAACCGGTTCTAATGACACTAATTTGATAATTTTTGGATTTATACCCAAACAGAACGACACTCCAGAATTTACGGTTTTAAACCAGTTTTCTGGACAGACTTGAACGCATCAGTTTATATGGATTTTGACTCACAAAAATTATGAAAATATTTAGATATGCAACTCATTATGTAATTAATCTACTATAAAAATTTCAGTTGAAAAATCATTCGTTTGACATGGTTTCTTGATTTTAAAAATTTGTGATTCTGTGCAGAATTTTTGGACTAAGAATTATACCCATTCTTCATACATGTATTTAACTCCTTAGATTTCTTAATGGTATATATATATACAAAATAAATAAACCTACAACCTCACTATCAATGAACTAAATAATAATGGAGTAAGGATAAAGAACAAAAACAAAGAGAAGAAGAAGATAGAGACCTACAGCACACCCAAAAGTTCTTCCTTGTTTGCAACCCATTTTTATTTATATTTCTTTTCTCTCAACCTCTCTCTCCTCATTGCGGAAGACAATTGACGGTTCGGTGATGGTGGCGGACGATGGCGGCTACTGCGGCAGAGAAAGAAACATAATCTCATTAGAAAAAAGATAGTGTAAAGTTTAAATATTGATAGTAGTAGAATCGTAAATCTATCCCACATCGTTCATAATCTAATTAGCAAAATGATAGTGTAAAATTTAAATATTGGTAGTAGTATAATCGTAAACTTATCCCACATCCTTTAAAAACAACGCATAATGTTTGAATATAAGGGGTGATTGAGACATACAATAATTGCCGAGCTAAGTAGCGTTAGCTTATGACTCAAGCGAGGGCACCGAAGTGGTTGGATGATGGTAAAGTTGATAGATGGCATCAACGCTTGAACTCAAGTTGTGGCCAGCATAGTTGAACTCAGGCTAGATTAGTGAACCTGTAGGTTCCCTGGCTATTGCTTTAGTTGAAGTCATTGGACAACCACTTTTCTTTTTCTTTTTTTTCTTTTTTTTTTACGTGTAGTAAAATAAAAAATTAATATTGTGATGATCACGAATGGACTTTTATTTTTCATGTATAAAATAAATAAATTTGTACTGTTCTGATCATGGATGGATCTTGAAAATTGAAAATCTAAATATATACTTTCGCAACTTGTGGATCAGTCCTCGGTAATGATTACAAAACATAAGAATGATGATTTTTTCTATTCAATCAATAGCATTTGGTGGGATTGGCAACTAACCAAAAAAAAACTCTTTTTTTTTTCTTTTGAATATTATATTTTTTAAATTTGCGTCAAAAATTTTACATTTTTTGTGTATCTGGTGTAGAATGATCTAAAAACATCACCAGCTTATTTTCACATTTAATTTTAATGAATTGTTTTTCATTTTTTTTTATAACTTGTTTGGTCCATATAGTCGCGTAGATTCTAAAACGTAAACTTTTTTCAAAAAAAGTACATCAAAAATGACAAAAAAAAAAAGAAAACCACAAGTTCACGGCCCAGTCCGGATCTGTTCCCTACTGGCCAGAGTCACCACACATAGCGAAATAATTTCCCTGGACTAAAATACACAGATGGTCCCAATAATCAATACACATCAATATCGCAAAAGATGGTAGCTCAACATTATAAACATGAGACCAAAACAAATAGTTTACAGTATGCTAAGCTCACACATGTTTTACGAATAATTTGATTCCATTAATAATATAATAGTTTTATCAAAGCGGTTTAGTCCTGAAACAACAATTTAATTTTACAACAGTTCAAGGTAGGAGAACATTTATAAAAATATGTAGCATGAAACTACTCACCTGAAAAATGAAATAATATAATCCTCGAATAGAGTATGAAAGTCCAACTAGTGCCCTGAACCAAGTATGAAGACTATACGTCACTACTAATTTAAAAATACTAAAGACATAAATAAATTAAGTATCCCACACTAAAGCGCACTGACACAGCTCAACCCCACTCACCGTTACTCTTAAATAATACTTAAGTTCATGTTCTTCAATGTCTAAAATTACCCAAGACATGGGTTCAAATCGAAACTTAATTAATATAGCGATCCCGATTTTACCTTCATTGTTTAATTGTAATATATGACAACTTTTCAAAGATTATGCATGATTATACTAGATTCATCTCATTAGTAAGATGCATGTACATCAATTAGATGGTGACTAATCATTGATACCTATTTATACAATGTATAGAAGACTAATGCTAATACATTGAATGTGATGGATTTATTATGAATGAATCTTAGAGATGCGTTATGTTTCTATTATGAATATGTAAGATACATTAATCTATCTAATGAATTCATTAATATAGAAGATGCATTATGTATCATGAATGTATGAGATACATTAATCAATTTAATGAAGTTCATTGAATGAATAACTTGAGAGTTTCTCTCTTTAGACTACATCTTCTCTCTATAAATACATCTAGTTCTAGTGATCTTCTACCCTAGTTCCTTTGTATTGAGTGTGGAGCTTCCCTTGATCTTCATTTTAATCTGAAAGTTTGGCGATTTGGAGCACTTTGGTTTTTGGCCTTCATCTTCTCCATTTGAGGTAGGGATTTCTTTGTTCTTTTTCAATACTCCGTCTATAGATAGACATGTGGTAATTTTGTGTTGCATGAAAATCATATCCGTGCTGGATTTGTTTTAAAATCATGAGGGGAACCTAGGGTTGGTTGTTTGAGAATGGTTTTGTTATCATTGACTGTGGTTTGGACTAATTAGAGAATAAAATTAGCATGTTATTATTGAAAGAAGAGAAAGCCCTAAATTATATTTTGATTTGGTAAAATAAAAAGGGTTTATGGTTGAACAATGTTGGTAAATTTCTATTGTTAATATGAGTTGTGTAGAAGGTGTTAACAGTTAAAGGATTAATTATGGTATTGGAGTTATTTTGAAATGAACGTATTGAATCAAGTTGGGTTATGGCTTATTATCCATGGAATTGATTTTGTAAAATGAAAAGAATGTAATTGGTTTTGTGAAAAGGGAAAAGTGTTTTTGGAATAAGTGATGGAACGCGTTGACTTGAAAAATTATGAAAGTTGATCTTGAAAATGGTAAATGAAATGTTAACTCTATGTGAGTCTCAGAAAATAAATTTGAGAATTGAACTATTGTATCATGAGTGTTGAATACACGCATTTGGGGGTTTTATCTTTACCTATCGTACTAGTGTCGTTGTTGGGTTTAAGGATTGCTTGAGAGTTGAGTCTCTTTTATTAGGTGTACTGAATACATGCATCTAGAGGTTTTGTCCTCGGTCATCGGTGGAGGATGACATTGTTGTGTTGAATTGTGATGCATGCGTTACACTTGTGTTGGGTAAACAATATTGAATGGTTTATGTGTATGTATTACACTTGTTATTTATGCTTTGTTGTATTGAGGAATTTGTACATGATAATCGCTTATATACATTGTTTTGTGTGGGAGGAGATAGGGGATGTACTCCACGGTTTAGGGGAAGATAGGGGATGGACCTCTAAACCGGATTTTGTTTGGGAGAAGATAGGGGATGGACTCCATTAGCACCACTATATGTGTGCTTATTGATATTGGAAGTGTTTTTACATGTTGTTGATACAGCACTAAAATGTGTATCACTTGTGAAGTATAGAAGTGTTTTTGTTTGATATTGATACAGCACTAAAATGTGTATCATTTGTGAAGTATGGAAGTGTTTTTATCTGAGATTGATACAGTACTAAAATGTGTATCTATTATGAGGTATGAAATGTTTAAAATGAGTTATTATTTCGCTTATCGCTTGGCGTATCCTTAGCTTATTGTGCATATAGCCGGTAGAGCAGAGTTTTAATTGTTATCATCAGTGTATCTAAGTATGTTATGGGTTGCGATGGTTACAGTTTTGAAAGGCCGAGCTGCATCATTTGTGGATTATATACATGTTGATGATTTGTTATTTCCCTTTTATTTAAGGCATGCATGTATTGATATGAATGTATTGGGAACAAACCAAAATGCCATTTTGAGATTTTGGAAAGTGTGAAGGAAAATGGGGTATTTGTGAACATGTTTTTCAAAAAAGGTCATTTTGTTGTAAGTACGGAAAATGGGGGAAGAGTAATGGGCTTGGTGAAATTGTTTTTTTTCCTAAAACTGTTATAGTCATGAAAGTTTGGAAAAATGGGTAATAAAAAGGAAAAAATAGGTGAACCGTTTATAGCGTCGAATGAAATGGCTGTTTTCGAGAAAAGTTCATACTTATGTATATTTTGTATAAACTGCCACATTACTATTCTAGTATGAGAATGAACATTCATGATCATAGCTATCTGTAAGTTGTTATTGTTGGAGATCATGTTGAGATCCCTACTGGACTATATGTTCATCCCACGTTGTTGAATCTTTTTCAGGTGATAGCCAGGATGTTCTACAAGGTTTTGGATCTTCTTATTTGTTGGCCACGGGGCCTCTTTTGTGTTGGCGGAATGCCATTTATGTAAAAAGGGTTATACCCTTCTTCTTGACTTTTAATGATGTAAGCCCAAGGGCAATTTATTTAGTGTACTCATGTTATATTTACTTACATACGAATGAGAGCAATGTTATTCACTTCTACAAGTTGAATATACAAGTTTATTTCCGCATGTTATCTCTGAAATGGAATTAAGTAAATGAAATTGGTAATACTTTGAGTAATAAAAAGTGGGGCGTGACAATTAAAAGTAACTTTAAGATAAAACAGAGTTTTAAACAAACTTTCTCAATGTATTCGTTAATTTTGAAAATTACAAAACCCACTCAACGCTATTCGAAAAATTCCAAAACCATCCAGATAACAACTAATATATCCTAAGTTTGAAACCCAATTGGTCTTACTTGATTTGCTTATCAAAATAATTAATTATATCTAAACAGGTTGTTTTCTGCAGCACTTTAAAAAAATTAATGGTTCTCTTACTATACACGAGCAATAAACACAAGGGAAAAAATGGAAGAAACTAGACTCGTAACCGGATCTAATGACACTAATTTGAAAATTTTTGGATTTATACTCAAAGAGAACGACACTCCCGTATTTACGGTCTTAAACCAGTTTTCTGGACAGATTTGAATCCATCAGTTTATATGGATTTTGACTCCCCAAATTTATGAAAAACTTCAGATATGCAACTCATTATGTAATTAATCTACTATAAAAATTTCAGTTCAAAATTCATTCGTTTGATATGGTTTCTTGATTTTTAAAGTTTGTGATTCTGTGTAGAATTTTTGGACTAAGAATTGTACCGATCCTTTATACATGAATTTAACTACTCAGATTTCTTAACGGTATATATATATACAAAATACATAATCCTAGAACCGCTCCATCAATGAACAAAATAATAATAGAGTAAGGATAAAGAACAAAAACAAAGAGAAGAAGAAAGATAGAGACCTACCGCACACCCAAAAGTTCTTCTTTGTTTGCAACCCCTTTTTTTTTTCTTTTTCTTTTCTCTCAACCTCTCTCTTCCCGTGGCGGATGGTACTTGCAGGTGGGGAAGACAAAAGACAGTTCGATGATGGTGGCAGACGATGGGGGCTACTACGGAAGAGAAAGAAACATAATCTCATTAGAAAAAAGATAGCGTAAAGTTTAAATATTGGTAGTAGTAGAATCGTAAATCTATCCCACATCGTTCATAATCTAATTAGAAAAAAGATAGTGTAAAGTTTAAATATTGGTAGTAGTATAATCGTAAACTTATCCCACATCGTTTAAAAACAACGCATAATGTTTGAATAGAAGGGGTGATTGAGATATCTAATAATTGCCGAGCTAAGTGGAGTTAGCTTATGAGTCAAGCGAAGGCACCAAAGTGGTTGGATGATGGTAAAGTTGATAGATGGCTTCAACGCTTGAATTCAATTTGTGGCCAGCATAGTTGAACTCAGGCTAGACTAGTGAACCTGTAGGTTCCCTGGCTATTGCTTTAGTTTAAGTCATTGGACAACCACTTTTCTTTTCTTTTTCTTTTTTTTTTTTTACATGCAGTAAAATAAAAAATTAATATTGTGATGATCACGGTGGACATTTATATTTTATGTATAAAAGAAATAAATTTGTATTCTTATGATCATGGATGGATTTTGAAAATTTGAAGATCTAAATATATACTTTCGTAACTTGTGGATCAGTCCTTGGTAATGATTACAAAACGTAAAAATGATGATTTTTTATATTTCAATCAATAGCATTTGGTGGGGTTGGCAACTAACCAAAAAAAAAAACTCTTTTTTTTTTTTTTGAATATTATATTTTTTAAATTTGCGTCAAAAATTTTATATTTTTTGTGTATCTGGTGTAGAATGATCTAAAAACATCACCAACTTATTTTCACTTTTTATTTTAATGAATTGTTTTTCATTTTTTTTAACTTATTTGGTCCATATAGTCGCGTAGATTCTAAAACGCAAACTTTTTTCAAAAAAAAGTTCTTAAAAAATGAACAAAAAAAAAAAAGGAAAACCACAAGTTCACGGCCCAACACGGATCTGTTCGCTAGTGGCCAGAGTCACCACACACAGTGGAATAATTTCCTTGGACTAAAATGCACAGATGGTCCCAATAATCAATACACATCAATATCACAAAACATGGTAGTTCACCATTATAAACATGAGACCAAAACAAACAGTTTACAGTATGTTAAGTTCACACATGTTTTACGAATAATTTGATTCCATTGATAATATAATAGTTTTATCAAAACGGTTTAGTACTGAAATTTTAATTTTCCAACAGTTTAAGATAGGGGAACATTTGTAAAAATATGTAGCATGAAACTACTCACCTGAAAACGAAATAATATAATCCTCGAGTAGCGTATGGAAGTCCAACTAGTTCCCTGAACCAAGTATGAAGACTGCACGTCACTACTAATTTAAAAATACTAAAGACATAAATAAATTAAGTATCCCGCACTAAACCGCACTAACACAGCTCAACCCCACTCTTTGTTAATCTTAAATAATACGGAAGTTCATGTTGTTCAAGGTCTAAAATTACCCAAGACATGGGTTCAAATCGAAACTTAATTAAAAGTAACTTTATGATAAAACAGAGTTTTAAACAAACTTTCCCAATCTATTCGCTAACTTTCAAAATTACAAAACCCACTCCACGCTATTCAAAAAATTCCAAAACCATCCAGATAACAACTAATATATCCGAAGTTTGAAACTCAATTGGTCTCACTTGATTTGCTTGCCAAAATAATTATTTACAATTAATTATATCTAAATAGGTTGTTTTCAGCATCACTTTAAAAAAATTAATGGTTCTCTTAGTATACACGAGCAATCAACGCAAAGGAAAGAATGTAAGAAACTAGACTCGTAACCGGTTCTAATGACACCAATTTGATAATTTTTGGATTTATACCCAAAGAGAACGTCACTCCCAAATTTACGATTTTAAAACAGTTTTCTGGACAGATTTGAACGCATCAGTTTATATGGATTTTTACTCCCAAAAATTATGAAGAACTTCAAATGTGCAACTCATTATGTAATTAAACTACTATAAAAATTTCAGTTGAAAATTCATTCGTTTGATATGGTTCTTGATTTTTAAAGTTTGTGATTCTGTGCAGAATTCTTGAACTAAGAATTATACCCATTCTTTATACATGAATTTAACTCCTCAGATTTCTTAACGGTATATATATATATTGTAACGTCGTCAAAAAAAAGACATTAAACCCATCAATATAAACATACATTTATATACAAAAGATCCACATTTCCTCAATTCATTAGAGTACTTCATTACAAAAGTATTACACGTTAACAACAAAAGCAAATGCCCTACGGGCTTACAGCTTTCCAAGTTAACACTTGGTTACAAAAGAGAGTATTGACTTGGTTACACATTTAGCCCTTGGCTTGAATTTTCATGCAATACATCAAAAGAAAATAAAGCAACAAAAGTATGTTTGCCCCTAGCCTCCCAAGCTATGTCCTCAGAGGTGGCGTGCTACCTGTACCTGAAAATGATGTTCACATAAACGGTGAGCCACAGCCCAGTAGGAATATACTAAACCGACTATGAACAATACCTCAAAGATTAGCAACCGATAGGGTCAATACTTACACTTCCATTTACATCTTATTACAATTCCATGACAGTCAATTCAATATTACAATTCACTTTCCATTTCTTATTCAACTTTGGGTTTGAAAACAAGGCTCAATACTCTGGCCAAACATTTGATGAGATTGTAGTTCATCACTAGAACACTTTGAAAATCAAGGTGGATACACATTTTGATGTTGTATCAATAACACATAAACTACCTCCCCACTTCACAAACGATGATGATATACATTGTAGTGCTATATCAAATCAAACAAACTTTTCAATAGATAAGCTTATGAGCTATATCACTCACTACAACAGATATGCATATGAGCTATATCAACATTACAACAGATAAGCATATGAGCTATATCAATACTACAACAGATAAGCATATGAGCTATATCTACACTTCACTAGACAAGCATATGAGCTATATCTACACTTCACAACGATAAGCATATGAGCTGTATCTTCACTTCACAAAGATAAGCATATGAGTTGTATCTTCACTTTTCTAGACAAGCATAAGAGCTGTATCTACGGAGTTCATCCCCCATCTCCTCCCAATCCTATCCGGTTTAGAGGTACATCCCCCATCTTCCCCTAAACCGCGGAGTACATCCCCCATCTCCTCCTCTACATATAAAGCATGTAAACACAAAGGTTCTACACACAATCAATCAATACATAAAATTAATGTATTCTATCAACTGTCTACACATAATGCGTATAAACACATTGGCCATAAGCACAATCAACCAACACATAAAGTGTAACGCCCTCAAAATAAACCCATTATATATACATCATTGACATGCAATATTAAAAGAAAACAATTCATTATCCCATTCATCAGAGTATTATTAAATAAAAATATTACATGTAATACCAAATTAAATGCCCTACGGGCTTACATTTTTTCCAAGCCAACACTTGGACACAAAATATGAGTTCTAACTCAAATACAAATAAAGCCCTAGGCTTGATTATATATCAAATAAAAACAAATAACTAAAGATGATCTTCAGAATCCAAAAGCTAAATCCTTCCAAGCTAAGCCCTTGGAGGTAGCTTATCACCTGAACCTGAAAATGATGTTCCCATAAAGGGTGAGCCACAGCCCAGTAGAAAAATACTAAACCAAATATAAGCATTGAATAAAGCATTAGCATTCAATAGATGGTTAACCAAGATAATCAATTACATCATTTTACTGTCTCATGACAATATTGTCTAAGACACGTTTCACTTTCCATCTTTATCAATATGGCTCAGAACCTGGCCAAACTTACAACAGTGAACTATATATATTATATTCACATTCTTCCAATGTCAACAAACAGATGAGACTCAGGCTCAAATCAAACACTTCATACTTCCAGTTTGATACACATTTTAGTGCTGTATCAAATAAAACACTTCAATATAAATAAGCACACATAAAAGTGATGCTAATGGAGTCCATCCCCTATCTCCTCCCAAACAAAATCCGGTTTAGAGGTCCATCCCCTATCTTCCCCTAAACCGTGGAGTACATCCCCTATCTCCTCCCACACAAAGCAATATATATGCAAATGCAATGCTCAATCAATACACGTATTTTCTGTATTAATGCAATAGTCAAAATTAATGACTTAACCAATGTGATTAGTTTCAGTTATTCCTAATCCACATGCAATGTCTACAACAAACACGACTATCCTCCACCGATAGCCCAAAACAGTTATTTCTAGACTGGAAATAAATATATCAACAATTCAATAGGCGAGTGATTTTAATTATCCAACTACACCATTTAATCAATGAATTCCTCAATTTCATGCATTTAACCAATTTCCCCAATTTCCTTAAATTAATTATACAAATTAATTTATTAATACAACTAGGGTTTTTCCCAAAATTACCAAAGTACTCCCAACATATCAAAATACCAAAACTTAGGACAAAACTTATAGGATGGAGTAGGAAATCCCTACCTTGAAGCGAAGAACTCGAATGGAGAAGATGACGAAAACCAAAGTGCTCCAAACCCAAGATTGTTCAGATTAAACGGAAGCCCTCGACCCACTCTATCTTTTTAACAAAGGGTTTAGGGTAGAAATACACTCTAAGTAGATCAAACCTAAGAGAGAAGGTGTGTAGGGAGAGGGAGAAGACGGTTCTAGGGTTTTAAAATAAAAAAGGAGATGAAAAATGATCCTGAAAGTCGGATCTCAGATTTTTATACCAGTCGCCCCGCTCGAGCGTGGAAACCCCCGCTCGAGCGCCACTCACAGACTCCCGCTCGAGCGGCCAAACTCCCGCTCGAGCGGCGAATGCACTCTCCCAGAAGTGTTTGCAGACAGGTCCCCGCTCGAGCGCCCAACTCCCCGCTCGAGCGTCACTCACGACTTCCCGCTCGAGCGTCCAATCCCCCGCTCGAGCGGCCAACACTACACAGGACATACTGGATGGGTGTAATCCCCGCTCGAGCGCCCAAACCCCCGCTCGAGCGGACAAGCCAAAATCTGGGCAACTAGACTTGGTTCCTAAGCTCAACCAACCTGCTCCAAATCTTCCCAACACAACCCAAGACTCAAAATAAGAAAATAATGAATGACAACAACAATTATACAATGACGGAATCTACGGAACCTAAGTCCGGATACAATAATCAAATGGGAAAAGACCGGGGTCGCTATAACCTCCCCCCCTTAAAAGAATTTCGTCCCCGAAATTAAGCATAAGTTTGTAAATAAAAACAAGTTTTTCTCAATTCTCAAAGATATTGTATAACAACAATAAACATCTTGGCCCAATACTGGTCACTTCATCTCTTTATCAAGGGGTATCTCACAATATATATAAAACAACATATATTTCAACCTGTATCATTATTATGGATTATTCCTTTTAATGTTAACAATTCCCATATCATATTCAATCGCATGATATAAACAACACATTCAACGATGTACTCAACAGATGCAATGTTACACTAAACTTCTACAATGAAGCAAGTTTCAAGACACACTCATTTATCAAAACATACTCACGTTTTACAACTTAAGACATATGTAAAGCTCTTAAGTTTAACAATATTACAAAATCTAGATACTAGATTACAAATCGACCAACATGTCCGGGTATTTTTCGCGGACTTCCAACTCACGTTCCCATGTGGCTTCCTCCACCCCGTGATGTTTCCACAAAACTTTCACCAAAGGGATGGTCTTGCCTCGCAAAACTTGATCCCGCCTATCCAATACCCGAACCGGTCTCTCCTTATACGAGACATCCTCATCAACCACTAAATCGGTCCAATCCAACACATGTGATGGATCCGGCTCATACTTCTGAAGCATACTCACTTGAAACACATCATGTACTCCGGACAACTGCGGCGGCAAAGCTAAACGATAAGCAGCCTTGCCAATCCTCTCAAGGATCTCAAACGGACCAATGAACCGAGGGGACAACTTCCCACTCTTCCCAAACCTCTTCAAACCCCGTCTAGGTGATATCTTCAGAAAGACATGATCGCCCACCGCAAACACCAAGGGTCTCCTCCTACGGTCGGCATAAGATTTCTGACGACTCTGGGCTGTAACAAGCCTCTTACGGATAAGCTCAACCTTCTCCGTCGTTTCCCTCACCAACTCCGGACCCAACAGAGGTGCATCACCCACCTCAGCCCAACAAACAGGAGATCTACACGGTCAGCCATACAAGGCCTCAAATGGTGCCATACCGATACTAGACTGGAAACTGTTGTTGTAGGCAAACTCTACCAACGGTAAGTGCCTCTCCCACGACCCACTAAAGTCTAGAACACAACCCCGAAGCATATCCTCAAGTATCTGAATAGTACGCTCGGACTGTCCGTCAGTCTGAGGATGATAAGCCGTGCTAAAGGTCAACTTAGTGCCTAAGGCACTCTGCAAACTCTGCCACAACCTGGCAGTAAAACGAGGATCTCTATCCGAGACAATCGTCACTGGAACCCCGTGTAACCTCACTATGTCCCGAATGTACAAGTCGGCAAGATGATCTACCGAATCTCTCACGCGCATAGGAATGAAGTGCGCCGACTTAGTCAACCGGTCTACAACCACCCAAATAGCATCACTACCCCGCTGAGTCCTCGGAAGACCCACAACGAAGTCCATAGTGACGTGTTCCCACTTCCACTCAGCAATAGGCAAGGGTTGCAACAAACCCGCTGGCCTCTGATGTTCAGCCTTCACTTGCTGACAAGTAAGGCACTTAGATACGAAAGCTGCCACATCTCTCTTCATACCCCGCCACCAGAACTGGCGACCCAAATCCCGATACATCTTAGTGCCCCCCGGATGCACCGCAAGACGTGAATGATGAAACTCTCGGAGTACCTCCTCCCGGCAAGACTCCGGCACAAACAGACGGTCTCGGTATCTCACACTCAGGTCGGAATATACCGTCAAACCCTTCTCAACCTTCCCACCGGAAATCTTCTCACGGAGAGATTCTACCTCAAGGTCGCCCCTCTGAGCCTCTAACACTCGAGTCACAAGTGTAGATTGCGCAACAACAGAAAACAAGGCCGCAGCCTCAATGGATTCGCCCAGAAGCAAATCAAACTCTCCAAGTGCACCTAACATCTCCCACTCTCGGATGGCTATACTAGCTATGTCACCAACAGGTTTCCTGCTAAGGGCGTCGGCCACCACATTGGCCTTTCCCGGATGATAATGCAACTCAAAGTCATAATCCTCTATGAACTCCATCCACCTCCTCTGCCTCAAGTTCAAATCTTTCTGTGTAAACAAATATTTCAGACTCTTATGATCCGAGAATACCTCAAATCTCTCACCATAAAGATAATGCCTCCAAATCTTCAAGGCAAATATCACAGCTGCTAACTCTAAATCATGCGTAGGGTAATTCTTCTCGTGAACTTTTAACTGACGTGAGCGATAGGCAACCACTTTCCTCTCTTGCATCAACACACAACCAAGACCCTCTCGTGAGGCGTCACAATAGACTGCATAACCCAACCCTCTCTCCGGAATAATCAAGACTGGAGTGGTAGTCAGTCTAACTTTCAACTCCTGGAACGACTTTTCACAAGTTTCACTCCATACAAATTTGACTCCCTTCCGAGTCAATCTAGTCAAAGGCGAAGCTAATCTGGAGAAATCTTTCACAAATCGACGATAATACCCAGCTAACCCCAGAAAACTGCGGATCTCAAACACACTCTTAGGCTGTGCCCAATCTTGCACCGCCTCAGTCTTGGATGTATCAACAGACACACCTTCCCCAGAAACTACATGGCCTAAGAACTTGACTTCTTCTAGCCAGAACTCACACTTCCCAAACTTAGCATAAAGCTTATGGGCTCTAAGTAAATCAAGCACCACCCTCAAGTGTTCCTCGTGCTCTTCCTCTGAAGGTGAATAGATAAGGATGTCGTCCACGAAGACGACTACAAAACGATCTAGAAATTCCCGGAATATCCGGTTCATCAAATCCATAAATACTGCCGGTGCATTGGTGAGCCCAAATGGCATCACCAAAAACTCATAGTGGCCATACCGCGTACGGAATGCCGTCTTTGGAATATCCTCCTCCCTGACTCTCAACTGATGATAACCTGATCTCAAGTCTATTTTCGAGAAATAACGGGAACCTTTCAACTGATCGAATAGATCATCTATACGGGGCATAGGGTACTTATTCTTAACCGTAGCCCGATTCAATTTCCGGTAATCTATACACAGTCTCAAAGCACCACCTTTCTTTTTAACAAAGAGGGCTGGTGCTCCCCACGGCGAAACACTAGGACGTATAAAACCCTTGTCTAGCAACTCTTGGAGCTGAATCTTTAACTCAACTAACTCGGCTGGGGCAAAACGATAAGGTGCCATAGAAATCGGCGCCGTGCCGGGCACCAGGTGTAGACACCCCATTTTTGACCGGCCTTAAGACTCAGACGTTACTGTTTGAGCGCTTGGTGATGTTGCATAATGTGCTCGTTCAGAAGTTTCAGAGTCGCGGCTGTAAGCCCTGCCTCCGGACTTCCGAACCCTTTTCTGTGCCTTGTCTCGGTTTGCGAACCAGACTCGGTTTTCTCTGTTTCTTTTCCTGAAGGGAGGGAGAGGTCTCGTAGACCATTTCTCAATGTCCGTAGGCTACATTTGGTGGCCGTAGGCCATTTTGCCCATTTCGGAGTCCGGTTCCCGGTTTTCGGAGCCGTCAGGCCGTGTGCCTCGGTTCGGGACCGCTTAACCATCTCCTATTGCTCTGATTTTTGGCATACATCTTATTTTCTCCCTTTTGAGGGACACTGGGGGCTGAGAAACCCACTTCGAGGTCGAATACCATTTTCGGTGCTTAACAGCCCATTTTCGGGACCCCGAACTGCGTGTTTTGGCCCCGGAACATTCGTTTTGCAACGGTTTTCGTTCATTTTTGGCAGGTACCTCTGTTTTATCCCGAGGAAGGTCACTGAAGGGTGGGAGGCCAACAATTGTTGTAGCAACCAGTTATCTCTCCTCCGGAGCCTCCCGGCGCCCGTTTTTCGCACTTCCGGGCTAATGTTGAATACCTTAGAGCTAGTGTTGCCAACTTTCAATCACATATCTGTGATCTACACATCTGGGAGGCCACTAAAAGTTGGTGGCCGGCCATTAAGGTCACCTGACCCTTTTGACCCCTTTCTTCCGGGCTAATGTTGAACCCCTTGGACCTTTTTTCTTGAACTTTGAACCACATATCTGTGATGTACACACCTGAGAGGCCCCTAAAAGTTCATGTACACACCTGAGAGGCCCCCTCTTTCCGAGCCATTGTTGAACCCCTTGGGCCCACTTTCTTGAAATTTCAATTACATGGTTGTGTTGTACACACATAGGGCTACCTCCCCAATATCTGGCCGGCCAGAAAAGCTTGTTGACCCTTTTGACCCCTAGCCGGCCGGCTAGGGGGTGTGGCCGGCCGACCACCTCCAGCCAAAGTGAGAGGCCGGCCGTGTTCTTCTCACTGTACCCTTTCCAGCTGTGGGGCAATATCCCCCAGATATTTTCTGTATCCGGGGGATATTTTGGGAGAGAGTTATGCTCTCCAATTCACCCCCCTTTTACACCCCTTTCTTGACCTTATAGCCAGCTGAGGGTCTTCTTCTTGAGGGTTAGAAAAATTCCTCTCCAAGCACAAACCCTAAACTCCATTGTCATCCTTCTCAATTCTCCAAAAAACCCTAACTTCTTAACCTTCATTCCTTCTACACCACCAAGCTCTACCACCACCATCTCATTTCCAGCAGCAAGGGAGGATTCTTGAAGGCTAAAGAAGCTGCAAATCAACCCAAGAAGCAACAAAATCTCGAATCTTCAAGGGTAAGTTACACTATTACCCTTTTGACCCTTTATCTTGTTCCATTTCTAAGCCCCTCTTGATTTTTGTTTCAAGCTCTGGCCCTAACTGAAAAGGGCCATATTTTGAGCTCATATTCACTTCTCATTAAGGGCTCAACCCTGTTTGAGCCCTCCATAATACACTTGCTTCATTGACCATCTTGTATGTCATAGATTTGCATGCTATTTTTGACCCATGAGCAATTTATTTTCGAGCATGTTGTAAACTGATATAGGGCTTATTTTGAGCCCCTCTTCAACATTGGAGAAGGGCTCAACATTGTTTGGTGTCTCCATGTATCACTTGTAGTTCAATCCCTTATTTGGCCCCATTTTTGCATAAGTTGATAGCCCTCTTGGCTTCTGTTTTTGGACCTTGGTCCGAACTGAAAGTGGCCTTGTTTTGGCCTATACTTCATGTTTCATTCACATTTTTTTTCTGTTTGGTGATTATTTTATATACTTCATGTTATAGCACCTTTTGGGCCTTGTTTTGCATCCCATTTTTAGCATATTTTTATACTGATTTTGAGGCTGCCATATACTGTAAATGTTCATATTTTTGGTCCATATTCAGTGTTGTAGAAGGAAATGTTTCAGTTTGGGTTTAGCTTATACCACTTGCTTCATTACCCCTATCTTGGCCCCTATTCTTGTATGCTATTTTTGCCATACCTATATTTGCTGTTTGGCCATGTTTATAACTGGAAAAGTGCTTATCTTGGGGCTGTCTAGCTTCTGTATTTGCATTGCATGTCCATGTTGTGCATATTTAGCATGGCTATAGGCCATTTCGGGTGCCTAATGTTGCATTTCGGGACATTTCCTTGCATTTCATATCATTTCGCTTCATTTCGGGACTGTTTTCCCCATATTTTGTTGCTGAAATTCCATTAGCATGCTTGCATATCATTTCTGCCATGTTTCATCGCATTCCATCATCGCCTCAGTTTGCGTGCCCGTGTGCACGCATTTCAAGGCACTCCATTTTTATCCGACGGCATCCGATGTGAGTGTGGCTGAGGCTCACTCATGTTGGTATAAGCCCATTTGTCATTTCCATGTCATTTTAGCATCGCCTCGGTTTGCGTGCCCGTGTGCACGCATTTCGAGGCACTCCATTTTTATCCGACGGCATCCGATGTGAGTGTGGCTGAGGCTCACTCATGTTGGTATAAGCCCATTTGTCATTTCCATGTCATTTTAGCATCATCTCGGTTTGCGTGCCCGTGTGCACGTATTTCGAGGCATCTCATTTTCATTGTATCTGTCATCGCCTCGGTTTGCGTGCCCGTGTGCACGTACTTCGAGGCATCTCATTTTCATTCTGTCATCACCTCGATTTGCGCGCCCGTATGCACGCATTTCAAGGCACGTCATTCCATAGTATTGTGTATGTTAGGATTGTATATTAGTTGCATTTCATGCATGTCATGCATATTGCATCATGTCCGGAATAGGAGTTAACCCGGGCACGGGAAACGAGGTACATTTCGTACTCCGAGTGACGGAATGTGTCTCAATTCCCCAGTCACCGACACTCCGGATTATCCATGATGGAGTTAGGTTTTAGCTGTAGTTTCATGTGCATTCATCCTATATTGAGTGGTGCATTTCGACTCTTCGGCCATCATGCCTCGGTATGCGTGATTGGTGGCACGAGGATCGAGACATGCATATATCTGTGCAAATACATTGCTGTGCCCCTTTCCTGCTCTCTGTTGCAGCAAAATCAGGAATCAGCATTTTTTCGGGATTCGGCACGCATTTCGAGGATAACTGCTAAACAGAGGCTAATTGGGGCATTCCGGTGGATTTCCGCGCAAGACGATCCGGACATGCATCATCCATCAGAAGCAAGACAGTCCCTGGCTTGCACGCCAGTTTTATTTGCTTTCTTAGTCAATTCATTAATTAATTAGAAATCTGTAATATTCTTTTATTCGGGACTGTAATATTTAGACTGTATTATTTATTCGGACCCTCCGAGTGAGGGCACAACTGTAATAAGTGTGGGTGAGTGTGATGTATGTCTTCCAATCCCACGTCTTTCTCCCTTTTATTTACCCGCTTTTGTTGGTTAGATTAGGGCATATTTAAATTAGCATACAGTATGATAGCATGTTTGCATTCATTCATCTGTTTTGCATACATCGGGCTCGGCGCATCATACTAACTGCATTTGTATTTCAATTCCAAGTTGAATACATGATAGTTGTAGCATTTCACATGCCACCTTAGAATAGCCGAGCCTACTATAAATTGCATTTTGCATGTGTCGCATTAGGCATTTCTGTATATTTAAGATCATGCATGATTTCTAACATAATTTCTATGTTGGCTTGGAGTACTCGGTGAGTTTTTATGCTTTAGCATCCTTGCATGCGTGTGAGTGAATGCCATGATAGCATGCTTACCATGAGGCTATTTGCTTATCTGACATAACTACCTGAATGCCTGTGGGTGAAGGTTGAGTTATCTGAATTGGAATGAATCATCAAAATGTTTCAAACCTACCTGCGGTTAGCAAACCATTTTCAAAAACAAACATAAAATGTTTTGTTCCAATTCGGGCGACCCGGTCTATACTTATATGCTGTGAGCATCACATAGTAACCTAGGCTAATAACCGGAATAAGAACTCACAATGTTTTCAAAAAATTGATATCATGGTTAGTAGAGGCCGGTCTATGACCGGGCGAGCGGGGGTGCTCACGAAGTGACCTTCCCCAATCGTACCCAAGTTCCCGAGCCGAGGCAACTTTGGTGATGACGGACACGTGGCCTTTTGGCACCGAGTCAGGGTTTCCTAAATTTCCCAAAATAAAATATTTAGGTGGCGACTCTGTATCTGGCAAAGCAGTCCATGTTTGGCACTACTTTTTTTCAAAAATCAGTTTTCTCAAAACGATTTGCCAGATTTGGACTCTTTGGTTCAGATTAGGAACCGTGACAACTTTGAGAGTCCGAGCTGTAGCGAGGTCCCCCGCGGGCTTGTTACAGTTTCTGGCGACTCTGCTGGGGATTTAGAGAACTTGACTCGAACTCATGATATCTATTTTTGACTACACTTGTGTGTTTCTTTGCATTGCATTTGCATTGGTGCGCCTAGGACACCGTGTTTGCCATCTGCTATTCCTGAACGGTTTGCCAGAGGCTTGTCTTGTCAAGGCATGACCATAAGGCTGACCGGTTGTGGGCTCTGCCAGTATGGGAACACAAACCCCGGTTTTACCGGGGCACCCTTTTTGACCATTCGACCTAGTGCATATTCGGATCCATAGTGACCATTCTAAATTAGGACAGGTTGCTTACCCGTTTATAGGTTGTTTGAAACCGCTGTGTGCATAGTGAAACCCTAGCTCCTGACAAAATAGGACAGGGAAACCCTACCCCAACATAGGGGTGTTTTGGCTCTCACTTATCTGTTATGTGCTTTAGAGTGCGTCTCTACAGGAATGCATGTATCAGCATATGAGTTTGAGTATCAAGCCTGCGGGCATCAGTTCAGTATTGACAGTATCAGGCCTGCGGGCATCAGATCAGTATACAAGTTTGAGTATCAAGCCTGCGGGCATCAGTTCAGTATTGACAGTATCAGGCCTGCGGGCATCAGATCAGTATACAAGTTTGAGTATCAAGCCTGCGGGCATCAGTTCAGTATTGACGGTACTAGGCCTGCGGGCATCAGCCAGTATTTGAGGATTAGTTATCTGCGGATATCAGATTCTGTGTTAGGGGACAGTGATACAGGGATAATAATCAGTGTTTGAGGGCAGTGTGTATTTCAGCTTATTGATTGTGTGTTGATTATGCCCGACTGTGTGTCTTGCATTTTATTTTAAGCTGTTGTGCCGTCCGTTTATCTGTTTATTTATTTCCTTTTCGCTTTATTTATCTTTTGCTAGGTCAGTTTTAGCACGATTGCTTCCGACCCAACAGGCATTCCCCAAGCACCTTGGACACGAGGTCGTCGACTCCATCGATCTGAGGATCTAATCGACGGACAGCCAGTGTTCCATTCTCTACCCCCTGTTACAAGAAGGAAGCAAAGGAAGCGCAGTACATCTGAATTGAGAGCACCAGAACAGTGGTATCCCCCACCAGTGGACAGTTGGACTGAGATCCCCATTGAGACAAATCTGCCAGTAGTTCAGACAAATCGAAGCAGTATGACAACACCGACAGGAGTTGAGGAAATGATGCGCCAAATGCAGGAAACTATGCGGGCCATGCAGCAAGATGCTGTCCGCCGGGATGAGCTTGCTAAGCAACAAGCCGAGATTATGACCCAACAAGCTGAGCTTATCACCCGACTGCAACAACAGAGTACGGCATCTGCTTCACACCCAATTCCTCCCCCGGCCGGAGCCCCATTACCTGAGAAGGCTCCTACTATTCAGGACGTTCCTCCAAACACCCAGAATACTGTACCGACTATCCAAAATCTGCAAGAGGACACAAGTCTTCCAACGGGGCCAGCTCCGCCCCCGATTCCACCACAACTGTCCAAAGTCCATACACCCAATCACCCGGACTCTCCATCCGAGATTGAGGTTGATCAAACAGCTCTAAAATTGAGCAAACTGGAGAAGCTCTTCAAGAAATCCCAAGGGGCCAAGGCTATGCCGGATATCGGAGATGGATATACCGAGGAGGCCGTGACACTCCCCGATAGATTCAAAATGCCACAAATAGACCGTTTTGACGGGACTGGTGACCCCATGGTCCATATTCGACTGTTTGCGGATGTCTTGCGGCCAATGGGCCTAACACGACAACAGAAGCTCTCACTATTCGGCCGAACCCTGTCGGGTGTGGCCTCCCATTGGTACGCAAGATTATCGGATGAGGTGAAGAAGAATTGGGACGAGATGGCTGAGGCCTTTGTCACACAATATTCGTATAACACTCAGATCGAGATCACAACCCGTGATCTTGAAACAACAAGGCAAGAGCCTAAGGAATCTTTCTCGGACTTTGTGATCCGATGGAGGGCAAAGGTGTCGACGATGACTTTAAGGCCCACTGACAGAGATCAAATCCGGATGATTGTGCGCAATCTCCACCCCAAGTTAATGCAAAGAATGATTGTGGTCCCCTTCCCTACTTTCGCAGATTTACATGATATGGGGGTGCAAATAGAAGATGCTATGAGGCAAGGCCTGTTTGACCAGGACAGAGAACAACCGAGGAGGACCTTTAACCGTAACAACAATGCAGGCCCGAGCGGCGCTGCTAATACAAGAGCCTCGGAAGTTGGCATGGTCACCACCACTCCCCCTCCCCCTCCAAGGCCCATGACTGCCACACCATTCTCCGGCGCATCCGGAAGCAACTCACAAAACAACCGATTCCAACCTCGGGGCCAAAGAACCTTCACCCAACTATACATGCCCCTGTCCAAGGTTCTGGGAATATTGATCAGGAAAAATCATTTGAAACCCCTGGAACCAAAGCCATTACCAAATCCACTCCCCCCCTCTTATGACCCGTCAAAGTACTGCGCATACCACCAACAACACGGTCATGATACCGACCGTTGTTACAGATTACGTCATGAGGTCCAAGATCTTATTGACAAACAGGTAATTGCGCCTCCTGATAAACCTAATGTCACAACTAACCCTCTTCCACCACATAACCAACCTTCCCCTCCCAACAGAATTAATTTCATCCTGACTGGGGTCGTGTCTTACGATCCTAGCATCTATATTACGCCCACCCACCTACCCAAGCCGGAGGTGCTCCTCCCCGCTTGCGCTGACCTTTTGTGCATGGTGGACGTCTCCAAAACCCAACCGGAGCCGGTGGTGGTGACCGTCGAAGACAAGGCAGGGCAGATTTTAGGAGAGAATGAGTCTGTTAAATCTGGGACTGGGCAGAATTTTGCTGAGGGAGCTTATGATCCGAGCAGGTACATTCTATCAACGAGCCGAAATGGGCTAAGTGTAGAATTTCCCGAGACAGGAGAACTGTGCATGATCCGAGGGGATGGATCTGGGTTATGGGCAGATGAGCCGACAACCGTAGAAGAGGACTTTGCTAACTTGCAATTTCTCGATGATCAGGAGCTGGAGGATGCATCCATTAACTGGAATGATTATGAGGGATCAGAGGAGGCCACTCGATGGCTTGAAGATCAACCGGATGCAGTGGGGGAAGCCCAACCAGAACAGAGCCCGGCAGGGGCAGAAACATCACTTGTGGCCGGAACGGCCGAAAATCAAGTTGTATCGCCGGAGAGCGCCGGTGTTAAGAATTCCGCTCAGGACATGGGCATTACGGATGTGGGAACTATTGAACAAACAACTGTACTGACGCAGTTGGAACAAGGAAAGTTTGAGGAAGCTGAGAGAGCCAGAAAGGCGAAGGGCCCTGAGGGGACCGAAAGTGCTGTGTGCACAAAGACAGACAATGCTGCGAGCATTTGGACAGAGAGCACTGAGAGTGCGAGTAGACTGGAGCCGGACAGATGTCTGTTGGCTGCCAGCGGAATGTGGTGGGAAGATGACGATTTGTGTCTTGCCCACACCGATGAAGACTGGGGAAATGGCCAGCCAGATGATACTTGGTATCTTGATGAAGTGGACCACATGACAAGAAGTGGGCGGTACTTCAAGCCCCCACACCTAGACCAACCCGAAGCATCCGGGAAAGACAGAGAAGCGGAGAGACAGAAGGAGAAGCAGATTGAGGATGAAGCTGTGCTGAAACAGTTAAAGAAAATACAAGCAGACATCTCCATCTGGGGACTGCTAATGGCATCACGAGTGCACAGAGAAGCTGTCCTATCTGCCATGGACAAGTCGAAACTTTCCATAGACACCACGCCTGAACAGCTGGTTGGGCTGGTTTTTCCGGGAGGAGGTTCCCCGGCATTAACTTTTTCGGACAAGGAGCTACCGCCTGAAGGCACAAATCATAACAAGCCTCTCTACATCTCTGTGGAATGTAGAGATAAGTGGATACCGGTGGTACTTATTGATACCGGGTCTGCGATTAATGTCTGCCCAACCAGAACGGCATATGCAATCGGGTTAAAACCCGCGGACTTCATCCCAACCACCCAAGTGATCAGGGCATATGACAATACCAGCAGAGAAGTGATGGGGACTGTTAAAATTCAAACTAAGGTTGGTCCAGGACAACACAGCATCGAATTTCATATCCTGGACGTTCCCGCAACCTTTAACTTACTATTGGGGCGACCGTGGTTGCACCAGGTCAAAGCAGTCTCTTCCACCCTACATCAAATGCTGAAATACCCTCACGGGAAAGGGGTAGCGATCGTTTTTGGGAATTCATCAATCCATCCGCCGCCGGAAGTGTCTACACCTGTCTTAGAGATCGAGCACGGCACGGAGGATGTATTTTTGTCGGGGTTCACTTTGGCCGAGGCTCAAGTGGTGCAGAATGTCATGGCTGTGAATGAGGGCATGTATGTCAGTGCACAATCCATATACCTCATGAACAAGCTAAAACATACCCCTGGGATGGGATTAGGGAGAAGTGGCCGGAAGGGCGTCTCAGTATTGGCCGAAGTGCCACACAACCCCCACACCTTTGGCCTGGGTTATCTGCCCACCAAAGAGGACTGGTTGAGGAAAGGAAAAGAAATGGCCGGAAGAGCCAAGGCAAAGAGGGCTGGGAAGCCATTTGACTTAATACACAGGCCCATCTGGGGTACCCTAAACGGACGTTTCGTCCGGGAGGGGGAAGATTTTCCATTCTGCGGCTTCCCGGAGCCATGGCAAAACGCGGAGGGGAAGCGCGTACCTGGTTTTGAAATCTTCTTCGACATACAATTATCTGGGGATGACGTTGCCGAAGCGCAGACAGACCCACCAACTGAGGTTGAGCAATGTGAAACAGTGGATCCTGAGAGTACAGAGCTGGAAATGGGGGTAGCACTGGTGAGTCTACTATCAGATCCTCCGATCGGCCAAGAGTGCTTGGGGGATAACTCTTCGGTTTCTGTGATTGGAGATGAAATAGCTGCGGGCTTTCCAGCGCCGATCTTGGATGCATCTATCGCACCTTCTCTCATCTGGCAGTATGAAGAAGGCTTTTTATCTAGCAGTTCCGGGTCAGGTAGTGAGCCGGAATCTGATTCTACCGAATCTTCTGCGTCGGAATCAGATTCCAGCTCGACTGAGTCTGAGTCCGGTATTCATGGGGGTGATAACCCAGATACCACAGTCCTGTCTAGGTCGTCTTTTTCATTTTCTTTTGAGTCTGTTGTAACAGAGGAATCTGACGGCTTGGAAGTATTTAATGAGAATGATACGGATGTGTTTTCTGAGTATTTTTCTGTGCCTTTGATTTATTGCTTAAATCAGGATTTTCAAAATTTTGATGAAAACAGCGAGGAAGAAATTCCCCCGGTTTTGCAACGATTAATTAATCAAGAGCAGGAAAGATTTGTTAAACCTTTAATGGATGAAATCACTACTGTGAATGTTGGTACTGAGAAGGACCCGCGGCTGGTCCAGATCGGGTCCACGTTGTCTTCAGAGGAGCGCGAGCGTTTAGTCGCTTTATTAAAAGATTTCAAAGAGGTTTTCGCGTGGTCCTACGAAGACATGCCTGGAATCGATCCTGAGATTGTACAGCACCGGATCCCTCTTGATCCAGAGACCCGCCCTGTCAAACAGAAACTCAGAAGGATTCGCCCGGACTGGGCCCTCAAGATTAAGGAAGAGGTCACCAAGCAAATTGACGCAGGATTCCTGCTAGTATCTGAATATCCAACTTGGTTGGCCAACATAGTTCCGGTGCCAAAGAAGGACGGCAGGATTCGGGTATGTGTAGACTTCAGAGATTTGAACAAAGCCAGTCCGAAGGACGACTTCCCCTTGCCACACATCGATGAATTGGTGGATTTCACGGCAGGACACGCCTTACTTTCGTTTATGGATGGTTTCTCAGGCTATAATCAGATAGTGATGGCACCCGAAGATCGGGAGAAGACTGCGTTCACTACCCCGTGGGGTACATATTATTACAGAGTAATGCCATTCGGGCTGAAGAATGCTGGAGCTACGTATCAACGGGCAGCAACTACAATATTGCATGATATGATCCATAAGGAGGTCGAGGTGTATGTGGACGACATGATTGTCAAGTCCAAAGATAGAGAGGGCCACTACACCGCCTTACAAAAATTCTTTCAAAGGATCAAAGAGTTTCGGCTGCGACTGAATCCCCAGAAATGCACGTTTGGTGTTACAGCAGGGAAGATGTTAGGGTTTCTGATCACACAAAGGGGCATCGAGGTCGACCCTTCCAAAATCAAGGCCATCTTAGAAATGCCACCACCAAGGACTGAAAAGGAGGTGCGAGGCTTTCTGGGTAAAGTGCAATTCATAAGACGGTTTATTTCTAAATTAACCTTGACTTGTGAACCACTTTTTGGTCTCCTGAAGAAAGGAAAGAAATTCCAATGGGATGGCCGATGTCAAGCAGCTTTTGAGCAGATCAAAGAATATCTACAGAACCCACCTGTGTTGTCACCGCCAGAACCAGGGAGACCGTTGATACTGTACCTTTCGGTAACTGAGACTACCATGGGCTGCATGCTCGCGCAGGAGTCAGAAGACAAAGTGGAAAGGGCCATATACTATCTGAGCAAAAAGATGTTGGATTACGAGACCCGCTATACACCGCTGGAGAAGGCCTGTTTGGCCTTGGTATGGGCAACCAGGAAGCTGCGGCACTACCTGTTAGCCCACTCTGTAATGTTGGTTTCGCGTTTGGATCCCATCAAATATCTCTTCGAGAAACCAGCACTTACGGGTAGGCTAGCTCGTTGGTTGCTGTTGCTCTCCGAATTTGATTTGAAGTATGTAACGCGCAAGTCAGTAAAAGGCAGAGCGGTAGCGGAGTTCCTTGCCGACCACCCGGTTGAGGGGGATGAAGCGGTTGAGTATCTATTCCCAGATGAAGCCATTCTGCACGTCGAAAATGAAACTTGGACAATGTATTTTGACGGAGCGTCAAACCAGTATGGGTATGGGATAGGGGTGTTGCTGATAGCGCCTGATGATTCCCGTATCCCTTTAGCATTCAAGCTCCGGTTCAAGGTTTCCAACAATGAAGCAGAGTATGAGGCATGTATTGCTGGCCTGGAAGCAGCCCTGGAACTAGGGGCAAAACGGTTGGACGTCATTGGAGACTCGAACCTTGTTGTGTCTCAAGCAAAAGGAGATTGGAAGGTCAAAGAGGAAAGGATGATAATCTACCACCAAGCCTTGGATCAGCTAATTCCTCGGTTTGAGAAGCTAAATTTCACCCACCTCGTAAGAGAGAACAACAGGTTTGCAGATTCATTAGCGACTCTATCTTCTATGATAGACATCCCGTCCGGAGTCCGGATGCGTCCAGTCATTATTGATCAAAGGTTTACACCAGCATACGAGTCGATTTCCGCCATAGATGAGGTCCAAGATGGCAACCCCTGGTATTACGTCATCTGGAACTTCTTGGAAAAGGAGACATATCCACTAGGGGCAAATGCCAAAGATAAGAGGGCTGTCAGAAGAATGGCTGCTCAGTTCAATATCTGCGGAGGAAAACTGTACAAAAGGGGTCATCTGGGAATGCATAAGCTCTGTGTAGAAGCTGAAGAGTCAAAACGCCTGATGGAAGCCATCCACGGGGGAGAGTGTGGTGCACACATGAATGGAGTAATGCTGGCCAGAAAGATTCTCAGACAAGGTTACTACTGGTCAACCATGGAGGAGGATTGTATTAGCTTTGTTCGGCGATGCCACAAGTGTCAAATTCATGCAAATCGCATGAACATCCCGCCGTCAAAACTGTACAACATGACTTCCCCATGGCCTTTTTCAGTCTGGGGAATTGATGTAATCGGAGCTGTTACCCCGAAGGGGTCAAACGGGCATGAGTTTATCCTAGTAGCGATAGATTATTTCACAAAGTGGGTCGAGGCCCAATCGTACGCGGTGTTGAAGGCGTCGCATGTTGCAAAGTTCATCAGGAACAACATCATCTGTCGCTACGGGGTGCCAAACGAAATAATTTCAGATAATGGTTCCCATTTCAAGAAAGAAGTGATAGATTTGTTGGAAAAATACAATGTGGCTTTTCATAAGTCATCTACATACAGGCCGCAGACCAACGGAGCGGTTGAGGCCGCCAACAAGAATGTCAAGCATATACTACAGAAGATGGTGGAAACCTATCGAGATTGGCCAGACAAGCTGCCATTTGCTCTGTGGGGCTACAGGACTTCAATCAGAACTTCTACTGGAGCAACTCCATATTCATTGGTCTATGGAATGGAGGCTGTTCTACCCATTGAGATTGAGGTTCCATTGTTACGAGTATTGGCTGAATGCCAGATAGCCGAAGCAGATTGGCGGCAAAGCAGATTCGAAGAACTCATGCTCTTTGATGAAAGAAGACTGAAAGCACTGTACCACATCCAAGGCTATCAACGCAGAATTGCCCGAGCTTTCAACAAGAAGGTTAAGTCCAGGAATCTGAAAGAGGGAGATTTGGTGCTCAAAGACAACCGAGCTCCCATCCACGACCCAAGGGGCAAGTTCAGACCCAATTGGACTGGTCCTTACATCATCAAAGCTATCTGGTCAGGTGAAGCTGTGGTTCTGATGGATCTAGATGGCTTGGAGTTCTCACAACCGATCAATATGGACAAGTTGAAGAAATACTATCCTTGAGAGGCTCGCTAGGCCGAAAACCCGAAAGGGCGACCTAGGCAGAATTCAGAGCACAAAAAATTAGAAAATATAAAAACTGAGCTCGCAAGGTTGAAAACCCGCAAAGGGCGGCCTTGGCAAAAGTTAGAGCGCAAAAGGAGAGTGAAAATACTAGAGTGAACCTTAGCCTGAACTACGTAAGGCTTGATTCCCATCTTTGGGATACGTAGGCAACTTCGCCTCGAAGTTCAGCCATAAACTTTTCCCCGATCAACTCTGTCCATATTAATCATCTCAGTCATCTTTATCCATCAGCATTTATCACGATCTCCGATACAGTGCTGTTCAAACTAGGGGCAACTTTCCGTTGCCGTGACGGTGCAAAGTTACTCAGACAAGGGGCAACTTTCCGTTGCTTTGAAGTGCCGCTTTGTTCTTCAGACTAGGGGCAACTTTCCAGTTGCGGGGATCTGGGGTTGTGCATCTCAGTGACAGATTTTCGGCGTGTCCAATTCTGATCCACATTGAAAATAGTTTTGAAAAGTTTTAATAAAAGTTGACTTTGTTTCAAATTAATCTTTTTACGACTTAGACCATTTTGGACCAAAAGTGGAAAATTTTCAGTACCACAACTTTCAATTTCATTGATTTCAAAATAGAGTTCTCTTGCTCTTGCATTACAATCGAGGTTGCTTATTTTAGTACATCCATAAAGAAAACTTGAAAATGCTAAATAAGCAATAAATTTGGGGCATAGTTGAATCAAGTATCTCCGCGTCCCCTCCCGGAGCTGGACGGAGCATCTGTTGCCAAGCTAGGCCCAACCTGTGCCTCTTCATTGAGCCAATCCAAGCACTCATCGGACAAAGTGCAACTGAAAGTGGAAGCAGGGGCCAGAAGCTCTCTAGTCCTCCATGCCGTGGCATATCGGGCAAGCTGTGCACCCCGGACCAGGAAAGCAGCTGGGTACTCAATCCCCTCCGGTGGACAGGTCTGATCATGGCCAAACTGACGCAGGAACCGGAACGGAAAATATAATACGCAGTGGGTTAGACCAATCAGTTGGATCCCAATCTGCCGAGACATACTATAGCTCATTGCCGGGAGGTTGAGCCAAGGACAACGCCAAGCAATGCCGTCTGCGGACAAATTGCACATCCAATCGAACCACCACCTTTCGTCAAGAGCATTGACAAGGCTCTGCCGAAAGAAGTAGCCTCGAGCTGAATAAGCCGGGCAAGAGTCCACAACCTGCAACTTATCCATTAACCATACCTAGGGGAGGGATGGAAAATGAGAGATTAAAGAATAGAGAAATGTACGATGAGAGAAAAGTAAGACAAGGGTTTTGTGAGAAAAACCGAGCCTGAGAGCCGAGTGACGTGAGCAAATATATATGTAAGGTTGGGTGGGAAACATTACCTGCAGTAATAGTGGACTCCCCGCAAATCTGGTTGTTTCCCGGCGATGGAAAGCATCTAAACCCATCAATGTCTCGGCCAAGGTCATGGCAATACAGCTCTTTCCTTCTCTCAAACCTTGGGCGACTTCAATCAGGCGAATGCTAGCCCCGCCGAAGCCTGAGGAAAGCAGAAAGTGAGACAACAGGCATAAGCAGAGGGCGTGTTGCCGGAAACCCTGCCAATAATGGTTGCTGCGGTCACCAGCGTCGGAAAAACGGTGGATCAAGCCGAGGATGTCCAGTTCCCCACTGCAAATCAGAGATCGAGCGTCGCGCGCTGTAAGCCCACACATCCGCCCTAAAGCCTGGGCGTGACCAAAGCGGAGCTGAGGCAAGATCACTTCAGAGCACTCGGACTCCATTAAAACCTGAAAATCTTCGAAAGTGGGACACATCTCTTGACCGCCAAAGCTAAAAACATGCGTCACTGGATTCCAGAACCTTGCCGCGGCATGGAGAAAAGGAAGTTGTAGCGGAGTACGGCTCAACGTGAATAGTGCATTTAAGCCGAAACCCCGGAAATTTAGCTTTTCCGAGCCATCTAAAGAAGAAATCCAAGATGTGACATTTTCTGCGAGAAACGCCTCCATCTTTGGCTAAAACTAAGATGAAATGAATGTTCCCGAAGTTGAGGCTTTTATAGAAGGAAAAACACTATTCACGGGAACACGTGTCAAAAGCCTGGTGGCTGCAGGACTGAATGGCCGGCCAGCTACTTTTTTCTGGCTGGCCAGCTATTTACTTTCTGCAGAAATGGCTGGCCAGCCATTCACTTTTTGCAAAAATGGCCGGCCAGCTCCCAGGGATGGCTGGCAATGCTGCAGTGTGTCTCCTCGGCCCTGTTTTACTCTTCGAAGGAGAACTCCAAGCATTTCCATGCAACGGGAGAGTCGAAGGCCTTCATTTCAGACGCGTTCCGATGCCCAGATCGTCAAAAATACACTTTGTTGTTGTTGAGTCTTGTTTATCGAGTTGTTGTTTTTGCTTATCGAGTTGTTTGTCGAGCGGACGTGTTTCGTGTTTTTGAGTCATTGCTCTCTGTTTAAGCAATCTTTGTTACAGTCTTGTTTTATTTACAGTGTTGCATTTTGCTTATCGAGTTGTAAAACTTTCTAAGGCCCTGTTATATCTTAGTAAGTTGAGTTTGTTTAGTTTGTTGCGTCGGTTCACTACCTGACTTGGTGATTACACAATGCGCATTACTATTCAATTTCATTCTCCTGCGAAATAAATTGATGTGATATTATGCTAGAAGTTTAAAATACAAATACCTTTTCAAAAGCTATTTCATTTCATCACGCTTTACAATAAACAAAGGTACAAGTTTTACAAGAAATGAAACTGCCTAACAATGTGCAAAGTGCTACAAACTACTAGTAAAAGAAAAATAAAGCAGGAAATAGCAACATCAAAATCCTCGGGAACGGGAACGAGAAGCACGCCTGGTCCTCTTTTGCGGAACAACCTCCACACCATCATCAGAGTCGGAGCTGTCATCCTCAGGATCCTCCTCAGCCTCGCCTCTGTTCCCCGAGCCAAAACCGGAGCCTCCCTCCTCAACAGATGTCTCGAACTGACGGTCGGTAGCCTCCCCCTCCTCCTCCTCCTCCTCATCAGGCTCCACCTCCACAACATGAGCCCTGCGTCTGCGGACAGGCCCTCCTCGAGCTCCTCGATAAGGCCTAGATGGCCCGGCTCCTCGGGAAGGCCGAGATGACCCCTCCCCCTGATAAGGCCCGGATGGCCCAGCTCCCTGATAAGGCCCAGATGGCCCAGCTCCCCAATGAGGCCCAGGTGGCCTAGTCTGTGGCTGACCAGACCATGAAGGCATCTGAAAACAAAGAGTTCAATTCAAATACATCAGTCCAAATATGTACATCAGATGCAGATACAAGCAAAAGCTACATAAAGTGGGTGCATGTAAATACAGTGTACAAGTGGGGTGTGTGTCAGATGTGCTCTACACAAGCAGTCTATCGATGCAGTAGAAATCAGCATGTCATCAGAAGTATGATAAATGCCAGAAAACTGAAGGGTACCTGAATGCCCGCGACAGACAACTGTGCCTCCCTGCGCAAGACCATGCCCTCGAGTGTGGCTACCAGCCCAACCACCTCCTCTATGTACCCTCGCGATGGCTGCAAAAATGAGTTCGTAATCATCAGTGAACAAATGAGTGTCTAAACATCTGAAATGATGAATGACAAAAGTGGAGCATACCGGCGGTGAGTCCGGATCAATGGCGTATCGATCGCTGGGCATCGGAGGCTCTAATGGAATCGGAATCGGAGAGCTAGTCCCATACTGCCACGCCATCAACTCAGTAGGCATATCTGGCCATCCCAGATGAGGATGAATCGACGGGGTCGGAGGAAACGGTCTACTCCCACCTCTAGATGTGCCAGCCCTGCTAGAAGAAGGGATGTCTGTAGCTCGAGCCGGAGCCTGGTCCGAGGATGACATACCGGCAGGTCTCATCATCGGAATACGAGCTTCTGTCAATGGAGGCATCAAATATATGTGACGATAGGTGGCGTAGTCCCCCTCCGCAACATATAGCAAAGCATCGCTGCCCAGCATGGCGCCGACTACCTCTGAGTAAGAGAGCTTGTCAGCAGTCCGCATACTAGCTGGAGGTACCGCGGGAACATCCTGAGAAAGATACCCCCGTACCTGGCGCAGAAAGCGCTCCCCCAGGAACCAGACTCTGCCAACTGGCCCTTCGAGCAGGACCCTATACCGGGAGATGCCTGACGCTCCGGTATACTGAAGTAGGAGATCATCACCCAAGGGTGCCCAAGGCTGCCAAGTAATCTGCGGATGATAAATGCATAAACAAATCAGAAATCAAGAATGTACAGAGCAAGTCAAAGATGAAAATGAAAAGAACTGAAAGTTCTGAAGTACCTCTGAATGTCGCACGGTGTCGAAGTACTGCCGCAGGCGAACCAGGGTCTCTCGAGGCCTCGCCCGGTGCGGGCCCTCAAATATCAATGAATATGGGGTCACGGGAATCCCCACCACCTCCAGCTCTGGGGCTAACGATGGGAAGTATACATAAGCCCATAGCTGAGAAAAGCAGTGCAGAATGTAAGTACGAAATGCTGAGAGCAAAATGCAGAATGTAAAAGTGCACTGTGTGTGCAATGTACAAGTATTGAAGAGCAGAAATGTAAATCAAAGGGGACAGAAAGTACCTCCCAGGCTCTCCAATAGCCTCCAAGTAAGTCGCCCCGCCCGCGGGAGGTCGCGCTCATATAAAAATAAAGGGTAGCCAGGCCAGCGCCACCCCAATCGTATCTCTGGACCTGTGATAGGTCGACTAGAGCGCTCAGCAGGTATAGCCCAATGGTGTTCCCTCTGTCGGCGAACAGGGTAGTCCCGAAGAGGAACATAAGGAAACCACGGGCGTACTGCTCCGTCTCCTCGGGAGTCTCGGGCACCATCTCAGCCCGCCGGAAATGGGAGGAGAACCAAGTATATCGGACTCTCCCAGAGACCCTGTCAACAGGTGGGCGAGCCCCCAGTAGATACATCCAGGCAGCCTCCCACTCGCCCATATCCTCATCATAGGGGATGGGCCAACCTCCGACATCAAGGCCGGTCAATACAGCAAAGTCAAAAGGGGTCATGGTCATGTCCCCGGTAGCAGAGAAATGAAAGGAATTGGTGGTGTCCCACCATCTCTCTACCAAAGCTGCCATCAATGTCCTCCTGGCAGGACAGCGTGACAACCCGACGCAAAAGGGCCCGAACCCTGCCGCATCTATCAAATCCCGGACGCCCTCCGGCAGCTCAGCATACCAATCCCGTGCCATGGTGGAGCCATACCCTCGCACACTGCGGGAACCACCCTGCATTCAGAATGAATACATGTGTCAATAATGAGATGAAATGGGCTGTGTGCCAATGAAATGAATGGGCTGTGTGCCAATGAAATGAATGGGCTATGTGCCAATGAAATGAATTGGCTGTGTGCCAAAGAGATGAAATGGGCTGTGTACCGATGAAGTGAAATAAGCTACATGCGAAATCTACCTGGGCTGCGTGTTCAGAGAATTTGAATTTTGGGCTGCGTGTTCAACTTTCAGTCTAATGTGGGCTGCGTGTTCACTATCTATCTGGGCTGCGTGTTCAACTTTCAGTTTAATTGTGGGCTGCGTGTTCACTATCTATCTGGGCTGCGTGTTCAGAGAATTTGAATTTTGGGCTGCGTGTTCAACTTTCAGTTTAATTGTGGGCTGCGTGTTCACTATTTACCTGGGCTGCGTGTTCAGAGAATTTGAATTTTGGGCTGCGTGTTCAACTTTCAGTTTAATTGTGGGCTGCGTGTTCACTATCTATCTGGGCTGCGTGTTCAGAGAATTTGAATTTTGGGCTGCGTGTTCAACTTTCAGTTTAATTGTGGGCTGCGTGTTCACTATCTACCTGGGCTGCGTGTTCAGAGAATTTGAATTTTGGGCTGCGTGTTCAACTTTCAGTTTAATTGTGGGCTGCGTGTTCAGAGAATTTGAATTTTGGGCTGCGTGTTCAACTTTCAGTCTAATGTGGGCTGCGTGTTCACTATCTATCTGGGCTGCGTGTTCAGAGAATTTGAATTTTGGGCTGCGTGTTCAACTTTCAGTTTAATTGTGGGCTGCGTGTTCACTATCTATCTGGGCTGCGTGTTCAGAGAATTTGAATTTTGGGCTGCATGTTCAACTTTCAGTTTAATTGTGGGCTGCGTGTTCACTATCTATCTGGGCTGCGTGTTCAGAGAATTTGAATTTTGGGCTGCGTGTTCAACTTTCAGTTTAATTGTGGGCTGCGTGTTCACTATCTACCTGGGCTGCGTGTTCAGAGAATTTGAATTTTGGGCTGCGTGTTCAACTTTCAGTTTAATTGTGGGCTGCGTGTTCACTATCTACCTGGGCTGCGTGTTCAGAGAATTTAAAATTTGGGCTGCATGTTCAAATTTCAACTATTGTGGGCTGCGTGTTCACTATCTATCTGGGCTGCGTGTTCAGAAAATTTAAAGTGTGGGCTGTGTGTTCACTTTCGAATTCGGGCTATGTGTTCAACAAATCAGTGTTTGAGCTATGCGTGCTAATGTGGGCTGTGTATTCGCAATTAGTCAATGAGCCGAGTGTTCAGAAATTCAAGTGTGGGAACTACATGTTCAAGACGTAAGCAAAGTACTATGTCACAAGCTAAATGTTTAAGCATGGCAAGGATGCGAAATGTAAAATACAAAAGATGAGGTAAATACCTCTCGGGGCTCGTGAGAGAGATGCTGCTCCGGCTCTCTCAGAAGCAGATCCCCAGGTGCTTGCTCATCAAAGCTGGTGAAGTGGCGAAAGACAGCACGTGGAAGAACGTGTACTGGTGGACGATACCTCCCGGGAATGAAAGGTCGAGTCCTCGGGGGTAAGGTCATGGGATCGAAGTCATCACCGGCACCTGGAAAGCCTCCACCGTGGGAAGAATTACCCGCCATGTTCAAGAATCTGCAAAAGGGGAGCAAAAATGAGCAAAATGATGCAAAATTGGAAAAAGTCAACAAAAGTCAACTCTCGGGAAATAAAAAAGTTAACAAAAGTCAACTCCCGAGAAAATATTCTAAATATTAAGATGAACTTACCTCAAGTGGTGAAAATGCAAAGAGAAGCTCCGAAGCCGGAATTTAATCGCTCCAAAGTGTTTAAAACTAAGTGTTTTTACGAAAACAATTTGCGCGAGGCGTTGGAAAACGCGCGTAAAACTCAAAACTGGAGAGAAAAGTGTTGAAAGAGGCAAGAAATGAAGTGAGGTTCGGCTGCCATTTATAGGCCTCAAGCCTTGGTTTGAAAGAGCATCAAAAAGGAGGCAAAAAGACCAAAATGCCCCCGGGAAAAGGGCATGGCCGGCCGGCCCCTATTTCTAGCTGGCCAACCATCTGCTTTTTGCAGAAATGGCCGGCCAGCCATTAGCTTTTGTGGAAACCGGTTGGACACCCCCCCTTGGGAAGATAAGTGGCCGGCCATGCTCTCCACATGCTCACCTAGCTCTCTGCAAATTTTGAGGAAGATCGGAGTTCCCGGGACCTGAAAAAGTTCAAGAAAAGTACACTTCCGGTCGCGAAATTGCTCCGTCGAGACTTCGGTTTCAAGTTCTGACATGTGTCTCATCATCATTCATTGAAATCAAAGTGTATCCTTTTTGAATGAGTTGTAACCTTTCAAAGAAGCGGATCGGAGGCCGCGATCGAGTTACCTTCGCCGAAACACGCACTTCCATACTCGTTGTTTCACGACGAATGAACACCCTGATTCATGCTCGTTTTGTACTTTCATGCACATATCTCACATTCTCATGGGCATACTCACATTGTCATGTGCATTTCTTGATATTTGTGTACCTCTGTGTTTGGGCATACGTTGTCACACACGTTCCATTCTTGCATTGCGATGCATACACTTACCGGCACCGCGTGTGCCGAAACTTTCGGAATCGCGTTAAATATTTGTTGTTAGCATATTGTACTTGTTGCAATTTCTCTCTTTTGCAGGCACGATATTGTATGTACGGTTCAATTGAGGCTGGTGCGACCAGACGAATCGCGCAGGTATCGTATCTTCTCCGTGTGAGACATGGCGAGGATTGAATAATCCTCCACATACTTAACTGCATGGAATGTAGTTGTTGCTTTGCATTCTTGCTTAAAACTGTTGCATCTATTTGCGAATATTTGCTTCATTACAGCTTGCTGCATTTGCATAATCATTGGGTTACCTTCGGCTTCTTGCATATCATTTGCATTTTGCCCCCTGCCTGCGGGCATGCCTGCGGGCACACCTCTGTCTATCTTGTATGTTTGTCTGAGTCTTTGGCCTTGTCAAAAATAGGTCGTCTCTGGGCTTTGACATTCACTCCCGTCACTTGTGACTTCCGAGTTCTGTCAAAGAGGGGCAACTGTAGACACCCCATTTTTGACCGGCCTTAAGACTCAGACGTTACTGTTTGAGCGCTTGGTGATGTTGCATAATGTGCTCGTTCAGAAGTTTCAGAGTCGCGGCCGTAAGCCCTGCCTCCGGACTTCCGAACCCTTTTCTGTGCCTTGTCTCGGTTTGCGAACCAGACTCGGTTTTCTCTGTTTCTTTTCCTGAAGGGAGGGAGAGGTCTCGTAGACCATTTCTCAATGTCCGTAGGCTACATTTGGTGGCCGTAGGCCATTTTGCCCATTTCGGAGTCCGGTTCCCGGTTTTCGGAGCCGTCAGGCCGTGTACCTCGGTTCGGGACCGCTTAACCATCTCCTATTGCTCTGATTTTTGGCATACATCTTATTTTCTCCCTTTTGAGGGACACTGGGGGCTGAGAAACCCACTTCGAGGTCGAATACCATTTTCGGTGCTTAACAGCCCATTTTCGGGACCCCGAACTTCGTGTTTTGGCCCCGGAACATTCGTTTTGCAACGGTTTTCGTTCATTTTTGGCAGGTACCTCTGTTTTATCCCGAGGAAGGTCACTGAAGGGTGGGAGGCCAACAATTGTTGTAGCAACCAGTTATCTCTCCTCCGGAGCCTCCCGGCGTCCGTTTTTCGCACTTCCGGGCTAATGTTGAATACCATAGAGCTAGTGTTGCCAACTTTCAACCACATATCTGTGATCTACACATCTGGGAGGCCACTAAAAGTTGGTGGCCGGCCATTAAGGTCACCTGACCCTTTTGACCCCTTTCTTCCGGGCTAATGTTGAACCCCTTGGACTTTTTTTCTTGAACTTTGAACCACATATCTGTGATGTACACACCTGAGAGGCCCCTAAAAGTTCATGGCCGGCCAGTAAGTCAACTTGACCCTTTTGACCCCCTCTTTCCGAGCCATTGTTGAACCCCTTGGGCCCACTTTCTTGAAATTTCAATTACATGGTTGTGTTGTACACACATAGGGCTACCTCCCCAATATCTGGCCGGCCAGAAAAGCTTGTTGACCCTTTTGACCCCTAGCCGGCCGGCTAGGGGGTGTGGTCGGCCGGCCACCTCCAGCCAAAGTGAGAGGCCGGCCGTGTTCTTCTCACTGTACCCTTTCCAGCTGTGGGGCAATATCCCCCAGATATTTTATGTATCCGGGGGATATTTTGGGAGAGAGTTATGCTCTCCAATTCACCCCCCTTTTACACCCCTTTCTTGACCTTATAGCCAGCTGAGGGTCTTCTTCTTGAGGGTTAGAAAAATTCCTCTCCAAGCACAAACCCTAAACTCCATTGTCATCCTTCTCAATTCTCCAAAAAACCCTAACTTCTTAACCTTCATTCCTTCTACACCACCAAGCTCTACCACCACCATCTCATTTCCAGCAGCAAGGGAGGATTCTTGAAGGCTAAAGAAGCTGCAAATCAACCCAAGAAGCAACAAAATCTCGAATCTTCAAGGGTAAGTTACACTATTACCCCTTTGACCCTTTATCTTGTTCCATTTCTAAGCCCCTCTTGCTTTTTGTTTCAAGCTCTGGCCCTAACTGAAAAGGGCCATATTTTGAGCTCATCTTCACTTCTAATTAAGGGCTCAACCCTGTTTGAGCCCTCCATAATACACTTGCTTCATTGACCATCTTGTATGTCATAGATTTGCATGCTATTTTTGACCCATGAGCAATTTATTTTCGAGCATGTTGTAAACTGATATAGGGCTTATTTTGAGCCCCTCTTCAACATTGGAGAAGGGCTCAACATTGTTTGGTGTCTCCATGTATCACTTGTAGTTCAATCCCTTATTTGGCCCCATTTTTGCATAAGTTGATAGCCCTCTTGGCTTCTGTTTTTGGACCTTGGTCCGAACTGAAAGTGGCCTTGTTTTGGCCTATACTTAATGTTTCATTCACATTTTTTTTCTGTTTGGTGATTATTTTATATACTTCATGTTATAGCACCTTTTGGGCCTTGTTTTGCATCCCATTTTTAGCATATTTGTATACTGATTTTGAGGCTTCCATATACTGTAAATGTTCATATTTTTGGTCCATCTTCAGTGTTGTAGAAGGAAATTTTTCAGTTTGGGTTTAGCTTATACCACTTGCTTCATTACCCCTATCTTGGCCCCTATTCTTGTATGCTATTTTTGCCATACCTATATTTGCTGTTTGGCCATGTTTATAACTGGAAAAGTGCTTATCTTGGGGCTGTCTAGCTTCTGTCTTTGCATTGCATGTCCATGTTGTGCATATTTAGCATGGCTATAGGCCATTTCGGGTGCCTAATGTTGCATTTCGGGACATTTCCTTGCATTTCATATCATTTCGCTTCATTTCGGGACTGTTTTCCCCATATTTTGTTGCTGAAATTCCATTAGCATGCTTGCATATCATTTCTGCCATGTTTCATCGCATTCCATCATCGCCTCGGTTTGCGTGCCCGTGTGCACGCATTTCAAGGCACTCCATTTTTATCCGACGGCATCCGATGTGAGTGTGGCTGAGGCTCACTCATGTTGGTATAAGCCCATTTGTCATTTCCATGTCATTTTAGCATCGCCTCGGTTTGCGTGCCCCGTGTGCACGCATTTCGAGGCACTCCATTTTTATCCGGCGGCACTCCATGTTAGGATTGTATATTAGTTGCATTTCATGCATGTCATGCATATTGCATCATGTCCGGAATAGGAGTTAACCCGGGCACGGGAAACGAGGTACATTTCGTACTCCGAATGACGGAATGTGTCTCAATTCCCCAGTCACCGACACTCCGGATTATCCATGATGGAGTTAGGTTTTAGCTGTAGTTTCATGTGCATTCATCCTATATTGAGTGGTGCATTTCGACTCTTCGGCCATCATGCCTCGGTATGCGTGATTGGTGGCACGAGGATCGAGACATGCATATATCTGTGCAAATACATTGCTGTGCCCCTTTCCTGCTCTCTGTTGCAGCAAAATCAGGAATCAGCATTTTTTCGGGATTCGGCACGCATTTCGAGGATAACTGCTAAACAGAGGCTAATTGGGGCATTCCGGTGGATTTCCGCGCAAGACGATCCGGACATGCATCATCCATCAGAAGCAAGACAGTCCCTGGCTTGCACGCCAGTTTTATTTGCTTTCTTAGTCAATTCATTAATTAATTAGAAATCTGTAATATTCTTTTATTCGGGACTGTAATATTTAGACTGTATTATTTATTCGGACCCTCCGAGTGAGGGCACAACTGTAATAAGTGTGGGTGAGTGTGATGTATGTCTTCCAATCCCACGTCTTTCTCCCTTTTATTTACCCGCTTTTGTTGGTTAGATTAGGGCATATTTAAATTAGCATACAGTATGATAGCATGTTTGCATTCATTCATCTATTTTGCATACATCGGGCTCGGCGCATCATACTAACTGCATTTGTATTTCAATTCCAAGTTGAATACATGATAGTTGTAGCATTTCACATGCCACCTTAGAATAGCCGAGCCTACTATAAATTGCATTTTGCATGTGTCGCATTAGGCATTTCTGTATATTTAAGATCATGCATGATTTCTAACATAATTTCTATGTTGGCTTGGAGTACTCGGTGAGTTTTTATGCTTTAGCATCCTTGCATGCGTGTGAGTGAATGCCATGATAGCATGCTTACCATGAGGCTATTTGCTTATCTGACATAACTACCTGAATGCCTGTGGGTGAAGGTTGAGTTATCTGAATTGGAATGAATCATCAAAATGTTTCAAACCTACCTGCGGTTAGCAAACCATTTTCAAAAACAAACATAAAATGTTTTGTTCCAATTCGGGCGACCCGGTCTATACTTATATGCTGTGAGCATCACATAGTAACCTAGGCTAATAACTGGAATAAGAACTCACAATGTTTTCAAAAAATTGATATCATGGTTAGTAGAGGCCGGTCTATGACCGGGCGAGCGGGGGTGCTCACGAAGTGACCTTCCCCAATCGTACCCAAGTTCCCGAGCCGAGGCAACTTTGGTGATGACGGACACGTGGCCTTTTGGCACCGAGTCAGGGTTTCCTAAATTTCCCAAAATAAAATATTTAGGTAGCGACTCTGTATCTGGCAAAGCAGTCCATGTTTGGCACTACTTTTTTTCAAAAATCAGTTTTCTCAAAACGATTTGCCAGATTTGGACTCTTTGGTTCAGATTAGGAACCGTGACAACTTTGAGAGTCCGAGCTGTAGCGAGGTCCCCCGCGGGCTTGTTACACCAGGTCAATAGAGAACTCAATCTCTCGATGCGGTGGCAAACCAACAAGATCCTCGGGAAAAACGTCCGAGTACTCACACACCACCCTTGGCAACACAATCTGAGTCTCACCGTCCTCACTAATCGAATGGTTAGCAAGTAGACCACTAAGCTCACTCCGTCCTCGCGGAACATACCCCGGTGGCAAAACACTACCAACACGGTCCCCCAGAAAATGAAAACACTCACCATTCACGGTACAACAAGTGACTCTCTGGCGGTAGCAATCAATAACTGCCCAGTATGACGATAACCAGTCCATACCCAAAATAACATCGAAACCTCTCATAGGCATAACTACAAACGAAAATGGGATTCTATGGTAATCAACCTCTATATCACAACCCCTAACACCGTGTTTCAAAATCAATTCACCCCCAAGAGGCGACACTACACAAATAGGAGATGCTAACTGTGCTAACTCCAACTCCAAAACAGATGCAAATGCAGCAGACACAAAGGAATGAGATGCACCCGTATCAATCAAAACATTAGCAACCGAGTTGCAAAACAAGAAAGTACCTCTCACAACAGATGGAGCCGGTACAAGATCCTGCGCGGTAACCGCATACACGCGCCCAGATGACCTCTGTTCAACCTGCTCACCCCTAGGAGCATAAGATTGCTGCACCGACTGAGACGATGAAGCCCCCTGATTGGCCCTCGAGGCCTGACCCGACTGAGCTGGCTGTTGACCCTGAATCTGCCTCAAACCAGATGCACCAGGTGTGCCACCCAACTGCGGGCAATACCTCTTCATATGCTCTGGCTGACCGCACTGATAACACGAGAGTGGCTGGCCTCTACCCTGACTCTGGCTCTGAGATCGAGCCGAAGATGATGTTGCTCTCTGCACTCCTCCCCTCTGAGGACAAACTGGAGACTTGTGGCCCAGCTGGCCACACTTGAAACAGGTAATATCTCCCTGACTGCCTTTCCCTGAACTAGCACTCGGCACAGGAAAAGTCGATCTAGAAAAGCTACCCTGAGACTGCTGAGGATTAAAACCCTTCTGTCTCCTACCATCACTCTGACCATCTTGACTCCTCTTGGAGCCCTTCTGTCCTTCCTCCTCCTCCTGCATCATAATTTCCATGTGGGCTGCAGCATCAACCATACGCCCATAATCCCGAATCATAGTTCCCCCAACTCTCAGCTTGAGGCCACGCCTCAACTTCTTCTCAAACTCAATACAACGGCGTTCCTCAGACGCCACCAACTCAGGTGCAAACCTGGACAAACTAGTAAATGTAGCCTCAAACTCGGCCACTGAAGAACTCGACTGCTTAAGCTGGCAGAACTGGTCTCTCAGCTTCTCCCTAACCGCTGGAGATAAGAACTTCTCCTGGAAAGCATTCACAAAAGCCTCCCATGTACCTCCTATACGCCCCTTAGTGAACTTCCACCACTGACCCGCATCCCCCTTCAACTGGAATGATGCCAAGGTCACCTTCAACCCCTCGTCTTCGATGCCAAGCATCTCAAACGTCTTCGTTGTCTGTTCGAGCCATTCATCTGCCTTAAGCGGCTCTTTTGGATCACCCACAAATTCATCCGGATTAGACCGGAAGAACTCCCTCTTCAGAAAGGAAGGTCCTGCATCCGCAATAACAGCCTGAGCTTGATTCTCAGCTCTGAGAATACCTACTGACTCCCTGAATGCCCCTGCTATCTCTTGGGCTAGAGCGCCCATAGCCTGCTGGCCTACTGGCTTGGCCACATTGGCCTGGCCAATTCCCTCTTGAACTGCCGGAATCTCTTCTGGCACCGGCACCTCCTGCCTACCCGGCCTACCACGCCTACCGCGTCCTCGTCCTCGTCCTGACATCCTAATAAAGGAGACAAAGACATTAGCACATTAATAAATGTGCCGAAGCTAAACACTCGCGTCCTAATGCAATGAACAACAATAATTCATTCCACGTAAGCACATAATCACATAAGCACCTACGAATTTCATTCCCGAATAATGATAGTCCCAATGCGTTACTATAGTTCCGGTTGGAAGCAACAGTGATCAAGTGCCTTTCCAACAAGACTACTAGAAACTCAAGGGTCCAATCAACATCCTAGAAACTACATTCCATACCCACATAATCACATAAACATATAACATTACACTAAGTCTCTATCAAACGAGACGAACCCAATGTGATACTAATCACTTCCCACGTACCCAAAGTATTCAAACCCGGTACGCTCTGATACCAAGTTGTAACGCCCTCAAAATAAACCCATTATATATACATCATTGACATGCAATATTAAAAGAAAACAATTCATTATCCCATTCATCAGAGTATTATTAAATAAAAATATTACATGTAATACCAAATTAAATGCCCTATGGGCTTACATTTTTTCCAAGCCAACACTTGGACACAAAATATGAGTTCTAACTCAAATACAAATAAAGCCCTAGGCTTGATTATATATCAAATAAAAACAAATAACTAAAGATGATCTTCAGAATCCAAAAGCTAAATCCTTCCAAGCTAAGCCCTTGGAGGTAGCTTATCACCTGAACCTGAAAATGATGTTCCCATAAAGGGTGAGCCACAACCCAGTAGAAAAATACTAAACCAAATATAAGCATTGAATAAAGCATTAGCATTCAATAGATGGTTAACCAAGATAATCAATTACATCATTTTACTGTCTCATGACAATATTGTCTAAGACACGTTTCACTTTCCATCTTTATCAATATGGCTCAGAACCTGGCCAAACTTACAACAGTGAACTATATATATTATATTCACATTCTTCCAATGTCAACAAACAGATGAGACTCAGGCTCAAATCAAACACTTCATACTTCCAGTTTGATACACATTTTAGTGCTGTATCAAATAAAACACTTCAATATAAATAAGCACACATAAAAGTGATGCTAATGGAGTCCATCCCCTATCTCCTCCCAAACAAAATCTGGTTTAGAGGTCCATCCCCTATCTTCCCCTAAACCGTGGAGTACATCCCCTATCTCCTCCCACACAAAGCAATATATATGCAAATGCAATGCTCAATCAATACACGTATTTTCTGTATTAATGCAATAGTCAAAATTAATGACTTAACCAATGTGATTAGTTTCAGTTATTCCTAATCCACATGCAATGTCTACAACAAACACGACTATCCTCCACCGATAGCCCAAAACAGTTATTTCTAGACTGGAAATAAATATATCAACAATTCAATAGGCGAGTGATTTTAATTATCCAACTACACCATTTAATCAATGAATTCCTCAATTTCATGCATTTAACCAATTTCCCCAATTTCCTTAAATTAATTATACAAATTAATTTATTAATACAACTAGGGTTTTTCCCAAAATTACCAAAGTACTCCCAACATATCAAAATACCAAAACTTAGGACAAAACTTATAGGATGGAGTAGGAAATCCCTACCTTGAAGCGAAGAACTCGAATGGAGAAGATGACGAAAACCAAAGTGCTCCAAACCCAAGATTGTTCAGATTAAACGGAAGCCCTCGACCCACTCTATCTTTTTAACAAAGGGTTTAGGGTAGAAATACACTCTAAGTAGATCAAACCTAAGAGAGAAGGTGTGTAGGGAGAGGGAGAAGACGGTTCTAGGGTTTTAAAATAAAAAAGGAGATGAAAAATGATCCTGAAAGTCGGATCTCAGATTTTTATACCAGTCGCCCCGCTCGAGCGTGGAAACCCCCGCTCGAGCGCCACTCACAGACTCCCGCTCGAGCGGCCAAACTCCCGCTCGAGCGGCGAATGCACTCTCCCAGAAGTGTTTGCAGACAGGTCCCCGCTCGAGCGCCCAACTCCCCGCTCGAGCGTCACTCACGACTTCCCGCTCGAGCGTCCAATCCCCCGCTCGAGCGGCCAACACTACACAGGACATACTGGATGGGTGTAATCCCCGCTCGAGCGCCCAAACCCCCGCTCGAGCGGACAAGCCAAAATCTGGGCAACTAGACTTGGTTCCTAAGCTCAACCAACCTGCTCCAAATCTTCCCAACACAACCCAAGACTCAAAATAAGAAAATAATGAATGACAACAACAATTATACAATGACGGAATCTACGGAACCTAAGTCCGGATACAATAATCAAATGGGAAAAGACCGGGGTCGCTATATAAAGTTAATGTATTCTATCAACCATCATACTCTATGACACATCCAATTGATTAGTTTTAGTTTGCCTAATCATCATGCATTGTCTACAACAATCAACACTACCCTCCACCGGTAGCCCAAAACAATTATTTCTAAGTAGGAAATAAATGCACAAATAGATAATATATCAATATTCAAACTAGATGAGCAATAACATGTTCAACTACACTCTTTAGTCCTATACATTCCCAATTCCAACATTCTCAATTCAATTCCTCGCTTTCTTCAATTAATTATATGCATTAATTAATTAAACCAATTAGGGCAAATTACCATAACTCACAAAACAACCCTAAGGTTCTATTTCCATCAATGTCCCAACATTAATCTCATTTCTCTATGCCTAACATGCATATAGGTTTATATATTTAAAACCCCGACTTTTGTAAAATTTCACAAAGGCCCAAACTTTCTCAAAATTACCCAACAACCCCCAACACATCAAAATGCTAAAATTCAAAGACAAAGCTCATAAGATGGAGTAGGTTATCCTTACCTCGAATGATGGGGCTCAACGAATGAGATAAAGAAACGGAAATGCTCCAAATCCTGAAATTTTCAGATTAAAAGATAGCCCTCGACGATCAACGCAACTTTTGTAAAGGCCCAAGGTGAGAAAACAACTCCTACTAGATTAATCCTAAGAGAGAAGTTAGGGTTTTAGTGAGAGGAGCTCTTAAAATAGCTTCTTGGAAAAGTAGGAGAGAGAAAGGGTGTTGAAAAGTGAACAAAAAGGTCGGATCTCGGCTTTATATAAAAGTCGCCCCGCTCGAGCGTCGAAATCCCCGCTCGAGCGTCACTCACAGATCCCTGCTCGAGCATCAAATTCCCCGCTCGAGCGGCGGATGCACGCTCCCAGAACTTATACAGACATGATGCCCGTTCGAGCGTCAAACTCCTGGCTCGAGCGTCAGGCACAAACTCCCGCTCGAGCGTCCAATCCCCCGCTCGAGCATATACCACTGCAGACAAAATACTGGATGGGTGATTTCCCCGCTCGAGCGCCAACACCCCCGCTCGAGCGGACAAGCAACAACAGAGTCCCGCTTGAGCGTCAAAAGCGCCGCTCGAGCGGAGAGACCAAAAACTGGGCAAAGATTTTACGTTTTAAAACACAACCAACTTATTCCCAACTTGCCCAACACAACCCAAAGCTTGAACACAAAGAGAAAGGGATAGAAAGAGGATAAGACAACAGCACCCTCACGAAACCGAATCCGGATTACAGTTAAGCGCGAAAGGGAAAACCGGGATCGCTATATATATACAAAATACATAAACTTGCAACGTCTCCATCAATGAACTGAATAATAATAGAGTAAGGATAAAGAACAAAAAAAAAGAGAAGAAGAAAGATAGAGACCTACCGCCCCTGTGGGTTAAGGACATAACCGGCCAGTGATAATGAGATTACGTATGGCCTCAAACCGAACCAAACGTATTTTAACAGAGTTAATGGGGGCCAAACGGAAGCAATTTCAAACTTTGTCCATAGAGCTGTACTTACATGGCACATCATAACAAACCATACATATTCATATTAATAACTCACAACAAAATATGTACTACATAAGGTTCTGTACATACAGGATCATATAGTCTAAGTCAACCTATCAAAACTATGTGCAATAGATACAAGGTTTTTGCCAACATGACAAAATGAAACAAAAGGGCAAAACGGCGAAGGCGAGTCTCGTGCATGAGACGCGAGGGCTGACACTCCCAAAACCTTTGTTGTTGCACACAAACTTCACTGGGGCTGGGTTTGGCCTTCTCTGGGCTCACCTACAAACACATAAATGAACGTGAGCGATACCCGAGTGAATAATATCAAATATAGAAGTTATACAAACGTTATGTAGAACAACATCCTTCAAACGGCCTTGGGGCCAATTCATATTTCTATTTAACATATATACACAATTTAGGTCAAGTGATTGCGGTTCCAAACAAACTGGCCTTTGGCCCATTCAAACTTTCATTCGTGCCAAAATGGCCTTTGGCTCATTCAGATGACAAACTGGCCTTTGGCCCATTATTTCGTTCATGTCGAAACGGCCTCCGGCCCACTCATTCATGTCAAAACGGCCTTCGACCCATTCATTCTATTATCCAGATCAGACTGGCCTTTGGCCCACTCATTTGGTATAGCAAACATTGTCCACCAATCGAATCAATGAACTTATAAAACTTACATAGAAGTAAGCAATTGGACAGCAACATATTTCAGATATCTCTGTTAAGATATTACTCACAGTGATCGATTGGCTGGTTTTCCCTGGAGCTCGACCCTACACATTCCATGAACACAAATGGGTCACAAACAATTCAACCCGTTCTTAAATCCACATATTGGTCTTTAGGCTTCATTCTTATCTCTTTAACTCATTTACAATGCTCAATGCATGCCTAAGAGTACTTGGAAGTGAAAGAGAATAGAAAATGAAACACATAATGTCTTTTCAAAATTTCAGAAAATAGGGTCCCCGCTCGAGCGGACACATGAGGTCTGCAAAAGTACTGGATGCATCAAAATTACGCTCGAGCATGAAGTCTAGCGCTCGAGCTGAAGGTCTGCCTACATAGCTCCCCGCTCGAGCGTGAACTTCCCCGCTCGAGCGGACATCCAAGTCTGCAAAAGTACTGGGAGCACGAAATTCACGCTCGAGCGGTGGTTTCCCCCGCTCAAGCGGACATCAAAATTCTAGAAAATCCAGAACGTGTTCTTGAGCTTCAATTTGATGTTCAAAGGTTCCAAATGCATGATTTTGGCTCAAACTTCACATATACATATTCTAGCATGGAATAAACACCAAATTACAACACAATGAAGCTCAATTTCACAATTTAATCACATGCATGTCTCAAATTAACTCAAACCCATCACCAACACACTAGATTCAAACATGCAAGACTCAAACTTCCATGATTTGCACTTGCATGTGAAATATACACAACATCTTCAACTTAATTGGTGAAGAGATGATCAAGTACATGGTCTTAAACCAAAAATTCAACATGGATCATACACATTGTGCTCAAATATGGAAATTCATAGTAATTTCTTACATGCATGTGTTCTAAGACTTCAAATTCAACAAAACCAACCCAATTTCATGTCAAACTTACTCTTGATTACCCAACTAGCTTGAATACACAAAATTACAAACTAGAATCCATGAAATACTCACCTAGGAGCTTAATTCTCCCAATCTATAGCAAAATCTTGAGTTTAATCCTCCAATTCTTCAAAAAGTTGAGCCAAACACAATTCTTCTTCTCTCACCCTCTCTAGCTGACCCTCTCTCTACTCTTAGACTCAAAAATCAGCCAAAATAAACTAAAGAGGGAATTTGAGGGTGTAGTGCCTTATTACAACAAATCCCACTAAGTCCAATATAATAATAATAACTAATTGGGCACTAATTTATCAATTAAAATCAATTATCAATTAAATTTCACCGCAAGCTCTAAAAATTACGCTAATCACAATGGCGTAATCAATTTTGGTTGCGGTGGCCGATAGGGCCTTCAATTTAATTCCCAAAGCAGATAATCAAACAGATATTCCTATGGTGAACAGATAGAAATTCAAAACCACATATTTTCACTTAATGGCACACAAAATCATATTAAACACATAATCATGCTCATATTAAGGACCAATTAACATATTACGGAACAGGGATGTCACAGTCTTCCCCCCTTTAGGAAGTTTGGTCCTCCAAACTTATTTTACCTTCGTCGGGAAACAAATGTGGATAGCATAGTCGCATTTCCTCCTCTTTTTCCCATGTAGTATCCGTCCCATAATGTTCTTTCCATTCCACTTTCACCATTGGGATGGACTTGCTTCTCAATTGTTTCACTTGCCGATCAACAATTCGTTCCGGCCATTCAGCGTATTCTATATTTTCATCTATAGCTACCCAATGTTAATTAATCACTTGAAACGGGTCTCGGAGGTAACCCCTCAACATCGACACGTGTGACACATTATGGATTTGTTCAAATCCCGGTGGCAAAGCAACTCTATAAGCAATTGGACCAAGCCTTTCCAGAATCTGAAACGGCCCAATGCAACGGGGCAACAGCTTGCCCTTCTTTCCAAACCTAACTTGACCTTTCATTGGGGACACACAGATAAACACGTGGTCACTGACCTCATACTCAAGAGGCCTTCTTCGAACATCTGCATAGTTCTTTTGTCAGTCCTGAGCTATTTTGAGCCTTTGCTGAATAATCTTGATTTTCTTAGAAGTGTCTTGCACAATTTCAGGCCCAAGTAAAGCTCTATCCCCGACCTCTGTCCAACAACTTGGTGATCTACACCTTCTGCCATACAAAGCCTTGTATGGTGCCATACCGATGCTGGAGTGGAAGCTATTATTATAAGCAAATTCCGCAAGTGGCAAATAGTCTTCCCAACTCCCCTGAAAATCCAAAGAACATATCCGAAGCATATCTTCCAAAATCTGTATTGTTCGTTCTGATTGCCCATCTGTCTGCGGGTGGAATGCAATACTGAACCTTAGTTCCGTCCCCATCGCTTCCTGCAAACTCTTCCACAATCTAGATACAAATTTTGGATCTCTATCCGACACAATAGATACCGGAACTCCGTGTAAACGGACAATCTCATCAACATAAATAATAGCCAATCTATAAGCATTAAATGTAGTTTTGACAGGCAGAAAATGTGTTAGTCTATCAACTACAACCCAAATAGAATCCATACCTCAAGAAGTCCGAGGTAGGCCAACAACAAAATCCATAGTCACATGCTCCCACTTCCATTCAGGAATAGGGAGAGGTTGCAGTAGACCGCCTGGTTTCTGATGTTCAGCTTTAACCTGCTAACCCTGAAGACATTTGGACACATATTCTGCAATCTGTTTCTTCTTCTTAGGCCACCAATGGGTCTGTTTCAAATCCCGATACATTTTATTGTTACCTGGATGCATAGCAAACGCTGATTTGTGGGCTTTATCTAAAACCCTCTTCTTTAGTTCTGAAATATCTGGGACGCACATTGTGTTCCAAAATCTCAACACTTCATTCTTAATGCCAAACTCTGCTTTCAGACTTGTCTCAAATTCATCAATCACTTTCTTGAGGAATTCATCCTCTTTCTATTTCTGCTTGATTTCGTCAATGATTGCCGGCTCGGCAGTAATAGCGGCTATCAATCCGCCCCGTTCACACATTACCACTTCAATTTCAGACTTCTCAAAATCTTGCAAGATCTCTTTCTGTTCAGTAAGCAAACAAGCCATACTCCCCGTTGATTTTCTGCTCAAGGCATCAGCAACTGTGTTAGCTTTCCCGGGGTGATACTAAATCTCTAAATCATAATCCTTTATTAGTTCCAGCCATCTCCTCTGACACATATTCAACTCCTTCTACGTGAAGAAGTATTTCAGACTTTTGTGATCCGTGTAGACTTCACACTTTGCTCCATACAGATAATGCCGCCAGATTTTCAAAGCAAAAACAACTGCAGCCAGTTCTAGGTCATGTGTTGGATAATTCTTCTCGTGTGGCCTCAACTGTCGGGAGGCATAAGCAATAACCTTTTCGTTCTGTATTAACACACAACCCAAATCTTTATAAGACGCATCACTGAAAATTACAAAATTCTCCGTACTTGAAGGTAGTGTCAAAATTGGTGCAGTGGTCAATCTTGTTTTCAGTTCATGAAAGGCAGCTTCTCTTTCGTCGTTCCATTCAAACGGTTGCCCTTTTCGCGTCAATTGGGTAAGAGGCACAGTTAATTTCAAAAAGTCCTTCACAAACCTCCTCACATTAGTCGGTGTAGGCCAATTCACAATTACCTCTATTTTCTTTGGGTCCACTGAAATTCCTTCCTTGTCGATCACATGCCCTAAGAAAACAACTTCATCGAACCAAAACTCACATTTCTTTAGTTTAGCAAATAATTTCCTTTCCCGAAGTATTTGTAGGACAGTTCTCAAATGATGTTCATGTTCAAGTCTATCTTTAGAATATATCAAAATGTCATCAATAAAACCACAACAAATTCGTCAAGGTAGGTTTTAAAAATTCGATTCATTAAGTCCATAAATGCAGCCGGAGCATTAGGCACCCCAAATGGCATAACAAGAAACTCAAAATGTCCATACCTCATTCTGAATGCGGTTTTCTCAACATCCTCTGCCTTAACTTTCAGCTGATGATACTCGGATCTCAAATCAATCTTAGAAAACACCTGTGATCCCTGCAACTGGTCAAATAAGTCATCAATACGGGGTAGGGGATATTTGTTCTTTATTGTTACCTTGTTCAATTCCTGATAATCGATGCACAAATGCAAAGTTCCATCCTTCTTTTTTCACAAACAATACTGGTACACCCCAAGGCGAAGTGCTAGGTCGAATAAACCCCTTGTCAAGCAGGTCTTGCAACTGTTCTTTCAATTCTTTCATTTCGGCAGTAGCCATTCTATAGGGAGTTTTAGAAATGGGCTGGGTGCTTGGCACAATTTCAATAGTGAACTCTATCTCTCTGTCTACCAATTCCCCTGGTAATTCATTTGGGAACACATCTGGAAATTCTCTAAGAATAGGGATATCTTTCAGTTCAACATTCACAGATTGTTCAGACAACACATAGCACAGATAACCCTGACACCCTTTCTTGATCAGTTTACATACTTTCATTGCAGATATCAAATAAGGTGGAGGCACTACCCCATTACCCACAAACACAATCTCTTTCTATTCTGGTGGTTTAAACACAACCCGTTTTGTCACACAATTAATGGTGGCACAATATTTGGTTAACCAATCCATGCCCAAAATTACATCAAAATGTCTAAAATTCAAGGGCAACAATGCACATATAGGATAGCATCCTCAACACGCATATCACAAAATCGGTATATAGATTCACATAATACACATTCCCTAGATGGAGCAGACACACATAGCAAATATGGTAGTAATTCTATGGGTCTATTTAGTCTAAATGCAAATGCATATGTCACAAAAGAGTGTGTGGATCTGGAGTCAATTAACACAAAAGCATCCTAATTACATGTAGAAATAGTACCTGAGAAAACTACATTGGCATTCCGTGTATCGCCCGGAATAAGCGCAAAACCTCTCCCCTGTCTCATGGTATCCCCGGTGGTAGCAGATCTTAAAGTATTTCCCGGCTTTGGGATCGATGCAGTGGAACTAGCAACTATCTTTCCACCATTCTGATTACAATCTCGAGCCATATGCCCTTGTTTCCCACATTTGAAACAGGCTCCTCATGCACGGTAACAAACTCCATGGTGCCTTTTGCTACAAATGTTGCACATGGGAGCTGTGTCTCGGGAAGAATTCAAAGTATTTGAGGAGCCCATGTTTTGCTTTTTCAGAAATTTCTTCTTTGAAAAGAAGCCTTGCCTTTTGTTGCCTTTCCATTCTGTCGTTGGCTTAGCCTGTCTAGCTATGTTAGCCCCTGATATGATGGCCCTGTCTAGCACCCCAATGTAGGTTTCTAGCTTCAAAGCATTCACTCTTTCTAAAATGTCGCTTCAAAGCCCACCTTCAAAATGCCTCGCCTTCTTATAGTTCGTATCAGTCACGTGAGGTGCAAACCTGGCCAATTCAGTGAATTTGGCCTCATACTCAGCTACAGTCATACTGTCTTGCTTAAGTTCCATGAACTCTGACACTTTCCTATCCCGAACACATTATGGGAAGTACTTGTCATAGAAAATTTTCAAAAATTTCACCCAGTCAACATCCTTGTGATTTTCTCGCATTAACATCCACCATCTTCTTGCCTCGTCTTCTAACATAAAAGTGGCTAGAAGCACTTTCTGGGTCTCCGAGCAAGGGAACACTTCAAACAATTTCTCAATGCCGAGAACCCATGCCTCAGCTTTCAACGGATCTAATCCACCATGGAACTGTGGTGGTTTCATCTTCTTGAATTCTTTGGTGAGAGCTATTATTCGATCATCATTCTGATTATCTGGCACGGGTGGTGCCGGAGGTGGAGGTGGCGGATGTGGTTGCTGCCACTACTGTTGCCACTCATGTTGATGCCTCAAAGCTTCTGTCATTTCCTGTATCAGTCTTTCCATTCGGTCTATTCTGGCAGTAGAGGACTCCTCTATCTCATCACCTCTTGTTCTCACCATCTGATTATACTTGCATTATACTTTATACGAAAATTCCACGAATATGCATATACTAGAGAGCATATGTAGTCAAATAATTTGCAATGCAAGTAAATCACAACTTATAGCACATAATTGTTCAAATCAAAACACTTAAGCATATTCTTAATGCTTTCAAATTCAGACTTATCACATGAATGCACCCCAGATCTTTTCTAGACGCTTATTGCTCATTTGGACAAGTGTGTGAGTTATTAACTCTTGTTCTGATACCACTCTCTCATGACTCGAACCTACCCCTGTGGGTTAAGAACATAACCGGCCAGTAATCATGAGATTACCTACGGCCTCAAACCGAACCAAGCGTATTTTAACAGAGTTAATGGGGGCCAAACAGAAGCAATTTAAAACTTTGTCCATAGAGTTATGCTTACATGGCACATCATAACAAACCATACATATGCATATTAATAACTCACAACAAAATATGTACTACATAAGGTTCTGTACATACAGGATCATATAGTCTAAGTCAACCCAACAAAACTATGTGAAATAGATACAAGGTCTTCGCCAATATGACAAAACGAAACAAAAGGGCAAAATGGCGAAAGCGAGTCTCGTGCGTGAGACGCGAGGGCTGACTCTCCCAAAACCTTTGTTGTTCCACACAGACTTCACTGGGGCTGGGTTTGGACTGCTCTAGGCTCACCTACAAACACATGAATGAGCATGAGCAATAGCCGAGTGAATAATATCAAATACAGAAGTTATACAAACGTCATGTAGAACAACATCCTTCAAACGACCTTGGGGCCAATACATATTTTTATTTAACATATATACACAATTTAGGTCAAGTGACTACGGTTCCAAACAAACTGGCCTTTGGTCCATTCAAACTTTCATTCATGCCAAAACGGCCTTTGGCCCATTCATTTATTCATGTCGAAACGGCCTCCGGCCCACTCATTCATGTCAAAACGGCCTCCGGCCCATTCATTCTATTATCCAGATCAGATTGGCCTCTGGCCCACTCATTTGGTATAGCAAACATTGTCCACCAATCGAATCAATGAACTTATAAAACTTACATAGAAGTAAGCAATTGGACAACAACATATTTCAGATATCTCTGTTAAGAGATTACTCACAATGATCGATTAGTTGGTTTTCCCTGGAGCTCGACCCTACACATTCCATGAACACAAAATGGTCACAAACAATTCAACCCGTTCTTAAATCCACATATTGGTCTTTAGGCTTCATTCTTATCTCTTTAACTCATTTACAATGCTTAATGCATGCCTAAGAGTACTTGGAAGTGAAAGAGAACATAAAATGAAACACAGAATGTCTTTTCAAAATTTCAGAAAACAGGGTCCCCGCTCGAGCGGACACATGAGGTCTGCAAAAGTACTGGATGCATCAAAATTACGCTCGAGCTGAAGGTCTGTCTACATAGCTCCCCGCTCGAGCATGAACTTCCCCGCTCGAGCGGACATCCAAGTCTGCAAAAGTACTGGGAGCACAAAATTCACGCTCGAGCGGTGGTTTCCCCCGCTCGAGCGGACATCAAAATTCTAGAAAATCCAGAACGTGTTCTTGAGCTTCAATTTGATGTTCAAAGGTTCCAAATGCATGATTTTGGCTCAAACTTCACATATACATATTCTAGCATGGAATAAACACCAAATTACAACACAATGAAGCTCAATTTCACAATTTAATCACATGCATGTCTCAAATTAACTCAAACCCATCACCAACACACTAGATTCAAACATGCAAGACTCAAACTTCCATGATTTGCACTTGCATGTGAAATATACACAATATCCTCAACTTAATTGGTGAAGAGATGATCAAGTACATGGTCTTAAACCAAAAATTCAACATGGATCATACACATTGTGCTCAAATATGGAAATTCATAGTAATTTCTTACATGCATGTGTTCTAAGACTTCAAATTCAACAAAACCAACCCAATTTCATGTCAAACTTACTCTTGATTACCCAACTAGCTTGAATACACAAAATTACAAACTAGAATCCATGAAATACTCACCTAGGAGCTTAATTCTCCCAATCTATAGCAAAATCTTGAGTTTAATCCTCCAATTCTTCAAAAAGTTGAGCCAAACACAATTCTTCTTCTCTCACCCTCTCTAGCCGACCCTCTCTCTACTCTTAGACTCAAAAATCAACCAAAATAAACTAAAGAGGGAATTTGAGGGTGTAGTGCCTTATTATAACAAATCCCACTAAGTCCAATATAATAATAATAACTAATTGGGCACTAATTCATCAATTTAATCAATTAAATCTGATCCGAATCAATTTTCAATTAAATTTCACCACAGGCTCTAAAAATTACGCTATTCACAATGGCGTAATCAATTTTGGTTTCGGTGGCCGATAGGGCCTTCAATTTAATTCCCAAATCAGATAATCAAACAGATAATCCTATGGTGAACAGATAGAAATTCAAAACCACATATTTTCACATAATGGCACACAAAATCATATTAAACACATAATCATGTTCATATTAAGGACCAATTAACATATTACGGAACAGGGATATCACACGCACACCCAAAAGTTCTTCCTTGTTTGGAACCCCTTTTTTTTTTCTTTTTCTTTTCTCTCAACCTCTCTCTCCCCAAGACAGTTGGTACTTGTAGGTGGGGAAGACAAAACACGGTTCAGTGATGGTGGCGGACGATGGGGGCTACTACGGAAGAGAAAGAAACATAATCTCATTAGAAAAAAGATAGTGTAAAGTAAATATTGGTAGCAGTAGAATCGTAAATCTCTCCCACATCGTTCATAATCTAATTAGAAAAAAGATAGTGTAAAGTTTAAATATTGGTAGTAGTATAATCGTAAACTTAACCCACATCGTTTAGAAACAACGCGTAATGTTTGAATATAAGGGGTGATTGAGACATCTAATAATTACCGTGCTAAGTAGCGTTATCTTATGATTTAAGCGAGAGCACCAAAGTGGTTGGATGATGGTAAAGTTGATAGATGGCTTCAACGCTTGAAGTCAAGTTGTGACCAGCATAGTTGAACTCGGGCTAGAGTAGTGAACCAATAGGTTCCCTGGCTAATGCTTTAGTTTAAGTCATTGGACAACTACTTTTTTTTTTTTTTTAATATTGTGATGATCACGGATGGATTTTTATTTTTTATGTATAAAATAAATAAATTGGTATTGTTATGATCATGGATGGATCTTGAAAATTTGAAAATCTAAATATACTTTCGCACCCTGTGGATCAGTCCTTGGTGATGATTACAAAACATAAAAATGATGATTTTTTCTATTTCAATCAATAGCATTTGGTGGGGTTGGCAACTAACCAAAAAAAAACTCTTTTTTTTTTTTTCCTTTGAATATTATATTTTTTAAATTTGTGTAAAAAATTTTACATTTTTTGTGTATCTGGTGTAGAATGATCTAAAAAATCACCAACTTATTTTCACTTTTAATTTTAATGAATTGTTTTCCATTTTTTTTATAACTTATTTGGTCCATATAATTGCGTTGATTCTAAAACGCAAACTTTTTTCAAAAAAAGTTCATCAAAAATGAACAAAAAAATAAAAATAAAACCACAAGTTCACGGCCCAACCCGGATCTGTTCCCTAGTGGCCAGAGTCACGACCCACCACTAAAATACACAGATGGTCCAGATAATCAATACACATCAATATCGCAAAACGTGGTAGTTCACCGTTATAAACATGAGACGAAAACAAATAGTTTACAGTATGCTAAGTTCACACATGTTTTACGAATAAGTTGATTCCATTGATAATATAATAGTTTTATCAAAATGGTTTAGTCCTGAAACAACAATTTAATTTTCCAATAGTTCAAGATACGGGAACATTTATAAAAATATGTAGCATGAAACTACTCACCTGAAAACGAAATGAAATAATCCTCGAATAGAGTATGAAAGTCCAACTAGTGCCCCGAACCAAGTATGAAGACTACACGTCACTACTAATTTAAAAGTACTAAAGTTATAAATAAATTAAGTATCCCGCACTAAAGCGCACTAACACAGCTCAACCCCACTCACCGTTACTCTTAAATAATACCTAAGTTCATGTTCTTCATGGTCTAAAATTACCCAAGACATGGGTTCAAATCGAAACTTAATGAAAAGTAACTTTAAGATAAAACAGAGTTTTAAACAAACTTTCCCAATCTATTCGCTAACTTTGAAAATTACAAAACCCACTCCACGCTGTTCGAAAAATTCCAAAACCATCCAGATAACAACTAATATATCCTGAGTTTGAAACCCAATTGGTCTCACCTAATTTGCTTATCAAAATAATTAATTATATCTTAATAGGTTGTTTTCTGCAGCACCTTTAAAAAATTAATGGTTCTCGTAGCATACACGAACAATCAACGCAAGGGAAAACGTTTAAGAAACTAGAATTGTAACCGGTTCTAATGACACTAATTTGATAATTTTTGGATTTATACCCAAAGAGAACGACACTCCCGAATTTACGGTTTTAAACCAGTTTTCTGGACAGATTTGAACGCATCAGTTTATATGGATTTTGACTCCCAAAAATTATGAAAAACTTCATATATGCAACTCATTATGTAATTAATCTACTATTAAAATTTCAGTTCAAAATTCAATCGTTTGATATGGTTTATTGATTTTTAATGTTTGTGATTCTGTGCAGAATTTTGAGACTAAGAATTATTCCCATTCTTTATACATGAATTTAACTCCTCAGATTTCTTAACGGTATATATATATACAAAATATATAAACCTACCACCTCTCCATCAATGAACTAAATAATAATGGAGTAAGGATAAAGAACAAAAACAAAGAGAAGAAGAAAGATAGAGACCTACCGCACACCCAAAAGTTTTCCTTGTTTGCAACCCCTTTTTTTTTTCTTTTTCTTTTCTCTCAACCTCTCTCTCCCCGTGGCGGTTGGTACTTGTAGGTGGGGAAGACAAAAGATGGTTCGGAGATGGTGGCGGACGATGGCGGCTACTACGGAAGAGAAAGAAACATAATCTCATTAGAAAAAATATAGTGTAAAGTTTAAATATTGGTAGCAGTAGAATCGTAGATCTATCCCACATCGTTCATAATCTAATTAGAAAAAAGATAGTATAAACTTTAAATATTGGTAGTAGTATAATCGTAAACTTATCCCATATCGTTTAAAAACAACACATAATGTATGAATATAAGGGGTGATTGAGACATATAATAATTGCCGAGCTAAGTAGCATTAGCTTATGACTCAAGCGAGGGCACCAAAGTGGTTGGATGATGGTAAAGTTGATAGATGGCTTCAATGCTTGAACTCAAGTTGTGGCCATCATAGTTTGAACTCAGGCTAGACTAGTGAACCTGTAGGTTCCCTAGCTATTGCTTTAGTTTAAGTTGTTGGACAATCACTATTTTTTTTTTTTTTTTTTACCCGTAGTAAAATAAAAAACTAGTATTGTGATGATCACGCATGGACTTTTATTTTTCATGTAAAAAATAAATAAATTTGTATTGTTATGATTATGGATGGATCCTGAAAATTTGAAAGTCTAAATATATACTTTCGCAACCTGTGGATCAGTCCTTGGTGATGATTACAAAACATAAAAATGATGATTTTTTCTGTTTCAATCAATAGCATTTGGTGGGGTTGGCAACTAACCAAAAAAAAACTCTTTTTTTTTTCTTTTGAATATTATATTTTTTAAATTTGCGTCAAAAATTTTACATTTTTTGTGTATCTGGTGTAGAATGATCTAAAAACATCACCAACTTATTTTCACTTTTAATTTTAATGAATTGTTTTTCATTTTTTTTATAACTTATTTGGTCCATATAGTTGCGTAGATTCTAAAACGCAAACTTTTTTCAAAAAAAGTTCATCAAAAATGAACAAAAAAAAAAGAAAACCACAAGTTCACGGCCCAACGGGGATCTGTTCCCTAGTGGCCAGAGTCACCACACACAGTGAAATAATTTTCCTGGACTAAAATACACAGATGGTCCCAATAATCATTACATATCAATATCGCAAAACGTGGTAGTTCACCGTTATAAACATTTGACCAAAAAAAATAGTTTACAGTATGCTAAGTTCACACATGTTTTACGAATAAGTTGATTCCTTTGATAATATAATAGTTTTATCAAAACGGTTTAGTCCTGAAACAACAATTTAATTTTCCAACAGTTCAAGATAGGGGAGCATTTATAAAAATATGTAGCATGAAACTACTCACCTGAAAACGAAATAATATAATCCTCGAATAGAGTATGAAAGTCCAACTAGTGCCCCGAACCAAGTATGAAGACTACACGTCACTACTAATTTAAAAATACTAAAGATATAAATAAATTAAGTATCCCGCACTAAAGTACACTAACACAGCTCAACCCCACTCACCTTTACTCTTAAATAATACCTAAGTTTATGTTCTTCAAGGTCTAAAATTACCCAAGACATGGGTTCAAATCGAAACTTAATTAAAAGTAACTTTAAGATAAAACAGAGTTTTAAACAAACTTTCCCAATCTATTCGTTAACTTTGAAAATTACAAAACCCACTCCACGCTATTCGAAAAATTCCAAAACCATCCAGATAACAACTAATATGTCCTAAGTTTGAAACCCAATTGGTCTCACTTGATTTGCTTATCAAAATAATTAATTATATCTAAACAGGTTGTTTTCTGTAGCACTTTAAAAAAATTAATGGTTCTCTTAGTATAGACGAGGAATCCACGCAAGGGAAAAAATGTAAGAAACTAGACTCGTAACTGGTTCTAATGACACTAATTTGACAATTTTTGGATTCATACCCAAAGAGAACGACACTCCCGAATTTACGGTTTTAAACCAGTTTTCTGGACAGATTTGAACGCATCAGTTTACTTGGATTTTGACTCCCAAAAATTTTAAAAAACTTCAGATATGCAACTCATTATGTATTTAATCTACAAATAAAATTTCAGTTGAAAATTCATTTGTTTGATATGGTTTCTTGATTTTTAAAATTTGTGATTTTGTGCAGAATTTTTGGACTAAGAATTATACCCATTCTTTAAACATGAATTTAACTCCTCAAATTTCTTAATAGTATATATGTATACAAAATACATAAACCTACAACCTCTCCATCAATGAGCTAAATAATAATAGAGGAAGGATAAAGAACAAAAACAAGGAGAAGAAGAAAGATAGAGACCTACCGCTAACCCAAAAGTTCTTCCTTGTTTGCAACCCCTTTTTTTTTTCTTTTTCTTTTCTCTCAACCTCTCTCTCCCCGTGGCGGTTGGTACTTGTAGGTGGGGAAGACAAAAGATGGTTCGGTGATGCTGGTGGGCGATGGCGGCTACTACGGAAGAGAAAGAAACATAATCTAATTAGAAAAAAGATAGTGTAAAGTTTAAATCTTGGTAGTAGTAGAATCGTAAATCTATCCCACATCGTTCATAATCTAATTAGAAAACAGAAACTGTAAAGTTTAAATATTTGTTGTAGTATAATCGTAAACTTATCACACATCGTTTAAAAACAACGCATAATGGTTGAATATAAGGGGTGATTGGACATCTAATAATTGCCGAGCTATGTAGTGCTAGCTTATGACTCAAGCGAGGGCACCAAAGTGGTTGGATGATGGTAAAGTTGATAGATGGCTTCAACGCTTGAACTAAAGTTGTGGCCAGCATAGTTGAACTCAGGCTAGCCTAGTGAACCTGTAGGTTCGCTGGATATTGCTTTAGTTTAAGTCATTGGACAACCACTTTCTTTTCTTTTTATTTTTTATTTTTTTACGTGTAGTACAATAAAAAATTAATATTTTGTTGATCACGGATGGACTTTTATTTTCATGTATAAAATAAATAAATTTGTATTGTTATGATCATGGATGGATCTTGAAAATTTGAAAATCTAAATATACTTTCGCACCCTGTGGATCAGTCCTTGGTGATGATTACAAAACATAAAAATGATGATTTTTTTATTTCAATCAATAGCATTTGGTGGGGTTGGCAACTAACAAATAAAAAAACACTTTTTTTTTCCTTTGAATATTATATTTTTTAAATTTGTGTAAAAAAATTTTACATTTTTTGTGTATCTGGCATAGAATGAACTAAAAACAACGTCAACTTATTTTCACTTTTAATTTTAATGAATTTTTTTTCATTTTTTTTTAAAACTTATTTGGTCCATATAGTCGCGTTGATTCTAAAACGGAAACTTTTTCCAATAAAAGTTCATCAAAAATGAACAAAAAATAAAAATAAAACCACAAGTTCATGGCCCAACCCGAATATGTTCCCTAGTGGCCAGAGTCACCACACACAGTGGAATAATTTCCACGGACTAAAATACACAAATGGTCCCAATAATCAATACACATCAATATCGTAAAACGTGGTTGTTCACCATTATAAACATGAGACCAAAACAAATAGTTTACAGTATGCTAAGTTCACACATGTTTTACGAATAATTTGATTCCATTGATAATATAATAGTTTTATCAAAACGGTTTAGCCCTGAAACAACAATTTAATTTTCCAATAGTTCAAGATAGGGGAACATTTATCAAAATATGCAGCATGAAACTACTCACCTGAAAACGAAATAAGATAATCCTCGAATAGAGTATGAAAGTCCAACTAGTGCCCCGAACCAAGTATGAAGACTACACGTCACTACTAATTTAAAAATACTAAAGATATAAATAAATTAAGTATCCCGCACTAAAGCGCACTAACATAGCTCAACCCCACTCACCGTTACTCTTAAATAATACCTAAGTTCATGTTCTTCAAGGTCTAAAATTACCCAAGACATGGGTTCAAATCGAAACTTAATTAAAAGTAACTTCAAGACAAAACAGAGTTTTAAACAAACTTTCCCAATCTATTCGCTAACTTTCAAAATTACAAAACCCAATCCACGCTGTTCAAAAAATTTTAAAACCATTTAGATAACAACCAATATATCCTAAGTTCGAAACCCAATTGGTCTCACTTGATTTGCATATCAAAATAATTAATTATATCTAAACAAGTTGTTTTCTGCAGCACTTTAAAAGAATTAATGGTTCTCTTAGTATACACAAGGAATCCATGCAAGGGAAAAAATATAAGAAACTAGACTCGTAACTGGTTCTAATGACACTAATTTGGTAATTTTTGGATTTATACCCAAAGAGAACGACACTCCCGACTTTACGGTTTTAAACCAGTTTTCTGGACAGATTTGAACGCATCAGTTTATATGGATTTTGACACCCAAAAATTATGAAAAACTTCAGATATGCAACTAATTATGTAATTAATCTACTACAAAAATTTCAGTTCAAAATTCATTCGTTTGACATGGTTTCTTGATTTTTAATGTTTGTGATTCTGTGCAGCATTTTTGGACTAAGAATTATACAAATTCTTTATACATGAAGTTAACTCCTCAGATTTCTTAACGGTATATATATACAAAATATATAAACCTACAACCTATCCATCTATGAACTAAATAATAATAGAGTAAGGATAAAGAACAAAAACAAAGAGAAGAAGAAAGATAGAGACCTACCACACTCCCAAAAGTTCTTCCTTGTTTGCAACCCTTTTTTTTTTTCCTTTTCTTTTCAATCCACCTCTCTCTCCCCATGGCGGTTGGTACTTGTAGTTGGGGAAGACAAAAGATGGTTCGATGATGGTGGCGGACGATGGCGGCTAGTACGGAGGGGAAAGAAACATAATCTCATTAGAAAAAAGATAGTGTAAAGTTTAAATATTAGTAGTAGTAGAATCGAAAATCTATCCCACATCGTTCATAATCTAATTAGAAAAAAGATAGTGTAAAGTTTAAATATTGGTAGTAGTATAATCCTAAACTTATCCCACATCGTTTAAAAACAACGTATAATGTTTGAATATACGGGGTGATTGAGACATCTAATAATTGCCGAGCTAAGTATCGTTAGCTTATGACTCAAGCGAGGGCACCAAGGTGGTTGGATGATGGTAAAGTTGATAGATGGCTTCAACGATTGAACTCAGGTTGTGACCAGTATAGTTGCACTTAGGCTAAACTAGTGAACCTATAGGTTCCCTGGCTATTGCTTTATTTTAAGTCATTGGACAACCACTTTTTTTTTTTTTTTTTAATATTGTGATGATCACGGATGGACTTTTGTTTTTCATGTATAAAATTAATAAATTGGTATTGTTATGATCATGGATAGATCTTGAAAATTTGAAAATCTAAATATACTTTCGCACCCTGTGGATCAGTCTTTGGTGATGATTACAAAACATAAAAATGATGATTTTTTCTATTTCAATCAATACCATTTGGTGGGGTTGGCAGCTAACCAAAAAAAAAAAACTCTTTTTTTTTTCTTTTGAATATTATATTTTTCAAATTTGCGTCAAAAATTTTACATTTTTTGTGTATCTGGTGTAGAATGATCTAAAAACATCACCAACTTATTTTCACTTTTATTTTTAATGAATTGTTTTTCATTTTTTTTATAACTTATTTGGTCCATATAGTCGCATAGATTCTAAAACGCATTTTTTCAAAAAAAGTTCATCAAAAATGAACAAAAAAAAAAAAAAAGAAAGCCACAAGTTCACGGCCTAGGCCGGTTCTGTTCCCTAGTATAGCGATCCCGAGTTTACCCTTGTTGTACAGTGATCCGGACATGTGTCCGTGAATGTTGGTTGTCGTTTATTATCTTGTTTGCATCCTCTTTACTTTGTATATTGAGTTATAGGATGTGTTGGGCAGGTTTGTTACAGGTTGGTTGTGTTTGGGAGCCTAGTGTTGCTGCCCAGAATTTTGGACCTTCGCTCGAGCGAGGAGTTGGTCGCTCGAGCGAGAGTGGGGTTCGTGTTTGGTGGGTCGAGCCAGAGTGGCTCGCTCGAGCGAGCGGTTGCACCTGGTTCTGGACCTGAGAGCTGTCTTTCTTGGCTCGAGCGAGCTTCCTTCGCTCGAGCGGTCTGGGTTTTTCTTCGCTCGATCGAGAACTTCTTGGCTCGAGCGAGAGTTTTCTGTGTCTTGTCGCTCGAGCGACCAAGTCTTCGCTCGAGCGAGCGTGTTTTATATCAGCGGACAGTAGCGATTTTAAACATCACTTTTTCACCTTTTTCTTCTTTCAAACCCTTGATCCGAGACCCTCTCACTCTAAACTTACACTCTCTCTAAGATTTGATCTCCCTAGAGTGTGAATCTAGCCTAGGGCCTTTGTTAAAAAGATAGAGGGCGTTGAGAGCTTTGATTTAATCTGAAAAAGTTTGGATTTGGAACAAGTTGATCTTCGAGTCTTCATCTCCTTTTTGGCTAAAACTTCGAGGTAGGGATATCCTATTCCTCTCTATGGATTTTGTCTTTAAATTTTGGTATTTTGAGATGTTGGGCTTGGTTTGGTAATTTTGAGAAAGTTTGGGGCTTTTGTGTAATTTTACAAAAGTTGGGGTTTTATTCATAATAAACCTGGATGCATGTTTGGCATAGAGAAATTGAATGAATGTTAAATCATTGATGAAAATGGGACCTAAGGGTTGAAATGGTAATTATGGAAAATGGCCTAATTACATTGTTTAATTAATTGGGATAATTAATTGGGAGAAATGAGGAAATGAAATGTTGATTGAATATCCATTTGTGCATTTATTTTCTGTCTAGAAATAACTGCTTTGGGCTATCGGTGGAGGATAGTCGTGATTGTTGTAGACAATGCATGATGATTAGGCAAACTGAAACTAATCATGAAATGTGTCATGGAATTTGACGGTTGATAGAATACATTAACTATATGTATTGAGTGATTGTATATAGAACCATTGTGTTTGTATACGTTATGTGTAGAGGAGGAGATAGGGGATGTACTCCGCGGTTTAGGGGAAGATAGGGGATGTACCTCTAAACCGGATAGTGATGGGAGAAGATAGGGGATGAACTCCGTAGATACAGCTCATATGCTTGTCTAAAGAAGTGAAGATAGAGCTTATATGCTTATCTTTGTGATGTGTGGATATAGCTTTTATGCTTATCTGTGGATATTGTTGTTATACATATCTGTTGTAGAATGTGGATATAGCTTATTTGCTTATCTGAGAATGTGGATATTGTTGTTATACATATCTGTTGAGCATGTGGGTAGTGCTTATATGCCTATCTGTTGAAAAAGGGGAAATGAAAAGTAATTGGGACTTGTAAGTCGTTTGACATAAATATATGATTTATGTGATTGTATCAGTGTTGGCCACCTATCAATTGCTAATATTTTAGTCATTGTTCATGGTTGGTTTAGTGTATTTCTACTGGGCTGTGGCTTACCCTATATGGGAATATCATTTTCAGGTGCAGGAAGCATGCCACCTCCAAGGACATAGCTTGGGAGGCTAGAGGCGGACATACTTTTGTCACTTAACTTTTGATGTATTACATGTAACTTCAAGCCTAGGGCTTAATGTGTAAACGAGTTAGTACTCTTTTGTTGTAACCAAGTGTTAACTTGGAAAGCTGTAAGCCTGTAAGGCATTTTGTTTTGATGTTAACATGTAATACTTATGTAATGGAACTCTAATGAATAAAAGAATGTGGTTAGTTTATATGTAAATGCATGTCTTATCTGACGGGTTTATTGTTATTATTTTGAGGGCGTTACACCTAGTGGCCAGAGTCACCACACACAGTGGAATAATTTCCACGGACTAAAATACACAGATGGTCCCAATAATCAATACACATCAATATCGTAAAACGTGGTTGTTCACCATTATAAACATGAGACCAAAACAAATAGTTTATAGCATGCTAAGTTCACACATGTTTTACGAATAATTTGATTCCATTGATAATATAATAGTTTTATCAAAACGGTTTAGCCTTGAAACAACAATTTAATTTTTTAATAGTTCAAGATAGGGGAACATTTATCAAAATATGCAACATGAAACTACTCACCTGAAAACGAAATAATATAATCCACGAATAGAGTATGAAAGTCCAACTAGTGCCCTGAACCAAGTATGAGGACTACACGTCACTACTAATTTAAAAATACTAAAGATATAAATAAATTAAGTATCCCGCACTAAAGCGCACTAACATAGCTCAACCCCACTCACCGTTACTCTTAAATAATACCTAAGTTCATGTTCTTCAAGGTCTAAAATTACCCAAGACATGGGTTCAAATCGAAACTTAATTCAAAGTAACTTCAAGATAAAACAGAGTTTTAAACAAACTTTCCCAATCTATTCGTTAACTTTGAAAATTACAAAACCCACTCCACGCTATTCAAAAAATTTGAAAACCATCCAGATAACAACTAATATATCGTAAGTTTGAAACCCAATTGATCTCACTTGATTTGCTTATCAAAATAATTAATTATATCTAAATAGGTTGTTTTCTGCAGCACTTTAAAAAAATTAATGGTTCTCTTATTATACACAAGAAATCAATGCAAGGGCAAAAATGTAAGAAACTAGACTCGTAACCGGTTCTAATGATACTAATTTGATAATTTTTGGATTTATACCCAAAGAGAACGACACTCCTGAATTTACAGTCTTAAACCAGTTTTCTGGACAGATTTAAACGCATCAGTTTATATGGATTTTGACTGCTAAAAATTATGAAAAACTTCAGATATGCAACTCATTATGTAATTGATCTATTATAAAAATTTCAATTCAAAATTCATTCGTTCGATATGGTTTCTTGACTTTTAAAGTTTGTGATTCTGTGCAGAATGTTGGGACTAAGAATTATACCCATTCTTCATACATGCATTTAACTCCTCAGATTTCTTAACGGTATATATATATACAAAATACATAAACCTACAACCTCTCCATCAATGAACTAAATAATAATAGAGTAAGGATAAAGAACAAAAACAAAGAGAAGAAGAAAGATAGAGACCTACCGCACATCCAAATGTTCTTCCTTGTTTGCAACCCCCCCCCCCCGGTTGTTTTTTCTTTTTCTTTTCTCTCAACCTCTCTCTCCCCGTGGCGGTTGGTACTTGTAGGGTAGGGAAGAGAAAAGATGGTTCGGTGATGGTGGCGGATGATGGCAGCTACTACGGAAGAGAAAGAAACATAATCTCATTAGAAAAAATATAGTTTAAAGTTTAAATATTGGTAGTAGTAGAATCGTAAATCTATCTCACATCGTTCATAATCTAATTAGAAAAAAGATAGTGTAAAGTTTATATAGCGATCCCGGCTTTCCCTTTCGTGTTTAACTATAATCCGGAATTCGGTTTCGTAAGGGTGCCGTTGTCTTATCCTCTTTCCATCCCTTCCTCTTTGTGTTCAAACTTTGAGTCGTGTTGGGCAAGTTGGGAATAAGTTGGTTGTGTTTTAAAACGTAAAATCTTCGCCCAGTTTTTGGTCTCTCCGCTCGAGCTGCGCTTTTGACGACCGAGCGGGACTCTATTGTTGCTTGTCCGCTCAAGTGGGGAAATCACCCATCCAGTATTTCGTCTGCAGTGGTAGACGCTCGAGCAGAGGATTGGCTGCTCGAGCGGGAGTTTGTGTCTGACGCTCGAGCGAGGAGTTTGACGCTCGAGCGGGAACCATGTCTGTAAAAGTTCTGGGAACGTGCATCTGCCACTCGAGCGGGGAATTGGACGCTCGAGCGGGGAGTTTGGCGCTCGAGCGGGGTGACTTTTCTACAAAGCCGAGATCCGATTTTTTTGTTCACTTTTCAACATCCTTTCTCTCTCTTACTTTTCCAAAAAGCTATTTTGAGAGTTCCTCTCACTAAAACCCTAACTTCTCTCTTAGGATTGATCTAGTAGGAGTTGTTTTCTCACCTTGGGCCTTTACAAAAGTTGTGTTGATCGTCGAGGGCTATCTTTTAATCTGAAAATTTCGGGATTTGGAGCATTTCCGTTTCTTCACCTCCTTCGTTGGGTCCCATTATTTGAGGTAGGGATAACCTACTCCATCTTATGAGCATTGTCTTTAAATTTTAGCATTTTGATATGCTGGGGGTTTGTTGGGGAATTTTGAGAAAGTTTGGGGCCTTTGTGTAATTTTACAAAAGTTGGAGTTTAAAATATATGAACCTATATGCATGATTAAGCACAGAGAAATGAGATTTATGTTGGGACATTGATGGAAATGGAACCTTAGGGTTGTTTTGTGAATTATGGTAGTTTATCCTAATTGGTTTAATTAATTAATGCATATAATTAATTGAAGAAAACGAGAAATTGAATTGAGAATGTTGAAATCGGGAATGTATGGGACTAAAGAGTGTAGTTGAACCTGTTATTGCTCATCTAGTTAGAATGTTGATATATTATCTGTTTGTGCATTTATTTCCTGCTTAGAAATAATTGCTTTGGGCTACCGGTGGAGGGTAGTGTTGATTGTTGTAGACAATGCATGATGACTAGGCAAACTAAAACTAATCAATTGGATATGTCATAGAGTATGGCGGTTGATAGAATACATTAACTTTATGTATCTGTGGATTATGCATGTGACCAATGTGTTTATATGCATTAGGCGTAGACAGCTGATAGAATACATTAATTTTATGTATTGATTGATTGCGTATGTGATTCTGTGTTTATATGCATTACTTGTGTATGGGAGGAGATGGGGGATGTACTCCACGGTTTAGGGAAGATGGGGGATGTACCTCTAAACCGGTTAATGGTTAAGGGGAGATGGGGGATGAACCCGGGGATGCAGCTCATATGCTCTCCCATCGAAGTGTTGATACAACTCATATGCTTATCTATTGAAGTGTTGAGACAGCTCATATGCTTATCTATTGGAATGTTGATACAACTCATATGTTTATCTATTGAAGTATTGATACAGCTCATATGCTTATCTATTGGAATGTTGATACAGCTCATATGCTTATCTATTGAAGTGTTGATACAGTTCATATGCTTATCAATTGGAATGTTGATACAGCTCATATGCTTATCTATTGAAGTGTTGATACAGTTCATATGCTTATCAATTGGAATGTTGATACAGCTCATATGCTTATCTATTAGAATGTTGATACAGCTCATATGCTTATCTGTTGTAGTATTGAATATAACTCATATGCTTATTTGTTGAAGTATTGATATAGCTCATATGCTTGTTTGTTGTGGTAGTGATATAGCTCATATGCTTATCTATTGAAAAGTTTGTTTGATTTGATATAGCACTAAAATGTATGTCATCATCGTTTGTGAAGTATGGAAGTAGTTTATGTGTTATTGGTACAACACCAAAATGTGTATCCACCTCAAATTTCGAAAATGTTCTAGTGATGAACTATAATCCCATCAAATGTTTTGGCCAGAGTATTGAACCTTGTTTTCAAACCCAAAGTTGAATAAGAGATGGAAGGTGAATTGTAACCTAGACTTAACCGTCATGAAATTGTAATAAGATGTAAATGGACGTGTTAGTGTTGACCATCTATCAGTTGCTAATTTCTTAGTCATTGTTCATAGTTGGTTTAGTATATTTCTACTGGGTTGTGGCTCACCCTATATGGGAACATCATTTTCAGGTACATGTAGCATGCCACCTCCAAGGACATAGCTTGGGAGGCTAGAGACGGACAGACTTTTGTTGTCTTATTTCCTTTTGGATGTATTACGTGTAAATTCAAGCCAAGGGCTTAATGTGCATTTGAGTTAGTACTCTATTTTCTGTAACCAAGCGTTGACTTGGAAAGCTGTAAGCCCGTAGGGCATTTATTATTGTTGTTAACTTGTAATGCTACTGTAAGGACTACTCTGATGAATTGAAGAATGTGGATCTTTTGTATATAAATGTAGGTTTATATTGTTGGGTTTAATGTCATTATTTCGAGGGCGTTACAACTTGGTATCAGAGCGTGCCAGGTTCGAATACTTTGGGTACGTGGGAAGTGATTAGTATCACAATGGGTTTGTCTCGCTTGTTAGAGACTTAGACGTAATGTTATGTACTTATGTGATAACATGTTTATGTGATTATTTGGGTATGGAATGTAGTTTCTTGGATGTTGATTGGACCCTTGGGTTTCTGGGAGTCCTGTTGGAAAGGCACTTGATCAATGCTGTTTCTGACCGGAACTCTAGTAACGCCTCGGGACTATCATTATCCGGAAATGAAATTCGTAAGTGCTTATGTGTTTATGTGATTACGTGGAGTGAATTACAGTTGTCCATGTGTTAGGACGTGAGTGTTTAGCTTCGGCACATGTATGAGTGTGCTAACGTGTCTCTGTTACTTTTACTAGGATGCCTAGGCGAGGAAGTTGCGATTTCCCTCCTTCCGCTCAGGAAGAGTTGCGGAAACAGTTTGTGGAGTTACGCCAAGGTACTACACCTTTGGTGCGGTTCAAAAGATGGTTTGCTAACCTGTCGAGGTTTGCTCCAGAATTGGTGGAGACGGAGGACTTGCGTTGTTACGAGTTTGAAAGTAAGCTGCGTGACGACATTCGTGTAAGGATAGCGGGGTCTTGGTATAAAACATATAGTGTGCTTGTTGAGGCAGCTACCCATGTAAAGGTTGCGGTGCTAGCAATGGGGCAGAGTGGGGAGGGAGCCATCTCGGCAACTCCCGTGACTCAGGGTGTTGGTAGGCCTTTTAAGAGGCAAAGGGTTTTAAACCCGCAACAGGGAGGTCGGGCTAGAACTACCCTTCCAGTGTCGGATTTGGGTTCGGGAGAAAGTAAGCAGAGAGGCGTCATTTGTTTCAGACATGGTCTGCTGGGCCACAAGGTTTCGGTTTGCCCACAGAAGAAGGGGGCAGGGTTAGCAGTTCAACCAGTAGTTGTACCACTAGGATCATCTAACCAGCTGGGTTTTGGACCGATCAAATGCTCAGTGGGGAGGCAGTTGTTGGGGTCTTCATCAGCCCAGATTCTGAACCAGTCTCGTGCTCAGGCACCGCCTACTTGTTGGATGTGTAACCAGCCAGGTCATATTCGACGTTTTTGTACTCAGCCGAGGGCTTCTTTAAGGGTTTTGCAACCTAGCCAGGCTCAGTTTCATTCGACTGGGCAGGAACAGTATCGTTTTGGGGGACTAGCAGGCCAGATTGTGAGGGCCTCAGTAGAGTCGAGTTCCCAAGCCCCAGTTGGGGAAGTTTGTAGTTGTTCCAGGTGTGGACAGAGGGGGCACATCAGTAGTTCTTGTCCGTGGTTAGTAAGCTCGTAGGTTGTCTTGTGTTTGGAGATGACCAATTTTGGCGGTCCAGTGAGGGACGGCAGTGGTGGTAATACCGAGGGGTTGGTTTCGTTTTGGCTAATCCGTTTTGTAATCATTGGGTTCTGTTGTGTAACCAATGTGTTTTGGGAACGTTAAAACATCTAAACTGTTTGTCTATCTATATACATATGCTTGTTTTGTTAATCTCCTTGGATTGGGTGGATTGGAACATGTTGTAGCTCTAAAGTTTTATTAATGTGATAAGTTGCTGTAAGACCATAAAATCTTTGATAATAATGCATTCTTATGCGTGTGATTTAGTTTTGGGAAAAATGAGGGCTGATGAACCATGTTTTCGAATTCAAAAGGATTACTGAGGGATGCGTAGCTTAATCAGAATTACATGGGGGTATGGGTGTTGGCATCGGGGAGCGATGTGTTGTGAGTAGCTGGTACTATATCTCGGGCTGTAGTATAATGGGTGTTTCCCTAAGTTTTCAAATTCCTTTATTTGGATCGAATGTGATAGGTTCGTACCTTAGCACTGGTCAAGTCAGAGGATGTTATCAGAAGGGGTAATTGGGTATATAGCCCGTGGTTAGAGTGTGACCCGTGGATGGAGTCACAGTGGTGTGGCGTTTGCGGATGAAGATGTGGGTTAATGACGAGGGAGGCGAGGACTTTTACTCCTCTGGAAAGTTAGAAGAGTGAATCTTTGAAAGCCTTGTCGGCGACTTGTAACGGTGTCGGGGTTTGGTTCATGTTGGTTGCCTAGCGGTAGTTTTGACTAGTGGTTTAGCACGGAGGCCGGGCCTCTTGATGGTACTCTCGAGATGAGTGACTAGTAAGATGTAGAGTAACGAGTGGACCCTATGAGTTATTGTGGGATTCAGTGTGGGAGTAAGAGGGCTTGCAAAATAAGGAGGTTTTGCCTAGTACGGTTGATTGTGTTAGATGTGATGGTTTCGAGAGTTGCGCGGTGTTGGCAAGACTATGTGAGAATGTTCGAGGGAATATAAGATTTGTATCTCGAGTTAGTGGGATTGGTACCTGTATGTTGGTTTGTGTTTTGGGTCTTGCTAGTCAGTGAGTCCGTGGTGACCCCATCGGTTGTACAGGGGTAGTGTTCGTATTGTGATTGGTTATCAATTGTTGGGTTTAGGTTATGAGTGGATGCTGGTAGCATTCTTTGAAGGAAGAGCAGTTTGTGTTCTAAAGTAATGAGTATAGCGTGGGTCAAAGTGGTCCTTCGTGTTTGGGTTGTTGTGATTGAGGTTGACCATGTCGGTCTTCGGTCAAAGAAGTGAGCAGACTTGCTAGATAGCCATGGCGGGGAATGGTGATTCCCTTGGGCGCAGTGTTGATGTGGTTCAATCTTAAGAGATCTGGTGAGATCCCAAAATTTATGGTTTGTGTAGGGAACTCCGTGTTTGGGGTTAGTGGTTTGAGTGGCACACCAGTGTGTGGATTACTGAGTGTAGAGTTTATTGAGTTGATTAGTCAGCTTGTCGGTATCGGGTTTTGGGTTGGCATTGGTCACCTTGAGTTTTAGTCTTGTTTGTTGTAGACTTTGTATGTTGATTAGGGAAAACTGAAACTAATTGTAACAGCGCCCGCGTGGGAGGCCTCGTGCTACAGTTCGGACTCAATTTGTGTCACGGTTCTTAATCTAAACCAAAGAGTCCAAATCTGGCAAATCGTTTTGAGAAACAGATTTTTGAAAAAGTAGTGCCAAACATGGACTGCTTTGCCAGATACAGAGTCGCCACCTAAATATTTTAAAATGGGGGAATTTAGGAAACCCTGACTCGGTGCCGAAGGCCACGTGTCCGTCATCACCGGAGTTGTCTCGGCTCGGGAGCTTGGGTACGATCGGGGAAGGTCAGCTATGAGCACCCCCTTTCGCCCGGTCCGAAGACCGGCCTCTACTAACCGTGATATCCGTTTTTGAAAACTTTACGTGTTCTTATTCCATTTATTAGCCTAGAATTACTATGTTATGCGCACAGCAAACAAGTATAGACTAGATTGCCTAATTTGGAAATAAACATTGCATATCCGTTTGGTTTGAAAATGCTTTGGAATTTGCTACTCGCAAGTAGGCTAAAATACAGATTTCAACGAGTTTTTCCAACTCAAACAACCCAACCTTCACCCACAGGCATTCAAAACAGTTTAACACATAAGCATCTAGCCACATGTTAAGCATGCTGTCATGGCAACATTCACACTCATGCGATATGCTAAAGCATTAAAATACTTACATAGTACTCCATGCCAAAACCAAGAACTTGTTAGCAAACATGCATGATCCAAGTCCATGTTAAGTGCCTAATGCATCGCATACAAAATGTCGCTAAGATAGGCTCGGCTAATCCTAAACATGTCATGTGAAAATGCACAATTAACACATATTCAATTTTTGAATTGAAGTACTGATGCAGTTAGCGTGATGTACCGAGCCTAATGCATGCAATACAAATGCATGGATGCACACATGCATAGCATAAGGTATGCTAAATTAAACGTGCCCTAATACTAACCATTAAAGCGGGTAAGTAAAAGGGAAGAAAGAAGTGGGGTTGGAAGACATACACACCACCCACACACACTTATTACAGATTTACCCTCACTCGGAGGGACTGGATAAATATTACAAATTAATTAACTACGCGAGCTAATTAACATTACAAATTAACTAATTTAATCAACAAATTGAATAAATTAAATAAAGCGGGAAAACGCCTCGGGAGGCGCGCCACCATGCGCAAGCTGCCTCTGTTTTCCTTCCTTTCTTCCTCTGGAGGTTGTCAAAACCTCAGGACTACATCCTTGGACAGAGGGGATCATCACCGGCTAGATGAAATTTCCACCGGCAGTGTTGTATGGCCATCGGCACAAAGTTGAAGCTGTCGGCAGAGAAAATTGTGCCGGTCGGCACATTAAACTGCCGGTCGGCAGAGTATTCCTGCTGAACCTGCAACTCACAGCAACAGAGGGCAAAACAAGGCATGGCAGCATATTTCAAGGCATGTATGCACCAAACATGTCTCTTATCATTGTAATGACTCAAAGGGACATGTGCCTCGGTTCTCGGACCACCAATCACGCATCTCCATGCATGATGGCCCAAGGAACCAAGTATGCAACTTTGATTTCAAATGCATGCAAACCAATCAAACAAATTAGGCCCTATTCCTATCACCAATTCAAGGAACAAGGCGTGCATGCAAAATGCAATGCAACCTAGGCATACAAGCTAGGAATGCAACATGGCATGGCAATTAACTCATGCAAGCATACAAGCATGCATATGGCAATACAAATGAGTGCAAAGATGGACTTAAACATGAATTAGGCAGCTCTAAAATAGGCCTAAAACAGTAGCCATTGTGCTAAAAGGTGAGGGCTAAATGGCATGCACACACACATGCACATAAGGACCAACACTTAAGCATAAATCAAACAACATTCAAGCACACTTGAAAGAAGGAAACATGGACAAGTTAGCATGCAACATGAGTATTGAAATCATGTTAGGATGGTGCCAAACCAAGCAACAAAATCAAGCCAAAACATGCAACAAATAGTCCAAGTGTTCAAAGCAAATCAATAAGGCATTGAACTACACTTAACATGACCAAACATGGCATGCATAGAAGGACCAAAATCAGAGGTTTAGCATGTTAAAACAAAGCTAAAGGACTACTTAGATGGCATCTAAATGGCCCAAATACAAAGGCATGCACCATGGTCAAAACATGGAGCATTGCAACACATGCTTTCAAAGCATTAAAGAGACATGCAAGGCAATCCAACAAGCATGGAAATGGGACTGAAATAGCATGTAGAATGATCCCAAATCACCAAAACAATGCAAAGATGGCATGCTACACATGCACATACTCAAGGCCAACAAGCCCAAATACAAATGAGCTATATAATGCATGCAAAGATCAACCCAAACGATTATAGACAGAGCTAAAACATGGCAAAATAAGCACATAAACTTCACAAATGCAAGCCTAAAACATGCTCCAACTAAGGCTAACAACCTAAGGCACATTAAGGCATAAACATGGCATTACAAGGCAACTATGCTAAACATGCATGGAGTTCCAAAACCAACTTTAAATCATGTTATATCATGGATATATAAGCATGAAAAACAAACCAAACATGCTCAACACACACTCAAGCATAGGCTTCCTTAAGAGGCCAAAATATGCCCTTTTCAAGGACAACAAGGAGAGGGGGTGGCCCTCTCCTTCTTGGGACTTCAAAGCATCATCTTCACCACTGAAATCCCTCAAGATTTCAGTGGTGAAGAGACCTCAACACCAAAATCCCGGAGCTAGCACAAAATGGCTCAAAATGAGGCCTTTTGAGGCCTAAGGGTGGTCAACAACCCTCAAACAACAAAACACTCTTAATAAACAATAAAGAGGGCTTAAAATAGAACTTTTTTATGTTATACAATAATCACAAAAACAGCTCTAAGACTAGTAGAAAATTGATGCAAAAAAGGGGGAAAAATGGACTAGTTTCTCACCCTTGATGCCTTCTTCAACAAAGATGCTCCAATGGCCTCCTTGAGCTTGAATCCAAGACCAAAACTTCAAAACACACTCTTTAGAACCTCAGCTCCAAGAGGAAGGTGAAACACTAGGTGTTTGTGTGCAATAATGAGACACAAAACACCTAGTATGCAAAATGAGAGGAAAGGAGAGATAGGTTGTGTATGTCTAACCCTAACCCTAGAAAACCAGAGCTCTCCTCTGTCTTCTCTCCTCAAAAATGTCTAAAGGCTTCTCTCCTTTGCCTTAGAGAGAGCTTCTCTCTATATGCCTCTTGTAAAGCTTACAAGACAAGCTTTGCAAGAGGGAGATCCCTCCATACACGTGTATGGAGGGGAGCAAAAGCAATACAGCTGTCCAAAAATATCTGCAAAAGCAGATGAACAGCAATCGGCCGGCAAAAAATGCTATCTTGGCCAAACAAAGTGCCGACCGGCACAAAATAGTGCGGACCGGCAACAAAGAGTGCCGGCCGGCAAACTATATTGCCGGTGGCAGCAAAAACCAGCCGGTGGCATCTAGCCACTGCCGGTGATGGGTGGGGATGGTCTACAAGCCCCACCCTGCCCCTCTAAGGCAAGATGCAAGTGTTTGGTGCAAAACCAGACACTTAACGGTCGAGTTCGGAGATCCTGTGGCAAGGCGCGCGAGCCGAGGCCTCCGGGAACTCCAAACGAGCACAAACATGGATAATCACCGAGTGTTCAAACGGTGACGTCCAAGTCTTGAGGACGGTCAAAAATGGGGTGTCTACAGTTGCCCCTCTTTGACAGAACTCGAAAGTCATAACAATGACGGGAGTGAATGTCAAAGCCCAGAGACGACCCATTTTTGACAAGGCCGAAGACTCAGACAAACATGCAATACAAATAAGGTATGCGCCCGGAGGCAGGGGCAAAATGCAAGACAATGCACAGAGCCGAGCATAACTTATGATCATGCAAAGAAAGCTGTAATGAAGCAAACATGCAACAATTTTAAGCTATCATACCAAACTACACTACAATGCAGAAAGGATGTAAGAGAATTATGGAATTCTCAATATGTCTCACTCGGGAGATACAATACCTGTCCGGTTCGTCTGGTTGCACCAGCTTCAAATGAACCGTACATACAATATCGTGCCTGAAAAGAAAACAAACTTAACAGGTACAATATTGTTAGCAACATGCATGACAATGCAAAATGGATGCAAGACGACATGCAATATATACAAAACAATGTATAAACAATGCAAATGAAGATGCAATGTATTTGAAACAATGCAAGCTACATGCAAAGCATTTGAATCGTGATCCAATCACGAACGGTTCGAAACCACACCTATGTCAAATAGATTGATGGAGGTAACAAGTCTGTCTACCATAGAACGGTCAACTGAACTATGAGTATTGTAGACAGACGCAAGAACAAGTATTGGGTGGAATCGACATAGGTGGGGAAACGACCCGCTGGAGAAAGGACTACGATCCTAATGCCGGATGCAAAAATTACACTACAATGTAATACATGAATATGGCACGCAGGCCAAACCAAATCTTGCCTAGGAAAGGCATGCATACATACAAGCCATGTGTAACACAGAAAAGGTGCCGCAACCCTCAACCAACATATCAACGTGGAATCGGCGCGATACACATACAGAACTGTGTTTTAACATGAAAAGTAAGGGCACATACCGGACCAAGCTCAACCTGGAAAGGCGCAAGCCATAGATGGAAGGCGATGCAATGAATGCATGCAATCTGCAATGCAATATCTACAAATATGCAATGGAATGGATATGGATACAATGGATATGGCACGCAAGCCAAACCAAATCTTGCCTAGGAAAGGCATGCATACATACGAGCCATGTGTAACACAGAAAAGGTGCCGCAACCCTTAACCAACATATCAACGTGGAATCGGCGCGATACACATACAGAACTGTGTTTTAACATGAAAAGTAAGGACACATACCGGACCAAGCTCAACCTGGAAAGGCGCAAGCCATAGGCGGAAGGTGATGCAATGAATGCATGCAAACTACAATGCAAATGCATGACAATGCACTATGATGCAATGACTATGATTGCAACTTTCCCTATCTTACCAACAGCGTGATATACTAGGTTGGTTCAGTATCCAGAACTGAGGCGTAGACATGCCGTCTCAACCTATGGGGCTTCCATACAGATTTCAAGCCGAGGGTAAACCTCTGGGTATTTAAACCAGACTTTAGTCTCGGAACTCCCGAACCTTTGCGTTCTAGGCATAAGCCGTTCGAACTCTAGTTTCCACCGTCCCAGTTGGTCTTCTAGGAACTCATCGCAAGCACAGACTGGTGGCTTTACCAGACCACCGAAAAGTCGTTCGGGCACGACAAACACCGAAGGAATTGCACCTTCAGAGGATTTAAGGTCTCCTAGACCGGAATGCAAAATGTATGCATGACAATGCATGTTTTTGTTTGTTTTTTTGTTTTTGAGATGCAAATGATGTATGAAATGCACGTTGCATGGAATGCGCGACAACACGCTGCTCTCGAAGTGTACGACAATGCGAACACTAAAGGTCTTACATCTTCCAAGGATTTAAGGTCTCCTAGACCGTACGTGTTTAAGGTCTCGCCAGACCATGCGTGTTTAAGGTCTCGCCAGACCGTACGTGTTTAAGGTCTCGCCAGACCATAAAAAAAAACCTGTGCGGTTCGTCTGGTCGCTCCAGCCTCAAATGAACCGTACATACAATACCGTTCCTGAAAAGAAAACAAACTTAACAGGTACAATATTGTTAGCAATATGCATGACAATGCAAGAATGAGGCACGCACGCCGTATGGAACGTAAGTTGATGCAAATGAACTCATATGCCGAAATAGAAACAACGTGCACATCAATGCACCGGAGGTTTCGCATCTCCCAGGGATTTAAGGTCTCCTAGACCGTACGTGTTTAAGGTCTTGCCAGACCGTGCGTGTTTAAGGTCTCGCCAGACCGTTGTATTGCACGACGGTATGATGCGCAAAATAGCGCAATGCGTTAGGCAACGCGAGTGCACAGGACAGTGCGATGGAATGCATGCAAAATGCAATGAGATGCGCAAAACAGCGCGAAATTGAAATGCACAAAACAGTGCAATGCGCAGAACAGCGTGAGGTTTTGAAATGCACAAAACAGTGCGATACGCAGAACAGCGCGAACAAAACAATGCACAAAATAGTGCGATGCGCAGAACAGCGCGAACAACTTTGAAATGCACAAAACATTGCGATGCGCAGAACAGCGCGAACAATACAATGCACAAAACAGTGCGATGCGCAGAACAGCGCGAACAACTTTGAAATGCACAAAACAGTGCGATGCGCAGAACAGCGCGAACAAAATACAATGCACTAACAAGTGCAAGTAAGGTGCGCAAGATAGCGCGAACAAATGCAATGCACAAAATAGTGCGATGCCAAGTGTGACGTGCATGCCACACGGAGTGTAAATGGGCTTGAATGCGCAACAACACACGTATTCCGGAATGCATGACAATGCAAGGAATGGAAATGCAATGATGATGCATGAGAAATGTGCACGACAATGCAAAGGGGTGCGTGTTGCAACGCATGTAACACGTGCACGACCATGCAAATGTGCGGCGCACGACAGTGCGATGTAATGTACCAAAGTAGTGTGATGAACTTGTGCAACAAACATGGGGCAACCTTTGAATTCAAAAGGATACAAAAAGGATACACCTTGCACGAATTCGAGTGCCACGCACTGGAGACACGGCCCGAAGTCAAAACGGAGGCCGGTTGAGCGTCGGAGATGCACTTTCTTGCACTTTCTTCAGCTATAAAGACCCAAAACAGCTCAAATGGCCTAAACAAGGCTGTGGGAACCCCACCGGCCGAAAGATGAGGCCACCGGCTGGCCATCGGCACAAAAACAATTCCATCGGCACAAAAAAGTGCCGACCGGCACAAAAAAGTGCCGACCGGCAAACAGTTGCTGGTGCGGGGCAGTTTTGTCTTTCCACCTCGAGTGTTATAAAATAGGGCTTCATGCCCTATTTTCTCACTTCTCCACCGCCGAAAACCTTTGCTCTCTCTCTCTAGAGTGCTTCTCTCTCATTTTTCGCCCGTTTCTTCGCGTTCTACGCCCGTTTCGTCGTCGGATTCGCGATCCTCTTCGCGTTTCGGACATTTTCCACCGATCACATTCTCGTTTCGGTGCCTCGTTCGGCGTTCTCGCCTTCTCGGGGTTTGTTCCCCTCACTTTCCTCTTCATTTCCGTGCCTCTTCACATTCCGGCCTTCCCGGCCATTTCCGACCCTCTCGGGAGTTGACTTTTCAGTTGACTCTTCATATTCCGGCTCGGTTTTCCTTTTCCGGCCATTTTCACACCATTCTCTACATGGCGGACGACATTCCACGTGGCGGGACTCCCCCGGACCACGAGATGGATCCCGGGGTCGAGCTCTTACCACTGAGCGAGCGCCCGTTCGACCCGGCGACCTACCGGCCGGCGATCCACGTTCTGCCCCCCGACGGCCTGCGTCAGTTCCGGAGCTTTGAGAGGTACGCGGCGCCTGAGCTACTACTACGCGAGCCTACCTCCCACCTTTCATTCGGCACTCCCGAGGTAACTCTTCATCTTCTTCTTTACTTTCTGCAATGTAGGATACAAAACTGCCATAGTTAGCTGTATTCTTTAATTGCTGAAATCTGATATGCCGTAGACCGTAGTTGACTGTAAACATACATACAACTGATATCTGCTTGAGACTGACACATGCACACACACTGCACTAGTCCTGAATCACCCAAACACACGGCACACACTGTATTCTACTGCATACACACTGGTACCCAGTATTTGTGTGAATCTGTCAAACTTGCATACATGCCACATCTGTTCTGAAACACTCAAACACGCTGACACAGCACACGTATTTCACTGTAAGCACACCGGCACCCGGTATTTGCCTGAATCTGACAAACTTGCATACATGCCATATCTGTCCTTTCAAAACTGCGTTTTGAATGTTGTCTTGCAATTGTCATTTTCTGTTTGTAGGAGGGTTCCCATACCATTCGCGGGTATGGGAATACTGGTGCTCGGGAGTGGTATGACGAGCTCCCTGATGCGGTCCAGCACATCGTGGACCGAGCGGGCTTCGGCACCTTCTGCCGAGGGCTCTCTAGGCTCTCCACATGCAGACCTCTCCTTGCTGCTTTGGCGGAGAGGTGGTGGGACACCACCGATTCTTTCCATTTTTCTGCTGCAGGGGACATGACGATGACCCCTTATGACTTCTCGATGCTCACAGGCATTGGGGTAGGGGGGGATCCGATCCCTTTCGACACAGACATGGATGAGTGGACCGCCGCTCAGGTCCATTTACTGGGGGAGGCGCCACCGCTAGCTCGTCCAGGCTTCGTCCGATACTCCTGGTTCGAGGCACAGTTCAGGGTCCAGCCCGTATTGGAGGAGGTGCAGATGACCCCAGAGGACGAGGAGAGGTATGCTCGCGGCTTCCTCATGTTCCTGTTCGGGACTACCATCTTCGCCGACCGGGCGAACACCGTACCTCTCTGCCTTCTCAGCGCACTGGTGGACGTCCGGGACATCTTGCACTACGATTGGGGCGGCGCTGCTCTGGCCACCCTGTACGGCTATATGAGCTCGGCTTCTCGCGGCAGCGGCCAGCTGCTTGGAGGCTACTGGCGGGCTTGGGAGGTACATTCCTTCTCCGCTTTTCATTTCTGTCTCGATATTCTCTGTACTCTGTACACTGCACACACTGCGGTCTGCTTTACACTCACTGTATATTGTACACACGGCACACACATACATTCTGCTTTACATTGACTGCACACTGCTCACACTGTACACTCTGTACACAATACACTGCACAACACACGGCTCTGCCATTTCTGCTTTATTCTGTATATCCTGCTTTATCTGATGGTCATACTGACATCTGTTTTGCAGCTGTGGGTTTATGCCTACTTTCCCAGGCTTGCTCCCGTGCCAGTTGCGGAGCCTCCTCCGGCTGTCCCGTTCTCGAGTCGCTTCGACGGGAGATGCACCCGGCGACCACGGGAGACATTTGGCTTCTTCCGCCGATATTTTGACACCATCACCCCGGCCGAGGTATGCTTTACTTTCAGTTCATTTAGCTTCGCTTTCCCACTGCATGTTTCAATAACAGTAGATAACAAACTGTCTGTCACTTTCAGATCACATGGCGGCCATGGGCCTCCTTGCCGTCGGCGATGCGGGGTCGGTTCCCTGGTGCTGAGGAGACCTCGCGTTTCCGGATTTTGCTTGAGGGTCCGGTCTGTCGGGCTTGGTACCTGGGGGAGTGTTTTCTACGCCAGACCCGCGGGTTACCTGAGCAGATAGTCCCGGCTCACCCTCCTGCAGAGATGAGGGAGACCGAGGGGCTTACCGCTGAGCAGCTGGATGATTACTCCATCGGCTGGGAGGAGGCCGGCTTTCGAGGCACTGGAGACTATCAGGAGTACGTGCGGACGTACCTGATGCGACCGTTGAGCGGCCGTCGAGGAGAGGGAGCCAGGCCTGTAGCATCGGCGGCTGGGGCCGGAGAGGGAGCAGGGGCTGGATCTCCGAGGAGGGCCCGGGTCCGTGGCAGGGGTAGAGTGCGGGGAGGACGAGGAGCTGGCTGGCCTGCCCTGCCTGCTGTACTGACTTTCCAGGGGCAGGGTGGGTCAACCTATCAGATCCCCTTCGCCCCTCCACCGGCTGGTCACGAGTTCATTGACATCCCCGACTTACCGCCGGTATGTTCTACTGCATTTCGTACAGTTATTCATTTCAGTTTACTTGATATTCCACAGAATACTAATACATCTGATACCTTTGCAGGCTTCTTCTGAGTACACCCGTCAGTCGTTGGCGATGAATGCCTCGATGATGTGGATGCTCCAGCGGACATTTGACCTCTTGGCCGTCTACAGCATACCGGTATGTCCTTCTGACACTGGCCTCAAACCATTCATTCACTGCTTTACATAATCTGATGCACGGCACAACACCTGATACACTGATCTCACAGTATCTGAACACTGCATACACTGCATTCTGCACTGCACTCTGTACTGATAAACTGCTCACGGCATTCTCATACTGTACTCATATACTGCATTCTGCACTGATAAACTGCTCACGGCATTCATACATTGTACTCACACACTGCATTCTGCATTGCTAAACTGCTCACGGTATACTGATGCATTTCCCTTTTCGTGAACTTTTCAGCCTCCTTTCCAGATTCCCATGGCAGGAGGTGCTCCAGCTAGACCTGCTGTCCCTGCTCGGGAGAGAGATGAGGAGGGCAGGATATTTCCCCGTACCAGGGGAGGGCGTACTCACGTCGGGAGTAGCTCGCGAGCTCCAGTCCCGGACGATGACGACGACGAGGAGTCAGAGGCGGAGGGAGGGTCATCGGAGGAGGAGACCGGAGGCGATTCTAGCTCGGGCTCTGACGACGACGCTGATGATGCTCCTGGACCCTCGTCCAGGAAGAGGACTAGGACGGACTGACAGCCCTTGGAGTGCTCGGCACAGATGCAGATTTTTGCTATCTTTTCTTTCTTTCTTTGTACTTTTCTTTTTGGTTGGTAGATAGATTACCTTGTACTGCCGCAGGCAGATTTTTGTTTCCAAAACTTGTACATTTGAAAAGCTAAGTAAATGAAACAGACTTTTTATCTGAAAAAGTGTTTACATTTACACATTTCATCCATTGCATCGCATCTCATCATGTTACACCTCAATGTAAACGAAATTGATTGGTTATCTGAAAATTGAACACTTGCACTGTAATAATCAGATAACTTAAACAGCCAACAGCCAAAACAACCCAAGCAACCCACTGCCTGATTCTTGAACACACAGCCCTTACTCTGTTGGGGATTAATCTGCATACAGTCCATAACACAGCATTCGGTTCATTCTGCACACAGCAAATTCTGAACAAACGGCCCAATCTGTCAGGACGGACCTCAAAAGTGGAACCGGTTGGAGTCGAAACACGCTCAAATGTAGAGAATGGCACTGCATTCTGAGCATAAGCGATTTTCGAAATCGAATGAGGGTTTTTCAGACCGGGATATCGAGCCTACAACTGAACACAGCGGGGAGGACTCAAACGAAGAGGTACACGACCTAAACACAACGAGACACGCTCGGGAGAGACTCAAAACAAAAGACGAGACCGTCAAATGAAAGAGACATGACACACAGACGCGTAAACGAAGATGGGAGACCTCGGACCACGAGGAGCCAGTTCAATCTGGGTATTGTTTCCCACCCTTTCTCATTTGTGATTCTCGCATCACTCGACTCTCAAGCTCGGATTTTCTCTCAAAACCCTTTTCCTCACTTTTCTCTCAACTTACACCTCTCTATTCTTCAATCTCTCATTTTTCATCCCTCCCCGGGGTGAATGATGGATGAATAGGAAGTTGTGGGTTCATGCTCAACATCGTTAGCTCACAGCTATTTCTTCTGACGGGTAGAGCGCTCTTCTGGCAAGTACGTCGATGACCGGGGTAAGACAGAACGCCTGGCTCAACTATGCCCCTAGTTCATCATTTTAACCATTTTTTCGTTTTTGCTTTCTAACAAAACGGTTTTGATCAAAATGAGAGTCGAATTAACGTACTTGTTCAATTTTTGATTTGAAAAGCGTGCGAGTCAGGCCGCAAGCACTGAAAATTTTCCTTTTTTGGGTCCAAGACAATGGTCCAGTTTTGGAAAATGGAATAGTTTTCGAGAAAATAGTCAACCTTAGTAAAAATTTTCAAAAACTATTTTTCAAACAGCTGATGCTTAACAAGCATGGAACTTACTCTTCGAGATGCGCAACCTTGGTTCGGAGGCAATGGAAAATTGCCCCTGGTTTGAAGGGAGTGGGAGGCAACGGAAAGTTGCCCCTAGTTTGAATGGCGTCTCACGACGGCTCGTGGCAACGGAAAGTTGCCCCTTGTTTGGGATGGTGCCGCAGCAATCCGCAGACAGTCTTCATTGGCGGTGGCCGAACTCTCAGACTCAGCGATGACGAAGACGGTCACAACACATATATGGACACAGTCGCCTTGGGAGCGTTGGCGACTGGACTTTGGAATCAAATTGAAACCATTGCATGGACTGAGATGCTTATGAAAGCGTTGGGGGCTGGACTTCATGATGAAGTTGCCTACGTATCCCAAACATGGGAATCAAGCCTCACGTAGTTCCGGTTAAGGTCCACTCGGGTATTTTAACCTTCACTTTTTTAGGCTCTCACTTTTGCCAAGGCGCCCAATGCGGGTTTTCGACCTTGCGAGCTTCTTTTCATTTTCTATTTCTTTTTCTCTTTCTTTTTTTTCTTTCTTTTTTCTCAATCTTTCTTTTTGTATTTTTCTCTTTTTTTTGTATTTTTCTCTTGCTCTAACTTTTGCCTGGGCCGCCCTTCCGGGTTTTCGGCCCAGCGAGCCTCTCAAAGGGTAAAAGTGTAGCAAATCCATGCCAAATGGTTTTTTGAAATTGAAGCCTCTCTGTGTCTAGGAGAACGGCTGTTGCATTGATTTGCGGAGAATCCATCAGGGCTACTCTACGAGCTTCTTCCGGCGAGATCTACTCCTTCTGATTCGGCCTTGATGCTTCTTGATCGAAAGCTACCTCAAAACTGGCCACACGGGCCTTTCATGGCGTTTGTCCGTTGAACTTTCTGAACGTTCTGAACGGGTTCAAACTCGGAAAACAAATAGGTTGAATCTTGAGGTTGAGAGCGATCCTAGGCTGCGCGACCTCAAGAGGGATTCCACACAAGTCTTCGCCGGGCCGCGTAAAACATTTGTTTTTGAAAGTTTTTAAGAAAGCGACGAATTGCTCGCGCCGAAGATAGTGCGGAACCAATCTGGATCAGGCCAGGGTCCTTCTCAGTACTCACGCCGACAAGCATGATTTCATTCATAAAAAGGCTTAGCACGCCTCTCTTTCTCTCGAAATGATCAAAATTTTGCAAAACCCGAGGAATTCCTTCCTCTTCGTTTTCATCACCGCAGTGTTCAAAAGTTTGTTTTTTTTGAAAAAAATTTAGGTTAATGCAATGAGTTTGGGCACACAGGAGAGCGGGCGAGATGTACTGTCAGCCCATTCAAATTCTCTGGTCCTTATGCTGAAAGCAAGCATGAAGGTTGAGATAGCAACAGCTGTTTCAATCGGCTCTGTTGGTGCAACTGGCCCCTCGGCAGAAACAGACTCAAGACAAAAACAGATAATAATTACAAAACAAAGTAGTGTTCGAGGCAACAACCCCAGAATCACCAGGTATTATATACAACGGGGACTGACTCGATACAACCAGACAGACCCTTAAGCAAAAAAAGACTGACTCAAGACAAAGAGACAGACTCAAAAACAAAAGACTGACTCGACATCCGAGCCAGGATTTACAAAACTCGGTCTCACCGATGCTCAAAAATGCGTGCCAGACGCTTCATCAAAAAAATGTACCAAATGTTGCCCGCAGGCGGTCCACTTTACATACTCGCAGTATCTGAGCCCTCGAAATCCAGCAACTGAGTGGTGACGGGCTTGCCTGAGGTGGGTGGTAGGATAACCTTTTTATCAATCAAATCCTGCACTTCATGACGAAGGCGGGAACATCCATCGGTACTGTGACCGGACTGTTGATGGTACGCGCAGTACAAGGTAGCATCATGAGTGGCGGGGAGATTCTTCGGGAGTGGCCGGGACTCCAAAGGCTTAAGATGCCCATTTTTCGCCAATATCAGCAATGCCCTAGACAAAGGCATGTGGAGGTCGTGAAAGACCCTGCGCCCTCGGGGCAGGTACTTTGTATTTTGAGGATTCTTGCCAGATGCGCTGGCGAAAGGATCAGCTGGCGCTGCCTTGGCTTTTTGAACCTTCCCCGGTGCAGGGTTGGGAGCTACTGGAATTGTCTGGGCATGACGGGGCCCATCCCGGTTTTCTGTCTGGCTTGAACTGCCCTTGGTTGGAGCAGGGAAAGCATCATCTACAGCTTTGGTCACTATTGCAGATGTTTGTTGCTTGTTCATCCCTCTGGCCTTCAAAGCCTCGACTGCCCACAGCAGTTGCTCAATGGGGTCGGCGTCTATCTTTGCCTTGTCCTTTCCTTTGGCCTCAGCCTGATCAAGGGTCTGGGTTGGTGTTGGCATGTCGTGGCTATAGCCGGAAGCCACCTCTGGTTGGCTGAGCTCTGTCACAATCCGCCCCAGTAGCGGGGGCTCCTGTGGTACAAAATTCCCGGCATACGGTGCCGCTGGCGGTGAAGCCGACATTCCATAGGCGAGGTCTACCATAGACCTTTGGAGATCGCCTATCATCCCCATCAATTCGAAGGTGGTGGGCTCACGAGCCTGGTATAACTGGGGAGCCCAGACTGGGTGCACAACGGGCATCCTGGGCGGGTGTGACATACTGATGCTGGCTTCACTTTGCGGAGCGGTTCCCTGCTCCGATACAGCTGCCATAACCACAATTTCTTCTGAACTTTGTGCCGCCATAAATCCTGCCTCAGCAAAGGGAGACACTGGTTGTTCTGTATCAACTCTACAACTCTCTGAACTGAAAGAGAAACAGACAGCATTTCAGCCCAAACTGATCAAACACGGGTGTAGCCAAACAATTGTACCCTACTGTTGATCACTGTTCCCAGAAGTCACTGTTCCCGAAAACTGAACCGATACCCGCGGATAACTGATTCTCACAACTGATACTGATACTGGTGTCCCCAGGTTTGATACTCAAACTTGCAAACTGACATGTGCGTTCCTGTAGAGCAACACTCTAAAAGCACATAACAAGTAAAGAGAACAAAACACCCCTATGTTGGGGTAGGGTTTCCCTGTCCTATTTTGTCAGGAACTAGGGTTTCACTACGCACACAGCGGTTTCAAACAACTTAGCATCGGGTAAGCAACCTGTCCTAGTTTGGAATGGTCACTACGGATCCGAATATGCACTAGGTCGAATGGTCAAAAAGGGGTGCCCTGGTAAAACCGGGGTTTGTGTTCCCATACTGTCAGAGCCCATAGCCGGTCAGCCTTATGGACATGCCTTGACAAGACAAGCCTTCGGCAAACCGTTCAGGAATGGCAGATGGCAAACACTGTGTTCCTAGGCGCACCAATGCACATGCAATGCAAAGAAACACATAAATGAAGTCAAAATAGGATATCACGAGTTCGAGTCAAACTCTCTAAAAATCCCCAGCAGAGTCGCCAGAAACTGTAACAGCGCCCGCGTGGGAGGCCTCGTGCTACAGTTCGGACTCAATTTGTGTCACGGTTCTTAATCTGAACCAAAGAGTCCAAATCTGGCAAATCGTTTTGAGAAACAGATTTTTGAAAAAGTAGTGCCAAACATGGACTGCTTTGCCAGATACAGAGTCGCCACCTAAATATTTTAAAATGGGGGAATTTAGGAAACCCTGACTCGGTGCCGAAGGCCACGTGTCCGTCATCACCGGAGTTGTCTCGGCTCGGGAGCTTGGGTACGATCGGGGAAGGTCAGCTATGAGCACCCCCTTTCGCCCGGTCCGAAGACCGGCCTCTACTAACCGTGATATCCATTTTTGAAAACTTTACGTGTTCTTATTCACATGTTAAGCATGCTGTCATGGCAACATTCACACTCATGCGATATGCTAAAGCATTAAAATACTTACATAGTACTCCATGCCAAAACCAAGAACTTGTTAGCAAACATGCATGATCCAAGTCCATGTTAAGTGCCTAATGCATCGCATACAAAATGTCGCTAAGATAGGCTCGGCTAATCCTAAACATGTCATGTGAAAATGCACAATTAACACATATTCAATTTTTGAATTGAAGTACTGATGCAGTTAGCGTGATGTACCGAGCCTAATGCATGCAATACAAATGCATGGATGCACACATGCATAGCATAAGGTATGCTAAATTAAACGTGCCCTAATACTAACCATTAAAGCGGGTAAGTAAAAGGGAAGAAAGAAGTGGGGTTGGAAGACATACACACCACCCACACACACTTATTACAGATTTACCCTCACTCGGAGGGACTGGATAAATATTACAAATTAATTAACTACGCGAGCTAATTAACATTACAAATTAACTAATTTAATCAACAAATTGAATAAATTAAATAAAGCGGGAAAACGCCTCGGGAGGCGTGCCACCATGCGCAAGCTGCCTCTGTTTTCCTTCCTTTCTTCCTCTGGAGGTTGTCAAAACCTCAGGACTACATCCTTGGACAGAGGGGATCATCACCGGCTAGATGAAATTTCCACCGGCAGTGTTGTATGGCCAACGGCACAAAGTTGAAGCTGTCGGCAGAGAAAATTGTGCCGGTCGGCACATTAAACTACCGGTCGGCAGAGTATTCCTGCTGAACCTGCAACTCACAGCAACAGAGGGCAAAACAAGGCATGGCAGCATATTTCAAGGCATGTATGCACCAAACATGTCTCTTATCATTGTAATGACTCAAAGGGACATGTGCCTCGGTTCTCGGACCACCAATCACACATCTCCATGCATGATGGCCCAAGGAACCAAGTATGCAACTTTGATTTCAAATGCATGCAAACCAATCAAACAAATTAGGCCCTATTCCTATCACCAATTCAAGGAACAAGGCGTGCATGCAAAATGCAATGCAACCTAGGCATACAAGCTAGGAATGCAACATGGCATGGCAATTAACTCATGCAAGCATACAAGCATGCATATGGCAATACAAATGAGTGCAAAGATGGACTTAAACATGAATTAGGCAGCTCTAAAATAGGCCTAAAACAGTAGCCATTGTGCTAAAAGGTGAGGGCTAAATGGCATGCACACACACATGCACATAAGGACCAACACTTAAGCATAAATCAAACAACATTCAAGCACACTTGAAAGAAGGAAACATGGACAAGTTAGCATGCAACATGAGTATTGAAATCATGTTAGGATGGTGCCAAACCAAGCAACAAAATCAAGCCAAAACATGCAACGAATAGTCCAAGTGTTCAAAGCAAATCAATAAGGCATTGAACTACACTTAACATGACCAAACATGGCATGCATAGAAGGACCAAAATCAGAGGTTTAGCATGTTAAAACAAAGCTAAAGGACTACTTAGATGGCATCTAAATGGCCCAAATACAAAGGCATGCACCATGGTCAAAACATGGAGCATTGCAACACATGCTTTCAAAGCATTAAAGAGACATGCAAGGCAATCCAACAAGCATGGAAATAGGACTGAAATAGCATGTAGAATGATCCCAAATCACCAAAACAATGCAAAGATGGCATGCTACACATGCACATACTCAAGGCCAACAAGCCCAAATACAAATGAGCTATATAATGCATGCAAAGATCAACCCAAACGACTATAGACAGAGCTAAAACATGGCAAAATAAGCACATAAACTTCACAAATGCAAGCCTAAAACATGCTCCAACTAAGGCTAACAACCTAAGGCACATTAAGGCATAAACATGGCATTACAAGGCAACTATGCTAAACATGCATGGAGTTCCAAAACCAACTTTAAATCATGTTATATCATGGATATATAAGCATGAAAAACAAACCAAACATGGTCAACACACACTCAAGCATAGGCTTCCTTAAGAGGCCAAAATATGCCCTTTTCAAGGACAACAAGGAGAGGGGGTGGCCCTCTCCTTCTTGGGACTTCAAAGCATCATCTTCACCACTGAAATCCCTCAAGATTTCAGTGGTGAAGAGACCTCAACACCAAAATCCCGGAGCTAGCACAAAATGGCTGAAAATGAGGCCTTTTGAGGCCTAAGGGTGGTCAACAACCCTCAAACAACAAAACACTCTTAATAAACAATAAAGAGGGCTTAAAATAGAACTTTTTTATGTTATACAATAATCACAAAAACAGCTCTAAGACTAGTAGAAAATTGATGCAAAAAAGGGGGAAAAATGGACTAGTTTCTCACCCTTGATGCCTTCTTCAACAAAGATGCTCCAATGGCCTCCTTGAGCTTGAATCCAAGACCAAAACTTCAAAACACACTCTTTAGAACCTCAGCTCCAAGAGGAAGGTGAAACACTAGGTGTTTGTGTGCAATAATGAGACACAAAACACCTAGTATGCAAAATGAGAGGAAAAGAGAGATAGGTTGTGTATGTCTAACCCTAACCCTAGAAAACCAGAGCTCTCCTCTGTCTTCTCTCCTCAAAAATGTCTAAAGGCTTCTCTCCTTTGCCTTAGAGAGAGCTTCTCTCTATATGCCTCTTGTAAAGCTTACAAGACAAGCTTTGCAAGAGGGAGATCCCTCCATACACGTGTATGGAGGGGAGCAAAAGCAATACAGCTGTCCAAAAATATCTGCAAAAGCAGATGAACAGCAATCGGCCGGCAAAAAATGCTATCTTGGCCAAACAAAGTGCCGACCGGCACAAAATAGTGCGGACCGGCAACAAAGAGTGCCGGCCGGCAAACTATATTGCCGGTGGCAGCAAAAACCAGCCGGTGGCATCTAGCCACTGCCGGTGATGGGTGGGGATGGTCTACAAGCCCCACCCTGCCCCTCTAAGGCAAGATGCAAGTGTTTGGTGCAAAACCAGACACTTAACGGTCGAGTTCGGAGATCCTGAGGCAAGGCGCGCGAGCCGAGGCCTCTGGGAACTCCAAACGAGCACAAACATGGATAATCACCGAGTGTTCAAACGGTGACGTCCAAGTCTTGAGGACGGTCAAAAATGGGGTGTCTACACTAATCGAACATGTTTTGTCGTTGAAGCTGACGGTAGGAATAATACATCTAGTATGTGTATTGATTGATCATTGTGAATGATTGGCTTTTTATACATTATGTATGTATGTATGATATTTGGTTTGTTATTGATACAGCACTGAGATGTGTATCATTTGTGTATTCAAGGGGGTATTGTTGAGATGAGATGTGCTCTTATACCTTATGTGCTGTTAGTACTGTTGTTATTTCTATTAACTACCATTATAGAAATGTTATATCCTGTGTCGGTTGTGGCATCACTGCGTGAGTGATGGTTGTGGTTAGAGCTGTTTTGAAAAGAAATGGAGAACAAAATTTTTCCCAGTGTTAGGGCCATCTAAGGGCATTGTTGAAGAGTTGATCTAATTCAAAGATTCTAAAGAATTCCAGATAAATCTTTTTGGCAGATGAACTGTGGATGACTCTGTGTTTTGGGTAACACCGTATTTATGAAAAATGTTTACAAAGCTTTTAAGTTTTCGAATGAAAAATGCAGGATTTATTCCGGAACGTTAACGTTGAAAATTTAAACATCTTTGGGAAATGTCTCTCGAACAAGAAAATGTTTTCGTATTATCTATTTTAAGATTTGCTTTAATCATGTTGTTGAGTAGTGACTTAGCTTGAAGCACTAGTCGATTATTGGTGAATTGTTTCGGGGGAGGTTTGGTTTGTTGAGGCTTGCGCACCTAAGGTGGTGTTGTTTAGAATGTGTTCCCTTGGTTAGTCTCTTCCTTGGTAGAGTGAGTCGGAGGTTTGTTTTGAAAGTAATTTCTTTCCTTGGGGCTCGGTTGTTGAATGCTCTGTGATCAATTGGCCTTATGTTTTGGCGCATCCTTAAATTTCGGGGACGAAATTCTTTAAGGGGGGGAGGTTATAGCGATCCCGGCTTTCCCTTTCGTGTTTAAATATAATCCGGAATTCGGTTTCGTAAGGGTGCCGTTGTCTTATCCTCTTTCCATCCCTTCCTCTTTGTGTTCGAACTTTGAGTCGTGTTGGGCAAGTTGGGAATAAGTTGGTTGTGTTTTAAAATGTAAAATCTTCGCCCAGTTTTTGGTCTCTCCGCTCGAGCTGCGCTTTTGACGCCCGAGCGGGATTCTATTGATGTCTGTCCGCTCGAGCGGGGTTGTTGGCGCTCGAGCGGGGAAATCACCCATCCAGTATTTCGTCTGCAGTGGTAGACGCTCGAGCAGAGGATTGGCCGCTCGAGCGGGAGTTTGTGTCTGATGCTCGAGCGGGGAGTTTGACGCTCGAGCGGGAACCATGTCTGTAAAAGTTTTGGGAACGTGCATCTGCCGCTCGAGCGAGGAATTGGACGCTCGAGCGGGGATCGGGGAGTTTGACGCTCGAGCGGGGAGTTTGGCCCTCGAGCGGGGTGACTTTTATATAAAGCCGAGATCCGACTTTTTTGTTCACTTTTCAACATCCTTTCTCTCTCTTACTTTTCCAAAAAGCTAGTTTGAGAGTTCCTCTCACTAAAACCCTAACTTATCTCTTAGGATTGATCTAGTAGGAGTTATTTTCTCACCTTGGGCCTTTACAAAAGTTGTGTTGATCGTCGAGGGCTATCTTTTAATCTGAAAATTTCGGGATTTGGAGCATTTCCGTTTCTTCACCTCCTTCGTTGGGTCCCATTATTTGAGGTAGGGATAACCTACTCCATCTTATGAGCTTTGTCTTTAAATTTTCGCATTTTGATATGTTGGGGGTTTGTTGGGAAATTTTGAGAAAGTTTGGGGCCTTTGTGTAATTTTACAAAAGTTGGGGTTTAAAATATATAAACCTATATGCATGATTAAGCACAGAGAAATGAGATTTATGTTGGGACATTGATGGAAATGGAACCTTAGGGTTGTTTTGTGAATTATGGTAGTTTATCCTAATTTGTTTAATTAATTAATGCATATAATTAATTGAAGAAAACGAGAAATTGAATTGAGAATGTTGAAATCGGGAATGTATAGGACTAAAGAGTGTAGTTGAACATGTTATTGCTCATCTAGTTTGAATATTGATATATTATCTATTTGTGCATTTATTTCCTACTTAGAAATAATTGTTTTGGGCTACCGGTGGAGGGTAGTGTTGATTGTTGTAGACAATGCATGATGATTAGGCAAACTAAAACTAATCAATTGGATGTGTCATAGAGTATGACGGTTGATAGAATACATTAACTTTATGTATCTGTGGATTATGCATGTGACCAATGTGTTTATATGCATTAGGTGTAGACGGCTGATAGAATACATTAATTTTATGTATTGATTGATTGCGTATGTGATTCTGTGTTTATATGCATTACTTGTGTATGGGAGGAGATGGGGGATGTACTCCACGGTTTAGGGGAAGATGGGGGATGTACCTCTAAACCGATTAATGGTTAAGTGGAGATGGGGGATGAACACGAGGATGCAGCTCATATGCTCTCCCATCGAAGTGTTGATACAGCTCATATGCTTATCTATTGAAGTGTTGATACAGCTCATATGCTTATCTATTGGAATGTTGATACAGCTCATATGTTTATCTATTGAAGTATTGATACAGCTCATATGCTTATCTATTGGAATGTTGATACAGCTCATATGCTTATATATTGATGTGTTGATACAGCTCATATGCTTATCTATTGGAATGTTGATACAGCTCATATGCTTATCTATTGGAATGTTGATACAGCTCATATGCTTATCTGTTGTAGTATTGAATATAGCTCATATGCTTATTTGTTGAAGTATTGATATAGCTCATATGCTTGTTTGTTGTGGTAGTGATATAGCTCATATGCTTATCTATTGAAAAGTTTGTTTGATTTGATATAGCACTAAAATGTATGTCATCATCGTTTGTGAAGTATGGAAGTAGTTTATGTGTTATTGGTACAACACCAAAATGTGTATCCACCTCAAATTTCGAAAATGTTCTAGTGATGAACTATAATCCCATCAAATGTTTTGGCCAGAGTATTGAACCTTGTTTTCAAACCCAAAGTTGAATAAGAGATGGAAGGTGAATTGTAACCTAGACTTAACCGTCATGAAATTGTAATAAGATGTAAATGGAAGTGTTAGTGTTGACCATCTATCAGTTGCTAATTTCTTAGTCATTGTTCATAGTTGGTTTAGTATATTTCTACTGGGTTGTGGCTCACCCTATATGGGAACATCATTTTCAGGTACATGTAGCATGCCACCTCCAAGGACATAGCTTGGGAGCCTAGAGACGGACAGACTTTTGTTGTCTTATTTCCTTTTGGATGTATTACGTGTAAATTCAAGCCAAGGGCTTAATGTGCATTTGAGTTAGTACTCTATTTTCTGTAACCAAGCGTTGACTTGGAAAGCTGTAAGCCCGTAGGGCATTTATTATTGTTGTTAACTTGTAATGCTACTGTAAGGACTACTCTGATGAATTGAAGAATGTGGATCTTTTGTATATAAATGTAGGTTTATATTGCTGGGTTTAATGTCATTATTTCGAGGGCGTTACAGTTTAAATATTGGTAGTAGTACAATCGTAAACTTATCCCACATCCATTAAAAACAACGCATAATGTTTGAATATAAGGGGTGATTGAGACATCTAATAATTGCCGAGCTAAGTAGCGTTAGCTTATGACTCAAGCGAGGGCACCAAAGTGGTTGGATGATGGTAAAGTTGATAGATGGCTTCAACGCTTGAACTCAAGTTGTGGCCAGCAATGTTGAACTTAGGCTAGACTAGTGAACCTGTAGGTTCCCTGGCTATTGCTTTAATTTAAGTCATTGGACAACCACTTTTTTATTTCTTTTTTAATATTGTGATGATCACGGATGGACTTTTATTTTTCATGTATAAAATAAATAAATTTGTATTGTTATGATCATGGATGGATCTTGAAAAATTGAAAATCTAAATATACTTTCGCACCTTGTGGATCAGTCCTTGGTGATGATTACGAAACATAAAAATGATGATTTTTTCTATTTCAATCAATAGCATTTGGTGGGGTTGGCAACTAACAAAAAAAAAACTTTTTTTTTTCTTTTGAATATTATATTTTTTAAATTTGCGTCAAAAATTTTACATTTTTTTGTGTATCTGGTGTAGAATGATCTAAAAACATCACTAAATTATTTTCACTTTTAATTTTAATGAATTGTTTTTCATTTTTTTTTATAACTTATTTGGTCCATATAGTCACGTAGATTCTAAAACGCAAACTTTTTTCAAAAAAAGTTCATCAAAAATGAACCAAAAAAAAAAGAGAAGAAAACCACAAGTTCACGGCCCAAGTTGGATCTGTTCCCGAGTGGCCAGAGTAACCACACACAGTGGAATAATTTCGATGGACTAAAATAGACAGATGGTCCCGATAATCAACACACATCAATATTGCAAAACGTGGTTGTTCACCATTGTAAACATGAGAGCAAAACAAATAGTTTACAGTATTCTAAGTTCAAACATGTTTTACAAATAATTTCATTCCATTGATAATATAATAGTATTATCAACACGGTTTAGCCGTGAAACAACAATTTAATTTTCCACTAGTTGAAGATAGGAGAACATTCATCAAAATATGTAGCATGAAACTACTCACCTGAAAATGAAATAATATAATCCTCGAATAGAGTATGAAAGTCCAACTAGTGCCCTGAACCAAGTATAAAGACTACACGTCACTACTAATTTAAAAATACTAAAGATATAAATAAATTAAGTATCCCGCACTAAAGCGCACTAACATAGCTCAACCCCACTCACCGTTACTCTTAAATAATACCTAAGTTCATGTTCTTCAAGGTCTAAAATTACCCAAGACATGGGTTCAAATCGAAACTTAATTCAAAACCCACTCCACGCTATTCGAAAAATTCCAAAACCATCCAGATAACAACTAATATATCCTAAGTTTGAAACCCAATTGGTATCACTTGATTTGCTTATCAAAATAATTAATTATATCTAAACAGGTTGTTTTCTGCATCACTTTAAAAAAATTAATGGTTCTCTTAGTATACACAAGCAATCAATGCAAGGCAAAAATGTAAGAAACTAGACTTGTAGCTGGTTCTAATGACACTAATTTGATAATTTTTGGATTTCCACCCAAAGAGAACGAAACTCCCGAATTTATGGTTTTAAACCAGTTTTCTGGACAGATTTGAATCCATCAGTTTATATGGATTTTGACTCCCAAAAATTATGAAAAACTTCAGATATGCAACTCATTATGTAATTAATCTACTATAAAAATTTCAATTCGAAATTCATTCGTTTGATATGGCTTCTTGATTTTTAAAGTTTGTGATTCTGGGCAGAATGTTTGGACTAAGAATTATGCCCATTCTTTATACATGAATTTAACTCCTCAAATATCTTAACGGTATATATATACAAAATACATAAACCTACAACCTCTCCATCAATGAACTAAATAATAATAGAGTAAGGATAAAGAACAAAAACAAAGAGAAGAAGAAAGATAGAGACCTAACGCACACCCAAAAGTTCTTTCTTGTTTGCAACCCCCTTTTTTTTTCTTTTTCTTCTCTCTCAACCTTTCTCTCCCTGTGGCGGTTGATACTTGTTTGTGGGGAAGAGAAAAGATGGTTCGGTGATGGTGCCAGACGATGGCGGCCATTACGGAAGAGAAAGAAACAAAATCTCATTAGAAAAAAGATAGTGTAAAGTTTAAATATTGGTAGAAGTAGAATCGTAAATCTACTGTTGTCAATGTTGTTTCTTACTGGAACTCTAGCAACGCCTCGGGACTGTCATTATCAGGAAATGAAATTCGTAAGTGCTTATGTGATTATGTGCTTACGTGGAGTGACTTACTGTTGTCCATTGCTTTAGGACGTGAGTGGAATAGCTTCGGCACATTTGTGAATGTGCTAATGTTCTTGTTACTTTTATTAGGATGTCAGGACGAGGACGCGGAGGTAGGCATGGTAGGCGCGGTAGGCAGGAGGTGCCTATACCGGATGAGATTCCGGCGCAGTAAGAGGGTGTTGGTCAGGCCAATGTGGCCGAGCCAGTAGGTCAGCAGGCCATGGGCACCTTAGCCCATGAGATGGCAGGAGCTTTGAGGGAATCTATGGGCATTCTCAGGGCTGAGAATCAAGCCCAGGCCCATGTAGTTGAGGCAAGGCCTTCCTTTCTGAAGAGGGAGTTCTTCCGGTCTAATCCGGGCGAGTTTGTTGGCGATTCGAAAGAACCACTTAAGGCTGATGAGTGGCTTGAGCAGATGACGAAGACGTTTGAGATGCTTGGCATCGAAGACGGGGCTTTGAAGGTGACCTTGGCTTTTTTTCAGTTGAAGGGAGATACGGGTTAGTGGTGGAAGTTCATGAGCGGTCATGTTGGTGATACATGGGAGACCTTTGTAGGTGCTTTCCTGGAGAAGTTTTTGTCTCCAGCTGTTAGGGAGAAGTTGAGGGACCAGTACTGTCAGCTCAAGCAGCTGAGTATGCCAGTGGCCGAGTTTGAGGCCGCATTTACCAGTTTATCCAGGTTAGCACCTGAGCTTGTGGCGTCTGAGGAACGCCGTTGTCAGGAATTTGAGAGGAAGTTGAGACATGGGCTCAAGACCAGAGTTGGGGGATCCATGACTCGGGAGTATGGGCGCCTTGTGGATGCCGCGGCCCATATGGAGATTATGACGTAGGAGGAGAAGGAGAGGATGAGGGGCTCCAAGAGGAGTCAGGATAGCCAGGGGAATGGTCGGAGGCAGAGGGTTCCCATGGTGCATTTGCTAGATCGACCTTTCCAGTGCCAATTGCAGGCTCTGGGAGAGGCAGTCAGGGAGACGTTACTTGTTACAAATATGGTCAGCTGGGCCACAAGTCTCCAGCTTGCCCGCAGAGGGGAGAAGGTCAGAGAACAGTTTCATCTTCAGCTCGACCTCAGAGCCAGAGTCAGGGTAGAGGCCAGCCGTTCTCTTGTTACCATTGTGGTCAGGCGGGGCACCTGAAGAGGTATTGCCCACAGTTGAGTGGCACTTCTAGTGCGTCTGGTTCGAGGCAGACGTAGAGTTTTCAGCCAGCACAGTCAGTTCAGGCCTCGAGGGCCAATCAGGGGGCGTCATCGTCTCAGTCTGTGCAGCAGTCTTTTGCTCCGAGAGGTGAGCAGATAGACTAGAGACCTTCAGGGCGCATGTATGCTGTTACCGCGCAGAAGCTTGTATCGGCTCCATCTGTTGTGAGAGGTACCTTTTTGTTTTGCAACTCGGTTGCCAATGTGTTGATTGATACGGGTGCATCCCATTCCTTTATATCTGCTGCATTTGTATCTATTTTGGGGTTGGAGTTGGCGCAGTTACCATCTCCTATTTGTGTTGTATCACCTGTTGGGGGTGTGTTAATTTTGAAACAAGGGTGTCGGGGCTTGTGATATAGAGGTCGTCGACCGCCAGTTTCCATTTTCTTTTGTAGTTATGGCTATGTCGGGTTTTGATGTGATTTTGGGTATGGACTGGTTATCGTCATACCGGGCTGTTATTGATTGTTACCGCCAGAGGGTCACTGTATGTACCTTGAGCGGGGATTGTTTCCATTTCTTGGGGGATCGGGTTGGTAGTGTGTTGCCACCGGTGTAGGATCCGCGAGGGCGAAGTGAGCTCAGTTGTCTTCTCGCTAGCTGTATGAGTAGTGAGTGTGAGGAGATCCAGACTGTATTGCCGAGAGTGGTTTGTGAGTGCTCGGACATCTTTCCTGAGGATCTTATTAGTTTGCTACCACATCAAGAAGTGGAGTTTTCCATTGATTTAGTGCCCGACACGGCACCGATTTCCATGGCACCTTATCGTTTTTCTCCAGCCGAGTTGAGTGAGTTAAAGATTCAGCTCCAGGAATTGCTAGGTAAGGACTTTATTCGCCCTAGTACTTCGCCGTGGGGAGCACCGGCCCTCTTTGCTAAAAAGAAAGATGGTGCCTTGAGACTTTGTATCGATTACCGGAAATTGAATTGGGCTACGGTTAAGAATAAGTACCTTATGCCCCGTATAGATGATCTGTTTGACCAGTTGAAAGGGTCCCGTTGTTTCTCTAAGATAGACTTGAGATCGGGTTACCATCAGTTGAGGGTCAGGGAGGAGGATATTCCGAAGACGACATTCCGTACGCGATATGGCCACTATGAGTTTTTGGTGATGCCTTTTGGGCTCACCAATGCACCGGCAATGTTTATGGATTTGATGAACCGGATATTCCGAGAATTCTTAGATCATTTTGTAGTCGTTTTCGTGGACGACATTCTGATTTATTCACCTGAGGAGGAGGAGCACGAGGAACACTTGAGAGTGGTGCTTGAGTTACTTAGGGCCCATAAACTATATGGTAAGTTTGGGAAGTGTGAGTTATGGCTAAGTGAGGTTAAATTCTTAGGCCACGTGGTCTCCGAGGAAGGGGTGTCTGTTGATACATCCAAGATAGAGGCAGTGCAGGATTGGGAACAGCCTAAAAGTGTTTTTGAGATCCGCAGTTTTCTGGGATTAGCTGGGTACTACCGCTGGTTTGTGAAAGATTTCTCCAAGCTAGCTTCGCCGTTGACTAGATTGACGCGGAAAGGGGTCAAATTTGTATGGAGTGAGACTTATGAAAAGTCATTCCAAGAGTTGAAAGTTAGATTGACCACCGCTCGGGTTTTGGTTATCCTGGAGAGAGGTTTGGGTTATGCGGTTTATTGTGATGCCTCACGAGAGGGTTTGGTTGTGTGTTGATGCAAGAAGGGAAAGTGTAGTCTATGGCTTACGTCAGTTAAAATTGCACGAGAGGAATTACCCTACTCATGACCTAGAACTAGCAGCAGTAAATTTTGCCTTGAAGATTTGGAGGCACTACCTTTATGGTGAGAGTTTCGAGGTGTTCTCGGATCATAAGAGTCTGAAGTATCTGTTTACACAGAGAGACTTGAATTTGAGGCAGAGAAGGTGGATGGAGTTCATTGAGGATTATGACTTCGAGTTGCACTATCACTCGGGAAAAGCCAATGTTGTGGCCGATGCCCTTAGTAGGAAATCGATTAGTGATGTAGCTTGTATAGCCATCCGGGAGTGGGAGATGTTCGGTGCACTTGGCGAGTTTGATTTGCTGCTGGGCGAATCCGTTGAGGCTACGGCCTTGTTTTCCGTTGTTACGCAACCTACACTTGTGACTTGAGTGTTAGAGGCACAGAGAGGTGACCTTGAGGTAGAATCCCTCCGAGAGAAGATTTCTAGTGGGAAGGTTGAGAAGGGTTTGACTGTGTATCCCGACCTGAGTGTGAGATACCGAGACCGTCTATTTGTGCCGGAGTCTTGCCGAGAGGAGGTACTCCGAGAGTTTCACCATTTACGCCTTGCGGTGCATTTGGGAGGCACTAAGATGTATCGTGATTTGGGTCGCCAGTTTTGGTGGCGGGGTATGAAGAAAGATGTGGTAGTTTTTGTATCGAAGTGCCTTACTTGTTAGCAAGTGAAGGCTATGCATCAAAGGCCAGCGGATTTGTTACAATCTTTGCCTATTGCCGAGTGGAAGTGGGAGCATGTCACTATGGACTTCGTTGTAGGTCTTCCGATGACTCAGCGGGGTAGTGATGCTATTTGGGTGGTTTTAGACCAGTTGACTAAGTCGGTGCACTTTATCCCTATGCGTGTGATAGATTCTGTAGATCATCTTGCTGACTTGTATATTCGGGACATAGTGAAGTTGCACGGGGTCCTAGTGTCGATCGTCTCAGATGGAGATCCACATTTTACTGCTAGGTTGTGGCAGAGTTTGCAGAGTGCCTTGGGCACTAAGTTGACCTTTAGCACAGCTTATCATCGTCAGACTGACGGGCAGTCCGAGCATACTATTCAGATCCTTGAGGATATGCTTCGAGGTTGTGTCCTTGACTTTAGTGGGACGTAGGAGAGGCACTTGCCCTTGGTGGAGTTTTCCTACAACAACAGTTTCCAGTCGAGTATCGGTATGGCACCGTTTAAGGCCTTGCATGGCCGACCTTGTAGGTCTCCGGTTTGTTGGGCCCGGAGTTGGTGAGGGAAACGACGGAGAAAGTTGAGCTTATCCGTAGGAGGCTTGTTACAGCCCAGAGTCGCCAAAAGTGTTATGCCGACCGTAGGAGGAGGCCTTTGGCATTTGAAACGGGTGATCATGTCTTTTTGAAAATATCACCTAGGCGGGGTTTGATGAGGTTTGGGAAAAGTGGGAATTGTCCCCTCGGTTTATCGGTCCCTTTGAGATCCTCGAGAGGATTGGGGAGGTTGCATTCCGTTTAGCTTTACCGCCACAGTTGTCCGGGGTGCATGACATGTTTCATTTTAGCATGCTTCAGAAGTACGAGCCGGATCCATCGCATGTATTGGATTGGACCGACTTAGAGGTAGATGAGGATGCCTCGTATGAGGAGAGACCAGTACGGGTCTTTGATAGACGAGATCAAGTCTTGCGAGGCAAGACCATGCCCTTGGTGAAGGTTTTGTGGAAATATCACAGAATGGAAGAAGCCACTTGGGAACGTGAGTTGGAGGTCCGAGAGAAATATCCGGATCTATTTGTGGTTGTTTGAGCATATGTTGTGTATTTTGTTGTGTTGATGAACTTTAAGAGCATTGAATATGTCTTAAGTTGTAAAACATTGTAAATGTTTCGGTTTATGAAAGTATTATGAAACTTGCCCTGAAATGGAAGTTTATTTTAACATTGCATATGTTAATTCTGTTTCAGAAATGCAAATATATTATTGGCATTGAATATGTAATTGAATGGCGGAATATGTGTTGAAATTGGTAAATTTCAAAGGAAAGCATGTTGATAATGCATATTGAGTAATATATTGTGATTTGCCTCTTGAAAAGAGATGAGATGACCGGTAATGGGTCAGGTTGTTAAATATTGAGTTGTAATATTGTTAAGAATTGAGAAAAACATGTTTTTGAAACTTGTATCTAATATCGGGGACGAAATTCTTTAAGAGGGGAAGGTTATAGCGATCCCGATTTTCCCTCTTATGTTTACTGTATTCCAGACTCGTTTCCATTGAGGATTGTTGTCGTGTATATTTCATTCCCATCCTTTCATGCTTTGGATTGCAGTTGAAATGTCTTGGGTGTGTTTCGAACAGGTTGGTTGAGCTTTAGTCCCATTTCTTGTTGCCCAGATTTTTGGTGATCCGCTCGAGCGGATCCCATCGCGCTCGAGCGGAGTTTGCACACTTTCAGCATCTTGTGCGTCTGCAAAAGTACTGCAGGTTTGTTTTTCACGCTCGAGCGGATTTCCTTACGCTCGAGCGGGTCGCACTCGAGCGGGTATCCTTGCGCTCGAGCCGGTGTTCCTTTGCACTCGAGCGGGTGGAGTTTTGCAGTTGTGTCTTGGCGCTCGAGCGGGTATCCTTGCGCTCGAGCGGGTCCAATTTTTGTGTTTGATGCTCGAGCGTTCTATTCTCTGCTCGAGCGGGTCATACGTATATCAGTTGGCAGCTAGGTCATGTTAGATCACTTTTTCAACTCTCACTCTCTCTTACTTTTCAAAACCTATTTTGAGAGCTTCTCTCACTACATTTCACATTCTCTCTAAGGTTTGATCTAGTTTGAGTGATCTTCTACCTTAGTTCCTTTGCAAAAAGTGTAGAGCTTGGTTTGGGCTACCTATCAATCTGAAAATCTTGGGATTTGGAGCACTTTCGATTTTCTTCACCTTCTCTTTTGGGCTCCAAATTTGAGGCAGGGATAACTACTCATTTTTATGATCTTTGACATAAACTTTTGATCATTTTGATTTAATGTTGAAGTTGGGTGATTTTGGGTATTAGGGTTTCAACTTGAATGAAGAAGGGTATTGCTATTTTGACCAATATATGTATATCTTGGGTCTTAAAATGAGCCTATTGATGTTGTTGTTAATATTTGAGCCTTTGGGTCAATATTCAGAAAATAGGGAGAAAAGAATTTTGTGATATGAATTAATTTGCATAATTCATTTGGAAAGTCATGGGAATATGAATTTGAGTTGGAAATAATGAAATTGGCTTATCATGAGATTGAATGGTGGAGTTGGGTTTATTAATCACTCACCTTTGAAAATATTGGTAATTTATCTGTTGAGGCATTTATTACCTGTTTGGAAATAATTGCTTCGGGCTATCGGTAGAGGATAGTCTTGATTGTTGTAGACACTGCATGATGATTAGGTGAATTAAAACTAATCGGTTGAATATGTCATCGAATATGACGGTAGGAATTATACATCGAATTTGTGTATTGATTGATCGTGTATATGGTAATTGTTTATATATATTGTATTGTGTGGGAGGAGATAGGGGATGTACTCCACGGTTTAGAAGGAGATAGGGGATGGACTCCTAAACTGGATATTATTTGGGAGGAGATAGGGGATGGACTCCATTGATACAGCAAATATGTGTATCTATTGTGAAGTATGGAAGTGTTATGATATGAGATTGATACAGCAAATATGTGTATCTATTGGGAAGTAAGGAAGTGTTTTGATATGAGTGATATCTTGTTTGGTAATGAATTGTGGATAAAGGAAATGTTGTAACATGAGATGTAGTCTCATTTAATTTGTTTGGCCAGGTTTTGAGCCATGTTTATTAATTGAAACTGTATAAGTAAAGGAAAGAGGAATGACACATAGATTATTTGTCATGGAACTGGATTGTTTGCACATTGGTTTATGTGAGTTAAACATTTGTCAAATGCTAATGTTTTAGTTATTGCTCATATTATGTTTAGCATATTTTTACTGGGCGTTGACTCATGCTATATGGGACATCATTTTTAGGTGCAGGTGATATGCCGCCTCCAAGGATGTAGCTTGGGAGGTTGTAGAAGCTGAAGCCTTCATTTTTGTGATTATTTTGTGTATTACATGCATATCAAGCCAAGGGCTTATTTTGTGTACAGAGTTAGAACTCTATCTTTTTTGTAACCAAGTGTTGGCTGGGAAAGTTGTAAACCCGTAGGGCATTTACTTTTGCTGTCAACATGTAATACCTTTGGATTAAATACTCTGATGAATGGAAATATGTTTATTTCTCCTATATTTATGGATGTCATGAATGTATGATTTATGGGTTTATTTTGAGGGCATTACATTAATGAATTGTTTTTCATTTTTTTTATAACTTATTTGGTCCATATAGTCGCGTAGATTCTAAAACCCAAACTTTTTCAAAAAAAGTTCATAAAAAATGAACAAAAAAAAAAAAGAAAACCACAAGTTCACGGCCCAACCCGGATCTGTTCCCTAGTGGCCAGAGTCACTACACACAGTGGAATAATTTCCCTGGACTAAAATACACAGATGGTCCCAATAATCAATACACATCAATATCGCAAAACGTGGTAGTTCACCATTATAAACATGAGACCAAAACAAATAGTTTACAGTATGCTAAGTTCACACATGTTTGACGAATAATTTGATTCCATTGATAATATAATAGTTTTATCAAAACGGTTTAGTCCTAAAACAACAATTTAATTTTTCAATAGTTCAAGATAGGGGAACGTTTATAAAAATATGTAGCATGAAACTACTCACCTGAAAACGAAATAAGATAATCCTCGAATAGAGTATGAAAGTCCAACTAGTACCCTGAACCAAGTATGAAGACTACACGTCACTACTAATTTAAAAATACTAAAGATATAAATAAATTAAGTATGCGCCCTAACACAGCTCAACCCCACTCACCGTTACTCTTAAATAATACCTAAGTTCATGTTCTTCAAGGTCTAAAATTACCCAAGCCATGGGTTCAAATCAAACTTAATTAAAAGTAACTTTAAGATAAAATAGAGTTTTAAACAAACTTTCCCAATCTATTCGTTAACTTTGAAAATTACAAAACCCACTCCACGCTATTCAAAAAATTCCAAAACCATCTAGATAACAACTAATATATCCTAAGTTTGAAAACCAATTGGTCTCACTTGATTTGCTTATCAAAATAACAAATTATATCTAAACAGGATGATTTCTGCAGCACTTTAAAAAAAATTAATGGTTCTCTTAGTATACACGAGCAATCAACGCAAGGGCAAATATGTGAGAAACTAGACTCGTAACCGGTTCTGATGATACTAATTTGATAATTTTGGGATTTATACCCAAAGGGAATGACACTCCCGAATTTACGGTTTTAAACCAGTTTTTTGGACAGATTTGAACACATCAGTTTATATGGATTTTGACTGCCAAAAATTATGAAAAACTTCAGATATGCAACTCATTATGTAATTAATCTACTATAAAAATTTCAGTTCAAAATTCATTCGTTTGATATGGTTTCTTGATTTTTAAAGTTTGTGATTCTGTGCAGAATTTTTGGACTAAGAATTATACACATTCTTTATACATGAATTTAACTCCTCAGATTTCTTAACGGTATATATATATATATATACAAAATACATAAACCTACAATCTCTCCATCAATGAACTAAGTAATAATAGAGTAAGGATAAAGAACAAAAACAAAGACAAGAAGAAGGATAGAGACATACCGCACACCCAAAAGTTCTTCCTTGTTTGCAACCCCTTTTTTTTTCTTTTTCTTTTCTCTCAACCTCTCTCTGCCCGTGGCAGTTGATACTTGTAGGTGGTGAAGACAAAAGGCGGTTCGGTGATGGTGGCGGACGATGGTGGCTACTACGGAAGAGAAAGAAACAAAATCTCATTAGAAAAAAGATAGTGTAAAGTTTAAGTATTGGTAGTAGTAGAATCGTAAATCTATCCCACATCGTTCATAATCTAATTAGAAAAAAGATAATGTAAAGTTTAAATATTGGTATTAGTATAATCGTAAACTTAACCCACATCGTTTAGAAACAACGCGTAATGTTTGAATATAAGGGGTGATTGAGACATCTAATAATTGTCGTGCTAAGTAGCATTAGCTTATGACTCAAGCGAGGGCACCAAAGTGGTTGGATGATGGCAAAGTTGATAGATGGCTTCTGTCACGCCCTCAAAATAATAACATTAAACCCGTCAATATAAACATACATTTATATACAAAAGATCCACATTTCCTCAATTAATCAGAGTACTCCATTACAAAAGTATTGCACGTTAACAACAAAAGTAAATGCCCTACGGGCTTACAGCTTTCCAAGTTATCACTTGGTTACAAAGGAGAGTATCAACTCGGTTACACATTAAGCCCTTGCCTTGAATTTACATGTAATACATCAAAAGGAAAATAAGGCAACAAAAGTATGTCTTGCCCCTAGCCTCCCAAGCTATGTCCTTAGAGGCGGCATGCTACCTGTACCTGAAAATGATGTCCCCATATAGGGTGAGCCACAGCCCAGCAAAGATATACTAAACCAACTATGAACAATGATTAAAAGATTAGCAACTGATAGATGGTCGATACTTACACTCCCATTTACATCTTATTTCAATTCCATAACAACCAAACCTATGTTACAATTCACTTTTCATTTCTTATTCAATTATGAGTTTGAAAACAGGGTTCAGTACTCTGGCCAAAACATTTTGATGAGATTATAGCTCATCACTAGAATATTTTCAAAATTCACGGTGGATACACATTTTGATGTTGTATCAATAACATATAAACTACTCCCATACTTCACAAACGATGATGATATACATTTTAGTGTTATATCAAATCAAACAGATTTTTCAATAGATAAGCATATGAGCTATATCACCACTACAACAGATAAGCATATGAGCTATATCACTACTACAACAGATAAACATATGAGCTATATCAACATTCCAATAGATAAGCATATCACACATCAACAGATAAGCATATTAGTTGTATCCACACTTCACTAGACAAGCATATGAGCTGTATCTACACTTCACTAGACAAGCATATGAGCTGTATCTACACTTCACTAGACAAGCATATGAGCTGTATCTACGGAGTTCATCCCCCATCTCCTCCCAATCCTATCCGGTTTAGAGGTACATCCCCCATCTTCCCCTAAACCGCGGAGTACATCCCCCATCTCCTCCTCTACACAATGCATATAAACACAAAGGTTCTATACATAATATAACGCATGTAAACACAGAATCACATACGCAATCAATCAATACATAAAGTTAATGTATTCTACTAACCGTCTACACATAATGCATATAAACACACTGGTCATATACACAATCACTTAATACATAAAGTTAATGTATTCTTTCAACCGTCATACTCTATGACACATCCGATTGATTAGTTTTAGTTTGCCTAATCATCATGCATTGTCTACAACAATCAACACTACCTTCCACCGGTAGCCCAAAGCAATTATTTCTAAGCAGGAAATAAATGCACAAATGGATAACATATCAACATTTTCAATTCAATTCCTCGTTTTCTTCAATTAACTATATGCATTAAATAATTTAAACCAATTAGGGCAAATTACCATAATTCACAAAACAACCCTAGGGTTCCATTTCCATCAATGTACCAACATCAATCTCATTTCTCTATGCCTAACATGCATTTAGGTTTATATATTTAAAACCCCGACTTTTGTAAAATTACACAAAAGCCCAAACTTTCACCAAATTACCAAACCAACCCCAACATCTCAAAATACTAAAATTTAAAGACAAAATCCATAGAGAGGAGTAGGATATCCCTACCTCGAAGTTTGAGCCAAAAAGGAGATGAAGACTCGAAGATCAACGTGTTCCAAATCCCAACTTTTTCAGATTAAAACAAAGCTCTCAATGCCCTCTATCTTTTTAACAAAGGCCCTAGGCTAGATTCACACTCTAGGGAGATCAATTCTTAGAGAGAGTGTAAGTTTAGAGAGAGAGAGAGTCTCGGATCTAGGGTTTGATCAAAAGAAAAGTGAAAAAGTGATGTTAAAAAACGCTACTGTCCGCTGATATAAAACACGCTCGCTCGAGCGAATCATTTGTCGCTCGAGCGACCAGACACAGAAAAATCTCGCTCGAGCCAAGAAGTTCTCGCTCGAGCCGAAAAGCTAGAAGTGCGCTCGAGCGAAAGAACGCTCGCTCGAGCCAACAACTCAAACCCTCAGGTCTGCAACCAGAAGCACGCTCGAGCGACATACCTCTCGCTCGAGCGAAGAATAAACCCAGACCGCTCGAGCGAAGAAAACTCGCTCGAGCCAAGAAATGCAACTCTCAGGTCCAGAACCAGACACAATCGCTCGCTCGAGCGAAGCCACTCTGGCTCGATCCACCAGACACGAACTCAACTCTCGCTCGAGCGACCAACTACTCGCTCGAGCGAAGGTCCAAAAATCTGGGCAGCAGCACTAGGCTCCCAAACGCAACCAACCTGTAACAAACCTGCCCAACACATCCTATAACTCAATATTCAAAGTAGTAACAGATGTAAACAAGACAATAATCAATTACTAACATCCACGGACACATGTCCGGATCACTGTTCAACAAGGGTAAACCCGGGATCGCTATAACCTCCCCCCCCTTAAAGAATTTCGTCCCCGAAATTAAGGATACGCCAAAACACAAGGCCAATTAATCACAGAGCATTCAACAACCGAGTCCCCACGGAAAGAAATTACTTTCACAACAAACCTCCGACTTACTCTTAGCAAGGAAGATACTAACCAAGGGAACACATTCTAAACGACCACACCTTTGGCACGCAAGCCTCAACAAACCAAACTTCCCCCGAAACAATTCACCAACAACCGACTAGCACTCCAAGCTGAGTCACTACTCAACACCACGACCAAAGAAAATCTTTAGAGTAGATAATAAGAAAACATTTTCTTGTTCAAGAGGCATTTCCCAAAGATGTTTAAATTTTCAACGTTGACGTTCCAGAATAAATCTTGCATGTTCCATACGAAAACTCAAAAGCTTTGCAAACATTTTTCACAAATACGGTGTTACCCAGAACGCAGAGTCATCCACAGTTTATTTGCCCGAAAGATTAATCGGGAATTCTTTAAAATCCTTGAATTAAATCAACTTTTCAACAATACATCTAGACGGTCCCAAATACTAGGAAAAGTTTGTTTTCTATTTCTTTCCAAAGTGACACTATCAACAACCATCACTCACATGGTGATGCCACAACCAACATGGGACACAACATTTTTATAATGATAGTTAATAGAAACAACAACAGTACTATCAACACATAAGGTATAAATACGGCTCAGGACCTGGCCAACAACCAAATGAGATCACATCTCATCCCCACAATATCCCCCTTTAACATACAAATGATACACATTTTAGTGCTGTATCAATATCAAACCAAACATCATACATACATAATGTATAAAAGCCAATCATTCACAATGATCAATTAATACATATATTAGATGTATTATTCCAACCGTCAGATTCTACGCCAAAACATGTTCGATTAGTTTCAGTTTTCCCTAATCAACATACAAAATTTACAACCAACGAGACTAAACTCAAGGTGACCAATGCCAACCCGAAACCCGTTACCGACAAGCTGACTAATCAACTCAATAAACTCTACACTCAGTAATCCACACACTGATGTGCCACTCTAGCCACTGACCCCAACCACGGAGTTCTCTACATAAACCACAAATTGTGGAACCTCTCCGGATCTCCTAAAACGGAACCGCATCAACACTACCTCTAAGGGAATCACCATTCCCCGCCATGGCTATCTAGCAAGCCTGCTCACTTCCTTGACCAAAGACCGACATGGTCAACCTCAATCACAACAACCCGAACACGAACCCTTCCATCAAAGAATGCTACCAGCATCCACTCACAACCCAAATCCAACAATTGATAACCAATCACAACTCGAATGCTACCCCTATACAACCAATGGGGTTACCACGGACTCACTGACTAGCAAGACCCAAAACACGAACCGACATACAGGTACCATTTCTACTAACTCGAGATACAAATCTCACATTCCCTCGAACATTCTCACATAGTCTTGCCAACACCGCGCAATTCTCGCAACCATCACATCTAACCATCACATCAAATCTCCACATCTTGCCTGCCACCCATCCCGAGAGTACCCTCCAGAGGCCCAGCCTCCGTGCTAAACCACTAGTCAAAACTACCGCTAGGCAACCATCATGAACCAAACCCGACACCACTACAGGTCGCCAACAAGGCTTTCAAGGATTCACTCTTCTAACTATCCAGCAGAGTAAAGGTTCTCACTCTCCTTGCCATTAACCCACATCTCCATCCGCAAACACCATACCATTGTGACTCCATCCACGGATCACACCCCAACTACGGACTGTACACCCAATCAACCCTTACGATGGCATCTCCCGACCTAACCAGTGTTAAGGTACAAACCTATCACATTCGATCAAAATAAAGGAGCCCCAAAACTTAGGAAATACCTCTATACTACTGCCCGAGATATAGCACCAACTGCTTACAATACAACACTCCCCGACACAACAATCACGACCTTATATAGAGACTAACATCCCCTCAATTAAAACGGCCAATCAGTACACCTGTAATCTCGGCAATGCTACTTACCACGAAGGTACATGTAACAGGCCCGCGAGGGGGGGAACCTCGCTAAGCTACAGTTCGGACTCGATTTGTGTCACGGTTCTTAATCTGAACCAAAGAGTCCAAATCTGGCAAATCGTTTTGAGAAACAGATTTTTGAAAAAGTAGTGCCAAACATGGACTGCTTTGCCAGATACAGAGTTGCCACCTAAATATTTTTAAAATGGGGAAATTTAGGAAACCCTGACTCGGTGCCGAAGGCCACATGTCTGTCATCACCGGAGTTGTCTCGGCTCGGGAGCTTGGGTACGATCGGGGAAGGTCAGCTATGAGCACCCCCTTTCGCCCTGTCCGAAGACCGGCCTCTACTAACCATGATATCCGTTTTTGAAAACTTTACGTGTTCTTAAACCAATTATTAGCCTAGAATTACTATGTTATGCGCACAACAAACAAGTATAGACTAGATTGCCTAATTTGGAAAGAAATATTGCATATCCGTTTGTTTTGAAAATGCTTTGAATTTTGCTACTCGCAAGTTGGCTAAAACACGGATTTCAATGAATTCTTCCAACTCAAACAATCCAATCTTCACCCACAGGCATTCAAAACAGTTTAACACATAAGCATCTAGCCGCATGGCAAGCATACTGTCGTGTTAACATTCACACACATGCGAGATGCTAAAGCATAAATACTTACATCGTACTCCGTGCCAAAACAGAGAACTTGTTAGCAAACATGCATGATCCAAGTCCATGTTAAGTGCCTAATGCATCGCATACAAAGTGTTGCTAGAATAGGCTCGGCTATCCTAAACATGTCATGTGAAAATGCGCAATTATCACGTATTCAGTTTGGGAATTGAAGTATTGATGCAGTTAGCGTGATGTACCGAGCCTAATGCATGCAATACAAATGCATGGATGCACACATGCATAGCATGAGGTATGCTAAATTAAACATGCCCTAATACTAACCATTAAAGCGGGTAAGTAAAAGGGAAGAAAGACGTGAGGTTGGAAGACATACACACACTCACGCACACTTATTACAGATTTGCCCTCGCTCGGAGGGACCGAATAAATATTACAAATTAATTAACTACGCAAGGTAATTAATATTACAAATTAATTAATTTAATTAACAAATTAAATTAATTAATTAAAACAGGAAAATCGTCTCGGGAAACGTGCCACCATGCGCAAGCTGCCTCTGTTTTCCTTCTTTCACTCCTCTGGAGGCTGTCAAAACCTCAGGGTTGCATCCCTAGGCACTGGGGAGTACCACCGGCTGAGTGGAATCACCACCGGCACTGGTATATGTCCATCGGCACAAAATTGAATCTGTCGGCAGAGAAAAGGTTGCCGGCCGGCACCTTACACTGCCGGTCGGCAAAGAAAGTCTGCTGGACCTGCAACTCACAGCAACAGAGGGAAAAACAAGGCATGGCAGCACAATTCAAGGCATGTATGCATCAACCATATCCCTTATCATTGTAATGACTCAAAGGGGCATGTGCCTCGATTCTCGGACCACCAATCACGCATTTCCATGCGTGATGGCCCAAAGAACCAAGTATGCAACTTTGATTTCAAATGTATGCAAACCAATCAAACAAAACTCCCAATCCCTATCACCCAAGTCGAGGGACAAGGAATGCATGCAAGATGCAATGCAACCTAGGCATACAAGCTAAGGATGCAACATGGCATGGCAAAGCACTTATGCAAGCATATTAGCATACATATGGCAATGCAAATAAATGGAAAGATGGACTTATACATGAATTAGGCAGCTCTAAAATAGACCTAAAACAGTGGCCAATGTGCTAAAAGTAGAGGTTAAATACACATGCACACATACACATGTTAAGGCCAACACTTAAGCACAATGCAAGTAACATTCAAGCACACTTGAAAGAGGCAAACAAGAGCAATTAGCATGCAACATAAACATTGAAATCATGTCATAAAATGATGCCAAATCAAGTTATAAATCAAGTCAAGCATGCAACAGATGGCCTAGGTGTTCAAAGTAAACCAAAGTGGCATTGAGCTATACTTAACAAGACCAAACAAGGCATGCATTAAGCAACCAAAGACAGGTTTATAGCACGTTAAATCAAGGCTAAAGGGCTCTTTAGATGGCATCTAAATGGCCCAAATACAAATGCATGCACCATGGCCAAAACATGGAGTATTGCAACACATGCTTTCAAAGCATTAAAGAGGCATGCAAGGCAATCAAACAAGCATGGAAATGGGACTGAAATGGCATGTAGAATGATCCCAAATCACCAAAACAATGCAAAGATGGCATGCTACACATGCACATACTCAAGGCCAACAAGCCCAAATACAAATGAGCTATGTCAAGCATGCAAAGATCAACCCAAACGACTATGGACAGAGCTAAAACATGTCAAGATAAGCACATAATCTTCACAAGACTAAGCCAAAAACATGCTCCAACAAAGGCTAACAACCTAAGGCACATTAAGGCATAAACAAGGCATTACATGGCAACTATGCTAAACATGCATGGAGTTCCAAAACCAACTTGAAATCATGTTATATTATGGATATATAAGGATGAAAAACAAGTCAAACATGCTCAACACACACTCAAGCATAGGCTTCCTTAGGAGGCCAAAATATGCCCTTTTCAAGGACAACAAGGAGAGGGGGTGGCCCTCTCCTTCTTGGGACTTCAAAGCATCATCTTCACCACTGAAATCCCTCAAGATTTCAGTGGTGAAGAGACCTCAACACCAAAATCCCGGAGCTAGCACAAAATGGCTCAAAATGAGGCCTTTTGAGGCCTAAGGGTGGTCAACAACCCTCAAACAACAAAACACTCTTAATAAACAATAAAGAGGGCCTAAAAACAGAACTTTTTTATGTTATACAATAATCACAAAAACAGCTCTAAGACAGGTGAAAAATCAATGCAAAAATGGGGGGAAAAAGGACTAGTTTCTTACCCTTGTAGTCCTCTTCAACAATGGTGCTCCAATGGCCTTCCTTAGCTTGAATCCAACACCAAAGTCTCAAAACAAACCCTTTAGAACCTCAGCTCCAAGAGGAAGGTGAAACACTAGGTGTTTGTGGGCAATAGTGAGACACAAAACACCTAGTGTACAAATAAGAGGGAAAGAGGGATAGAGAGTGTATATCTAACCCTAACCCTAGAAAAACCAGAGCTTGGTCTGTATTTTCCTCTCTCAAAAATGTCTAAAAGCTCTCCTTGCCTTAGTGAGAGCCTCCCTCTATATCCCTCTTGTAAAGCTTACAAGACAAGCCTTGCAAGAGGGAGATCCCTCCATACACGTGTATAGAGGGGAGCAAAAGCAATACAGCTGTCTAAAAATATCTGCAAAAGCAGATGAACAGCAATCGGCCGGCAAAAAATCCCATCTTGGCCAAAAAGAGTGCCGGTCGGCAACAAAAAGTGTCGACCGGCAACAAAGAGTACCGGCCGGCAAACTATATTGCCGGTGGAAGCAAAAACCAGCCGGTGGCATCTAGCCACTGCCGGTGATGGGTGGGGATGGTCTACAAGCCCCACCTTGCCCTTCCAAGGCAAGATGCAAGTGTTTGGTGCAAAACCAGACACTAAACGGTCAAGTTCGGAGATCCTGAGGCAAGGCGCGCGAGCCGAGACCTCCGGGAACTCCAAACGAACACAAACATGGATAATCACCGAGTGTTCAAACGGTGACGTCCAAGTCTTGAGGACGGTCAAAAATAGGGTGTCTACAGTTGCCCCTCTTTGACAGAACTCGAAAGTCATAACAATGACGGGAGTGAATGTCAAAGCCCAGAGACGACCCATTTTTGACAAGGCCGAAGACTCAGACAAACATACAAGACAAATAAGATATGCGCCCGAAGGCAGGGGCAAAATGCAAGACAATGCACGAAGCCGAGCATAACTTATGATCATGCAAAGAAAGCTGTAATGAAGCAAACATGCGACAGTTTTAAGCTAGCATACCAAACCACACTACAATGCAGAAAGGATGTAAGAGAATTATGGAATTCTCAATACGTCTCACTCGGGAGATACAATACCTGTGCGGCTCGTCCGGTTGCACCAGCTGCAAATGAACCGTACATACAATATCGTGCCTGAAAAGAAAACAAACTAAACAGGTGCAATATGGTTAACAATATGCATGACAATGCAAATGTGGTGTACTCGAAATGTGTGACAGCGCAAAGCAAGTGGGGAGCATGACAATGCTGTGGAAATACAAACATGTAAGTGGAGCATGCGGTCTACGCAGTCAACAAAATTGATCATGAACATGCGGTCTACGCAGGTGATGATATTTAGCAAATATGCGGTCTACGCAGTTGAAACATGCGGTCTACGCAGGTGATGAAACTGAACATGCGGTCTACGCAATCAAGACATGCGGTCTACGCAGGTAATGAGATTTGAATAAGCATGCGGTCTACGCAGTCAAAACATGCGGTCTACGCAGGTAATGGAATTAAACATGCGGTCTACGCAAATCAAGACATGCGGTCTACGCAGGTATTGGAAATAACATGCGGTCTACGCAATCAAAACATGCGGTCTACGCAGGTAATGAAATTAAACATGCGGTCTACGCGATCAAAAACATGCGGTCTACGCAGGTAATGAAATTAAACGTGCGGTCTACGCGATCAAAAACATGCGGTCTACGCAGGTAATGAAATTAAGCATGCGGTCTACGCGATCAAAAACATGCGGTCTACGCAGGTAATGGAATTAAACATGCGGTCTACGCAAATCAAGACATGCGGTCTACGCAGGTATTGGAAATAACATGCGGTCTACGCAATCAAAACATGCGGTCTACGCAGGTAATGAAATTAAACATGCGGTCTACGCAATCAAAACATGCGGTCTACGCAAGTATTGAAATTAAACATGCGGTCTACGCAGGTAAAACATGCGGTCTACGCAGGTATTGAAATTAAACATGCGGTCTACGCAAGGAAAGAATTATCATGCGGTCTACGCAAGGAAAGAATTATCATGCGGTCTACGCAAGTAAAGAAATTAACATGCGGTCTACGCAAGTAATGGAATTGAGATGCGGTCTACGCAAATCAAGAATTGAGATGCGGTCTACGCAAGTAAAGAAATGAGATGCGGTCTACGCAAGTAAAGTAATTAACATGCGGTCTACGCAAGGAAAGAAAAGATTACAAACATGCGGTCTACGCAGGTAAAGTAATTAACATGCACAAAACCGCGCAACGGAATGCAATGCACAAAACAGTGCGACGATTTGAAATGCACAAAACAGTGCGATGGCCAGTGTGACACGCACGCCACACGGAATGTAAACGGGCTTAAATGCGCAACAACGCACGTATTTCGGAATGCATGACAATGCATGGAATGGAAATTCAATGATGATGCATGAGAAATGTGCATGAAAATGCAAAGGGGTGCGTGTTGCAACGCATGTAACACGTGCACAACAATGCAAATGTGTGGCGCATGACAGCGCGATGCAATGCACCGAAGTAGTGTGATGAACTCGTGCAACACACATGGGGCAACTTTTGAATTCAAAAAGGATACAAAAAGGATACACCTTGCACGAATTCGAGTGCCACGCACTGGAGACACGGCCCGAAGTCAAAACGGAGGCCGGTTGAATGTCGGAGATGCACTTTCTTGCACTTTCTTCAGCTATGAAGACCCAAAACAACTCAAATGGCCTAAACAAGGCTGTGGGAACCCCACCGGCCGAAAGGGGAGGCCACCGGCTGGCCATCGGCACAAAAACAATTCTATCGGCACAAAAAAGTGCCGGCCGGCACAAAACGTTGCCGACCGGCAAACAGTCGCTGATGCGCGACAGTTTTGTCTTTTCACCTCGAGTGTTATAAAATAGGGCTTCATGCCCTATTTTCTCACTTCTCTCACGCCGAAAATCCCCATACTCTCTCTCTAGAGCTTTTCCCTCTCCTTTTTCGTCCATTTCTTCGCGTTCTACGCCCGTTTCGTCGTCGGATTCGCGTTTCTCTTCGCGTTTCGGACGTTTTCCACCGATCACATTTTCGTTTCGGTGCCTCGTTTGGCGTTCTAGCCTTTTCGGGGTTTGTTCCCCTCACTTTGCTCTTCATTTCCGTGCCTCTTCACATTCCGGCCTTCCCGGCCATTTCTGACCCTCTCGGGAGTTGACTTTTCAGTTGACTCTTCACATTCCGGCTCGGTTTTCCTTTTCCGGCCTTTTCCACACCATCCTCTACATGGCGGACGACATTCCACGTGGCGGGACTCCCCCGGACCACGAGATGGATCCCGGGGTCGAGCTCTTACCACTGAGCGAGCGCCCGTTCGACCCGGCGACCTACCGGCCGGCGATCCACGTTCTGCCCCCAGACGGCCTGCGTCAGTTCCGGAGCTTTGAGAAATACGCGGCGCCTGAGCTACTGCTGCGCGAGCCTACCTCCCACCTTTCATTCGGCACTTCCGAGGTAACTCTTCATCTTCTGCTTTACTTTCTGCAATGTAGGATACAAAACTGCCATAGTTAGTTGTATTCTCTAACTGCTGAAATCTGATATGCCGTAGACCGTAGTTGACTGTAAACATACATACAACTGATATCTGCTTGAGACTGACACATGCACACACACTGCACTAGCCCTGAATTACTCAAACACACGGCACACACTGTATTCCACTGCATACACACTGGCACCCAGTATTTGTCTGAACCTGACAAACTTGCATACATGCCATATCTGTTCTGAAACGCCCAAACACTCTGACACAGCACACGTATTTTACTGTAAGCACACCGGCACCAGGTATCTGCCTGAATCTGACAAACTTGCATACATGCCATATCTGTCTTTTCAAAACTGCATTTTGAATGTTGTCTTGCAATTGTCATTTTCCGTTTGCAGGAGGGTTCCCATACCATTCGCGGGTATGGGAATACTGGTGCGCGGGAGTGGTATGATGAGCTCCCTGATGCGGTCCAGCGCATCGTGGACCGAGCGGGCTTCGGCACCTTCTGCCGAGGGCTCTCTAGGTTGTCCACATGCACGCCTCTCCTTGCTGCTTTGGCGGAGAGGTGGTGGGACACCACCGATTCTTTCCATTTTTCTGCTGCAAGGGACATGACGATGACCCCTTATGACTTCTCGATGCTCACAGGCATCGGGGTAGGGGGGGATCCGATCCCTTTCAACACCGATATGGATGAGTGGACCACCGCTCAGGTCCATTTACTGGGGGAGGCCCCACCACTAGCTCGTCCAGGCTTCGTGCGGTACTCCTGGTTCGAGACACAGTTTAGGGTTCAGCCCGTTTTGGAGGAGGTGCAGATGACCCCGGAGGATGAGGAGAGGTATGCTCGCGGCTTCCTCATGTTCTTGTTCGGGACTACTATCTTCGCCGACCGGGCGAACACCGTGCCTCTCTGCCTTCTCAGCGCACTGGTGGACGTCCGGGATATCTTGCACTACGATTGGGGCGGCGCTGCTCTGGCTACCCTGTACGGATATATGAGCTCGGCTTCTCGTGGCAACGGCCAGCTGCTTGGAGGTTACTGGCAGGCTTGGAAGGTACATTTCTTCTCCACTTTTTCATTCCTGTCTCGTACTTTCTATACTCAGTACACTGCACACACTGTGGTCTGCTTTATACTTGCTGTATACTGTACACACGGCACACACATACATTCTGCTTTACACTAACTGTACACTGTTCACACTGTACACTGCACACAATACACTGCATAACACACGGCTCTGCCCTTTCTGCTTTATTCTGTCGGTCATACTGACATCTGTTTTGCAGTTGTGGGTTTACGCCTACTTTCCTAGGCTTGCACCTGTGCCAGTTGCGGAGCCTCCTCCGGCTGTCCCGTTCTCGAGTCGCTTCGACGGGAGATGCACCCGGCGACCACGGGAGACATTCGGCTTCTTCCATCGATACTTCGATGCCATTACCCCGGCCGAGGTATGCTTTACTTTCAGTTCATTTAGCTTCGCTTTCCCACTGCATGTTTCAATAACAGTAGATAACAAACTGTCTGTCATTTTCAGATCACATGGCGGCCATGGGCTTCCTTGCCGTCGGCGATGCGGGGTCGGTTCCCTGGTGCTGAGGAGACCTCGCGTTTCCGGATCTTGCTAGAGGGCCCGGTCTGTCGGGCTTGGTACCTGGGGGAGCGTTTTCTACGCCAGACCCTTGGGTTACCTGAGCAGATAGTCCCGGTTCACCCTCCTGCAGAGATGAGGGAGACCGAGGGGCTGACCCCTGAGCAGCTGGATGATTACTCCATCGGCTGGGAGGAGGCCGGCTTCCGAGGCACCGGCGACTATCAGGAGTACGTACGGACGTACCTGATGCGTCCCTTGAGCGGCCGTCGAGCAGAGGGAGCTAGGCTTGTAGCATCGGCGGCTGGGGCCGGAGCGGGAGCAGGGGCTGGATCTTCGAGGAGGGCCCGAGTCCGTGGTAGGGGTAGAGTGCAGGGAGGACGGGGAGCTGGCTGGCCTGCCCTGCCTGCTGTACTGACTTTCCAGGGGCAGGGTGGGTTGACCTATCAGATTCCTTTCGCCCCTCCACCGGCTGGTCATGAGTTCATTGACATCCCCGACTTGCCGCCGGTATGTTCTACTGCATTTTGTACAGTCATTCATTTCAGTTTACTTGATATTCCACAGAATATTGATGCATCTGATTCTTTTGCAGGCTTCTTCTGAGTACACCCGTCAGTCGTTGGCGATGAATGCCTCGATGATGGGGATGCTCCAGCGGACTTTTGACCTCCTAGCCGTCTACAGCATACCGGTATGTCCTTCTGACACTGGCCTCAAACCATTCATACACTACTTTGCATAATCTGATGCACGGCATGACACCTGATACACTGATCTCACAGTATCTGACACACTGCATACACTGCATTCTGCACTGTTAAACTGCGATGATAAACTGCTCACAGCATTCTTACACTGTACTCACACACTGCATTCTGCACTGATAAACTGCTCACGGCATAAATACACTGTCCTCGACATTGCATTCTGTACTGTTGAACTGCTCACGGCATACTGATGCATTTCCCTTTTGTGTACCTTTTCAGCCTCCTTTCCAGATTCCCATGGCAGGAGGTGCTCTAGCTAGACCTTCTGTCCCTGCTCGGGGGAGAGATGAGGAGGGCAGGATATTTCCTCGTACCAGGGGAGGGCGTACTCACGTCGGGAGTAGCTCGCGAGCTCTAGTCCCGGACGATGATGATGACGAGGAGTCAGAGGCGGAGGCAGGGTCATCGGAGGAGGAGACCGGAGACGGTTCTAGCTCGGGCTCTGACGACGACGCTGATGATGCTCCTGGACCCTCGTCCAGGAAGAGGACTAGGACGGACTGACGGCCCTTGGAGTGCTTGACACAGATGCAGATTTTTGCTATCTTTTCTTTCTTTCTTGTACTTTTCTTTTTTGGCTGGTAGATAGATTACCTTGTACTGCCGCAGGCAGATTTTTGTTTCCAAAACTTGTACATTTGAAAAGATAATGAAATGAAACGGACTTTTTATCTGAAAAAGTGTTTACATTGACACATTTCATGCATTGCATCGCATCTCATCATGTTACACCTCAATGTAAATGGAACTGATTGGTTGTCTGAAAATTGAACACTTGCACTGTAATAATCAAATAACTAGACAGCCAACAGCAAAATAACCCAAGCAGCCCACTGCCTGATTCTGGACACACAGCCCTTGCTCTACTGGGGATTAATCTGCACACGGCCCATAACACAACATTCGATTCATTCTGCATACAGCAATTCTCAAACAAACAGCCCAATCTGACAAGATAGAGCTCAAAGATGGAACTGGTTGGAGTCGAAACACGTTCAAATGTAGAGAATGGCACAGCATTCTAAGCATAAGCGATTTTTGAAATCGAATGAGGGTTTTTCAAACCGGGATATCGAGCCTACCACTGAACACAGCGGGGAGGACTCAAACAAAGAGGTACACGACCTAAACACAACAAGACACGCTCGGGAGAGACCCAAAACAAAAGACGAGACCGTCAAATGAAAGAGACACGACACACAGACGCGTAAACGAAGATGGGAGACCTCGGACCACGAGGAGCCAGTTCAATCTGGGTATTGTTTCCCACCCTTTCTGATTTGTGATCCTCACATCACTCGACTCTCAAGCTCGGATTTTCTCTCAAAACCCTTTTCCTCACTTTTCTCTCAACTCACACCTCTCTATTCTTCAATCTCTCATTTTTCATCCCTCCCCGGGGTGATTGATGGATAAACAGGAAGTTGCGGGTTCACGCCCGATGCCGTTAGCTCACAGCTATTTCTTCTGGCGGGCAAAGTGCTCTTCTGGCAAGTACGTTGATGACGGGGGAAAGACAGAACGCCTGGCTCAACTGTGCCCCTAGTTCATTATTTTAACCACTCTTCGTTTTTGCTTTCTACTAAAACAGTTTTGATCAAAACGAGAGTCAGATTGACGTACTTGTTCGATTTTTGACTTGAAAACCGTGCAAGTCAGGCAGCAAGCACTGAAAATTTTCCTTTTTTGGGTCCAAGACAATGGTCCGATTTTGGAAAATGGAATAGTTTTCGAGAAAATAGTCAACCTCAGTAAAAATTTTCAAAAACTATTTTTCAAACAGCTGATGCTTAACAAGCATAGAACTTTCCCTTCGAGATGCACAACCTCGGATCGGAGGCGATGGAAAATTGCCCCTGGTTTAAAAAAAGGGGGGGGGGAGGCAACGGAAAGTTGCCCCTGGTTTGAATGGCGTCTCACGACGGCTTGTAGCAACGGAAAGTTGCCCCTTGTTTGGGATGGTGCCACAGCAATCTGTAAACAGTCTTCATTGGCAGTGGTCGAGCTCTTGGACACAGCGATGACGAAGACGGTCACAACACATATATGGACACAGTCGCCTTGGGAGCGTTGGCGACTAGACTTTGAGATGAAATCGAAACCATTGCATGGACTAAGACGCTTATGAAAGCGTTGGGGGCTGGACTTCATGATGAAGTTGCCTACGTATCCCAAACATGGGAATCAAGCCTTACGTAGTTCCGGTTAAGGTCCACTCGGGTATTTTAACCTTCACTTTTTTTAGGCTCTCACTTTTTCCAAGGCACCCAATGCGGGTTTTCGACCTTGCGAGCTTCTTTTCATTTTCTTTTGTTCGTTTCTTTTTCTTTTTCTTTTTTTTCTTTTCTTGCTTTTTTTTCTCTCTTTTTTTTTCAATCTTTCTTTTTGTATTTTTCTCTTTTTTGTATTTTTCTCTTGCTCTAACTTTTGCCTGGGTCGCCCTTTCGGGTCTTCGGCCCAGCGAGCCTCTCAAAGGGTAAAAGTGTAGCAAGTCCATGCCAAATGTTTTTTTTTTTTTTGAAATTGAAGCCTCTCTGTGTCTAGGAGAACGGCTGTTGCACTAATTTGCGGAGAATCCATCCCAGTTGCTCTACGAGCTTCTTCCGACGAGATCTACTCTTTCTGATTCGGCTTTGGTGCCTCCTGCTCGAGGGCAATTTCGAAACTGGCCACACGGGCCTCCATGGCGTTTGTCCGTTGAACTTTCTGAACGTTCTGAACGGGTTCAAAATCGGAAAGCAAACGGGTTGAATCTTGAGGCTAAGAGCGATCCTAGGATGCGCAATCTCAAGAGCGATTCCACACAGGTCTTCGCAGGGCCGCGTAAAACATTTGCTTTTGAAAGTTTTTAAGGAAGCGACGAATCGCTCGCGCCGAAGATAGTGTGGAACCAATCTGGATCAGGCCAGGGTCCTTCTCAGTACTCACGCCGACAAGCATGATTTCATTCATAAAAAGGCTTAGCACGCCTTTCTTTCTCTCAAAATGATCAAAATTTTACAAAACCCGAGGAATTCCTTCCTCTTCGTTTTTATCACCGCAGTTTTCAAAAGGTTTGTTTTTTTTGAAAATTTTAGGTTATTGCAATGAGTTTGGCACACAGGAGAGCAGGCGAGATGTACTGTCAGCCCAATCAAATTCTCTGGCACTTATGCTGAAAGCGAGCATGAAGTTGAGATAGCAACAGCTGTTTCAATCGGCTCTGTTGGTGCAACTGGCCCCTCGGCAGAAACAGACTCAAAACAAAAACAGATAATTACAAAACAAGACGGTGTTCGGGACAACAACCCCTGAATCACCGGGTATTATATACAACAGGGACTGACTCGATACAATCAGACAGACCCTTAAGCAAAAAAAACTGACTCAAGACAAAGAGACAGACTCAAAACAAAAGACTGACTCGACATCCAAGCCAAGATTCACAAAATTCGGTTTCACCGATGCCCAAAAATGCGTGCCAGACGCTTCAAAAATACACCAAATGTTGCCCGCAGGCGGTTCACTTCACATACTCGCAGTATCTGAGCCCTCGAAATCCAACAACTGAGTGGTGACGGGCTTGCCTGAGGTGGGCGGTAGGATAACCTTGTTATCAATCAAATCCTGCACTTCATGACGAAGGCGGGAACATTCATCGGTGCTGTGACCGGACTGTTGGTGGTACGCGCAGTACCAGGTAGCATCATGAGTGGCGGGGAGATTCTTCGGGAGTGGCCGGGGCTCCAAAGGCTTAAGATGCCCATTCTTCGCCAATATTAACAATGCCCTAGACAAAGGCATGTGGAGGTCGTGAAAGACCCTGCGCCCTCGGGGTAGGTACTTTGCAGTTTGAGAATTCTTACCAGATGCGCTGGCGAAAGGATCAGCTGGCTCTGCCTTGGCCTTTTGAACTTTTCCCGGTGCAGGGTTGGGAACTACAGGAATTGTCTGGGCATGACGGGGCCCATCCCGGTTTTCTGCCTGGCTTGAACTGCCTTTGGTTGGAGCGGGGAAAGCATCATCTACAGCTTTGGTCACTATTGCAGATGTTTGTTGCTTGTTCATCCCTCTGGCCTTCAGAGCCTCGACTGCCCACAGCAGTTGTTCAATAGGGTCGGCGTCTACCTTTGCCTTGTCTTTTCCTTTGGCCTCAGCCTGATCAAGGGTCGGGGTTGGTGCTGGCATGTCGCAGCTGTAGCCGGAAGCCACCTCTGGCTGGCTGAGCTCTATCACAATCCGCCCCAGTAACGGGGGCTCCTGTGGTACAAAATTCCCGGCATACGGCACCGCTGGAGGTGAAGTCGATATTCCATAGGCGAGGTCTGCCACAGACCTTTGGAGATCGCCTATCATCCCCATTAATTCGAAGGTGGTGGGCTCACGAGCCTGGTATAACTGGGGAGCCCAAACCGGGTGCACAACGGGCGACATGGGCGGGTATGACATATTGATGCCGGTCTCACTCTGCGGAGCGGTTCCCTGCTCCAATGCAGCCGTCATAACCACAATTTCTTCTGAACTTTGTGCCGCCATAAATCTTGCCTCAGCAAAGGGGAGACACTGGCTGTTCTGTATCAACTCTGCAACTCTCTGAACTGAAAGAAAAACAGACAGCATTTCAGCCCAAACTGATCAATCACGGGTGTAGCCAAACAACTGTACCCTACTGCTGATCACTGTTCCCAGATTTCTGTTCCCAAAATACTGAATCTGATACCCGCGGATAACTGATTCTCACAACTGATACTGATACTGGTGTCCCCAGGTTTGATACTCAAACTTGCAAACTGACATGTGCGTTCCTGTAGAGCAACACTCTAAAAGCACATAGCAAGTAAAGAGAACAAAACACCCCTATGTTGGGGTAGGGTTTCCCTGTCCTATTTTGTCAGGAGCTAGGGTTTCACTACGCACGCAGCTGTTTCAAACAACTTAGCATCGGGTAAGCAACCTGTCCTAGTTTGGAATGGTCACTATGGATCCGAATATGCACTAGGTCGAATGGTCAAAAAGGGTGCCCCGGTAAAAACCGGGGTTTGTGTTCCCATACTGTCAGAGCCCATAGCCGGTCAGCCTTATGGACATGCCTTGACAAGACAAGCCTCCGGCAAACCGTTCAGGAATGGCAGATCGCAAACACTGTGTTCCTAGGCGCACCAATGCACATGCAATGCAAAGAGACACATAAATGAAATCAAAATAGGATATCACGAGTTCGAGTCAAGCTCTCTAAAATCCCCAGCAGAGTCGCCAGAAACTGTAACAGGCCCGCGAGGGGGGGAACCTCGCTAAGCTACAGTTCGGACTCGATTTGTGTCACGGTTCTTAATCTGAACCAAAGAGTCCAAATCTGGCAAATCGTTTTGAGAAACAGATTTTTGAAAAAGTAGTGCCAAACATGGACTGCTTTGCTAGATACAGAGTCGCCACCTAAATATTTTTAAAATGGGGAAATTTAGGAAACCCTGACTCGGTGCCGAAGGCCACATGTCCGTCATCACCGGAGTTGTCTCGGCTCGGGAGCTTGGGTACGATCGGGGAAGGTCAGCTATGAGCACCCCTTTCGCCCTGTCCGAAGACCGGCCTCTACTAACCGTGATATCCGTTTTTGAAAACTTTACGTGTTCTTAAACCAATTATTAGCCTAGAATTACTATGTTATGCGCACAGCAAACAAGTATAGACTAGATTGCCTAATTTGGAAAGAAACATTGCATATCCGTTTGTTTTGAAAATGCTTTGAATTTTGCTACTCGCAAGTAGGCTAAAACACGGATTTCAATGAATTCTTCCAACTCAAACAATCCAATCTTCACCCACAGGCATTCAAAACAGTTTAACACATAAGCATCTAGCCGCATGGCAAGCATACTGTCATGTTAACATTCACACACATGCGAGATGCTAAAGTATAAATACTTACATCGTACTCCGTGCCAAAACAGAGAACTTGTTAGCAAACATGCATGATCCAAGTCCATGTTAAGTGCCTAATGCATCGCATACAAAGTGTTGCTAGAATAGGCTCGGCTATCCTAAACATGTCATGTGAAAATGCGCAATTATCACGTATTCAGTTTGGGAATTGAAGTATTGATGCAGTTAGCGTGATGTACCGAGCCTAATGCATGCAATACAAATGCATGGATGCACACATGCATAGCATGAGGTATGCTAAATTAAACATGCCCTAATACTAACCATTAAAGCGGGTAAGTAAAAGGGAAGAAAGACGTGAGGTTGGAAGACATACACACACTCACGCACACTTATTACAGATTTGCCCTCGCTCGGAGGGACCGAATAAATATTACAAATTAATTAACTACGCAAGCTAATTAATATTACAAATTAATTAATTTAATTAACAAATTAAATAAATTAATTAAAACAGGAAAATCGTCTCAGGAAACGTGCCGCCATGCGCAAGCTGCCTCTGTTTTCCTTCTTTCACTCCTCTGGAGGCTGTCAAAACCTCAGGGTTGCATCCCTAGGCACTGGGGAGTACCACCGGCTGAGTGGAATCACCACCGGCACTGGTATATGTCCATCGGCACAAAATTGAATCTGTCGGCAGAGAAAAGGTTGCCGGCCGGCACCTTACACTGCCGGTCGGCAAAGAAAGTCTGCTGGACCTGCAACTCACAGCAACAGAGGGAAAAACAAGGCATGGCAGCACAATTCAAGGCATGTATGCATCAACCATATCCCTTATCATTGTAATGACTCAAAGGGGCATGTGCCTCGATTCTCGGACCACCAATCACGCATTTCCATGCGTGATGGCCCAAAGAACCAAGTATGCAACTTTGATTTCAAATGTATGCAAACCAATCAAACAAAACTCCCAATCCCTATCACCCAAGTCGAGGGACAAGGAATGCATGCAAGATGCAATGCAACCTAGGCATACAAGCTAAGGATGCAACATGGCATGGCAAAGCACTTATGCAAGCATATTAGCATACATATGGCAATGCAAATAAATGGAAAGATGGACTTATACATGAATTAGGCAGCTCTAAAATAGACCTAAAACAGTGGCCAATGTGCTAAAAGTAGAGGTTAAATACACATGCACACATACACATGTTAAGGCCAACACTTAAGCACAATGCAAGTAACATTCAAGCACACTTGAAAGAGGCAAACAAGAGCAATTAGCATGCAACATAAGCATTGAAATCATGTCATAAAATGATGCCAAATCAAGTTATAAATCAAGTCAAGCATGCAACAGATGGCCTAGGTGTTCAAAGTAAACCAAAGTGGCATTGAGCTATACTTAACAAGACCAAACAAGGCATGCATTAAGCAACCAAAGACAGGTTTATAGCACGTTAAATCAAGGCTAAAGGGCTCTTTAGATGGCATCTAAATGGCCCAAATACAAAGGCATGCACCATGGCCAAAACATGGAGTATTGCAACACATGCTTTCAAAGCATTAAAGAGGCATGCAAGGCAATCAAACAAGCATGGAAATGGGACTGAAATGGCATGTAGAATGATCCTAAATCACCAAAACAATGCAAAGATGGCATGCTACACATGCACATACTCAAGGCCAACAAGCCCAAATACAAATGAGCTATGTCAAGCATGCAAAGATCAACCCAAACGACTATGGACAGAGCTAAAACATGTCAAGATAAGCACATAATCTTCACAAGACTAAGCCAAAAACATGCTCCAACAAAGGCTAACAACCTAAGGCACATTAAGGCATAAACAAGGCATTACATGGCAACTATGCTAAACATGCATGGAGTTCCAAAACCAACTTGAAATCATGTTATATTATGGATATATAAGGATGAAAAACAAGTCAAACATGCTCAACACACACTCAAGCATAGGCTTCCTTAGGAGGCCAAAATATGCCCTTTTCAAGGACAACAAGGAGAGGGGGTGGCCCTCTCCTTCTTGGGACTTCAAAGCATCATCTTCACCACTGAAATCCCTCAAGATTTCAGTGGTGAAGAGACCTCAACACCAAAATCCCGGAGCTAGCACAAAATGGCTCAAAATGAGGCCTTTTGAGGCCTAAGGGTGGTCAACAACCCTCAAACAACAAAACACTCTTAATAAACAATAAAGAGGGCCTAAAAAAAGAACTTTTTTTATGTTATACAATAATCATAAAAACAGCTCTAAGACAGGTGGAAAATCAATGCAAAAATGGGGGAAAAATGGACTAGTTTCTTACCCTTGTAGTCCTCTTCAACAATGGTGCTCCAATGGCCTTCCTTAGCTTGAATCCAACACCAAAGTCTCAAAACAAACCCTTTAGAACCTCAGCTCCAAGAGGAAGGTGAAACACTAGGTGTTTGTGTGCAATAGTGAGACACAAAACACCTAGTGTACAAATAAGAGGGAAAGAGGGATAGAGAGTGTATATCTAACCATAACCCTAGAAAAACCAGAGCTTGGTCTGTATTTTCCTCTCTCAAAAATGTCTAAAAGCTCTCCTTGCCTTAGAGAGAGCCTCCCTCTATATCCCTCTTGTAAAGCTTACAAGACAAGCCTTGCAAGAGGGAGATCCCTCCATACACGTGTATGGAGGGGAGCAAAAGCAATACAACTGTCTAAAAATATCTGCAAAAGCAGATGAACAGCAATCGGCCGGCAAAAAATCCCATCTTGGCCAAAAAGAGTGCCGGTCGGCAACAAAAAGTGCCGGCCGGCAACAAAGAGTGCCGGCCGGCAAACTATATTGCCGGTAGCAGTAAAAACCAGTCGGTGGCATCTAGCCACTGCCGGTGATGGGTGGGGATGGTCTACAAGCCCCACCTTGCCCTTCCAAGGCAAGATGCAAGTGTTTGGTGCAAAACCAGACACTAAGCGGTCAAGTTCAGAGATCCTGAGGCAAGGCGCGCGAGCCGAGACCTCCGGGAACTCCAAACGAACACAAACATGGATAATCACCGAGTGTTCAAACGGTGACGTCCAAGTCTTGAGGACGGTCAAAAATAGGGTGTCTACAGTACAGGTCCAACCTTAACAAAATTATACGCTATGCCCCCGTAGGACACCACATCAAATACGTGCTACATCTAGTACCAATCGCACACTTCACATCCTCTCCAATATTGCCTTGGCTAGGACACGCACCCCTCGGTGGTTCTTTCAAATTTGAAAACATGGCTCCTCAGCCCTCATCTTTCCTAATCAAGTCACACGCCTAATACCCAAAAAAAAAAAAATTTTTTGTGGTTTTACAGCAACTTTATACATTAATAAAACTTCAGAGCTACAACATGCTCCAATTCACCCATTCCAGGGAAATTAACAAACAAAGCACATATGTATACATATAGACAAACAAACAGTTTAGATGTTTCAACATTCCCAAAACACATTGGTTACACAACGGAACCCAATGATCACAAACGATAATTCACCGATTACAAAACGGATTAGCCAAAACGAAACCAACCCCTCGGTATTACCACCACTGCCATCCCTCGCTGGACCGCCAAAATTGATCATCTCCAAACACAAGACAACCTACGAGTTTACTAACCACGGACAAGAACTACCGACGTGCCCCCTCTGTCCACACCTGGAACAACTACGAACTTCCCCAACTGGGGCTTGGGAACTCGACTCTACTGAGGCCCTCGCAATCTGGCCTGCTAGTCCCCCAAAACGATACTGTTCCTGCTCAGTCGAATGAAACTGAGTCTGGCTAGGTTGCAAAACCCCTAAAGAATTCCCCGGCTGAGTACAGAAACGCCGAATATGACCTGGCTGATTACACATCCAACAAGTAGGCGGTGCCTGAGCACGAGACTGGCTCAGAATCTGGGCTGATGAAGACCCCAACAACTGCCTCCCCACTGAGCATTTGATCGACCCAAAACCCGGTTGGTCAGATGATCCTGGGGGTACGACTACTGGTTGAACTGCTAACCCTACCCTCTTCCTCTGTGGGCAACCCGAAACCTTGTGGCCCAGAAGACCACATTTGAAACAAACGACATCCTTCTGTTTACGTTCTCCCGAACCCAAATCCAACACTGGAAGGGTGGTTCTAGCTCGACCTCCCTGTTGCGGGTTTAAACCCCTTTGCCTCTTAAAAGGTCTACCAACACCCTGAGTCACGGGAGTTGCCGAGATGGCTCCCTCCCCACTCTGCCCCATTGCTAGCACCGCAACCTCTACATGGGCAGCTGCCTCAACAAGCACACTATATCTTTTATGCCAAGACCCCGCTATCCTCACACGGATGTCGTCACGCAGCTTACTCTCAAACTCGAAACAACGCAAGTCCTCCGTCTCCACCAATTCTGGAGCAAACCTCGACCGATTAGCAAACCACCTTTCGAACCGCACCAAAGGTGTAGTACCTTTGTAACGCCCTCAAAATTAACCCATTATATATATCATTGACATGCATTATTTAAAGAAGACAATTTATTAATTCATTCATCAGAGTATTACTAAATAAAGCATTACATGTAACATTGAATAAAATGCCTTACAGGCTTACATCTTTCCAAGCCAACACTTGGATACAAAAATATGAGTTCTAACTCAATACAAGAAAAGCCCTAGGCTTGAATGTTTACATGTACTAATAAATAAAAACAATTAACTAAAGGTAGTCTTTTTCAAACCAGAAGCCAAACCCTCCCAAGCTAAGTCCTTGGAGGTAGTTTATCACCTGAACCTGAAAATGATGTTCCCATAAAGGGTGAGCCACAGCCCAGTAGAAATATTCTAAACCACATATAAGCAATGAATAAAGCAATAGCATTCAACAGATGGTTAACCAAGATAATCAATTACCTCATTTTACAGCCTCAAGACACTATTGTCTAAGATACATTTTACTTTCCAACTTAATCAACATGGCTCAGAACCTGGCCGAACTTACAACAGTGAATTATATATATCATATTCACATTCTTCCAATATCAACAAACAAATGAGACTCAAGCTCAATTCAAAACACTTCATACTTCCAGATTGATACACATTTTAGTGCTGTATCAATAAAACACTTCTATATAAATAAGCACACATAAAAGTGATGCTAATGGAGTCCATCCCCTATCTCCTCCCAAACAAAAATCCGGTTTAGAGGTCCATCCCCTATCTCCCCCTAAACCGTGGAGTACATCCCCTATCTCCTCCCACACAAAACAATGTATGCAAATGCAATGCTCAATCAATACACGTATTTTCTGTATCAATGCAATAGTCAAAATTAATGACTTAACCAATGTGATCAGTTTCAGTTATTCCTAATCCACATGCAATGTCTACAACAATCACGACTATCCTCCACCGATAGCCCAAAACAGTTATTTCTAAACTGAAAATAACTATGTCAACAATTCAATAGACAAATAATTCAAATTATCCAACTACGCCATTTAATCATTAAATTCCCCAATTCCATGAATTAAACCATCTTTTCCCAACTCCATGAATTAATTATACAAATTAATTTAATAATACAACTAGGGTTTTTCCCAGAATTTACCAAAGTATCCCCAACATATCAAAATACCAAAACTTAGAACAAAACCTATAAAATGGAGTAGGAAATCCCTACCTTAAAGAAAACAACCCAAATGGTGAAGACAAAGATGAGTGCCCAAATACCAAAGTGCTCCAAATCGCCAAATGTTCAGATTAAATGGAAGCCCTCGACTCACTCTATCTTTTTAATGAAGGATCTAGGGTAGAAACACTCCCTAAGTGGATCAAATCTAAGAGAAAAGGTGAGTAGGGAGAGAGAGAAGTCGGACCTAGGGTTTGGAATCAAAAAGAAGATGAAAAGGACTGATCAAAACCCGCTGCTGTGTATATAAACTGGACAGGCTCGCTCGAGCGAAGCCTTTGTCGCTCGAGCGACCAGACACAGAAAAGCTACGCTCGAGCCAAGGAAACCTTGCTCGAGCCAACAACCCAAAAGCTCGCTCGAGCGAAGGAAAACTCGATCGAGCGAAGAACTCAAATCCTCAGGTCTGTAATCAGACTCACGCTCGAGCGAAGGAACCATCGCTCGAGCGAAGAACAGACTAACTCGCTCGAGCGAAGAAAATCTCGCTCGAGCCAAGAATGCAGAGCTACAGGTCAATACTGGACGCCATCTCTCGCTCGAGCAACCAACTCCTCGCTCGAGCGAAGAACCAAAATCCTGGACAGCAACACTTGGTTTCTAAACCCAACCAACCTGAAACAAACCTGCCCAACACATCCTATAATTCCAAATGAGAAAATAAAGGACAACAACAACAATTATACAATGACAGAATCTACGGAACCTGAGTCCGGATACAATAATCAAATGAGAAAATACCGGGGTCGCTATAACCTCCCCCCCTTCAAAGAATTTCGTCCCCGAAATTAAGCATAAATTTTTTTTTTGAAAACAGGTTTTTTCTCAATTCCCAAAGATATTATAAAACAATAATAAACAACTTGACCCAATACTGGTCACTTCATCTCTTTATCAAGAGGCATCTCACAATATATATATAAAAACAACATATATCTCAACCTGCATTACTATTGTGCATTATTCCTTCCAATGTTAGCAATTCCCATATCGAATTCAATTCCAAAATATAACGATTAACCAAAACATACCCAGTGTTTTACGACTTAAGACATTTATAAACTCTTAAGTTCAACAATATTACAAAATCTAAATACAAGATTACAAATCAATAAACATGTCCGGGTATTTTTCGCGGACTTCCAATTCACGCTCCCAAGTGGCTTCCTCCACTCCATGATGTTTCCACAAAACTTTTACCAAAGGGATGGTCTTGCCTCGCAAAACTTGATCCCGCCTATCCAAGACCCGAACCGGTCTCTCTTCATACGAAACATCCTCATCAACCACTAAATCGGTCCAATCCAACACATGTGATGGGTCCGGCTCATACTTCCGAAGCATACTCACATGAAACATGTCATGTACTCCGGACAACTGCGGCGGTAAAGCTAAACGGTAAGCAGCCTCGCCAATCCTCTCAAGGATCTCAAACGGACCAATGAACCGAGGGGACAACTTCCCACTCTTCCCAAACCTCATCAAACCCCGTCTAGGTGATATCTTCAGAAAGACATGATCACCCACCTCAAACACCAAAGGTCTCCTCCTACGGTCGGCATACGATTTCTGACGACTCTGTGCTGTAACAAGCCTCTTACGGATAAGCTCAACTTTCTCCGTTGTTTCCCTCACCAACTTTGGACCCAACAGAGGTGCATCACCCACCTCGGCCCAACACACAGGAGATCTACACGGTCGGCCATACAAGGCCTCAAAAGGTGCCATACCGATACTAGACTGGAAACCGTTGTTGTAGGCAAACTCCACCAACGGCAAGTGCCTCTCCCACGACCCACTAAAGTCTAGTACACAACCCCGAAGCATATCCTCAAGTATCTGAATAGTACGCTCGGACTGTCCGTCAGTCTGAGGATGATAAGCCGTGCTAAAGGTCAACTTAGTGCCTAAGGCACTCTGCAAACTCTGCCACAACCTGGCAGTAAAACGAGGATCTCTATCTGAGACGATCGTCACTGGAACCCCGTGCAATCTCACTATGTCCCGAATATACAAGTCGACAAGATGATCTACCGTATCTCTCATGCGCATAGGAATAAAATGCGCCGACTTAGTCAACCGGTCTACAACCACCCAAATAGCATCACTACCCCGCTGAGTCCTCGGAAGACCTACAACGAAGTCCATAGTGACATGCTCCCACTTCCACTCGGCAATAGGCAAGGGTTGCAACAAACCCGCTGGCCTCTGATGCTCGGCCTTCACTTGCTGGCAAGTAAGGCACTTAGATACGAAAGCTGCCACATCTCTCTTCATACCCTGCCACCAAAACTGGCGACCCAAATCCCAATACATCTTAGTGCCTCCCGGATGCACCGCAAGGCGTGAATGATGAAACTCTCGGAGTACCTCCTCTCGGCAAGACTCCGGCACAAACAGACGGTCTCGGTATCTCACACTCAGGTCGGAATACAGCATCAAACCCTTCTCAACCTTCCCACCAGAAATCTTCTCACGGAGAGATTTTACCTCAAAGTCACCTCTCTGAGCCTCTAACACTCGAGTCACAAGTGAAGGCTGTGCAATAACAGAAAACAAGGCTGCAGCCTCAACGGATTCGCCCAGAAGTAAATCAAACTCCCCAAGTGCACCCAACATCTCCCATTCTCGGATGGCTATACTAGCTATGTCACCAACAGGTTTCCTGCTAAGGGCATCGGCCACCACATTGGCCTTTCCCGGATGATAATGCAACTCAAAGTCATAATCCTCTATAAATTCCATCCACCTCCTCTGCCTCAAGTTCAAGTCTTTCTGTGTAAACAAATACTTCAAACTCTTATGATCCGAGAACACCTCGAACCTCTCACCATAAAGATAATGCCTCCAAATCTTCAAGGCAAATATCACAGCTGCTAACTCTAGATCATGTGTAGGGTAATTCTGCTCGTGAATTTTCAACTGACGTGAGCCATAGGCAACTACTTTCCCCTCCTGCATTAACACACAACCCAGACCCTCTCGTGAGGCGTCACAATAGACTGTATAACCCAACCCTCTCTCTAGAATAATCAATACTGGAGCGGTAGTCAGTCTAACTTTCAACTCCTGAAACGACTTTTCACAAGTCTCACTCCATACAAATTTGACTCCCTTCCGAGTCAGTCTAGTCAACGGTGATGCTAACCTGGAGAAATCTTTCACAAACCGACGGTAATACCCAGCTAATCCCAGAAAACTGCGGATCTCAAATACACTCTTAGGCTGTGCCCAATCCTGCACTGCCTCTACCTTGGATGTATCAACAGACACTCCTTCACCAGATACCACATGGCCTAAGAATTTGACTTCTCTCAGCCAGAACTCACACTTCCCAAACTTGGCATACAGCCTATGGGCTCTAAGTAACTCAAGCACCACTCTCAAGTGTTCCTCGTGCTCCTCCTCAGAAGGCGAATAGATAAGGATATCATCCACAAAAACGACTACAAACCGATCCAAGAATTTCCGGAAGATCCGGTTCATCAAATCCATAAAAACTGCCGGTGCATTGGTGAGCCCAAAAGGCATCACCAGAAACTCATAGTGGCCATACCGCGTACGGAATGTCATCTTCGAAATATCCTCTTCCCTGACCCTCAACTGGTGGTAACCCGATCTCAAGTCTATCTTAGAGAAACAACGGGAACCCTTCAACTGGTCAAACAGATCATCTATACGAGGCATAGGGTACTTATTCTTAACCGTAGCCCGATTCAATTTTCGGTAATCTATACAAAGTCTCAAAGCGCCTCCTTTCTTTTTAACAAAGAGGGCTGGTGCTCCCCACGGTGAAACACTAGGACGTATAAAGCCCTTATCTAGCAACTCCTGGAGTTGGATCTTCAACTCAACTAACTCAGCTGGGGCAAAACGATAAGGTGCCATCGAAATCGGCGCCGTGCCGGGCACTAGGTCAATGGAGAACTCAATCTCCCTATGCGGTGGCAAACCAACAAGATCCTCGGGAAAGACGTCCGAGTACTCACAAACCACCATTGGCAACACAATCTGTGTTTCCTCATCCTCACTAATCGAAAGGTTAGCAAGTAGACCACTAAGCTCACTCCGTCCTCATGGAACATACCCCGGTGGCAACACATCACCAACCCGGTCCCCCAGAAAATGAAAATACTCTCCGCTCACAGTACAACAAGTGACCCTCTGGCGGTAGCAATCAATAACTGCCCGGTATGACGATAACCAGTCCATACCCAAAATAACATCGAAACCCCTCATAGGCATAACTACAAAGGAAAATGGGATTCTATGATAATCAACCTCTATATCACAACCCCTAACGCCTTGTTTCAAAATCAATTCACCCCCAAGAGGTGACACTACACATATAGGAGATGCTAGTTGTGCTAACTCCAACTCCAAAACAGATGCAAATGCAGCAGACACAAAGAAATGAGATGCACCCGTATCAATCAAAACATTAGCAACCGAGTTGCAAAACAAGAAGGTACCTCTCACAACTGATGGTGCTGGCACAAGATCCTGCGCGGTAACAGCATACACGCGCCCAGACGACCTCTGATCAACTTGCTCAACCCTAGGAGCATAAGATTGCTGCACCGACTGAGACGATGAAGCCCCCCCCTGATTGGCCCTCGAGGCCTGACCCGACTGAGCTGGCTGCTGACCCTGAATCGGCCTCAAACCAGATGTACCAGATGTGCCACCCAACTGCGGGCAATACCTCTTCATATGCCCTGGCTGACCACACTGATAACACGAGAATGGCTGACCTCTACCCTGACTCTGGCTCTGAGATCGAGCCGAAGAAGATGCTGCTCTCTGAACTCCTCCCCTCTGAGGACAAACTGGAGACTTGTGGCCCAGCTGGCCACACTTGAAACAGGTAATGTCTCCCTGACTGCCTTTCCCCGAACTAGCACTCGGTACAGGAAAAGTCAATCTAGAAAAGCTACCCTGAGACTGCTGGGGATTAAAACCCTTCTGTCTCCTACCATCATTCTGACCATCCTGACTCCTCTTGGAGCCCTTCTGCCCTTCCTCCTCCTCCTGCATCATGATTTCCATGTGGGCTGCAGCATCAACCATACGCCCATAATCCCGAATCATAGTTCCCCCAACTCTCAGCTTGAGGCCACGCCTCAACTTCTTCTCAAACTCAATACAACGGCGTTCCTCAGACGCCACCAACTCAGGTGCAAACCTGGACAAACTAGTGAATGCAGCCTCAAATTCGGCCACTGAAGAACTCGCCTGCTTAAGCTGACAAAACTGGTCTCGCAGCTTCTCCCTGACTGCTAGAGATAAGAACTTCTCCTGGAAAGCATTCACAAAAGCCTCCCACGTACCTCCTATACGCCCCTTAGTAAAATTCCACCACTGACCTGCATCCCCCTTCAACTGGAAAGATGCCAAGGTCACTTTCAACCCCTCGTCTTCGATGCCAAGCATCTCAAACGTCTTCGTTGTCTGTTCGAGCCATTCATCTGCCTTAAGCGGCTCTTTAGGATCACCCACAAATTCATCCGGATTAGACCGGAAGAACTCCCTCTTCAGAAAGGAAGATCCTGCATCAGCACCAACAACCTGAGCTTGATTCTCAGCTCTGAGAATGCCTACTGACTCCCTGAATGCTCCTGCTATCTCTCGAGCTAAAGCGCCCATAGCCTGCTGGCCTACTGGCTCGGCCACATTAGCCTGGCCAATTCCCTCCTGAACTGCCGGAATCTCCTCTGGCACAGGCACCTCCTGCCTACCCGGCCTACCACGCCTACCGCGTCCTCGTCCTTGTCCTGACATCCTAATAAAGGAAACAGAGACATTAGCACATTAATAAATGTGCTGAAGCTAAACATTCACGTCCTAATGCAATGGACAACAATAATACATTCCACGTAAGCACATAATCACATAAGCACCTACGAATTTCATTCCCGGATAATGATAGTCCCAATGCGTTACTATAGTTCCGGTTGGAAGCAGCAGTGATCAAGTGCCTTTCCAACAAGACTACTAGAAACTCAAGGGTCCAATCAACATCCTAGAAACTACATTCCATACCCACATAATCACATAAACATGTTATCACATAAGCATATAACATTACACTAAGTCTCTATCAAACGAGACGAACCCAATGTGATGCTAATCACGTCCCACGTACCCAAAGTATTCAAACCCGGTACGCTCTGATACCAAGTTGTAACGCCCTCAAAATTAACCCATTATGTATATCATTGACATGCATTATTTAAAGAAGACAATTTATTAATTCATTCATCAGAGTATTACTAAATAAAGCATTACATGTAACATTGAATAAAATGCCTTACAGGCTTACATCTTTCCAAGCCAACACTTGGATACAAAAATATGAGTTCTAACTCAATACAAGAAAAGCCCTAGGCTTGAATGTTTACATGTACTAATAAATAAAAACAATTAACTAAAGGTAGTCTTTTTCAAACCAGAAGCCAAACCCTCCCAAGCTAAGTCCTTGGAGGTAGTTTATCACCTGAACCTGAAAATGATGTTCCCATAAAGGGTGAGCCACAGCCCAGTAGAAATATTCTAAACCACATATAAGCAATGAATAAAGCAATAGCATTCAACAGATGGTTAACCAAGATAATCAATTACCTCATTTTACAGCCTCAAGACACTATTGTCTAAGATACATTTTACTTTCCAACTTAATCAACATGGCTCAGAACCTGGCCGAACTTACAACAGTGAATTATATATATCATATTCACATTCTTCCAATATCAACAAACAAATGAGACTCAAGCTCAATTCAAAACACTTCATACTTCCAGATTGATACACATTTTAGTGCTGTATCAATAAAACACTTCTATATAAATAAGCACACATAAAAGTGATGCTAATGGAGTCCATCCCCTATCTCCTCCCAAACAAAAATCCGGTTTAGAGGTCCATCCCCTATCTCCCCCTAAACCGTGGAGTACATCCCCTATCTCCTCCCACACAAAACAATGTATGCAAATGCAATGCTCAATCAATACACGTATTTTCTGTATCAATCCAATAGTCAAAATTAATGACTTAACTAATGTGATCAGTTTCAGTTATTCCTAATCCACATGCAATGTCTACAACAATCACGACTATCCTCCACCGATAGCCCAAAACAGTTATTTCTAAACTGAAAATAACTATGTCAACAATTCAATAGACAAATAATTCAAATTATCCAACTACGCCATTTAATCATTGAATTCCCCAATTCCATGAATTAAACCATCTTTTCCCAACTCCATGAATTAATTATACAAATTAATTTAATAATACAACTAGGGTTTTTCCCAGAATTTACCAAAGTATCCCCAACATATCAAAATACCAAAACTTAGAACAAAACCTATAAAATGGAGTAGGAAATCCCTACCTTAAAGAAAACAACCCAAATGGTGAAGACAAAGATGAGTGCCCAAATACCAAAGTGCTCCAAATCGCCAAATGTTCAGATTAAATGGAAGCCCTCGACTCACTCTATCTTTTTAATGAAGGATCTAGGGTAGAAACACTCCCTAAGTGGATCAAATCTAAGAGAAAAGGTGAGTAGGGAGAGAGAGAAGTCGGACCTAGGGTTTGGAATCAAAAAGAAGATGAAAAGGACTGATCAAAACCCGCTGCTGTGTATATAAACTGGACAGGCTCGCTCGAGCGACCAGACACAGAAAAGCTACGCTCGAGCCAAGGAAACCTTGCTCGAGCCAACAACCCAAAAGCTCGCTTGAGCGAAAGAAAACTCGATCGAGCGAAGAACTCAAATCCTCAGGTCTGTAATCAGACTCACGCTCGAGCGAAGGAACCATCGCTCGAGCGAAGAACAAACTAACTCGCTCGAGCGAAGAAAATCTCGCTCGAGCCAAGAATGCAGAGCTACAGGTCAATACTGGACGCCATCTCTCGCTCGAGCGACCAACTCCTCGCTCGAGCGAAGAACCAAAATCCTGGACAGCAACACTTGGTTTCTAAACCCAACCAACCTGAAACAAACCTGCCCAACACATCCTATAATTCCAAATGAGAAAATAAAGGACAACAACAACAATTATACAATGACAGAATCTACGGAACCTGAGTCCGGATACAATAATCAAATGAGAAAATACCGGGGTCGCTATAACCTTGGCGTAACTCCATAAACTGTTTCCGCAACTCTTCCCGAGCGGAAGGAGGGAAATCACAACTTCCTCGCCTAGGCATCCTAGTAAAAGTAACAGAGACACGTTAGCACACTCATGCATGTGCCGAAGCTAAACACTCACGTCCTAATACATGGACAACTGAAATTCACTCCACGTAAGCACATAAACACATAAGCACTTTACGAATTTCATTTCTGGATGATGATAGTCCCGAGGCGTTACTAGAGTTCTGGTTAGAAACAGCATTGATCAAGTGTTTTTCCAACTAGACTCCCAGAAACCCAAGGATCCAATCAATATCCTAGAAACTAAATCCCATACCCACATAGTCACATAAGCACGTTATCAATTTAAACACATAGTATATGACACTACTACTAAGTCTCTATCGAGCGAGACAAACCCATTGTGATCCTAATCACTTCCCACGTACCCAAAGTATTCGAACCCGGTACGCTCTGATACCAAGTTGTCACGCCCTCAAAATAAAAACATTAAACCCGTCAATATAAACATACATTTATATACAAAAGATCCACATTTCCTCAATTAATCAGAGTACTCCATTACAAAAGTATTACACGTTAACAACAAAAGTAAATGCCCTATGGGCTTACAGCTTTCCAAGTTATCACTTGGTTACAAAGGAGAGTATCAACTCGATTACACATTAAGCCCTTGGCTTGAATTTACATGTAATACATCAAAAGGAAAATAAGGCAACAAAAGTATGTCTTGCCCCTAGCCTCCCAAGCTATGTCCTTAGAGGCGGCATGCTACCTGTACCTGAAAATGATGTCCCCATATAGGGTGAGCCACAGCCCAGCAAAGATATACTAAACCAACTATGAACAATGATTAAAAGATTAGCAACTGATAGATGGTCGATACTTACACTCCCATTTACACCTTATTTCAATTCCATAACAACCAAACCTATGTTACAATTCACTTTTCATTTCTTATTCAATTATGAGTTTGAAAACAAGGTTCAGTACTCTGGCCAAAACATTTTGATGAGATTATAGCTCATCACTAGAACATTTTCAAAATTCACGGTGGATACACATTTTGATGTTGTATCAATAACATATAAACTACTCCCATACTTCACAAACGATAATGATATACATTTTAGTGTTATATCAAATCAAACAGACTTTTCAATAGATAAGCATATGAGCTATATCACCACTACAACAGATAAGCATATGAGCTATATCACTACTACAACAGATAAGCATATGAGCTATATCAACATTCCAATAGATAAACATATCACACATCAACAGATAAGCATATTAGCTGTATCCACACTTCACCAGACAAGCATATGAGCTGTATCTACACTTCACTAGACAAGCATATGAGCTGTATCTACACTTCACTAGACAAGCATATGAGTTGTATCTACGGAGTTCATCCCCCATCTCCTCCCAATCCTATCCGGTTTAGAGGTACATCCCCCATCTTCCCCTAAACCGCGGAGTACATCCCCCATCTCCTCCTCTACACAATGCATATAAACACAAAGGTTCTATACACAATATAACGCATGTAAACACAGAATCACATACGCAATCAATCAATACATAAAGTTAATGTATTCTACTAACCGTCTACACATAATGTATATAAACACACTGGTCATATACACAATCACTTAATACATAAAGTTAATGTATTCTTTCAACCGTCATACTCTATGACACATCCGATTGATTAGTTTTAGTTTGCCTAATCATCATGCATTGTCTACAACAATCAACACTACCTTCCACCGGTAGCCCAAAGCAATTATTTCTAAGCAGGAAATAAATGCACAAATGGATAACATATCAACATTTTCAATTCAATTCCTCGTTTTCTTCAATTAACTATATGCATTAAATAATTTAAACCAATTAGGGCAAATTACCATAATTCACAAAACAACCCTAGGGTTCCATTTCCATCAATGTACCAACATCAATCTCATTTCTCTATGCCTAACATGCATTTAGGTTTATATATTTAAAACCCCGACTTTTGTAAAATTACACAAAAGCCCAAACTTTCACCAAATTACCAAACCAACCCCAACATCTCAAAATACTAAAATTTAAAGACAAAATCCATAGAGAGGAGTAGGATATCCCTACCTCGAAGTTTGAGCCAAAAAGGAGATGAAGACTAGAAGATCAACGTGTTCCAAATCCCAACTTTTTCAGATTAAAACAAAGCTCTCAATGCCCTCTATCTTTTTAACAAAGGCCCTAGGCTAGATTCACACTCTAGGGAGATCAATTCTTAGAGAGAGTGTAAGTTTAGAGAGAGAGAGTCTCGGATCTAGGGTTTGATCAAAAGAAAAGTGAAAAAGTGATGTTCAAAAACGCTACTGTCCGCTGATATAAAACACGCTAGCTCGAGCAAATCATTTGTCGCTCGAGCGACCAGACACAGAAAAATCTCGCTCGAGCCAAGAAGTTCTCGCTCGAGCCGAAAAGCTAGAAGCGCGCTCGAGTGAAAGAACGCTCGCTCGAGCCAACAACTCAAACCCTCAGGTCTGCAACCAGAAGCACGCTCGAGCGACATACCTCTCGCTCGAGCGAAGAACAAACCCAGACCGCTCGAGCGCTTGAAGTCAAGTTGTGATCAGCATAGTTGAACTCAGGCTAGACTAGTGAACCTATAGGTTCCCTGGCTATTGCTTTAGTTTAAGTCATTGGACAACTACTTTTTTTTTTTTTTTAATATTGTGATGATCACGGATGGACTTTTATTTTTTATGTATAAAATAAATAAATTGCTATTGTTATGATCATGGATGGATCTTGAAAATTTGAAAATCTAAATATACTTTCGCACCCTGTGGATCAGTCCTTGGTGATGATTACAAAACATAAAAATGATGATTCTTTCTATTTCAATCAATACCATTTGGTGGGGTTGGCAACTAACCAAAAAAAACTCTTTTTTTTTTCTTTTGAATATTATATTTTTTAAATTTGCATCAAAAATTTTACATTTTTTGTGTATCTGGTGTAGAATGATCTAAAAACATCACCAACTTATTTTCACTTTTAATTTTAATGAATTGTTTTTCATTTTTTTTATAACTTATTTGGTCCATATAGTTGTGTAGATTCTAAAACGCCAACTTTTTTGAAAAAAAATTCATCAAAAATGAACAAAAAAAAAAGAAAAGAAAACCACAAGTTCACGACCCAACCCGGATCTGTTCCCAAGTGGTCAGAGTCACCACACATAGTGGAATAATTTTCCTAGACTAAAACACACAGATGGTCCCAATAATCAATACACATCAATATCGCAAAACGTGGTAGTTCACCATTATAAACATGAGACCAAAACAAATGGTTTATAGTTTGCTAAGTTCACACATGTTTTACGAATAATTTGATTCCATTGATAATATAATATTTTTATCAAAACGGTTTAGTCCTGAAACAACAATTTAACTTTCCAACAGTTCAAGATAGGAGAACATTTATAAAAATATGTAGCATGAAACTACTCACCTGAAAACGAAATAATATAATCCTCGAACAGAGTATGAAAGTCCAACTAGTGCCCTGAACCAAGTATGAAGACTACACGTCACTACTAATTTAAAAGTACTAAAGATATAAATAAATTAAGTATCCCGCTCTAAAGCGCACTAACACAGCTCAACCCCACTCACCGTTACTCTTAAATAATACCCAAGTTCATGTTCTTCAACATCTAAACTTACCCAAGACATGGGTTCAAATCGAAACTTAATTAAAAGTGACTTTATGATAAAACAGAGTTTTAAAACTTTGAAAAATACAAAACCCACTCCATGCTATTCGAAAAATTCCAAAACCAACCAGATAACAACTAATATATCCTAAGTTTGAAACCCAATTGCTCTCACTTGATTTGCCTATCAAAATAATTATTTATATCTAAACAGGTTGTTTTCTGTAGCACTTTAAAAAATTTAATGGTTCTCTTAGTATACACGAGGAATCAACGCAAGGGAAAAAATTTAAGAAATTAGACTCGTAACCAGTTCTAATGAAACTAATTTGATAATTTTTGGATTTATACCCAAAGAGAACAACACTCCCGAATTTACGGTTTTAAACCAGTTTTCTGGACAGATTTGAACGCATCAGTTTATATGGATTTTGACTACCAAAAATTATGAAAAACTTCAGATATGCAAATTATTATTTAATTAATCCACTATAAAAATTTCAATTCAAAATTCATTCGTTTGATATGGTTTCTTGATTTTTAAAATTTGTGATTTTGTGCAGAATTTTTGGACTAAGAATTATACCCATTCTTTATACATGAATTTAACTCCTCAGATTTCTTAACGGTATATATATACAAAAGACATAAACCTACAACCTCTCCATCAATGAACTAAATAATAATAGAGTAAGGATAAAGAACAAAAACAAAGAGAAGAAGAAAGATAGAGACCTACCGCAGACCCAAAAGTTCTTCCTTGTTTGCAACCACTTTTTTTTTCTTTTTCTTTTCTCTCAACCTCTCTCTCCCCGTGGCGGTAGGTACTTGTAGGTGGGGAAGGCAAAAGACGGTTCGGTGATGGTGGCGGACGATGGCGGCTACTATGGAAGAGAAAGAAACATAATCTCATTAGAAAAAAAGATAGTGTAACGTTTAAATATTGGTAGTAGTAGAATCGTAAATCTATCCCACATCGTTCATAATCTGATTAGAAAAAAGATAGTGTAAAGTTTTAATATTGATAGTAGTATAATCGTAAACTTATCCCACATCATTCAAAAACAACGCATAATGTTTGAATATAAGGGGTGATTGAGACATATAATAATTGCCGAGCAAAGTAGCGTTAGCTTATGACTCAAGCGAGGGCACCAAAGTGGTTGGATGATGGTAAAGTTGATAGATGGTAAAGTTGATAGATGGCTTCAATGCTTGAACTCAAGTTGTGGCCAGCATATTTGAACCCAGGCTAGACTAGTGAACTTATAGGTTCCCTGGCAATTGCTTTAGTTTAAGTCATTGGACAACCTCTTTTTCTTTTTATTTTATTATTTTTATGTGTAGTAAAATAAAAAATTAATATTGTGATGATCACGGATGAACTTTTAATTTTCATATATAAAATAAATAAATTTGTATTGTTATGATCACAGATGGATCTTGAAAATTTGAAAATCTAAATAACATTTCGCACCCTATGGATCAGCCTTGGTGATGATTACAAAACATAAAAATGATGATTTTTTCTATTTCAATCAATAGCATTTGGTGGGGTTGGCAAGAAACCAAAAAAAAAACTCTTTTTTTTTTCTTTTGAATATTATATTTTTTAAATTTGCGTCAAAAAATTTTACATTTTTTGTGTATCTGGTGTAGAATGATTTAAAAACATCACCAACTTATTTTCACTTTTAATTTTAATGAATTGTTTTTCATTTTTTTTATAACTTATTTGGTCCATATAGTCGCGTAGATTCTAAAATGCAAACTTTTTTTAAAAAAAGTTCATCAAAAATGAACAAAAAAAAAAAAGAAAACCACAAGTTCACGGCCCAACCCGGATCTGTTCCCTAGTGGCCAGAGTCACCTCACATAGTGGAATAATTTCCCTGGACTAAAATACACGGATGGACCCAATAATCAATACTCATCAATATGGCAAAACGTGGTAGTTCACCATTATAAACATGAGACCAAAACAAATAGTTTACAGCATGCTAAGTTCACACATGTTTGATGAATAATTTGATTCCATTGATAATATAATAGTTTTATTAAAACGGTTTAGTCCTGAAACCACAATTTACTTTTCCAACAGTTCAAGATAGGGGAACATTTACAAAAATATGTAGCATGAAACTACTGACCTGAAAACGAAATAATATAATCCTCGAATAGAGTATGAAAGTCCAACTAGTGCGTTGAACCAAGTATGAAGACTGCGCGTCACTACTAATTTAAAAATACTAAAGATATAAATAAATTAAGTATCCCGCTCTAAAGCGCACTAACACAGCTCAACCCCACTCACCGTTACTCTTAAATAATACCTAAGTTCATGTTCTTCAAGGAGTAAAATTACCCAAGACATGGGTTCAAATCGAAACTTAATTAAAAGTAACTTTAAGATAAAACAAAGTTTTAAACAAACTTTCCTAATCTATTCGCTAACTTTGAAAATTACAAAACGCACTCCACGCTATTCGAAAAATTCCAAAACCATCCAGATAACAACTAATATATCCTAAGTTTGAAACCCAATTGGTCTCACTTGATTTGCTTATCAAAATAATTACTTACAATTAATTATATCTAAACAAGTTGTTTTCTGCAGCACTTTAAAAAAATTAATGGTTCTCTTAGTATACACGAGCAATCAATGCAAGGAAAAAAATGTAAGAAACTAAACTCGTAACCGGTTCTAATGACACTAATTTTATAATTTTTGGATTTATACCCAAATAGAACGACACTCCCGAATTTACGTTTTTAAAGCAGTTTTCTGGACTGATTTGAACGTATCAGTTTATATGGATTTTGACTCCCAAAAATTATGAAAAACTTCAGATATGCAACTAATTATGTAATTAATCTACTATAAAAATTTTAGTTCAAAATTCATTCGTTTGATATGGTTTCTTGATTTTTAAAATTTGTGATTCTGTGCAGAATTTTTGGACTAAGAATTATACCCATTCTTTATACATGAATTAAACTCCTCAGATTTCTTAACGGTATATATATACAAAATACATAAAACTACAACCTCTCCATCAATGAACTAAATAATAATAGACTAAGGATAAAGAACAAAAACAAAGAGAAGAAGAAAGATAGAGACCTACCGCACACCAAAAGTTCTTCCTTGTTTGCAACCCCTTTTTTTTTTTTTCTTTTTCTTTTCTCTCAAACTCTCTCTCTGTCGCGCCCCACTTTTTATTACTCAAAGTCATTACCAAGTTCATTAACTTAATTCAATTTCAGAGGCAACATGCGGAAATAAACTCAAATGTTCAACTAAAAGGAGTGAACAACAACTCTCTCTTTCGAATGCTAATTAAATATAACATGAGTATTCTGAATAAGTTGCCCTCAGGCTTACAACATTAAATAATCAAATAAAGGGTACAACCCTTTTACATATACATGGCATTCCGCCTACAACAAAGAGGCCCTGTGGCCAACAAATAAGAAGACCCAAATCTTGTAGTTCATCCTGCTAAACACCTGAAAAAGATTCAACAACGTGGGATGAACATATAGTCCAGTAGGGATCTCAACATGGCCCTCAACAATAACAACTTACAGATAGCTATGATCATGAATGCTCATTCTCATACTAGAATAGTAATGTGACAGTTTATACAAAATATTTATATATGTATGAACTTTTCTTGAAAACAACCATTTCAATCAACGCCATAGGCGATTCAATTTTCTTTTCTTCTCATTAATCCCCGTTCCCAATCTTTCATAACATTAACAATACCTTGGGAAATAAATTCACTAATTCCACTACTCTTTTCCATTTTCCAAACATACACAGACATACTTTTTCAATATATATATATATATATATATCTCTTTAAAATAACCATTCTCCTTCATACTTTCCAAAAGACAAAAATGACATTTTGGCTTCTTCCTGATACAATCAAATCTATACATCCATCGTTATAGAAAGGGGAGATAACAACTCACCAACATGCATAAGACAAACCAATGAGGCAACTCGGCCCTCCAAAACCGTAATCAACACAATCCATGATATTCCCAGACACACTGGAACATCAACAATAGAACTTTGCTCTACTAGCTATGTGCGTAGTAAGCCAAAGATACACCTCTCACAACAACATGCCAGTTTACCAGGCGCTAGCTGGAAGGGTATGGTGCCTTATATTCTCAGCGCAGTCAGTTCTCCAGGCACTAGCTGGAAGGTCACGGTACCTCTGATTCTTAGCGCAAGGTATAACACCACCAATCGAAATGCAACAGGGCAGAACCAACATGTGTAACACATATACACAAACCATCAAGATGCAAGCAATGTGTTACAGTATATGAACACATAACTACCTCCTGAGCAAGCATACATATATAATGTATCTCAACACTTTATCACATACGACATTCCATTAATAATGGTATAATGCATACACGACAATTTAACACAACCACGCCATCCTCCACCGATGACCAAGGACAAAACCTCTAGATGCATGTATATCGTATATCTATTACCAAACCCAATTATCATGAGATCCCAAACCCATCAGCAACCCAAGCATGGTAGCTACAAATTAATTCCCCCAAATATGTGCACTCAACATGCATGATACAACAATCCAATTCCCATATTTATTTTCTATGACTCACATAGAATTAAAGTTTCATTCTTCACTTTCAAAATCAACATGTTCCACCACTTATTCAAAAAAGACACTTTTCTCATTTCCCCAAAATCAATTCCATTCCTTTCATAACCTTCCAAATTAATTATGCAAATTCAGTCATAATTATTAAGTTAGGGTTTTTCTCCCTCTTTCTCACATTGACCAAAAAGGTTCAATCTTCAACAATAAACAACAAACACCTCATTTGAGACCTAAAATACACAAGTATTTGCCCAAAGAACAAAACCCCTCTTTTAATTTATCATGACACATATAAATTAGGGCCTTTCTATATTTCAACAACAACATGCTATTTTACGCCACAAGTAGTCCAATGAACAACCAAAGACAATAAATCCATTTTTATCAACCAACTTTAGGTTTCCTCATGATTTTCAAACAAACCCAACATAGGTATGGTTTTCATGCAATACAAAACTACCACATGTCTATCTATAGACGAAGTATTGAAAAAGAACAAGGAAATCCCTACCTCAAATGTAGAACTCAAGGAGAAGAAGAGCAAAACTCGGAAGTGCTCCAAATCCCAAATTTCTCGGATCAAAACGAAGCCCTCGACGATCAACACAACTTTTACAAAGTCCAAAGGGTAGGAAGACACTCTAACTAGATCAATCCTAAGAGAGAAGTTAGGTTTCAGAGTGAGGTTCTCTCCAATGGTGGTTTTGAAAATGTAAGAGAGAGAAAGGAAGTCAAAAAGTGATCAAAAAGGTGATTTCACGGACTGATATAAAAACAGGTCCGCTCGAGCGTACAACACCCCGCTCGAGCGTCAGACACAGGTTCACGCTCGAGCGTCCAAAGATCCGCTCGAGCGCCGGATGCGCTCTCCCAGAATTTTCTGCAGACGTCCAAAATGCTGAGAGAAGGAAATTCACGCTCGAGCGTCCAAACTGCCGCTCGAACGGAGAGACCAAAACCTGGGCAAAATTTCTAAGCTTTAAAACACAACCAACTTATTCCCAACTTGCCCAACACAACCCAAAACTCTAACACAAAGAGTAAGGGATAGAAATGAGGATAAGACAACAACGAATCTACGGAACCGAGTCCGGATTACAGTTAAACGATAACAGGGAATACCGGGATCGCTATAACCGCCCCCCCTTAAAGAATTTCGTCCCCTAAATTTAGAACAGGCCAAAAGCACAAGGCCAACTGATCACACAGCACCCAACACCCGAGTACTAGGAAAGAAACCATGCTCCCTACAAACCTTCAATTTACTCTTACCAAGGAAGAGATTAACCAAGGGAACACGTTCCAAACGACAACACTCAAACACGAAAAACTACAATAAAACCAAACCTTCCCGAAACAATTTACCAACGTCTGACTAGCGCTTCAGGCTAAGTCACTACCCAACAACAAAATTCCCAAAAAGTAACCAAAGCAAATCTTCTGAGGAAATAATAAGAAAAACATTTTCTTCCTCATGAGACATTTCTCAAAGATAGTCAAATTTTCAATGTTGACATTCCGAAATAAATCTTTCATTTTCTATGCGTAACTCAAAAGTTTTGTAAACATTTTTCACAAACACGGTGTTATCCAAAACACATAATCATCCACAATTTATTTGCCAAAAATCATTCATTTGGAATTCCTCAAAACCCTTGAATTAAATCAATTTCTCAACAACGCATTTAGATGGTCCAAACAGTGGGAAAATTTTGTTTTCCATTTCTTTCCAAAATAACACCATCAACAACCACCACTCACACAGTGATGCCACAACCAACACGGAACATAATATTTCTATAATTATAGTTAATGGAAATAACAACAGTACTATCAACACAAAAGGCATAAGAAATTCATGGTTTTGCAATTTCATCCTGCCTCCCTTTACTTAACCAATTTAAGAATATACACCTGGCTCAGAACCTGGCCAAACAATTAAATGAGATAGTAACTCATATATAACATTTTTTTCACTTCACAATAGATAAGCATATGAGCTATATCAATCTTTCAATAGATACACATTTTGCTGTTGTATCATCGAAGTCCATCCCCTATCTCCTCCCAAACAATATACATACATAATGTATAAAAAAAAATCCAATCATTCACAATGATCATTCAATACACAAATTTGTTGTACTATTATAACCGTCATATTCAATGACACAACCAGATGATTAGTTTCAGTTTTCCTTAATCAACACACAAAGTTTTCAACAAACGAGACTAACCTTAAGGTGACCGATGTCAACCCAAAACCCGATACCAACAAGCTGACTAATCAACTCAATAAACTCCACACTCAATAATCCACACATTGATGTGCCACTAACCCCAAACACGGAGTTTCCCACACAAACCCCCAAATTTTGGAATCTCAACGGATCTCCTAAAATCGAACCACGTCAACATTGTGTCTAAGGGAATCACTATTTGCCCCTCCCATTACTACCTAGCAAGCCTGCTCATCTCCTCGACTCAAGACCGACATGGTCAACCTCAATCACGAAGGACAATCTTAACCAACGTTATTCTCATTATTCTAGAACTCAAACTGTTCTTCCTCCGAAGAATGCTGCCAGCATCCACTCACAAACCATGCCCCCACAATTGATAACCAATCACACTACAAACACTACCCCTATACAGCCGATGGGGTCACCACGGACTCATTAAGTGGCAAGGCCCAAAACACGAACCAACATATAAGTACCAAGCAAGCAACAACATCAGGATCATTAATTTCCTTTTACAACTTCTCAATAAACATAATAGAGGGTTCGAAATTCCATATATACTCCCCAATACATGAGGATTAAACAAACAACAAAGTGCATACATATACGATACATAAACATGGTGCCTCAGCATCCAACAGTACACCGATCAACAACAAGATGATTCACATGATACACCACCGGCCAACAACACAAAAGTCCCCCTTCCAGGGTAATACTATAGGGCTAACTAATAAGTCGCCCCTCGCGAGGCTCTCGAAGCCCGGCCTGCACGTTTCTGGTACCGATAACGTCCCTGACTGGACGGACACGACTGAGTCTGACTAGGTTTTGAAACACTTGCAGAATTCACACGCAAAGGGCAAAAACGTCTACCATGGCCCAGCTGACCACAAACAAAACAACCACCAGACAGCCTATTCTGAGACTGGTCCGAAACCTGTACCTCCTCGGACCTCCCAACAGAAGAGTCCGAAACCCCTGGCGAAAAAAAGGAACCAGCCCCTGACTGAGCATGTTTCCGCCTCCACCCCTTACTGAGCCTAGAGCGCTTAGGAACCGTAGGACTTACCGAAACGGTCTCCTCCTTAACCCCATCATTACTCATCACCATGGCCTCCACATGGGCCGCTGCCTCAACTAAATTATAATAATCTTTCCAAAAGGATCTAGCTACCTTCTCCCGAATATCGAAACACAACCGTTTCTCAAACTCATAACAACGACGCTCCTCTGTTGCCACCAACTCTGGAACAAACCTCGACAAACTAGCAAACCGCATCTCAAACTGTGCCACAGGAGTGTCATCCTGACGCAACTCCAAAAACTGATCCCTCAACCTTTCCCGAGTAGAAGGAGGGAAATACTTAGCCCAAAAGGCCTCTGTAAAAGCAACCCACGTGCCACCTACCGTACTCTTAGCATGCTTCCACCAATAACTCGCATCACCCTTCAATTGAAAAGTCGCCAAAGAAACCCTCAACTCCTCCTCTTCGACTCTAAGCATATCGAGAGTCTCGGTAATCTGTTCCAACCAACTCTCTGCCTCCAACGGTTTAGCCTCCCCTACGAACTCTGGTGGGCCGGAACGGAAAAAATCTTTAGTATGCTTGAGAGTATGCCCGCTGCCGCCCTCAGTGCGAGCTAGGGCGTCTTGCACTGTTCTCACAATCTCACGTGCGACATCCTCGCCGACAGCCGATGCTGCAACGGCGGGTGCTAAAGGAACTGTTGTGCCCCTACCGACACTCCTACTACTCAACCGTCCTCTACTTCCTCGTGTAGACATCCTATAAAGCACAAAATAAATTACACTTAGTGCATAACACAATAGCCTTCTCCGAGGCACACACTACCGCCAAAAGGTCACAAGACACACTTAGTCTCAAAACATACATTTCTATTGCATATAATCATCTAAACATGTAAACACATAATCGAATCAAGTCCACAAAGATAGCCACTCATCCCGGAACTCTCAAGGAATTCCCATCAGAAACCACGTTGATCAGGCGTGTTTCCAAAAGGACCTCAAAGCAAGTTCACCAGCTATGAATACTATCCGAGAGACTGAATCCCATGCTCACATAAATGCAATCACATAAGTCCTAATTTTCATGATATCTATATGCAACGTCCTCACTATACGTAGTAAACCCACTGTGGTAAAAACCACTTCCCACGAGCCCAAAGTATTCAAACCCGGCTCGCTCTGATACCAAGTTGTCGCGCCCCACTTTTTATTACTCGAAGTCATTACCAAGTTCATTAACTTAATTCAATTTCAGAGGCAACATACGGAAATAAACTCAAATGTTCAACTAAAAGGAGTGAACAACAACTCTCTCTTTCGAATGCTAATTAAATATAACATGAGTATTCTGAATAAGTAGCCCTCAGGCTTACAACATTAAATAATCAAATAAAGAGTACAACCCTTTTACATATACATGGCATTTCGCCTACAACAAAGAGGCCCCGTGGCCAACAAATAAGAAGACCCAAATCTTGTAGTTCATCCTGCTAAACACCTAAAAAAGATTCAACAACGTGGGATGAACTTATAGTCCAGTAGGGATCTCAACATGGCCCTCAACAATAACAACTTACAGATAGCTATGATCATGAATGCTCATTCTCATACTAGAATAGTAATGTGACAGTTTATACAAAATATTTATATATGTATGAATTTTTCTTGAAAACAACCATTTCAATCAACGCCATAGGCGATTCAATTTTCTTTTCTTCTCATTAATCCCCGTTCCCAATCTTTCATAACATTAACAATACCTTAGGAAATAAATTCACTAAGTCCACTACTCTTTTCCATTTTCCAAACATACACAGACATACTTTTTCAGAAAATATATATATATCTCTTTAAAATAACCATTCTCCTTCATACTTTCCAAAAGACAAAAATGACATTTTGGCTTCTTCCTGATACAATCAAATCTATACATGCATTGTTATAGAAAGGGGAGATAACAACTCACCAACATGCATAAGACAAACCAATGAGGCAACTCGGCCCTCCAAAACCGTAATCAACACAATCCATGATATTCCCAGACACACTGGAACATCAACAACAGAACTTTGCTCTACTAGCTATGTGCGTAGTAAGCCAAAGATACACCTCTCACAACAACATGCCAGTTTACCAGGCGCTAGCTGGAAGGGTATGGTGCCTTATATTCTCAGCGCAGTTAGTTCTCCAGGCGCTAGCTGGAAGGTCACGGTACCTCTGATTCTGAGCGCAAGGTATAACACCACCAATCGAAATGCAACAGGGCATAACCAACATGTGTAACACATATACACAAACCATCAAGATGCAAGCAATGTGTTACAGTATATGAACACATAACTACCTCCTCCTGAGCAAGCATACATATATAATGTATCTCAACACTTTATCACATACGACATCCATTAATAATGGTATAATGCATACATGACAATTTAACACAACCACGTCATCCTCCACCGATGACCAAGGACAAAACCTCTAGATGCATGTATATCGTATATCTATTAACAAACCCAATTATCATAAGATCCCAAACCCATCAACAACCCAAGCATGGTAGCTACAAATTAATGCCCCCAAATATGTGCACTCAACATGCATGATACAACAATCCAATTCCCATATTTATTTTCTATGACTCACATAGAGTTAAAGTTTCATTCTTCACTTTCAAAATCAACATGTTCCACCACTTATTCAAAAAAGACACTTTTCTCATTTCCCCAAAATCAATTCCATTCCTTTCATAACCTTCCAAATTAATTATGCAAATTCAATCATAATTATTAAGTTAGGGTTTTTCTCCCTCTTTCTCACATTGACCAAAAAGGTTCAATCTTCAACAATAAACAACAAAGACTTCATTTGAGACCTAAAATACACAAGTATTTGCCCAAAGAACAAAACCCCTCTTTTAATTTATCATGACACATATAAATTAGGGCCTTACTGTATTTCAACAACAACATGCTATTTTACGCCACAAGTAGTCCAATGAACAACCAAAGACAATAAATCCATTTTTATCAACCAACTGTAGGTTTCCTCATGATTTTCAAACAAACCCAACATAGGTATGGTTTTCATGCAATACAAAACTACCACATGTTTATCTATAGACGAAGTATTGAAAAAGAACAAGAAAATCCCTACCTCAAATGTAGAACTCAAGGAGAAGAAGACCAAAACTCGGAAGTGCTCCACATCCCAAATTTCTCGGATCAAAACGAAGCCCTTGACGATCAACACAACTTTTACAAAGTCCAAAGGGTAGGAAGACACTCTAACTAGATCAATCCTAAGAGAGAAGTTAGGTTTTAGAGTGAGGTGTTCTCCAATGGAGGTTTTGAAAAAGTAAGCGAGAGAGGAAATCAAAAAGTGATCAAAAAGGTGATTTCACAGACTGATATAAAAACAGGTCCGCTCGAGCGTACAACACCCCGCTCGAGCGTCAGACACAGGTTCACGCTCGAGCATCCAAAGATTCGCTCGAGCGCCGGATGTGCTCTCCCAGAATTTTCTGCAGACGTCCAAAATGCTGAGAGAAGGAAATTCACGCTCGAGCGTCCAAACTGCCGCTCGAGAGGAGAGACCAAAACCTAGGCAAAATTTCTAAGCTTTAAAACACAACCAACTTATTCCCAACTTGCCCAACACAACCCAAAACTCTAACACAAAGAGTAAGGGATAGAAATGAGGATAAGACAACAACGAATCTACGGAACCGAGTCCGGATTACAGTTAAACGATAACAGGGAATACCGGGATCGCTATACTCTCCCCTTGGCGGTTGGTACTTTTAGGTGGGGAAGACAAAAGACGGTTCGGTGATGGTGGCGGACGATGGTGGCTACTACGGAAGAGAAAGAAACATAATCTCAACAGAAAAAAGACACTACTACAAAAATAGTTAAAGATCACTTTTTGACAAAAAAAAATATCCCACTGTTATTGAAAGTGTGATAAAAAAAATTAGATTGATATTTTAATCACACTTAATTTGATTGAGTGTGATAATATTTATATTTTATGTCACTTTTCAATTAAGTGTGATTATATATACATTTTTTTAATCACACCTTTTCATTAAAGTGTGATTACATATACACTATTACTTTTTAATCACACTTTTTAAATAAGTTTGATTATATATATATATATATATATATTTTTTTTTTTTAATCACACATTCTAATTAAAGTGTGATTATTTATATATTTTTTAATCACACCTTCTAATTAAAGTGTGATTATATATACACTACTACTTTTTAATCACACTTTTTAAATGAGTGTGATTATATATATATATATATATATATATTTTAATCACACATTCTAATTAAAGTGTGATTATTTATATATATTTTTAATCACACATTTTAATTAAAGTGTGATTATATATACACTATTACTTTTAAATTACACTTTTTAAATAAGTGTGATTATTTATATATATTTTAATCACACATTCTAATTAAAGTGTGATTATTTATATATTTTTTAATCACACCTTCTAATTGAAGTGTGATTATATATACACTACTACTTTTTAATCACACTTTTTAAATAAATGTGATTATATATATATTTTTTAATCACACATTCTAATTAAAGTGTGATTATATATACACTATTACTTTTTAATCACACTTTTTAAATAGGTGTGATTATTTATATATTTTTTAATCACACAATGTAATTAAAATGTGATTATATCTACATTACTACTTTTTAATCACACTTCCTAAATAGGTGTGATTGTATAAAATATTTCAAATTGATTTTTATATAAAATATACAATTCCCAAATTTTTAATCATACTTAATCTGATTGAGTGTGGTAATATTTATTTTTTATGTCACTTTCTAATTAAGTGTGATTATATATATATATATATATATATATTAATCACACTTCTAATTAAAGTGTGATTATATATAGGGTAAATTACACTGACACTCCCTGAGGTTTATGTTTGTTACATTTTTCCCCTCACGTTTTGGAAATTACATCTCCCTCCTTGAGATTTAAAGTTTCATTACAGATTTCCCCCTCAACAATTTAATTTTTTTAAAATACTAATTTTTCCCTCACTAGGTAAATTACATTGACAACCCTTACATTTTAGAAATTACATTCCCCTCCCTAAGGTTCAAAGTAGCATTACCAATTGCCTCTTCGGTTAGTATTAGTTGGAAAAAAAATTCATTGAAAAAAAAAATAATTGGGAAAAAAATTATTTGAAAAAAAAAAATTGTTAGTAAAATTTGTAAATTTCTATTTAAAAACCAACATAAACTTATTTTTTGAATTTACATTTTTTCCTCAAATTTACAAATTGAGACAACCATTTATTAACCAAAAAAATTATCAAATAAGTTTTTATAACAGTTTTTTAAATTTTTGTAAATATAAATTGAAAACTGAAAACGAAATGGTTTATAGCGATCCCGGTTGTCCCTTTACTGTTCTGTTGTATTCCGGACTCGGTTCCTTGAAGTTGGTAGTGGTATCTATCTTGTAGTCGTCCTTTAATTCCACTTGATTGAGTTTTAGGATGTTTTGAGCAGGGTTGTTACAGGTTGGTTAGGCCTTGGTTTCAATACCTTGTTGTTCAGTTTTTAGGCGATCCGCTCGAGCGGGCCTTCTTGCGCTCGAGCGGGGATTGCACACTTCCAGTATTTCGTGTTTCTGCAAAACTTCTGCAGATGTGGTTTTTACGCTCGAGCGGGTTTGTTTACGCTCGAGCGGTGGAGCTCGAGCGGGTTTGGTGACGCTCGAGCGGGTAGTACCTTCTGGGTATAAGTTTTGGGAAGAGAAAATTTATGCTCGAGCGGACTGGTTTTCGCGCTCGAGCAGAAGTGCTTTATTCTTGTGTCTCGGCGCTCGAGCGTGTCCAGATTTTTGTTCTTGGCGCTCGAGCGTTGTGTTCTCCGCTCGAGCGGGTCATACGTATATGAGTTATCCGCTGGGTGATTTTAAATCACTTTTTGCTTTCCTTTCTCTCTCCTACTTTTTCTAAAAACCATTTTTGAGAGCCTCTCTCTCTAGAAACTCCCTTCTCTCTAGGGTTTGATGTAGTTAGAGTGTCCTTCTTCTCTTCGGCCTTTGTAAAAGTTGTGTTGATCGTCGAGGGCGTCGTTTTGATCCGAGAATCTTGGTCTTTGAAGCATTTTGGTTTTGGTCTCTTCTCCATCCGAGCTCTAACTTTGAGGTAGGGATATCCTACTCCTCTTTATGAGCTTTGTCTTTAAATTTTTGCATTTTGATATGTTAGGGATTGTTGGGTAATTTTGAGAGAGTTTGGGCCTTTGTGTAATTTTATAAAAGTTGGGGTTTTTATTTATATAAAACCTAAATACATGTTTGGCATGGAAAAGTGGAATTGATGTTGAAACATTAATGAAAATGGAACCGAAGGGTGGTAATGTTAATTATGGAAAATATCCTAATTACATTGATTGATTAATTTGTATAATTAATTGTTGGAAATGAGGGATTGATTTGAAAATGTGGAAATTAGAAAGGGAAGGGGTTAAAGGGTGTAGTTGGATCATTTATCACTCACCTAGTTGAAATGTTGATTATATATCCATTGTTGCATTTATTTTCTGTATAGAAATAACTACTTTGGGCTATCGGTGAAGGATAGTCTTGATTGTTGTAGACAATGCATGATGATTAGGCAAACTAGAACTAATCACTCGAACGTGTCATTGAGTATGACTGCCACGCCCCACTTTTTATTACTCGGAGTCATTACCAAATTCTTTAACTTAATCCAATTTCAGAGATAACATGCAGAAATAAACTCATACATTCAATCCGTAGAAATGATTAACAATACTCTCATTCGTTAATTGCCCTTGGCCTTACATCATTAAAAGTACAAGAAGAAGGGTGTAACCCTTTACAACAATGGCATTCCGCCAACATAACTAAGGCCCCGTGGCCAACATATAAGAAGATCCAAATCTTGTAGCACACCCTGCTAAACACCTGAAAAAGATTCAACAACGTGGGATGAACATATAGTCCAGTAGGGAACTCAACATGCTCCTTAACAATAACAACATTACAGATAGCTATGATCATGAACACCCATCCTCATACTAGAATAATAATGTGACAGTTTATACAAAATATATATATAAATATATATATGAACTTTTCTTGAAAACAATCATTTATTTCACCGCTATAAGCGATTTATCCTCCCTTTTTCCTTTCATTAACCCCCGTTCCCAATCTTTTATAACATTAACAACTACTTAGAAACATAGATTCACTAAGCCCATTACTCTTCCATTTGCCACACATACAACAGATGTGCCTTTTCAAAACATATTTGGCATTTCAATGCAATTCCAATTATATCATAATTATCCATGCACACCTCTATAAAAAAAAATAACAACTTAACTACATACATAAAATCAATCAATGAGTCAACTCGTCCCTCCAACACTGTAACAAATACAATCCACAATATTTCCAGATACACTGAAACAATAACAAAACAACACTGCACTACTAGCTATATGCGTAGTAAGCCAAAGATACACTTCTCACCACAATCTACCAGTTTACCAGGCGCTAGCTGGAAGGGTATGGTACCTTAGATTATCAGCGCGTCAGTTCTCCAGGCGCTAGCTGGAAGGGTATGATACCTTTGATTATAAGCGCTGAACACATAAGTGTGTGGAGTCCATCCCCTATCTTCTCACACACACTGGAGTACAACCCCTCTCTTCTCCCAAACCAGTATACAAATATAATGTAATTCAGCATTTCATTACATATAATGTTCAATCAACAATGGTGTATTACATACACAGCAATTCAACACAACCACGTCATCCTCCACCGATGACCAAGGATAAAACCTCTAGATGCAAATATTTAGTACACCTATTAAAGACTCAATTACTATGAGACCACAAACCCGACAACAACATTAACATGGTAGTTCAAGATACAATTCCACACATGTGTGTGTTTAACACTCATGAAACAATAATCCAATTTTCATACGTATTTCAAAACACTTTTCCTATTTCACAAAATAAGTTCCACTTCCCTCTTTGTTTTAACAAAACCAACTCCGTCTTTTTAGTTGTCACAAAACCAAAACCCATCCCTTTTATTTTACAAAAAAAAAATGATTTCTACCAATAAGGAAGCCATAACTCACATTAGTACACTACATACATTTCAAACCCAATTCAAAGCCAAAGTTAACCCCTTAGGCATTAACACCTTCACCCACTCACATCAACAATAGAGAGTTACAATTTAGGTTCATTATTCTCCATTTTAATTTATCAATCAAAATATGATTTAGGCCTTTTTCCTTTATCAACTACAACATGCTAATTTACACTCCAATTAGCCCGAAACAACTCTCAATGATAACAGAACCATTTTCAAATACCCAACCCTAGGTTCCTTCCCATGATTTCAAACAAATCCAACGTGGATATGATTTTTATGCAATACAAAATTACCACATGTCTATCTATAGACGAAGTATTGAAAAAGAACAAGGAGAATCCCTACCTCGAATAGAGAAGACGGAGATGAAGAACAAAGACCCATGTGCTCCAAATCCCAAGTTTCTCAGATTAAAACAAAGCTCTCGTGAAGCTCTACCTTTCTTCCAAAGGAACTAGGGTAGAAGACCACCGGGAATAGATCAAAACTTAGAGAGAAGGTAAGAGTAGAGAGAGAAACTCTCAAGGGGCGGTTTTTAAAAGTTAAGAGAGGAAAAGTAGGTCAAAAAGTGATCCAAAAAGTGAAATCAGGGACTGATGTAGTCGACTCTACGCTCGAGCGTAGAAAACCCCGCTCGAGCGTAAGACACAGACTCACACTCGAGCGCTGATTGCACATTTCCAGAAATTTTGCAGTCTACTCTCCGCTCGAGCGTAAAACTCCCCGCTCGAGCGTATGGACAAAAATCAAAGGATCACACTCGAGCGTTAAAAAACTACCGCTCGAGCGGACTAACTGCAGAGTAAATTACTGGGAGATGGAAAATCACGCTCGAGCGTCCAAACTGCCGCTCGAGCGGAAAGGCAGCAACAAAAGCCCGCTCGAGTGTAAAACCGCCGCTCGAGTGGAGAGACCAAAACCTGGGCAAAATTTTCAAAGCTGTAAAACACAACCAACTAATTCCCAACTTGCCCAACACAACCCAAAACTCTAAAACAAAGAGTAAGGGATAGAAATGAGGATAAGACAACAACGAATCTACGGAACTGAGTCCAGATTATAGATATACAACAACAGGGAATACCGGGATTGCTATAATGACGGTTGAAAGAATACATTAAATTTATGTGTTGTGTGATGATGTGTATAATTACTGTTTATATGCATTGTGTTGTGTTGGAGGAGATAGGGAATGTACTCCACGGTTTAGGGGAAGATAGGGGATGGACCTCTAAACCGGATGTTGTTGGAAGGAGATAGGGGATGGACTCCATAGATAGAGCTCATATGCTTATCTAGTAATGTGTTGACAGAGCTCATATGCTTGTCATTGGAAGTGTGATAGTGCTCTTATGCATATCTATGGAAGTGATGATATAACTTGTATGCTTATCTATTGGTGATGATATAGCTTGTATGCTTATCTATTGGTGTGTGATATAGCTAGTATGCTTATCTATTATGAAATGGGAAAGTGGTTAACATGAGTTACTGTCTCATGTGAGTTGTTTGGCCAGGTTCTGAGCCATGGTTGTAAAATTGAGAATTTAAAGGAATTGGAAAATGAATTGTAATATGGACTTGTATGTCATGAAACCGTAAAGTGTGATAAGGGAAAGTATCAGTGTTGGCCATCTATCAACTACTAATCTTTTAGTCATTGTTCATATTTGGTTTAGTGTACTTCTACTGGGCTGTGGCTCACCCTATATGGGAATATTATTTTCAGGTACAGGTAGCATGCCACCTCCAAGGACGTAGCTTGGGAGGCTAGAGGCGGACATACTTTTGTTGTCTTACTTCTTTTGATGTATTACATGTAAATTCAAGCCAAGGGCTTAATATGTAATTGAGTTAGTACTCTTTTTTTTTTGTAACCAAGTGTTAACATGGAAAGCTGTAAGCCCGTAGGGCATTTGCTTTTGTTGTTAACATGTAATACCTTTTAGTAATGGAACTCTGATGAATAGTAAAATGTGAAGCTTTTATATATCAATGGATGTCTATGTTGATGGGTTTAAATGTTATTATTTTTTAGGGCGTTACAACTTGGTATCAGAGCGTACCGGGTTCGAATACTTTGGGTACGTGGGAAGTGATTAGTATCACAATGGGTTTGTCTCGCTTGATAGAGACTTAGATGTGGTGTTATATGCTATGTGCTTAATTGATAACATGCTTATGTGTTTATATGGGTATGGGATTTAATTTCTAGGATGTTGATTGGATCATTGGGTTTCTGGGAGTCTTGTTGGAAAGGCACTTGATCAATGCCATTTCTAACCGGAACTCTAGTAACGCCTCGGGACTATCATTATCCGAAAATGAAATTCGTAAGTGCTTATGTGTTTATGTGCTTATGTGGAGTGAATTACAGTTGTCCATGCATTAGGACGTGAGTGTTTAGTTTGGGCACATTTGTGAATGTGCTAACGTTCTGTATTATCTTTATTAGGATGTCAGGACGAGGAAGAGGTGCTAGGCGTGGTAGGCCTGCGAGGCAGGAAGTGCCGTTACCGGAGGAGGTTTCGGCAGTGCAGGAGGGAGTTGGTCAGGCCAATGTGGCCGAGCCGGCGGGTCAGCAGGCTATGGGTATTCTCAGAGCAGGGAATCAGGCAGCTGAGGCAGGGCCTTCTTTCTTGAAAAGGGAGTTCTTCCGGTCTAATCCGGACGAGTTTGTTGGAGACCCTAAGGAACCACTGAAGGCTGACGAGTGGTTAGAACAGATGAGTAAGACGTTCGAGATGCTTGGCATCGAGGACGGAGCATTGAAAGTGACCTTGGCATATTTCCAGCTGAAGGGAGATGCGGGTCAATGGTGGAAGTACGAGAAGGCTCGTGTTGGTGGTACTTGGGAGGTGTTTGTGAATGCTTTCCAGGAGAGGTTCTTATCTGCAGTTGCTAGGGAGAAGCTGAGGGATCAGTTTAGCCGGCTTAATCAACAGGGTTTGTCCGTGGCAGAGTTTGAGGCCACTTTTACTAGTTTGTCTAGGTTTGCACCTGAGTTGGTGGCGTCCGAAGAACGCCATTGCTATGAGTTTGAACGGAAGTTGAGGCAGGGCCTCAAGTTGAGGGTTGGTGGGTCTTACATCTGAGAGTATAGACATTTAGTGGATGCTGCAGCTCATATGGAACTCATGATGCAGGAGGAAGACGAGGAGAAGCATAGAGGCTCCAAACGGGGTCAGGAGGGTCAGGGTGATGGCAGGAGACAGAGGGGTTATAACCCTCAGCAGTCTCAGGGTGGAGTTGTTAGATCGACCTTTCCGGTGCCGAGTGTAGGCTCGGGGAGAGGCAGTCGGGGAGGCTTGACTTGTTTTGCATGTGGCCAGCTGGGTCACAAGTCTTCGGTTTACCCGCAGAAGGGTGGAGGTCAGAGAGCTGCTTCTTCTTCAGCTAGACCCCAGAGCCAGAGTTTGGGCAGGGGGCAGCCCTTGTCTTGCTATCAGTGTGGTCAGCCTGGGCACCTGAAGAGGTATTGCCCGCAGTTGAGTGCTACTTCAGGAGCGTCTGGTTCTAGACAGACGCAGAGTTATCAGCCAGCTCAGTCTGTGCAGGCCTCGAGGGCCAATCCGGGAGCTTCATCATCCCAGTCAGTGCAGCAGTTGTATGCTCCGAGGGGTGAGCAGGTGGATCAGGGGCCTATGGGGCGCGTGTATGCTGTTACCGCGCAGGATCTAGTACCGGCTCCATCAGTAGTGAGAGGTACTTTTCTGTTTTGCAACTCGGTTGCTAATGTGTTGATTGACACGGGTGCATCTCATTCTTTTGTATCTGCTGCATTTGCATCTGTTTTGGAATTGGAGTTGGCACAGTTAGCATCTCCTATTTGTGTGGTATCGCCTATTGGTGGTGAATTGATCTTGAAACAAGGTGTTAGATGTTGTGATATAGAGGTCGCCGACCATAGGCTTCCTTTTCCTTTGTGTGGTCATGCCCATGAAGGGTTTTGATGTTATTTTGGGTATGGATTGGCTATCGTCATACCGAGCTGTCATTGATTGTTACTGCCAGAGGGTCACGTTATGTACCTTGAGCGGGGAGTGGTTCCATTTCTTGGGAGACCGGGTTGGTAGTGTTTTGCCACCGGGGTATGATTCGCGAGGGCGGAGTGAGCTTAGTGGTCTACTTGCTAGCTTTGAGAGTGGCGAGTGTGATGAGACCCATCTTGTGTTGTCGAGGGTGGTTTGTGAGTATGCGGATGTCTTTCCCGAGGACCTTGTTAGTTTGCCACCTCACCAAGAGATAGAGTTCTCTATTGATCTAGTGCCCGGCACGGCGCCGATTTCTATGGCACCTTACCGTTTTGCCCCAGCAGAGTTGGTTGAGTTGAAAGTTCAGCTCCAAGAATTGCTAGATAAGGGTTTTGTTCGCCCTAGTGTTTCGCCGTGGGGAACACCGGCCCTCTTTGCTAAAAAGAAGGATGATGCCTTGAGATTGTGTATCGACTACCGGAAGTTGAATCGGGCTACGGTCAAGAATAAGTACCCTATGCCCCGTATAGATGATCTATTTGACCAGTTGAAGGGTTCCCGTTGTTTCTCTAAGATAGACTTGAGATCGGGTTACCACCAGTTGAGGGTCAAGGAAGAGGATATTCCTAAGATGGCATTCCGTACGCGATGGCCATTATGAGTTTCTGGTGATGCCATTTGGGCTTACCAATGCACCGGCAGTCTTTATGGACTTGATGAACCAGATCTTCCGGGAATTCTTAGATCGATTTGTAGTCGTCTTCGTGGACGACATTCTTATTTACTCACCTTCAGAGGAGGAGCACGAGGAACACTTGAGAGTGGTGCTTGAGTTGCTTAGAGCCCATAGGCTGTATCCAAGTTTGGGAAGTGTGAGTTCTGGCTGAGGGAAGTCAAATTCTTAGGCCACGTGGTATCCGGGAAAGGGGTGTCCGTTGATGCATCCAAGGTTGAGGCAGTGCAAGATTGGGCACAACCTAAGAGTGTGTTTGAGATCCGCAGTTTTCTGGGATTAGCTAGGTATTACCGTCGGTTTGTGAAAGATTTCTCCAGGCTAGCTTCGCCGTTGACTAGATTGACTCGGAAGGGAGTCAAATTTGTGTGGAGTGAGACTTGTGAAAAGTCGTTCCAAGAGTTGAAGGTTAGATTGACCACTGCTCCGGTCTTGATTATTTCGGAGAGAGGGTTGGGTTACGTGGTTTATTGTGATGCCTCACGAGAGGGTTTGGGTTGTGTGTTGATGCAAGAAGGGAAAGTAGTAGCTTATGGCTCACGTTAGTTGAAAATTCACGAGAAGAATTACCCTACACACGACCTAGAGTTAGCAGCAGTGATCTTTGCCTTGAAGATTTCGAGGCATTACCTTTATGGTGAGAGGTTCGAGGTGTTCTCGGATCACAAGAGTTTGAAGTATCTGTTTACACAGAGAGACTTGAATTTGAGGCAGAGGAGATGGATGGAGATCATTGAGGACTATGATTTCGAGTTGCACTATCACCCGGGGAAGGCCAATGTTGTGGCCGATGCCCTTAGTAGGAAATCCATTAGTGATGTAGCTTGTATAGCTATCCGGGAATGGGAGATGTTGGGTGCACTTGGCGAATTTGATTTGCATCTGGGCGAATCTGTTGAGGCTGCGGCCTTGTTTTCTGTTGTTGCGCAGCCTACACTTGTGACTAGAGTGTTAGAGGCACAGAGAGGCGACCTTGAGATAGAATCCCTCCGAGAGAAGATCTTAAATGGAAAGGCTGAGAAGGGTTTGACGGTGTATCCGGACCTGAGCGTGAGATACCGAGACCGTCTGTGTGTGCCGGAGTCTTGCCGAGAGGAAGTACTCCGAGAGTTCCATCATTCACACCTTGCGGTGCATCCGGGAGGCACTAAGATGTATCGAGATCTGGGTCGCCAGTTTTGGTGGCGGGGTATGAAGAGAGATGTGGCAATTTTCGTGTCTAAGTGCCTTACTTGTCAGCAAGTGAAGGCCGAGCATCAGAGGCCAGCAGGTTTGTTGCAAACCTTGCCTATTGCCGAGTGGAAGTGGGAGCATGTCACTATGGACTTCATTGTAGGTCTTCCGAGGACTCAGCGGGGTAGTGATGCTATTTGGGTGGTTGTAGATCGGTTAACTAAGTCGGCGCACTTCATTCCCATGCGCGTGAGAGATTCGGTAGATCATCTCGCCGACTTGTATATTCGGGACATAGTGAGATTGCATGAGGTCCCAGTGACGATCGTCTCAGATAGAGATCCTCGTTTTACTGCTAGGTTGTGGCAGAGTTTGCAGAGTGCCTTGGGCACTAAGTTGACCTTTAGTACGGCTTATCACCCTCAGACTGACGGGCAGTCCGAGCGTACTATTTAGATCCTTGAGGATATGCTTCGGGGTTGTGTCCTTGACTTTGGTGGGACGTGGGAGAGGCACTTACCGTTGGTGGAGTTTGCCTACAACAATAGTTTTCAGTCTAGCATCGGTATGGCACCGTTTGAGGCCTTGTATGGCCGACCGTGTAGGTCTCCAGTTTGTTGGGCCGAGGTGGGTGACGCACTTTTGTTGGGGTCGGAGTTGGTTAGAGAGACAACGGAGAAAGTTGAGCTTATCCGTAGGAGGCTTGTTACAGCCCAAAGTCGTCAGAAATCTTATGCTGACCGTAGAAGGAGGCCTTTGGCGTTTGAGATAGGTGATCATGTCTTTCTGAAAATATCACGTAGACGGGGGTTGATGAGGTTTGGGAAAAGTGGGAAGTTATCCCCTCAATTTATTGGGCCTTCTGAGATCCTTGAGAGGATTGGCGAGGTTGCTTATCGTTTAGCGTTGCCACCACAGTTGTCCGGAGTTCATGATGTGTTTCATGTGAGTATGCTTCGAAAGTATGAGTCGGATCCATCGTATGTATTAGATTGGACCGACCTAGAGGTAGATGAGGATGCCTCGTATGAGGAGAGACCGGTTCGGGTCTTGGATAGGCGGGATCAAGTCCTGCGTGGCAAGACCATCCCTTTGGTGAAGGTTATGTGGAAACATCACGGAGTGGAGGAAGCCACTTGGGAACGTGAGTTGGAGGTCCGTGAGAAATATCCGGACTTATTTATTGATGAGTAATCTTGTGTTTAAATTTTGTAATGTTGTTGGACTTAAGAGCTTTATATATGTCTTAAGTTGTAAAACATTAGTAATGTGTTGGTATTAATGGAAGTATATTGTAGAACTTACCTCGATATGGGAGTTGATTATGATATTGCATATGTTGGCTATATTGTAGAATTGGAGTTGTATCATGTATATTGATTATGATATGAACTGTGAACCATGTATGTTGGAGATGGAAGAAAATTGCATGTTGATAATGCACTTGTAACATATGTTGTGAAATGCCTCTTGAAAAGAGATGGGATCGACTAGTAATGGGTCGAGTTGTTTAATGTTATGTCGTAATATTGTTGAGAATGGAGAAAACCTGTTTTTGAAAAATTTGTGTTTAATTTCGGGGACGAAATTCTTTAAGGGGGGGAGGTTATAACGATCCCGGTTGTCCCTTTACTGTTCTGTTGTATTCTGGACTCGGTTCCTTGAAGTTGGTAGTGGTATCTATCTTGTAGTCGTCCTTTAATTCCACTTGATTGGGTTTTAGGATGTCTTGAGCAGGGTTGTTACAGGTTGGTTAGGCCTTGGTTTCAATTCCTTATTGTTCAGTTTTTAGGCGATCCGCTCGAGCGGGCCTTCTTGCGCTCGAGCGGGGATTGCACACTTCCAGTATTTCTTGTTTCTGCAAAACTTCTGCAGATGTGGTTTTTACGCTCGAGCGGGTTTGTTTACGCTCGAGCGGTGGAGCTCGAGCGGGTTTGGTGACGCTCGAGCGGGTAGTACCTTCTGGGTATAAGTTCTGGGAGGAGGAAATTTATGCTCGAGCGGACTGGTTTTCGCGCTCGAGCAGAAGTGTTTTATTCTTGTGTCTTAGCGCTCGAGCAGGCCTTATTGCGCTCGAGCGTGTCCAGATTTTTGTTCTTGGCGCTCGAGCGTTGTGTTCTCCGCTCGAGCGGGTCATACGTATATGAGTTATCCACTGGGTGATTTTAAATCACTTTTTGCTTTCCTTTCTCTCTCCTACTTTTTCTAAAAACCATTTTTGAGAGCCTCTCTCTCTAAAAACTCCCTTCTCTCTAGGTTTGATCTAGTTAGAGTGTCCTCCTTCTCTTCAGCCTTTGTAAAAGTTGTGTTGATCGTCGAGGGCGTCGTTTTGATCCGAGAATCTTGGTCTTTGGAGCATTTTGGTTTTGGTCTCTTCTCCATCCGAGCTCTAACTTTGAGGTAGGGATATCCTACTCCTCTTTATGAGCTTTGTCTTTAAATTTTTTCATTTTGATATGTTGGGGATTGTTGGGTAATTTTGAGAGAGTTTGGGCCTTTGTGTAATTTTATAAAAGTTGGGGTTTTTATTTATATAAAACCTAAATACATGTTTGGCATGGAAAAGTGGAATTGATGTTGAAACATTAATGAAAATGGAACCGAAGGGTGGTAATGTTAATTATGGAAAATGCCCTAATTACATTGATTGATTAATTTGTATAATTAATTGTTGGAAATGAGGGATTGATTTGAAAATGTGGAAATTGGAAAGGGAAGGGGTTAAAGGGTGTAGTTGGATCATTTATCACTCACCTAGTTGAAATGTTGATTATATATCCATTGTTGCATTTATTTTCTGTATAGAAATAACTACTTTGGGCTATCGGTGGAGGATAGTCTTGATTGTTGTAGACAATGCATAATGATTAGGCAAACTGGAACTAATCACTGGAACGTGTCATTGAGTATGACGGTTGAAAGAATACATTAAATTTATGTGTTGTGTGATGATGTGTATAATTACTGTTTATATGCATTGTGTTGTATTGGAGGAGATAGGGGATGGACCTCTAAACCGGATGTTGTTGGGAGGAGATAGGGGATGGACTCCATAGATAGAGCTCATATGCTTATCTAGTAATGTGTTGACAGAGCTCATATGCTTGTCATTGGAAGTGTGATAGTGCTCTTATGCATATCTATGGAAGTGATGATATAGCTTATATGCTTATCTGTTGGTGATGATATAGCTTGTATGCTTATCTGTTGGTGTGTGATATAGCTAGTATGCTTATCTATTATGAAATGGGAAAGTGGTTAACATGAGTTACTGTCTCATGTGAGTTGTTTGGCCAGGTTCTGAGCCATGGTTGTAAAATTGAGAATTTAAAGGAATTGGAAAATGAATTGTAATATGGACTTGTATGTCATGAAACCGTAAAGTGTGATAAGGGAAAGTATCAGTGTTGACCATCTATCAACTGCTAATCTTTTAGTCATTGTTCATATTTGGTTTAGTGTACTTCTACTGGGATGTGGCTCACCCTATATGGGAATATTATTTTCAGGTACAGGTAGCATGCCACCTCTAAGGACGTAGCTTGGGAGGCTAGAGGCGGACATACTTTTGTTGTCTTACTTCTTTTGATGTATTACATGTAAATTCAAGCCAATGGCTTAATATGTAATTGAGTTAGTACTCTTTTTTTTTTTGTAACCAAGTGTTAACTTGGAAAGCTGTAAGCCCGTAGGGCATTTGCTTTTGTTGTTAACATGTAATACCTTTTAGTAATGGAACTCTGATGAATAGTAAAATGTGAAGCTTTTATATATCAATGCATGTCTATGTTGATGGATTTAAATGTTATTATTTTTTAGGGCGTTACATGGTTGCTTAACAGGCTTTAGATGGTAAAAATGTCGTTAAATTAACAAATAATTAATAAGTTACCAACATAAGAAATGACTTATCAAAAGATTCTTAGGCTATGTATGGTTTGATTTTTAGAAAAAAAAATTTAAAAATTAAAAATTAATTTGGTTAAGAAATAAAAAATAAAAAATAATTATCATTTTTATATAATTTTTATCTTTCGAGTGGTTAGAAATAATTTTTTACAAATTAAATTGAAACAGTCATACGTATGCATATAACCTGCCCAAAAGTTAAAATGATAATTATTTTTTACCCTTAAATGATAATTTTTTTTATTTTTTATTTCTTAACCAAATTAATTTTTAATTTTTAAAAAAAAATTCAAAAAATCAAACCATATATGGTCTAAGAATCTTTTGATAAGTCATTTCTTACGTTGGTAACTTATTTAATTATTTGTTAATTTTATAACATTTTTACCATCTAAAGCTTGTTTGCTAATCATTTCATTTTCAGTTTTCAATTTATATTTACAAAAATTTTAAAAACTATCATAAAAACTTGTTTGATAATTTTTTTGATTTATAAATGGTTGTCTCAATTTGTAAATTTGAGGAAAAAACGTAAATTCCAAATATAAGTTTACGTTGGTTTTTAAACAGAAATTTAAAAATTTTACTAGCAAAATTTTGTTTCAATTAATTTTTTTTCAAATAATTTTTTTTCCAATTAATTTTTTTTGGGTAAATTACATTGACACCCCCTGAGGTTCATGTTTATTGCAGTTCGCCCCCTCACCTTTTGGAAATTACATCTCCCTCCCTAAGGTTTAAAGTTTCATTATAGATGCTCCCCTTCAGCAATTTAATTTTTTTAAATACCAATTTTGCCCTCATTGGGTAAATTACATTGACACCCCTCACATTTTAGAAATTACAATCCCCTCTTTAAGGTTTAAAGTAGCATTACCAATTGCCCTCTTGGTTAGTATTAGTTGGAAAAAAAATTCATTGAAAAAAAAATTAATTGGAAAAAAATTATTTGAAAAAAAAGATTAATTGAACAAAAAATTTGTCAGTAAAGGTTTTAAATTTCTATTTAAAAACTAACGTAAGCTCATTTTTGAATTTACGTTTTTTCCTCAAATTTACAAACTAAGACAACCATTTATAAACTAAAAAAATTATCAAATAAGTTTTTATTACAGTTTTTAAAATTTTTGTAAATATAAATTGAAAACTGAAAATGAAATGGTTACCAAACAGGCTTGATGGTAAAAATGTCGTAAAATTAACAAATAATTAAATAAGTTACCAACGTAAGAAATAACTTATCAAAAGATTCTTAGGCTATTTATAGTTTGATTTATAGAATTTTTTTAAAAAAATTAAAAATTAATTTGGTTAAGAAATAAAAAATAAAAAATAATTATCATTTTAATATAATTTTTATTTTTTGAGTGGTTAGAAATAATTTTTTACAAATTTAATTGAAACAGTCATACGTTTGTATATAACCTGCCCAAAAGTTAAAATGATAATTATTTTTTACTCTTAAATGATAATTATTTTTTATTTTTTATTTCTTGTTCACACTTTTTCAGACTTTATTTCTTAATGTGAATATATATATATATATATATATATTTAATCACACTCCTAAATAGTATGGTCGTATAAAACATTTCAATTTGATTTTTATATAAAATATACTATACAATTCGCGCCTTTATTCTACCCATACCCATACCCATGAATGAGAGAGACGACCCTTCCATTCCCCATTGAATTTCACAAACACGCATGTCCCTTCTCCTTCTCCTTCTTCTTGCCTTCTGTTTCTGAAACGAAGCCCTGTTTCATCAGCTCCGAACCACCATTGAAGTTACTCAAATTTGTCTTTTGAAATCACAAACCTCTTGAAATTTCTGGTGAGTTCTCTATTTTTTATGTCCCTTTTGTGTGTATATATTTATGATCATGGTTATTATTAGTGGAATTTTATAGATATAGGTTTTTATGCCCCTTCTGTGTGATATAGGTTATTATTAGTGGAATCTGTAGGTAAGTTTTCAATACCCCCTTTCCACGTTCAAGCTGAGTTCCTATGCCTCCATTAGACTCAAAGAACTGATGCTTCGTATAAGCTAAATAGATGCAAGGCAAAATTCTAGATCTAAGTTGGAATGTAAGCTCTTCCTTTTCGGGAAATCTTTATAGTGAATCATCGTCAATTACTACACATTTCAGGGTGTACTCAGAGAAACAATAAAGCATGCTAAAACTTGTCATGTGTGAACATTTTAGAATATGGGTGCTGAGGAAAACAATTAATTACTCCCAGAAAGGACTTGCATAATAAGACAAGGAGTTGGACTAATTAATTTTCTTCTCTGTATGTGTATTTATCCTCTTGTGGTATTGGATATGGATATGTATTTGATTGGTCTTTTAACTTGTTGGGTGTATTGTATTTGTATGTATGCTAAGGATGTGTATTTGGTTGGCCTTCTATATATTTTGGAATTTGCTTTTCTGTTCTTCCGTCGGTTCTTAATTATAGAAACTTGCTACGCTTGGATCATTTGAAGGTTGCTATCCTTCCTACTCGAACCATACGAATGATGATTGTCACTATTTGCAACCAGTGGTTGAGTGCCGAAATAGCGAAACTCACTACTCTATTGGCCTCTGTTAAGTGTCATTATATATATTTATTTTATAAATTTTCCTTTTCACCAAAGTAAAATTAAAATAAAAAAGGTTTGTTGTATCAACTTATCCATGTCATTTGTATCGATGGGTGTCCTGTGTCCAAGCACATGCAGCATTGCATTTAACATTGAAGTTCTAGATTAGCTGGTTAGACTAGTGAACCGGAAATTCCCATTCAAATTGGATGTGTTTTACATGGCTAGAAAGGGTAGACAGAGTCATATTTTTCTTTCTCAATTTTTTTTATGGTTTGGAAGGTAATAAGTTATGAACGTTAATTTTTCTTTGTTTTTGTTAAAGGTGACTTGTTTGCTCTGCAACACTTTTCAAGTACTGATTCTATAACTCTATTAATTTAGAATATTTAGTAAAAAGGCTGGAGTTGATGAAGCTTCATTTAGTATTGGTTGGTACTTTGTAGTTCTTAACTCTAACTTAGATAGTTTATGCTGTTTGGTTGAGTTTTCAGAATTTGTTTCTAAATTTTTCTCAAAAACAAGTTCAGTTGAAAAAAAATAAAAAATAATCATTATTTTCATATGTTTTTCTCTTTATGGGGCATAAATAATCTTTGAAAATTTTAATTTTTTTTAACGGTGTATTTAAAAAAAAAAAAACTAGTTTCTAGTTTTTCAAAAAGATTTCAAAAAACAAGTTTTGGAAACTCAATAGAATATGTAAGGAAAAAGTTTTGCATGTCAAAGGTGAGGCATGAGCTGTTGTGCTTGGGTGCTTAATGATTTGGTCCCATGATGAGATGGATGTGCTTGGGTGCTTAATGATTTGGTCCCATGATGAGATGGATGTAAGCAAAAATTCATTTATCTTTAACTTGGATATATATGATTTGGTCCCATGATGAGATGGATGTGCTTGGGTGCTTAATGATTTGGTCCCATGATGAGATGGATGTAAGCAAAAATTCATTTATCTTTAACTTGGATATTGATATATAAAGAGAACAAAAATTATCTGACCTCCCCAAAAAAATTCATTTATGAAAGGCTTGCTTTCTTAAAAAAAGAATTATTTTGTTTGGGTGAACCACATAAATCTCTTATGTTTCTTGTTTGAGCGTTTGATCTTCTTGTCCATTTTTAGATTAATTGTGTGTGTGATTGTTTACCCAAGTCGTGGAGATTGGTATTATTTATTAATTCCATAACAGAATCTTCATATGCTCATTCATGGGATCCATGTTCAGCACCTTTTTTTTTTTTTGTTTTTCAATTTTGCTTGATCATGCTTGGTTATTTATAGTCCTTGGTTGTTGAGGTAAATGAGGGCAAAAATATAAAATAATTAAAAATATAATACCTAATAATTTTAAGATGCAAAATTGTATAGCATAGGTGTTGTTGAGTGATATCATGCCTACCCATTTTGAAAGTTACACTCTTGTGCTATTGCTCCTGCTCCTCAAATTGGTATAGCAACTATTCTTTAATTTCCTAAAAAATCGGAAACTTTTCTTTTATCTGTAAAGATGAATGGAGGGAACCACAGTCTCTGTGGATATTCTCTGCATATCCTTTTGTTTACCGATCCCTTCATCTTTGTCTTTGTTACTACTATCAGATACTAGACAAAGCCATCTGTTAACTCTTTAATCCATCTAGGGGTAATCGTTAACATTAAACTTTAGTGCTTTTTATCAACTCTTTATGTGATAATTTGATAGGTCAATGTGAATGGACCTGTGGGTCTGTATACTTTACTATTTTTATCAACTCTTTATGTAACCAAAATTGCTACATGTACAACAACCTAGCCAAAACTATAAAATGCCGTAACTACATAGCAAAAAACCTTCAGCAAGTAGCAAAGAAAGCAGCATTAGTATAGCGATCCCGGGTTTACCCTTGTTATACAGTGATCTGGACATGTGTCCGTGGATGTTGGTAGTTGTTTATTATCTAGTTTACATCCCTTTTTACTTAGTATTTGAGTTATGGGATGTGTTGGGCAGGTTTGTTATAGGTTGGTTGAGTTTAGAAACCAAAACTAGTTGCCCAGATTTTTTGACCTGTCCGCTCGAGCGGGGGTTTGGGCGCTCGAGCGGGGGTTTGGGCGCTCGAGCGGGAATTGCACACCTCCAGTATTTCGGGTTCCTGCAAAACTTCTGCAGGTGGGATTTCTGCGCTCAAGCGGGTGTGTTTACGCTCGAGCGGTGGCGCTCGAGCGGGTTTGTTGGCGCTCGAGCGCGTAGTACTTTATGGGTGTAAGTTCTGGGAGGTGGAAATCAGCGCTCGAGCGGACTGATTTTCGCGCTCGAGCAGAGGTGCTTTATTCTTGTGTCTTGGCGCTCGAGCGGGCCTTATTGCGCTCGAGCGTGTCCAGAGTTTTGTTCTTGGCGCTTGAGCGTCGTGTTCTCCGCTCGAGCGGGCCATACGTATATGAGTTATCCGCTGGGTGATTTCAAATCACTTTTTGCTTTTCTTTCTCTCTCTTACTTTTCTAAAAGCCATTTTGAGAGCTCCTCTCTCTAAAATCTTGCCTTCTCTCTAGATTTTGATCTAGCTAGGGTGAGCTCCTCACCTTCGGCCTTTGTAAAAGTTGTGTTGATCGTCGAGGGCGTAGTTTTCATCCGAGAATCTTGGTCTTTGGAGCATTTTGATTTTGGTCTTCATCTCCATTGGAGCTCAAACTTTGAGGTAGGGATATCCTACTCCTCTCTATGGATTTTGTCTTTAAATTTTAGTATTTTGAGATGTTGGGGTTGGTTTGGTAATTTTGTGAAAGTTTAGGGCTTTTGTGTAATTTTACAAAAGTTGGGGTTTCATTTATAATAAACCTAGATGCATGTTTGGCATAGAGAAATGGAATAAAAGTTGAATGATTGATGAAACTGGGACCTAAGGGTTGAAATGGTAATTATGGAAAATGACCTAATTGCAGTGTTTGATTAATTGGGATAATTAATTGTGAGAAAAGAGGAAATGAAATGGAATTGTTGAGATTGGGAATGTATGGGGTTAAAGGGTGTGGTTGAATTGTTTATCACACACCGAAATGAAATGTTGATTGAATATCCATTTGTGCATTTATTTTCTGTTTAGAAATAATTGCTTTGGGCTATCGGTGGAGGATAGTCATGATTGTTGTAGACAATGCATGATGATTAGGCAAACGGAAACTAATCAATGGAATGTGTCATGGAATTTGACGGTTGATTGAATACATTAACTGTATGTATTGAGTGATTGTATATAGAACCAATGTGTTTGTATACGTTATGTGTAGAGGAGGAGATGGGGGATGTACTCCGCGGTTTAGGGGAAGATGGGGGATGTACCTCTAAACCGGATAGTGTTGGGAGAAGATAGGGGATGAACTCCGTAGATACAACTCATATGCTTGTCTAGAGAAGTGAAGATAGAGCTCATATGCTTATCTTTGTGAAATGTGGATACAGCTTATATGCTTATCTGTGAATGTGGGATATAGTTTTTATACATATCTGTTGAAATGGTGATAGAGCTAACATGCCTATCCGTTGAAAAAGGGAAAATGAAAAGTAACTGGGACTCATTAGTCGTATGACATAAATATATGATTTATGTGAATGCATCAGAGTTAGCCATCTATCAATTGCTAATCTTTTAGTCAATGTTCATGGTTGGTTTAGTGTATTTCTACTGGGCTGTGGCTCACCCTATATGGGAATATCATTTTCAGGTACAGGTAGCATGCCACCTCCAAGGACATAGCTTGGGAGGCTAGAGGCGGACATACTTTTGTCGTTTTATTTTTAATGTATTACATGTAAATTCAAGCCAAGGGCTTAACGTGTAAATGAGATTAGCACTCTTTTGTTGTAACCAAGTGTTAACTTGGAAAGCTGTAAGCCCGTAGGGCATTTTGCTTTTGTTGTTAACATGTAATACTTTTGTAATGAAACTCTGATGAATAGAAGAATGTGGTTATTTCATATGTCAATGAATGTCTTATTTGATGGGTTTAATGTTATTATTTTGAGGGCGTTACAATGAGCAAGACATCAAATGAATATATATAAATATATATATATATATATATTTACACCTTCAAATCATTGATCCCCTCTCTCATGAATTGGTAAGTAGCTTAGACATTTTGTGTGGCTTTCTGTGACTTCTTTGGAACTATTGCATTCACATTCAAAGTGTTATTGTGCATCTCATGCAATTCTTTTAGGTTTTCTTACAAAAGTACATGATTGGGTAAAGATTTTGTTGATGGTTGGTGGGCTTAACAGAGGGTGGAGAAGTCTACATGATTGGGTTATTCTTACTGATTTTATCTTTTTCTTTTTATTTTTGGTAACTGATAAGTTTCTCTTTCTCTTTGCTCTCTTATTTACTCTACAGATTTGTTTCTCTTTGCTCTTTTATTTACTAATATATATATATGCATTTTATTTTGGTTGACATGGATATGGATTTGGATTTATAGATGTGTCTTGAATTTTGGATTTGCAGTCAAGGTATTGCTTATTTGGTAGGTTATGCCTTATTTTGAAAGTTCTTGGGAATTAGTTGTTTAAAGTCTCCCTCTAGTAACGTGCTATAATTATTCAGTTTTAAAAGCCCTCTCTCATGTCACTTACACTTAGATGTACACTTAACCCAAACCAAACCAAACCAAACCAAGCCTTAAGTCCCATCAAACAACAATTTCAACATCTATACTAAAGATCGCTCCAATAACTCAAAAGCTGGTAAGAAGTTTCAACTTTCAAGCACCAACAATGATTTTCCAGCATTGACGACCTTGCTAGTGCCGATTTTTTTGCAACATGGGCTACTGTATTTTTGTGAAGAATTCAAATTAATACAATTCTGTTTCAGTCATTTGTTGTACTATTTCTTGACAAATTTCTATATAGGTAAACTTCAACTATATATAGTATATAGTCTTTTACACTTGTGAATCACACATTTTCCAAAAACTTCTTGTTATGCTAAGGCTTTTAATCTTGCATTATTATGGGCATTTTAGAGTCATAGTTCTGTAACTAGCTTCTTGTTTGGATAGGAGGGGTTTGATAATATGTTTATCAGTTGTTTGATGAAATGGTTATGTGAGATTGTGAACATATAGTCAGAAGGAGTGGCTAGTAGACAAGTTATGTTGAGCTTGTGAGTTTGTTTGTTTATTTGTTTTTTGGACAGCATGAAAACAAAGAATCTGCCGCAAGTAGAGTGTTTTGAGTTAGGGAGACATGAATTTGGTGACAGATGATTTTTGGCTCAAAATGAAGTTCATTGTGAGGAAAGTAGAACTTATATCTATAAGTTGCTTTGAGACTTGTATTTTGTTTTCCTGTTTTGTCCTTTCACTTTACCGGGTTTCTCTAATTTGAATGAAGGTTTTTTTCTTAATTATACAAAGAGTCTTGTATATATGTTTATATATATTCTTATAACTATCGTAGCAACCTACATAGTTTAAATTTTAAAATTTCATCTATTTTTTTAAAAAAATTAAAATAAAATTTTCATTATGTAAATCTTGCTCAATCATTCATCATGAAATAGTTTATTGGGACAGGTCTCTAATTACTTTGCATAGTCAAAATGTTGTCAAAAAATATTTTCCAAAACGAAATTGCTATTATGCTATACATACGATCATAATTTTTGTACAAGAGAGCATTTTTCATTTAAAATATTCACGAGTAAATATTATGCATGACAATGCTCTGTCACATTTCTTTAACACAAGTAAATAAATTGAGATGATAAAATACCAATGTTTTATGAATTACGAATTTAATTAAAATTTGTTTATTTTATTAGTCATCTCCATCAAGTGTTGAAGGCTTCCAATTGGAGGAAACAATTTGTATTTGTTAACCCTTGTGTCGTTAGTGAAAAAACTATGGCTGGGGAGAAATCAAAATCAGTGTTGCTTGCAAGAAGATTAGAGGAGGCTATGCTAGAACAATTGGTTTTAATTCCTTATAATATTGGATAATTATCTAAAATTATTTATTTCATGTGTTCAAATGATAATAAACTTATTAAGCTTATACTTTTGACTTGTTCAATTGTAGGTACCATTGGATATTGTTAGTCATTGATCTAACATTGATGATTGTGTTTTTACTTGATCCGATTAATTCTAAAATAAACACAAGCTTTGAAATTGTAATAAACACGTAAGTTTGGCTAGTTCGTACATTTTTAAGCAATTTGAGTTACTCTAAAAATATTTTGACATTTGGAATTTCTTTTGTAAAGTGCTTTGAAAATTTATGAAACTACCCAAAGGAGGAGGAGGACCAATCCAGTTTGGAAAGTAGTTCAGGTAATCAATATCATTTTCTCTAATTTTATCATACTTATATTATGCTAATGATTGTTCAGCTTGATCATAACACTTTATATATAGTTTCTAATAATAATGAAAATACTTTTATGTAGTCCCCACAACAACCTACAAACGTGGAATGTGGGTTTTATGTAATGCGGTATATGAAAGACCTCATTAGAGATTAAAGCATCCTAAGAAAACAAAATGTGAGATAAATTCTAAACTTTTATTACTATTATATTCATGATACTTGTACGTCTTCTTCATTATCTAATTGTTTGTAAATAACCTCTTGTAGTTCAATGGAAAAAAAGACTTACACGGAAACCGAACTTGATGAAGTGCGAGTTGAATGGATTAATTTCATACTAAAGAATATGAGTTGAAATCCAATATAAGTATGATATAACTTTCGTTCTTTAAATTACTAATCAACAATTTCTTTAGTTGGTAAAGAATATATAATCACTTCAAGATTTCATTTTAGATTTGTTGATTCAATGTATATTTGGTTTTATGACTTTAAAATATCTGCTCATACATTGAAGATTTTCATTTTGGATTTATTGATTCTATGTATATGTCATATTTTCTATGGTAATCCAAACAGTTTATATTAGTAACAACCAAAGTTGTTATTCATTTTCTATTGATGCAGGGGATGAAGAGTCAGTGTGATGAGAAAATGTTCGATTTTGTCTTTTGTAAGTCTCTACAAAAATATTAAGTTTATTCATATGCTTTTAGCGGTTTCTGAATTAATTTGTGTTTTTATTTTTCAGGTCAAAAATTTATTGGAGAAATGCAAAATATGGTCAAAGAATTCAACAACTTAGTTTTTTCAAGGTTTTTTTTTATTTTTATTTTTTAATATATGTAAGCACAATTAAAAAATTTTTACTAATTCCTTTGTATATACTTTTTGAACATTTAACTTTCATTTATGAAATATATGACATTATTCCTTTCAATATATGGTTGTGATTCAAAATATAGTATATAGTGTGTATTACATTCTTCAAATGCATATAACATGTGACCTTATCTGATTATTAATCACGTGTTTTATTAGATATTAATCACACTTAAAATCTGTGATCTAAATGTTTATTATCACAGGTTTTATTATTTATTAATCACACTTAAAAGATGTGATCTAAATATTTTAATTACACTTAAAAGGTGTGATCTAAATGTTATTAATCACACTTAAAAGGTGTGATCTAAATGTTTTTAATCACACTTAAAAGGTGTGATCTAAATATTATCAATCACACTTAAAAGGTGTGATTAAAAATGACCCTTTTTAATCACACTCCCAAAGATCACACTTTAATAAAACTAAAAAGGTGTGATTAAATAACAAACATCACACAAAAAAAGTGTGATCTTTATCTGTTTTTGTAGTAGTGAGATAGTGTAAAGTTTAAATATTGGTAGTAGTAGAATCGTAAATCAATCCCACATCGTTCATAATCTAATTAGAAAAAAGATAGTGTAAAGTTTAAATATTGATAGTATTATAATCGTAAACTTATCCCACATCGTTTAAAACAACGCATAATGTTTGAATATAAGGGGTGATTGAGACATCTAATAATTGCCGCGCTAAGTAGTGTTAGCTTATGACTCAAGCGAGGGCACCAAAGTGGTTGGATGATGGTAAAGTTGATAGATGGCTTCAACGCTTGAAGTCAAGTTGTGGCCAGCATAGTTGAACTCAGGCTAGACTAGTGAACCTGTAGGTTCCCTGGCTATAGCTTTACTTTAAGTAATTAGACAACCGCATTTTTTTTTTTTTTTTTTACGTGTAGTAAAATAAAAAATTATTATTGTGATGATCACGGATTGACTTTTATTTTTCATGTATAAAATAATTAAATTTGTATTGTTATGATCTTGGATGGATCTTGAAAATTTGAAAATCTAAATATACTTTCGCACCTTGTGGATCAGTCGTTGGTGATGATTACAAAACATAAAAATGATGATTTTTTCTATTTCAATCAATAGCATTTGGTGGGGTTGGCAACTAACCAAAAAAAAACTCTTTTTTTTTTTTTCTTTTGACTATTATATTTTTTAAATTTGCATAAAAAATATTACATTTTTTGGGTATTTAGTATAGAATGATCTAAAAACATCACAAACTTATTTTCACTTTTAATTTTAATGAATTTTTTTTCAATTTTTTTTTATAAATTATTTGGTCCATATAGTTGCGTAGATTCTAAAACACAAACTTTTTTCAAAAAAGGTTCATAAAAAATGAACAAAAAAAAAAAACCACAAGTTCACGGACCAACCCGGATCTGTTCCCTAGTGGCCAGAGTCACCACACACAGTGGAATAATTTCCCTGGATTAAAATACACAGATGGTCCCAATAATCAATACACATCAATATCGCAAAACGTGGTACTTCACCATTATAAACATGAGACCAAAACAAATAGTTTACAGTATGCTAAGTTCACACATGTTTTACAAATAATTTTATTCCATTGATAATATAATAGTTTTATCAAAATGGTTTAGTCCTGAAACAACAATTTAATTTTCCAACAGTTCAAGATAGGGGAACATTTATAAAAAATATGTAGCATGAAACTACTCACCTGAAAACGAAATAATATAATCCTCGAATAGAGTATGAAAGTCCAACTAGTGCCCTGAACCAAGTATGAAGACTACACGTCACTACTAATTTAAAAATACTAAAGATATAAATAAATTAAGTATCCCGTACTAAAGCGCACTAACACAGCTCAACCCCACTCACCGTTACTCTTAAGTAATACCTAAGTTCATGTTCTTCAAGGTCTAAAATTACCCAAGACATGGGTTCAAATCAAAACTTAATTAAAAGTAACTTTAAGATAAAACAGAGTTTTAAACAAACTTTCCCAATCTATTCGCTAACTTTGAAAATTCCAAAACCCACTCCACACTATTCAAAAAATTCCAAAACCATTCTGATAATATCTAATAATATCCTACGTTTGAACCCCAATTGGTCTCACTTGATTTGCTTATCAAAATAATTATTTATATCTAAACAGGTTGTTTTCTGCAGCACTTTAAAAAAATTGATGGTTCTCTTAGTATACACGAGCAATCAATGCAAGGGAAAAAATGTAAGAAACTAGACTCGTAACCGGTTCTAATGACACTAATTTCATAATTTCTGGATTTATACCCAAAGAGAACGACACTCCCGAATTTACGTTTTTAAACCAGTTTTCTGGACAGATTTGAACGTATCGGTTTATATGGATTTTGACTCCCAAAAATTATGAAAAACTTCAGATATGCAACTCACCATGTAATTAATCTACTATAAAAATTTCAGTTCAAAATTCATTCATTTGATATGGTTTCTTGATTTTTAAAGTTTGTGATTCTGTGTAGAATTTTTGGACTCAGAATTATACCCATTCTTTATACATGAATTGAACTCCTCAGATTTCTTAACGGTATATATATAATAAATACATAAACCTACAACCTCTCCATCAATGAACTAAATAATAATAGAGTAAGGGTAAAGAACAAAAACAAAGAGAAGAAGAAAGATAAAGACCTACCGCACACCCAAAAGTTCTTCCTTGTTTGCAACCCGTTTTTTTTTTTCTTTTTCTTTTCTCTCAACCTCTCTCTCCCCGTGGCGGTTAGTACTTGTAGGTGGGGAAGGCAAAAGACGGTTCGGTGATGGTGGCGGACGATGGCGGCTACTACGGAAGAGAAAGAAACATAATCTCATTAGAAAAAAGATAGTGTAAGGTTTAAATATTGGTAGTAGTAGAATCGTAAATCCATCTCACATCGTTCATAATCTAATTAGAAAAAAGATCGTCTAAAGTTTAAATATTGATAATAGTATAATCGTAAACTTATCCCACATCGTTTAAAAACAATGCATAATGTTTGAATATAAGGGGTGATTGAGACATCTGATAATTGCCGAGCTAAGTAGCGTTAGCTTATGACTCAAGCGAGGGCACCAACGTCGTTGGATGATGGCAAAGTTGATAGATGGCTTCAACGCTTGAACTCAAGTTGTGGCCAGCATAGTTGAACTCAGGCTAGACTAGTGAACCTGTAGGTTCCCTGGCTATTGCTTTAGTTTAAGTCATTGGAGAACCACTTTTTTTTTTTTCTTACGTGTAGTAAAATAAAAAATTACTGTTGTGATGATCACGGATGGACTTTTATTTTTCATGTATAAAATAAATAAATTTGTATTGTTATGGTCATGGATGGATCTTGAAAATTTGAAAATCTAAATATACTTTTGCACCCTGTGCATCAGTCCTTGGTGATGATTACAAAACATAAAAATGATGATTTTTTCTATTTCAATCAATAGCATTTGGTGGGGTTGGCAACTAACCAAAAAAAAACTCTTTTTTTTTTCTTTTGAATATTTTATTTTTTAAATTTGCGTCAAAATTTTCACATTTTTTGTGTATCTGGTGTAGAATGAACTAAAAACATCACCAACTTATTTTCACTTTTAATTTTAATGAATTGTTTTTCATTTTTTTTATAACTTATTTGGTCCATATAGTCCGGTAGATTCTAAAACACACTTTTTTCAAAAAAAGTTCATAAAAAATGAACAAAAAAAAAAAAAACAAAGAAAACCACAAGTTCAGGGCCCAACCCGGATATGTTCCCTAGTGGCCAGAGTCACCACACACAGTGGAATAATTTCCCTCGACTAAAATACACAGATGGTCTCAATAATCAATACACATCAATATCGCAAAACGTGGTAGTTCACCATTATAAACATGAGACCAAAACCCAAAGTTTACAGTATGCTAAGTTCACACATGTGTTACGAGTAATTTTATTCCATTGATAATATAATAGTTTTATCAAAACCGTTTAGTCCGGAAACAACAATTTAATTTTCCAACAGTTCAAGATAGGGGAACATTTATAAAAATATGTAGCATGAGACTACTCTCCTGAAAATGAAATAATATAATTCTCGAATAGAGTATGAAAGTCCAACTAGTGCCTTGAACTAAGTATGAAGACTACACGTCACTACTAATTTAAAAATACTAAAGATATAAATAAATTAAGTATCCCGCAGTAAAGCGCACTAACACAGCTCAACCCCACCCACTGTTACTCTTAAATAATAACTAAGTTCATGTTCTTCAAGGTCTAAAATTACCCAAGACATGGGTTCAAATCGAAACTTAATTAAAAGTAACTTTAAGATAAAACAGAGTTTTAAACAAACTTTCCCAATCTATTCGCTAACTTTGAAAATTACAAAACCCACTCCACGCTATTCGAAAAATTCCAAAACCATCCAGATAACAACTAATATATCCTAAGTTTGAAACCCAATTGGTGTCACTTGATTTGGTTATCAAGATAATTATTTACAATTAATTATATCTAAACAGGTTATTTTCTGCAGCACTTTAAAAAAATTAATGGTTCTCTTAGTATACACGAGCAATCAACGCAATGGAAAAAATGAAAGAAGCTACACTCGTAACCGGTTCTAATGACACTAATTTGATAATTTTTGGATTTATATCCAAAGAGAACGACACTCCCGAATTTACGGTTTCAAACCAATTTTCTGGACAGATTTGAACGCATCAATTTATATGGATTTTGACCCCCAAAAATTATGAAAAACTTCAAATATGCAACTCATTATGTAATTAATCAACTATTAAAATTTCAGTTCAAAATTCATTCGTTTGATATGGTTTCTTGATTTTTAAAGTTTGTGATTCTGTGCAGAATTTTTGGACTAAGAATTATACCCATTCTTTATACATGAATTTAACTCCTCAGATTTCTTAACGGGATATATATATAAAAAATACATAAACCTACAACCTCTCCATCAAGGAACTAAATAATAATAGAGTAAGGATAAAGAACAAAAACAAAGAGAAGAAGAAAGATAGAGACCTACTGCACACCCAAAAGTTCTTCCTTGTTTGCAACCCGTTTTTTTTTCTTTTTCTTTTCTCTCAACCTCTCTCTCCCCGTGGCGGTTGGTACTTGTAGGTGGGGAAGACAAAAGGAGGTTCGGTGATGGTTGTCACGACCCCATTCCGCCCCTAGTAGAATGGTGCCATGATGGCCAGTAATTCACAATTACCCAAGGCCAACTTGCAAGGTTTCACACACAACAGAGTATACATATGGGGCTTACAAGTGCGGAAGCAATAAATTTAAAACTAAGTAGTCCATAAGAGCTGTGCATAAGTCAAATGGAATGGCATGCATCATTACATAGCTTTACAATCTTGAATATAAACAAAAGGAAGTACAAAAAGAATACATCTTGACCAAAAGGCTTCTCAAGCCGACATGTGCAAATTACAAGTATTACAAGTAGAGAAGCATAATTTTCAAGACTGCCGACGTGAATGCAAGTCAAGCCGACATAACAAAAATCCAAAACAAGCTCGCGAATTACATCTAGGCATCACCGCCTTCTTGCTCATCACCTACATATATATAGAGAGAGGGTGAGCTTGGATACTCAGTGAATGGTATAAATAATAAAGGGGTTTGCATGAGTGGCATTCAAGATCTTTATCAAACGATACATAACATAATTAGTGCAGGTCAAAGGATGAACCAAGTCCATCTAGCAAATCTGTCAAGCTTCAAGGGATGCTTATTAGCATCATTATAATACAAGTGATGACATCTCGGACAAACAAACCCACGCGGTAAACCGTCAGTGGCAAATAAGGCAAGACAAGGGAGATATCTCAATTCAATGGTGCAGTCGCATTATAGTCCCCTGGCACTAAGGACTTGTGCTACGAATGCTTAGAGTCCTCCAGCACGTAAGGACTTCCAAACTTTGTGCTGCAAATGCTTAGAGTCCTCCAGCACGTAAGGACTTTCCTAGAATGTCATCAAAACAAGATAGTACATATTTTCCAACTAGGAATAACCATTCATGCTTACAAATACTTTTCAAAACAAAGCAAAACAAGACTTTTATCAAAGCATTATAACATAGCTTTATTAAAAATACCACTCACTTAGCTCTTCAAACGTCGGGGTCAAGGCAAGCCCAAGTCCTACAAACACATGGCAAAGTCTGTTGAATGCACTTTCAAACAAGTTTCACATGCATGCAGATGATCTCGGCATTCCTCAAAACTAAGTCAAATCAAAACAAAACACAGTTTCTTAGCTCGGGAAAACATGCTGGGCAACTACCAGGTCTAGGCCGAGGTCCCACACTTCCTTGCCGAGGTGTGGTCCCGATGGCCACATCCAAGGAGATGAAGTCGGGAAAAATTTGTGTTTTCCCTCTCTCGAAGAGTATGACGAACATGAAGAACATGAACATGAGGAAGATGAATGCAAGGATTATAATTTGCTATTACAAAATCTGAGATTTCATGCTATGAATTCAAAAACATGGACCTTTGTACCCATATTCAAGGATCTTGTGAGAACAAACACAAAAACATGAATCTTAATGCAAACTTTCGGATCAAACAAGACTTTTTCTTCAAGAACACATGAACACTATCTTCTCTTTCTAAATCCAACTTTAGATCAATGCATGACGTGCAGAACAGGTTTGATCGTGCAATGCAGCTAGATGATCAATAAGAACAACAAGAGTAGTTTAAGATTCTAACCTTAAAACTCGAATCTACCGGTTCAAACTCTAAAGATCAAGCTTGGTAGTCTACTTCCTCCCTCAAGAACTCCTTCTTCTTCCTAGAGTCTCTCTCTCTGAAAGACAAAGATGTGATACAAAATGACATGTTTCTAGCTCTGCCGGCTGACTTAACCCTCTGCAGGGGCACGTGGCAGCGGCTGGTTGGTTCTACTCAAAAAGGTGACTGAGTGAAAAGACAAGACTATGACAAAGTGTACTCAACAAGCTAGGCGGCAAGAGCACTCCGACAAGTAACGACATCGGCTAACAACAAGACTTCGGCAAGCAAGGGGAAAGGACATCGGCTAGAAAGGACAACACTTGGCCTAGTTGTGCCACACCTTGGCCTAGATGTGCCATGTAACAACTCACATTTCTGTCCTAGTCATGCTTCCATGCATTTATATGTTTTGCCGTGTTAAGATGCTGTAACAACCCATATTCATGTCATGGCCATGTTCATGTTCATTTACATAACTTCATCTTGTTAAGTGTGCATTCATGAATCTTGTCTTGTTTGTCTAAGTGTTGTGTGCATGCTTTGTTCCTTCCTTGGTGTCTCAAGCCTAAGTTATGTCAAGCCTAGGTCATGCCAAGCCTAAGTTATGTTAAACCTAGATCATTCCAAGCCGAGGTCATCTTCAGTCTAGAATTATCTTGGAACCACTTTGTTTGACCTCCACCTCTGCCTTGACATATTGGCCGAGATGTCATTATCTAGGCCGAGGTGTTCATCACCAAGGTCGAGATGTGTATTATCTAGGCCAAGATGTTACCTTTGCACCCAAGTGACCTTGTCCCGGAGTGGTATGACCTAGACTGAGGTGTGGCACATCTAGGCCAAGGTGTGGCACAGCTTAGTCAAGTGTTGTCCTTCCTAGCCGAGGTCATTATCACCTTAGTTGCCGAAGTCTTGTTGTTAGCCGATGTCATCACTTGCCGGAGTGCCTTATCGAGTAGCTTGTTAGATACACTTTGTCATAGTCTTGTCTTGTCAATCTATCACCTTTTTTAGAAGAACCAACCAGTCGTTGCCACGTGTCCGAGCTGAGTGTTAAGTCAGCCGATAGAGAGAGAAAACCCATCATTTGTTTCTATACTTGTTTGAAGAAGAGAGAGAAGCTCTAAGAGAGGAAGAAGAGTTCTTGAGGGAGAGTGGATTTCTAAGCTTGATTCCTAGAGATCGAACCGTTAGATCCGTGTTCTAAGGTTAGATTCTTGATATGCTCTTGTCGTTCTTTATGTTTATGTTATTGCATTGCATGATTGAATATGATTTGTAAGCCATGCATTGCTTTGAAGTTCGGTTTTAGAAAGAGAAAATGGCATTCATGTGTTCTTCAAGAAAAGTCATGTTTTGATCCGAAGGCTCATGCCTAGATCCATGTTTTTGTGTTTATTTTCACATGGTTTTCAAGTATGGGTACCCAGGTCCATGTTTTCGAACTCATAGCATGAAATCCCTGATTTTTGTAGTAAAGAAGTTATGATTTTAGCATTCATGTTCTTCCTGTTCTTCACGAGTGAAAACCCAGATCTCCAGACTTCACTTCCCGAGGTGTAGTCGCCGAGATCACTCTTACCTAGACCTCACACTTAGGCCAAGCATCGTATCTCACCTTGGCCTACCTTGCATGATCACTTACACCTTTAGTTTATCTTGAGCGCACCTCGGCATGCAGCCGCACGCCGAAGCCTAGGTAGCCACACCTCGGCCAGGAGGTGTGGGACCTCGGCAAAGACCTGGTTGGTACCCAGCATGTCTTCCTGACATGAAAAACAGTGTTTTGACTTCCAGCATGTTTTCCCGAGATCATTTGCATGCATGTGAGACCTGTTTTAAGAAGTATGTTCAGTATATTTGCCATGTGTTTGTAGGATTTGGACCTTGCCTTGATCCCGATGTCCCAAGAACTAATGTGAGTGGTATTTTTAATAAAGTTATGTTCTTAAGGTTTTGATAAAGCTTTGCCTTGTTTTGATAAAAGTATTTGTGAAGCATGAATGATATCCCTATTTTATGTATCAAGTATAAGTTTTGCGTATCAAGTATAAGCTTCGTTTTGGACGACATTCTTGAAAGTCCGTACGTGCTATGGACGACATTCTTGAAAGTCCGTACGTGCTAGGGGACTATTAGCATTCGTAGCACATATGTGAAGTCCGTACGTGCTAAGGGACTATACGCATTCGTAGCACATATGTGAAGTCCGTACGTGTTAGGGGACTATAAGCATTCGTAGCACATATGTGAAGTCCATACGTGCTGAGGGACTATAAGCATTCGTAGCAGAAAGTTTGGAAGTTCGTACGTACTAAGGTACTATAAGCATTCGTAGCACAAAGTTTGGAAGTCTGTACGTGCTAAGGGACTATAAGCATTCATAGCACAAAGTTTGGAAGTCCGTACGTGCTAAGGGACTATAAGCATTCGTAGCACATATGTGAAGTCCGTACGTGCTAAGGGACTATAAGCATTCGTAGCACAACCATTGTTAATGTCATCCCTTATATTATATGGATGCTATTAACATCCAAAGTAAGTAAGCTTTGTAAGATCAAGTTGATGAACTAGGTTCATCCCATGTTTTGAACAAGATATAATATGTATTGTTTTGAAAGATCTCGAGTATCATTCATTTAACCCCTTTATTACTTATACCATTCACTTAGTATCCAAGCTCACCCTCCCTATGTATGTATGTAGGTAACAAGCAAGAAGTCGGCTACGCCGAGATGTGTGTTTTGTATGCATGTTATGTCGGCAATCTTGAAGCTTATGTATTTTGAACATGTCGGCTTGTGAAGCCATATTGTTAAGATGTAATATGTATTTTTGTACTTTATTTTAACTGTATTCAAGTTGTAAAGATATGTAAAGATGTATGCCATTTCATTTGACTTATGCACTGCTTTTATGGATCACTTGTATTTTAGATTATTGCTTCCACACTTGTGAGCCCCCTATATCTATACTCTGATTGTGTGTGAATTTTGAAGGTTGGCCTTCGGTAATCCCGGATTACTGGCCATCATGGCACCAAACTACTAGGGGCGGTTCGGGGTCATGGCAGAATGGTATCAGAGCACAAGTTCCTTATAGTACGTTATTCACACACTTTGAGTCCTAAAGAGCATAGGATGTCCCTTAGAATGATGTTAGGATTGCATCATATTGCTTGCTACTTGACAAGGTGTGCATCATCTCAGCATGAGCATTTGTTACATCGGCATGGTCATGTTCATTTGCATACATGTTCATTCGTTCACTTTGTTCTAAGAGTCACATCCTGTATACTCCTAGCATCATGAGAAGAGGTAGACCCCCAGTTGGCCGAGATCAGTCCGAAGACAGAATAGACAGATTAGAAAGATTGGTTGAAAGTTTGGCCGATGAGTCAAGGCAAGCAAGGCAGCAGAACACCGGCACCACCTCCACCCAGGCCGAGCAGATAGATGGCCGACATGCAGTTCCACCACCGCCAGTGACACAAGTGCCTCCACAGCCAGCTTTGTATGGAGATGACACATTGATCCTGATCAGAGAATTCAAGAAGATGAAACCGCCGAAGTTCCATGGAGGTATAGAGCCGATGAAGGCAGAAGCATGGATTCTTGAGATGGAGAAGTTGTTCCAGGTTTTTCCCAGCACCGACGCTCAGAAGGTGTCATTAGCAGCATTCACTTTGGAAGACGACGCTCGTAGATGGTGGATGATGATCCGAGAAGGTAACCCAGACTTGACCTGGACCAGATTTTTGGAGCTGTTCTATGACAAGCATTTCCCACTCAGTGTCCGAGATCGCAAGACTATAGAATTCCAGATGTTGACACAGGTTAGCAAAACAGTGGCGGAGTATGATCGTGCTTTCACCGAGTTGGCAAGGTATGCACCTCACATGGTCGACAACTGTAACGCCCTCAAATTAATAACATTAAACCCAACAAATAAGACATGCATTGATATTCAAAAGTTCCACATTCTTTCATTTCTCAGAGTTTCATTACAAAAAGTATTACATGTTAACAACAAAAGCAAATGCCCTACAGGCTTACAGCTTTCCAAGTTAACACTTGGTTACAACAAAAGAGTACTAACTCATACACATTAAGCCCTTGGCTTGTATTTACATGTAATACATCAAAAAGTAAGACGACAACATTATGTCCGCCTCTAGCCTCCCAAGCTATGTCCTTGGAGGTGGCATGCTTCATGCACCTGAAAATGATATTCCCATATAGGGTGAGCCACAGCCCAGTAGAAATACACTAAACCAACCATAAACAATGACTAAAATATTAGCAATTGATAGATGGTCAACACTGATACAATCACATAAATCACATATTTATGTCATACGACTTATGAGTCCAAGTTTCCTTTCATTTTCCCTTTTTCAACGGATAGGCATATAAGCACTAACCACATTCTCAACAGATATGTATAACCACAATATCCACAGATAAGCATATGAGCTATATCCACACATCACAAAGATAAGCATACAAGCTCTATCTTCACTTCTAGACAAGCATATGAGTTGTATCTACGGAGTTCATCCCCTATCTTCTCCCAACACTATCCGGTTTAGAGGTACATCCCCTATCTTCCCCTAAACCGCGGAGTACATCCCCCATCTCCTCCTCTACACATAACGTATACAAACACATTGGTTCTATATACAATTACTCAATACATATAATTAATGTATTCTATAAACCGTCAAATTCCATGACACATTCCATTGATTAGTTTTCGTTCGCCTAATCATCATGCATTGTCTACAACAATCACGACTATCCTCCACCGATAGCCCAAAGCAGTTATTTCTATACAGAAAATAAATGCACGATGGATATTCAATCAACATTTCATTTCCTCATTCCTTACAATTAATTATCCCAATTAATTAAACAATGTAATTAGGTCAAGTCCCATAATCAACATTTCAACCCTTAGGTCCCATTTTCATCAATGATTTAACATTTATTCCATTTCTCTATGCCAAACATGCATCTAGGTTTATTATGAATAAAACCCCAACTTTTGTAAAATTGCACAAAAGTCCCAAACTTTCACAAAATTACCAAACCAACCGCAACATCTCAAAATATCAAAATTTAAAGACAAAATCCATAGAGAGGAGTAGGATATCCCTACCTCAAAGTTTGAGCCAAAAAGGAGATGAAGACTCGAAGATCAACGTGTTTCAAATCCCAACTTTTTCAGATTAAAACAAAGCTCTCAACGCCCTCTATCTTTTTAACAAAAAGCCCTAGGCTAGATTCACACTCTAGGGAGATCAATTCTTAGAGAGAATATAAGTGTAGAGAGAGAGAGTCTCGGATCAAGGGTTTGAAAGAAAGATAAAGTGAAAAAGTGATGTTTCAAAACGCTACTGTCCGCTGATATAAAACACTCTCGCTCGAGCGAAGCCTTTGTCGCTCGAGCGACCAGACACAGAAAACTCTCGCTCGAGCCAAGAAGCTCTCGCTCGAGCCAAAAACTCAAAAGTGCGCTCGAGCGAAAGAATGCTCGCTCGAGCCAACAACTCAAACCATCAGGTCTATAACTAGAAGCACGCTCGAGCGACAGACCTCTTGCTCGAGCAAAGAACAAACCAGACCGCTCGAGCCAAGAAACGCAACTCTCAGGTCCAGAACCAGACGCCATCGCTCGCTCGAGCGAAGCCACTCTGGCTCGACCCACCAGACACAACTCAACTCTCGCTCGAGCGACCAACTCCTCGCTCGAGCGAAGGTCCAAAAATCTGGGCAGCAACACTAGGCTCCCAAACACAACCAACCTAAAACAAACCTGCCCATCACATCTTATAACTTAATATACCAGTTAAGAGGATGCAAACAAGATAATAAACAACTACCAACATCCACGGACACATGTCCGGATCACTGTTCAACAAGGGTAAACCCGGGATCGCTATAACAACGAATACAGGAAAGCTGCAAGTTTGAGAGTGGACTTCGAGGACCAATACAAGATCAAGTTAATTTGCTCAATATGCTGACGTATGCTGGACTGTTAGATAAAGCCATCCTTGCAGAAGCCAACCTGAACAGAAGTCCAAGTTCGGGAAAGAATCAGAGGAAGAGGCAGACCTACGACAATCGCGAAGAAGCGGCAGACCTGAGTGATGCTGAGGAGAAGACAAAGGAGGACAATCCTAACAACACGAATCAGGAAGGTAACACCAGGCCGACATGTGCGAGTTGTGGGAAACTACATTTTGGGGTTTGTCTTCGAGCGACTGGAGCATGTTTCGGATGCGGTGAGAAGGGTCATCGCGTTAAGGATTGTCCCAAGGTAAAGGCTAGAGAGGATAAGCAGAGATGAGAACTTGACATCCGGAGATGTTTTGGGGACAAGGTAAGTGAAGTTTGGGGACCAAACTTCTTTAAGGGGGGAAGGATGTAACAACTCACATTTCTGTCCTAGTCATGCTTGCATGCATTTATATGTTTTGCCATGTTAAGATGCTGTAACAACCCATATTCATGTCATGGCCATGTTCATGTTCATTTACATAACTTCATCTTGTTAAGTTTGCATTCATGAATCTTGTCTTGTTTGTCTAAGTGTTGTGTACCTGCTTTGTTCCTTTCTTGGTGTCTCAAGCCTAAGTCATGCCAAGCCTAGGTCATGCCAAGCCTAAGTTATGTTAAACCTAGATCATTCCAAGCCGAGGTTATCTTCAGTCTAGAATTATCTTGGAACCACTTTGTTTGACCTCCACCTCTGCCTTGACATATTGGCCGAGATGTCATTATCTAGGCCGATGTGTTCATCACCAAGGCTGAGATGTGTATTATCTAGGCCGAGATGTTACCTTTGCACCCAAGTGACCTTGTCCTGGAGTGGTATGACCTAGATCGAGGTGTGGCACATCTAGGCCAAGGTGTGGCACAGCTTAGTCAAGTGTTGTCCTTCCTAGCTGAGGTCATTGTCACCTTAGTTGCCGAAGTCTTGTTCTTAGCTGATGTCATCACTTGCCAGAGTGCCTTACCGAGTAGCTTGTTAGATACACTTTGTCATAGTCTTGCCTTGTCAATCTATCACCTTTTTGAGGAGAACCAACCAGCCATTACCACGTGTCCGAGCTGAGTGTTAAGTCAGCCGATAGAGAGAGAAAACCCATCATTTGTTTCTATACTTGTTTGAAGAAGAGAGAGAAGCTCTAAGAGAGGAAGAAGAGTTCTTGAGGGAGAGTGGATTTCTAAGCTTGATTCCTAGAGATCGAACCGTTAGATCCGTGTTCTAAGGTTAGATTCTTAATCTGCTCTTGTCGTTCTTTATGTTTATGTTATTGCATTGCATGATTGAATATGATTTGTAAGCCATGCATTGCTTTGAAGTTCGGTTTTAGAAAGAGAAAATGGCATTCATGTGTTCTTCAAGAAAAGTCATGTTTTGATCCGAAGGCTTATGCCTAGATCCATGTTTTTGTGTTTATTTTCACATGGTTTTCAAGTATGGGTACCCAGGTCCATGTTTTTGAACTAATAGCATGAAATCCCTGATTTTTGTAGTAAAGAAGTTATGATTTTAGCATTCATGTTCTTCATGATCTTCATGTTCATGTTCTTCCTGTTCTTCACGGGTGAAAACCCAGATCTCCAGACTTCACTTCCCGAGGTGTAGTCGCCGAGATCACTCTTACCTAGACCTCACACTTAGGCCAAGCATCGTATCTCACCTTGGCCTACCTTGCATGATCACTTACACCTTTAGTTTGTCTTGAGCGCACCTCGGCATGCAGCCGCACGCCGAAGCCTAGGTAGCCACACCTCGGCCAGGAGGTGTGGGACCTCGGCAAAGGCCTGGTTGGTACCCAACATGTCTTCCTAACATGAAAAACAGTGTTTTGACTTCCAGCATGTTTTCCCGAGATCATTTGCATGCATGTGAGACCTGTTTTAAGAAGTATGTTCAGTATATTTGCCATGTGTTTGTAGGATTTGGACCTTGCCTTGATCTCGACGTCCCAAGAACTAATGTGAGTGGTATTTTTAATAAAGTTATGTTCTTAAGGTTTTGATAAAGCTTTGCCTTGTTTTGATAAAAGTATTTGTTAAGCATGAATGATATCCCTATTTTATGTATCAAGTATAAGTTTTGCGTATCAAGTATAAGCTTCGTTTTGGACGACATTCTTGAAAGTCCGTACGTGCTAGGGGACTATAAGCATTCGTAGCACATATGTGAAGTCCGTACGTGCTAAGGGACTATAAGCATTCGTAGCACATATGTGAAGTCCGTACGTGCTAAGGGACTATAAGCATTCGTAGCACAAAGTTTGGAAGTCCGTACGTGCTAAGGGACTATAAGCATTCATAGCACAAAGTTTGGAAGTCCGTACGTGCTAAAGGACTATAAGCTTTCGTAGCACATATGTGAAGTCCGTACGTGCTAAGGGACTATAAGCATTCGTAGCACAACCATTGTTAATGTCATCCCTTATATTATATAGATGCTATTAACATCCAAAGTAAGTAAGTTTTGTAAGATCAAGTTGATGAACTAGGTTCATCCCATGTTTTGAACAAGATATAATATGTATTGTTTTGAAAGATCTCGGGTATCATTCATTTAACCCCTTTATTACTTATATCATTCACTGAGTATCCAAGCTCACCCTCCCTATGTATGTATGTAGGTAGGTAACAAGCAAGAAGTCGGCTACGCCGAGATGTGTGTTTTGTATGCATGTTATGTCGGCAGTGAAGATGTCGGCAATCTTGAAGCTTATGTATTTTGAACATGGCGGCTTGTGAAGCCCTTTTGTTAAGATGTAATATGTATTTTTGTACTTTATTTTAACTGTATTCAAGTTGTAAAGATATGTAAAGATGTATGCCATTTCATTTGACTTATGCACTGCTCTTATGGACCACTTGTATTTTAGATTATTGCTTCCGCACTTGTGAGCCCCCTATATCTATACTCTGATTGTGTGTGAATTTTGAAGGTTGGCCTTCGGTAATCCCGGATTACTGGCCATCACGGCACCAAACTACTAGGGGCGGTTCGGGGTCGTGACATGCCACACCTCGGTCTAGGTCGTACCAATCCAGGAGTAAGGTCACTTGGGTTCAAGGGTAACATCTCGGCCTAGATAATACACATCTCGGCCTCGGCGATGAACACCTCAGCCTAGATAGTGACATCTTGGCCAACATGTCAGAGCGAAGGTGGAGTCAACCAAAGTAAATTCCAAGATGGTCTTAGATGTAAGAGGTTCAAAACTGAGCTAGGCTCAGGGTGACCTCGGCTAAACCCACACCGAGCAAGGTACAAAGCATGCTGTAACACTTAAGCGAACAAGGACAAGACTTGAAATACAAGCTTAACAAGACAGAATCATATGAATGCATATGAGTATGGTTAGGACAGTGTGAGGGTTATTACAATGGTGGCGGACGATGGCGGCTACTATGGAAGAGAAAGAAACATAAGCTCATAAGAAAAAAGATAGTGTAAAGTTTAAATACTGGTAGTAGTAAAATCGTAAATCTATCCCACATCGTCCATAATCTAATTATAAAAAAGATAGCGTAAAGTTTAAAAATTGGTAGTAGTATAATCGTAAATTTATCCCACATCGTTTAAAAACAAGGCATAATGTTTGAATATAAGGGGTGATTGAGACATCTAATAATTGCCGAGCTAAGTAGCGTTAGCTTATGACTCAAGTGAGGGCACCAAAGTGGCTGGATGATGGTAAAGTTGATAGATGGCTTCAACGCTTGAACTCAAGTTGTGGCCAGCATAGTTGAGCTCAGGTCAGACTAGAGAACTTGTAGGTTCCCTGGCTATTGCATTAGTTCTAGTCATTGGACAACCACTTTTTTTTTTTTTTTTCTCGTGTAGTAAATTAAAAATTAATATTGTGATGATCACGAATGGACTTTTATTTTTCATGTATAAAATAAATAAATTTGTATTGTTATGATCATGGATGGATCTTGAAAATTTGAAAATCTAAATATAGTTTCGCACCCAGTGCATCAGTCCTTGGTGATGATTACAAAACATAAAAATGATGATTTTTTCTATTTCAATCAATAGCATTTGGTGGGGTTGGCAACTAACCAAAAAAAACTTTTTTTTTTCTTTTGAATATTATATTTTTTAAATTTGCGAAAAAAATTTTACATTTTCTTGTGTATCTGGTACAAATGATCTAAAAACAGGACAAACTTATTTTCACTTTTAATTTTAATGAATTGTTTTTCATTTTTTTATAAATTATTTGGTCCATATAGTCGCGTAGATTCTAAAACGGAAACCTTTTTCAAAAAAGGTTCATCAAAAATGAACAAAAAAAAAAGAAAACCACAAGTTCGCGGACCAACCGGGATCTGTTCCCTAGTGGCTAGAGTCACCACACACAGTGGAATAATTTCCCTGGACTAAAATACACAGATGGTCCCAATAATCAATACACATCAATATCGCAAAACGTGGAAGTTCACCATTATAAGCATGAGACCAAAACAAATAGTTTACAGTATGCTAAGTTCACACATGTTTTATGAATAATTTTATTCCATTGATAACATAATAGTTTTATCAAAACGGTTTAGTCCTGAAACAACAATTTAATTTTCCAACAGTTCAAGATAGGGGAACATTTATAAAAATATGTAGCATGAAACTACTCACCTGAAAACGAAATAATATAATCCTCGAATAGAGTATGAAAGTCCAACTAGTGCCCTGAACCAAGTATGAAGACTACACGTCACTACTAATTTAAAAATACTAAAGATATAAATAAATTAAGTATCCCGCACTAAAGTGCACTAACGCAGCTCAACCCCACTCACCGTTACTCTTAAATAATACCTAATTTCATGTTCTTCAAGGTCTAAAATTACCCAAGACATGGGTTCTGTAACAACCCTCACCTTACTCTTGCCATACTTGCATACATTCTTGCATGGTCTTGCTAGTTATGTTAATTTAAAGGTTTTATCTTGCCTTGGTTCGCTTAAGTTGCTTGCATGACTTTTTTTTATCTTTGCTTGGTGTGTGTGCGTAGCCGAGATCGCCTTGAACATAGTCCGCCCTCGAACCTTTGTGCTTAGACTTGTTTTGAGATCTTGTCCAACCCCATCTTCACCACGGACATTCTTTGCCGAGGTGTTTTACACTTGAACCTTGTCCGCAGGCAGGTATGGCCTAGGCCGAGATGTGGCACACCCCGGCCAAGGTGTGGCACAGCTTAGTCAAGTGTCGTCCTCCCTAGCCGATGTTTTGTCATCCTGTTGCCGGATTCTTGTTTTGAGCCGATGTCATCTCTTTGCCGATGTGTCTTACCCGAGCTTGCTGCATAAGCTTTGTCAGAGACTTGTCTTGTCTATCAATCACCTTTTTGGAGCTGAACAAACCCGATGATGCCACGTGTCCGAGCTGTTTGTTAAGGCAGCCGACAGACCTTGAAACAAATCATTTCTTGTCTCAAATCTTTGTTTTAGAGAGAGAAGCTCTAGAAAGGAGGAAGAAGAGTTCTTGAGTGAGAGTAGTCTTCCAAGCTTGATCTTTGTGGTTTGAACCGTTGGATCCGAGTTTTGAGGTTAGAATCTTGATCTCCTTTGGTTGTTCTTGCTGATCATCTAGTTACATTGCATGATCGGATTTGTTTTGCATGTCATGCATCGTTTTGAAGTTGGTTTGGAAAGAGAAAATGGTTTTTCATGTGTTCTTGAACAAAGTCTCATTTTGATCGAAGAGTTTGGAACGAAAACCATGTTTTTGTGTTTGTTCTTGCATGACTTTCTTGAATGGGTACTCAGGTCCATATTTTGAACTCTTGGCATGAAAACTCAGATTTTGTAACAAGTTGTGAACTTGCATCCATCTTTCAGATGATCATGTTCTTCATATTCTCCAAAGGAAAACCCAGGTTTTTCCTGACTTTTTTAACGGGACCTCGGCTTAGTCCTGAGTGGTACCCAGTGTGTTTTCGAGAAACGGGAGCAGTGTTTAAGCTCCCAGCTTGTTTTGTTTTGTCTTTGACTTGGATCTGGCAAGAATGCCGAGATCATTTGCATGTATAAATAGAGCTTGTTTTGAGGATGTGGTTTGCCATGTGATTTGTAGGACCTTGATCTTTGCTTTGAGCCTACACCTGAAGAACTAGGTGAGTGGTATTTCTAATAAAGCTATGTTACACTTGCTTTTGATAAATCTTGTTTTGTTTGTTTTGACGTGGTATTTGCTAAGCATGAATAAATGGCCTTGTTTGATTGTTATCCTCGGAAAGTCCCTTGTGCTGGAGGACTCTAAACTTTCGCAGTACTATGTGTAAAGGATACGGTCCTTGTTAAATCGGGCTACGGGCCTAAGTAACACAAGTCCCTTGTATTGGAGGACTTTAAACTTTCGCAATACTTTTGACCAAACGATTACGGATCGTACAGCTTGTGATACTTGAATGATGAATACGGTTCATCCCTTGCTTCGCCGATGTTATGATACTTGAATGATGAATACGGTTCATCCCTTGCTTCGCCGATGTTATGATACTTGAATGATGAATACGGTTCATCCCTCGCTTCGCCGATGTTATGATACTTGAATGATGAATACGGTTCAACCCTCGCTTCGCCGATGTTATGATATTTGACTGATGAATATGGTTCATCCCTTGCTTCGCCGATGTTATGATATTTGAATGATGAATACGGTTCATCCCTTGTTTTGCCTATGTCAGTAAACACTTTGGATACTTGTAACATTTGATTGATGAATACGGTTCATCCCTTGTTTTGCTAAGTTTTGGTGTGTTTCGTTTTGAAGGACCTCGGCTATATTCATGCAAAACCTTTATTTTTAGTACCATTCACTGAGTTTTGTACTCACCCCTCTATATATATGTAGGTGATGAGCAGGACGGCGGCGACGCCTAGATCGTTTGGATGTTTGTTTTGGATTTGTACTTATGTCGGCTTGCTTTTTCATTCACGTCGGCGATGCCCTGTTTTGCATGTCGGCAAATCTTGAAAATCATGCTTCTTGACTTGTAATTGCTGTATTTTGTATATGTCGGCTCGAGAAGCCTTTTGATCAAGATGTAACCTGTATTATTTTACCTTGTTGTATCTAAGTTTGTAAAGTTAGTTGGAATGTTTGGCATTGCTTTGATCTACGCACAGCTCTTATGGACCACTTGTATTTGATTTATTGCTTCCGCATTTGTGAGCCCCCTATATTCATACTCTGATTGTGTTAAGTTTTGAAAAGTTGGCCTTCGGTAATTACGGATTACTGGCCATCACGGCACCAAACTACTAGGGGCGGTTTGGGGTCGTGACAGAGTGGTATCAGAGCACGAGTTCCTCGGTATACGCTATTCACACACTTTGGGTCCTAAAGAGCATAGGATTTCCCTTAGAAAGATGTTAGGGTTGCATCATGGTATTTGTTGTTGAGTGGAATGTGCATTGTCTTGTTATGCTTATTTGTTGCTTGCCTATGTGGTTATTTGCTTATTTGTTTAAAAGTCACACTTTGCACGCTCATAGCATCATGAGGAGAGGTAGACCACCGCTTGGCCGAGATCAACCCGAAGACAGAATGGACAGATTAGAAAGACTAGTTGAAGGTTTGGCCCGCGAGTTGAGGCAAACCAGACAGCAGTTCACTAATGCTACGTCGACTCAGGCCGAGCAGACCAACGGCCGGAATGTAGTTCCACCTCCGCCAGTGCCGCAAATTCCCCCGCAACCAGCCTTATATGGGGACGGCACGATCGCTTTGATCAGGGAGTTCAAGAAAATGAGGCCACCGAGATTCTCTGGAGGTATAGAGCCGATGAAGGCCGAGGCATGGGTTTTGGAAATGGAGAAGTTATTCGAGATTTTTCCTAGCACCGACGCTCAGAAAGTGACGTTGGCAGCATTCACATTAGATGATGACGCCCGCAGGTGGTGGATGATGGTTAGAGGGAGCAATCCAGATTTGACCTGGACCCGATTCTTAGAGTTGTTCTACAAGAAACATTTTCCCCTAAGTGTTCGAAACCGCAAGGCTACCGAATTTCATACTCTGACGCAAGGCAACAGAACAGTGGCGGAATATGACCGCGCTTTTACTGAACTGGTAAGGTTTGTACCTCACATGACCAACGATGAATATATGAAGGCCAGGAAGTTCGAGTGTGGGCTTCGTGGACCGATTCAAGACCGGGTCAACTTGCTTGATATGCCGACCTATGCCGAGGTATTGGACAAAGCCATTCAGGCCGAAGCTAATTTGAACCGATACCAGAGCTCGGGAGAAAATCAGCGAAAGAGGCAGAACTATGACAATCGCCGAGGACAGCTGAGCACCAAGAAGAGAACGAACATGGGCAGTACTAGTAATGTAAGGCAAGAAGGGGGCGCTAAACCGATGTGTTCGGATTGTGGGAAACAGCATTTCGGGATTTGTCGACGAACGTCTGGAGCTTGTTATGAATGTGGCGAGATGGGCCATTATGTGAGAGATTGCCCCAAAACAAAGGCTGATAACAACAAGAAAGGAGAGAATACCTCGGGTTTCGTTCAGAAGGGAAATGCTGGAAAAGGACAAATGAGACAGGGCAGAGTGTTTGCATTGGTACCAGGAGACACTCAGAATGCAGAGACAGTAGTGTCAGGTATGTTACTAATTTGCTCTCAAGATGCCTATACGTTGATTGACTCGGGTTCTACTCATTCGTTTATATCTACTAAGTTTGCCGAGAAAATTAATAGAGAACTAGAGCCCCTTGACTATGTGTTGTTTGTATCTACTCCATCTGGGAAATCTATGATTGTTGCATCCATTTACAGAGCATGTATTATTGTGATTGAAAATGTTGAACTGTTAGTAGATCTGATGCCTCTAGACATAGCTCATTTTGATATTATACTGGGAATGGACTGGTTAGTCGCGAACAATGCATCTATTAATTGTGTTTCGAAAAGTGTCACCTTGAGACCCCCAAACCAAGCCGAGGTTATTTTCCAGGGAAAAGGGATAGTGCCCCCACCTTATTTGATTTCGTCCATTAAAGCCTATAAGTTAATTCAAAAGGGGTGCAGAGGTTACTTGTGTAGTATACTGAGTGGTCAGAATGGAAACGTTAGCTTAGCCGACATCCCAGTTGTGAATGAATTTTCCGACGTCTTTCCAGACGAGTTGCCTGGCCACCTGACCGATAGAGAAATAGAGTTTACTGTCGACATCATATCGGGAACACAGCCGATCTCCAAGACGCCTTATAGGATGGCCCCCGCTGAACTTAGAGAATTGAAACTGCAGTTGCAAGAGTTGTTAGATAAGGGATTTATTAGGCCGAGCACTTCACCATGGGGAGCACCTGTTTTATTTGTTAAGAAGAAGGATGGCACACTCCGTCTTTGCATTGACTATAGAGAACTTAATAAGATCACTATCAGGAACAAGTACCCGCTGCCTAGGATTGATGATCTGCTTGACCAATTACAAGGAGCGCGAGTCTTTTCCAAGATCAACCTTAGGTCTGGTTACCATCAGCTTAAGGTTAAGGCCGAAGATGTTGAGAAGACTGCCTTTCGAACAAGATATGGCCACTACGAGTTTTTAGTGATGCCTTTTGGAGTAACCAATGCCCCCGCAGCATTTATGGATTTGATGAACAGGGTCTTCAAACCGTATTTAGATGAGTTTGTAGTTGTCTTCATTGATGATATCTTGATCTATTCCAAGAGTAAAACTGAACACGAAAATCACTTGAGACTTGCCTTACAGATTTTGAGAGAACGGAAATTGTATGCTAAGTTTAACAAGTGTGAGTTTTGGCTTCCTACCATCTCATTTTTGGGTCATGTAATTAATGAAGAGGGTATCTCAGTGGATCCTAGCAAGGTTGAAGCCGTAGTAAATTGGCCGAGGCCGACTAATGTATCCGAGATTCGTAGTTTTCTGGGTTTGGCAGGTTACTATAGAAAGTTTGTGAAAGATTTCTCAAGAATTGCAATTCCATTGACGCAATTGACTAAGAAGGGAACACTGTATGAATGGACTGAAGATCGGGAATCAGCCTTTCAGGAACTGAAGACGAGGTTAGTTACAGCACCAGTACTTGTACTACCATCAGGTAACGAAGAATTTCATGTCTATAGTGATGCATCGCATAAGGGTTTGGGATGTGTATTAATGCAAAAGGGTAAGGTTATAGCTTATGCATCTCGTCAGTTGAAACCTCATGAGAAAAACTATCCTACCCATGACTTAGAATTAGCGGCCGTAGTATTTGCTTTAAAGATTTGGCGTCACTATTTGTATGGAGCTACTTGTCAGGTTTTTACAGATCATAAGAGCTTAAAGTACCTATTCACTCAGAAGGAATTGAATTTGAGACAGAGACGGTGGCTTGAGTTGTTGAAAGATTACGATATGCAGATTCAATATCACCCCGGGAAAGCCAACAGTGTAGCCGACGCTTTGAGCAGGAACTCAGATGGAAATTTGGCGTGTTTAACCATGATGTCAGCAGAGCCGACTATTGTTAATGAAGTAAAGACAAGACAGATGGAGGATAACTTCCTCAGGAAAATGGCCGAGGGAAATGACACGAGGCCGAGACCAGGGTATACCATCGAGAACCAAGTACTCAAGTTTGAAGGGAGGTTATGCGTGGCCGACATCCCAGAGCTGAAGAAAAAGATTTTGCAGGAAGCTCATGGTTCTAAGTTTTCTGTCCATCCAGGGAACACCAAAATGTATCAAGAAGTGAAGCAGACCTTCTGGTGGCCAAATATGAAGAGAGAAATAGCCGAATTCGTGTCCCAGTGTTTACATTGTCAACAAGTGAAAGCAGAACATCAAAGACCAGCAGGACTTCTTCAACCTTTGCCGATTCCTGAGTGGAAATGGGAGGACATCTCCATGGATTTTGTGATTGGTTTGCCGAAAACGCCGAAGGGTATGGATTCAGTTTGGGTTGTTGTTGATAGATTAACTAAGTCAGCACACTTTCTACCCGTTAAGACTACCTTCAACGCCAATCAACTTGCCTTGCTATATGTGAACGAGATTGTCAGACTTCATGGAGTGCCGATGTCAATTGTTTCAGACCGAGATCCTAAATTTGTTTCTAGATTTTGGCAGAGTCTACAGAGGGCTTTTGGAGCCGAGCTGAGATTTAGTACAGCCTTTCATCCCCAGACAGATGGGCAGACAGAGAGGACAATTCAGACGCTGGAAGATATGCTTAGACTTTGTGTGTTGGACTTCCAAGGAAGTTGGGGAACACATTTGCCCTTAGTGGAATTCGCGTACAATAGCAGTTATCAAGCCAGCATTGGCATGGCGCCGTATGAAGCCTTGTATGGAAGAAAATGTAGGTCGCCGATATGTTGGACCGAAGTCGGAGACAGAGCTCTGCTTGGCCCCGAATTGATTCAAGTGACAACAGAGAAGATTAAACTTATCCAACAGAGGATTAAGACTGCCCAGAGCCGACAAAAGAGCTACGCCGATCAGAGAAGGAATGAGATTGAGTTCGAAGTTGGGAATCATGTATTCCTGAAGGTCTCACCAATGAAGGGAGTTTCCAGATTTGGAAGGAAAGGTAAGTTAGCACCTCGCTATATTGGGCCATTTGAAATTCTTGAGAGGATTAACCCCGTTGCCTACAGACTTGCTTTGCCGCCAGATTTGAGCCAAGTCCATAACGTGTTTCATGTTTCGATGTTGAGGAAGTACATCCGGGATCCGCTACATGTAATTGATCATTCCGAGATCACAGTTAATGAAGATTTAGGCTACGAGGAGAAGCCAATGAGGATTGTTGATCGACAAGTGAGACAATTGAGGAACAGATCGATACCGATGGTAAAGGTCGCATGGAAGGAGCATTATGGCACAGAGGCCACGTGGGAAAAGGAAGAGGACATGAGGGTCCGTTATCCGGAGTTGTTCTGGGAACAAGGTAATTCAAGTTTGGGGACCAAACTTCTTTAAGGGGGGTAGGATGTAACAACCCTCACCTTACTCTTGCCATACTTGCATACATTCTTGCATGGTCTTGCTAGTTATGTTAATTTAAAGGTTTTATCTTGCCTTGGTTCGCTTAAGTTGCTTGCATGACTTTTTTTTATCTTTGCTTGGTGTGTGTGCGTAGCCGAGATCGCCTTGAACATAGTCCGCCCTCGAACCTTTGTGCTTAGACTTGTTTTGAGATCTTGTCCAACCCCATCTTCACCACGGACATTCTTTGCCGAGGTGTTTTACACTTGAACCTTGTCCGCAGGCAGGTATGGCCTAGGCCGAGATGTGGCACACCCCGGCCAAGGTGTGGCACAGCTTAGTCAAGTGTCGTCCTCCCTAGCCGATGTTTTGTCATCCTGTTGCCGGATTCTTGTTTTGAGCCGATGGTATCTCTTTGCCGATGTGTCTTACCCGAGCTTGCTGCATAAGCTTTGTCAGAGACTTGTCTTGTCTATCAATCACCTTTTTGGAGCTGAACCAACCCGATGATGCCACGTGTCCGAGCTGTTTGTTAAGGCAGCCGACAGACCTTGAAACAAATCATTTCTTGTCTCAAATCTTTGTTTTAGATAGAGAAGCTCTAGAAAGGAGGAAGAAGAGTTCTTGAGTGAGAGTAGTCTTCCAAGCTTGATCTTTGTGGTTTGAACCGTTGGATCCGAGTTTTGAGGTTAGAATCTTGATCTCCTTTGGTTGTTCTTGCTGATCATCTAGTTACATTGCATGATCGGATTTGTTTTGCATGTCATGCATCGTTTTGAAGTTGGTTTGGAAAGAGAAAATGGTTTTTCATGTGTTCTTGAACAAAGTCTCATTTTGATCGAAGAGTTTGGAACGAAAACCATGTTTTTGTGTTTGTTCTTGCATGACTTTCTTGAATGGGTACTCAGGTCCATATTTTGAACTCTTGGCATGAAAACTCAGATTTTGTAACAAGTTGTGAACTTGCATCCATCTTTCAGATGATCATGTTCTTCATATTCTCCAAAGGAAAACCCAGGTTTTTCCTGACTTTGTTTAACGGGACCTCGGCTTAGTCCTGAGTGGTACCCAGTGTGTTTTCGAGAAACGGGAGCAGTGTTTAAGCTCCCAGCTTGTTTTGTTTTGTCTTTGACTTGGATCTGGCAAGAATGCCGAGATCATTTGCATGTATAAATAGAGCTTGTTTTGAGGATGTGGTTTGCCATGTGATTTGTAGGACCTTGATCTTTGCTTTGAGCCTACACCTGAAGAACTAGGTGAGTGGTATTTCTAACAAAGCTATGTTACACTTGCTTTTGATAAATCTTGTTTTGTTTGTTTTGACGTGGTATTTGCTAAGCATGAATAAATGGCCTTGTTTGATTGTTATCCTCGGAAAGTCCCTTGTGCTGGAGGACTCTAAACTTTCGCAGTACTATGTATAAAGGATACGGTCCTTGTTAAATCGGGCTACGGGCCTAAGTAACACAAGTCCCTTGTGCTGGAGGACTCTAAACTTTCGCAGTACTATGTGTAAAGGATACGGTCCTTGTTAAATCGGGCTACGGGCCTAAGTAACACAAGTCCCTTGTGCTGGAGGACTCTAAACTTTCGCAGTACTATGTGTAAAGGATACGGTCCTTGTTAAATCGGGCTACGGGCCTAAGTAACACAAGTCCCTTGTATTGGAGGACTTTAAACTTTCGCAATACTTTTGACCAAACGATTACGGATCGTACAGCTTGTGATACTTGAATGATGAATACGGTTCATCCCTTGCTTCGCCGATGTTATGATACTTGAATGATGAATACGGTTCATCTCTTGCTTCGCCGATGTTATGATACTTGAATGATGAATACGGTTCATCCCTCGCTTCGCCGATGTTATGATACTTGAATGATGAATACGGTTCATCCCTCGCTTCGCCGATGTTATGATATTTGACTGATGAATATGGTTCATCCCTTGCTTCGCCGATGTTATGATATTTGAATGATGAATACGGTTCATCCCTTGTTTTGCCTATGTCAGTAAACACTTTGGATACTTGTAACATTTGATTGATGAATACGGTTCATCCCTTGTTTTGCTAAGTTTTGGTGTGTTTCGTTTTGAAGGACCTCGGCTATATTCATGCAAAACCTTTATTTTTAGTACCATTCACTGAGTTTTGTACTCACCCCTCTATATATATGTAGGTGATGAGCAGGACGGCGGCGACGCCTAGATCGTTTGGATGCTTGTTTTGGATTTGTACTTATGTCGGCTTGCTTTTGCATTCACGTCGGCGATGCCCTGTTTTGCATGTCGGCAAATCTTGAAAATCATGCTTCTTGACTTGTAATTGCTGTATTTTGTATATGTCGGCTCGAGAAGCCTTTTGATCAAGATGTAACCTGTATTATTTTACCTTGTTGTATCTAAGTTTGTAAAGTTAGTTGGAATGTTTGGCATTGCTTTGATCTACGCACAGCTCTTATGGACCACTTGTATTTGATTTATTGCTTCCGCATTTGTGAGCCCCCTATATTCATACTCTGATTGTGTTAAGTTTTGAAAAGTTGGCCTTCGGTAATTACGGATTACTGGCCATCACGGCACCAAACTACTAGGGGCGGTTTGGGGTCGTGACAGGTTCAAATCAAAACTTAATTAAAAGTAACTTTAAGATAAAACAGAGTTTTAAACAAACTTTCCCAATCTATTCGCTAACTTTGAAAATTACAAAACCCACTCCATGCTATTCGAAAAATTCCAAAACCATCCAGATAACAACTAATATATCCTAAGTTTGAAATCCAATTGGTCTCACTTGATTTGTTTATCAAGATAATTATTTACAATTAATTATATGTAAACAGGTTGTTTTCTGCAGCACTTTAGAAAAATTAATGGTTCTCTTAGTATACACGAGCAATCAAGCAAGGGAAAACATGTAAGAAACTAGACTCGTAACCGGTTCTAATGACACTAATTTGATAATTTTTGGATTTATACCCAAAGAGAACGACACTCCCGAATTTACGGTTTTAAACCAGTTTTCTGGACAGTTTTGAACGCATCAGTTTATATGGATTTTGACTCCCAAAAATTATGAAAAACTTCAGATATGCAACTCATTATGTAATTAATCTACTATAAAAATTTCAGTTCAAAATTCATTCGTTTGATATGGTTTCTTGATTTTTAAAGTTTGTGATTCTGTGTAGAATTTTTGGACTAAGAATTGTACCTATTCTTTATACATGAATTTAACTGCTCAGATTTCTTAACGGTATATAGATATACAAAATACATAAACCTATAACCTCTCCATCAATGAACTAAATAATAATAGGGTAAGGGTAATGAACAAAAACAAAGAGAAGAAGAAAGATAAAGACCTACCGCACACCCAAAAGTTCTCCCTTGTTTGCAACCCCTTTTTTTTTCTTTTTCTTTTCTCTCAACCTCTCTCTCCCCGTGGCGGTTGGTACTTGTAGGTGGGGAAGACAAAAGGCGGTTCGGTGATGGTGGCAGACAATGGCGGCTACTACGGAAGAGAAAGAAACATAATCTTATTAGAAAAAAGATAGTGTAAAGTTTAAGTATTGGTAGTAGTAGAATCGTAAATCTATCCCACATCGTTCATAATCTAATTAGAAAAAAGGTAGTGTAAAGTTTAAATATTGGTAGTAGTATAATCGTAAACTTATCCCACATCGTTTAAAAACAACGCATAATGTTGGAATATAAGGGGTGATTGAGACATCTAATAATTGCCGACAGGCCCGGTCCTGAGATTTTCGGGGCCCAAAGCCAATAATCAATTACTAAAATTTTTGGGGCCCTTCACATTTTTTTTTATTGAATGGAAAAAAAAATTAAGGTAAAGGACAAAAGATTTGCATTAAAATCACAAAAAATACTTAGCATTACATTATAACAACTATTTTGCAAGTCCCTGGATCATCTATATTTGAATGCTCACATTCTGTATTCATCTCATCATCTTGATTGGCTTCGGCACTCCCAAATTCCCCATTTCCTTCTTCATCCACCAAATTTTCATTCTCATTATCCATCAAATTTTTATTCTCATTATTCACCAAAGTTTCAAATTCTTCACTATTCAAGTCTTCAACTGATTGTTCTATTTGTTTGTCACTTGTAAAGAATTTATCAATAGCTCCTCTTTGACACTCGACTAATTTTTCGACTCTTTGCTTCGTTTTCCTTTTTACGAATCCAGACGGATAATTTCTTTTAAGAGTCATGATGAGCTGAGATCAAAATATTTTTTTAGATCAAAATTCAAAACAAGAGCACCACCACTTAACAAAATATAAAACTTTTAAATTATGTGATGTGAACTATTAAACTTAAATAAATTCTTCTTGATGATGTAAATACCAATATTATAATAGCAATTAATTGGGCAAAAGACAAGACAAATATTTAATTAATTGAATAAAAAAAAATATTTACCTATGCTTACTGTGTTGAGATCAAAATATTTTTTTAAATCAAAATTCAAAATAAAAGCACCACCACTTAACAAAATAAAAAACTTTTAAATTATGTGATGTGAACTATTATACTTAAATAAATTTTTCTTGATGATGTAAACACCAATATTATAATAGTAATTAATTGTGCAAAAGATAAGATAAATATTTAATTAATTGAATAGAAAAAAAAATAAAAAAAAAATTACCTGTGCTGCTGGAGCGCTGCTTCGTCTGGCTGCACAGATTCTTCTCCCTTGCTGGTGTGGTGTGTCTATCAAAGGGAAGGTTGATAGGGTTAGGACTTAGAAAAAAAATGGGCCTTTTAAGTTGGTTTGGGCCTTAAACTCTTGGCTTTTTAATAGGTCATCAAAATTAAGTTGATTTGGGCCTTTTTTTATTTTTTTTTTTTGGACTCAAAACACACCTAACATATTATACTAACTTATAATAGGAGGGGGCCCTCATTTTGGGCCTATTTTGAGGGGCCCTAAGCCATGGCCTTGTGGGCCTATGGCCAAGGCCGGGCCTGATTGCCGAGCTAAGTAGCGTTAGCTTATGACTCAAGCAAGGGCACCAAAGTGTTTGGATGATGGTAAAGTTGATAGAAGGCTTCAACGCTTGAACTCAAGTTGTGTCCAGCATAGTTGAACTCAGGCTAGACTAGTAAACCTGTAGGTTCCCTGGCTATTGCTTTAGTTTAAGTCATTGGAACACCACATTTTTTTTTTACGTGTAGTAAAACAAAAAATTAATATTGTGATGATCACGGATGGACTTTTATTTTTCATGTATAAAATAAATAAATTTGTATTGTGATGATCACGGATGGACTTTTATTTTTCATGTATAAAATAAATAAATTTGTATTGTTATGATAATGGATGGATCCTGAAAATTTGAAAATCTAAACATATACTTTCGCACCCTGTGGATCAATCCTTGGTGATGATTACAAAATATAAAAATGATGATTTTTTCTATTTCAATCAATAGCATTTGGTGGGGTTGGCAACTAACAAAAAAAAAATTCTTTTTTTTTTCTTCTTTTGAATATTATATTTTTTAAATTTGCGTCAAAAATTTTACATTTTTTTGTATATCTTGTGTTGAATGATCTAAAAACATCACCAACTTATTTTCACTTTGTAATTTTAATGAATTGTTTTTCATTTTTTTTTATAACTTATTTGGTCCATATAGTCGCGTAGATTCTAAAACGCAAACTTTTTTCAAAAAAAGTTCATCAAAAATGAAAAAAAAAAAGAAAAAGAAAACCACAAGTTCACGGCCCAACCCGGATCTGTTCCCTAGTGGCCAGAGTCACCACACACAGTGGAATAATTTTCCTGGACTAAAATACACAGACGGTCCAAATAATCAATACACATCAATATCGCAAAACGTGGTAATTCACCATTATAAACATTAGACCAAAACAAATAGTTTACAGCATCCTAAGTTCACACATGTTTTACGAATAATTTGATTCTATTGATAATATAATAGTTTTATCAAAACGGTTTAGTCCTGAAACAACAATTTAATTTTCCAACAGTTCAAGATAGGGGAACATTTATAAAAATATGTAGCATAAAACTACTCAACTGAAAACAAAATAATATAATCCTCGAATAGAGTATGAAAGTCCAACTAGTGCCCTGAACCAAGTATGAAGACTACACGTCGCTACTAATTTAAAAATACTAAAGATATAAATAAATTAAGTATCCCGCACTAAAGCGCACTAACACAGCTCAACCTCACTCACCGTTACTCTTAAATAATACCTAAGTTCATGTTCTTCAAGGTCTAAAATTACCAAAGACATGGGTTCAAATAAAGTAACTTTAAGATAAAACAGAGTTTTAAACAAACTGTCCCAATCTATTCGCTAACTTTGAAAATTACAAAACCCACTCCACGCTATTCGAAAAATTGCAAAACCATCCAGATAACAACTAATATATCCTTAGTTTGATACCCAATTGGTCTCACCTGATTTGCTTATCAAAATAATTAATTATATCTAAACAGGTTGTTTTCTGCAGCACTTTAAAACAATTAATGGTTCTCTTAGTATACATAAGCAATCAATGTAAGGGAAAAAATGTAAGAAACTAGACTCGTAACCGGTTCTGATGACACTAATTTGATAATTTTTGGATTTATACCCAAAGAGAACGACACTCCCGAATTTACGGTTTTAAACTAGTTTTCTGGACAGATTTGAACGCTTCAGTTTATATGGATTTTGACTCCCAAAAATTATGAAAAACTTCAGATATGCAACTCATTATGTAATTAATCTACTATAAAAATTTCAGTTCAAAATTCATTCGTTTGATATGGTTTCTTGATTTTTAAAGTTTGTGATTCTGTGCAGAATTTTTAAACTAAGAATTATACCCATTCTTTATACATGAATTTAACTCCTCAGAATTCTTAACGGTATATATATATACAAAATAGATAAAACTACAACCTCTCCATCAATGAACTAAATAATAATAGAGTAAGGATAAAGAACAAAAACAAAGAGAAGAAGAAAGATAGAGATCTACCGCACACCCAAAAGTTCTTCCTTGTTTGCAACCCCTTTTTTTTTTCTTTTTCTTTTCTCTCCACCTCTCTCTCCCCGTGGTGGTTGGTACTTGTAGGTGCGCAAGACAAAAGACGGTTCGGTGATGGTGGCGGACGATGGCGACTACTACGGAAGAGAAAGAAACATAATCTCATTAGAAAAAGGATAGTGTAAAGTTTAAATATTGGTAGCAGTAGAATCGTAAATCTATCCCACATCATTCATAATCTAATTAGAAAAAAGATAGGTTAAAGTTTAAATATTGGTAATAGTATAATCGTAAACTTATCCGACATCGTTCAAAAACAACGCATAATGTTTGAATATAAGGGGTGATTGAGACATTTAATAATTGCCGAGCTAAGTAGCGTTAGCTTATGACTCAAGCGAGGGCACCAAAGTGGTTGGATGATGGTAAAGTTGATAGATGGCTTCAACGCTTGAACTCAAGTTGTGGCCAGCATAGTTGAACTCAGGCTAGATTAGTGAGCCTGTAGGTTCCCTGGCTATTCCTTTAGTTTAAGTCATTGGACAACCACTTTTTTTCTTTTCTTTTTTTTTTTTATGTGTAGTAAAATAAAAAATTAATATTGTGATGATCACAGATGGACTTTTATTTTCCATGTATAAAATAAATAAATTTGTACTGTTATGATCATGGATGGATCTTGAAAATTTGAAAATCTAAATATACTTTCGCACCTTGTGGATCAGTCCTTGGTGATGATTACAAAACATAAAAATGATGGTTTTTTCCATTTCAATCAATAGCATTTGGTGGGGTTGGCAACTAACCAAAAAAAAAAAAAAAAAACTCTATTTTTTTTTTCTTTTGAATATTATATTTTTTAAATTTGCGTAAAAAATTTTACATTTTTTTGTGTATCTGGTGTAGAATGATCTAAAAACATCACCAACTTATTTTCACTTTTAATTTTAATGAATTGTTTTTCATTTTTTTATAACTTATTTGGCCCATATAGTCGTGTAGATTCTAAAACGTAAACTTTTTTCAAAAAAAGTTCATCAAAAATGAACAAAAAAAAAAAAAAAAGAAAACCACAAGTTCACGGCCCAGCCCGGATCTGTTCCCTAGTGGCCAGAGTCACCACACAGTGGAATAAATTCCCCGGTCTAAAATACACAGATGGTCTCAATAATCAATACACATCAATATCGTAAAACGTGGTAGTTCACCATTATAAACATGAGACCAAAACATATAGTTTATGTAATGCCCTCAAAATAATACATAATTCCCACATCCAATCTTTCCATAAACATGATAGATAGTTTACATTTCCATACAAACATCAGAGTTAATATTACAAAAGTGTATTTCATATTAATTACAAATGTTTACAAAAATAATAGAATGCCCTGCAGGCTTACATATTTCCAAGTTGTTACTTGGTCAATCAAAAGAAGAGTTCTAACTCTTTTACAGGTAACGTCCTCGGCTTGCATTTACATATAATCAACAAAATAAATAACAAAGCATAATCATCAACTCCGAAGACCTCCCAAGTAAAGATCTTGAGCTTGGCATGTCTCTTGTACCTGAAAATGGTGTCCTAAGTAGGGTGAGCCAAAGCCTAGTAGAAACATACTAAACCCAATACAAGAAATAACTAAAACATTATCACACAACAAATGATCGACACGTATACACCAAATCACAACCTTCTCATAGCTTGACAACAATTACATCTATGCTACGATCCACTTCCCTTATTTGTCTAGGTCAGTTCCTAATTATGGTTCAATTTTTAACTAAACAATTTAAGTGAGACTACCCCTCGACTTGTTAACTTTTCCATTACCCATGATTCAAAATGAGACTCCATCTCATGTAACTAATACTTCACTTTACAAGGTCTCGGGACTTTCACCCTGGATGCCTCGGCCAACTTAATTATCTATGGAGTACATTCCCCAACTCCTCCCAAATAATGATGCGTATACAATGTATTTAAACATATAACCACCTATGGAGTACATCTTCTATCTTCTCCCAAACATAGATGCACAAACAATGTGTTAAATTATATGAACAAACATGTGAAGTACATATATAATGTGTTAAAGTATATGAACACATATGGAGTACATCCCTCATCTCCTCCCAAACAAGTTACATACATAATGTGTTAAAGTATATGAACACATATGTGTGTGGAGTACATCCCCTATCTCCCCTCGCACACTGGAGTACATCCCCTATCTCCTCCCAAATAAAGACATATATAATGTATTTAAGCACTTCATCACATACCATGATCAATCAATACACATATTTACTGTATTATTCCAACCATCACATTCAATGACATAACAAATTCGATTAGTTTTAGTTTTCCCTAATCAACATACAGTGTCTACAACAATCAAGACTATCCTTCACCGATAGCCCAAAGTAGTTATCTCTAAACAGATAATAAATTCATCAACAGATAAAATATCGACAATCTCACAAGTGAGTGATTAAATTATCCAACAACGCCATTTACTCCCACAATTTCCCAATTTCCCAATTTCATTATTCTCAACTCAATTTCACATTTTCCCAAATTAATTTTTCAACATAAATAGGGCATTTTCCCCATTTTTTCAATATCAACCCTAAGGTTCAATTTCATCAATTTGACAATAATAATTCCATTTTCCAAGGTCTCTCATACACATAGAGTTTAACATTTGAAAACCCCCTTTTTATAACCACCAAACAAACCCTAACTTTCCCAAAATTACCCAACACTACTAACTAATCAAAATGACTAATATTTATGTCAAAACTCCTAAGAAAGAGTAGATCATCTCTACCTCAAAGTTAGGAGCTCAAAGGAGATGAGGAGAAAAACCAAAGATGCTCCAAATGCGAGATTTTTCGGATCAAAGTGAAGCCCACCCCGAGGACAACCTTTCTTACAAAGGGAGTAGGCTAGAAACACACTAGAAGTAGGTCAATATCTAGAGAGAAGGTAAGTGTTGAGAGAGAGGGAGCTGAATCTAGGGTTTGAAATCAAAAGGGATGAAAAAGTGAAGTGTAATCCCGCTGCTGAGTACTGATATAACACAGGCTCGCTCGAGCAAAGGATTGGTTGCTCGAGCGACCAGACACAAAGAAAACCTCACTTGAGCAAAGAAAGTCTTGCTCGAGCCAACGATGCAAAACTTCAGGTCTGCAACCAGAAGCACGCTCGAGCGAAGAAAAGCTCGCTCGAGCTAAGACTCCAAAACATAGTCCTCGCTCGCTCAAGCGAAGGAAAGCTCGCTCGAGCCAAGGATTGCAACTCTCAGGTCTAAACCCAGACGCAGACGCACGCTCGAGCGAAGGACTTCTCGCTCAAGCCACCAGACACAACACCCAACTCTCGCTAGAGCGAAGAAACCCTAGCTCGAGTGAAGGATCTAAAACAAGGGGCTCGCTCGAGCGACAAAAGCCTCGCTCGAGCGAAGAACCAAAATTCTGGACAGCAACACTTGGTTTAAAAACTCACCCAACCTGTTACAAACCTGCCCAACACATCCTAAAACTCATATACAAAGAATCGAAGGACGAAAACAAGATACAACAACAACCAACACCCATGGAACCAAGTCCGGGTTACAATAATCAATGGAGGGAAAACCGGGATCGCTATAACCTCCCCTCCCCCCTTAAAGAATTTCGTTCCCGAAATTAGATACAAGTTTCAAAAACAAGTTTTTCTCAATTCTCAATAATTACCAACCAATATTCCATAACCTGACCCATTACCGGTCATCCCATCTCTATTCAAGAGGCATTTCTCACAATTTGCTACAACAAGCGTTTCATTGAAATTCAACAAGTTTCTACATACATATTTCACAATTGCATAACATATTTAGTGTTCATGATAGATTTCCCTTACTACAACATATCCGACATATACGGTATTAAATTAAATTTCCATTTCAAGGCATATGATATAATACTACCATAAACCGAAACATGCACAATGTTTTATAACAGAAGACATATTCAATGTTCTTAAAGTTTATCAATACAACAAAATATTCAACATCCACTCAATTACCTACTACTAGATTCGGATGCTTCTCTTGGACCTCTGATTCACCTTCCCAATTGGCTTCCTCAACCCCGTTATGATTCCACAACATCTTAACTAATGGAAAGGTCCGGCTTCACAAGACTCGATAACAATAATAACAGTATGACACGTCCAACCACTACAGTATTCTGAGACATCCACCACGTCTCGCCTACCGACAATACCCAAACCAGTATTTAGTACTTAATACCCCAACATAGGAAACACGAAAATATTCATACACAAGGCTTTCGGTCAACGTTCACAAAACATGAATGCGAGATGAAGCACGGGTAAAGAACAATATCATGGCACGTCATTACCCCAAAAATTCGAGGTCTTGCCAAAGACACACAGTATGTAACTAGCAACTCAGGCTAGGTTAAATCTAACTTCTCAAAAGATATTCCATTCAGGTTAAAGAAATCGTTTTATTTACTTCCTGTGTTTCAAAGCACTCAATTCCTCCCAAAAATATTCAGACTTATACTGTCACCACTTAAACACGTCATTTACAACTGGCCACAGCCAAAAAGATTTTGCTCAGATTATTTTCCCAAAAGTAAGGATCGCAAATTCACGTTTTGATTCAAAATCATTTTAGTTTATGAAGAGTACCCAATGTCCCTCCTATGAATCACAACATATCCATCACACAAAACCCGTCATACTCACGGTGATGACGCACTACTCAAAAACAAAACTCTCATGATAGGGACCCCTGAAAATTTGAAATTCTCAACAACGCAACAACACAAAGGATAATATTGCACACCCCCGTGCCTTACACCACGCAAACGAGGACCGAACAAGTCGAAACGACTTTAACAGAGTGCCTTACTCACTTTACACAATTTTGCTACCTCACTAGTGTTACCTGCTATCCAAACTGGATGATAGACACTTATACCAAAGTGACCTAGCTTTACCAAACATCAAACCACTCGATTCAATCAGTAATCACACTATTGCCTTACTAAGGCATTGCCCGGGGATTTCCCTAGGATCGATCCCCTTCTACACATCATCTAATAACAACATATGAACCACACACTGACACGCACCGTACTAAGCAAAATCTCCTTATTTTAATGCAAGCTATCTTACACGCATACTGAATCCCTCATTCAAAGATTTCACTCACCATCTTGACTGAACTCATAATAACAAGATTTGCACACCCATTCCTTCGTACCGAATTAGCTAACAAGGGTTCACCACCCCATGACACTTATCACTGCTACGTATCTGCTTATACTGAACACAAGCAAACTTAGTACCTTCATCCCTCAATGACCTATAGGGTCCACTCTTTATTCCACACCTTAGCTGTCACACGTCTTGAGAGTACCATCAGGACACTAAGCCTCCATGCCAAACCACTAGCCAATGCTACCGCTGGACAACCACCTTGAACCAGACCCTGACACAATTGCATGTCGCCGACAAGGCTTTCAAAGACTCACCATCCTAGCTCTCTTGAAGAGTAAAGGTCCTCATCCCCCTCGCTATCATCCTAAACCTTCCTCTGCAAACACCATACTACTGTGACTTTACTCACGGGTCACACCCAAACCACAGGTTATACGCCCAACCAATCTTACCGACAGCATCTCCTAGCCTACCCGGTATTAAGGTACAAACCTATTGTATTCTACCATCACAAAGGGGTCTGGAAACTTAGGGAAACACCCTTTATACCACTACCCAAGATATAACACCAGCTGTTCACAACACACCACTCCCCGATGCCAACAACCACAATCTTATATAGGGACTAACACTCCCTCAATTAAAACAACCAATCAGTATATATGCCAATTTGACAACGTTACCTACCATGAAGATAAAAGTCTATTCTTAACGGAATTATGCGTTATGCCGCCATAAAACATCATGTTAAATATACAACACCTAGTATTAATCGCACACTTTACATCCTTTCGAGGAGTTCTCACGGCAGTAGACCAAAATCTCTACCACGCACATAAGATCAAATAGATAACAAATATGAGATTCCGTACTTCCGGCAAGTATAATTATTCTCGCCCCTTAGTGGTCCTGACTAAGGTCCGCATCCCTTAATAATTCTCCCAGATTTGAAAACATGGCTCACCAGCCCTCGCTTCACTAAGCCAAATCACACACATACAAATGCATTAACTCAAAAATTTCATGGTTGCACAACTTATCACATTAATAAAACTTTAAAGCCACTACATGCTCCAATCTGCCCATCTCATGAAAATAAATAAGCATAGGCACAGATAAATAAATATATATATATATATATAAACAAACAACCTTGATGTTCCAACATTCCCAAAATACATTGGTTACACAACAGAACCCAATGATTACAAAACGACAATTCACCGATTACAAAACGGATTAGTCAAAACAAAACCATCCCATCGGTATTACCACCACTACCATCCCTCACTGGACCGCTAAAGTTGGTCATTCCAAAACCCAAGATATACTACGAGCTTACAAGCCACGAACAAGAACTATCGGTATGCCCCAACTGGCCACACCTGGGACAACTGCACACTTTCCCAAATGGGGCTTGGGAACTCGACTCTCCCAAGGCCCTCGAAATCTGGCCTGTTTGTTTCTCATAACGGTATTGCCTCTGCCCTGTTGAATAAAGCTGAACCTGACTAGGTTGTAAGACTCCCAAAGAAGTCCCTGGCTGGGTACAGAAACGTTTGATATGACCTGGTTGATTACACACCCAACAAGTACACGGCTCCCATACGCGAGACTGGCTCAAAGTCTAAACTGGTGGGGACCCCAATGACTGCTTCCCCAATGAACATTTGGTCGATCCAAAACTTAGTCAACTAGATGATTCTGGTGGTGCAACTACTGGTTGAACTACCAACCCTGCCCTCTTCCTTTGTGGGCAAACCGAAGACTTGTGGCCCAGCAGACCACATCTGAAACAACCAGCAGACCCCCTACTCTGAGACTGGCTTGAGACCTGAACCTCTATGGACCTCCCAATAGAAGAGTTTGAAACCCCTGGTGAAGAAAAGGACTTAGCCTGGGATGGAGCATACTTTTGCCTTCACCCCTTATTGGGCCTAGAGTACCTATAAACTATAGGAGTTACTGAGATGGCCTCCTCCCTAACCTGACCAATACTCACAACCATGGACTCTTCCCTATTTTGTCCCATAGTTAGCATGCTGCCTCTACTTGAGCTGCTGCCTTAACGAGCACACTATAGCTCCTATGCCAAGACCCAGCAATCCTTTCTCGGATGTCGTCGCACAGCTTACTCTCAAACTCTGAACAACGCAATTCCTCCGTCTTTACCAATTCTGGGGCAAACCTCGACAGGTTAGCAAACCATGCTTCAAACTGTACCAAAGGTGTAGTACCTTGGCGTAACTCCACAAACTGTTTCCGCAACTCTTCCCGTGTGGAAGGAGGGAAATCAGAACTTCCTCGTCTAGGCATCCTAGTAAAAGTAACAAAGGTATTAGTACATTTTCAAATGTACCGAAGCTATTTCACTCCCGTCCTAAAGCATTGGACAATTGTAATTCATTCCACGTAAGCACATAATCACATAAGCACTTACGAATTTCATTTCCGGATAATGACAGTCCCGAGGCATTGCTAGAGTTCCGGTTAGAAACAACATTAATCAAGTGCTTTTCCGACAGGACTCCCAGAAACCCAAGGATCCAATCAACATCCTAGAAACTAAACCCCATACCCATATAGTCACATAAACATGTTATCAAATAAACACATAATATCATGCATAAGTCTCTAACAAGCGAGACAAACCCATTGTGGTACAAACCACTTCCCGCGTACCTAAAGTATTCGAACCCGGTACGCTATGATACCGAGTTATAACGCCCTTAAAATAATACATAATTCCCACATCCAATCTTTCCATAAACATGATAGATAGTTTACATTTCCATACAAACATCAGAGTTAATATTACAAAAGTGTATTTCATATTAATTACAAATGTTTACAAAAATAATAGAATGCCCTACAGGCTTACATATTTCCAAGTTGTTACTTGGTCAATCAAAAGAAGAGTTCTAACTCTTTTACAGGTAACGTCCTCGTCTTGCATTTATATATAATCAACAAAATAAATAACAAAGCATAGTCTTCAACTCCGAAGACCTCCCAAGTAAAGATCTTGAGCTTGGCATGTCTCTTGTACCTGAAAATGGTGTCCTAAGTAGGGTGAGCCAAAGCCCAGTAGCAACATACTAAACCCAATATGAGAAATAACTAAAACATTATCACACAACAAATGATCGACAGGTATACACCAAATCACACCCTTCTCATAGCCCGACAACCATTACATCTATGCTATGATCCATTTCCCTTATTTATCCAGGTCAGTTCCTAATTATGGTTCAATATCTAACCAAACAATTTAAGTGAGACTACCCCTCGACTTGTTAACATTTCCATTACCCATGATTCAAAATGTGACTACATCTCACGTAACTAATACTTCACTTTATAAGGTCTTGGGACTTTCACCCCGGACGCCTCGGCCAACTTAATTATCTATGGAGTACATTCCCCAACTCCTCCCAAATAATGATGCATATACAATGTATTTAAACATATAACCACCTATGGAGTACATCCCCTATCTTCTCCCAAACATAGATGCACAAACAATGTATTAAATTATATGAACACACGTGTGAAGTACATAAATAATGTGTTAAAGTATATGAACACATATGGAGTACATCCCTTATCTCCTCCCAAACAAGTTACATACATAATGTGTTAAAGTATATGAACACATATATGTGTGGAGTACATCCCCTATCTCCCCTCACACACTGGAGTACATCCCCTATCTCCTCCCAAATAAAGACATATATAATGTATTTAAGCACTTCATCACATACCATGATCAATCAATACACATATTTGCTGTATTATTCCAACCATCACATTCAATGGCATAACACGTTCGATTAGTTTTAGTTTTCCCTAATCAACATACAGTGTCTACAACAATCAAGACTATCCTCCACCGATAGCCCAAAGCAGTTATGTCTAAACAGATAATAAATTCATCAACAGATAAAATATAGACAATCTCACGGGTGAGTGATTAAATTATCCAACTACACCATTTACTCCCACAATATCCCAATTTCATTATTCTCAACTCAATTTCACAATTTCCCAAATTAATTATTCAAAATAAATAGGGCATTTTCCCCCATTTCTCAATATCAACCCTAAGGTTCAATTTCATCAATTTGACAATAATAATTCAATTTTCCAAGGTCTCTCATACACATAGAGTTTAACATTTGAAAACCCCCTTTTTATAACCACCAAACAAACCCTAACTTTCCCAAACATACCCAACACTACAAACTAATCAAAATGACTAATATTTATGTCAAAACTCATAAGAAGGAGTAGATCATCCCTACCTCAAAGTTAGGAGCTCAAAGGAGATGAGGAGAAAAACCAAAGATGCTCCAAATGCGAGATTTTTCGGATCAAAGTGAAGCCCATCCCGAGCACAACCGTTCTTACAAAGGGACTAGGCTAGAAACACACTAGAAGTAGGTCAATACCTAGAGAGAAGGTAAGTGTTGAGAGAGAGGGAGCTGAATCTAGGGTTTTGAAATCAAAAGGGATGAAAAAGTGAAGTGTAATCTTGCTGGTGACTACTGATATAACACAGGCTCACTCGAGCGAAGGATTGGTCGCTCGAGCGAAGAAAGTCTCGCTCGAGCCAACAGTCCAAAGCTTCAGGTCTGCAACCAGAGGCACGCTCGAGCGAAGAAAAGCTCGCTCGAGCGAAGGACTTCTCGCTCGAGCCACTTGACACAACACCCAACTCTCGCTCGAACGAAGGAACCCTGGCTCGAGCGAAGGATCTTAAACAAGGGGCTCGGTTGAGCGACAAAAGCCTCGCTCGAGCGAAGAACCAAAATTCTGGGCAGCAACACTTGGTTTAAAAACTCACCCAACCTGTTACAAACCTGCCCTACACATCCTAAAACTCATATACAAAGAATCAAAGGACGGAAACAAGATACAACAATAACCAACACCCACGGAACCAAGTCCAGGTTACAATAATCAATGGAGGGAAAACCGGGATCGCTATAACCCCCCCTTAAAGAATTTCATCCCCGAAATTAGATACAAGTTTCAAAAACAAGTTTTTCTTAATTCTCAACAACATTACCAACCAATATTCCATAACCTGACCCATTACCGGTCATCCCATCTCATTAGAAAAAAGATAGTGTAAAGTTTAAATATTGGTAGTAGTAGAATCGTAAATCTATCCCACATCGTTCATAATCTAATTAGAAAAAAGATAGTGTAAAGTTTAAATATTGTTAGTTGTATAATCGTAAACTTATCCCACATCGTTTAAAAACAACGCATAATGTTTGAATATAAGGGGTGATTGAGACATCTAATAATTGCTGAGCTAAGTAGCGTTAGCTTATGACTCAAGTGAGGGCACCAAAGTGGTTGGATAATAATAAAGTTGATAGGTGGCTTCAACGCTTGAACTCAAGCTGTGGCTAGCATAGTTGAACTCACGCTAGACTAGTGAACCTGTAGGTTCCCTGGCTATTGCTTTAGTTTAAGTCATTGGACAACCACTTTTTTTTTTTTTTTTTTTAATATTGTGATGATCACGGATGGACTTTATTTTTCATGCATAAAATAAATGAATTTGTATTGTTATGATCATGGATGGATCTTGAAAATTTGAAAATCTAAATATACTTTCGCACCCTGTGGATCAGTCCTTGGTGATGATTACAAAACATAAAAATGATGATTTTTTCTATTTCAATCAATAGCATTTGGTGGGGTTGGCAACTAACCAAAAAAAAAAGCTCTTTTTTTTTTCTTTTGAATATTATATTTTTTAAATTTGCGTCAACAATTTTACATTTTTTGTGTATCTGGTGTAGAATGATCAAAAAACATCACCAGCTTGTTTTCACTTTTAATTTTAATGAATTGTTTTTCATTTGTTTTTATAACTTATTTGGTCCATATAGTCGCGTAGATTCTAAAACGCAATCTGTTTTCAAAAAAAGGTCATAAAAAATGAACAAAAAAAAAAAACCACAAGTTCACCGCCCAACCCGAATCTGTTCCCTTGTGGCCAGAGTCACCACACACAGTGGAATAATTTCCCTGGACTAAAATACATAGATGGTCCCAATAATCAATACACATCAATATCGCAAAATGTGGTAGTTCACCATCATACACATGAGGCCAAAACAAATAGTGTACAGTATGCTAAGTTCACACATGTTTTATGAATAATTTGATTCCATTGATAATATAAGAGTTTTATCAAAACAGTTTAGTCCTGAAACAACAATTTAATTTCCCAACAGTTCAAGATAGGGCAATGTACGGGAAAGAAATAAACATTCTCGTATAATCCTGTTGATCAAGTCTGTGCTCCTCCATACGACGTCGCTTTATTACCTGAAAACACAAACGTGAGCTAACCGGCGGGTGTGTGCCAGAAACCTCTCCGATGCCTAAGTCAGTAAGCTTGACAAATAGACAAAAGCTCTGTGTATTCTAGAGTAAGAATTGGGATACCTATACAAAGGTCTGATCATGAGTTTTTATAAGTTTCGTGTGGCACAATCCTAGTAGGACTTTTACTCCTCCATGTAGAGTCCTCCTAGGATTCATACTTCTGAAAGATAATGCTTATCCTTCAACACCCCTCTCACTGGTTAAACCAAGTGAGATGGTTCTACCATGGTAGGTTTCTAATAGGACCGAGGTAATCATGGCTATGCTGAGCTGTAGAGTAGGCCGAACTATCCTTAGTTCGGTTCTTCCTTTCACTACACCTTATCTCGGTTCTCTCATGTACAAACCATGCTGTGATTAGACCAAGCTACCGAATAATAGGGTTCTCACTGTTCTAACCATAATACGCCATGACCGGGCTAACTCTGAGACCGGACTAACTTCAAAGCATCTTTAAACCTGACTAACTTCAAGTCTCCTCCGGACCGGACTAGCTTTGGGGCTCTAGGACCGGACTAACTTCAAAGCCTTTTTACTCAGCCCTTCGCTTTGTGGCCCATGACAGCCCATTACCCAGCTCGGCCCAATTTTCATATAAATTACCCTCTCAATTGCCCCTTAATTCCATCTTCGTAACATGATAGGGATTACCTATTTTATCAGCTGAGCTAAGGTTTTTAAACCTTTCCAGCTGAGCTAAAATCCTTTAGCTTTTCTAGCCGAGCTAAAACCCTTTAGCTTTTCCAACTGAGCTAAAAACCCTTTAGCCTATCCAACCGAGCTAAATTCACATCGGGCTCTAGCTGTCCGGTCAAAACGTCTCTTCAATCACAGCAACTGAATCACTTCTTATTCCAATGACATGTGGCAGACGCTGATTGGCTTAACGCAGCTGTCACGCCATCTTCGTACTCCGTGTTTTTTGAACAGTCCCGACCAAATTTTGGGCTTTCTAACAAAAACAAATCCTAAGGAAAAAATCCCCCACTTCTACTATTCATCCTCTTCCTTCTCTCTGAGTTCTCACTGTTCTTCGTCTTCTGAAATAGCTCGTGTTTTGCTGCTGCCTTTTGCTTCCATCCTCTAAGCTCTTTGATCTTCATCAGGTAAGTACTGCATCTCTATCTTACTTTCCTTGTTTTCGTACTTTGTTTTGTGGTCTTTGCATTTGCTTTCTCTCATTCTTGGCACACTATTTCTGTTTTTGCAAAACATATATTCTTGCTCCACCTTGCGTTTTCTAGGAAAAACTTCATAAGAACCTCATGAACTTCATCAAGTAATCTATAAAACAGTGTTTGATCCACAATTACCATATAACCAAACTAAAAAGTAGTTTATAGTCAATGTCCTTCTATCAGAGACTTTAACCGAACTAGCACTCCATGTTGGTACTGGTAGTTTGAATAAGTCAAACCACTTTTTGATTGACCTTAGTCGAGGTAAACGAACCAAACTAAGTCTGAACGTAGCATAATGAAACCTTAACGTTCGACCGAGCTAGGTCTTTGGGGCTAAGCCAGCTTTCTAAGTTTTTAGACCGAACTCAGAAAGCTGCCCCTGGAGGCTTAACCGATCTGACTGAGCCTTCTCTTTAATTGAGATAACGAATCGCTTTTCCAAGACCGAGCTATCAAACCGCCCGCTTAATCCAAGCTACTAAACATCTTGTTGAAACCGAGATAGAACATATAGCATCCCACACCCCCGAAGTAGGACTCCTATTCTTGCTTTTATTTTGTAGCACGGTCCAATGACCTGTGCTTAATCCTTTGTTTTCCACTTTGCAGACTTAGGTTGCCCAGGCACTCCACTGCGCGCCCAGCCGAGCTACTAAGCACAATTTTGCGACCGAACTAATTTATCCATAACTTAAAAAAATAAATGGGGAAGTATAGGTTTTTGGTAGAAACCCCTGGTGGCCTGGCCGAATTCCGAAGGGATTACAACATCCCTGACGATGTCCAGCTTATTCTGGCCGAACAAGATACCCTTCCATGGGGAAAACAGGGCTATGTACCTTTCACCCTCCTATCAATAATAGAAACCGGACTAAGATTCCCCGTTCAGCCCTTGATTTGTGAATTTCTAAGACAAACCAGAATATGCCCAACTCAGCTTTCCACCAATTCTTACCGTATAATAATGGGTATAGCCGAACTAAACCGCCGAGCCAGTCTTAACCTCGGTCTAGCCGAAATATTCCACCAATACTCCATTGGCTCCAAAGATGACGGCTGGGTCTACTACCTTAGGATACGCCATCGCAGAGAAAAAATAATAAAAGATACGCCGGATAAGGACTTAAACGATGATGACTTTTTCTGGGTGTCTGGCAATTTTGAAGACCAGCAAGCCCAGATCCCTGGCCGAAGTATAAACTGGAATAAAGGAGAACCTGGTATAATTACTTCGGTTTTTGGTATGCTTTACTTTATTTCGGTTACCCACTCCTGAACCGAACTAACAGTTTGTCTTCTTTATGCAGATTCAGCCCATCTTCAATCACTTTACAGCTACCCCAATCTATGCACTCTCCACGCCGCACTACGGTATCAAGAACGGAGTTGGGCCAAGCTGTTAAATTTTGAACCAACATACAGATACAGCGGCCGCCGAAAAGTGAGAGTGACCGACTTTCTACTAGATGAAGCCCCCGAACCGGACCCAACCTTGCCACAAATCAGACTAATCCCACTGACCGCTGAAGAAGAGATGGCCAAGAGAAATAGAGTCAGGGCCCTCTTGACCGAGACAAACAGGGCCGAGGTACCACCACCAAACCAAACTCAAGAGACCGTGGTGGCCCTTCCTTCTTAACAACCTTCTTCATCACGCCGAACTAAACGTGCCCGGACTACGCAGACCGAACAACGGTTAGTTGATGAAGACGAAACCACCCTACCACTGAGCCACTCACCGAGTCCGCAACCAGAGCCATCTGACCGAGCTACCTCCAAGTGGGCACCGAAGCTCACTTATCAGAACCGAGATATTGAAGAAACTAATTCGGTGGTTGCTGAGAAGGAACACATACTGGCCTTCAACCTCGCCAAAAGTGTGTGCCTTCCAAAGGACATGGAGCACCATAATCAGCTAAACACCGAGCTGAAGGCCATCCGGTCTTTAACAAAATCCATGATCCTGGTAGGTAGCACTCTCTTTTGCTTTTGTACCTTTTAAATTCTTCTTACTTTCAGCTCGACTAAAAAGGAAAGTTTCTATTTTATTGCAGACCATTCAGAAGAACCACATTGCACACAAGCGAGTGTTGGAGCTCAAGAGAACGTCAAGGGAGGCCATGGCAGAGGCCGAAGCCAAAACCGCCGAGCTCAAACAAGAACAAGTGAGGACAGCCGAACTGGAGGCCGAGGTGACTCGTCTGACCGGCCTAGTTGCTTCGGCCAATGCTGACAGACAGAGAGCCCTAAATGAGATGAAAGACAAGTATTTGCGGGAGCTTGCAAAACTTAAGGGTGTTAAAGACGCCGAAATAAATCTTTTGAAGAAGAAAGCTGAAGATGCCAAGGTGAAGGGCTTCAAAGAAGGCGAAGCTGCATACATCCAGCAGTGTGAAGCTGTGAAGGATTTGTTCTTCAAGTGCGGCTGGAGGGGTGCCGTGGAGCAGCTTGGTTGTGGTCCTAACACCGAGGTCCACAATGCTCCTCAGTATTTTATCCCGGCCTCACTGGCGGAGTATACAGCTGATCTACAGAAGCAGTTCCTTGAAGCGTCTGACGACGACGATGAAGAGAATGAGCCAAGTGATACTCCGGTAGTCAACGAGCAAGGGAACAGTCAACCAGCTCGGTTGGAGCCAATGTTTGAAGACCTAACTATTGAGCCACCGACTGACACCGTGCTGCCAGTTGCTACTGAGACTGATCTTCCATCTGCAACCGGTGTTCAGGTTGATATTGAAGCCGATCTTGAAGACCTTTTTAATTAACTTGTATTTTTTTCTTTTTCTTCTTTTTGCTTTGACTTGTAACCGGGCTATGGCCCCCCCTTGTAATTGCTCTGAACTTGATCAATGAAAATCATATTTTTTTTGTTACAACACTTTTTTCGGTTTGAACTGTATGCTTATATTTGTAATGACTTTTCCATGATCTTTTCACTTCCAACTGTTACCTCGGTTTAAATTCCTGTTTGAGCTTGCTTTCTAATAGTAGTGTGGCCGAGATACTTTATTTCGGTCTTAGTTGAGCAATCTGACTAGACTTACTAGCCAACCACTCTTTAGCCTATGTCCTTACTTCGGCTAAAGAGTAACAAGAGTTGGTTTAATCCAGCCAACCACTCTTTAGCTGATGTTCTTACTCTGGCTAAAGAGTAACAAGAGTTGGTTTAATCCAGCCAACCCATAGCGATCCCGATTTTACCCTTGTTGTACAGTGATCCAGACATGTGTCCGTGGATGATAGTAATTGATTATTGTCTTGTTTACATCTGGTACTACTTTGTATATTGAGTTATAGGATGTGTTGGGCAGGTTTGTTACAGGTTGGTTGTGTTTGGGAGTCTAGTGCAGCTGCCCAAATTTTTGGACCTTCGCTCGAGCGAGGAGTTGGTCGCTCGAGCGAGAGTTGAGTTCGTGTCTGATGGATCGAGCCAGAGTGGCTTCGCTCGAGCGAGCGATTGCGTCTGGTTCTGGACCTGAGAGCTGCATTTCTTGGCTCGAGCGAGTTTTCTTCGCTCGGGCGGTCTGGTTTGTTCTTCGCTCGAGCGAGAAGTCTGTCGCTCGAGCGTGCTTCTGGTTGCAGACCTGAGGGTTTGAGTTGTTAGCTCGAGCGAGCATTCTTTCGGTTGAGCGCACTTCTAACTTTTCGGCTCGAGCGAGAACTTCTTGGCTCGAGCGAGAGTTTTCTGTGTCTGGTCGCTCGAGCGACAAAGGCTTCGCTCGAGCGAGCGTGTTTTATATCAGCGGACAGTAGCGTTTTTGAACATCAGTTTTTCACTTTCTTTTTCTTTCAAACCCTAGATCCGAGACTCTCTCTCTCTAAACCTATACTCTCTCTAAGATTTGATCTCCCTAGAGTGTGAATCTAGCCTAGGGCCTTTGTTAAAAAGATAGAGGGCGTTGAGAGCTTCGACTTAATCTGAAAAAGTTTGGATTTGGAGCACGTTGATCTTCGAGTCTTCATCTCCTTTTTGGCTCAAACTTCGAGGTAGGGATATCCTACTCCTCTCTATGGATTTTGTCTTTAAATTTTAGTATTTTGAGATGTTGGGGTTGGTTTGGTAATTTGGTGAAAGTTTGGGGCTTTTGTGTTATTTTACAAAAGTTGGGGTTTTATTCATAATAAACCTAGATGCATGTTTGGCATAGAGAAATGGAATAAATGTTGAATCATTGATGAAAATGGGACCTAAGGGTTGAAATGTTAATTATGGAAAATGACCTAATTACATTGTTTGATTAATTGGGATAATTAATTGTGAGAAATGAGGAAATGAAATGGAATTGTTGAGAGTGGGAATGTATGGGGTTAAAGGGTGTAGTTGAATTATTTGTCACTCACCGGAATGAAATGTTGATTGAATATCCATTGTGCATTTATTTTCTGTTTAGAGATAACTGCTTTGGGCTATCGGTGGAGGATAGTCGTGATTGTTGTAGACAATGCATGATGATTAGGCAAACGGAAACTAATCAATGGAATGTGTCATGGAATTTGACGGTTGATAGAATACATTAACTGTATGTATTGAGTGATTGTATATAGAACCAATGTGTTTGTATACGTTATGTGTAGAGGAGGAGATGGGGGATGTACTCCGCGGTTTAGGGGAAGATGGGGGATGTACCTCTAAACCGGATAGTATTGGGAGAAGATAGGGGATGAACTCCGTAGATACAGCTCATATGCTTGTCTAGAGAAGTGAAGATAGAGCTTATATGCTTATCTTTGTGATGTGTGGATACAGCTTATATGCTTATCTGTGAATGTGGGATATTGTTGTTATACATATCTGTTGGGAATGTGGATATAGCTTATATGCTTATCTGTGAATGTGGGATATAGTTTTTATACATATCTGTTGAGGTGATGATAGAGCTAACATGCTTATCTATTGAAAAAGGGAAAAAATGAAAAGTAACTTGGACTCATAAGTCGGATGACATAAATATGTGATTTATGTGAATGTATCAGTGTTGGCCATCTATCAATTGCTAATCTTTTAGTCATTGTTCATGGTTGGTTTAGTGTATTTCTACTGGGCTGTGGCTCACCCTATATGGGAATATCATTTTCAGGTACAGGTAGCATGCCACCTCCAAGGACATAGCTTGGGAGGCTAGAGGCGGACATACTTTTGTCGTTTTATTTTTGATGTATTACGTGTAAATTCATGCCAAGGGCTTAACGTGTAAATGAGTTAGTACTCTTTTGTTGTAACCAAGTGTTAACTTGGAAAGCTGTAAGCCCATAGGGCATTTGCTTTTGTTGTTAACATGTAATACTTTTTGTAATGAAACTCTGATAAATGGAAGAACGTGGAACTTTTACATATCAATGCATATCTTTATTGATGGGTTTAATGTTGTTATTTTGAGGGCGTTACACAACCACTCTTTAGCCGATGTCCTTACTTCCGCTAAAGAGTAACAAGAGTTGGTTCAATCCAACCAACCTCTAGATTGGTTTTTCCAGCCGACCTAAAGTAAAGTGTTTGGTTATTTCGACCAAACGTCCTACAACCTGGATTCTTATCCTGGGCTTAGGAAGGGTGTTGGTTTAATCCAGCCAACCACTCTTTAGCCGATGTTCTTACTCCGGCTAAAGAGTAACAAGAGTTGGTTTAATCCAGCCAACCACTCTTTAGCCGATGTCCTTACTTCGGCTAAAGAGTAACAAGAGTTGGTTCAATCCAGCCAACCTCTAGATTGGTTTTTCCAACCAATTTAAAGTAAAGTGTTTGGTTATTTCGACCAAACGTCCTGCAGCCTGGATCCTCATCCTTGGTTTAGGAAGGGTGTTGGTTTAATCCAGCAAATCTTTAGATTGGTTTTTCTAGCCAACCTAAAGTAAAATGTTTGGTTATTTCGACCAAACGTCCTGCAGCCTGGATCCTTATCCTGGGCTTGGGAAGGGTGTTGGTTTAATCCAGCCAACCTTTAGATTGGTTTTTCTAGCCAACCTAAAGTAAAATGCTTGGTTATTCCGACCAAACGTCCTGCAGCCTGGATCCTTATCCTAGGCTTAGGAGAGGTGTTGGTTTTTCCAGCCAACCTTTAGATTGGTTTTTCCAGCCAACCTAAAGTAAAATGTTTGGTTATTCCGACCAAACGTCCTGCAGCCTGGATCCTTATCCTAGGCTTAGGAAGGGTGTTGGTTTAATCCAGCCAACCTTTAGATTGGTTTTTCTAGCCAACCTAAAGTAAAATGTTTGGTTATTTTGACCAAACATCCTGCAGCCTGAATCCTTATCCTGAGCTTAGGAAGGGTGCTGGTTTAATCCAGCCAACCTTTAGATTGGTTTTTGTAGCCAACCTAAAGTAAAATGCTTGGTTATTCCGACCAAACGTCCTGCAGCCTGGATCCTTATCCTGGGCTTAGGAGAGGTGTTGGTTTTTCCAGCTAACCTTTAGATTGGTTTTTCCAGCCAACCTAAAGTAAAATGTTTGGTTATTCCGACCAAAAGTCCTGCAGCCTGGATCCTTATCCTGGGCTTAAGAAGGGTGTTGGTTTAATCCAGCCAACCTCTAAGTTGGTTTTTTCCAGCCAGCTTAGAATAAAATGTTTGCAATGTTCCTAACTTCACTAAAACTAACTTTTACAGAAAACAACTATGCTGAAAAGAATCGACTTGTTTTATTGAGGAAGGGAAAAATTACACATGCTTGAAAGAGGAAAGCTAAAAATAAAATAACTTGAGATTGACGGTGTTCCATGGCCTAGGGATTGCTTTGCCGTCCTTGTCTTCTAGGTGGTATGCCCCTTTGCCTGCTAACCCAACTACTTTGTAAGGACCTTTCCAATTAGGCCCTAGTTTGCCATCTCCTAGCACCAGGGTGTTTCCCATCACTTTGCGCAGTACCCAATCGCTGATCTTGAATTGTCTTGGATGCACCGTCTTGTTGTTTTTTCTAGATAACTCTTGCTGATATGAGGCAATGTGAACTAGTGCTCTTTCTCTTCTTTCTTCGGTGAGGTCGAGTTCCAATGCTATGGCTTCGTCATTCAAGTCGGGATCAAAATTTTCGCTTCGAATTGTGGGGAGGCCAACCTCCAGTGGGATTATTGCTTCCATTCCGTAGGCTAAGGAGAATGGTGTTTCTCCTGTTGATCGTCGAGGTGTGGTGCGGTAAGCCCATAAAACATGAGGAAGTTCTTCCGCCCACTTGCCTTTTGCCTTCTCTAACCTTTTCTTCAGTCAATCCAAGACAACCTTGTTTGATGCTTCTGCTTGGCCATTTGCTTGAGGATATGCTGGTGTAGAATTGTAGAACTCTATCTTATATTCTTCACAAAAGCTTCTAAAGATTTTGCCATCAAACTGGGTGTTGTTGTCTGATATGAGGGCTTTAGGTACGCCGAATCGAGTAATGATATTTTGCCAGACGAACTTCTTCACATCTTTTTCCTTGATTGATGCCAATGCTTCTACTTCCACCCACTTTGTGAAGTAGTCTGTTGCTGCGAGAAAGAACTTCCTGTTGCCGGGTGCTATTGGAAGCGGTCCTACTATGTCCAAGCCCCACATTGCAAAAGGCCATGGGCTAGTCAATGGTAGGAGTTCTCTGGCTGGTTGATGTATTTGGTGTGCGAATTTTTGGCATTTCTCGCACTTCTTCACATATTTTTCTGAGTTTGCCTGCATGTATGGCCACCAGTATCCTTACGAAATGGCCCTGTAAGCTAGTGATCTTCCTCCTTGATGGCTTCCGCACACCCCTTCATGGGTGATTATTCAGTACGCCAGGAGTATGGACACGTGGTGCTCCATAATGTTTTGATTGGTGGAGAGACACAAGGGCCCACGATTCATGTTGGAGATGGGGGGACAACATGGGGCTAACTGATTGGTGATTGGTTTGGAGTATGGACACGTGGTGCTCCGGGAGTATTGAATAATTTCCCCCCTTCGTATATCTCGTATAAGAATGCTTCCACTTTGCTGGGGTGGACACACTTTAGATAGGGTCCAGAGAACAACTTTTTGTATAATGCCAGGGATGGGGAGAGCCAAAATCGTTATGACTTTGCTCTAATTTTGTTGGCTTCTTTCTTTTCTTCCGGTAGGACGCCATCTTTCAAGAATAGTATGATGGGATCCATCCATGAGAGGCCTAGATCGGCACAGCATACTTCTTCTGCATCGGGGTCTTCGATGCTTGGTCTTGGTAAGTAGTCGATGAGTAATGGATGAGGGATGGATGTATCTGCCATTGAAGCAAAGCCTGCTAGTTCGTCTGCTCTGCCGTTCTCTTCCCTGCCTATCTGTTCAATCCTTACTACTTCAAATTTCTTGATCTCTATTCTGACGAATTCTTGGTACTTGGCCATTCTATCATCCTTTGCTTCATAGTCGCCAGAAATTTGGTTTACCACCAGCTGTGAGTCGCTGTAGACCATTAGTTCGGTGGCCTTCATGTAGAATGCTGTTTTGAGTTCTGCAAGGAGTGCTTCGTACTCTACTTCGTTATTTGATGCTGGGAAGCCAAGGTTGATTGCTTACTCCACAACCAGGCCGTCTGGTGAGATGAGGACTATGCCAAGTCCTGCACTATGCCGGTTGGATGCTCCATCCACAAAGAGCTTCCACATCTCTCCAACGAACAACTTCCAGCAAGTGGAGGGGTCAGATGATGTCGTGGGGTCAAGAATGTTGCTGGTGTTTTCTTCAAGGTCCATGCTTGCTGTTTGCCCCTCGCTATCTGATTGTACCAAGTCTTTATTTGTTGGTGAGTCTTGGTTTGGTGTAGGTTGGTTTGCTTCTTCCTTGCTGTCTTTAGTCCGGTCTGCCTTGGAGTCTGACTGAGTACCTTCTTCTAGGGGTTGTGCTATTCTGGCATCAACTTCCATCCCTAGTTCGGTTGTGTCAGTTAGGTCGACTAGGCAAATATGATGACTTCCAGGAGTAAACTCTGCGACGAAGTCTGCCAAAGATTGGGCCTTTACTGCAGTTCTGGGTTGGAACTTGATGTCGAATTGTCCCAACTCTACTGCCCACTTCAAGATTCGCCTAGAAAAGTTCGCCCTCTCAAACAAAGCTTTTAGTGGGAAAGCTGTGAGGACGACTATGGTGTGGGCGTGAAAGTAGTGTGTCAATTTCTTAGAGGCCATCATTAAGGCCAATGCTAATTTTTCCAGCGGCAAGCACCTTGTTTCAGCTCCCAGCAATGTCTTGCTGACATAATAGATGGGCAGATGTTGAATTCCTTCCGCATGGACCAACACTGCGCTACTTGCGTGCTGAGAGACTGCCAGGTACAGGAAGAGTTCTTCTCCAGGTATTGGGGTGACCAGCAATGGTGAAGAAGACATGTACTCTTTCAAGCTTTCCAGAGCTTGGTCGCATTCTTCATCCCATTCGAACTTGGCTTTTAGTGCATGGAAGAATGGTCGTAGTCTGTCCGATGACCGGCTTATGAATCGATTGAGCGCAGCTGCCATGCCAGTGAGATGTTGCACTTCTTTCACTGAGTTTGGTCTCTCCAAATCCTGGATTGCTTTGATCTGGGAGGGGTCTGCTTCTATACCCCGGTTGGTCACAAGGAAGACCAGGAATTTGCCAGATCCTACTCCGAATGCACACTTGGATGCATTGAGGCGCAATTTGTGTTTCTTCAGGATTTCAAACATCTCTCCTAGGTCCTTGAGATGGTCTTTCTCATCCTTGCTCTTGACCACCATGTCGTCGATGCAAGCCTCCATTGTTCTGCATAACAATGGTTCAAACATCTTGGTGACCATTCGTTGGAATGTTGCACTTGCGTTCTTTAGGCCAAAGGGCATGACCTTGTAACAGTACAGTCCTCTTGGAGTTGTAAAGGATGTGACCTCCTGGTCTGGCTCATGCATGGCGATTTGGTGGTAGCCTCTGTATGCATCCAGAAAGCTAAGTCGGTTGTGCCCCGCCGTTAGGTCTACCAGTTGATCTATCCGTGGTAGAGGAAAGCTGTCTTTTGGGCACGCCTTGTTGACTGTTTTATAGTCGACACAGACACGCCACTTGCCATTCTTCTTTGGCACCGCAACTGTGTTGGAGATCCATCTTGGGTAGTGCACCTCTCTGATTGCCCCTGCCTCCAGCAGGCTTCCTACTTCTTCAGCCACTATCTCAGCATGGTGGAGTGCCGATCTGCGTGTGCGTTGGATGATTGGTCTGGCGGATGGGTGGACATTGAGTTGGTGACAGATGAAGTTGGGATCAATACCTGGCATGTCGTATGGCGTCCAGGTGAACACTTCGATGTTAGAGGTCAAGAATTCCAACACCTCTAATCTCTCAGTGCTGGATAATGACGAACCGAGCAAAAAGAACTTATTCGGGTTCTTTTCATCTATTCTCACCTCCACCAAGTCCTCCACTGCTTTCTGATTAGCCGCTTTGCCGATATCTGTGAATAGCTCATTGCTCTCAGGTTCTTCCACCGAATGTACGTATCCTTTGGCAGCGCGGCTGCCATTCACCGTGACGAAGCATTGCTTCGATATGATCTGATCGCCATAGACTTCTTCAATTACCCCGGTTTCGTTGGGGAACTGCATTACTTGGTGGTAGGATGACGCCACCGATCGCATGGCATGCAGCCATGTTCTGCCCAAGATGATGTTGTAAGTGGAGGGGACCTTCAATACCCAGAACTCCACTTGTTTCGTCACGCTTCCTGCTCTGACTGGAAGAATTATTTTGCCGACGGGACTGTAGACACCCCATTTTTGACAGACCTTAAGACTCAGACGTCACCAATTGAGCGCTTGGTGATGTTGCATGATGTGCTCGTTCAGAAGTTTCGGAGTTGCGGCCGTGAGCCCTGCCTCCGGACTCCCGAACCCTTTTCTGTGCCTTGTCTCGGTTTGCGAACCAGACTCGGTTTTCTCTGTTTCTTTTCCTGAGGGGAGGGAGAGGTCCTGTAGACCATCTCTCAATGTCCGTAGGCTACATTTGGTGGCCGTAGGCCATTTTTCCCATTTCGGAGTCCGGTTCCCGGTTTTCGGAGCCGTCAGGCCGTGTGCCTCGGTTCGGGACCGCTTAACCATCTCCTATTGCTCTGATTTTTGGCATACTTCCTATTTGCTCCCTTTTGAGGGACACTGGGGGCTGAGAAACCCACTTCGAGGTCGAATGCCACTTTCGGTGCTTAACAGCCCATTTTCGGGACCTCGAACTGCGTGTTTTGGCCCCGGAACATTCGTTTTGCAATGGTTTTCGTTCATTTTTGGCAGGTACCTCTGTTTTATCACAGGGAAGGTCACTGAAGGGTGGGAGGCCAGCAATTGTTGCAGCAACCAATTATCTCTCCTCCGGAGCCTCCCAGCGCCCGTTTTCCCAACTTCCGGGCTAATGTTGAACACCTTGGAGTTAGTGTTGCCAACTTTCGACCACATATCTGTGATCTACACACTTGGGAGGACCCTAAAAGTTCATGGCCGGCCACTATTTTTGATCAATCGGCCACTTCTCCTAACCGAGACCTTTTCTTGAGGGAGCTTGACCCTTTTGGACCTTTTTTTAGCTTCTCCAAGAAGCTTGACCTCTTTTAGCTTCTCCAAGAAGCTTGACCCCTTTTTTAGCTTCTCCAAGAAGCTTGACCTTTTTGTTTAGCTTCTCCAAGAAGCTTGAACCTTTTGACCCCTTTTTAAAACTTCTCCAAGAAGCTTGACCCTTTTGAACCTTTTTGTTTAGCTTCTCCAAGAAGCTTGAACCTTTTGACCCTTTTGGCTAGCTTCTCCAAGAAGCTTGAACCTCTTGACCCTTTTTGCCTAGCTTCTCCAAGAAGCTTGGCCCTTTTGCTCCAAGCTTCTAAGAGAAGCTTGGCCCTTTTGGTCAAAGCTTCCAAGAGAAGCTTTGCCCCTTTGGTTTCTCTATATAAAGAGAACCTCTCCTCCCCTTTAGGGGGTTAGAAAATTGGTTCTTCAAGCCTCAAGAGACAAATCCTCCTCCATCTCTCTCATTTTCCTAAAAAGCTTCAAGTCCTACACCACCATTTACACTACAACACCAAGCTCTACCACCACCACTCCATTCCAAGAGCAAGGAGAGGAATTCCAGCAGCTAAGAGGCAACAAATTTGGCCCAAGAAGCAACAAAAGAATTGGTCTTCAAGGGTAAGTTGCAATTTCCCCTTTTTGGCCCTTTTCTTGGATCTTTTGCAAGTCATCCATGCTTTTTGCTTTGAGCTCCGGCCATAACTGAAAGTGGCCTTATTTTGAGCTCATTTTCATGTCTCATTAAGGGCTCAACCCTGTTTGAGCCCTCCATATGCCACTTGCTTCAATACCCTTCGTAAATACCGTTTTCTTGCATGTTTTGTTAGCCCACCATGCTTTTGTTTTTGGTCGATTTACAGGCCTAGAGATAGTCTTATTTTGACCTTCTTAACATGTTTCATTAAGGGTCTTTGGCTATTTGTGGAATATTTTGCATACCTCATGTTATAGCCTCTTTTGAGCCTTATTTTGCATTGCATTTCTAGCATGTTTTTATACTGTTTTGGCCATTTTACAGTTCGGGAAATATACTTATTTTTGGTCCCTCTTCAATGTTGTAGAAGGGAATTTTTCAGTTTGAGCATTGTATATACCACTTGCCTCTTTGGCCACCTTTTGGTCCGTTTTCTTGCATAAAAGCTTAGCCTTATCTATGTTTGTTTTTGAGGATTTTAAAGTTCTGTAAATGTGCATATTTTTGGCCCCTCTTCAATATTGTAGAAGGGCCCGAACCTGTTCGAGGACAGTAGCTATGAGTTGCTTCTTAATCTCATGTTTATTCCCCTTTTTTGCATGCTTGTTTTGCCCTGTTTTTGTCCACTGTTTGGCCATGCTATAAACTGGAAAAGTGCTTATCTTGGGGCTGCCTTGCTTCTGTCTTTTCATTCCATGTCCATATTGTGCATGTTTGGCATAGCTGTAGGCCATTTCGGGTGCCATAATCGCATTTCGGGACAATTCCATGCATTTCATGTCATTTCGCCTCATTTCGGAACTGTTTTCCCCCATATTTTACTGCTGAAAATCCATTACCATGTTTGCATATCATTTCCCATGCCATAATTTGTATTTTTGCATTGCCTCGGTTTGCGTGCCCGTGTGCACGCATTTCGAGGCACTTCATTTTCATCCATCGGCATCCTATGTGAGTGTGGCTGAGGCTCACTCATGTTGGTATAAGTCCATATCATGTTTCCATGTCATTGCATTGCATATGCCATCGCCTCGGTTTGCGTGCCCGTGTGCACGCATTTCGAGGCACTTCATTTTCTGCCATCGGCATCTCATGTGAGTGCGGCTGAGGCTCTCTCATGTTAGTATAAGTCCATGTTGCATTTTCCATGTCATTCGCATCGCTTTTGCATCGCCTCGGTTTGCGTGCCCGTGTGCACGCATTTCGAGGCACTTCATTTTTATCCGACGGCATCCTATGTGAGTGTGGCTGAGGCTCACTCATGTTGGTATAAGCCCATATCATGTTTTCATGTCATTTCATCGCATTCCGTCATTGCCTTGGTTTGCGTGCCCGTGGGCATGCATTTCGAGGCACCTCATTTTTATCCGCCGGCATCCTATATGAGTGTGGCTGAGGCTCACTCATGTTGGTGTAAGCCCATTTGTCATTTCCATGTCATTTGCATTGCGTATGCCATTGCCTCGGTTTGCGTGCCCATGTGCACGCATTTCGAAGCACTTTATTTTCATCAACCGGCTCCTTATGTGAGTGTAGCTGAGGTTCCCTCATGTTAGTATCAGCTCATGTTATGTTTTCCATGCCATTTTAGTCATTTTCATTGCATTTACCATCGCCTTGGTTTGCGTGCCCGTGTGCACGCATTTCGAGGCATCTGATTTTCATTGCATTTACCATCGCCTCGGTTTGCGTGCCCGTGTGCACGCATTTCGAGGCATCTCATTTTTATTGCATTTATCATCGCCTCGGTTTGCGTGCCCGAGTGCACGCATTTCGAGGCATCTCATTTTCATTGTATTTATCATTGTCTCGGTTTGCGTGCCCGTGTGCACGCATTTCGAGGCATCTCATTTTCATTGCATTTATCATTGTCTCGGTTTGCGTGCCCGTGTGCACGCATTTTGAGGCATCTCATTTTCATTGTATTTACCATCGCCTCGGTTTGCGTGCCCGTGTGCACGCATTTCGAGGCATCTCATTTTCATTGCATTTACCATCGCCTCGGTTTGCGTGCCCGTGTGCACGCATTTCGAGGCATCTCATTTTCATTGCATTTACCATCACCTCGGTTTGCGTGCCCGTGTGCACGCATTTCGAGGCATCTCATTTTCATTGCATTTATCATTGCCTCGGTTTACGTGCCCGTGTGCACGCATTTCGAGACACATATCATTGCCTCGGTTTACATGCCAGTGTGCACGCATTTCGAGACACATATCATCGCCTCGGTTTGCGTGCCCGTGTGCACGCATTTTGAGACACATATCATCGTCTCGGTTTGCGTGCCCGTATGCACGTATTTCGAGACACATATCATCGCCTCGGTTTGCGTGCCCGTGTGCACGCATTTCGAGACACATATCATCGCCTCGGTTTGCGTGCTCGTGTGTACGCATTTCGAGACACATATCATCGCCTCAGTTTGCGTGCCCGCGTGCACGTACTTCGAGACACATATCATCGTCTTGGTTTGCGTGCCCGTGTGCACGCATTTCGAGGCAGGTCATTTCATAGCATTGTGTATGTTAGGATTGCATCTTAGTTGCATTTCATGCATATCATGCATATTGCATCGTGCTCGGAATAGGAGTTAGCCCGGGCACGGGAAACGAGGTACATTTCGTACTCCGAGTGACGGAATGTGTCTCAATTCCCCAGTCACCGACACTCCAGATTACCCATGATGGAGTTAGGTTTTAGCTGTAGTTTCATGTGCATTCATCCTATATTGAGTTGTGCATTTCGACTCCTCTGCCATCATGCCTCGGTATGCGTGATTGGTGGCATGAGGGTCGAGACATGCATATATCTGTGCAAATACATTGCTATGCCCCTTTCCTGCTCTCTGTTGCAGCAAAACGAAGAATCAGCAACTTTCCGGGACTTGGCACGCTTTTCAAGAATAACAGGTGTAAACAGAGGCTAATTGGGGCATTCCGGTGGATTTCCGCGCAAGACAACCCGGACGTGCATCATCCACCAGAAGCAAGACAGTCCCTGGCTTGCACGCCAGTTTTATTTGCTTTCTAGTTAATTCATTAATTAATTAGAATTATGTAATATTTTGGACTGTAATATTCTTTTATTTTGGGGACTGTAATATTTGGACTGTATTGTTTATTCGGACCCTCCGAGTGAGGGCATAACTGTAATAAGTGTGCGTGAGTGTGATGTATGTCTTCCAACCCCACGTCTTTCTCCCTTTTATTTATCCGCTTTTGATGGTTAGATTAGGGCATATTTAAATTAGCATACAATATGATAGCATGTTTGCATCATTCATCTGTATTACATGCACCGGGCTCGGCGCATCATACTAACTGCATTGTATTTTCAATTCCAAGTTGAATACATGTTAGTTGTAGCATTTCATATGCCATCTTAGAATAGCCGAGCCTGCCATAGTTGCATTTTACATGTGTTGCATTAGGCATTTCTGTATACTTAGGGTCATGCATGATTTCTAATACAGTTTTTGTTTTGGCTTGGAGTACTCGGTAAGTTCTATGCTTTAGCATCCTTGCATGCGTGTGAGTGAATGCCATGAATAGCATGCTTACCATGAGGCTATGTGCTCATGTGATATAACTGCCTGAATGCCCGTGGGTGAAGGTTGGGTTACTTGAATTGGGACAATTCATCAAATGTTTGTTTTAAGCCCACTAGATAGTGGCAAAACCATCTTTTCCAAAAGCCCACCTGAGGGTGGCAAATCCGTGTCTTAGCCTACCTGCGGGTAGCACCATCAAACCATTTTCAAATAAACAAGTATGAAATGTTTTGTTCCAATTCGGACGACCCGGTCTACATTTGTATGCTGTGCGCATCATATAGTAACCTAGGCTAATAACCGGAATAAGGACACACAATGTTTTCAAAAATTGATATCATGGTTAGTAGAGGCCGGTCTTTGACCGGGCGAGTGGGGGTGCTCACGAAGTGACCTTCCCCAATCGTACCCAAGTTCCCGAGCCGAGGCAACTTTGGTGATGACGGACACGTGGCCTTTGGCACCGAGTCAGGGTTTCCTAAATTTCCCATTAAAAAATATTTAGGTGGCGACTCTGTATCTGGCAAAGCAGTCCATGTTTGGCACTTCTTTCAAAAATCTGTTTTTCTCAAAACGATTTGCCGGATTTGGACTCTTTGGTTCAGACTTAGAACCGTGACTACGAAAAGTCGAGTTCGAGCTGTAGCGAGGTCTCCCCGCGGGCTTGTTACAGTTTCTGGCGACTCTGCTGGGGATTTAGAGAGCTTGACTCGAACTCATGATATCTGTTTTTTACTACACTTGTGTGTTTCTTTGCATTGCATTTGCATTGGTGCGCCTAGGATACCGTGTTTGCCATCTGCTATTCCTGAACGGTTTGCCGGAGGCTTGTCTTGTCAAGGCATGACCATAAGGCTGACCGGTTGTGGGCTCTGCCAGTATGGGAACACAAACCCCGGTTTTACCAGGGCACCCTTTTTGACCATTCGACCTAGTGCATATTCGGATCCATAGTGACCATTCCAAACTAGGACAGGTGGCTTACCCGATACAGGTTGTTTGAAATCGCTGCATGCGTAGTGAAACCCTAGCTCCTGACAAAATAGGACAGGGAAACCCTACCCCTTTGTAGGGGTGTTTTGGCTCTCACTTATCTGTTATGTGCTTTAGGTTGCGTCTCTACAGGAATGCATGTATCGGTGTATGAGTTTGGGCATCAGGCCTGCGGGCACCAGTTTGCGAATTTGGGCATCAGGCCTGCGGGCATTACTATCAGTATTTGGGAGTCAGCTTTACCTGTGGGTGTCAGACTCAGATTTTGAGACCGAATTTTGGGGAAGAATTCAGAAAAGGGCACACTCATTCAACTATGCTCGTATTTGTTCAGATGGAATCAGGCTGAGATGCTGTCTGTTTTCTCTTTTGCTAGGTAGTCTTGGAACCATAGCTTCAGAAGGCTCCGATATCCCCCGAGGTTCATCGAACTTGTGCTGATAGACTTTGTCAGGTCAGAGATTCAGTTCAAGGGTAATCAGTGTTCTTTCGCTGAGGCAAGGTAAAGAAAAGCCGGTCAGGGCTCATATGTTCATCTAATCCGTCAGTCGCCAGTCACATCACCTTTGTTTGGACTCAGCAGGCCGTGATGGCACAAGGTTCGGAAGAGTTTGCGGCCATGACAGCAGCGCTAAGTCAGGGAACTGCCATGCAGGCTGAGACCAGTATTGAAACGCAGCGCCCATCTGGGGCATCTGCCTCACATCCAGCTTTGGGACCCCAGCCGAACTTTGACCCAATTTCGCCAGTTGAAGACTTGCAGTGTCTGAATCCTCGAGAAAGGTCGACTCAAGCTCAGGTGCTCAGACCCCTGGTGCAGCCTATTGAGAAAACTCAACCCTTTCATGTTGATGAGTTCAATCCGACTGCAGTGAAAATTGCAAACCTTGAGAAGCAATTCAAAAGGGCACAGGGCCTTAACTCCATTCCTGGCATTGAGGATGGGCACACCGAGGCTTCCATCCGGCTCCCAGACAAATTCAAAATGCCATATATCGACCGTTTCGACGGGTCTGGAGATCCAATGGTACATATCCGACTTTTCTTAGATGTCCTGAAGCCGATGGGTCTGACTAAGCCACAGAAACTCTCTTTGTATGGAAGAACCCTGTCGGGTGTGGCAGCCACTTGGTATACCAAATTGGAGGATACAGTGAAGCAAAACTGGGAAGAACTGGCCGAGGCCTTTGTCGATCAGTATTCCTACAATACCCAAGTTGAAATGACCATCCAAGAGCTTGAAGCAACTCGCCAAAACCCAACAGAGCCTTTTGTGGAATTCATTGCAAGGTGGAGAGCAAAGGCAGCACAAATGACAGATCGTCGCCCTTCTGAGAAGGATCAAGTGCAGATGATGGTCCGAAACCTCGAGCATGATATGTTGCAAAAGTTGATAGTTGCTCCACTATTCACTTTCAAAAGTTTGCATGAACTGGGGATTCAAGTCGAGAATGCGTTCAACAGTGGGATCATTCCCAGGACAAGGGAACTGACAAGGAAGGTGATTTCAGGGAGTACCAATGCTGGTAGTAGCGCTATTCCCAAACCCACCGAAATCAATACAGTCGCCACAGCCGACCCTTTTGCCAAACCAAGCCTACAAACAGCTAGCCCAGCCCGAACTCAGGGTAGAACTTTCACCCCCCTCTATATGAGCCTGACTAGCACACTAAAAGCCTTGACGGAAAAAGGGCATCTCAAACCCCTCGATCCTCAACCTATTCCCAATCCACTCCCAGCCAGACATAACCCCGCCAAGTACTGTGTGTACCATCAGCAGCGCGGTCATGGCACCGACCGTTGCTACCGCCTTCGTCATGAGATCCAAAATCTCATTGACAACCGGGCGATAACTCCACCTTCGGACCCCAATGACCAAACATCTCCTGCCTACCTCAATCACATCCACATACAGCCATCCACCTTTGACCCCAGCATATACATCACCCCGGCCCATCTACCCAAGCCTGAGGTGTTTATCCCAGAAAGCATGGACTTATGCATGATGGGTACACCTGAATCTCAACCATTTCAAACCCATGAACCCACTACTTCTGAGTTGATGGGAATGATTAAAGATCTTCAAAAAACCGTGACGGATCTGGCCTCCGGGACATTGGCTCCATCATCGACCACACCACATACTAGGAACTTCATGCCAAGAGACTCCCCGATGTTGGGACGGGCTGCATTTGAGGAAAGCCAATCCCTTAGCAGAATGGAGGTGAGTGGGAGGAACAAGATAGGGGTGGACATGGATCCCAATGAACATCTTCTGTTGGCTGTTGAGGCTTTGAAAGCCGAGGGGCTGAACAAAGAGCAAGTCCTCGCAGTTGTTGCAAAAGCTGTGGATGACACTTTCGCTACTCAGGTTGGAGACAGTCCGAATCAGAAGGAACATCGGGGGAAGGGCTATCATACCAGAGACGATCCTGCTATCTCTAATCCTCCACTCGGAAGAGATCAGCAAACTAGGCCAGCATCTGCTAATCCCCCTGCTGGTGCGTCCAGCAAAAATCCACAAACCTTGAAATACCAACCCCGAGGTCGGAGGGTCTTCCATGCCCTCTATATGCCTTTGTCCAAAGATCTCCAAATCCTTGTTGGACAAGGCCATCTCAAACCCCTTGAGCCTCGGCCTCTCCCGAACCCTCTTCCGGCTACACATGATACTACCCAGTACTGCGCGTACCATCAACAAACTGGCCATACTACCAACGCCTGCTTCCGTCTTCGCCATGAAGTACAGGATCTATTTGACAATGGGGTCATCCCCGCACCAGGTCCTGCAAAGTCTATCGGCACTTGATCAGTGAACTTGTAGGGGATAATGTGATGCGATTGGAGGGATGAACCACCTGCGGGCAGCGCTCAGTTTACTCCAGATATGGTGGATGGCATGCACTGTTTTGAGCATTTGCGAATGCCGATTTCCGACTCGGGTATTGGGTCAGTCTTGTTGTTTTGTTTTGAGTCTGTCTCTTTTTATTTTGGATCTGTCTTGTTGTATCGAGGCAGTCCTGTTGTACAGGAGTCGGGTGATTCCGGGGGGTGTTACCTCGGGCGTCACCATTTTGTTTTGTGTTTGTCTTTTCGTTTTGTTTTGAGTCTGTTTCTGTCAGGGAGCCAATGGTACCAAAAGATTTGAATGAAACAGCAGTGATTTTCACACTCTTGTGTTTGCTTCTGCCTTGCGCCAGTTGTGCCAGAAAGTTTGAATGAAATGGCAGTACTTTTCGCCTACTCTTCTGCACCCCAAAATCATTGTATCGACCTAAGTTTTTCAAAACTGGGAATGATTAAAGATCTTCAAAAAACCGTGACGGATCTGGCCTCCGGGACATTGGCTCCATCATCGACCACACCACATACTAGGAACTTCATGCCAAGAGACTCCCCGATGTTGGGACGGGCTGCATTTGAGGAAAGCCAATCCCTTAGCAGAATGGAGGTGAGTGGGAGGAACAAGATAGGGGTGGACATGGATCCCAATGAACATCTTCTGTTGGCTGTTGAGGCTTTGAAAGCCGAGGGGCTGAACAAAGAGCAAGTCCTCGCAGTTGTTGCAAAAGCTGTGGATGACACTTTCGCTACTCAGGTTGGAGACAGTCCGAATCAGAAGGAACATCGGGGGAAGGGCTATCATACCAGAGACGATCCTGCTATCTCTAATCCTCCACTCGGAAGAGATCAGCAAACTAGGCCAGCATCTGCTAATCCCCCTGCTGGTGCGTCCAGCAAAAATCCACAAACCTTGAAATACCAACCCCGAGGTCGGAGGGTCTTCCATGCCCTCTATATGCCTTTGTCCAAAGATCTCCAAATCCTTGTTGGACAAGGCCATCTCAAACCCCTTGAGCCTCGGCCTCTCCCGAACCCTCTTCCGGCTACACATGATACTACCCAGTACTTCGCGTACCATCAACAAACTGGCCATACTACCAACGCCTGCTTCCGTCTTCGCCATGAAGTACAGGATCTATTTGACAATGGGGTCATCCCCGCACCAGGTCCTGCAAAGTCTATCGGCACTTGATCAGTGAACTTGTAGGGGATAATGTGATGCGATTTGAGGGATGAACCACCTGCGGGCAGCGCTCAGTTTACTCCAGATATGGTGGATGGCATGCACTGTTTTGAGCATTTGCGAATGCCGATTTCCGACTCGGGTATTGGGTCAGTCTTGTTGTTTTGTTTTGAGTCTGTCTCTTTTTATTTTGGATCTGTCTTGTTGTATCGAGGCAGTCCTGTTGTACAGGAGTCGGGTGATTCCGGGGGGTGTTACCTCGGGCGTCACCATTTTGTTTTGTGTTTGTCTTTTCATTTTGTTTTGAGTCTGTTTCTGCCAGGGAGCCAATGGTACCAAAAGATTTGAATGAAACAGCAGTGATTTTCACACTCTTGTGTTTGCTTCTGCCTTGCGCCAGTTGTGCCAGAAAGTTTGAATGAAATGGCAGTACTTTTCGCCTACTCTTCTGCACCCCAAAATCATTGTATCGACCTAAGTTTTTCAAAACTTTTTTTTTGAACACTGCGGTGAAAACGAAGAGGAAGGAATTCCTCGGGATTTGCAAAACTTTGATCATTTGAGAGAAAGAGAGGCGTGCTAAGCCCTTAATGAATGAAATCATGCTTGTTAGCGTGAGTACTGAGAAGGACCCTGGCTTGATCCAGACTGGTTTCACACTATTTTCAGCGCGAGCGATTTGTCGCTTCCTTAAAAAACTTTCAAAAAAAATGTTTTGAGCGGTCCTGCGAAGACCTGTGTGGAATCGCTCTTGAGATTGTGCAGCTTAGGATCGCTCTCAGCCTCGAGACTCAACCCCTCCGCTTCCAAACCTTGAACTTGAATTCAGAAGGTTCGACAGTCAACTACGATGTGAGGCCTGTGTGGCCGGATTTGAAACAGCCTTCGAACAAGAGGCACCGAAGTTAGATAAGGAAGATCAGACCTCATCAGAAGAAGCTTGCGAAGCTAGAACAGAAACACCCCTCGAACTAGGAGTGAAAATATCCGATGTGCTTGAAGAGCCGAAGATGGATCCTTCTGCAAATCAATACAGCAGCCACTCTCTTGGATACGGATGGCTTCGAGATCCTAAAACCATTTGGCATGGACTTGTTACACTTTTACCCTTTGAGAGGCTCGCTGGGCCGAAAACCCGGAAGGGCGACCCAGGCAAAAGTTAGAGCAAGAGAAAAATACAAAAAAGAAGAAAAGAAGCAAAAAATGTAAAAGAAAAAAAAAGAAAACAAAAAAAAAGAAAGAAAAGTGAAGAAAAATGCAAAGAAAATAACAAAAAAAGAAAATCAAAAGAAAAGAAATGAAAAGAATCGAAAAGAAAAGAAAAACGAAGCTCGCAAGGTCGAAAACCTGCAACAGGCGCCTTGGCAAAAGTTAGAGCATAAAAAGGAGAGGTTAATACCCGAGTGTACCTTAACCCCGAACTACGTAAGGCTTGATTCCCATCTATGGGATACGTAGGCAACTTCATTCTGAAGTCCAGCCGTAAAACACTTCAAATTCGACTACGTCCATGTAATGGTTTTGATCATCTTCGCTTTCTCTGTATCCGAGAATTTGGTTGTGTTCGTCACTCTGAGGACTGACTACAATGTGCTGCAGGGCCATTCAGACAAGGGGCAACTTTTCGTTGCCATTCAATGTGCTGCGGGGCCATTCAGACAAGGGGCAACTTTTCGTTGCCATTCAATGCGCTGTGGTGCCATTCAGACAAGAGGCAGCTTCCCATTGCCATTCAATGCGCCGTGGCGCCGTTCAAACAAGGGGCAACTTTCCGTTGCCATTCAAAACGCCGCAGTGTCATTTCAAACAAGGGGCAACTTTCCGTTGCCATGCAGTGTCCTTCAGACAAGGGGCAATTTTTCATTGCTATGGATCCAAGGTTGTGCATCTCAAGAGTAGGTTCCGTGCTCGTTCAGCAGTAGCCGTTTGCGAAATAGTTTTTGAGAATTTTTTACTGAGGTTGACTAATCTTCTCGAAAAGTATTCCATTTTCAAAACTGGACCATTTCTTGGACCCAAAAGAGGAAAATTTTCAGTGCTTATAGCCTAACTTGCATGATTTTAAATCAGAAAATTGAACAAGCATGTTAATCTAACTCTCATTTTGGTCAATTTTTTTTAGGAGAAAACTAAAACTAAAAAATGGTCAAAATGATGAACTACGAGCACAGTTGAGTCAGGCTTCCTGTCTTTCCCATTGTCAACATACTTGCCAAGAAGGGCACTCTATCTGCCAGAAAAGGGCACAACAAAGGGCAGAAAGTTCTCACATCCTCCAAGCAACGAGGTATCGAGCAAAGTGCGAAGCACGAACTAGAATGGGGCAAGATATTCCACTCCATCATCCGGACAGATCTTACCACTTCCAAACTCCCCAACAAAGCATCATCAACTGATGTTAGTTGCAGATTTACTACACACCCAGTTGTAGCGCAACCTTTCCATGGGAGGAATTCACTAGTTGTGAGCAGAAGAAAGAGAATCTAGCAGAATGCTAGGGACACGAGCCCACAGTTTGCTGTTCGTCCATCAACCACCCAGGGGAGGGATGAAAAATGAGAGAATGAAGAATAGAGAGATGTGCGATGAGAGGAAAAGTGAGAAGAGGGCTTTTTCAGAAAAACCGAGCTTGAGAGCCGAGTGATGTGAGAATCACAAATAAGAAAGGGTGGGAATAATACCCGGTGAAACAGGCTCCCTGTGCACGCCTGTGTGTCATGTCTTTTGCTTTGTTTGTCTCGTTTCTTGTTTTGAGTCGTTTCGAGTGTTACTCGATGTGTCTAGGTTGTGTGCCTTTTATTTCCTTGTTGGGTCTTTTTCGCTATGTTCAGTCGTAGGCCCGATACCCGGTCAAAAGCTCATTTACCAATTCTAAAATAAAATCGTTTTGCGCTCCGAGTGCTGTACCGTTCTCCACATCTGTGCAAAACAAGATTCATTCTTTCATAAAACCGCAGGGTTCAACCCAGGTCATTGTCAGAGCAGCAAAACAAGGACCTATCTGAAGCTATATAAGTTCTGGACTGCGAAACAAAAGAAATAGGGAAAATTTTGAGCATCTGAGTGTGTTTCACCTTCAGAAAATTCTGGGATTGCAACCCGTATGTACCTCTTCGGGCCTTGCCAGTGCCCTGAAGAATGAGCGTGCCTCTACTCCAAGCTTAAGCATGCTTCAAGTCAGAACGGCAATTAAAGCAGCAGCAGCAGATGTTACCTCTCGCCAACATGAACAGGGTGTGCCCTTTTTGAACTAAGTGTGTTGCAAAGTCCTCTAAGAGGTAAATCAGAGGCACCATAGTACATATTTGATACTCCCCTACTACATAGAATGTGAATTTTCATATACACTGTTGTTGCATGCGTGCCGCACATCGTTATGATACTTGCATAGAATATGCTCGTATCTTTTGCATAGAAAATGCACTCTTCCATACTTGCATAGAATATGCTCGTATCTTTTGCATAGAAAATGCACTCTTCCATACTTGCATAGAATATGCTCGTATCTTTTGCATAGAAAATGCACTCTTCCATACTTGCATAGAATATGCTCGTATCCTTTGCATAGAAAATGCACCTCATTTGCATAGAACATGCATTCACTCGCACTATCTTGTGCACTTACACTTTGTATCTCACTCGCACTTTTTTGTGCATTTCAAAATCAATCGCGCTGTTTAGCGTATCGCACTGTTTAGTGCATTTCAATCGCGCTGTTTAGCGTATCGCACTGTCTAGTGCATTTCGAATCAATCGCACTGTTTAGTGCATTTCAATCGCGCTGTTTAGCGTATCGCACTATTTTGTGCATTTCAATCGCACTATTTTGTGCATTTCAATCGCGCTGTTTAGCGTATCGCACTGTCTAGTGCATTTCAAATCAATCGCGCTGTTTAGCGTATCGCACTGTTTAGTGCATTTCAATCGCGCTGTTTAGCGTATCGCACTGTCTAGTGCATTTCGAATCAATCGCACTGTTTAGTGCATTTCAATCGCGCTGTTTAGCGTATCGCACTGTCCTGTGCATTTCTAATCACTCGCGCTTTCTTGCGCATTGCACTATTTTGTGTACCTTACTTGCATTTTGCATGCATTCCATCGCGCTATCTTGCGCATCTCACCTGTACTTGTTAGTGCATTGTATCGCGCTATCTTGCGCACCTTATTTGTATCGCACTGTTTTGTGCATTCACCTTGCTCATACTGTTTTGTACACCTTTAGCATCACGCTATTTCGTGCATCTGTTTAGCACTGTTTTGTGCATTCACTCTGCATCGCACTGTCTTGTGCACTCGCCCGGTCTAAGAAGACCTTATCCTTGGTCTAAGGAGACCTTAAATCCTGCATCATCATTCGCACTATTTTGCGCATCGCGTTTGCATTTATTCGCGCCGCTTCGTGCACTTTCCGGTCTAGGAGACCTTAAATTCTCTAAAGGTGCAATTCCTTTGGTGTTAGTCGTGCCCGAACGACTCGTCATGGTCTGGTATAGCCACCTGCCTGTGTTTGCGGTGAGTTCCTAGGAGACCAACTGAGACGGTGGAAACTAGAGTTCGAATGGCTTATGCCTAGAACGCAAAGGTTCGGGATTTCCGAGCCTAAAGTCTGGTTTAAATACCCAGGGGTATATCCTCGGCTTGAAATCTGTATGGCAGCCCCATAGATTGAGATAGCATCTGTATGCACCTCAATTCTGGATACTGATCCAACCTAGTCTGTCACCCTGTTGGAGAATAGGGAAAGCTGCGACCATAGTCAGGGAGAAAAGTAGTACCTGCGGTTCAACCAAGAATAAGCGAGAGATCCCCAGCAGCATGAGGTAAGTCATTACCAATTGCCCCTGTGAGGTACCTTCATTTCCTAGCTATTACATTGCATTTCAGTTATTACATTACAGTGCATTGCATGAATCCTCAACTTTCAAATTGGCTTCGCGTAGCGTATAAGTCCACTCGTCAAACCGGCTTCGCTTAGCGTATAAGTCCAACTTTCAAATCGGCTTCGCGTAGCGTATAAGTCCAACTTTCAAATCGGCTTCGCGTAGCGTATAAGTCCAATCTTCAAAATATTTCTGCGTATCATTTTGCATTTTGCCCCCTGCCTGCGGGCATGCCTACGGGCGCATCTCTGTTTATCCTGTATGTTTGTCTAAGTCTTCGGCCTTGTCAAAAATGGGTCGTCTCTGGGCTTTGACATTCACTCCCGTCACTTGTGACTTCCGAGTTCTGTCAAAGAGGGGCAACTGTAGACGCCCCATTTTTGAACGACCTTAAGACTCAGACGTCACCAATTGAGCGCTTGGTGATGTTGCATGATGTGCTCGTTCAGAAGTTTCGGAGTTGCGGCCGTGAGCCCTGCCTCCGGACTCCCGAACCCTTTTCTGTGCCTTGTCTCGGTTTGCGAACCAGACTCAGTTTTCTCTGTTTCTTTTCCTGAGGGGAGGGAGAGGTCCTGTAGACCATCTCTCAATGTCCGTAGGCTACATTTGGTGGCCGTAGGCCATTTTTCCCATTTCGGAGTCCGGTTCCCGGTTTTCGGAGCCGTCAGGCCGTGTGCCTCGGTTCGGGACCGCTTAACCATCTCCTATTGCTCTGATTTTTGGCATACTTCCTATTTGCTCCCTTTTGAGGGACACTGGGGGCTGAGAAACCCACTTCGAGGTCGAATGCCACTTTCGGTGCTTAACAGCCCATTTTCGGGACCTCGAACTGCGTGTTTTGGCCCCGGAACATTCGTTTTGCAATGGTTTTCGTTCGTTTTTGGCAGGTACCTCTGTTTTATCACAGGGAAGGTCACTGAAGGGTGGGAGGCCAGCAATTGTTGCAGCAACCAGTTATCTCTCCTCCGGAGCCTCCCGGCGCCCGTTTTCCCAACTTCCGGGCTAATGTTGAACACCTTGGAGTTAGTGTTGCCAACTTTCGACCACATATCTGTGATCTACACACTTGGGAGGACCCTAAAAGTTCATGGCCGGCCACTATTTTTGATCAATCGGCCACTTCTCCTAACCGAGACCTTTTCTTGAGGGAGCTTGACCCTTTTGGACCTTTTTTTAGCTTCTCCAAGAAGCTTGACCCCTTTTTTAGCTTCTCCAAGAAGCTTGACCTTTTTGTTTAGCTTCTCCAAGAAGCTTGAACCTTTTGACCCCTTTTTAAAACTTCTCCAAGAAGCTTGACCCTTTTGAACCTTTTTGTTTAGCTTCTCCAAGAAGCTTGAACCTTTTGACCCTTTTGGCTAGCTTCTCCAAGAAGCTTGAACCTCTTGACCCTTTTTGCCTAGCTTCTCCAAGAAGCTTGGCCCTTTTGCTCCAAGCTTCTAAGAGAAGCTTGGCCCTTTTGGTCAAAGCTTCCAAGAGAAGCTTTGCCCCTTTGGTTTCTCTATATAAAGAGAACCTCTCCTCCCCTTTAGGGAGTTAGAAAATTGGTTCTTCAAGCCTCAAGAGACAAATCCTCCTCCATCTCTCTCATTTTCCTAAAAAGCTTCAAGTCCTACACCACCATTTACACTACAACACCAAGCTCTACCACCACCACTCCATTCCAAGAGCAAGGAGAGGAATTCCAGCAGCTAAGAGGCAACAAATTTGGCCCAAGAAGCAACAAAAGAATTGGTCTTCAAGGGTAAGTTGCAATTTCCCCTTTTTGGCCCTTTTCTTGGATCTTTTGCAAGTCATCCATGCTTTTTGCTTTGAGCTCCGGCCATAACTGAAAGTGGCCTTATTTTGAGCTCATTTTCATGTCTCATTAAGGGCTCAACCCTGTTTGAGCCCTCCATATGCCACTTGCTTCAATACCCTTCGTAAATACCGTTTTCTTGCATGTTTTGTTAGCCCACCATGCTTTTGTTTTTGGTCGATTTACAGGCCTAGAGATAGTCTTATTTTGACCTTCTTAACATGTTTCATTAAGGGTCTTTGGCCATTTGTGGAATATTTTGCATACCTCATGTTATAGCCTCTTTTGAGCCTTATTTTGCATTGCATTTCTAGCATGTTTTTATACTGTTTTGGCCATTTTACAGTTCGGGAAATATACTTATTTTTGGTCCCTCTTCAATGTTGTAGAAGGGAATTTTTCAGTTTGAGCATTGTATATACCACTTGCCTCTTTGGCCACCTTTTGGTCCGTTTTCTTGCATAAAAGCTTAGCCTTATCTATGTTTGTTTTTGAGGATTTTACAGTTCTGTAAATGTGCATATTTTTTTCCCCTCTTCAATATTGTAGAAGGGCCCGAACCTGTTCGAGGACAGTAGCTATGAGTTGCTTCTTAATCTCATGTTTATTCCCCTTTTTTGCATGCTTGTTTTGCCCTGTTTTTGTCCACTGTTTGGCCATGCTATAAACTGGAAACGTGCTTATCTTGGGGCTGCCTTGCTTCTGTCTTTTCATTCCATGTCCATATTGTGCATGTTTGGCATAGCTGTAGGCCATTTCGGGTGCCATAATCGCATTTCGGGACAATTCCATGCATTTCATGTCATTTCGCCTCATTTCGGAACTGTTTTCCCCCATATTTTACTGCTGAAAATCCATTACCATGTTTGCATATCATTTCCCATGCCATAATTTGTATTTTTGCATTGCCTCGGTTTGCGTGCCCGTGTGCACGCATTTCGAGGCACTTCATTTTCATCCATCGGCATCCTATGTGAGTGTGGCTGAGGCTCACTCATGTTGGTATAAGTCCATATCATGTTTCCATGTCATTGCATTGCGTATGCCATCGCCTCGGTTTGCGTGCCCGTGTGCACGCATTTCGAGACACTTCATTTTCTGCCATCGGCATCTCATGTGAGTGCGGCTGAGGCTCTCTCATGTTAGTATAAGTCCATGTTGCATTTTCCATGTCATTCGCATCGCTTTTGCATCACATCGGTTTGCGTGCCCGTGTGCACGCATTTCGAGGCACTTCATTTTTATCCGACGGCATCCTATGTGAGTGTGGCTGAGGCTCACTCATGTTGGTATAAGCCCATATCATGTTTTCATGTCATTTCATCGCATTCCGTCATTGCCTTGGTTTGCGTGCCCGTGGGCACGCATTTCGAGGCACCTCATTTTTATCCGCCGGCATCCTATATGAGTGTGGCTGAGGCTCACTCATGTTGGTGTAAGCCCATTTGTCATTTCCATGTCATTTGCATTGCGTATGCCATTGCCTCGGTTTGCGTGCCCGTGTGCACGCATTTCGAAGCACTTCATTTTCATCAACCGGCTCCTTATGTGAGTGTAGCTGAGGTTCCCTCATGTTAGTATAAGCCCATGTTATGTTTTCCATGCCATTTTAGTCATTTTCATTGCATTTACCATCGCCTTGGTTTGCGTGCCCGTGTGCACGCATTCCGAGGCATCTCATTTTCATTGCATTTACCATCGCCTCGGTTTGCGTGCCCGTGTGCACGCATTTCGAGGCATCTCATTTTCATTGCATTTATCATCGCCTCGGTTTGCGTCCCCGTGTGCACGCATTTCGAGGCATCTCATTTTCATTGTATTTATCATTGCCTCGGTTTGCGTGCCCGTGTGCACGCATTTCGAGGCATCTCATTTTCATTGCATTTATCATTGTCTCGATTTGCGTGCCCGTTTGCACGCATTTTGAGGCATCTCATTTTCATTATATTTACCATCGCCTCGGTTTGCGTGCCCGTGTGCACGCATTCCGAGGCATCTCATTTTCATTGCATTTATCATCGCCTCGGTTTGCGTGCCCGTGTGCACGCATTTCGAGGCATCTCATTTTCATTGCATTTATGATCGCCTCGGTTTGCGTCCCCGTGTGCACGCATTTCGAGGCATCTCATTTTCATTGTATTTATCATTGCCTCGGTTTGCGTGCCCGTGTGCACGCATTTCGAGGCATCTCATTTTCATTGCATTTATCATTGTCTCGATTTGTGTGCCCCTGTGCACACATTTTGAGGCATCTCATTTTCATTATATTTACCATCGCCTCGATTTGCGTGCCCGTGTGCACGCATTTCGAGGCATCTCATTTTCATTGCATTTACCATCGCCTCGGTTTGCGTGCCCGTGTGCACGCATTTCGAGGCATCTCATTTTCATTGCATTTACCATCGCCTCGGTTTGCGTGCCCGTGTGCACGCATTTTGAGACATCTCATTTTCATTGTATTTATCATCGCCTCGGTTTGCGTGCCCGTGTGCACGCATTTCGAGACACATATCATCTCCTCGGTTTGCGTGCTCGTGTGCACGTATTTCGAGACACATATCATCGCCTCGGTTTGCTTGCCCGCGTGCACGTACTTCGAGACACATATCATCGTCTCGGTTTGCGTGCCCGTGTGCACGCATTTCGAGGCAGGTCATTTCATAGCATTGTGTATGTTAGGATTGCATCTTAGTTGCATTTCATGCATATCATGCATATTGCATCGTGCTCGGAATAGGAGTTAGCCCGGGCGCGGGAAACGAGGTACATTTCGTACTCCGAGTGACGGAATGTGTCTCAATTCCCCAGTCACCGACACTCCAGATTACCCATGATGGAGTTAGGTTTTAGCTGTAGTTTCATGTGCATTCATCCTATATTGAGTTGTGCATTTCGACTCCTCTGCCATCATGCCTCGGTATGCGTGATTGGTGGCACGAGGGTCGAGACATGTATATATCTGTGCAAATACATTGCTATGCCCCTTTCATGCTCTCTGTTGCAGCAAAACGAAGAATCAGCAACTTTCTGGGACTTGGCACGCTTTTCAAGAATAACAGGTGTAAACAGAGGCTAATTGGGGCATTCCGGTGGATTTCCGCGCAAGACAACCCGGACGTGCATCATCCACCAGAAGCAAGACAGTCCCTGGCTTGCACGCCAGTTTTATTTGCTTTCTAGTTAATTCATTAATTAATTAGAATTATGTAATATTTTGGACTGTAATATTCTTTTATTTTGGGGACTGTAATATTTGGACTGTATTGTTTATTCGGACCCTCCGAGTGAGGGCATAACTGTAATAAGTGTGCGTGAGTGTGATGTATGTCTTCCAACCCCACGTCTTTCTCCCTTTTATTTATCCGCTTTTGATGGTTAGATTAGGGCATATTTAAATTAGCATACAATAAGATAGCATGTTTGCATCATTCATCTGTATTACATGCACCGGGCTCGGCGCATCATACTAACTGCATTGTATTTTCAATTCCAAGTTGAATACATGTTAGTTGTAGCATTTCATATGCCATCTTAGAATAGCCGAGCCTGCCATAGTTGCATTTTACATGTGTTGCATTAGGCATTTCTGTATACTTAGGGTCATGCATGATTTCTAATACAGTTTTTGTTTTGGCTTGGAGTACTCGGTAAGTTCTATGCTTTAGCATCCTTGCATGCGTGTGAGTGAATGCCATGAATAGCATGCTTACCATGAGGCTATGTGCTCATGTGATATAACTGCCTGAATGCCCGTGGGTGAAGGTTGGGTTACTTGAATTGGGACAATTCATCAAATGTTTGTTTTAAGCCCACTAGATAGTGGCAAAACCATCTTTTCCAAAAGCCCACCTGAGGGTGGCAAATCCGTGTCTTAGCCTACCTGCGGGTAGCACCATCAAACCATTTTCAAATAAACAAGTATGAAATGTTTTGTTCCAATTCGGACGACCCGGTCTACATTTGTATGCTGTGCGCATCATATAGTAACCTAGGCTAATAACCGGAATAAGGACACACAATGTTTTCAAAAATTGATATCATGGTTAGTAGAGGCCGGTCTTTGACCGGGCGAGTGGGGGTGCTCACGAAGTGACCTTCCCCAATCGTACCCAAGTTCCCGAGCCGAGGCAACTTTGGTGATGACGGACACGTGGCCTTTGGCACCGAGTCAGGGTTTCCTAAATTTCCCATTAAAAAATATTTAGGTGGCGACTCTGTATCTGGCAAAGCAGTCCATGTTTGGCACTTCTTTCAAAAATCTGTTTTTCTCAAAACGATTTGCCGGATTTGGACTCTTTGGTTCAGACTTAGAACCGTGACTACGAAAAGTCGAGTTCGAGCTGTAGCGAGGTCTCCCCGCGGGCTTGTTACAGTTTCTGGCGACTCTGCTGGGGATTTAGAGAGCTTGACTCGAACTCATGATATCTGTTTTTTACTACACTTGTGTGTTTCTTTGCATTGCATTTGCATTGGTGCGCCTAGGATACCGTGTTTGCCATCTGCTATTCCTGAACAGTTTGCCGGAGGCTTGTCTTGTCAAGGCATGACCATAAGGCTGACCGGTTGTGGGCTCTGCCAGTATGGGAACACAAACCCCGGTTTTACCAGGGCACCCTTTTTGACCATTCGACCTAGTGCATATTCGGATCCATAGTGACCATTCCAAACTAGGACAGGTGGCTTACCCGATACAGGTTGTTTGAAATCGCTGCATGCGTAGTGAAACCCTAGCTCCTGACAAAATAGGACAGGGAAACCCTACCCCTTTGTAGGGGTGTTTTGGCTCTCACTTATCTGTTATGTGCTTTAGGTTGCGTCTCTACAGGAATGCATGTATCGGTGTATGAGTTTGGGCATCAGGCCTGCGGGCACCAGTTTGCGAATTTGGGCATCAGGCCTGCGGGCATTACTATCAGTATTTGGGAGTCAGCTTTACCTGTGGGTGTCAGACTCAGATTTTGAGACCGAATTTTGGGGAAGAATTCAGAAAAGGGCACACTCATTCAACTATGCTCGTATTTGTTCAGATGGAATCAGGCTGAGATGCTGTCTGTTTTCTCTTTTGCTAGGTAGTCTTGGAACCATAGCTTCAGAAGGCTCCGATATCCCCCGAGGTTCATCGAACTTGTGCTGATAGACTTTGTCAGGTCAGAGATTCAGTTCAAGGGTAATCAGTGTTCTTTCGCTGAGGCAAGGTAAAGAAAAGCCGGTCAGGGCTCATATGTTCATCTAATCCGTCAGTCGCCAGTCACATCACCTTTGTTTGGACTCAGCAGGCCGTGATGGCACAAGGTTCGGAAGAGTTTGCGGCCATGACAGCAGCGCTAAGTCAGGGAACTGCCATGCAGGCTGAGACCAGTATTGAAACGCAGCGCCCATCTGGGGCATCTGCCTCACATCCAGCTTTGGGACCCCAGCCGAACTTTGACCCAATTTCGCCAGTTGAAGACTTGCAGTGTCTGAATCCTCGAGAAAGGTCGACTCAAGCTCAGGTGCTCAGACCCCTGGTGCAGCCTATTGAGAAAACTCAACCCTTTCATGTTGATGAGTTCAATCCGACTGCAGTGAAAATTGCAAACCTTGAGAAGCAATTCAAAAGGGCACAGGGCCTTAACTCCATTCCTGGCATTGAGGATGGGCACACCGAGGCTTCCATCCGGCTCCCAGACAAATTCAAAATGCCATATATCGACCGTTTCGACGGGTCTGGAGATCCAATGGTACATATCCGACTTTTCTTAGATGTCCTGAAGCCGATGGGTCTGACTAAGCCACAGAAACTCTCTTTGTATGGAAGAACCCTGTCGGGTGTGGCAGCCACTTGGTATACCAAATTGGAGGATACAGTGAAGCAAAACTGGGAAGAACTGGCCGAGGCCTTTGTCGATCAGTATTCCTACAATACCCAAGTTGAAATGACCATCCAAGAGCTTGAAGCAACTCGCCAAAACCCAACAGAGCCTTTTGTGGAATTCATTGCAAGGTGGAGAGCAAAGGCAGCACAAATGACAGATCGTCGCCCTTCTGAGAAGGATCAAGTGCAGATGATGGTCCGAAACCTCGAGCATGATATGTTGCAAAAGTTGATAGTTGCTCCACTATTCACTTTCAAAAGTTTGCATGAACTGGGGATTCAAGTCGAGAATGCGTTCAACAGTGGGATCATTCCCAGGACAAGGGAACTGACAAGGAAGGTGATTTCAGGGAGTACCAATGCTGGTAGTAGCGCTATTCCCAAACCCACCGAAATCAATACAGTCGCCACAGCCGACCCTTTTGCCAAACCAAGCCTACAAACAGCTAGCCCAGCCCGAACTCAGGGTAGAACTTTCACCCCCCTCTATATGAGCCTGACTAGCACACTAAAAGCCTTGACGGAAAAAGGGCATCTCAAACCCCTCGATCCTCAACCTATTCCCAATCCACTCCCAGCCAGACATAACCCCGCCAAGTACTGTGTGTACCATCAGCAGCGCGGTCATGGCACCGACCGTTGCTACCGCCTTCGTCATGAGATCCAAAATCTCATTGACAACCGGGCGATAACTCCACCTTCGGACCCCAATGACCAAACATCTCCTGCCTACCTCAATCACATCCACATACAGCCATCCACCTTTGACCCCAGCATATACATCACCCCGGCCCATCTACCCAAGCCTGAGGTGTTTATCCCAGAAAGCATGGACTTATGCATGATGGGTACACCTGAATCTCAACCATTTCAAACCCATGAACCCACTACTTCTGAGTTGATGGGAATGATTAAAGATCTTCAAAAAACCGTGACGGATCTGGCCTCCGGGACATTGGCTCCATCATCGACCACACCACATACTAGGAACTTCATGCCAAGAGACTCCCCGATGTTGGGACGGGCTGCATTTGAGGAAAGCCAATCCCTTAGCAGAATGGAGGTGAGTGGGAGGAACAAGATAGGGGTGGACATGGATCCCAATGAACATCTTCTGTTGGCTGTTGAGGCTTTGAAAGCCGAGGGGCTGAACAAAGAGCAAGTCCTCGCAGTTGTTGCAAAAGCTGTGGATGACACTTTCGCTACTCAGGTTGGAGACAGTCCGAATCAGAAGGAACATCGGGGGAAGGGCTATCATACCAGAGACGATCCTGCTATCTCTAATCCTCCACTCGGAAGAGATCAGCAAACTAGGCCAGCATCTGCTAATCCCCCTGCTGGTGCGTCCAGCAAAAATCCACAAACCTTGAAATACCAACCCCGAGGTCGGAGGGTCTTCCATGCCCTCTATATGCCTTTGTCCAAAGATCTCCAAATCCTTGTTGGACAAGGCCATCTCAAACCCCTTGAGCCTCGGCCTCTCCCGAACCCTCTTCCGGCTACACATGATACTACCCAGTACTGCGCGTACCATCAACAAACTGGCCATACTACCAACGCCTGCTTCCGTCTTCGCCATGAAGTACAGGATCTATTTGACAATGGGGTCATCCCCGCACCAGGTCCTGCAAAGTCTATCGGCACTTGATCAGTGAACTTGTAGGGGATAATGTGATGCGATTGGAGGGATGAACCACCTGCGGGCAGCGCTCAGTTTACTCCAGATATGGTGGATGGCATGCACTGTTTTGAGCATTTGCGAATGCCGGTTTCCGACTCGGGTATTGGGTCAGTCTTGTTGTTTTGTTTTGAGTCTGTCTCTTTTTATTTTGGATCTGTCTTGTTGTATCGAGGCAGTCCTGTTGTACAGGAGTCGGGTGATTCCGGGGGGTGTTACCTCGGGCGTCACCATTTTGTTTTGTGTTTGTCTTTTCGTTTTGTTTTGAGTCTGTTTCTGCCAGGGAGCCAATGGTACCAAAAGATTTGAATGAAACAGCAGTGATTTTCACACTCTTGTGTTTGCTTCTGCCTTGCGCCAGTTGTGCCAGAAAGTTTGAATGAAATGGCAGTACTTTTCGCCTACTCTTCTGCACCCCAAAATCATTGTATCGACCTAAGTTTTTCAAAACTTTTTTTTTGAACACTGCGGTGAAAACGAAGAGGAAGGAATTCCTCGGGATTTGCAAAACTTTGATCATTTGAGAGAAAGAGAGGCGTGCTAAGCCCTTAATGAATGAAATCATGCTTGTTAGCGTGAGTACTGAGAAGGACCCTAGCTTGATCCAGACTGGTTTCACACTATTTTCAGCGCGAGCGATTTGTCGCTTCCTTAAAAAACTTTCAAAAAAAATGTTTTGAGCGGTCCTGCGAAGACCTGTGTGGAATCGCTCTTGAGATTGTGCAGCTTAGGATCGCTCTCAGCCTCGAGACTCAACCCCTCCGCTTCCAAACCTTGAACTTGAATTCAGAAGGTTCGACAGTCAACTACGATGTGAGGCCTGTGTGGCCGGATTTGAAACAGCCTTCGAACAAGAGGCACCGAAGTTAGATAAGGAAGATCAGACCTCATCAGAAGAAGCTTGCGAAGCTAGAACAGAAACACCCCTCGAACTAGGAGTGAAAATATCCGATGTGCTTGAAGAGCCGAAGATGGATCCTTCTGCAAATCAATACAGCAGCCACTCTCTTGGATACGGATGGCTTCGAGATCCTAAAACCATTTGGCATGGACTTGTTACACTTTTACCCTTTGAGAGGCTCGCTGGGCCGAAAACCCGGAAGGGCGACCCAGGCAAAAGTTAGAGCAAGAGAAAAATACAAAAAAGAAGAAAAGAAGCAAAAAATGTAAAAGAAAAAAAAAGAAAACAAAAAAAAAGAAAGAAAAGTGAAGAAAAATGCAAAGAAAATAACAAAAAAAGAAAATCAAAAGAAAAGAAATGAAAAGAATCGAAAAGAAAAGAAAAACGAAGCTCGCAAGGTCGAAAACCTGCAACAGGCGCCTTGGCAAAAGTTAGAGCATAAAAAGGAGAGGTTAATACCCGAGTGTACCTTAACCCCGAACTACGTAAGGCTTGATTCCCATCTATGGGATACGTAGGCAACTTCATTCTGAAGTCCAGCCGTAAAACACTTCAAATTCGACTACGTCCATGTAATGGTTTTGATCATCTTCGCTTTCTCTGTATCCGAGAATTTGGTTGTGTTCGTCACTCTGAGGACTGACTACAATGTGCTGCAGGGCCATTCAGACAAGGGGCAACTTTTCGTTGCCATTCAATGTGCTGCGGGGCCATTCAGACAAGGGGCAACTTTTCGTTGCCATTCAATGCGCTCTGGTGCCATTTAGACAAGAGGCAGCTTCCCATTGCCATTCAATGCGCCGTGGCGCCGTTCAAACAAGGGGCAACTTTCCGTTGCCATTCAAAACGCCGCAGTGTCATTTCAAACAAGGGGCAACTTTCCGTTGCCATGCAGTGTCCTTCAGACAAGGGGCAATTTTTCATTGCTATGGATCCAAGGTTGTGCATCTCAAGAGTAGGTTCCGTGCTCGTTCAGCAGTAGCCGTTTGCGAAATAGTTTTTGAGAATTTTTTACTGAGGTTGACTAATCTTCTCGAAAAGTATTCCATTTTCAAAACTGGACCATTTCTTGGACCCAAAAGAGGAAAATTTTCAGTGCTTATAGCCTTACTTGCATGATTTTAAATCAGAAAATTGAACAAGCATGTTAATCTAACTCTCATTTTGGTCAATTTTTTTTAGGAGAAAACTAAAACTAAAAAATGGTCAAAATGATGAACTACGAGCACAGTTGAGTCAGGCTTCCTGTCTTTCCCATTGTCAACATACTTGCCAAGAAGGGCACTCTATCTGCCAGAAAAGGGCACAACAAAGGGCAGAAAGTTCTCACATCCTCCAAGCAACGAGGTATCGAGCAAAGTGCGAAGCACGAACTAGAATGGGGCAAGATATTCCACTCCATCATCCGGACAGATCTTACCACTTCCAAACTCCCCAACAAAGCATCATCAACTGATGTTAGTTGCAGATTTGCTACACACCCAGTTGTAGCGCAACCTTTCCATGGGAGGAATTCACTAGTTGTGAGCAGAAGAAAGAGAATCTAGCAGAATGCTAGGGACACGAGCCCACAGTTTGCTGTTCGTCCATCAACCACCCAGGGGAGGGATGAAAAATGAGAGAATGAAGAATAGAGAGATGTGCGATGAGAGGAAAAGTGAGAAGAGGGCTTTTTCAGAAAAACCGAGCTTGAGAGCCGAGTGATGTGAGAATCACAAATAAGAAAGGGTGGGAATAATACCCGGTGAAACAGGCTCCCTGTGCACGCCTGTGTGTCATGTCTTTTGCTTTGTTTGTCTCGTTTCTTGTTTTGAGTCGTTTCGAGTGTTACTCGATGTGTCTAGGTTGTGTGCCTTTTATTTCCTTGTTGGGTCTTTTTCGCTATGTTCAGTCGTAGGCCCGATACCCGGTCAAAAGCTCATTTACCAATTCTAAAATAAAATCGTTTTGCGCTCCGAGTGCGGTACCGTTCTCCACATCTGTGCAAAACAAGATTCATTCTTTCATAAAACCGCAGGGTTCAACCCAGGTCATTGTCAGAGCAGCAAAACAAGGACCTATCTGAAGCTATATAAGTTCTGGACTGCGAAACAAAAGAAATAGGGAAAATTTTGAGCATCTGAGTGTGTTTCACCTTCAGAAAATTCTGGGATTGCAACCCGTATGTACCTCTTCGGGCCTTGCCAGTGCCCTGAAGAATGAGCGTGCCTCTACTCCAAGCTTAAGCATGCTTCAAGTCAGAACGGCAATTAAAGCAGCAGCAGCAGATGTTACCTCTCGCCAACATGAACAGGGTGTGCCCTTTTTGAACTAAGTGTGTTGCAAAGTCCTCTAAGAGGTAAATCAGAGGCACCATAGTACATATTTGATACTCCCCTACTACATAGAATGTGAATTTTCATATACACTGTTGTTGCATGCGTGCCGCACATCGTTATGATACTTGCATAGAATATGCTCGTATCTTTTGCATAGAAAATGCACTCTTCCATACTTGCATAGAATATGCTCGTATCTTTTGCATAGAAAATGCACTCTTCCATACTTGCATAGAATATGCTCGTATCTTTTGCATAGAAAATGCACTCTTCCATACTTGCATAGAATATGCTCGTATCCTTTGCATAGAAAATGCACCTCATTTGCATAGAACATGCATTCACTCGCACTATCTTGTGCACTTACACTTTGTATCTCACTCGCACTTTTTTGTGCATTTCAAAATCAATCGCGCTGTTTAGCGTATCGCACTGTTTAGTGCATTTCAATCGCGCTGTTTAGCGTATCGCACTGTCTAGTGCATTTCGAATCAATCGCACTGTTTAGTGCATTTCAATCGCGCTGTTTAGCGTATCGCACTATTTTGTGCATTTCAATCGCACTATTTTGTGCATTTCAATCGCGCTGTTTAGCGTATCGCACTGTCTAGTGCATTTCAAATCAATCGCGCTGTTTAGCGTATCGCACTGTTTAGTGCATTTCAATCGCGCTGTTTAGCGTATCGCACTGTCTAGTGCATTTCGAATCAATCGCACTGTTTAGTGCATTTCAATCGCGCTGTTTAGCGTATCGCACTGTCCTGTGCATTTCAAATCACTCGCGCTTTCTTGCGCATTGCACTATTTTGTGTACCTTACTTGCATTTTGCATGCATTCCATCGCGCTATCTTGCGCATCTCACCTGTACTTGTTAGTGCATTGTATCGCGCTATCTTGCGCACCTTATTTGTATCGCACTGTTTTGTGCATTCACCTTGCTCATACTGTTTTGTACACCTTTAGCATCACGCTATTTCGTGCATCTGTTTAGCACTGTTTTGTGCATTCACTCTGCATCGCACTGTCTTGTGCACTCGCCCGGTCTAAGAAGACCTTATCCTTGGTCTAAGGAGACCTTAAATCCTGCATCATCATTCGCACTATTTTGCGCATCGCGTTTGCATTTATTCGCGCCGCTTCGTGCACTTTCCGGTCTAGGAGACCTTAAATTCTCTAAAGGTGCAATTCCTTTGGTGTTAGTCGTGCCCGAACGACTCGTCATGGTCTGGTATAGCCACCTGCCTGTGTTTGCGGTGAGTTCCTAGGAGACCAACTGAGACGGTGGAAACTAGAGTTCGAATGGCTTATGCCTAGAACGCAAAGGTTCGGGATTTCCGAGCCTAAAGTCTGGTTTAAATACCCAGGGGTATATCCTCGGCTTGAAATCTGTATGGCAGCCCCATAGATTGAGATAGCATCTGTATGCACCTCAATTCTGGATACTGATCCAACCTAGTCTGTCACCCTGTTGGAGAATAGGGAAAGCTGCGACCATAGTCAGGGAGAAAAGTAGTACCTGCGGTTCAACCAAGAATAAGCGAGAGATCCCCAGCAGCATGAGGTAAGTCATTACCAATTGCCCCTGTGAGGTACCTTCATTTCCTAGCTATTACATTGCATTTCAGTTATTACATTACAGTGCATTGCATGAATCCTCAACTTTCAAATTGGCTTCGCGTAGCGTATAAGTCCACTCGTCAAACCGGCTTCGCTTAGCGTATAAGTCCAACTTTCAAATCGGCTTCGCGTAGCGTATAGGTCCAACTTTCAAATCGGCTTCGCGTAGCGTATAAGTCCAATCTTCAAAATATTTCTGCGTATCATTTTGCATTTTGCCCCCTGCCTGCGGGCATGCCTACGGGCGCATCTCTGTTTATCCTGTATGTTTGTCTAAGTCTTCGGCCTTGTCAAAAATGGGTCGTCTCTGGGCTTTGACATTCACTCCCGTCACTTGTGACTTCCGAGTTCTGTCAAAGAGGGGCAACTGTAGACGCCCCATTTTTGAACGACCTTAAGACTCAGACGTCACCAATTGAGCGCTTGGTGATGTTGCATGATGTGCTCGTTCAGAAGTTTCGGAGTTGCGGCCGTGAGCCCTGCCTCCGGACTCCCGAACCCTTTTCTGTGCCTTGTCTCGGTTTGCGAACCAGACTCAGTTTTCTCTGTTTCTTTTCCTGAGGGGAGGGAGAGGTCCTGTAGACCATCTCTCAATGTCCGTAGGCTACATTTGGTGGCCGTAGGCCATTTTTCCCATTTCGGAGTCCGGTTCCCGGTTTTCGGAGCCGTCAGGCCGTGTGCCTCGGTTCGGGACCGCTTAACCATCTCCTATTGCTCTGATTTTTGGCATACTTCCTATTTGCTCCCTTTTGAGGGACACTGGGGGCTGAGAAACCCACTTCGAGGTCGAATGCCACTTTCGGTGCTTAACAGCCCATTTTCGGGACCTCGAACTGCGTGTTTTGGCCCCGGAACATTCGTTTTGCAATGGTTTTCGTTCGTTTTTGGCAGGTACCTCTGTTTTATCACAGGGAAGGTCACTGAAGGGTGGGAGGCCAGCAATTGTTGCAGCAACCAGTTATCTCTCCTCCGGAGCCTCCCGGCGCCCGTTTTCCCAACTTCCGGGCTAATGTTGAACACCTTGGAGTTAGTGTTGCCAACTTTCGACCACATATCTGTGATCTACACACTTGGGAGGACCCTAAAAGTTCATGGCCGGCCACTATTTTTGATCAATCGGCCACTTCTCCTAACCGAGACCTTTTCTTGAGGGAGCTTGACCCTTTTGGACCTTTTTTTAGCTTCTCCAAGAAGCTTGACCCCTTTTTTAGCTTCTCCAAGAAGCTTGACCTTTTTGTTTAGCTTCTCCAAGAAGCTTGAACCTTTTGACCCCTTTTTAAAACTTCTCCAAGAAGCTTGACCCTTTTGAACCTTTTTGTTTAGCTTCTCCAAGAAGCTTGAACCTTTTGACCCTTTTGGCTAGCTTCTCCAAGAAGCTTGAACCTCTTGACCCTTTTTGCCTAGCTTCTCCAAGAAGCTTGGCCCTTTTGCTCCAAGCTTCTAAGAGAAGCTTGGCCCTTTTGGTCAAAGCTTCCAAGAGAAGCTTTGCCCCTTTGGTTTCTCTATATAAAGAGAACCTCTCCTCCCCTTTAGGGAGTTAGAAAATTGGTTCTTCAAGCCTCAAGAGACAAATCCTCCTCCATCTCTCTCATTTTCCTAAAAAGCTTCAAGTCCTACACCACCATTTACACTACAACACCAAGCTCTACCACCACCACTCCATTCCAAGAGCAAGGAGAGGAATTCCAGCAGCTAAGAGGCAACAAATTTGGCCCAAGAAGCAACAAAAGAATTGGTCTTCAAGGGTAAGTTGCAATTTCCCCTTTTTGGCCCTTTTCTTGGATCTTTTGCAAGTCATCCATGCTTTTTGCTTTGAGCTCCGGCCATAACTGAAAGTGGCCTTATTTTGAGCTCATTTTCATGTCTCATTAAGGGCTCAACCCTGTTTGAGCCCTCCATATGCCACTTGCTTCAATACCCTTCGTAAATACCGTTTTCTTGCATGTTTTGTTAGCCCACCATGCTTTTGTTTTTGGTCGATTTACAGGCCTAGAGATAGTCTTATTTTGACCTTCTTAACATGTTTCATTAAGGGTCTTTGGCCATTTGTGGAATATTTTGCATACCTCATGTTATAGCCTCTTTTGAGCCTTATTTTGCATTGCATTTCTAGCATGTTTTTATACTGTTTTGGCCATTTTACAGTTCGGGAAATATACTTATTTTTGGTCCCTCTTCAATGTTGTAGAAGGGAATTTTTCAGTTTGAGCATTGTATATACCACTTGCCTCTTTGGCCACCTTTTGGTCCGTTTTCTTGCATAAAAGCTTAGCCTTATCTATGTTTGTTTTTGAGGATTTTACAGTTCTGTAAATGTGCATATTTTTTTCCCCTCTTCAATATTGTAGAAGGGCCCGAACCTGTTCGAGGACAGTAGCTATGAGTTGCTTCTTAATCTCATGTTTATTCCCCTTTTTTGCATGCTTGTTTTGCCCTGTTTTTGTCCACTGTTTGGCCATGCTATAAACTGGAAACGTGCTTATCTTGGGGCTGCCTTGCTTCTGTCTTTTCATTCCATGTCCATATTGTGCATGTTTGGCATAGCTGTAGGCCATTTCGGGTGCCATAATCGCATTTCGGGACAATTCCATGCATTTCATGTCATTTCGCCTCATTTCGGAACTGTTTTCCCCCATATTTTACTGCTGAAAATCCATTACCATGTTTGCATATCATTTCCCATGCCATAATTTGTATTTTTGCATTGCCTCGGTTTGCGTGCCCGTGTGCACGCATTTCGAGGCACTTCATTTTCATCCATCGGCATCCTATGTGAGTGTGGCTGAGGCTCACTCATGTTGGTATAAGTCCATATCATGTTTCCATGTCATTGCATTGCGTATGCCATCGCCTCGGTTTGCGTGCCCGTGTGCACGCATTTCGAGACACTTCATTTTCTGCCATCGGCATCTCATGTGAGTGCGGCTGAGGCTCTCTCATGTTAGTATAAGTCCATGTTGCATTTTCCATGTCATTCGCATCGCTTTTGCATCACATCGGTTTGCGTGCCCGTGTGCACGCATTTCGAGGCACTTCATTTTTATCCGACGGCATCCTATGTGAGTGTGGCTGAGGCTCACTCATGTTGGTATAAGCCCATATCATGTTTTCATGTCATTTCATCGCATTCCGTCATTGCCTTGGTTTGCGTGCCCGTGGGCACGCATTTCGAGGCACCTCATTTTTATCCGCCGGCATCCTATATGAGTGTGGCTGAGGCTCACTCATGTTGGTGTAAGCCCATTTGTCATTTCCATGTCATTTGCATTGCGTATGCCATTGCCTCGGTTTGCGTGCCCGTGTGCACGCATTTCGAAGCACTTCATTTTCATCAACCGGCTCCTTATGTGAGTGTAGCTGAGGTTCCCTCATGTTAGTATAAGCCCATGTTATGTTTTCCATGCCATTTTAGTCATTTTCATTGCATTTACCATCGCCTTGGTTTGCGTGCCCGTGTGCACGCATTCCGAGGCATCTCATTTTCATTGCATTTACCATCGCCTCGGTTTGCGTGCCCGTGTGCACGCATTTCGAGGCATCTCATTTTCATTGCATTTATCATCGCCTCGGTTTGCGTCCCCGTGTGCACGCATTTCGAGGCATCTCATTTTCATTGTATTTATCATTGCCTCGGTTTGCGTGCCCGTGTGCACGCATTTCGAGGCATCTCATTTTCATTGCATTTATCATTGTCTCGATTTGCGTGCCCGTTTGCACGCATTTTGAGGCATCTCATTTTCATTATATTTACCATCGCCTCGGTTTGCGTGCCCGTGTGCACGCATTTCGAGGCATCTCATTTTCATTGCATTTACCATCGCCTCGGTTTGCGTGCCCGTGTGCACGCATTTCGAGGCATCTCATTTTCATTGCATTTACCATCGCCTCGGTTTGCGTGCCCGTGTGCACGCATTTTGAGGCATCTCATTTTCATTGCATTTATCATCGCCTCGGTTTGCGTGCCCGTGTACACGCATTTCGAGACACATATCATCTCCTCGGTTTGCGTGCTCGTGTGCACGCATTTCGAGACACATATCATCGCCTCGGTTTGCGTGCCCGCGTGCACGTACTTCGAGACACATATCATCGTCTCGGTTTGCGTGCCCGTGTGCACGCATTTCGAGGCAGGTCATTTCATAGCATTGTGTATGTTAGGATTGCATCTTAGTTGCATTTCATGCATATCATGCATATTGCATCGTGCTCGGAATAGGAGTTAGCCCGGGCGCGGGAAACGAGGTACATTTCGTACTCCGAGTGACGGAATGTGTCTCAATTCCCCAGTCACCGACACTCCAGATTACCCATGATGGAGTTAGGTTTTAGCTGTAGTTTCATGTGCATTCATCCTATATTGAGTTGTGCATTTCGACTCCTCTGCCATCATGCCTCGGTATGCGTGATTGGTGGCACGAGGGTCGAGACATGCATATATCTGTGCAAATACATTGCTATGCCCCTTTCCTGCTCTCTGTTGCAGCAAAACGAAGAATCAGCAACTTTCCGGGACTTGGCACGCTTTTCAAGAATAACAGGTGTAAACAGAGGCTAATTGGGGCATTCCGGTGGATTTCCGCGCAAGACAACCCGGACGTGCATCATCCACCAGAAGCAAGACAGTCCCTGGCTTGCACGCCAGTTTTATTTGCTTTCTAGTTAATTCATTAATTAATTAGAATTATGTAATATTTTGGACTGTAATATTCTTTTATTTTGGGGACTGTAATATTTGGACTGTATTGTTTATTCGGACCCTCCGAGTGAGGGCATAACTGTAATAAGTGTGCGTGAGTGTGATGTATGTCTTCCAACCCCACGTCTTTCTCCCTTTTATTTATCCGCTTTTGATGGTTAGATTAGGGCATATTTAAATTAGCATACAATAAGATAGCATGTTTGCATCATTCATCTGTATTACATGCACCGGGCTCGGCGCATCATACTAACTGCATTGTATTTTCAATTCCAAGTTGAATACATGTTAGTTGTAGCATTTCATATGCCATCTTAGAATAGCCGAGCCTGCCATAGTTGCATTTTACATGTGTTGCATTAGGCATTTCTGTATACTTAGGGTCATGCATGATTTCTAATACAGTTTTTGTTTTGGCTTGGAGTACTCGGTAAGTTCTATGCTTTAGCATCCTTGCATGCGTGTGAGTGAATGCCATGAATAGCATGCTTACCATGAGGCTATGTGCTCATGTGATATAACTGCCTGAATGCCCGTGGGTGAAGGTTGGGTTACTTGAATTGGGACAATTCATCAAATGTTTGTTTTAAGCCCACTAGATAGTGGCAAAACCATCTTTTCCAAAAGCCCACCTGAGGGTGGCAAATCCGTGTCTTAGCCTACCTGCGGGTAGCACCATCAAACCATTTTCAAATAAACAAGTATGAAATGTTTTGTTCCAATTCGGACGACCCGGTCTACATTTGTATGCTGTGCGCATCATATAGTAACCTAGGCTAATAACCGGAATAAGGACACACAATGTTTTCAAAAATTGATATCATGGTTAGTAGAGGCCGGTCTTTGACCGGGCGAGTGGGGGTGCTCACGAAGTGACCTTCCCCAATCGTACCCAAGTTCCCGAGCCGAGGCAACTTTGGTGATGACGGACACGTGGCCTTTGGCACCGAGTCAGGGTTTCCTAAATTTCCCATTAAAAAATATTTAGGTGGCGACTCTGTATCTGGCAAAGCAGTCCATGTTTGGCACTTCTTTCAAAAATCTGTTTTTCTCAAAACGATTTGCCGGATTTGGACTCTTTGGTTCAGACTTAGAACCGTGACTACGAAAAGTCGAGTTCGAGCTGTAGCGAGGTCTCCCCGCGGGCTTGTTACAGTTTCTGGCGACTCTGCTGGGGATTTAGAGAGCTTGACTCGAACTCATGATATCTGTTTTTTACTACACTTGTGTGTTTCTTTGCATTGCATTTGCATTGGTGCGCCTAGGATACCGTGTTTGCCATCTGCTATTCCTGAACGGTTTGCCGGAGGCTTGTCTTGTCAAGGCATGACCATAAGGCTGACCGGTTGTGGGCTCTGCCAGTATGGGAACACAAACCCCGGTTTTACCAGGGCACCCTTTTTGACCATTCGACCTAGTGCATATTCGGATCCATAGTGACCATTCCAAACTAGGACAGGTGGCTTACCCGATACAGGTTGTTTGAAATCGCTGCATGCGTAGTGAAACCCTAGCTCCTGACAAAATAGGACAGGGAAACCCTACCCCTTTGTAGGGGTGTTTTGGCTCTCACTTATCTGTTATGTGCTTTAGGTTGCGTCTCTACAGGAATGCATGTATCGGTGTATGAGTTTGGGCATCAGGCCTGCGGGCACCAGTTTGCGAATTTGGGCATCAGGCCTGCGGGCATTACTATCAGTATTTGGGAGTCAGCTTTACCTGTGGGTGTCAGACTCAGATTTTGAGACCGAATTTTGGGGAAGAATTCAGAAAAGGGCACACTCATTCAACTATGCTCGTATTTGTTCAGATGGAATCAGGCTGAGATGCTGTCTGTTTTCTCTTTTGCTAGGTAGTCTTGGAACCATAGCTTCAGAAGGCTCCGATATCCCCCGAGGTTCATCGAACTTGTGCTGATAGACTTTGTCAGGTCAGAGATTCAGTTCAAGGGTAATCAGTGTTCTTTCGCTGAGGCAAGGTAAAGAAAAGCCGGTCAGGGCTCATATGTTCATCTAATCCGTCAGTCGCCAGTCACATCACCTTTGTTTGGACTCAGCAGGCCGTGATGGCACAAGGTTCGGAAGAGTTTGCGGCCATGACAGCAGCGCTAAGTCAGGGAACTGCCATGCAGGCTGAGACCAGTATTGAAACGCAGCGCCCATCTGGGGCATCTGCCTCACATCCAGCTTTGGGACCCCAGCCGAACTTTGACCCAATTTCGCCAGTTGAAGACTTGCAGTGTCTGAATCCTCGAGAAAGGTCGACTCAAGCTCAGGTGCTCAGACCCCTGGTGCAGCCTATTGAGAAAACTCAACCCTTTCATGTTGATGAGTTCAATCCGACTGCAGTGAAAATTGCAAACCTTGAGAAGCAATTCAAAAGGGCACAGGGCCTTAACTCCATTCCTGGCATTGAGGATGGGCACACCGAGGCTTCCATCCGGCTCCCAGACAAATTCAAAATGCCATATATCGACCGTTTCGACGGGTCTGGAGATCCAATGGTACATATCCGACTTTTCTTAGATGTCCTGAAGCCGATGGGTCTGACTAAGCCACAGAAACTCTCTTTGTATGGAAGAACCCTGTCGGGTGTGGCAGCCACTTGGTATACCAAATTGGAGGATACAGTGAAGCAAAACTGGGAAGAACTGGCCGAGGCCTTTGTCGATCAGTATTCCTACAATACCCAAGTTGAAATGACCATCCAAGAGCTTGAAGCAACTCGCCAAAACCCAACAGAGCCTTTTGTGGAATTCATTGCAAGGTGGAGAGCAAAGGCAGCACAAATGACAGATCGTCGCCCTTCTGAGAAGGATCAAGTGCAGATGATGGTCCGAAACCTCGAGCATGATATGTTGCAAAAGTTGATAGTTGCTCCACTATTCACTTTCAAAAGTTTGCATGAACTGGGGATTCAAGTCGAGAATGCGTTCAACAGTGGGATCATTCCCAGGACAAGGGAACTGACAAGGAAGGTGATTTCAGGGAGTACCAATGCTGGTAGTAGCGCTATTCCCAAACCCACCGAAATCAATACAGTCGCCACAGCCGACCCTTTTGCCAAACCAAGCCTACAAACAGCTAGCCCAGCCCGAACTCAGGGTAGAACTTTCACCCCCCTCTATATGAGCCTGACTAGCACACTAAAAGCCTTGACGGAAAAAGGGCATCTCAAACCCCTCGATCCTCAACCTATTCCCAATCCACTCCCAGCCAGACATAACCCCGCCAAGTACTGTGTGTACCATCAGCAGCGCGGTCATGGCACCGACCGTTGCTACCGCCTTCGTCATGAGATCCAAAATCTCATTGACAACCGGGCGATAACTCCACCTTCGGACCCCAATGACCAAACATCTCCTGCCTACCTCAATCACATCCACATACAGCCATCCACCTTTGACCCCAGCATATACATCACCCCGGCCCATCTACCCAAGCCTGAGGTGTTTATCCCAGAAAGCATGGACTTATGCATGATGGGTACACCTGAATCTCAACCATTTCAAACCCATGAACCCACTACTTCTGAGTTGATGGGAATGATTAAAGATCTTCAAAAAACCGTGACGGATCTGGCCTCCGGGACATTGGCTCCATCATCGACCACACCACATACTAGGAACTTCATGCCAAGAGACTCCCCGATGTTGGGACGGGCTGCATTTGAGGAAAGCCAATCCCTTGGCAGAATGGAGGTGAGTGGGAGGAACAAGATAGGGGTGGACATGGATCCCAATGAACATCTTCTGTTGGCTGTTGAGGCTTTGAAAGCCGAGGGGCTGAACAAAGAGCAAGTCCTCGCAGTTGTTGCAAAAGCTGTGGATGACACTTTCGCTACTCAGGTTGGAGACAGTCCGAATCAGAAGGAACATCGGGGGAAGGGCTATCATACCAGAGACGATCCTGCTATCTCTAATCCTCCACTCGGAAGAGATCAGCAAACTAGGCCAGCATCTGCTAAGCCCCCTGCTGGTGCGTCCAGCAAAAATCCACAAACCTTGAAATACCAACCCCGAGGTCGGAGGGTCTTCCATGCCCTCTATATGCCTTTGTCCAAAGCTCTCCAAATCCTTGTTGGACAAGGCCATCTCAAACCCCTTGAGCCTCGGCCTCTCCCGAACCCTCTTCCGGCTACACATGATACTACCCAGTACTGCGCGTACCATCAACAAACTGGCCATACTACCAACGCCTGCTTCCGTCTTCGCCATGAAGTACAGGATCTATTTGACAATGGGGTCATCCCCGCACCAGGTCCTGCAAAGTCTATCGGCACTTGATCAGTGAACTTGTAGGGGATAATGTGATGCGATTGGAGGGATGAACCACCTGCGGGCAGCGCTCAGTTTACTCCAGATATGGTGGATGGCATGCACTGTTTTGAGCATTTGCGAATGCCGGTTTCCGACTCGGGTATTGGGTCAGTCTTGTTGTTTTGTTTTGAGTCTGTCTCTTTTTATTTTGGATCTGTCTTGTTGTATCGAGGCAGTCCTGTTGTACAGGAGTCGGGTGATTCCGGGGGGTGTTACCTCGGGCGTCACCATTTTGTTTTGTGTTTGTCTTTTCGTTTTGTTTTGAGTCTGTTTCTGCCAGGGAGCCAATGGTACCAAAAGATTTGAATGAAACAGCAGTGATTTTCACACTCTTGTGTTTGCTTCTGCCTTGCGCCAGTTGTGCCAGAAAGTTTGAATGAAATGGCAGTACTTTTCGCCTACTCTTCTGCACCCCAAAATCATTGTATCGACCTAAGTTTTTCAAAACTTTTTTTTTGAACACTGCGGTGAAAACGAAGAGGAAGGAATTCCTCGGGATTTGCAAAACTTTGATCATTTGAGAGAAAGAGAGGCGTGCTAAGCCCTTAATGAATGAAATCATGCTTGTTAGCGTGAGTACTGAGAAGGACCCTGGCTTGATCCAGACTGGTTTCACACTATTTTCAGCGCGAGCGATTTGTCGCTTCCTTAAAAAACTTTCAAAAAAAATGTTTTGAGCGGTCCTGCGAAGACCTGTGTGGAATCGCTCTTGAGATTGTGCAGCTTAGGATCGCTCTCAGCCTCGAGACTCAACCCCTCCGCTTCCAAACCTTGAACTTGAATTCAGAAGGTTCGACAGTCAACTACGATGTGAGGCCTGTGTGGCCGGATTTGAAACAGCCTTCGAACAAGAGGCACCGAAGTTAGATAAGGAAGATCAGACCTCATCAGAAGAAGCTTGCGAAGCTAGAACAGAAACACCCCTCGAACTAGGAGTGAAAATATCCGATGTGCTTGAAGAGCCGAAGATGGATCCTTCTGCAAATCAATACAGCAGCCACTCTCTTGGATACGGATGGCTTCGAGATCCTAAAACCATTTGGCATGGACTTGTTACACTTTTACCCTTTGAGAGGCTCGCTGGGCCGAAAACCCGGAAGGGCGACCCAGGCAAAAGTTAGAGCAAGAGAAAAATACAAAAAAGAAGAAAAGAAGCAAAAAATGTAAAAGAAAAAAAAAGAAAACAAAAAAAAAGAAAGAAAAGTGAAGAAAAATGCAAAGAAAATAACAAAAAAAGAAAATCAAAAGAAAAGAAATGAAAAGAATCGAAAAGAAAAGAAAAACGAAGCTCGCAAGGTCGAAAACCTGCAACAGGCGCCTTGGCAAAAGTTAGAGCATAAAAAGGAGAGGTTAATACCCGAGTGTACCTTAACCCCGAACTACGTAAGGCTTGATTCCCATCTATGGGATACGTAGGCAACTTCATTCTGAAGTCCAGCCGTAAAACACTTCAAATTCGACTACGTCCATGTAATGGTTTTGATCATCTTCGCTTTCTCTGTATCCGAGAATTTGGTTGTGTTCGTCACTCTGAGGACTGACTACAATGTGCTGCAGGGCCATTCAGACAAGGGGCAACTTTTCGTTGCCATTCAATGTGCTGCGGGGCCATTCAGACAAGGGGCAACTTTTCGTTGCCATTCAATGCGCTGTGGTGCCATTCAGACAAGAGGCAGCTTCCCATTGCCATTCAATGCGCCGTGGCACCGTTCAAACAAGGGGCAACTTTCCGTTGCCATTCAAAACGCCGCAGTGTCATTTCAAACAAGGGGCAACTTTCCGTTGCCATGCAGTGTCCTTCAGACAAGGGGCAATTTTTCATTGCTATGGATCCAAGGTTGTGCATCTCAAGAGTAGGTTCCGTGCTCGTTCAGCAGTAGCCGTTTGCGAAATAGTTTTTGAGAATTTTTTACTGAGGTTGACTAATCTTCTCGAAAAGTATTCCATTTTCAAAACTGGACCATTTCTTGGACCCAAAAGAGGAAAATTTTCAGTGCTTATAGCCTAACTTGCATGATTTTAAATCAGAAAATTGAACAAGCATGTTAATCTAACTCTCATTTTGGTCAATTTTTTTTAGGAGAAAACTAAAACTAAAAAATGGTCAAAATGATGAACTACGAGCACAGTTGAGTCAGGCTTCCTGTCTTTCCCATTGTCAACATACTTGCCAAGAAGGGCACTCTATCTGCCAGAAAAGGGCACAACAAAGGGCAGAAAGTTCTCACATCCTCCAAGCAACGAGGTATCGAGCAAAGTGCGAAGCACGAACTAGAATGGGGCAAGATATTCCACTCCATCATCCGGACAGATCTTACCACTTCCAAACTCCCCAACAAAGCATCATCAACTGATGTTAGTTGCAGATTTGCTACACACCCAGTTGTAGCGCAACCTTTCCATGGGAGGAATTCACTAGTTGTGAGCAGAAGAAAGAGAATCTAGCAGAATGCTAGGGACACGAGCCCACAGTTTGCTGTTCGTCCATCAACCACCCAGGGGAGGGATGAAAAATGAGAGAATGAAGAATAGAGAGATGTGCGATGAGAGGAAAAGTGAGAAGAGGGCTTTTTCAGAAAAACCGAGCTTGAGAGCCGAGTGATGTGAGAATCACAAATAAGAAAGGGTGGGAATAATACCCGGTGAAACAGGCTCCCTGTGCACGCCTGTGTGTCATGTCTTTTGCTTTGTTTGTCTCGTTTCTTGTTTTGAGTCGTTTCGAGTGTTACTCGATGTGTCTAGGTTGTGTGCCTTTTATTTCCTTGTTGGGTCTTTTTCGCTATGTTCAGTCGTAGGCCCGATACCCGGTCAAAAGCTCATTTACCAATTCTAAAATAAAATCGTTTTGCGCTCCGAGTGCTGTACCGTTCTCCACATCTGTGCAAAACAAGATTCATTCTTTCATAAAACCGCAGGGTTCAACCCAGGTCATTGTCAGAGCAGCAAAACAAGGACCTATCTGAAGCTATATAAGTTCTGGACTGCGAAGCAAAAGAAATAGGGAAAATTTTGAGCATCTGAGTGTGTTTCACCTTCAGAAAATTCTGGGATTGCAACCCGTATGTACCTCTTCGGGCCTTGCCAGTGCCCTGAAGAATGAGCGTGCCTCTACTCCAAGCTTAAGCATGCTTCAAGTCAGAACGGCAATTAAAGCAGCAGCAGCAGATGTTACCTCTCGCCAACATGAACAGGGTGTGCCCTTTTTGAACTAAGTGTGTTGCAAAGTCCTCTAAGAGGTAAATCAGAGGCACCATAGTACATATTTGATACTCCCCTACTACATAGAATGTGAATTTTCATATACACTGTTGTTCCATGCGTGCCGCACATCGTTATGATACTTGCATAGAATATGCTCGTATCTTTTGCATAGAAAATGCACTCTTCCATACTTGCATAGAATATGCTCGTATCTTTTGCATAGAAAATGCACTCTTCCATACTTGCATAGAATATGCTCGTATCTTTTGCATAGAAAATGCACTCTTCCATACTTGCATAGAATATGCTCGTATCTTTTGCATAGAAAATGCACCTCATTTGCATAGAACATGCATTCACTCGCACTATCTTGTGCACTTACACTTTGTATCTCACTCGCACTTTTTTGTGCATTTCAAAATCAATCGCGCTGTTTAGCGTATCGCACTGTCTAGTGCATTTCGAATCAATCGCACTGTTTAGTGCATTTCAATCGCGCTGTTTAGCGTATCGCACTATTTTGTGCATTTCAATCGCACTATTTTGTGCATTTCAATCGCGCTGTTTAGCGTATCGCACTGTCTAGTGCATTTCAAATCAATCGCGCTGTTTAGCGTATCGCACTGTTTAGTGCATTTCAATCGCGCTGTTTAGCGTATCGCACTGTCTAGTGCATTTCGAATCAATCGCACTGTTTAGTGCATTTCAATCGCGCTGTTTAGCGTATCGCACTGTCCTGTGCATTTCAAATCACTCGCGCTTTCTTGCGCATTGCACTATTTTGTGTACCTTACTTGCATTTTGCATGCATTCCATCGCGCTATCTTGCGCATCTCACCTGTACTTGTTAGTGCATTGTATCGCGCTATCTTGCGCACCTTATTTGTATCGCACTGTTTTGTGCATTCACCTTGCTCGTACTGTTTTGTACACCTTTAGCATCACGCTATTTCGTGCATCTGTTTAGCACTGTTTTGTGCATTCACTCTGCATCGCACTGTCTTGTGCACTCGCCCGGTCTAAGAAGACCTTATCCTTGGTCTAAGGAGACCTTAAATCCTGCATCATCATTCGCATTATTTTGCGCATCGCGTTTGCATTTATTCGCGCCGCTTCGTGCACTTTCCGGTCTAGGAGACCTTAGATTCTCTAAAGGTGCAATTCCTTTGGTGTTAGTCGTGCCCGAACGACTCGTCATGGTCTGGTATAGCCACCTGCCTGTGTTTGCGGTGAGTTCCTAGGAGACCAACTGAGACGGTGGAAACTAGAGTTCGAATGGCTTATGCCTAGAACGCAAAGGTTCGGGATTTCTGAGCCTAAAGTCTGGTTTAAATACCCAAGGGTATATCCTTGGCTTGAAATCTGTATGGCAGCCCCATAGATTGAGATAGCATCTGTATGCACCTCAATTCTGGATACTGATCCAACCTAGTCTGTCACCCTGTTGGAGAATAGGGAAAGCTGCGACCATAGTCAGGGAGAAAAGTAGTACCTGCGGTTCAACCAAGAATAAGCGAGAGATCCCCAGCAGCATGAGGTAAGTCATTACCAATTGCCCCTGTGAGGTACCTTCATTTCCTAGCTATTACATTGCATTTCAGTTATTACATTACAGTGCATTGCATGAATCCTCAACTTTCAAATTGGCTTCGCGTAGCGTATAAGTCCACTCGTCAAACCGGCTTCGCTTAGCGTATAAGTCCAACTTTCAAATCGGCTTCGCGTAGCGTATAAGTCCAACTTTCAAATCGGCTTCGCGTAGCGTATAAGTCCAATCTTCAAAATATTTCTGCGTATCATTTTGCATTTTGCCCCCTGCCTGCTGGCATGCCTACGGGCGCATCTCTGTTTATCCTGTATGTTTGTCTAAGTCTTCGGCCTTGTCAAAAATGGGTCGTCTCTGGGCTTTGACATTCACTCCCGTCACTTGTGACTTCCGAGTTCTGTCAAAGAGGGGCAACTGTAGACGCCCCATTTTTGACCGACCTTAAGACTCAGACGTCACCAATTGAGCGCTTGGTGATGTTGCATGATGTGCTCGTTCAGAAGTTTCGGAGTTGCGGCCGTGAGCCCTGCCTCCGGACTCCCGAACCCTTTTCTGTGCCTTGTCTCGGTTTGCGAACCAGACTCGGTTTTCTCTGTTTCTTTTCCTGAGGGGAGGGAGAGGTCCTGTAGACCATCTCTCAATGTCCGTAGGCTACATTTGGTGGCCGTAGGCCATTTTTCCCATTTCGGAGTCCGGTTCCCGGTTTTCGGAGCCGTCAGGCCGTGTGCCTCGGTTCGGGACCGCTTAACCATCTCTTATTGCTCTGATTTTTGGCATACTTCCTATTTGCTCCCTTTTGAGGGACACTGGGGGCTGAGAAACCCACTTCGAGGTCGAATGCCACTTTCGGTGCTTAACAGCCCATTTTCGGGACCTCGAACTGCGTGTTTTGGCCCCGGAACATTCGTTTTGCAATGGTTTTCGTTCATTTTTGGCAGGTACCTCTGTTTTATCACAGGGAAGGTCACTGAAGGGTGGGAGGCTAGCAATTGTTGCAGCAACCAGTTATCTCTCCTCCGGAGCCTCCCGGCGCCCGTTTTCCCAACTTCCGGGCTAATGTTGAACACCTTGGAGTTAGTGTTGCCAACTTTCGACCACATATCTGTGATCTACACACTTGGGAGGACCCTAAAAGTTCATGGCCGGCCACTATTTTTGATCAATCGGCCACTTCTCCTAACCGAGACCTTTTCTTGAGGGAGCTTGACCCTTTTGGACCTTTTTTTAGCTTCTCCAAGAAGCTTGACCCCTTTTTTAGCTTCTCCAAGAAGCTTGACCTTTTTGTTTAGCTTCTCCAAGAAGCTTGAACCTTTTGACCCCTTTTTAAAACTTCTCCAAGAAGCTTGACCCTTTTGAACCTTTTTGTTTAGCTTCTCCAAGAAGCTTGAACCTTTTGACCCTTTTGGCTAGCTTCTCCAAGAAGCTTGAACCTCTTGACCCTTTTTGCCTAGCTTCTCCAAGAAGCTTGGCCCTTTTGCTCCAAGCTTCTAAGAGAAGCTTGGCCCTTTTGGTCAAAGCTTCCAAGAGAAGCTTTGCCCCTTTGGTTTCTCTATATAAAGAGAACCTCTCCTCCCCTTTAGGGAGTTAGAAAATTGGTTCTTCAAGCCTCAAGAGACAAATCCTCCTCCATCTCTCTCATTTTCCTAAAAAGCTTCAAGTCCTACACCACCATTTACACTACAACACCAAGCTCTACCACCACCACTCCATTCCAAGAGCAAGGAGAGGAATTCCAGCAGCTAAGAGGCAACAAATTTGGCCCAAGAAGCAACAAAAGAATTGGTCTTCAAGGGTAAGTTGCAATTTCCCCTTTTTGGCCCTTTTCTTGGATCTTTTGCAAGTCATCCATGCTTTTTGCTTTGAGCTCCGGCCATAACTGAAAGTGGCCTTATTTTGAGCTCATTTTCATGTCTCATTAAGGGCTCAACCCTGTTTGAGCCCTCCATATGCCACTTGCTTCAATACCCTTCGTAAATACCGTTTTCTTGCATGTTTTGTTATCCCACCATGCTTTTGTTTTTGGTCGATTTACAGGCCTAGAGATAGTCTTATTTTGACCTTCTTAACATGTTTCATTAAGGGTCTTTGGCCATTTGTGGAATATTTTGCATACCTCATGTTATAGCCTCTTTTGAGCCTTATTTTGCATTGCATTTCTAGCATGTTTTTATACTGTTTTGGCCATTTTACAGTTCGGGAAATATACTTATTTTTGGTCCCTCTTCAATGTTGTAGAAGGGAATTTTTCAGTTTGAGCATTGTATATACCACTTGCCTCTTTGGCCACCTTTTGGTCCGTTTTCTTGCATAAAAGCTTAGCCTTATCTATGTTTGTTTTTGAGGATTTTACAGTTCTGTAAATGTGCATATTTTTGGCCCCTCTTCAATATTGTAGAAGGGCCCGAACCTGTTCGAGGACAGTAGCTATGAGTTGCTTCTTAATCTCATGTTTATTCCCCTTTTTTGCATGCTTGTTTTGCCCTGTTTTTGTCCACTGTTTGGCCATCCTATAAACTGGAAAAGTGCTTATCTTGGAGCTGCCTTGCTTCTGTCTTTTCATTCCATGTCCATATTGTGCATGTTTGGCATAGCTGTAGGCCATTTCGGGTGCCATAATCGCATTTCGGGACAATTCCATGCATTTCATGTCATTTCGCCTCATTTCGGAACTGTTTCCCCCCATATTTTACTGCTGAAAATCCATTACCATGTTTGCATATCATTTCCCATGCCATAATTTGTATTTTTGCATTGCCTCGGTTTGCGTGCCCGTGTGCACGCATTTCGAGGCACTTCATTTTCATCCATCGGCATCCTATGTGAGTGTGGCTGAGGCTCACTCATGTTGGTATAAGTCCATATCATGTTTCCATGTCATTGCATTGCGTATGCCATCGCCTCGGTTTGCGTGCCCGTGTGCACGCATTTCGAGGCACTTCATTTTCTGCCATCGGCATCTCATGTGAGTGCGGCTGAGGCTCTCTCATGTTAGTATAAGTCCATGTTGCATTTTCCATGTCATTCGCATCGCTTTTGCATCGCCTCGGTTTGCGTGCCGGTGTGCACGCATTTCGAGGCACTTCATTTTTATCCGACGGCATCCTATGTGAGTGTGGCTGAGGCTCACTCATGTTGGTATAAGCCCATATCATGTTTTCATGTCATTTCATCGCATTCCGTCATTGCCTTGGTTTGCGTGCCCGTGGGCACGCATTTCGAGGCACCTCATTTTTATCCGCCGGCATCCTATATGAGTGTGGCTGAGGCTCACTCATGTTGGTGTAAGCCCATTTGTCATTTCCATGTCATTTGCATTGCGTATGCCATTGCCTCGGTTTGCGTGCCCGTGTGCACGCATTTCGAAGCACTTCATTTTCATCAACCGGCTCCTTATGTGAGTGTAGCTGAGGTTCCCTCATGTTAGTATAAGCCCATGTTATGTTTTCCATGCCATTTTAGTCATTTTCATTGCATTTACCATCGCCTTGGTTTGCGTGCCCGTGTGCACGCATTCCGAGGAATCTCATTTTCATTGCATTTACCATCGCCTCGGTTTGCGTGCCCGTGTGCACGCATTTCGAGGCATCTCATTTTCATTGCATTTATCATCGCCTCGGTTTGCATGCCCGTGTGCACGCATTTCGAGGCATCTCATTTTCATTGTATTTATCATTGCCTCGGTTTGCGTGCCCGTGTGCACGCATTTCGAGGCATCTCATTTTCATTGCATTTATCATTGTCTCGGTTTGCGTGCCCGTGTGCACGCATTTTGAGGCATCTCATTTTCATTATATTTACCATCGCCTCGGTTTGCGTGCCCGTGTGCACGCATTTCGAGGCATCTCATTTTCATTGCATTTACCATCGCCTCGGTTTGCGTGCCCGTGTGCACGCATTTCGAGGCATCTCATTTTCATTGCATTTACCATCGCCTCGGTTTGCGTGCCCGTGTGCACGCATTTTGAGGCATCTCATTTTCATTGCATTTATCATCGCCTCGGTTTTGCGTGCCCGTGTGCACGCATTTCGAGACACATATCATCGCCTCGGTTTGCGTGCTCATGTGCACGCATTTTGAGACACATATCATCGCCTCGGTTTGCGTGCCCGCGTGCACGTACTTCGAGACACATATCATCGTCTCGGTTTGCGTGCCCGTGTGCACGCATTTCGAGGCAGGTCATTTCATAGCATTGTGTATGTTAGGATTGCATCTTAGTTGCATTTCATGCATATCATGCATATTGCATCGTGCTCGGAATAGGAGTTAGCCCGGGCGCGGGAAACGAGGTACATTTCGTACTCCGAGTGACGGAATGTGTCTCAATTCCCCAGTCACCGACACTCCAGATTACCCATGATGGAGTTAGGTTTTAGCTGTAGTTTCATGTGCATTCATCCTATATTGAGTTGTGCATTTCGACTCCTCTGCCATCATGCCTCGGTATGCGTGATTGGTGGCACGAGGGTCGAGACATGCATATATCTGTGCAAATACATTGCTATGCCCCTTTCCTGCTCTCTGTTGCAGCAAAACGAAGAATCAGCAACTTTCCGGGACTTGGCACGCTTTTCAAGAATAACAGGTGTAAACAGAGGCTAATTGGGGCATTCCGGTGGATTTCCGCGCAAGACAGCCCGGACGTGCATCATCCACTAGAAGCAAGACAGTCCCTGGCTTGCACGCCAGTTTTATTTGCTTTCTAGTTAATTCATTAATTAATTAGAATTATGTAATATTTTGGACTGTAATATTCTTTTATTTTGGGGACTGTAATATTTGGACTGTATTGTTTATTCGGACCCTCCGAGTGAGGGCATAACTGTAATAAGTGTGCGTGAGTGTGATGTATGTCTTCCAACCCCACGTCTTTCTCCCTTTTATTTATCCGCTTTTGATGGTTAGATTAGGGCATATTTAAATTAGCATACAATATGATAGCATGTTTGCATCATTCATCTGTATTACATGCACCGGGCTCGGCGCATCATACTAACTGCATTGTATTTTCAATTCCAAGTTGAATACATGTTAGTTGTAGCATTTCATATGCCATCTTAGAATAGCCGAGCCTGCCATAGTTGCATTTTACATGTGTTGCATTAGGCATTTCTGTATACTTAGGGTCATGCATGATTTCTAATACAGTTTTTGTTTTGGCTTGGAGTACTCGGTAAGTTCTATGCTTTAGCATCCTTGCATGCGTGTGAGTGAATGCCATGAATAGCATGCTTACCATGAGGCTATGTGCTCATGTGATATAACTGCCTGAATGCCCGTGGGTGAAGGTTGGGTTACTTGAATTGGGACAATTCATCAAATGTTTGTTTTAAGCCCACTAGATAGTGGCAAAACCATCTTTTCCAAAAGCCCACCTGAGGGTGGCAAATCCGTGTCTTAGCCTACCTGCGGGTAGCACCATCAAACCATTTTCAAATAAACAAGCATGAAATGTTTTGTTCCAATTCGGACGACCCGGTCTACATTTGTATGCTGTGCGCATCATATAGTAACCTAGGCTAATAACCGGAATAAGGACACACAATGTTTTCAAAAATTGATATCATGGTTAGTAGAGGCTGGTCTTTGACCGGGCGAGCGGGGGTGCTCACGAAGTGACCTTCCCCAATCATACCCAAGTTCCCGAGCCGAGGCAACTTTGGTGATGACGGACACGTGGCCTTTGGCACCGAGTCAGGGTTTCCTAAATTTCCCATTAAAAAATATTTAGGTGGCGACTCTGTATCTGGCAAAGCAGTCCATGTTTGGCACTTCTTTCAAAAATCTGTTTTTCTCAAAACGATTTGCCGGATTTGGACTCTTTGGTTCAGACTTAGAACCGTGACTACGAAAAGTCGAGTTCGAGCTGTAGCGAGGTCCCCCCGCGGGCTTGTTACAGGGCCATTCTGGTATGGAGTTGAATCCAATTAGAGGAGATACGGCAGGCGCCAAGTCTTTGTCTTGCAGCTTCAATTGTTTAAATGTTTCGTAGTTCATGATTTCACATGAACTACCCTGGTCAATCAGAATCCGCTTGACGTCAAAATCCTGGACTCGGAGGGTGACGACCAGGGCATTATTGTGAGGGCAATATATCCGTTCCAAGTCTTTATCTGAAAAAGACATGACGTTTGTGGCCTCTGTCTTCCCCTTCTTGATGGCAGGTTGGGCACTTAGCACCTCTTTAAAGTGTTCAACCTTTTTGATTGATGCCCTGAGCTCGTATACACGCTCAGGTTCAAAGACTCCATGTATCACATTGATGATGCCTTGAGGTGGGGCGTCGACTGGCATCCCGTTGGGGTTATTATGGTCCTGGGGGGCTGGTTGCGTCCCTCCTTTAATGTATTTATCCAAGTGTCCTGCTGCCACCAACTCCTCTAGGTGTTGTCTCAATGGCGTGCAATTCTCAGTGCGGTGCCCCTTTTCTTTGTGGAAGGTGCACTGTGATCTTTCGTCATAGTCCTTCTACGCTTCCCCGAGTTTGGCTGGCCATCTGACGAAAGGCTCATCTCTTATTTCACTTAGAATTCGGTAGATCGGTTTCTTGAATACCGTGGTTATGGCCGTGCGGACCCTCAACCATCTTTTATCCGGGTCCTCTCCGTTGTCTCGCCTGCCACGTCCGTTTCTGCTCGGACGATCTACCGCATTGACCTTTGCTGAGGTCTTCTTTTCTGGTACTGTGGTCGTGCCAGATTTTGTTTTGGCACGTGCGCCATCCTCTTCTACCCTGATGTGCTGATGCACTCTTTCCATCTAGGCTTCCATGGTGAGGGTTGGTGTCATGGTGATTGAGTCCCTTAGTCTATTCCCGACTGGAAGGCCTCTTTTGTACTGTGTAATGGCGAGATTGGTGGGGCAGTCTCCAATCTGATTGAATGTCTCCCAGTAGCGACTATTGTAGGACCTTAATGTCTCTTTTTCGCCCATATCGATGGAGAGTAGCTGGTCAATCTCCACCGGGGTTTTGGTGTTTGTTCTGAACCTTGTGACAAATGCCTCCGCCAATTGCGCCCAGGAGGCTATGCTGCCTTCTGGAAGTTTTTCAAACCAAGTCAAGCCTAGATCGCCAAGGCTTGATGGGAAGAGGATGTACATTAGAGCCTCGTTTCGCCGATATATCGCCATAACCTAGCGGAAGTGGCTTAGGTGAATGTAGGGGTCCGTCTTCCCCTCGTATGTGGTAAATTTAGGCTGAAGGAAGCCTGAAGGCAGGGGCGCGTTTTCGATTGTCAGAACGAGCGGCGAGGTCTGTAGCCTTGCTAATGCTTTGTCCATCGGTTCATAGGCAGGGCGTGGTAATGGCATTCCAACCTCGACGCTTCCATGCGATCGAGGAGCCAATCTCTGAAGGGCAGAAACTTTGTGTGGGTCGCGCGCCCTGGTGTCCTCCTTCCTTCATGCCTTTTCTTCTAGCATGATCCGGAAATCGGATGATCTGGGCAACTCCGTCTGTTTGGATGATGTTTGGTACGAGTGTGAAGGTCGGTAGGTACTTCCCTCTGTGTAAGACCTCAATGATTTCGTTCTCTCAGACCTAGAGTAACGAGTTCTGGAGGTTCTAGACTGAGTATCGCCTGTCTTGAGGCTTCTACTCTCTGCTTGTGATGGTGTAGAATGCCTTCCATGGTCTTCTGAGCGGCGAGGGGGCGTCTTGTTTTTGCGCCCCTCTCCTCTCGCCACTCCTTTTCCCTTCATTTGGCGCTTCAAGGTTTGATCATGAGTTTTTATAAGTTTCGTGTGGCACAATCCTAGTAGGACTTTTACTCATCCATGTAGAGTCCTTCTAGGATTCATACTTCTGAAAGTTAATGCTTATCCTTCAACACCCCTCTCACTGCTTAAACCAAGTGAGATGGTTCTACCATGGTAGGTTTCTAATAGGACCGAGGTAATCATGGCTATGCTGAGCCGTAGAGTAGGCCGAACTATCCTTAGTTCGGTTCTTCCTTTCACTACACCTTATCTCGGTTCTCTCATGTACAAACCATGGTGTGATTAGACCGAGCTACCGAATAATAAGGTTCTCACCGTTCTAACCATAATACGCCATGACCGGGCTAACTCTGAGACCGGACTAACTTCGAAGCGTCTTTGAACCGAACTAACTTCAAGTCTCCTCCGGACCGGACTAGCTTCGGGGCTCTAGGACCGGACTAACTTCAAAGCCTTTTTACTCAGCCCTTCACTTTGTGGCCCATGACGGCCCATTACCCAGCTCGGCCCAATTTTCACATAAATTACCCTCTCAGGCAACATTGACAAAAATATGTAGCATGAAACTACTCACCTAAAAATGAAATAATATAATCCTCGAATAGATTATGAAAGTCCAACTAGTGCCCTGAACCAAGTATGAAGACTACACGTCACTACTAATTTAAAAATACTAAAGATATAAATAAATTAAGTATCCCGCACTAAAGCGCAATAACACAGCTCAACCCCACTGACCGTTACTCTTAAATAATACCTAAGTTCATATTCTTCAAGGTCTAAAATTACCCAAGACATGGGTTCAAATCGAAACTTAAGTAAAAGTAACTTTAAGATAAAACAGAGTTTTAAACAAACTTTCCCAATCTATGCGCTAACTTTGAAAATTAAAAAACCCACTCCACGCTATTCGAAAAATTCCAAAACCATCCAGATAACAACTAATGTATCCTAAGTTTGAAACCTATTTGGTCTCACTTGATTAGCTTATCAAAATAATTAATTATATCTAAACAGGTTGTTTTCTGCAGCACTTTAAAAATATTAATGGTTCTCTTAGTATACATGAGCAATCAACGCAAGGGCAAAAATGTAGGAAACTAGACTCGTAACTGGCTCTAATGTCACTAATTTGATAATTTTTGGATTTGTACCCAAAGAGAACGACACTCCCGAATTTATGATTTTAAACCAGTTTTCTGGACAGTTTTGAACGCATCAGTTTATATGGATTTTGACTCCCAAAAATTATGAAAATCTTCAAATCTGCAACTCATTACGTAATTAATCTACTATAAAAATTTCAGTTCAAAATTCATTAGTTTGATATGATTTCTTGATTTTTAAAGTTTGTGATTCTGTGCTGAATTTTTGGACTAAGAATTATGCCCATTCTATATACAAAATACATAAACCTACAACCTCTCCATCAATGAACTAAATAATAATAGAGTAAGGATAAAGAACAAAAACAAAGAGAAGAAGAAAGATAGAGACCTACTGCACACCCAAAAGTTCTTCCTTGTTTGCAACCCCTTTTTTTTTTTCATTTCCTTTTCTCTCAACCTCCCTCTCCCCGTGGCGGTTGGTACTTGTAGGTGGGGAAGACAAAAGACGGTTCGGTGATGGTGGTGGACGATGGCAGCTACTACGGAAGAGAAAGAAACATAATCTCATTAGAATAAAGATAGTATAAAGTTTAAATATCGGTAGTAGTGGAATCGTAAATCTATCTCACATCATTCATAATCTAATTAGAAAAAAGATAGTGTAAAGTTTAAATATTGGTAGTGAAAAATCTAGAAATCCCCTAGATATTGATTTGTGATTATGTATCAATTTTAAGCAGAATATAACAATCCCAATCAAACAATCAAGACAAAGAGACACAACGATTTTAACGTGGAAAAAACCACAATTGGAGACCTCCAACTGTGATCAAAAAACCACGGGCAACAGCCACAAAACAATCCACTAAGAAGATTTAAAGGAATTACACAGGTATACTCTCAATTACCTAGCGAATCCACGCATAATTGAACCAACCTCTATGTGCCTCTTCCAACCCGTCTTCACCTCGAAATTGTCTTTAGGATGTGCCACCCCGGAATCCACCAAAGCTTCAGGCTCGAATTCTTCAGAATCCACCGAAGAACAACTCTCTCTTTTGTAGAACAAACAAAACCTTTGATGTATACTCTTTAAAACATGAGTTGAATACTCAATCAAAAAATCAAAGAAAACTCACAAAGTATCCCCAGATATAAACCCTAAAACCCAAGAAGAAGATCTGGAGTCGTCATCCTAAAATCTGACCCAACATGCGAATTTATAGAATCTGTCCCGCGATCTCCGCTCGAGCGCCCAACAGCCCGCTCGAGCGTCTTCAGCAAAATATGCGCGTGATATAACAGAGGTCCGCTCGAGCGCTACAGAACCCGCTCAAGCGCGAAATCACACATCTCAGTACTTTTGCAGGGGACCAAAACTGCTGGAACCAGGGATTCTCCGCTCGAGGGGGGTAATGTCCGCTCGAGCGGACAGGCAACTTGGAATGCATTTTTGCATTTTGCTTCGGGGGCACTACCCCTCGACCTCGCCGTGGCACTGCCCCGGACCCGCCAAGGGGCGCTGCCCCCTGGACCCCCGCGAGCTGACCGGGTAGCTCGATCCCCGTCATAATCAGAGAAGTGGCAATCTTGAAAGCATTAGCATCACAAACTTCTCTGAAAGGCACAATTCGGGTTGGATTCGCATTTAAACACTCATAGCCTAGATGAAATAAAAGTGCGAAAATAAATACAACTGAAAGGAGTTTTGTCAAACGGCATTGCCAAAAAAAAAACCTAATAGGTAGTAGCATAATCGTAAACTTATCCCACATCGATTCAAAACGACACATAATGTTTCAATATAAGGGTGATTGAGACATCTAATAATTGATGAGCTAAGTAACGTTAGCTTATGACTCAAGCGAGGGCACCAAAGTGGTTGGATGATGGTAAAGTTGATAGATGGCTTCAACACTTGAACTCAAGTTGTGGCCAGCATAGTTGAACTCAGGCTAGACTAGTGAACCTGTGGGTTCCCTGGCTATTGCTTTAGTTTAAGTCATTGGACAACCACTATTTTTTTTTTCTTACATGTAGTAAAATAAAAAATTAATATTGTGATGATCACGGATGGACTTTTATTGTTCTTGTATAAAATAAATAAATTTGTATTGTTATGATCATGGATGGATCTTGAAAATTTGAAAATCTAAATATACTTTCGCCCCATGTGGATCAGTCCTTGGTGATGATTACAAAACATAAAAATGATGATTTTTCTATTTCAATCAATAGCATTTGGTGGGGTTGGCAACTAACAAAAAAAAAAAACTCTTTTTTTTTTCTTTTGAATATTATATTTTTTAAATTTGCGTCAAATTTTTTTCATTTTTTGTGTCTCTGGTGTAGAATGATCTAAAAACATCACCAACTTATTTTCACTTTAAATTTTAATGAATTGTTTTTGTCCCACTTTTTATTACTTGAAGTATTACTAATTTCATTTACTTAATTCCATTTCAGAGATAACATGCGGAAATAAACTCATATATTCAACTTGTAGAAGTGAATAACATTGCTCTCATTCGTATGCAAGTAAATACAACATGAGAACACTAAATAAATTGCCCTTAGGCTTACATCATTAAAAGTCAAGAAGAAGGGTATAACCCTTTTACATAAATGGCATTCCACCAACACAAAAGAGGCCCCGTGGCCAACAAATAAGAAGATCCAAAACCTTGTAGCACATCCTGGCTATCACTTGAAAAAGATTCAACAACGTGGGATGAACATTTAGTCTAGTAGAGATCTCAACATGATCCTCAACAATAACAACTTACAAATAGCTATGATCATGAATGTTCAATCTCATACTAGAATAGTAATGTGGCTGTTTATACAAAATATACATAAGTATGAACTTTTCTCGAAAACAACAATTTCATTCAACGCTATAAGCGGTTCACCTTCTTTCCTTTTAATTACCCATTTTTCCAAACTTTCATGACTATAACAGTTTTTTTTTTTTTTAAAAAAAAAAAACAATTTCACCAAGCCCATTACTCTTCCCCCATTTTCCGAACTTACAACAAAATGACCTTTTTTGAAAACATGTTCACAAATACCCCACTTTCCTACACACTTTCCAAAATCTCAAAATGGCATTTTGGTTTGTTCCTAATACATTCATATCAATACATGCATGCCTTAAATAAAAGGGAAATAACAAATCATCAACATGTATATAATCCACAAATGAGGCAGCTCAGCCTTTCAAAACTGTAACCATCGCAACCCATAACATACTCAGATACACTGACGATAACAATTAAAACTCTGCTCTACCGGCTATATGCACAGTAGCTAAGGATATGTCAAAGCGATAAGCGAGATAATAACTCATTTTAAACATTTCATACCTCATAATAGATACACATTTTAGTCCTGTATCAATCTCAGACAAAAACACTTCCATACTTCACAAATGATACACATTTTGGTGTTGTATCAATATCAAACAAAGACACTTCTATACTTCACAAATGATACACATTGTAGTGCTGTATCAATGTCAAACAGTTTCCGGTTTAGAGGTCCATCCCCTATCTTCCCCTAAACCGTGGAGTACATCTCCTATCTCCTCCCACACAACACAATGTATATAAACAATTATCATATACAAATTCCTCAATACAACAAAGCATCAATAACAAGTGTAATACGTACACATAAACTATTCAATAATGTTTAACCAACACAAGTGTAACGCATACATCACAATTCAACACACCAATGTCATCCTCCACCGATGACCAAGGACAAAGAGACTCAACTCTCAAGCAAACCTTAAACCCAACAACGACATTAGTACGATAGGTAAGGATAAAACCCCCAAATATGTGTATTCGACACTCATGATACAATAGTTTAATTCTCAAATTTATTTTCCGAGATTCACATAGAGTTAACATTTCATTTACCATTTTCAAGATCAACTTCTTAATTTTCTTAAGTCAACATGTTCCATCACTTATTCCAAAAACACTTTTCCCTTTTCACAAAACCAATTACATTCTCTTCATTTTACAAAATCAATTCCATGGATAATAAGCCATAACCCAACTTGATTCAATACGTTCATTTCAAAATAACCCCAATATCATAATTAATCCCTTAACTGTTAACACCTTCTACACAACTCATATTAACAATAGAAATTTACCAACATTGTTCAACCGTAAATCCTTTTTATTTTACCAAATCAAAATATAATTTAGGACTTTCTCTTCTTTCAACAATAACATGCTAATTTTACTCTCTAATTAGTCCAAACCACAGTCAGTGATAACAAAACCATTCTCAAACAACCAACCCTAGGTTCCCCTCATGATTTTCAAACAAATCCAACACGGATATGATTTTCATGCAATACAAAACTACCACATGTCTATCTATAGACGGAGTATTGAAAAGGAACAAAGAAATCCCTACCTCAAATGGACAGACCAAAAGGAGAAGATGAAGGCCAAAAACCAAAGTGCTCCAAATCGCCAAACTTTCAGATTAAAAATGAAGCCCTCAACCCACTCTACCTTTCTTACAAAGGACTTAGTATAGATTTACACTAGAGAGAGATGAAAACCTAGAGAGAAGGTGTGTAGGGAGAGAGAGAAGATGGTTCTAGGGTTTTGAAATCAAAAGGGAGATGAACAAGTGATATTGAAAGGTTGTTATTAAAGCCCATTAATTGGAAAATGAAAGGACAAGTTAGAATTAAATGAACACTAACTAGCATTAAATGAACACTAACTAGAATTAAATGAACACTAGTTAGAAATATGAATGGACAAGTTTGTCATAAAATCCCACTAATGGAATATGAATGGATCACTAATTCGAATTGAATGAACCATTATGAAAATTTAATAGACACTAGTTGGAATTAAATGGACATCAACCCTTGGTTTCCAAACACAACTAACCTGTTTTAAACCTACCTAACACGACCAAAGACTCATATACAAAGAGTAAAGGATGGAAACAGGAAAAAGACAACAATACATCCACGGAACCGAGTTTGAAATACAATTAAACAATGAAGGGAAAACCGAGATCGCTATAACCTCCCCTCCTTAAAGAATTTCGTCCTTGAAATTAAGAGTACACCAGAAACACAAGGCCAACTAATCACATAGCACTCAACACCCGAGCACTTAGAAAAGAAACTATTCTCATCACAAACCTCTAGTTAACTCTCACAAAAGAAAGGGCTTACCAAGGAAACACGTTTCAAAAGGCAACACTCAGGTACAAAAGCCTCAACAAAACCAAACCCTTCCCGAAACAAATCACCAAAACACCCGACTAGCGCTCCAAGCTATGTCACTACTCAACATTCATAACTTCACATAAGATAATCAAAGCAAATCTTTTGTATAAATATAAGAAAAATCATTCTTTTGTTCATGAGACATTTCTCAAAGATAATCAAATTTTCAACATTGACATTCAAAAATAAATTTTGCATTTTCCATGCGAAACTCAAAAGTTTTGTAAGCATTTTTCATAAACCCATAATACATAAACATCTCTAGTTTATTTGCCAAAAACTACTCGTTTGGAAATTCTCATAACATTCAAATTAAATCAAATCCTCAACATTTTCCTTTTTAACAGCGCCCTTAGAAGGCCAAAACACTAGGAAGAATTTATGTTCCAATCTATTTCCAACATAACACCCACCACTCACACGGTGGTGTCACAACCAACATAAAACATAACATTTCTATAATAATAGTTAATAGAAATAACAACCTTGCTATCAACACATAAGGCATAAGAAATTCATGATTTTGGAATTTCATCCTACCTTCCTTTACTTAATCAATTTAAAATCATAAACATGGCCCATTGCCTAGCCGAGCTATTAAATGAGACCACAACTCATATATAAACATTTCCATACTTCAATTGATACACAAATTTGCTGTATCAACAACATGTAAAAAAACACTTCCAAAAATCAATAAGCACACATATAGTGGTGCTAATGGAGTCCATCCCCTATCTCCTCCCAAACAATATCCGGTTTAGAGGTCCATCCCCTATCTTCCCCTATACCGTGGAGTACATCCCCTATCTCCTCCCAAACAAAATGCATATACAATGAATCAAACACTTGTCATATACAACACACAATCAATACACGTATTTTCTGTATTAATTCAATAGTCAAAATCAATGACTTAACCAATATGGTTAGTTTCAGTTTTCCCTAATCCACATGCAATGTCTACAACAATCACGACTATCCTCAAGGTGACAAATGCCAACCAAAACCTGATGCCAACAAGTTGACTAATCAACTCAATAAACCGCCACACTTAGTAAACGACACACTGATGTGCCACTCAAAACCATTTACCCCAAACACGGAGTTCCCTACACAAACCCCCAAATTTTGGAATCTCACCGGATTTCCTAAAATCGAACCACACCAACACTGCTTTTAAGGGAGTCTTCACCCCCAAGCCTACATAGCAAGCTTGCCCTTCTCCTCAAACTCAAGACTGACATGGTCAACCTCAATCACCCAATCCCTAATACAAATGACAATTTTAACCAATGTTCCCTCGTTATCCGAGGACACAAACTGATTTTCCTTTCAAAGATTGCCGTCAGCATCCACTCAAGAAATTCTCTTCCCACTCACAAACCATACCCAATAACCAATAACACCACTAACTCATTTCACCCACACATAGTCACCAACCGATAACAAGTCATAATACGAACACCATCCAAATACATAACTGATGGGATCACAACAAACTCATTAACTAGCAAAGCCCAAAACACTAATCAACACACCGGTACCATTTCCTCTAACCCGAGTTACAAATCTCATGCTTCCTCGTGTAGACATCCTATAAAGTCCAAAAACAAAATCACACTTACTGCACAACACAACAGCCTTCCTCGAGGCATACACTTACCACCCTAAACATACATTTCTATTGCATATAAACATTTAAACATTTAAACACATAATCGAATCCAGTCCATAAAGATAGTCACTCATCCCGGAACTCTCAAGGAATTCCTATCAGAAACCACGTTGATCAGGCGTGTTTCCAAGAGGACCTCAAAGCAAGTTCACCGGCTACGAGTACTATCCAGAAAACTTAATCCCATGCCCACATAAATGCAACATACAGGTCCTAACATTCATGTTAACTATATGCAACGTCCTCACCACATGAAGCAAACCCATTGTAGTAAAAACTACTTCCCGTGAGCCCAAAGTATTCAAACCCGGCTCGATCTGATACCAAGTTGTCACGCCCCACTTTTTATTACTCGAAGTATTACCAATTTCATTTACTTAATTCCATTTCAGAGATAACATGCGGAAATAAACTCATATATTCAACTTGTAGAAGTGAATAACATTGCTCTCATTCGTATGCAAGTAAATACAACATGAGAACACTAAATAAATTGCCCTTAGGCTTACATCATTAAAAGTCCAGAAGAAGGGTATAACCCTTTTACATAAATGGCATTCCACCAACACAAAAGAGGCCCCGTGGCCAACAAATAAGAAGATCCAAAACCTTGTAGCACATCCTGGCTATCACCTGAAAAAGATTCAACAACGTGGGATGAACATTTAGTCTAGTAGAGATCTCAACATGATCCTCAACAATAACAACTTACAAATAGCTATGATCATGAATGTTCAATCTCATACTAGAATAGTAATGTGGCTGTTTATACAAAATATACATAAGTATGAACTTTTCTCGAAAACAACAATTTCATTCAACGCTATAAGCGGTTCACCTTCTTTCCTTTTAATTACCCATTTTTCCAAACTTTCATGACTATAACAGTTTTTTTTTTTTTTTAAAAAAAAAAAACAATTTCACCAAGCCCATTACTCTTCCCCCATTTTTCGTACTTACAACAAAATGACCTTTTTTGAAAACATGTTCACAAATACCCCACTTTCCTTCACACTTTCCAAAAGCTCAAAATGGCATTTTGGTTTGTTCCTAATACATTCATATAAATACATGCATGCCTTAAATAAAAAGGAAATAACAAATCATCAACATGTATATAATCCACAAATGAGGCAACTCAGCCTTTCAAAACTGTAATCATCGCAACCCATAACATACTCAGATACACTGATGATAACAATTAAAACTCTGCTCTACCGGCTATATGCACAGTAGCTAAGGATATGTCAAAGCGATAAGCGAGATAATAACTTATTTTAAACATTTCATACCTCATAATAGATACACATTTTAGTCCTGTATCAATCTCAGACAAAAACACTTCCATACTTCACAAATGATACACATTTTGGTGTTGTATCAATATCAAACAAAGACACTTCTATACTTCACAAATGATACACATTGTAGTGCTGTATCAATGTCAAACAGTTTCCGGTTTAGAGGTCCATCCACTATCTTCCCCTAAACCGTGGAGTACATCCCCTATCTCCTCCCACACAACACAATGTATATAAACAATTATCATATACAAATTCCTCAATACAACAAAGCATCAATAACAAGTGTAATACGTACACATAAACTATTCAATAATGTTTAACCAACACAAGTGTAACGCATACATCACAATTCAACACACCAATGTCATCCTCCACCGATGACCAAGGACAAAACCTCTAGATGCATGCATTCAGTACACCTAATAAAAGAGACTCAACTCTCAAGCAAACCATAAACGCAACAACGACACTAGTACGATAGGTAAGGATAAAACCCCCAAATATGTGTATTCGACACTCATGATACAATAGTTTAATTCTCAAATTTATTTTCCAAGACTCACATAGAGTTAACATTTCATTTACCATTTTCAAGATCAACTTCATAATTTTCTTAAGTCAACATGTTCCATCACTTATTCCAAAAACACTTTTCCCTTTTCACAAAACCAATTACATTCTCTTCATTTTACAAAATCAATTCCATGGATAATAAGCCATAACCCAACTTGATTCAATACGTTCATTTCAAAATAACCCCCATACCATAATTAATCCCTTAACTGTTAACACCTTCTACACAACTCATATTAACAATAGAAATTTACCAACATTGTTCAACCGTAAATCCTTTTTATTCTACCAAATCAAAATATAATTTAGGACTTTCTCTTCTTTCAACAATAACATGCTAATTTTACTCTCTAATTAGTCCAAACCACAGTCAGTGATAACAAAACCATTCTCAAACAACCAACCCTAGGTTCCCCTCATGATTTTCAAACAAATCCAACACGGATATGATTTTCATGCAATACAAAACTACCACATGTCTATCTATAGACGGAGTATTGAAAAGGAACAAAGAAATTCCTACCTCAAATGGAGAGACCAAATGGAGAAGATGAAGGCCAAAAACCAAAGTGCTCCAAATCGCCAAACTTTCAGATTAAAAATGAAGCCTCAACCCACTCTACCTTTCTTACAAAGGACTAAGTATAGATTTACACTAGAGAGAGATGAAAACCTAGAGAGAAGGTGTGTAGGGAGAGAGAGAAGATGGTTCTAGGGTTTTGAAATCAAAAGGGAGATGAACAAGTGATATTGAAAGGTTGTTATTAAAGCCCATTAATTGGAAAATGAAAGGACAAGTTAGAATTAAATGAACACTAACTAGCATTAAATGAACACTAACTAGAATTAAATGAACACTAGTTAGAAATATGAATGGACAAGTTTGTCATAAAATCCCACTAATGGAATATGAATGGATCACTAATTCGAATTGAATGAACCATTATAAAAATTTAATAGACACTAGTTGGAATTAAATGGACATCAACCCTTGGTTTCCAAACACAACTAACCTGTTTTAAACCTACCCAACACGACCAAAGACTCATATACAAAGAGTAAAGGATGGAAACAGGAAAAAGACAACAATACATCCACGGAACCGAGTCTGAAATACAATTAAACAATGAAGGGAAAACCGGGATCGCTATAGTACTTGTAGGTGGGGAAGAGAAAAGACGGTTCGGTGATGGTGGCGGATGATGGCGGCTACTACGGAAGAGAAAGAAACATAATCTCATTAGAAAAAAAATAGTGTAAAGTTTAAATATTGGTAGTAGTAGAATCGTAAATCTATCCCACATCGCTTCGTAATCTAATTAGAAAAAAGATAGTGTAAAGTTTAAATATTGGTAGTAGTATAATCGTAAACTTATCCCACATCGTTTAAAAACGACGCATAATGTTTGAATATAAGCGGTGATTGAGACATCTAATAATTGCCGAGCTAAGTAGCCTTAGCTTATGACTCAAGCGAGGGCACCAAAGTGGTTGGATGATGGTAAAGTTGATAGATGGCTTCAACGCTTGAACTCAAGTTGTGGCCAGCATAGTTGAGCTCAGGCTAGACTAGTGAACCTGTAGGTTCCCTGGCTATTGCTTTAGTTTAAGTCATTGGACAACCAATTTTTTTTTTTTTTTTTTTTTTTTTTTTTTTTTTTTTTTAATATTGTGATGATCACAGATGGACTTTTATTTTTCATGTATAAAATAAATAAGTTTGTATTGTTATGATCATGGATGGATCTTGGAAATTTGAAAATCTAAATATACTTTCGCACCCTGTGGATCAGTCTTTGGTGATGATTAGAAAACATAAAAATGATGATTTTTTCTATTTCAATCAATAGCATTTGGTGGGGTTGGCAACTAACCAAAAAAAACTCTTTTTTTTTTTCTTTTGAATATTATATTTTTTAAATTTGCATCAAAAATTTTACATTTTTTTTTTGTATCTGGTGCAGAATGATCTAAAAACATCACCAACTTATTTTCACTTCTAATTTTAATGAATTGTTTTTCATTTTTTTTTATAACTTATTTGGTCCATATAGTCGCGTAGATTCTGAAACGCAAACTTTTTTCAAGAGAAGTTCATCAAAAATGAACAAAAAAAAAAAAGAGGACCACAAGTTCACGGCCTAACCCGGATTTGTTTCCTAGTGGCCAGAGTCACCACACACAGTGGAATAATTTCCCTGGACTAAAATACATAGATGGTCCCAATAATCAATACACATCAATATCACAAAACGTGGTAGTTCACCATTATAAACAAGAGACCAAAACAAATAGTTTACAGTATGCTAAGTTCACACATGTTTTACGAATAATTTGATTCCATAGATAATATAATAGTTTTATCAAAACGGTTTAGTCCTAAAACAACAATTTAATTTTCCAACAGTTCAAGATAGGAGAACATTTATAAAAATATGTAGCATGAAACTACTCACCTGAAAACGAAATAATATAATTCTCGAATAGATTATGATAGTCCAACTAGTGCCCTGAACCAAGTATGAAGACTACACGTCACTACTAATTTAAAAATACTAAAGATATAAATAAATTAAGTATCCCGCACTAAAGCTCCCTAACACAGCTCAACCCCACTCACCGTTACTCTTAAATAATACCTAAGTTCATGTTCTTCAAGGTCTAAAATTACCTAAGACATGGGTTCAAATCGAAACTTAATTAAAAGTAACTTTAAGATAAAACAGAGTTTTAAACAAACTTTCCCAATCTATTCGCAAACTTTCCCAATCTATTCGCTAACTTTGAAAATTACAAAAACCAGTCCACGCTAATCGAAAAATTCCAAAACCATCCAGATAACAACTAATATATCCTAAGTTTGAAACCCAATTGGTCTCACTTGATTTGCTTATCAAAATAATTAATTATATCTAAACAGGTTATTTTCTGCAGCACTTTAAAAAAATTAATGGTTCTCTTAGTATACACGAGCAATCGATGCAAGCGCAAAATTGTAAGAAACTAGACTCATAACCGGTTCTAATGACACTAATTTGATAATTTTTGGATTTATACCGAAAGAGAACGACACTCCCGAATTTACGATTTTAAACCAGTTTTCTAGATAGTTTTGAACGCATCAGTTTATATGGATTTTGATTCCCAAAAATTATGAAAAACTTCAGATATGCAACTTATTATGTAATTAATCTACTATAAAAATTTCAGTTCAAAATTTATTCGTTTGATATGGTTTCTTCATCTTTAAAGTTTGTGATTCTGTGCAGAATTTTTGGACTAAGAATTATACCCATTCTTTATACATGAATTTAACTCCTCAGATTTCTTAACGGTATATATATATACAAAATACATAAACCTACAACCTCTCCATCAATGAACTAAATAATAATAGACTAAGGACAAAGAACAAAAACAAGGAGAAGAAGAAAGACAAAGACCTACCGCACACCCAAAAGTTCTTCCTTGTTTGCAACCCTTTTTTTTTTCTTTTTCTTTTCTCTCAACCTCTCTCTCCCCGTGGTGGTTGGTACTTGTAGGTGGGGAAGACAAAAGACGGTTCGGTGATGGTTGCAGATGATGGCGGCTACTATGGAAGAGAAAGAAACATAATCTCATTAGAAAAAAGATAGTGTAAAGTTTAAATATTGGTAGTAGTAGAATCGTAAATCTATCCCACATCGTTCATAATCGAATTAGAAAAAAGATAGTGTAAAGTTTAAATATTGATAGTAGTATAATCGTAAACTTATCCCACATTGTTTCAAAACAATGCATAATGTTTGAATATAAGGGGTGATTGAGACATCTAATAATTGCCGAGCTAAGTAGCGTTAGCTTATGACTCAAGTGAGGGCACCAAAGTGGTTGGATGATGGTAAAGTTGGTAGATGGCTTCAACGCTTGAACTCAAGTTGTAGCATAGTTGAACTCAAGCTAGACTAGTGAACCTGTAGGTTCCCTGGCTATTGCTTTAGTTTAAGTCATTGGACAACCACCTTTTTTCGATGATCCACCTTTTTGTGTAGTAAAATAAAAAATTAATATTGTGATGATCACGGATGGACTTTTATTTTTCATGCATAAAATAAATAAATTTGTATTGTTATGATCATGGATGGATCTTGAAATTTTGAAAATCTAAGTATACTTTCGCACCCTGTGGATCAGTCCTTGGTGATGATTACAAAACATAAAAATGATGATTTTTTCTATTTCAATCAATAGCATTTTGTGGGATTGGCAACTGACCAAAAAAAAAACTCTTTTTTTTTTTTGAATATTATATTTTTTAAATTTGCTTAAAAAATTTTACATTTTTTGTGTACCGGGTGTAGAATGATCTAAAAAAATCACCAACTTATTTTCACTTTTAATTTTAATGAATTGCTTTTCATTTTTTTTATAACTTATTTGGTCCATATAGTCGCGTAGATTCTAAAACGCAAACTTTTTTCCAAAAAAAGTTCATCAAAAATGAACAAAAAAAAATGAAAACCACAAGTTCACGGCCCAACCCGGATCTGTTCCCTAGTGGCCAGAGTCACCACACACAGTGGAATAATTTCCCTGGACTAAAATACACAGATGGTCCCAATAATCAATACACATCAATATCGCAAAACGTGGTAGTTCACCATTATAAACATGTGTAACAACCCTCATTTTATCTTAGTCATACTTACATGCATTCACATGGAATTGTTTTGTTAAGTTTCAATTTTTGCAGACCTTGATTTGTTTTGTCTAAGTGTTGCTTGCATGTTTTTGTTTCTTGCTTGGTGTGTGGAGCCGAGGTCATTTTAAGCCTAGGTCACACTCCCTCCACCTTTGCCTTGGCATATTGGCCGAGATGTTGTCATCTAGGCCGAGGTGTGCGTCACCTAGGCCGAGATGTGTTTCATCTAAGCAGAGATGTTATCATATAGACACCCTAGGTCTTTGATTCTTGCACCGAGTGATCTTGTTGCTAGACTGGTATGACCTAGACCAAGGTGTGGCACAGCTTGGCCAAGTGTTGTCCTTCCTAGCCGAGATCATTGAGACCTTACTTGCTGAAGCCTATGTTTTGCTCCGAGGTCATTACCTGCCGGAGTACCCATGTCACCTTACTTGTTATACACACTTTGTCATGCTCTTGTCTTGTCTTTCAGTCACCTTTTTGAGGTAACCCAATCCGGTGGTGCCACATGTCCCCGCAGAGGGTTAAGTCTGCTGGCAGTAGAGAAACCCATATCATTTGTCATATCTTTGTCCTAGGAAGAGAGAGAAGCTCTAGGAAGAGAGGGAGAGGAGTTCTTGAGAGAGAAGTAGATTTCCAAGCTTGATCCTTAGAGTCTAAACCGTTTGATCCGAGTGTTGAGATTAGATTCTTGATTTACACTTGTTATTCTTTATGTTTAGTCGATCGCATTGCATGATTTAGCATGATTCATGAGCCATGAATAACGTTTGTTATTCATTTGATAAAATAAAATGTGATTTTTTTTAAGTTTATAATTTTTTGATAAAACTCATTTTTTATATGAATGATTTTTATTACAAAACTTATGAAATAGACATTTTAGATTATTGGTGTGGATCCAAATTAGGACCTACAAAAAAAAAGTATGGAGAGGTTAAGGAGTGTTTTGGGAAGTTGATAAAAAGTTAACTTTTTGACTTTTTTAGTCTATTTTGTCTTTTGTGAGTAAAAAATGTGAAAAGTGATATGACCCAAAATGAGTAAAAAGCCAAAAACTAACGTTTTTAGCTCTTCCCAAAAAGTATGAATGAAAGCTTATTCTCAGGGTTGACGGTGTGGTGTTTGATGATGGGGAATAGCAAAAGGTATAGCATTTAGTGATTGGTGAGGCTATTGTCATGGGACCAAGTTTTTTATGTTTAGTTTGGAAAGTGATTTTTAAAATATTTTTAATTTTTTTTTATTAAAGGGCGAATTACATTAACAATCCATAGAGTTTAGGTCTCGTGTTACTTTGGTCCATAACTTTTCAATTGTAACATATGTGACCATGAATTTTGAATCTTATTTCAAATAAGGACAATTAAAGATACAATTACTTAATTTCAAGAGCAAAATCGTCAATCTGATAAAATATAAATTAATTTGACAAAAATAGATGTCAAAAAAAATATTGGGTGAATTACACTAATAGTCCCTCTAGTTTGGAACTTGTGTTATTTTGGTCCCTGACTTTTCAATTGTGACACATTTGACCTTCAATTTTGAATCTTGTTCCAAATAAGGACAATTGAAGATACTATTGGATTTTTCAAGGGCTAAAATTATCAATTTGATAAAATATAAATTAATTTAACAAAAATTATACACTTAAAAAAAATCACATTTTATTTTATAAAATGAATAACAAACGTTATAAAATTATGTAAAATTGATAAAAATTAATAAAAATTACATGATTAATTTTTAAAAATTAATTTTACATGGCCATCATCCAAATACACAATAAAAATTAATTTGGTAAAAAAAAAGAAATAAATGTCTAAAAGATTTATCAATTTTATATAATTTTATCTTTAGTAAGTAGAAATAATTTGTAAAAATTAAAAAATAAATTGGAGGAGGCAGGGGAGGAGGGAGTATGGGCGACCCCAGAAAGGGTGATTGCCCCAGAAATACAAGGGGATGAAAGTCAGGGGGGCTAGGAGGAAGAAGAGCACCTGAGTGCCAGGCCCAAGGTGCCATGTGTTTGTCAGCACTTGGACTATCGCTTGACCCCGACGTTGAAGAACTATGTGAGTGGTATTTTTAATAAAGCTATGTTATACGTTTTGATAAAGGCTTTGTTTTGAAAGTATTTGTCAAGCATGAATAATTATCCCTATTTTGTATATCAAGTATTATCTTGTTTTGAGTGGCTTGAGCAGATGACGAAAACATTTGAGATGCTTGGCATCGAAGACAGAGCTTTGAAGGTGACCTTGGCGTCCTTCCAGTTGAAAGGAGACGCAGGTTAGTGGTGGAAATTTGTTCGGGGCCGTATCGGCGGGACTTGGGAGGCTTTCGTTGACTCCTTCCAGGAGAAGTTTTTATCTCCCGCTGTCAGGGAGAAGTTGAGAGATCAGTTCTGTCAACTCAGGCAGCTGAGTTCATCAGTGGCCGAGTTTGAGGCCACATTTACCAGTTTATCTAGGTTTGCACCTGAGCTTGTGGCGTCTGAGGAACGACGTTGTCTTGAGTTCGAGAGGAAGTTGAGGCACAGACTCAAGGTTAGGGTTGCTGGGCCTATGACTCGGGAGTATAGACGTCTTGTGGATGCTGTGGTCCATATGGAGATTATTATGCACGAGGAGGATGAGAGGCTGAGGGCCTCCAAGAGGAGTCAAGATGGCCAGAGGGATGCCAGGAGGCAGAGGGGTTCTAACCCTCAGCAATCCCAGGGTGCTTTTGCTAGATCGACCTTTCCAATGCCGAGTTCAGGCTCTGAGAGAGGCAGTCAGGGAGACGTTACTTGTTACAAATGTGGTTAGCTGGGCCACAAGTCTCCAGCTTGCCCGCAGAAGGGATGAGGTCAGAGAGCAGCTTCATCTTCAGCTCATCCTCAGCGCTAGAGTCAGGGCAGAGGCCAACCGCTCTCTTGTTACCAGTGTGGTCAGATGGGGCACCTGAAGAGGTTCTGCCCACAGTTGAGTGGCACATCGAGTGTGTTTGGTTCGAGGCAGACACAGAGTTTTCAGTCAGCACAGTATGTTCAAGCCTCGAGGGCCAATCAGGGGGTGTCATCGTCTCAGTCTGTGCAGCAATCTTTTGTTCCCAGGGGTGAGCAGGTAGATCAGAGACTTTTTGGGCGTGTGTATGCTGTTACCGTGTAGGATCTTGTACCGGCTCCATCTGTTGTGAGAGGTACCTTTTTGTTTTGCAACTCAGTTGCCAATGTGTTGATTGATACGAGTGCATCACATACCTTTATATCTGTTGCATTTGCATTTGTTTTGGGGTTGGAGTTGGCGCAGTTAGCATCTCCTATATGTGTTGTATCACCTGTTGGGGGTGAGTTGATTTTGGAACAAGGGTGTCGGGGCTGTGATATAGAGGTCGCCAACCGTCGACTTGTATTTTCTTTTGTAGCTATGGCTATGTCAGGTTTTGATGTGATTTTGGGTATGGACTGATTATCGTCATACCGGGCTGTTATTGATTGCTACCACCAAAGGGTGACTGTATGTACCTTGAGCGGGGATTGTTTCCATTTCTTGGGGAATCGGGTTGGCAATGTGTTGCCACCAGTGTGTGATCCGCGAGGGCGGAGTGAGCTTAGTGGTCTTCTCGCTAGCTTTATGAGTAGTGAGTATGATAAGATCCAGATTAAGTTACCCAGACGTCTTTTCCGAGGATCTTATTAGTTTGCCACCACATCGAGAGGTAGAATTCTCTATTGATTTAGTGCCCGGCACGGCACCGATTTCTATGGCACCATATCGTTTTGCCCCGACCGAGTTGATTGAGTTGAAGATTCAGCTCGAGGAATTGCTAGATAAGGGCTTTATTCACCCTAGTACTTCACCGTGGGGAGCACCGGCCCTCTTTGCTAAAAAGAAAGATGGGGCTTTGAGACTTTGTATCGATTACCGGAAATTGAATCGGGCTACGGTTAAGAACAACTACCCTATGCCTCGTATTGATGATTTGTTTGACCAGTTGAAATGGTCCTGTTGTTTCTCTAAGATAGACTTGAGATCAGGTTACCATCAGTTAAGGGTCAGGGAGGAAGATATTTCGAAGACGGCATTCCGTACGCGTTATGGCCACTATGAGTTTCTGGTGATGCCTTTTGGGCTCACCAATGCGCCGGCAGTCTTTATGGACTTGATGAACTGGATATTCCGGGAATTCTTAAATCGTTTTGTGGTCGTTTTCGTGGACAACATTCTGATTTATTCACTTTCTGAGGAGTAGCATGAGGAACACTTGAGAGTGGTGCCTGAGTTGCTTAGAGCCTATAGGCTGTATGCCAAGTTTGGGAAGTGTGAGTTCTGGCTAAGAGAGGTTAAGTTCTTAGGTCATGTAGTCTCCGGGGAAGGGGTGTCTGTTGATACATCCAAGATAGAGGCAGTGCAGGATTGGGCACAGCTTAAGAGTGTTTTTGAGATCCACAGTTTTCTAGGATTAGCTGGGTATTACCACCGGTTTGTGAAGGATTTCTCCAGGCTAACTTCACCGTTGACTAGATTGACCCAGAAAAGGGTCAAATTTGTATGGAGTGAGACTTGTGAAAAGTCGTTCCAAGAGTTGAAAGTTAGACTTACTACCGTTCCAGTGTTGATTATTCCAGAGAGAGGTTTGGGTTATGCGGTTTATTGTCATGCCTCACGAGAGAGTTTGCAATATGTGTTGATGCAAGAGGGGAAAGTGGTAGCCTATGGCTCACGGCAGTTGAAAATACACAAGAGAAATTACCCTACACATGACCTAGAGTTGGCGGCTATGATTTTTGCCTTTATGGTGAGAGATTCGAGGTGTTCTCGGATCATAAGAGTCTGAAATATCTGTTCACACAAAAAGACTTGAACTTGAGGCAGATGAGGTGGATGAAGTTTATTGAGGATTAAGACTTCGAGTTGCATTACCATCCGGGGAAGGTCAATGTTGTGGCCGATGCCCTTAGCAGGAAATCCATTAGTGATGTAGCATGTATAACCATCCGGGAGTGGGAGATGTTGGATGCACTTGGCGAGTTTGATTTGCTTCTAGGCGAATCTGTTGAGGCTAAGGCCTTGTTTTCTGTAGTTGCGCAGCCTACACTTGTGACTCGAGTGTTAGAGGCATAGAGAGGTGACCTTGATGTAGAATCCCTCCGGGAAAAGATCTCCAGTGGGAAGTGTAGCGCGCGCCCGTGGGCCTCACTACTACAGTTCGGACTCGATTTGTGTCACAGTTCTTAATCTGAACCAAAGAGTCCAAATCTGGCAAATCGTTTTGAGAAAACAGATTTTTAGAAAAAGAAGTGTCAAACATGGACTGCTTTGCCAGATACAGAGTCGCCACCTAAATATTTTATTTTGGGGGAATTTAGAAAACCCTGACTCGGCGCCAAAGGCCACGTGTCCGTCATCACCAAAGTTGCCTCGGCTCAGGAACTTGGGTACGATTGGGGAAGGTCAGCTATGAGCACCCCCTCTCGCCCGATCCGAAGATCGGCCTCTACTAACCGTGATATCCGTTTTTGAAAACGTTATGTGTTCTTGTTCCGGTTATTAGCCTAGAATTACTATGTTATGCGCACAGCAAACAAGTATAGACTAGATTGCCTAATTTGGAAATAAGCATTGCATATCCGTTTGTTTCGGAAAAATGTTTTGGAATTTGCTACTCGCAAGTAGGCTAAAACACGGATTTCAATGAGCCATTCCAACTCAGACAATCCAACCTTCACCCACAGGCATTCAAACAGTTATATCACATAAGCAGCTAGCCTCATGGTAATCATGTTATCATGGCAACACTCACACGCATGCGGTATGCTAAAGCATAAATGCTTACAGAGTACTCCGAGCCAAAACAAAACAAAAAAAAAAAAACTAGTTAGTAATCATATGCATGATCCTAGTTCATGTTAAGATGACTAATGCAACACATGCAAGATGCGACTAAGATAGGCTCGGCTAATACACAATGACATGCGAAATGCTACAACTATCACGTATTCAATTTGGAATTGAAATACAAATGCAGTTTAGAATGATGCGCCGAGCCTGGTGCATGCGAGACAAATGTATGAATGCACACATGCATAGCATAAGGTATGCTAATTTAAATATTCCCTAGTCTACCATCATAAGTAGGTAAATAAAAGGGAAGAAAGGCGTGGGGTTGGAAGACATACACACACTCACGCACACTTATTACATAATTGCCCTCACTCGGAGGGTCCAAATAAAATATTACAGTCCGAATAAATAATACATTAATTATTACAGAATCTCTAATTAATTAACAGAATGAATGCAAAAAGAAAGGTGGCCACAACCCCGGCCTCGGGATGCGCAAATGATGCATGCTCGAACCCGTCTCGCCCGGAAAGTCCCTACCATACCACTGCCGCCTCTGTTTGCACTGCCCTGCTTCTCTGAAAATTGCCAAAGTTCTGGGACAGGTCCCATGAACACTGTGGAACACCATCGGCTGGAGGAAAGGTCCACCGGCCATTGAAAATATCCATCTGCTGCTGATGAAGTAATCGGCCATCCCCCAATGGCCGGTCGGCACTCTATACTGTCGATCGGCCAAAAATCCCTGCAGAATCTGGTTTTTGACAGCAACAAGGACAGACAGTGTATGGCATGGAATTTCAAGCAAGTATATGCATGGCTACTCTCCCAATCATGTAACGGACTCAAGGGAATATGGCCCTTGACCCTCGGGCTATCAATTGTGCATTTGATGCATGATAGCCTAAGGAGCCAAGGTTGCAATTCAATATAAAAATGCATGCAACACACAAATGAGGATCAAGATCCTATCATGCCAAAGTCAAGGGCCTCAGTGACCGAAGGTTGAGGTGTGTTTTGTCACTCGAAGTACAAACACCCCTCATCCTTCAAGTTTGGTTTGACACCCCAAACCAAACAATGTAATGCATGTATGCACTTGTGATTCAAGTTATGCAACATGAGGCTAAGATGCAAAACATGTCAAATATGATGCAACCTATCATGTTAAGTACATAAAGTGCTAATCATATGAGATGCAAATGTAATGCAAACATGGACAAGTATGCCCTAAGGCTAGCATGGGACAACATGTAATGAGCCGAGTAAGCAACAAGCATATGATAAGCATGCAATGGTGGACTTAAAACCATAAATGGCAGACCTCAACCTTGCCATAAACAGTGGCCAAAAATGTCCAAAAAAAAAGTGGACAAACACCCAATGCAAACAAGCATGCCAATAGGAGCAAGGACTAAGGCACAGGGTGGAGCACTTTGCTACCACTAACAAGGCCACTCATGGCATGAACTAAGCAACAAAAAGAAGGTTTTTAACATGTGAAATGAGTCCCCGCGGCCCCATGATGTGGCAACCCAAATGCTTAAGCATGGTAGCATACATAATGACCACCCTTTAAGGCGCAAAACTACAACACTTCAAGGCAATGAATGAGCCGCGAATAGTAATGTAAGATCACATTATATGGACTGAAACATGATATTAAATGATGCCGAATGATGATAACAAGCTTATGCTAAGCATGTTGGTGACCCATACAACCAAGGCTTACAAGCCAAAATGCAAAACAACTATATCAAGCATGCCAAACATGACAAAATCAGTGGCCAACAGACTTTAAGCATGACAAAACATGGCCAAATACTTCACAAGGTTAAGTCAAAACAAGAGGATATGCTAGGCTAAACACATAGCACACTTCTAGGCAAGATGGAGAATTACAAAGCAAGTATAAAATGCATGTTAAGGGCTAACAAACCACCATTGGACAGAGATATAATATGACCCAAAACACCCAAAAAACTTTTGAAATGGGACCAAAAATAATCAAGCATGCATGTTGCCCTTTTAAGCCAAAGCAAAGGTAAAAGAAGGACAAAGGGGAGAGGGGTGTCCCTCCCCTACACAAGACTTCAAAATCACTCCATCACCACTGAAAATCCACTGGATTTCAGTGGTGAGGAGACCAACACAACAAAGTAAACAAAGCTTAAAGAAAAGGGCACCAAAATAGGCCAAAAGAGGCCTAAGGGGAGGAGTTCGACCCCCAATGCCAAAACACCCTTAATGAAAGATGTTAAGCACAAAAATACAAGACTTTTTCATGTTAAACACAAAGCCTAAATCAGCATGCAAGATAGGTAGAAAACTAGTGCAAGATTGGGGAAACTAAAGCAAGTGTCTCACCCTTGAAGAAGCCTTGAAGAACAGATGATCCAGCCACTCTCTACTGATCAAAATCAGTCCAAAACCTCAACAAACAACCCTCAATGCCTCTCAATCTCGGAGCAAGGTGTAATGGTGCGTGTTTTAGTGCAAAAGTAAGGTCAAAATGCACTTTTAGGCTTCCAAACACACCTTAATGATGAGAGAGAGGGTGATATATCAGATGTATAGATATAGAAGCTCTGGTTTTTTGGTTCAAAAGCTCCAACCCTTAACAAAGGGAGAGGGTGAGTGCTTATATAGGCAAAGGGCCAAGACTTAAGCTTCTCAAGGAAGCTAAAGGAAAGGGGCAAAGGGTGCAAAGGAGCCTTGGCTTCTTGGAGAAGCTAAAACAGCTGGCCAAGCTAAGCTTGGCCAAAGGGTTCAAGCTTCTAGAAGGAAAAGGGGTTCAAAGGTTCACACCAGCCAAAAACCGCACGGGGAGGAGTGATGGTGCATTCCAGCTGGCACAGCTGGCATGCACCGTGCCTCAAGGGTGCAAAGGAGTCACACCGGCCAGCAAAAGGGGTCGCCGGCAAAATAAAGTGTCGGCCGGCCAAATATAGTGCCGACCGGCCATTGATTTTAAGAAATCATGGCCGGTGGCACCCCTAAACAGCCGGTGATGCTAGGGGAAGGCCGGTGGAATGTGGGGATGGCCAACAAGCCATTCCCTGCCCTTCAAGGCAAAAACACAAGTGTTTGGTGCCAAAACCAAACACAGAACAGCCGAGTTCGAAGATCCTGAGGCAAGGCGCGTAGCCGAGACCTCCGGGAACTCCAAACGAACACAAACATGGATAATCACCGGGTGTTCAAACGGTGACGTCTAAGTCTTGAGGACAGTCAAAAATGGGGTGTCTACAGTTGCCCCTCTTTGACAGAACTCGAAAGTCATAACAATGACGGGAGTGAATGTCAAAGCCCAGAGACGACCCATTTTTGACAAGGCCGAAGACTCAGACAAACATGCAGGGCAAACAAGATATGCGCCCGAAGGCAGGGGCAAAATGCAAGACAATGCACAGAGCCGGACATAACTTATGATCATGCAAAGAAAGCTGTAACGAAGCATACATGCGACAGTTTTAAGCTAGCATACACCAAACTACACTACAATGCAGAAAGGATGTAAGAGAATTACGCAGTTCTCGATACATCTCACCCGGAGGATACGATACCTGTGCGGCTCGTCTGGTTGCACCCACCTCAAATGAACCGTACATACAATATCGTGCCTGCAAAGAAAACGAACTTAACAGATATAATATCGGTAGCAACATGCATAATATTGTGCTCGAAATGCGTGACAACGCAAAGCAAGTGGGAAGCATAACAATGCTGTGAAGGCACAGATATGTAAGTGGAGCACACTGTCTACGCAGGCAACGAAATCGATCATAAGCATGCAGTCTACGCAAGTAATGAAATTGAACATAAGAATGTGGTCTACGCAAGTAGAACATGCGGTCTACGCAAGTAATGAAATTGATTGCAAACATTCGGTCTACGCAAGCAAAACATGCGGTCTACGCAAGTAATGAAATTGATTGCAAACATGCGGTCTACGCAAGCAAAACATGCGGTCTACGCAAGTAATGAAATTGATTGCAAACATGCGGTCTACGCAAGCAAAACACGCGGTCTACGCAAGTAATGAATTTTGAACAAACATGCGGTCTACGCAAACAAAACATGCGGTCCACGCAAGTTATGAATTTGATTAAACATGCGGTCTACGCAAGCAAAACATGCGGTCTACGCAAGCAATGAAATTGAATGCAAACATGCGGTCTACGCAAGCAAAACATGCGGTCCACGCAAGTTATGAATTTGATTAAACATGCGGTCTACGCAAGCTAAACATGCGGTCTACGCAAGTAATGAAATTGAATGCAAACATGCGGTCTACGCAAGCAAAACATGCGGTCTACGCAAGTAATGAATTTTGAACAAACAAGCGGTCTACGCAAACAAAACATGCGGTCCACGCAAGTTATGAATTTGAATGCGGTCTACGCAAGCAAAACATGCGGTCTACGCAAGTAATGAAATTGATTGTAAACATGCGGTCTACGCAAGCAAAACATGCAGTCTACGCAAGTAATGAAATTGATTGCAAACATGCAGTCTATGCGAGCAAAACATGCGGTCCACGCAAGTTATGAATTTGATTAAACATGCGGTCTACGCAAGTAGTGTGTATGAGAAGAGTTGAATGTACACATGTAAGTAAAAACATGTTATCCACGATGCGGGAATGTAAAGTACTGTAACACAGCATAATCGAAGCGATTTGTGGAAATCCTCAGGACATGAAAAGGATACGGGAAGGGACGTTCTTCGTACGTATCGAGCATCGCTCGCAGAAGTTGTGGCCTGAGGTCAACTCGAAGGTCCACGTTTCAAAAATATGCTTTTCTCGAATTGTTTCAAGTGATGAAGATGCCAAACCATGTAGTTGACCCGAACAAAGGCGCAGAAGGCGCGTTGACCGCAAGGGGAGTTTTACTGGTATCAATTCCGACACTTTGCTACCCTGCCATTCTATGCTTTACTTTCCTTTTTACTGGTAGTTTAAGCACATTGTACTGCCTCAGGCAGGTTTTTTATTCTGTCTCAAAAATACACATTTTGCAAAACACGTGATGGGGATGAAACAACCATTTTGTTCAAAAGATGTTGCGTTTGTAAATTTTCTATGCATCGCATCACAAGGTATCACACCACAATGTGAACGAAATTGAACCTTTTTTCAATATTGAGTACTTGCATCGTAATAATCAGGTAGTGAACTGACTTATAACTCGATAAGCAAAAACAAAGGCATGATATAACCAAACATGTGTGAGCACAACTCGATAAACAAATCAAAGACTTAAGGGGAGTGAAATACAACTCAATAAGCAAATGTACAATAACCTGATAAGCAGACAGGTGTGACTCTGCAAGAATCGATCACCGGGGGGGAATCGGAGGTGGTGGAGTTCCCCAATCCCTAGCATAAACAACTCAGGGAACAAGGAGGAAGACCGTCGGCCAGGGGTAGAGGCCACCGGCCGCGAGAAATGGCCATCGGCCAAGAATTTGTTCAGTCAGCAAAAAGTAATGGCCGGTCGGCACAATATTTGGCCGGCCGTCCATGAATGAGGGAATCACCAGAATGTCGACACCTGTCCTCCACCCAACCTTATCTCCTACAAAAGACCTCAGCTTCGTAGTTTTTCTCAATTTCACACTGATTTGCTCAATGGAAGAGTTTCTTGCTCAAAATCTTACAGCTTGGATTGCTAGCTTGGATGGCTCGGAAAAGTTGAATTTCCGGGGTTTCGGCATAAATGCACTATTCACTCTGGGTCATACCCCGTTGCACCTTCCATTTCTTCATGCCGCGGTGAGGTTTTGGAATTCGGTGACGCATGTCTTTAGCTTCGCTGGGCAAGAGATATGTCCTACCTTCGAAGATTTTCGAGCCTTAATGAAGTCCGAGCACGACGAGGAGCTCCTGCCTCAACTTAATTTTGGCCATGCCCAATCCTTAGGGCAAATGTGTGGACTCAGTATGCATGACGCTCGGTCTCTGATTTGTGACGGGATGCTGGATATTCCGAGCTTGATCGATCGGTTTTCTGATGCCGGTGATCGCAACAACCATCGTTGGCAAGGCTTCTGGCGACATGTCCTCTGTTTGTGCCTGCTATCTCATTTTCTATTCGTCTCAGGCTCTGGAGGGTCTAGTGTCCGGCTGACCGAGGTTGCCCAAGGCTTGAAGGAGGGCAAGAGTTGTATTGCCAAGACTCTGGCTGAGACGCCTTTTATCGTCGTGAGACGACTAGATTAGCAGGGAGACCACTACTACTACAGGTAATGTTTCCCACCCAATCTCACATATGTATCGCTCACATCACTCAGACCTCAAGCTCGGTTTTTTCTCATAAAAACCCTATTCTCACTTTTCTCTTATCGTACATCTCTCTATTCTTTATTCTCTCATTTTTCATCCCTTCCCAGGTATGGTTGATGGACAAACTGCAGGTTGTGGACTCTTGCCCAGCATATTCAGCTCGCGGCTACTTCTTCCGGCACCGTCTAGTTAATGCCCTTGACGAGGGATGGTGGTTCGCTTGGATGTGCCGTTTGTCCGCAGACCGTATTGCTTGGCGATGTCCTTGGCTAAGCCTTCCGACAATGAGTTACAACATGTCCCGGCATACTGGGATTCAATTGATTGGTCTCACTCACTGTGTATTCTACTTCCCATTCCGGATTTGACACCAATTCGGCCATGATCAGACCTGCCCGCCAGAGGGGATAGAGTATCCTGCTGCATTTCCAGCCCGAGGTGCACAACTTGCTCGGCAGGCCATCGCGAGGAGGACGAGAGAACTCCTGGCCCCCGCTCCCACTTTCAATTGCACTTTATCTGATGAGTGCTTGGATTGGCTTAATGAGGAGGCACAGGTCGGGCCCATCTTGGCGTCAGAGGTTTTGACCGGCTTTGGGAGGGGGCGCAGGAGCACCTGACTTGACTATGCCCCAGATTTATTGCTTTATTAGTACTTTCAAGTTTTCTTTTTATGAATGTAATAAAAAGCAACTTCGATTGTATGCAAGAGCAGGAGAACTCTGTTTTGAAATCAATAAATTTGAAGGTTGTGGCACTGAAAATTTTCCGCTTTGGTCCAAAAATGGTCTTAGTTGTAAAAAAGATTACTTTGAACAAAGTCAACTTTTATTAAAACTTTTCGATATGGATCAGAACTGGACACGCCTAAGATCTGTCACTGAGATGCACAACCCCAGATCCCTGCAACTGGAAAGTTGCCCCTAGTCTGAAGAGTACCGCGGTACTGCATAGCAACGGAAAGTTGCCCCTAGTCTGAATAGCACTGCACTGGAGATTCCAGTGGATGTTGATAGACAAAGATGACTGAGATGATCGAATGGACAAAGTTGATCGGGGAAAAGTCGTATCCCAAAGATGGGAATCAAGCCTTACGTAGTTCAGGCTTAGGTTCGCTCGGGTATTTTCACTCTCCTTTTACGCTCTGACTTTTGCCAAGGTCGCTCTTTGCGGGTTTTCAACCTTGCGAGCTCAGTTTTTATATTTTTCAATTTTTTGTGCTCTAACTTTTGCCTAGGTCGCCCTTTCGGGTTTTTGGCCTAGCAAGCCTCTCAGGGGTAATATTTCTTCAACTTGTCCATGTTGATCGGTTGGGAAAATTCCAGGCCATGTAGGTCCATCAGAACCACAGCTCCACCTGACCAGATAGCTTTGATGATGTAGGGACCAGTCCAATTAGGTCTGAACTTGCCCCTTGGGTCGTGGATGGGAGCTCGGTTGTCCTTGAGCACCAAATCTCCTTCCTTCAAATTCCTGGACTTAACTTTCTTGTTGAAAGCCCGGGCAATTCTGCGCTGATAACCTTGAACATGGTGCAGTGCTTTCAGTCTTCTCTCATCAAAAAGCATGAGTTCCTCAAATCTGCTCTGCTGCCAATCTGCTTCGGCTATTTGACACTCAGCCAATACTCTCAATGACGGAACCTCAATCTCGATAGGTAGAATGGCCTCCATCCCATAAACCAATGAATATGGAGTCGCTCCGGTAGAAGTTCTAATTGAAGTCCTGTAGCCCCACAGAGCGAATAGCAGCTTATCTGGCCAATCCCGGTAGGTTTCCACCATCTTCTGCAGTATGTGTTTGATATTCTTGTTGGCAGCCTCGACCTCTCTGTTGGTTTGCGGCCGGTATGTGGATGACTTATGAAAAGCCACGTTGTATTTCTCCAACAAGTCAATCACTTCCTTCTTGAAGTGGGAACCGTTATCCGAAATAATCTCGTTTGGGACCCCGTAGCGACAGAAGATGTTGTTTCTGATAAATTTTGAGACGTGCGACGCCTTCAACACCGCGTATGATTGGGCCTCGACCCACTTTGTGAAATAATCTATCGCGACCAGGATGAACTCATGTCCATTCGATCCCTTCGGAGTGACAGCCCCAATCACATCAATTTCCCAAACTGAAAATGGCCATGGTGAAGTCATGTTGTACAGCTTCGAATGCGGGATGTTCATGCGGTTTGCATGGATCTGACATTTGTGGCATCGCCGAACAAAGCCGATACAGTCCTCTTCCATGGTAGACCAGTAGTAGCCCTGTCTGAGGATCTTTCTGGCCAGCATTACCTCATTCATGTGTGCCCCGCATTCTCCTCCGTGGATGGCCTCCATCAGGCGCTTCGACTCTTCAGCTTCTACACAGAGCCTATGCATTCCCAGATGACCTCTCTCATACAGCTTACCCCCGCAGATGATGAACTGAACAGCCATTCTTCTGATTGCCCTTTTATCCTTGGCATTTGCCCCTGGTGGATACGCATCCTTCTCCAAGAAGTTCCAAATGTCGTAATACCAGGGGTTTTCGTCCTAAACTTCGTCTATGGCAGCGATTGATTCATACGCCGGCACAAACTTCTGATCAATAATGACTGGACGCATCCGGACTTCGGACGGGATGTCTATCATGGAAGATAGAGTTGCTAGTGAATCTGCGAACCTGTTGTTCTCTCTTACTAGGTGGGTGAATTTTAGTTTCTCGAACCGAGGAATTAACAAATCCAAGGTCTGGTGGTAAATTATCATATTTTCCTCTTTGACTTTCTAGTCTCCTTTTGCTTGAGACACAACAAGGTTCGAGTCCCCAATGACGTCCAACCGTCTTGCCCCTAGTTCTAGGGCTGCTTCTAGGCCGGCAATACATGCCTCATATTCTGCTTCATTGTTCGAGACTTTGAACCGGAGTTTGAATGCTAAAGGGATACGGGAATCGTCTGGCGCTATTAGCAATACTCCTATCCCATACCCGTACTGGTTTGACGCTCCGTCAAAGTACATCGTCCAAGTTTCATCTTCGATGTGCAGAATGGCTTCATCTGGGAATAGGTACACAACCGCTTCATCCCCTTCAACTGGGTGGTCGGCAAGGAACTCCGCTACCGCTCTTCCTTTTACTGACTTGCGTGTTACATACTTCAGATCAAATTCAGAAAGCAACAGTAGCCAACGAGCTAGCTGTGGACGTCCCCCGAACGCCCCGGGAGGGTTAGTCCCGTTCTGTTCATTTGGGGTTACCACAGTTCGGACTCGACTTGTGTCACGGTTCTTAATCTGAACCAAAGAGTCCAAATCTGGCAAATCATTTTGAGAAACAGATTTTTGAAAAAGTAGTGCCAAACATGGACTGCTTTGCCAGATACAGAGTCGCCACCTAAATATTTTAAAATGGGGGAATTTAGGAAACCCTGACTCGGTGCTGAAGGCCACATGTCCGTCATCACCGGAGTTGTCTCGGCTCGGGAGCTTGGGTACGATCGGGGAAGGTCAGCTATGAGCACCCCCTTTCACCCGGTCCGAAGACCAGCCTCTACTAACCGTGATATCCGTTTTTGAAAACTTTACGTGTTCTTAAACCAATTATCAGCCTAGAATTACTATGTTATGCGCACAGCAAACAAGTATAGACTAGATTGCCTAATTTGGAAATAAACATTGCATATCCGTTTGGTTTTGAAAATGCTTTGGAATTTACTACTCGCAAGTAGGCTAAAATGCGGATTTCAACGAGTCTTTCCAACTCGAACAATCCAACCTTCACCCACAGGCATTCAAAACAGTTTAACACATAAGCATCTAGCCACATGTTAAGTATGCTGTCATGGCAACATTCACACTCATGCGATATGCTAAAGCATTAAAATACTTACATCGTACTCCATGCCAAAACAAAGAACTTGTTAGCAAACATGCATGATCCAAGTCCATGTTAAGTGCCTAATGCATCGCATACAAAATGTTGCTAGAATAGGCTCGGCTATCCTAAACATGTCATGTGAAAATGCACAACTATCACATATTCAGTTTAGAATTTGAAGTACAAATGCAGTTAGCATGATGTACCGAGCCTAATGCATGTAGTACGAATGCATGAATGCACACATGCGTAGCATAAGGTATGCTAAATTAAACGTGCCCTAATCTACCATCGTAAGCAGGTAAATAAAAGGGAAGAAAGAAGTGAGGTTGGAAGACATACACACCACCCACACACACTTATTATAGATTTGCCCTCGCTTGGAGGGACCGAATAAATATTACAAATTAATTAACTACGCAAGTTAATTAATATTACAAATTGCCTAATTTAATTAACAAATTAAATAGACTAATTAAAACAGGAAAACGCCTCGGGAAGCACGCCGCCATGCACAAGCTGCCTCTGTTTTCCTTCCTTTCCTCCTCTGGAGGTTGTCAAAGCCTCAGGGTTGCATCCCTAGGCACTAGGGAGTACCACCGGCTGAGTGGAATCACCACCGGCACTGGTGTGTATCCATCGGCACAAAATTGAATCTGTCGGCAGAGAAAAGGTTGCCGGCCGGCACCTTACACTGCCGGTCGGCAAAGAAAGTCTGCAGGACCTGCAACTCACAGCAACAGAGGGCAAAACAAGGCATGGCAGCACAATTCAAGGCGTGTATGCATCAACCATATCCCTTATCATTGTAATGACTCAAAGGGGCATGTGCCTCGATTCTCGGACCATCAATCACGCATTTCCATGCATGATGGCCCAAAGAACCAAGTATGCAACTTTGGTTTCAAATGTATGCAAACCAATCAAACAAAACTCCCAATCCCTATCACCCAAGTCAAGGGACAAGGAATGCATGCAAGATGCAATGCAACCTAGGCATACAAGCTAGGAATGCAACATGGCATGGCAATGAACTTATGCAATTATGCAAGCATACATGTGGCAATGCAAATGGATGGAAAGGTGGTCTTATACATGAATTAGGCAGCTCTAATAAGGCCTAAAACAGTGGCCAAAGTGCTAAAAAGTGAGGGCTAAATGGCATACACACAAACATGCACATAAGGATCAACACTTAAGCACAAATCAAGCAACGTTCAAGCACACTTGAAAGGGACAAACAAGAGCAATTAGCATGCAACATAAGCATTAAAATCATGCTAATACAACCCTCAAGGATCACTTAAATGGCATTCAAATGACTTAAAACAAAAGCATGAATAAGCACCAAAACATGGAGCATTGCTACACAAGCTTATGAGGCATTAAAGAGGCATGCAAGGCAATCAAACAAGCATGGAAATGGGACTGAAATGGCATATAGAATGATCCCAAATCACCAAAACAATGCAAAGATGCCATGCTACACATGCACATACTCAAGGCCAACAAGCCCAAATACAAAGGAGCTATATCAAGCATGCCAAGATCAACCCAAACGACTATGGATAGAGCTAAAACATGGCAAGATATGCACAAAATCTTCACAAGACTAAGCCTAAAACATGCTCCAACAAAGGCTAACAACCTAAGGCACATTAAGGCATAAACAAGGCATTACATGGCAACTATGCTAAGCATGCATGGAGTTCCAAAACCAACTTGAAATCATGTTATATTATGGATATATAAGCATGAAAAACAAACCAAACATGCTCAACACACACTCAAGCATAGGCTTCCTTAAGAGGTCAAAACATGCCCTTTTCAAGGACAACAAGGAGAGGGGGTGGCCCTCTCCTTCTTTGGACTTCAAGGCATCATCTTCACCACTGAAATCCCTCAAGATTTCAGTGGTGAAGAGACCCCAACACCAAAATCCCGGAGCTAACACAAAATGGCTTAAAATGAGGCCTTTTGAGGCCTAAGGGTGGTCAACAACCCTCAAACAACAAAACACTCTTAATAAAAAATAAAGAGGGCCTAAAAACAGAACTTTTTTATGTTATACAATAATCACAAAAACAGTTCTAAGATAGGTATAAAATCAATGCAAAAATGGGGGAAAAAGGGACTAGAATCCCACCCTTGAAGACCCCTTCACAAATGGTGCTCCAATGGCCTCCTTTGGCTCCAAACCAGTCAAGAAACTCAAGAACAAGCCCTTAGAACCCTAGTTTCAAGAGGAAGGTGAAACACTAGGTGTTTGTGTGCAATAGTAAGACACAAAGCACCTAGTGAACAAAAGAGAGGGAAAGAGAGATAGAGTGTGTATCTAACTCTAACCCTAGAACTCAAACCCTAACAATGGCTGTTCTTGCTCTCAAAAATATCCTAAGTCTCTAACCAAGCCTCTCCTTCTTGCCTTAGAGAGAGCTTCTCTCTATATTGTCTTGTAAAGCTTACAAGACAAGCTTTACAAGAGGGGGACCCCTCCATACACGTGTATGGAGGGATGCAATAGCAAGACAGCTGTCTAAAAATATCTGCAAAAGCAGATGAATAGCAATCGGCCGGCCAAAAATGCTATCTTGGCCAAAAGGAGTGCCGGTCGGCAACAAATAGTGCTGACCGGCAACAAAGAGTGCCGGCCGGCAAACTACATTGCCGGTGGCAGCAAAAACCAGCTGGTGGCATCTAGCCACTGCCGGTGGTGGGTAGGGATGGTCTACAAGCCCTACCCTGCCTCTCAAAGGCAAGATACAAGTGTTTGGTGCAAAACCAGACACTAAACGGTCAAGTTCGGAAATCCTGAGGCAAGGCGCGCGAGCCGAGGCCTCCGGGAACTCCAAACGAACACAAACATGGAAGATCACCGTGTGTTCAAATAGTGACGTCCAAGTCTTGAGGACGGTCAAAAATGGGGTGTCTACAGTTGCCCCTCTTTGACAGAACTCGAAAGTCATAACAATGACGGGAGTGAATGTCAAAGCCCAAAGACGACCCATTTTTGACAAGGCCGAAGACTCAGACAAACATACAAGACAAATAAGATATGCGCCCGGAGGCAAGGGCAAAATGCAAGACAATGCACGAAGCCGAGCATAACTTATGATCATGCAAAGAAAGCTGTAATGAAGCAAACATGCGACAATTTTAAGCTAGCATACCAAACTACACTACAATGCAGAAAAGATGTAAGAGAATTATGGAATTCTCAATACGTCTCACTCGGGAGATACAATACCTGTGCGGCTCGTCTGGTTGCACCAACTTCAAATGAACCGTACATACAATATCGTGCCTACAAAGAAAACAAACTTAACATGTACAATATGGTTAGCAACATGCATGACAATGCAAATATGAATGCAAAACGAAATACAATATATACAAAACAATGCAAATAAACATGCAATGCAATTGAAACAATGCAAGCTACATGCAAAGCAATTGAATCGTGATCCAATCACGAGCGGTTCGGAGTCACACCTATGTCAAATAGATTGATGGAGATAACAAGTCTGTCTACCACAGAACGGTCAACTGAACTGTGAGTATTGTAGACAGACGCAAGAATGAGTATTGGGTGGAATCGACATAAGTGGGGAAACGACCCGCTGGAGAAAGGACTACGATCCTAATGCTGGATGCAAAAATTACACTACAATGTAATACATGAATATGGCACGCGGGCCAAACCAAATCTTGCCTAGGAAAGGCATGTACGCATACAGGCCATGTGTAACACAGAAAAGGTGCCGCAACCCTCAACCAACATACCAGCGTGGAATCGGCGCGATACACATGCAGAACTGTGTTTTAACATGAAAAGTAAGGGCACATACTAGACCAAGCTCAACATGGAAAGGCGCAAGCCATGGGTGGAAGGTGATGCAATGAATGCATGCAAGCTACAATGCAATATCTACAAATATGCAATGGAATGGATATGGATACAATGGATATGGCACGCAAGCCAAACCAAATCTTGCCTAGGAAAGGCATGGACACATACGAGCCATGTGTAACACAGAAAAGGTGCCGCAACCCTCAACCAACATATCAGCGTGGAATCGGCGCGATACACATGCAGAACTGTGTTTTAACATGAAAAGTAAGGGCACATACCAGACCAAGCTCAACATGGAAAGGCGCAAGCCATAGGCAGAAGGTGATGCAATGAATGCATGCAAGCTACAATGCAATATCTACAAATATGCAATGGAGTGGATATTTACAAAATGCATGACAATGCAATGCAATGCGACCTACTGGGGAAAATGCAATGGATGCATGCGAGCTACAATGGAAATGCATGACAATGCACTATGATGCAATGACTATGATTGCAACTTTCCCTATCTTACCAACAGGGTGATATACTAGGTTGGTTCAGTATCCAGAACTGAGGCGTAGACATGCCGCCTCAACCTATGGGGCTTCCATACAGATTTCAAGCCGAGGGTAAACCCTTGGGTATTTAAACCAGACTTTAGTCTCGGAACTCCCGAACCTTTGCGTTCTAGGCATAAGCCGTTCGAACTCTAGTTTCCACCGTCCCAGTTGGTCTTCTAGGAACTCATCGCAAGCACAGACAGGTGGCTTTACCAGACCACCGAAAAGTCGTTCGGGCACGACAAACACCAAAGGAATTGCACCTTCAGAGGATTTAAGGTCTCCTAGACCGGAATGCAAAATGTATGCATGACAATGCATGTTGCATGGAATGCGCGACAACACGCGGCTCAAGACGTGTACAAAGCAAATAGTGTGCACACCAATGCATTAAAGGTCTTGCACCTTACAAGGATTTAAGGTCTCCTAGACCGTACGTGTTTAAGGTCTCGCCAGACCATGCGCAAAATGTAAGTGTGACACACATGCCACACGGAATGCAAAATGAAACAAATGAGACACGCACGCCTCATAAGGTGCAAAAATGATACAAGTGGACTTACACGCTATGCGAAGCCGGTTTTGAAAGTTGGATTTATACGCTACGCGAAGCCGGTTTGAAAGTTGGACTTACACGCTACGCGAAGCCGGTTTGAAAGTTGGACTTACACGCTACGCGAAGCCGGTTTGAAAGTTGGACTTACACGCTACGCGAAGCCGGTTTTGAATTCAAAACAATGCAATGTACTAACAAGTACAACCGAGGTGCGCAAGATAGCGCGAATGGATGCATGCAAGATGCAAGTGAGGTGCACGAAACAGTGCGATGCGCAAGAAAGCGCGAGTGATTTGAAATGCACAAAACAGTGCGACAGTTTGAAATGCACAAAAAAGACTTAAATGCGCAACAACGCACGTGTTCCGGAATGCATGACAATGCATGGAATGGAAATGCAATGATGATGCATGGGAAATGTGCACGACAATGCAAAGGGGTGCGTGTTGCAATGCATGTAACACGTGCAACAACGCGAATGTATGGCGCATGACAGCGCGATGTAATGCACCGAAGTAGTGTGATGAACTCGTGCAACACACATGGGGCAACTATTGAATTTAAAAGGATACAAAAAGGATACACCTTGTACGAATTCGAGTGCCACGTACTGGAGACACGGCCCGAAGTCAAAACGGAGGTCGGTTGAACGTCGGAGATGCACTTTCTTGCACTTTCTTGAACTTTCTTGAGCTATGAAGACCCAAAACAACTCAAATGGCCTAACCAAGGCTGTGGGAACCCCACCGGCCGAAAGGGGAGGCCACCGGCTGGCCACCGGCATAAAAATAATTCCATCGGCACAAAAAAGTGCCGGCCGGTACAAAACATTGCCGACCGGCAAACAGTTGCTGATGCGGGGCAGTTTTGACTTTTCACCTTGGGTGTTTTAAAATAGGGTTTTAAACCCTATTTTCTCATTCCTCCGCCGCCGAAATCTCTTGCTCTCTCTCTCTAGAGTGTTTCTCTCTCTCTTTTCGCCCGTTTCTTCGCGTTTTACGCCCATTTCGTCGTCGGATTCGCGATTTCCTTCGCGTTTCGGACATTTTCAACCGATCACATTCTTGTTTCGGTGCCTCGTTTGGCGTTCTCGCATTTTCGGGGTTTGTTCCCCCCACTTTCCTCTTCATTCCTGTGCCTTTTCACATTCCGGCCTTCCCGGCCATTTCCGACCCTCTTGGGAGTTGACTTTTCAGTTGACTCTTCGTATTCTGACCCGATTTTCCTTTTCTAGGCCATTTTCACATCATTCTCTACATGGCGGACGACATTCCACGTGGCGGGACTCCCCCGGACCACGAGATGGATCCCGGGGTCGAGCTCTTACCACTGAGCGAGCGCCCGTTCGACCCGGCGACCTACCGACCGGCGATCCATGTTCTGCCCCCAGACGGCCTGCGTCAGTTCCGGAGCTTTGAGAGGCATGTGGCGCCTGAGCTACTGCTGCGTGAGCCTACCTCCCACCTTTCATTCGGCACTTCCGAGGTAACTCTCTTCTTTCTGCTTTACTTTCCGCAATGTAGGATACAAAACTGCCATAGTTAGTTGTACTCCTTAACTGCTGAAATCTGATACACCATAGACTGTAGTTGACTGTAAACATACATACAACTGATATCTGTTTGAGACTGACACATGCACACACACTGCACTAGCCCTGAATCACCCAAACACACGGCGCACACTGTATTTCACTGCACACACACTGGCACCTAGTATTTGTCTGAATCTGTCAAACTTGCACACATGCCACATCTGTTTTGAAACACCCAAACACGCTGACACAGCACACGTATTTCACTGCAAGCACACCGGCACCCGGTATTTGCCTGAATCTGACAAACTTGCATACATGCCATATCTGTCCTTTCAAAACTGCATTTTGAATGTTGTCTTGCAATTGTTATTTTATGTTTACAGGAGGGTTCCCATACCATTCGCGGGTATGGGAATACTGGTGCACGGGAGTGGTATGATGAGCTCCCTGATGCGGTCCAACGCATCGTGGACCGGGCGGGCTTTGGCACCTTCTGCCGAGGGCTCTCTAGGTTGTCCACATGCAGACCTCTTCTTGCTGCTTTGGCGGAGAGGTGGTGGGACACCACCGATTCTTTCCACTTCTCTGCTGCAGGGGATATGACGATGACCCCTCATGATTTCTCGATGCTCACAGGCATCGGGGTAGGGGGGGATCCGATCCCTTTCGACACAAACATGGATGAGTGGACCGCCGCTCAGGTCCATCTACTGGGGGAGGCGCCGCCCCTAGCTCGTCCAGGTTTTGTGCGGTATTCCTGGTTCGAGGTACAGTTTCGGGTCCAGCCCGCATTGGAGGAGGAGGCGCAGATGACCCCGGAGGACGAGGAGAGGTATGCTCGCGGCTTCCTCATGTTCCTGTTCGGGACTACCATCTTCGCCGACCGGGCGAACACTGTGCCTCTCTGTCTTCTCAGCGCACTGGTGGACGTCCGGGACATCTTGCACTATGACTGGGGTGGCGCTGCTCTGGCCACTCTCTATGGGTACATGAGCTCGGCTTCTCGCGACAGTGGCCAGCTACTCGGAGGCTACTGGCGGGCTTGGGAGGTATACTTCTTCTCCGCTTTTCATTTCTGTCCGATATTCTCTGTACTCTGTACACTGCACACACTGTAGCCTACTCTATACTTGCTGTATACTGTACACACGGTTCATACATACATTCTGCTTTACACTGACTGTACACTGCTTACACTGTACACTACACACAATACACTGCACAACACACGGCTCTGCCATTTCTGCTTTATCTGACGGTCATACTGACATCTGTTTTGCAGTTGTGGGTTTACGCCTACTTTCCTAGGCTTGCCCCCGTGCCAGTTGCGGAGACTCCTCTGGCCGTCCCGTTTTCGAGTCATTTCGACGGGAGATGCACCCGGCGACCACGGGAGACATTCGGCTTCTTCCGCCGATATTTCGACACCATCACCCCCGCGGAGGTATGCTTTACTTTCAGTTCATTTAAGCTTCGCTTTCAACTGTATATTTCAATAACAGTAGATAACAAACTGTCTGTCATTTTCAGATCACATGGCGGTCGTGGGCTCCTATGCCGGCGGCGATGCGGGGTCGGTTCCCTGGTGCGGAGGAGACCTCGCGTTTCCGGATTTTGCTTGAGGGCCCGGTCTGTCGGGCTTGGTACCTGGGGGAGCATTTTCTACCCCAGACCCTAGGGTTACCTGAGCAGATAGTCCCGGTTCCCCCTCTTGCAGACATGAGGGAGACCGAGGGGCTCACCGCTGAGCAGCTGGATGATTACTCCATCGGCTGGGAGGAGGCCGGCTTCCGAGGCACTGGAGACTATCAGGAGTACGTGCGGACGTACCTGATGCGCCCCCTGAGCGGCCGTCGAGCAGAGGGGGCCAGGCCTGTGGCATCGGCGGCTGGGGCTGGAGCGGAAGCAGGGGCTGGATCTTCGAGGAGGGCCCGGGTCCGTGGTAGGGGCGGAGTGCAGGGAGGACGGGGAGCTGGCTGGCCTGCCCTGCCTGCTGTACTGACTTTCCAGGGGCAGGGTGGGTCAGCCTATCAGATCCCCTTTGCCCCTCCACCGGCTGGTCACGAGTTCATCGATGTCCCCGATCTACCTCCGGTATGTATCACCGCACTTTGTACAGTCATTTCATTTCAGTTTACTTGATATTCCACAGAATATTGATGCGTCTGATACTTTTGCAGGCTTCTTCGGGGTACACCCGTCAGTCGTTGGCGATGAATGCCTCGATGATGGGGATGCTCCAGCGGACTTTTGACCTCCTAGCCGTCTACAGCATACCGGTATGTTCTTCTGACATTGGCCTCAAACCATTCATACACTGCTTTACATAATCTGATTCATGGCACAACACCCGATACACTGATCTCACAGTATCTGATACACTGCATACACTGCATTCTGCACTGTACCCTGCATTCTGGACTGACAAACTGCTCACGGCATTCTCACACTGTACTCATACACTGCATTGCATTCTGCACTGATAAACTGCTCACGGCGTTCACACATGGTACTCATACACTGCATTCTGCACCTTTGAACTGTTCACAGTATACTGATGCATTTCCCTTTTTATGTACCTTTTCAGCCTCCTTTCCAAATTCCCATGGCAGGAGGTGCTCCAGCTGGGCCTTCTGTCCCTGCCCGGGGGAGAGATGAGGGGGGCAGGATATTTCCCCGTACCAGGGGAGGGCGTACTCACGTCGGGAGTAGCTCGCGAGCTCCAGTCCCGGATGGTGATGACGACGAGGAGTCAGAGGCGGGGGCCGAGGCGGAGTCAGAGTCATCAGAGGAGGAGACCGGAGACGGTTCTAGCTCGGGCTCTGACGACGATGCTGATGATGCTCCTGGACCCTCGTCCAGGAAGAGGACTAGGACGGACTGACGGCCCCCCGGAGTGCTTGACACAGATGCAGATTTTTGCTATCTTTTCTTTCTTTCTTGTACTTTTCTTTTGTTGGTAGTTAGATTACCTTGTACTGCCGCAGGCAGATTTTTGTTTCCAAAACTTGTACATTTGAAAAGATAATGAAATGAAACGGACTTTTTATCTGAAAAAGTGTTTACATTTACACATCTCATGCATTGCATCGCATCTCATCATGTTACACCTCAATGTAAATGAAATTGATTGGTTGTCTAAAAATTGAACACTCGCACTGTAATAATCAGATAACTAAAACAGCCAGCAGCAAAATAACCCAAGCAGCCCACTGCCTGATTCTGGACACACAGCCCTTACTCTGTTAGGGATTAATCTGCATACAGTCCATAACACAGCATTCGGTTCATTCTGCGCACAGCAAATTCTAAACAAAACAGCCCAATCTGACAAGACGGACCTCAAAGATGGAACCGGTTGGAGTCAAAACACATTCAAATGTAGAGAATGGCACAGCATTCTGAGCATAGATGATTTTTGAAATTGAATGAGGGTTTTTCAAACCGGGATATCGAGCCTACAACTGAACACAGCGGGGAAGACTCAAATATAAAGGTACACGACCTAGCACGACGAGACACGCTCGGAAAAGACCAAAAACAAGGGTTGAGGTAAACAAAACCAAAGACACGACATACAGACGCGTTAGCGAAGATGGGGGATCTCGGACCACGAGGAGCCAGTTCAATCTGGGTATTATTTCCCACCCTGTCTGATTTGTGATTCTCACATCACTCGACTCTCAAGCTCGGATTTTCTCTCAAAACCCTATTCCTCACTTTTCTCTCAACTTACATCTCTCTATTCTTCATTCTCTCATTTTTCATCCCTCCCCGGGGTGATTGATGGATAAATAGAAAGGTGTGGGTTCATGCTCAACACCGTTAGCTCACGACTACTTCTTCTGGCGGGCAGAGTGCTCTTCTGGCAAGTACGTCGATGACGGGGGAAAGACAGAACGCCTGGCTCAACTGCGCCCCTAGTTCATCATTTTAACCATTCTTTGTTTTTGCTTTCTACTAAAACAATTTTGATCAAAATGAGAGTCGGATTAACGTACTTGTTCGATTTTTGATTTGAAAAGCATGCAAGTCAGGCTGCAAGTACTGAAAATTTTCCTTTTTTGGGTCCAAGACAATGGTCCAGTTTTGGAAAATGGAATAGTTTTCGAGAAAATAGTCAATCTCAGTAAAAATTTTCAAAAACTATTTTTCAAACAGCTGATGCTCGACAAGCATGGAGCTTACACTTCGAGATGCGCAACCTCGGATCGGAGGCAATGGAAAATTGCCCCTGGTTTGAAGGGAGTGGGAGGCAACAGAAAGTTGCCCCTAGTTTGAATGGCGGCTCACGGCGGCTCGTGGCAACGGAAAGTTGCCCCTTGTTTGGGATGGTGCCGCAGCAATCTGTAAACAGTCTTCATTGGCGGTGGTCAAGCTCTCGGACACAGAGATGACGAAGACGGTCACAACACATATATGGACACAGTCACCTTGGAAGGTGTTGGCAACCGGACCTTGGAATGAAATCGAAACCATTGCATGGACTGAGACGCTATGAAAGCGTTGGGGGCTGGACTTCATGATGAAGTTGCCTACGTATCCCAAACATGGGAATCAAGCCTCACGTAGTTCCGGTTAAGGTACTCTCGGGTATTTTAACCTTCACTTTGTTTGGCTCTTACTTTTGCCAAGGCGCCCAATGCGGGTTTTCGACCTTGCGAGCTTCTTTTCATCTTCTATTTCTTTTTTCTTGCATTTTTTGTCTTTTTCTTTTCTTCTTTTTTTTGTATTTTTGCTTCTTCTTTTTTGTTTTTCTTGTATTTTTCTCTTGCTCTAACTTTTGCCTGGGCCGCCCTTCCGGGTTTTCGGCCCAGCGAGCCTCTCAAAGGGTAAAAGTGTAACAAGTCCATGCCAAATGGTTTTTCTGAATTGAAGCCTCTCTGTGTCTAGGAGAACGGCTATTGCACTGATTTGCAGAAGAATCCATCATGGTTGCTCCACGAGCTTCTTCCGGCGAGATCCACTCCTTCTGATTTGGCTTTGGTGCCTCTTTCTCGAGGGCTACTTCAAAACTGGCCATACAGACCTTTCATGGCGTTTGTCCGTTGAACTTTCTGAACGTTCTGAACGGGTTCAAAGTCGGAAAACAAACGGGTTGAATCTTGAGGCTGAGAGCGATCCTAGGCTGCGCGACCTCAAGAGGGATTCCAGACAAGTCTTCACAGGGCCGCGTAAAACATTTGCTTTTGAAAGTTTTTAAGAAAGCGACAAATCGCTCGCGCCGAAGATAGTGTGGAACCAATCTGGATCAAGCCAGGATCCTTCTCAGTACTCACGCCGACAAGCATGGTTTCATTCATAAAAAGGCTTAGCACGCCTCTCCTTCTCTCAAAATGATCAAAATTTTGCAAAACCTGAGGAATTCCTTCCTCTTCGTTTTTATCACTGCAGTGTTCAAAAGGTTTGTTTTTTTTGAAAAACTTAAGTTAATGCAATGAGTTTGGCGTGCAGGAGAGCAGGCGAGATGTACTGTTAACCCAGTTAAATTCTCTGGCACTTATGCTGAAAGCGAGCATGAAGTTTGAGATAGCAACAACTGTTTCATTCGGATTTGTTGGTGCAACTGGCCCCTCGGCAGAAACAAACTCAAAACAAAAACAGATAATTACAAAACAAAACGGTGTTCGGGACAACAACCCCAGAATCACCTGGTATTATATACAACGGGGACTGACTCGATACAACCAGACAGACCCTTAAGCAAAAAAAAAAAAGACTGACTCAAGACAAAGAGACAGACTCAAAACAAAAGACTGACTCGATATCCAAGCCAGGATTTACAAAATTCGATTTCACCGATGCTCAAAAATGCGTGCCAGACGCTTCAAAAATACACCAAATGTTGCCCGCAGGCGGTTCACTTTACATACTCGCAGTATCTGAGCCCTCGAAATCCAACAACTGAGTGGTGACGGGCTTGCCTGAGGTGGGTGGTAGGATAACCTTGTTATCAATCAAATCCTGCACTTCATGACGAAGGCGGGAACATCCATCGGTACTGTGACCAGACTGTTGATGGTACGCGTAGTACAAGGTAGCATCATGAGTGGCGGGGAGATTCTTCGGGAGTGGCCGGGGCTCCAAAGGCTTAAGATGCCCATTCTTCGCCAATATTAGCAATGCCCTAGACAAAGGCATGTGGAGGTCGTGAAAGACCCTGCGCCCTTGGGGCAGGTACTTTGCAGTTTGAGGATTCTTGCCAGATGCGCTGGCAAAAGGATCGGCTGGCGCTGCCTTGGCCTTTTGAACCTTTCCCGGTGCAGGGTTGGGAACTACAGGAATTGTCTGGGCATGACGGGGCCCATCCCGGTTTTCTGCCTGGCTTGAACTGCCTTTGATCGGAGCGGGGAAAGCATCGTCTACAGCTTTGGTCACTATTGCAGATGTTTGTTGCTTGCTCATTCTAACTTTCAGAGCCTCGACTGCCCACAACAGTTGTTCAATAGGGTCGGCGTCTACTTTTGCCTTGTCCTTTCCCCTGGCCTCAGCCTGATCAAGGGTCTGGGTTGGTGCTGGCATGTCGTGGCTATAGCCGGAAGCCACCTCTGGCTGGCTGAGCTCTATCACAATCCGCCCCAGTAGCGGGGGCTCCTGTGGTACAAAATTCCCGGCATACGGCGCCGCTGGCGGTGAAGCCGACATTCCATAGGCGAGGTCTGCCACAGAACTTTGGAGATCGCCTATCATCCCCATCAATTCAAAGGTGGTGGGCTCACGAGCCTGGTATAACTGGGGAGCCCAAACCGGGTGCACAACGGGCGACCTGGGCGGATATGACATACTGATGCTGGCCTCACTCCGCGGAGTGGTCCCCTGCTCCAATGCAGCCGTCATAACCACAACTTCTTCTGAACTTTGTGCCGCCATAAATCCTGCCTCAGCAAGGGGGAGACACTGGCTATTCTGTATCAACTCTGCAACTCTCCTGAACCTTGAAAGAAAAACAGACAGCATTTCAACCCAAACTGATCGAATACGGGCGTAGTCAAACAACTGTACCCTACTGCTGATCACTGTTCCCAAATTTCTGTTCCCAAAATACTGAATCTGATACCCGCGGATAACTGATTCCTGATAACTGATTCTCAACAATACTGATTCTGGTGCCCTCGGGCCCGATACTCAAACTCGCAAACTGGTATATGCGTTCCTGTAGAGATACACTCTAAAAGCACATAGCAAGTAAGTGAGAGCCAAAACACCCCTATGTTGGGGTAAGGTTTCCCTGTCCTATTTCGTCAGGAGCTAGGGTTTCACTACGCACACAGCGGTTTCAAACAACTTAGCATCGGGTAAGCAACCTATCCTTGCTTGGAATGGTCACTATGGATCCGAATATGCACTAGGTCGAATGGTCAAAAGGGTGCCCCGGGTAAACCGGGGTTTGTGTTCCCATACTGTCAGAGCCCATAGCCGGTCAGCCTTATGGACATGCCTTGACAAGACAAGCCTCCGGCAAACCGTTCAGGAATGGCAGATGGCAAACACTGTGTTCCTAGGCGCACCAATGCACATGCAATGCAAAGAAACACATAAATGAGATCAAAACAGGATATCATGAGTTCGAGTCAAGCTCTCTAAAATCCCCAGCAGATTCGCCAGAAACTGTGGACGTCCCCCGAACGCCCCGGGAGGGTTAGTCCCGTTCTGTTCATTTGGGGTTACCACAGTTCGGACTCGACTTGTGTCACGGTTCTTAATCTGAACCAAAGAGTCCACATCTGGCAAATCGTTTTGAGAAACAGATTTTTGAAAAAGTAGTGCCAAACATGGACTGCTTTGCCAGATACAGAGTCGCCACCTAAATATTTTAAAATGGGGGAATTTAGGAAACCCTGACTCGGTGCCGAAGGCCACATGTCCGTCATCACCGGAGTTGTCTCGGCTCGGGAGCTTGGGTACGATCGGGGAAGGTCAGCTATGAGCACCCCCTTTCGCCCGGTCCGAAGACCGGCCTCTACTAACCGTGATATCCGTTTTTGAAAACTTTACGTGTTCTTAAACCAATTATCAGCCTAGAATTACTATGTTATGCGCACAGCAAACAAGTATAGACTAGATTGCCTAATTTGGAAATAAACATTGCATATCCGTTTGGTTTTGAAAATGCTTTGGAATTTACTACTCGCAAGTAGGCTAAAATGCGGATTTCAACGAGTCTTTCCAACTCGAACAATCCAACCTTCACCCATAGGCATTCAAAACAGTTTAACACATAAGCATCTAGCCACATGTTAAGTATGCTGTCATGGCAACATTCACACTCATGCGATATGCTAAAGCATTAAAATACTTACATCGTACTCCATGCCAAAACAAAGAACTTGTTAGCAAACATGCATGATCCAAGTCCATGTTAAGTGCCTAATGCATCGCATACAAAATGTTGCTAGAATAGGCTCGGCTATCCTAAACATGTCATGTGAAAATGCACAACTATCACATATTCAGTTTAGAATTTGAAGTACAAATGCAGTTAGCATGATGTACCGAGCCTAATGCATGTAGTACGAATGCATGAATGCACACATGCGTAGCATAAGGTATGCTAAATTAAACGTGCCCTAATCTACCATCGTAAGCAGGTAAATAAAAGGGAAGAAAGAAGTGAGGTTGGAAGACATACACACCACCCACACACACTTATTATAGATTTGCCCTCGCTTGGAGGGACCGAATAAATATTACAAATTAATTAACTACGCAAGTTAATTAATATTACAAATTGCCTAATTTAATTAACAAATTAAATAGACTAATTAAAACAGGAAAACGCCTCGAGAAGCGCGCCGCCATGCACAAGCTGCCTTTATTTTCCTTCCTTTCCTCCTCTGGAGGCTGTCAAAGCCTCAGGGTTGTATTCCTAGGCACTGGGGAGTACCACCGGCTGAGTGGAATCACCACCGGCACTGGTGTGTATCCATCGGCACAAAATTGAATCTGTCGGCAGAGAAAAGGTTGCCGGCCGGCACCTTACACTGCCGGTCGGCAAAGAAAGTCTGCAGGACCTGCAACTCACAGCAACAGAGGGCAAAACAAGGCATGACAGCACAATTCAAGGCGTGTATGCATCAACCATATCCCTTATCATTGTAATGACTCAAAGGGGCATGTGCCTGGATTCTCGGACCATCAATCACGCATTTCCATGCATGATGGCCCAAAGAACCAAGTATGCAACTTTGGTTTCAAATGTATGCAAACCAATCAAACAAAACTCCCAATCCCTATCACCCAAGTCAAGGGACAAGGAATGCATGCAAGATGCAATGCAACCTAGGCATACAAGCTAGGAATGCAACATGGTATGGCAATGAACTTGTGCAATTATGCAAGCATACATGTGGCAATGCAAATGGATGGAAAGGTGGTCTTATACATGAATTAGGCAGCTCTAATAAGGCCTAAAACAGTGGCCAAAGTGCTAAAAAGTGAGGGCTAAATGGCATACACACACACATGCACATAAGGATCAACACTTAAGTACAAATCAAGCAACGTTCAAGCACACTTGAAAGGGACAAACAAGAGCAATTAGCATGCAACATAAGCATTAAAATCATGCTAATACAACCCTCAAGGATCACTTAAATGGCATTCAAATGACTCAAAACAAAAGCATGAATAAGCACCAAAACATGGAGCATTGCTACACAAGCTTATGAGGCATTAAAGAGGCATGCAAGGCAATCAAACAAGCATGGAAATGGGACTGAAATGGCATATAGAATGATCCCAAATCACCAAAACAATGCAAAGATGCCATGCTACACATGCACATACTCAAGGCCAACAAGCCCAAATACAAAGGAGCTATATCAAGCATGCCAAGATCAACCCAAACGACTATGGATAGAGCTAAAACATGGCAAGATATGCACAAAATCGTCACAAGACTAAGCCTAAAACATGCTCCAACAAAGGCTAACAACCTAAGGCACATTAAGGCATAAACAAGGCATTACATGGCAACTATGCTAAGCATGCATGGAGTTCCAAAACCAACTTGAAATCATGTTATATTATGGATATATAAGCATGAAAAACAAACCAAACATGCTCAACACACACTCAAGCATAGGCTTCCATAACAGGCCAAAACATGCCCTTTTCAAGGACAACAAGGAGAGGGGGTGGCCCTATCCTTCTTGGGACTTCAAGGCATCATCTTCACCACTGAAATCCCTCAAGATTTCAGTGGTGAAGAGACCCCAACACCAAAATCCCGGAGCTAACACAAAATGGCTTAAAATGAGGCCTTTTGAGGCCTAAGGGTGGTCAACAACCCTCAAACAAAAAAACACTCTTAATAAACAATAAAGAGGGCCTAAAAACAGAACTTTTTTATGTTATACAATAATCACAAAAACAGCTCTAAGATAGGTATAAAATCAGTGCAAAAATGGGGGAAAAAGGGACTAGAATCCCACCCTTGAAGACCCCTTCACAAATGGTGCTCCAATGGCCTCCTTTGGCTCCAAACTAGTCAAGAAACTCAAGAACAAGCCCTTAGAACCCTAGTTTCAAGAGGAAGGTGAAACACTAGGTGTTTGTGTGCAATAGTAAGACACAAAGCACCTAGTGAACAAAAGAGAGGGAAAGAGAGAGAGTGTGTATCTAACTCTAACCCTAGAACTCAAACCCTAACAATGGCTGTTCTTGCTCTCAAAAATATCCTAAGTCTCTAACCAAGCCTCTCCTTCTTGCCTTAGAGAGAGCTTCTCTCTATATTGTCTTGTAAAGCTTACAAGACAAGCTTTACAAGAGGGGGATCCCTCCATACACGTGTATGGAGGGATGCAATAGCAAGACAGCTGTCCAAAAATATCTGCAAAAGCAGATGAACAGCAATCGGCCGGCCAAAAATGCTATCTTGGCCAAAAGGAGTGCCGGTCGGCAACAAATAGTGCTGACCGGCAACAAAGAGTGCCGGCCGGCAAACTACATTGCCGGTGGCAGCAAAAACCAGCCAGTGGCATCTAGCCACTGCCGGTGGTGGGTAGGGATGGTCTACAAGCCCTACCCTGCATCTCAAAGGCAAGATGCAAGTGTTTGGTGCAAAACCAGACACTAAACGGTCAAGTTCGGAAATCCTGAGGCAAGGCGCGCGAGCCGAGGCCTCCGGGAACTCCAAACGAACACAAACATGGAAGATCACCGTGTGTTCAAACAGTGACGTCCAAGTCTTGAGGACGGTCAAAAATGGGGTGTCTACACTAGCCTACCCGTAAGTACCGGTTTCTCGAAAAGATATTTGATGGGATCCAAGCGTGAAACCAACATTACAGAGTGAGCTAACAGGTAGTGCCGCAGCTTCCTGGTAGCCCATACCAAGGCCAAACAAGCCTTCTCCAGCGGAGTGTAGCGGGTCTCATAATCCAGTATCTTCTTGCTCAGATAGTAGATGGCCCTTTCCACTTTGTCCTCCGACTCTTGTGCGAGCATGCAGCCCATGGTAGTCTCAGTTACTGAAAGGTACAATATCAACGATTTCCCTAGTTCTGGTGGTGACAACATGGGCAGGTTCTGTAAATATTCTTTGATCTGTTCAAAAGCTGCTTGACATCGGCCGTCCCATTGGAATTTCTTTCCTTTCTTCAGGAGACCAAAAAGTGGTTCACAAGTCAAGGTTAGTTTTGAAATAAACCGTCTTATGAATTGCACTTTACCTAGAAAGCCTCGCACCTCCTTTTCAGTCATTGGTGGTGGCATTTCTAAGATGGCCTTGATTTTGGAAGGGTCGACTTCGATGCCCCTTTGTGTAATTAGAAACCCCAGTATTTTTCCCGCTGTAACACCAAACGTACACTTCTGAGGATTCAGCCGCAACCGGAACTCTCTGATCCTTTGAAAGAACTTTTGTAAGGCGGTGTAGTGGCCCTCTCTTTCTTTGGACTTGACAATCATGTCGTCCACGTACACCTCAACCTCTTTATGGATCATATCATCCAATATTGTGGTCGCAGCCCGTTGATATGTGGCTCTAGCATTCTTCAACCCAAACGGCATCACTCTGTGACAGTATGTCCCCTACGGGGTAGTGAATGCAGTCTTCTCCCGGTCTTCGGGTGCCATTACTATCTGATTATAGCCTGAGAAGCCATCCATAAACGAAAGCAAAGCATGCCCCGCCGTGAAATCTACCAATTCATCAATGTGTGGCAAGGGAAAGTCATCCTTCGGACTAGTTTTTTTCAACTCCTTGAAATCCATGCATACTCGGATCTTGCCATCCTTCTTCGGCACTGGAACAATGTTGGCCAACCAAGTCGGGTATTCGGATACTAACAGGAAGCCTGCATCGATTTTCTTGGTGACCTCTTCCTTAATTTTGATGGCCCAGTCCGGACGAATCCTCCTGAGCTTTTGTTTGATCGGCCGGGCTTCGGGGTCGAGAGGGATCCGGTGCTATACAATCTCAAGATCGATTCCAGGCATGTCTTTGTAGGACCACGCGAAAACATCTTTGAAATCTTTTAATAAAGCGACTAGGCGCTCGCGTTCCTCCGAAGACAACGCGGACCCGATCTGGACCAGCTGCAGGTCCTTCTCAGTACCAACATTCACAGTAGTGATTTCGTCCATTAAGGGTTTAACAAATCTTTCCTGCTCTTGATCAATTAGTCGTTGCAAAACCGGAGGAATTTCTTCCTTGTCGTTTTCATCAAAATTTTGAAAATCCTGATTTAAGCAATAAATCAGAGGCACAGAAAAATACTCAGAAACCACATCCACATCATTCTCATTAAATACTTCCAAGCTGTCCGATTCTTCTGTTACAACAAACTCAAAAGAGAAAGAAAATGACGACCTAGACAGGACTGTGGCATCCGGGTTATCACCTCCAAGAATACCGGACTCAGACTCAATCGAGCTGGAACTTGATTCCGACTCACAAGACTCGGTGGAATCAGATTCCGGCTCACTACCTGACCCGGTGCTGCTGGACAAAAATCCTTCTTCATACTGCCAAGTGAGAGAGGGTGCGATGGATGCATCCAAAATAGTTGCTGGTAGGCCCGCAGCCGTTTCATACCCAATCATGGAAACCGAGGAGTTATCCCCCAAGCACTTTTGGTCGATCGAAGGATCTGAAAGTAGACATGCCGGTGCTACCCCCATCTCAAGTTCGGTGCTCTCAGAATCCACTGCCTTACACTGCCCAACCTTAGCTGATGGGTCTGTCTGCTCTTCGACAACGTCATCCCCGGGTAGTTGCAAGTCGAAGAAGATCTCGAAACCAGGCACGCACTTCCTCTCCGCGTTCAGCCATGGCTCTGGGAAGCCGCAAAATGGAAAGTCTTCCCCCTCCCGGACGAAGCGTCCGTTTAGGGTACCCTGAATGGGCCGGTGCATTAAGTCAAAGGGCTTTCCCATCTGTTTCGCTCTGGCTCTTCCGGCCATTTCCTTTCCCTTCCTCACCCAATCCTCTTTGCTGGGTAGATAACCCAATCCAAAGGTATGAGGGTTGTGTGGCACTTCGGCCAATGCTGCGACGCCTTTCCGGTCGCTCCTTCCCAATCCCATCCCAGGGATGTGTTGGAGTTTGTTCATGAGATAGACTGCTTGAGCACTAACGTATATCCCTTCATTGGCTGCCATGATGTTCTGTACAACCTGAGCCTCAGCTAGGGTGAAACCTGATATGAACACATCCTCCATGCCATGCTCGATTTCTAGAACAGGCGTAGATACCTCCGGCGGCGGATGAATCGATGAATTTCCGAAGACGATGGCTACTCCCTTCCCATAGGGGTATTTCACCACTTGATGTAGGGTGGAGGAGACTGCCTTTACCTGATGCAGCCACGGCCGCCCCAAAAGCAGGTTAAAAGTTGCAGGAACCTCCAAGACATGGAAATCTATCTCATGCTGTCCCGGCCCAACCTTTGTTTGAATCTTAACCGTTCCCATTACTTCCCGGCTTGTGTTGTCATATGCCCGAATCACCTGGGCTGTTGGCACAAAATCCGCGATTTTCAAACCGATCGCATAGGCTGTCCTTGCCGGGCAGACATTGATGGCGGACCCTGTGTCAACAAGGACCACCGGTATCCATTTATTCATACACTCCACAGAGATGTAGAGTGGCTTGTTATGGTTTGCCCCCTCGGGTGGTAATTCCTTGTCGGAAAATGTCAGCATCGGGGTAGCTCCTCCAAGAAAAACCAATCTGACCAACTGCTCCGGTGTAGTCTCTATCGAAAGTTTGGCCTTGCCCATGGCTGAAAGGACAGCCTGCCTATGTACTCGAGAAGCCATAAGCAGCCCCCAGATGGAGATGTCTGCTTGTATCTTCTTCAATTGTCTTAATACGACCTCATCCTCAAGTTGCTTTTCTTTTTGTTTCTCTGCCTCCCTATCCTTTCCAGACGCCTCTGGCTGTTCTAGGTGTGGAGGCTTGAAATACCGTCCACTCCTAGTCATGTGATCGACTTCGCCAACATACCAGGTATTGTCCGGTTGGTTACCCCCCCAGTCTTCGTCTGTGTGGGCAAGACATAGATCATCGTCCTCCCACCACATTCCATTTGCAGCTGACAGGCACCTGTCCAGTTCTGGCATGATTGTTCTCATACTCGTAGTACTTTTTATCCCTATGCTCGCGGCATTCTCCATTTCTGTGCTCACAGCAGTCTCAGTCCCCACATGGGCTTTTGCCTTCCTGATTCTCTCGGAATCTTCGAATCTTTCCTGTTCTGACTGTGTCAATGCAACCGACTGTTCAATAATCCCCGTACTCGAAATGCTCCAATCCCGAGCGAAATTTTTGACACCGGTGCTCTCCGGCGATGCACTCTGTTCTTCGACCCTCCCGGCTGTTACTGACATTCCTGTCCCTGCCGGGCCTTGTTCTGGCTGAAACTCTCCTACCACATCTGGCTGATCGTCCAACCATCCCGTGGCCTCTGTCGATTCCTCATAATCGAACCAGTTGACGACTGAGTCTCTTGGATCTTGGTTATTGTAAAAATGGAGCTTGGCGAGGTCCTCTTCCACAGCCATTAAATCATCTGTTCCTCGCCCCAGACTATCCCCTTGGATCACACACAGCTCTCCTCCTGCTGGAAATTCCACATCTGGTCCATTCCGACCTATTGGTGAAATGTAGTCACTCGGATATATGTCTTTTCAACACAACTCCCAGATTCCGCAGACTCTGGCTCAACAATCCTCTTCTCCTTTGGGACCTCCTCTCTCCTGTCCTCGGCAGCCACTACCGCTGGCTTGGGTTGAATTATGGAGATGTCCATCATGCACAAGTCGGTGCAATTGGGAAGGAACACCTCCGGCTTAGGCAGGTGGGAAGGAGTGATATAGATGCTAGGGTCGTAAGGCATGACCCCAGCTTGGATGAAGTTGACTCTTTTGGGCGGTGGAGCTTGGTTATGTGTGGGGAGAGGGTTCGTAGTAACGTTGGGTTTCTCAGGAGGCAAAATTACCCCATTATCAATGAGATCTTGAATCTCATGACGTAATCGGAAACACAGATCGGTGTCATAACCGTGCTGTTGGTGAAATGCACAATACTTGGCTGGATTGTGGGCAGCGGGGAGTCTTTCTGGTAAAGGCCGCGGCTCTAGGGGCTTCAGATGCCCTTTTCTGATTAAAACCCCCAAAGCTTTGGACAGGGGCATATAAAGCGGAGCGAAGGTTCTGGTGTTTTTGGGAGGGTATTTGGCTATTTGTGGATTGCTTCCGGACGCGCCGGAGAATGGTGCGGCTGCCATAGTTCTCGGGGGAGGGTTGGTGGTGACCATACTCACTTCGGAGGTCCTGGTAGTTGTAGCACCACTCGGGCCTGCGTTAGTGTTACGATTGAAAGTTCTGCAGGGTTGCTCCCGGTCATTATCAATCAAGCCTTGCTTTAAGGCATCCTCAATCTGCACCCCCATTTCATGTAAATCAGAAAAGGTAGGGAAGGGGAGTACAATCATCTTTTGCATCAACTTCGGCTGAAGATTGCGTACAATCATCCGAATCTGGTCTTTGTCCATGGGCCTTAAGGTCATCATCGAAGCCTTAGCCCGCCATCTGGTTACGAATTCTGAGAAGCTCTCTTTGGGTTCTTGCCTCGTTGTCTCGAGATCCCGGGTCGTAATCTCGATTTGTGTATTGTATGAGTACTGCAAGATGAAGGCCTCAGCCATCTCGTCCCAACTTCTCTTGACGTCATCCTCCAATTTGGCATACCATATGGTCGCTACACCCGACAGGGTCCCGCCAAATAGAGACAGCTTCTGTAGTCTAGTGAGGCCCATTGGCCTTAGGATGTCTGAAAACAGTCGCAGGTGTACCATGGGATCCCCGGATCCGTCGAAACGATCAATTTGTGGCATCTTAAACCGATCTGGCAGCGTCACGGCTGCGTCGGTATATCCGTCCTCAATGTCCGGAATGGACTTCACACCTTGAGATTTCTTGAACAGCTTTTCAAGCTTGCTCATTTTTAATGCCATGGGGTCCACTTCGGACTCGAAGGGAGAATCCGGTTGATTGATAGGAGTGGGTGCCTTGGATAGTTGAGGTAGAATCGGGGGCGGAGCCGGCCCCGTTGGGATGTCTATATCTTCTTGGACATTCCAGGCATTCGGTGTTTCTTCGGGTATCGGAACCCTTAGTGGGGGAGGGACTTGCTGTGAAGCAGATGCTCCGGTTTGCTACTGCAACCTTACGATTAACTCGGCTTGTTCATTCATAACTGTGGCCTGCAGTTTGGCGAACTCTGCCTGTCGGACAGCATCCTGCTCCATCACTTTCATGCTTTCTTAGAGTTGGCGCACCATCTCCTCTAAACTAGCCATACTGTTCTGTTCTGACTGAATTATCGGTATATGTTCCCTCTCTGTAGGTGAAACAGGACCCTGATCTCTACTGAACTCAGGTGGGGTAGATAAGGCCCTCTGAACTGACTGCTGTACTGATGCCTTCTGCCTAACAGCCCTCCGTCTAGTAACCGGGGGTAGAGAGTGGTACACTGGTTGTCCGTCTACTAGATCCTCAGATCGATGGAGTCGACGACCTCTAGTCCAGAGTGCTTGGGGAATATCTACCGGGTTGGAAGCAATTGTGCTAAACTACCTAGCAAAAAGATAAATAAAGCAATAAATAACCAGACGATTGGACAGCATAACGGCGTAAAAAATAAACACATACAACGCACAGTTGGATATTCATAATACACAATTGGTAAGTCGAACACACTGTTCCTCGATACTGATCATTGTTCCCCAGAATTACTGTCCCGAAAATCAAACTTGATATCCGCGGATAACCGATTCCTCAACAATACTGATACTGGTGCCCTCGGGCCTAATACTCAATCTTGCAAACTGATATGTACATTCCTGTAGAGATACACTCTAAAGCACATAGCAAGTAAAGAGAGCCAAAACACCCCTATGTTGGGGTAAGGTTTCCCTGTCCTATGTTCTCAGGAGCTAGGGTTTCACTATGCACGCAGCGGTTTCAAACAACCTAACATCGGGAAGCAACCTGTCCTAATTTGGAATGGTCACTATGGATTTCAATATGCACTAGGTCGAATGGTCGAAAAGGGTGCTCCGGTAAAACCGGGGTTTGTGTTCCCATACTGTCAGAGCCCATAACCGGTCAGCTTTACGGTCATGCCTTGACAAGACAAGCCTCCAGCAAACCGTTCAGGAATGGCAGATGGCAAACACTGTGTCCTAGGCGCACTAATGCACATGCAATGCAAAGAGACACATAAATGGAATCAAAATAGGATATCACGAGTTCGAGTCCAGCTCTCTAAAATCCCTAGCAAAGTCGCCAGAAACTGTAGCGCACGCCCGTGGGCCTCACTACTACAGATCGGACTCGATTTGTGTCACGGTTCTTAATCTGAACCAAAGAGTCCAAATCTGGCAAATCGTTTTGAGAAAACAGATTTTTAGAAAAAGAAGTGCCAAACATGGACTGCTTTGCCAGATACAGAGTCGCCACTTAAATATTTTATTTTTGGGAAATTTAGGAAACCTTGACTCAGTGCCAAGGGCCACGTGTCCGTCATCACCAAAGTTGCCTCGGCTCGGGAACTTGGGTACGATTGGGGAAGGTCAGCTATGAGCACCCCCTCTCGCCCGATCCGAAGATCGGCCTCTACTAACCGTGATATCCGTTTTTGAAAACGTTATGTGTTCTTGTTCCGGTTATTAGCCTAGAATTACTATGTTATGCGCACAGCAAACAAGTATAGACTAGATTGCGTAATTTGGAAATAAGCATTGCATATCCGTTTCTTTTGGAAAAATGTTTTGGAATTTGCTACTCCCAAGTAGGCTAAAACACGGATTTCAATGAGCCATTCCAACTCAGACAATCCAACCTTCACCCACAGGCATTCAAGCAGTTATATCACATAAGCAGCTAGCCTCATGGTAATCATGTTATCATGGCAACACTCACACGCATGCGGTATGCTAAAGCATAAATGCTTACCGAGTACTCCGAGCCAAAACAAAAAAAAAAAACTAGTTAGTAATCATATGCATGATCCTAGTTCATATTAAGATGACTAATGCAACACATGCAAGATGCGACTAAGATAGGCTCGGCTAATACACAATGACATGCAAAATGCTACAACTATCACGTATTCAATTTGGAATTGAAATACAAATGCAGTTTAGAATGATGCGCCAAGCCTGGTGCATACGAGACAAATGTATGAATGCACGCATGCATAGCATAAGGTATGCTAATTTAAATATGCCCTAGTCTACCATCATAAGCGGGTAAATAAAAGGGAAGAAAGACGTGGGGTTGGAAGACATACACACACTCACGCACACTTATTACATAATTGCCCTCACTCGGAGGGTCCAAATAAAATATTACAGTCCAAACAAATAATACATTAATTATTACAGAATCTCTAATTAATTAATAGAATGAATGCAAAAAGAAAGGTGGCCACAGCCCCTGCCTCGAGATGCGCGAATGATGCATGCTCGAACCCGTCTCGCCCGGAAAGTCCGTACCATACCACTGCCGCCTCTGTTTGCACTGCCCTGCTTCTCTGAAAATTGCCAAAGTTCTGGGACAGGTCCCATGAACACTGTGGAACACCATCGGCTGGAGGAAAGGTCCACCAGCCATTGAAAATATCCATCGGCTGCTGATGAAGTAATCGGCCATCCCCCAATGGCCGGTCGGCACTCTATACTGTCGGTCGGCCAAAAATCCCTGCAGAATCTGGTTTTTGACAGCAATAAGGACAAACAGTGTATGGCATGGAATTCCAAGCAAGTATATGCATGGCTACTCTCCCAATCATGTAACGGACTCAAGGGAATATGGCCCTTGACCCTCGGGCTATCAATTGTGCATTTGATGCATGATAGCCTAAGGAGCCAAGGTTGCAATTCAATGTAAAAATACATGCAACAAACAAATGAGGACCAAAATCCTATCATGCCAAAGTCAAGGGCCTCGGTGACCGAAGGTTGAGGTGTGTTTTGTCACTCGAAGTACAAACACCCCTCATCCTTCAAGTTGGGTTTGACACCCCAAACCAAACAATGTAATGCATGTATGCACTTGTGATTCAAGTTATGCAACATGAGGCTAAGATGCAAAACATGTCAAATATGATGCAACCTATCATGTTAAGTACGCAAAGTGCTAATCATATGAGATGCAAATGTAATGCAAACATGGACAAGTATGCCCTAAGGCTAGCATGGGACAACATGTAATGAGCCGAGTAAGCAACAAGCATATGATAAGCATGCAATGGTGGACTTAAAACCATAAATGGCAGACCTCAACCTTGCCATAAACAGTGGCCAAAAATGTCCAAAAAAAAAGTGGACAAACACCCAATGCAAACAAGCATGCCAATAGGCCCAAGGACTAAGGCACAGGGTGGAGCACTTTGCTACCACTAACAAGGCCACTCATGGCATGAGCTAAGCAACAAAAAGAAGGTTTTTAACATGTGAAATGAGTCCCCGCGGCCCCATGATGTGGCAGCCCAAATGCTTAAGCATGGTAGCATACATAATGACCACCCTTTAAGGCGCAAAACTACAACACTTCAAGGCAATGAATGAGCCGCGAATGATAATGTAAGATCACATTATATGGACTGAAACATGATATTAAATGATGCCGAATGATGATAACAAGCTTATGCTAAGCATGTTGGTGACCCATACAACCAAGGCTTACAAGCCAAAATGCAAAACAACTATATCAAGCATGCCAAACATGACAAAATCAGTGGCCAACAGACTTTAAGCATGACAAAACATGGCCAAATACTTCACAAGGTTAAGTCAAAATAAGAGGATATGCTAGGCTAAACACATAGCACACTTCTAGGCAAGATGGAGAATTACAAAGCAAGTATAAAATGCATGCTAAGTGCTAACAAACCACCATTGGACAGATATATAATATGACCCAAAACAACCAAAAAACTTCTGAAATGGGACCAAAAATAATCAAGCATGCATGTTGCCCTTTTAAGCCTAAACAAAGGTAAAAGAAGGACAAAGGGGAGAGGGGTGTCCCTCCCCTACACAAGACTTCAAAATCACTCCATCACCACTGAAAATCCACTGGATTTCAGTGGTGAGAAGACCAACACAACAAAGTAAACAAAGCTTAAAGAAAAGGGCACCAAAATAGGCCAAAAGAGGCCTAAGGGAAGTAGTTCGACCCCCAATGCCAAAACACCCTTAATGAAAGATGTTAAGCACAAAAATACAAGACTTTTTCATGTTAAAAACAAAGCCTAAATCAGCATGCAAGATAGGTGGAAAACTAGTGCAAGATTGGGGAAACTAAAGCAAGTGTCTCACCCTTGAAGAAGCCTTGAAGAACAGATGATCCAGCCACTCTCTACTGATCAAAATCAGTCCAAAACCTCAACAAACAACCCTCAATGCCTCTCAATCTTGGAGCAAGGTGTAATGGTGTGTGTTTTAGTGCAAAAGTAAGGTCAAAATGCACTTTTAAGCTTCTAAACACACCCTAAGGATGAGAGAGTGGGAGATATATCAGATGTATAGATATAGAAGCTCTGGTTTTTTGGTTCAAAAGCTCCAACCCTTGACAAAGGGAGAGGGTGAGTGCTTATATAGGCAAAGGGCCAAGACTTAAGCTTCTCAAGGAAGCTAAAGGAAAGGGGCAAAGGGTGCAAAGGAGCCTTGGCTTCTTGGAGAAGCTAAAACAGCTGGTCAAGCTTCCCCAAGAAGCTTGGCCAAAGGGTTCAAGCTTCTAGAAGGAAAGGGGGTTCAAAGGTTCACACCAGCCAAAAACCGCACGAGGAGGAGTGATGGTGCATTCTAGCTGGCACAGTTGGCATGCACCATGCCTCAAGGGTGCAAAGGAGTCACACCGACCAGCAAAAGGGGTCGCCGGCAAAATAAAGTGTCGGCCGGGTAAATATAGTGTCGACCGGCCATTGATTTTAAGAAATCATGGCCAGTGGCACCCCTAAACAGCCGGTGATGCTAGGGGAAGGCCAGTGGAATGTGGGGATGGCCAACAAGCCATTCCCTGCCCTTCAAGGCAAAAACACAAGTGTTTGGTGCCAAAACCAAACACGGAACAGCCGAGTTCGGAGATCCTGAGGCAAGGCGCGTAGCCGAGACCTCCGGGAACTCCAAACGAACACAAACATGGATAATCACTGGGTGTTCAAACGGTGACGTCCAAGTCTTGAGGACGGTCAAAAATGGGGTGTCTACAGGAAGGTTGAGAAGGGTTTGACTGTGTATCCTGACCTGAGTGTGAGGTACCGAGACCGATTGTTTGTACCGGAGTCTTGCCGAGAGGAAGTACTCCGAGAGTTTCACCATTCACGCCTTGCGGTGCGTCCAGGAGGCACTAAGATGTATCGTGATTGGGGTCGCTAGTTTTGGTGGCGGGGTATGAAGAAGGCTGTGGCAGCTTTTGCGTCTAAGTGCCTTACTTGTCAGCAAGTGAAGGCCGAGCATCAGAGGCCAGCGGGTTTGTTACAACACTTGCCTATAGCCGAGTGGAAGTGGGAGCATGTCACTATAGACTTTGTTGTAGGCCTTCCGAGGACTCAGCGGGGTAGCGATGCTATTTGGGTGGTTGTAGACCGGTTGACTAAGTCGGCGCACTTCATCCCTTTGTGTGTGAGAAATTCGGTAGATCATCTTGCCGACTTATATGTACGGGACATAGTGAGGTTGCACGGGGTCCCAGTGTCGATCATCTCAGTTAGAGATCCACGTTTTACTGCTAGGTTGTGACAGAGCTTGCAGAGTGCCTTGGGTACTAGGTTGACCTTTAGCACGGCTTATCATCCTCAGACTGACGGGCAGTCCGAGCGTACTATTCAGATCCTTGAGGATATGCTTTGACGTTGTATCCTTGACTTTAGTGGGTCGTGGGAGAGGCACTTGCCCTTAGTGGAGTTTGCCTACAACAACAGCTTCCAGTCGAGTATCGGTATGGCACCGTTTGAGGCCTTAGTTGTCCGGAGTGCATGACGTGTTTCATGTTAGTATGCTTCGGAAGTACAAGCCGGATCCATCGCATATATTGGATTGGACCAACTTAGAGGTTGAAGAAGATGCCTCGTATGAGGAGAGACCGGTGCGGGTCTTGGATAGGAGGGATCAAGCCTTGCAAGGCAAGACCATTCCCTTGGTAAAGGTTTTGTGGAAACATCACGGAGTGGAAGAAGCCACTTGGGAACGTGATTGGAGGTCCGTGAGAAATATCCAGACTTGTTTGTTAATGTTTAACCATGTATTGAGAATTTTGTTGTATTGATAAACGTTAAGAGCATTGAATATGTCTTAAGTTGTAAAACATTGTATATGTTTCGGTTTATGGACGTATTATTGTATATGCCTTGAAAATGGAAGTTTATTTTAGCATTGTATATGTTAAATGTGTTGTACAAATGCAAATGTATTATTGGCATTGAATATGTTATGGAATTGTGAATCATGTACATTGAGAATTGTTGGATCTGATAAAGATGCATATTGATAATGCATGTTGGAACATATATTGTAAATTGCCTCTTGAATAGAGATGGGATGACCGGTAATGGGTCAGGTTGTGGAATGTTGAATTGTAACATTGTTGAAAATTGAGAAATCTTATTTTTGAAAACTTGTATGTAACGCCCTCAAAATAATAACATTAAAACCCACCAACAAAGACATGCATTGGTATAAAAGATAAACATTCTTCTATTCATCAGAGTAGTTCCTTACAAAAGTATTACATGTTAACAACAAAAACAAATGCCCTGCGGGCTTACAGCTTTCCAAGTTAACACATGGTTACAAAAAAAAAGAGTACTAACTCAATACATATAAAGCCCTTGGCTTGAATTTACATGTAACACACCAAAAGAAAATAAACAAAACAATCTGTCTGCCTCTAGCCTCCCAAGCTATGTCCTTAGGGGTGGCATGCTACCTGTACCTGAAAATGATGTCCCATAAAGGATAAGCCACAGCCCAATAGAGATATGCTAAACACAGTATGAGCAATGACTAAGACATTAGAAATTGATAAATGTTCAATTTCCATAAACCCATTCATAACCCATTTCCATTTCATTTCACTTTCCATTTCTTATCCATTTTACAATTTACATCAACGGCTCAGAACCTGGCCAACCACTTATATGAGACGATGACTCATATAAAACATTTCTCATTTTACAATAGGTAAACATACTAGTTGTATCAACATCTCAATAGATAAGCATACAAGCTGTATCCACATTTCAACAGATATGTATATTAACCATATCAACACTTTCAAAGATAAGCATATGAGCTGTATCAACACATAATCTGACAAGCATATGAGCTGTATCAGTGGAGTCCATCACCTATCTCCTCCTAAATGACATCTGGTTTAGAGGTCCATCCCCTATCTTCCCCTAAACCGTGGAGTACATCCCCTATCTCCTCCCACACACACAACGTATATACACAAAGGTCATATACACAATCAATCAATACATAACGTTAATGTATTCTATCAACCATCATACACTATGACATATCCAACTGATTAGTTTTAGTTTGCCTAATCATCATGCATTGTCTACAACAATCAAAACTACTCTCCACCGGTAGCCCAAACAATTATTTCTAAACAGATAATAAAAGCTCCAACAGATAAAATATCGATGTTTTCAAAGCGAGCGATTAATAAATCTAACTCCACTATTCAACCACATAATGAACCAATTACATTATTTCCAACTCAATTCCATATAGCTACAATTTTCCCAAATTAATTACACCAATTAATTTATTCAACAAATTAGGGTTTTCTACCCCGTTTCCCAATATTGACCCAATGGCGTATATATCAACAACCAACAACAAAAATCATTATTTTGAAACCCAAAATACATATTTTTGAATCAAAATAACAAAACCCCCTTTCAACATTTTCAAACCCTAATTTCCCAAAATCAAGCATTTAACAAAATACCAAACTACCTAGGTCAAAACCCATAGTTGTGAGTAGGAATCCCTACCTCAAATTCGGAGCTCAAGGGAAGAAGATGACGAAACTCAACGTGCTCCAAAACTTGAAATTTTCGGATCAAGGTAGAGCCCTCGACGATCAACCCAACTTTTGTAAAGACCAAAGGTGAGGAAAACACCCTAGCTAGATCAATACTTAGAGAGAAGTTATGGTTTTAGAGAGAGAAGCTCTCAAATGGCTCTTTGAAAAAGTAAGAGAGAGAGAGAGAATGTAAAAAGTGATTTTAAAATGCTCAGCTGCCAACTGATATACGACATTTCCGCTCGAGCGGAGAACACAACGCTCGAGCGTCAAGGACAAAAAACTAGGTACGCTCGAGCGGAAGAAGGCCGGCTCGAGCGCCAAGACACAAGAATAAAGTACATCCGCTTGAGCGCGAAAACCAGTCCGCTCGAGCGTAGATTTCCCCCTCCCAGAACTTATGCCCCAAAAAGTACTACCCGCTCGAGCGCCAACAAACCCGCTCGAGCGCAAGAAACGCGCTCGAGGGTAGAAATCACACCTGCAGAAGTTTTGCAGGGACACGAAATACTGGGGGTGTACAATCCCCGCTCGACCGCAAGAAGACCCGCTCGAGTGGACCGCCTAAAAACTGGGCAACAAGGATTTGAAACCAAGGCCTAACCAACCTGTAACAACCCTGTCCAAAACATCCTAAAACTCAGACAAATGGAATTAAAGGACGACAACAAGATAGATACAACTACCAACTCCACGAAACCGAGTCCGGGATACAACAGAACAGTAAGGGGACAACCGGGATCGCTATAACCTCCCCCCTTTAAAGAATTTTGCCCCCGAAATTAAACACGAGTTTTTCAAAAACAAGTTTTCTCAATTTTCAACAATATTATAACACAATATTGAATATTCCGACCCATTACCGGTCAATTCCATCTCTTTTCAAGAGGCATTTCACATTACACATCACAACCTGCATTATCAACATACATTCCTTTGAAATCTACCAATTTCAACTCATTTTCCACAATTCCATAACACATGCAACATTTATATCATGCTTGCATTTTCACAATATATTTAACATACGCAATGTTAACATAGCTTCCTATTATCAAAACATTCACAATGTTTTACAACTTAAGACATATACAATGCTCTTAAAGTTCAACAATATTACATAATTTCATTACAAAATTACACATCAACAAACATGTCCGGATACTTTTCACGGACTTCCAACTCACGTTCCCAAGTGGCTTCCTCCACTCCGTGATGTTTCCACAAAACCTTTACCAAGGGAATGGTCTTGCCTCACAAGACTTGATCCCGCCTATCCAAGACCCGAACCGGTCTCTCCTCATACGAGGCATCCTCATCTACCTCCAAGTCGGTCCAATCCAACACATGGGACGGATCCGGCTCATACTTCCGAAGAATATTAACATGAAAGACGTCATGAACCCCGGACAACTGCGGTGGCAAAGCCAAACGATAAGCAACTTCCCCAACCCTCTCAAGGATCTCAAAGGGACCAATAAACTGAGGGGATAACTTCCCACTCTTCCCAAACGTCATCAAACCTCGTCTAGGTGATATTTTAAGGAAAACATGATCACCTATCTCAAACGCCAAAGGCCTCCTCCTACGGTCGGCATAACTCTTTTGGCGACTCTGGGCTGTAACAAGCCTCCTACGGATAAGCTCGACTTTCTCCGTCGTCTCCCTAACCAACTCCGGACCCAACAAAGGTGCATCACCCACCTCGGGCCAACACACTGGAGACCTATACGGCCGGCCATACAAGGCCTCAAACGGTGCCACACCGATGCTAGACTGAAAACTGTTGTTGTAGGCAAACTCCACCAAGGGCAAGTGCCTCTCCCACGTCCCACTAAAGTCAAGGACACAACCTCGATGCATATCCTCAAGGATCTGAATAGTACGCTCGGACTGCCCGTCAGTCTGTGGATGATAAGCCGTACTAAAGGTCAACTTAGTGCCCAAGGCACTCTGCAAACTCTGCCACAACCTAGCAGTAAAACGAGGATCTCTATCTGAGACGATTGTCATTGGGACCCCGTGCAATCTCACTATGTCCCGAATATACAAGTCGGCGAGATGATCTACCGAATCTCTCACGCGTATGCGAATGAAGTGCGCCGACTTAGTCAACCGGTCCACAACCACCCAAATGGCATCACTACCCCGCTGAGTCTTCGGAAGACCCACAACGAAGTCCATCGTGACATGCTCCCACTTCCACTCGGCAATAGGCAAGGGTTGCAACAAACCCGCTGGCCTCTGATGCTCGGCCTTCACTTGCTGGCAAGTAAGGCACTTCGACACAAAAACAGCCACATCTCTCTTCATACCCTGCACCAAAACTGGCAACCCAAATCCCGATACATTTTAGTGCCTCCCGGATGCACCGCAAGACGTGAATGATAGAACTCTCGGAGTACTTCCTCTCAGCAAGACTCCGGCACAAACAAACGGTCTCGGTATCTCACACTCAGGTCGGGATACACTGTCAAACCCTTCTCAACCTTCCCATTTGAGATCTTCTCTTGGAGGGATTCTACCTCAAGGTCACCTTTCTGTGCCTCTAACACTCGAGTCACAAGCGTAGGCTGCGCAACAACAGAAAACAAGGCTGCAGCCTCAACAGATTCGCCCAAAAGCAAATCAAACTCGCCAAGCACACCCAACATCTCCCATTCCCGGATGGCTATACAAGCTACATCACTAATGGATTTCCTACTAAGGGCATCAGCCACAACATTGGCCTTTCCCGGGTAATAGTGCAACTCAAAATCATAGTCCTCAATGAACTCCATCCACCTTCTCTACCTCAAATTTAGGTCCCTTTGTGTAAATAGGTACTTCAAACTCTTGTGGTCCGAGAAGACCTCGAACCTTTCACCATAAAGATAGTGCCTCCAAATCTTCAAGGCAAAGATCACTGCTGCTAGCTCTAGTTCGTGTGTAGGGTAGTTCTTCTCGTGTATTTTCAACTGACGTGAGCCATAGGCAACTACTTTCCCCTCTTGCATCAACACACAACCTAAACCCTCTCGTGAGGCATCACAATAGACTGCATATCCCAGCCCTCTCTCCGGAATAATCAAAACCGAAGCGGTGGTCAATCTAACCTTTAACTCTTGGAACGACTTTTCGCAAGTCTCACTCCACACAAACGTGATCCCTTTTCGCGTCAATCTAGTCAATGGCGAAGCTAACCTGGAGAAATCTTTCACAAACCGACGGTAATACCCAGCTAATCCCAGAAAACTGCGGATCTCAAACACATTAGGCTGTGTCCAATCTTGCACTGCCTCCACCTTGGATGTATCAACAGACACCCCTTCCTCGGATACCACATGGCCTAAGAATTTGACCTCTCCTAGCCAGAACTCACACTTCCCAAACTTGGCATACAGCCTATGGGCTCGAAGCAACTCAAGCACCACTCTCAAGTGTTCCTCGTGCTTTTCCTCAGAAGGCAAATAGATAAGAATGTCGTCCACGAAAATGACTACAAAACGGTCTAAGAATTCCCAGAAAATCCGGTTCATCAAATCCAGAAAGACTGCTAGTGCATTGGTGAGCCCGAATGGCATCACCAGAAACTCATAATGGCCATACCGCGTACGTAATGCCGTCTTAGGAATATCCTCCTCCCTAACCCTCAACTGGTGGTAACCCGATCTCAAGTCTATCTTAGAGAAACAACGGGAACCCTTCAACTGGTCAAACAAATCATCTATACGGGGCATAGGGTACTTATTCTTGACCGTAGCCCGATTCAACTTCCGGTAGTCTATACACAATCTTAAGGCACCATCTTTCTTTTTAGCAAAGAGGGCCGGTGCTCCCCACGGCGAAACACTAGGGCGAACAAAACCCTTATCTAGCAATTCCTGGAGCTGAATCTTTAACTCACTCAACTCGGCTGGGGCGAAACGATAAGGTGCCATAGAAATCGGTGCTGTGCCGGGCACTATATCAATAGAGAACTCTATCTCTCGGTGAGGTGGCAAACTAACGAGATCCTCGGGAAAAACATCCGAATACTCACAGACCACCCTCGGCAATACAATCTGGGTCTCATCACACTCACCACTCAAAAAGCTAGCAAGTAGACCACTAAGCTCACTCTGCCCTCGCAGATCATACATCGGTGGCAACACACTACCAACCCGATCCCCCAAGAAATGGAAACACTCCCCGCTCAAGGTACAAACCGTGACCCTCTGGCGGTAGCAATCAATAACAGCCCGTTATGACGATAGCCAGTCCATACCCAAAATAACATCAAAACCCTTCATGGGCATGACCACAAATGCAAAAGGAAGCCTATGGTCGGCGACCTCTATATCACAACCTTTAACACCTTGTTTCAAGATCAACTCACCACCAACAGGCGATACTACACATATAGGAGATGCTAACTGTGCCAACACCAATTCGAAAACAGATGCAAATGCAACAGACACAAAAGAATGAGATGCACTCGTATCAATCAATATATTAGCAACCGAGTTACAGAACAAAAAGGTACCTCTCACTACTGATGGAGCCGGTACTAGATCCTGCGCGGTAACAGCATACACGCGCCCTGTAGGCCCCTGATCCACCTGCTCACCTCTGGGAGCAAAAGACTGCTGTACTGACTGGGATGACGAAGCCCCCTGATTGGCCCGCGAGGCCTGCACAGACTGAGCTGGCTGAAAACCCTGCGTCTGCCTAGAACCAGACGCATCCGAAGTGGCACTCAACTGTGGAAAAAACCTCTTCAGGTGCCAAGGTTGACCACACTGATAGCAAGACAAAGGCTGGCCCCTGCCCTGACTCTGGCCCTGAGGTCTAGCTGAAGAAGAAGTAGCTCGCTGACCCCTTCCCTTCTGCGGGCAAACCGAAGACTTGTGACCCAGCTGGCCACACGCAAAACAAGTCAAACCTCCCTCACTACCTCTCCCAGAGCCCGCACTCGGCACTGGAAAGGTTGATCTAGGCAAACCACCCTGAGACTGCTGAGGGTTAGAACCCCTCTGCCTCCTGCCGTCACCCTGACCATCTTGGCTCCTCTTGGAGCCTCTCTGCCCCTCATCCTCCTCCTGCATCATGAGCTCCGTATGAGCTGCAGCATCCACCAAACGTCTATACTCCCGGATAAATGACCCTCTAACCCTCAGCTTGAGTCCACTCCTCGACTTCCGCTCAAACTCAAAATAACGGCGTTCCTCGGACGCCACCAGTTCAGGTGCAAACCTGGACAGACTAGTAAATGTAGCCTCAAACTCGGCCACTGACAAGCCCTGCTGTCTAAGTTGGCAAAACTACTCTCTCAGCTTCTCCCTAGCAACTAAAGATAAAAACTTCTCCTGGAAAGCATTCACAAACGCCTCCCATGTACCACCAACACTGCCCTTCTCGTACTTCCACCATTGACCCGTATCTCCCTTCAGCTGGAAGGATGCCAAGGTCACCTTTAAAGCCCCGTCCTCGATGCCAAGCATCTCGAACGTCTTCTCCATCTGTTCCAACCGCTCGTCAGCCTTAAGTGGCTCCTTCGGATCCCCAACAAACTCGTCCGGGTTAGACCGGAAGAATTCCCTCTTCAAGAAAGAAGGTCCTACCTCAACAACCTAATTCTCAGCTATGAGAATACCCAAAGCTCCCGTTATCTCTCGGGCCAAGGCACCCATAGCCTGCTGACCCACTGGCTCGGCCACGTTGGCCTGACCAACTCCCTCCTGCATTGCTGGAACATCACCCGGTAAAGGCACCTCCTGCCTACCACGCCTGCCACGCCTACCACGCCCTCGTCCTGACATCCTAATAAAGGTAACCAAGACTATTAGCACATTCACAAATGTGTCGAAGCTATAACACTCACGTCCTAATGCATGGACAACTGTAATTCACTTCACGTAAGCACATAAACACATAAGCACTTACGAGTTTCGTTCCCGGATAATGATAGTCCCGAGGCTTTACTAGAGTTCCGGTTAGAAACAGCATTGATCAAGTGCTTTTCCAACAAGACTCCCAGAAATCCAAGGATCCAATCAACATCCTAGAAACTACATTCCATACCCACATAGTCACATAAGCATGTTATCAATTAAGCACATAGCATCTGCCACTACATCTAAGTCTCTATCAAGCGAGACAAACCCATTGTGATCCTAATCACTTCCCATGTACCCAAAGTATTCGAACCCGGTACGCTCTGATACAAAGTTGTAACGCCCTCAAAATAATAACATTAAAACCCGCCAACAAATACATGCATTGGTATAAAAGATAAACATTCTTCTATTCATCAGAGTAGTTCCTTACAAAAGTATTACATGTTAACAACAAAAACAAATGCCCTGCAGGCTTACAGCTTTCCAAGTTAACACTTGGTCACAAAAAAGAAGAGTACTAGCTCAATACATATGAAGCCCTTGGCTTGAATTTACATGTAACACACCAAAAGAAAATAAACAAAACAATCCGCCTGCCTCTAGCCTCCCAAGCTATGTCCTTAGGGGTGGCATGCTACCTGTACCTGAAAATGATGTCCCATAAAGGATAAGCCACAGCCCAATAGAGATATGCTAAACACAGTATGAGCAATGACTAAGACATTAGCAATTGATAAATGTTCAATTTCCATAAACCCATTCATAACCCATTTCCATTTCATTTCACTTTCCATTTCTTATCCATTTCAAAATTTACATTAACGGCTCAGAACCTGGCCAACCACTTATATGAGACGATGACTCATATAAAACATTTCTCATTTTACAATAGATAAACATACTAGTTGTATCAACATCTCAATAGATAAGCATACAAGCTGTATCCACATTTCAACAGATATGCATATTAACCATATCAACACTTCCAAAGATAAGCATATGAGCTGTATCAACACATAATCTGACAAGCATATGAGCTATATCAGTGCAGTCCATCCCCTATCTCCTCCCAAATGACATCCAGTTTAGAGGTCCATCCCCTATCTTCCCCTAAACCGTGGAGTACATCCCCTATCTCCTCCCACACACACAACGTACATACACAAAGGTCATATACACAATCAATCAATACATAACGTTAATGTATTCTATCAACCGTCATACTCTATGACATATCTAATTGATTAGTTTTAGTTTGCCTAATCATCATGCATTGTCTACAACAATCAAAACTACCCTCTACCGGTAGCCCAAGCAATTATTTCTAAACAGATAATAAAAGCTCCAACAGATAAAATATCGATGTTTTCAAAGTGAGCGATTAATAAATCTAACTCCACTATTCAACCACATAATGAACCAATTACATTATTTCCAACTCAATTCCATATAGCTACAATTTTCCCAAATTAATTACACCAATTAATTTATTCAACAAATTAGGGTTTTCTACCCCGTTTCTCAATATTGACCCAATGGCCAATATATCAACAACCAATAACAAAAATCATTATTTTGAAACCCAAAATACATATTTTTCAATCAAAATAACAAAACCCCCTTTCAACATTTCCAAACCCTAATTTCCCAAAATCAAGCATTTAACAAAATACCAAACTACCTAGGTCAACACCCATAGTTGTGAGTAGGAATCCCTACCTCAAATTCGAAGCTCAAGGGAAGAAGATGACGAAACTCAATGGGCTCCAAAACTCAAAATTTTCGGATCAAGGTAGAGCCCTCGACGATCAACCCAACTTTTATAAAGACCAAAGGTGAGGAAAACACCCTAGCTAGATCAATACTTAGAGAGAAGTTATGGTTTTAGAGAGAGGAGCTCTCAAATGGCTTTTTGGAAAAGAAAGAGAGAGAGAGAGAATGTAAAAAGTGATTTTAAAATGCCCAGCTGCCAACTGATATACGACATTCCCGCTCGAGCGGAGAACACAACGCTCGAGCGTCAAGAACAAAAAACTAGGTACGCTCGAGCGCAAGAAGGCCGGCTCGAGCGCCAAGACACAAGAATAAAGTACATCCGCTCGAGCGCGAAAACCAATCCGCTTAAGCGTAGATTTCCCTCTCCCAGAACTTACGCCCCAAAAAGTACTACCCGCTCGAGCGCCAACAAACCCGCTCGAGCGCGATCTGCTCGAGCGCAGGAAACCCGCTCGAGCATAGAAATCACATCTGCAGAAGTTTTGCAGGGACACGAAATACTGGGGGTGTGCAATCCCCGCTCAAGCGCAAGAAGACCCGCTCGAGCGGACCGCCTAAAAACTAGGCAACAAGGAATTGAAACCAAGGCCTAACCAACCTGTAACAACCCTGCCCAAAACATCCTAAAACTCAAACAAATGGAATTAAAGGACAACAACAAGATAGATACAACTTCCAACTCCACGGAACTGAGTTTGGGATACAATAGAACAGTAATGGGACAAGCGGGATCGCTATATTGTACCTAATTTCGGGGACGAAATTCTTTAAGGGGGGGAGGTTATAGCGATCCCGGTTTTTCCTCCATGGATTGTCGTATTCCGGAATTGGGTTCCGTAGTGTTGGTTGTTATTATGTCTTGTTTCCGTCCTTCAATTCTTTATATATGAGTTTTAGGATGAGTTGGGTAGGTTTGTTACAGGTTGGTTGTGTTTGGGAACAAATGGTTGCTGCCCAGATTTTGGTGTCTTCGTTCGAGCGAGACTTTTGTCACTCGAGCGAGCTCTGTGTTTTAGTTCTTTCGCTCGAGCCAGGGTTCCTTCGCTTGAGTGAGAGTTGAGTTTTGTGTCTGGTGGCTCGAGCAAGAAGTCTTGCGCTCGAGCTTGCGTCTGCGTTTTGTTCTGGACCTGAGAGTTGCATTTCTTAGCTTAAGTGAGTTTTCCTTCGCTTGAGCGAGCGAGCTGTATGTTTTGGGTTTCTTCGCTCGAGCATGCTTCTGGTTGCAGACCTGAAGCTTCGAATTGTTGGCTTGAGTGAGTATCCTTTGTGTCTGGTCGCTCGAGCGAGCACTCCTTCGTTCGAGCCAGCCTGGTGTATTTCAGTTGACAGCAGCGGGGTTACACTTCACTTTTTCATCTCCTTTTTCTCAAAAGGCCTAGATTCGTCCTCTCTCTCTCTATACACCTTTTCTCTAAGGTTTCATCTATTTTTAGTGATCTTCTACCCAAATCTCTTTGTAAGAAAGATAGAGGGTCGCGAGGGCTTCTTTTTAATCTGAAAATTTGTGGATTTGGAGCACTTTGAGTTTGCATCATCTTCTCCTTTGGTCTCTCCATTTCGAGGTAGGGATACCTTACTCCATCTTGTGAGTTTTGTCATAAATTTTGGTCATTTTGATTAGTTGGTGTTGTTGGGTAATTTTGGAAAAAGTTAGGGTTTGATTCGTAATTTATAAAAAGGGGGTTTTCAAAATGTTAAATCCCATGAGTATATGAGACCTTGGAAAATGAAATTATTGTTGTTGTATTGGTGAAATTGAACCTTAGGGTTGATATTGAGAATTAGGAAAAAATGCCCTAGCTATGTAATAAATTAATTTGAATAATTAAATTGTGGGAATATGAAATTAAGTTGGAAATTATGAAATTGGAGAATTATAAAGTTGAATGGTGGAGTTGGATAAATTAATCGCTCACCTATGAAAATGTTGATATTATATCTGTTTAATGCATTTATTCTCTGTTTAGAAATAACTGCTTTGGGCTATCGGTGGAGGATAGTCTTGATTGTTGTAGACACTGTATGTTGATTAGGGAAATTAAAACTAATCACATTGGATATGTCATTGAATATGATGATTGGAATAATACATCAAATATGTGTATTGATTGATCCTTGTATATGATGAGTGTTTATATACTTGGAATATGTGTCTTGTGTGGGAGGAGATAGGGGATGGACTCTCAAACCTGTTTGGGAAGAGATAGGGGATGGACTCAATTAATACAACAAATATGTGTATTAAATTGAATTATTGATATAACAAATATGTGTATCTAATGAAGCATAGAAGTGTTTTAATATGAATTGTAGTTTCATGTGGATTGTGAATAGAGGAAGCGTTTTCATATGAGTTGTTGTCCCATTTTATTGTTCGGCCAGGTTCTGAGCCATGGTTATATAACTCAAAAACCGGATAAGTAAAGGAAAGTGGAATGAAACATAGATTACTTGTCATGGAACTGTATTGTGATATAAATTGGTTTATAAGTGTTAATCATCTATCAAATGCCATTGTTTTAGTCACTGCTCATATTTGGTTTAGTATATCTCTACTGGGCTGTGGCTCACCCTATATGGGACATCATTTTCAAGTTCAAGTGACATGTTACCTCCAAGGACATAGCTTGGAAGGTTTTGGGAGTTGAAGACTCTTTTGGTTGTTTTGTTATTTTGATATTACATGTAGACTCAAGCCGAGGGCTTAATGTATATGAGTTAGAACTCTCTGTTTGTAACCAAGTGTTGGCCTGGAAAGTTGTAAGCCCATAGGGCATTTACTTTTGTTGTCAACATGTAATACTTTTGTAATGAATACTCTAATAAATAGAAATATGTTTTATTCTCTTATGTGTATGCATGTCAAGAATGTGGGTTAATATGTATTATTTTGAGGGCGTTACAAATAATAACATCAATAGTATTTAATTTGTGTATGAAATTTCTTATGCCTTGGTCCTTTCCGTTCTCTCTCTTTCCCCAACATTAAATATCAACATTAAATATCAATATTAAATATAAGGGCATAAGAGTCTAAGAAAATAGAATAATGCTATATGCACTAATTAGTGTATGCACTAGTGTACCAACTAGTGATGTGGCATAATTTTAGAGATTTTGGGTATTTGTAATTTGTATAATAAATATGGTCAATAATGATATCATAACACTAGTTGCTACACTGGTGTGTACACTAATTACTACATGTAGCACTACCGAAGAAAATAATGTCAATCAAGAAAAAGGATTTTATGGAATAAAAGTATAAATACATGGGACTAAGTGGGTTAAAAAATTCCTTCATGGACTTCTTGGGTTAGAACACTTCTAAATGGGATTTATCAATAAGAAGCCCCAAAAAGGGCTAAATTTCATCCTTGATCATCAAAATACTAATTTTTTATTTTCCACGTGTAAAAAAGAAGAAGGTGGTTGTCCAATAACTTAACTCAGTAACCTAAAGCTAGCCAGAACCTATAGGTTCACTGGTCCAGCCTGAGTTCAAGTTCTGAAGCCATCTTTCAACTTTACCAATATCCAGCCACTTTGGTGCCCTCGCTTGAGTCATAAGCCAACGCTCCGTAGCTCGGCGATTATTAGATTTCTCAATCACATCTTATATTTAAACATTATACATTGTTTTTAAGCGATGTGGGATAAGTTTACGATTATACTACTACCAATATTTAAACATTACACCATCTCTGTAGCACTTAAGCCCTTTAAAGCTTTTGGTAAATGTATTTGAACCCTTTATTTTATTTTGGGAATCTTTGGTGTTGTTGTACCTCAGTTTTGGAGGTGTACAAATTGATTTAAACTTGTTGGGTTTGGTTGTTCGCACTTATTCTTGTCAAAAGTTCCTTGGAGACTTAGAAATTCCATTCTAGGGTCGACCCTTACCTGTTGATGAAGTTCTGGAGGTGTTGCTGGAACATAGGGTAGACACCAGTCTGGGATGGTGTCGACCCTCTTCTGCCTGTGTGTTGGTTGCTGGAAGATAGGGTAGACACCAGTCTGGGATGGTGTCGACCCTCTTCTGTCTGTGTGTTGGTTGCTGGGAGATAGGGTAGACACCAGTTTGGGATGGTGTAGACCCTCTTCTGTCCGTGTGTTGGTTACTAGAAGATAGGGTAGACACCAGTCTGGGGTGGTGTCGACACCTGTAGTGCAGTCAGCTTTCCCAGATTTTGTTTTCCTCTTTGGTGTCGACACCACTGTTGCAGGGGTCGACACCTGCGACTTTTTCCCAGATTTTTCTCACGGTTTGGACCTACTTTTTGGGGATATTTTGACTAGATATTTTGAGTTGACTATGGGGCTTATATCTACTTTTGACCTAGTACTATATAAAGGCCCTCACTTGACCTTTTCTTTCACTTTTTCTTCCCTTTCCTCTCTCCAAACCGTGAAACACTTTCTCTCTCTCTCTCAAAAAGCACTTTTTACTCAAAGATCCTTAGATCTACTTGGTTGAAGACCTCTACTCATCTTGCCCCTTTGAGATAAAGTGAAGAGCTTGTCGAGGGCTTCATTTTGATCAGAGCAAAGCTTGGTTTCTCTTCCGTCGACTTTTGGGTTTTTCTTCTTTCTTCCCCTTCTAAATTTGAGGTAGGGATTCCTACTCACTCTTATGGTCTTTAACATAGATTTTTTTGTGATTTTGATAAAGTGTTAAAGTTGGGTAAATTTTGGGACCTAGGGTTTCAAAATGTTAAAAGAGGGTTTAGTTATTTTAATCCTAAAATATGTGTTTTGGGTTTCAAAATAAGGTTATTGTTGTTGGTTGTTGATATATAGGCCATTGGGTCAATATTGGGAAATGGGGTAGAAAACCTTAATTTGTTATATAAGTTAATTGATATAATTAATTTGGGAAAAATTGTGGACTTATGGAATTAAGTTGGAAATAATGAAATTGGCTCATTATATGGTAAAATAGTGGTGTCGGATTTGTTAATCGCTCACTTTTGAAAAACATTGATATTTTATCTGTTGGAGCTTTTATTATCTGTTTAGAAATAATTGCTTGGGGCTACCCGTGGAGGGTAGTTTTGATTGTTGTAGACAATGCATAATGATTAGGCAAATTGAAACTAATCAATTGGATATGTCATAGAGTATGACGGCTGATAGAATACATTAACGTTATGTATTGATTGATTGTGTATATGACCAATGTATATATACTTTGTGTGTGTGGGGGAGGAGATAGGGGATGCACTCCACGGTTTAGGGGAAGATAGGGGATGGACCTCTAAACCGGATATTGTTTGAGAGGAGATAGGGGATGGACTCCACTGATACAGCTCATATGCTTGTCAGATAATGTGATGATACAGCTCATATGCTTATCTATGGAAGTGATGATACAGCTCATATGCTTATCTTTGGAAGTGTTGGTACGGCTCGTATGCTTATCTGTTGAAATGTGGATACAGCTTGTATGCTTATCTGTTGAGATGTTGATACAACTAATATGTTTATCTATTGTAGAATGGGAAATGTTTAATATGAGTCACGGTCTCATATAAGTGAATGACTAGGCTCTGAGCCGTTAATGTAAATTGCGGAATTGATAAGAAATGGAAAATGAAATGAAACATGGACATTGTGGTCATGTAATGGGAATGTGTTATAAATTGATTTCTGGGAACTGAACATTTATCAATTGCTGATGTCTTAGTTATTGCTCATACTGTGTTTAGCATATCTCTACTGGGCGTCGGCTCACCCTATATGGGACATTATTTTCAGGTACAGGTAGCATGCCACCTCCAAGGACATAGTTTGGGTGATGATGAGGGTTGAAGACTCTTTTGTTTATTTGTTTGTATTAGATGTACATCAAGCCAAAGGCTTATTTTGTATAGAGTTAGTACTCTACTTTTGTGTAACCAAGTGTTAACTTGGAAAGCTGTAAGCCCATAGGGCATTTGCTTTTGTTGTTAACATGTAATACTGTTGTAAGAAACACTTTGATAAATAGAAGTGGTTGAATTCTTTTGTATCAATGCATGTATATAGTGACTGGGTTGATGTTTTTTTTGAGGGCGTTACAATCTCTTTTCTAATTAGATTATGAACAATGTGGGATAGATTTACGATTCTACTACTACCAATATTTAAACTTTACCCTATCTCTTTTCTAATGAGATTATGTTTCCTTCTTTTCCTCAGTAGCCACCATTGCCCGCCACCATCAGAGTGTTAAATTTTTTAAATATTAAAATTAAAATTATTTTTCAAATAATACTCTACCTATTTTTTAAAATTAAAATCGAATTTTAATTTTTCGGAAAGAAAACTTAGTGAAACTACGGTATGTATTTGGGTTTTTTTTTTTTTTTTTTTTCATTTTTGCTGAACTTTTTCCAAAAAACTTTGCGTTTTAGAATCTACTCAACTACATGGATCAAATAAGTTATAAAAAAAATGAAAACAATTCATTAAGAATAAAAGTGAAAATAAGTTGGTGATGTTTTAGATCATTCTACACTAGATAGACAAAAAATGTAAAATCTTTTAGGCAAATTTAAAAAATATAATATTCAAAAGAAAAAAAAAAAGAGTTTTTTTGGTTAGTTGCCAAACCCACCAAATGTTATTGATTGAAATAGAAAAAATCATAATTTTTATGTTTTGTAATCATCACCAAGGACTGATCCACATGGTGCGAAAGTATATTTTGATTTTCAAATTTTCAAGATCCATCCATGATCATAACAATACTAATTTATTTATTTTATACATGAAAAATGAAATCCCATTGATGATCATCACAATATTAATTTTTTATTTTCTACTGCCCGTAAAAAAAGAAAAAAAAAAGTGGTGGTTGTCCAATGACTTAAACTAAAGTTATAGCCAGAGAACCTACAGGTTCACTGTCTAGCCTGAGTTCAACTAAGCTCGCCACAACTCATAGGTTCACTGGTCTAGCCTGAGTTCAACTAAGCTGACCACAACCTACAGGGTTTAACTAAGCTAGGCAGAACCTAGAGGTTTACTCAGTTTAGCCTGAGTTCAACCAAGCTAGCTAGAACCTACAGCTTCGCTGGTCTAGCCTGAGTTCAAGCGTTGAAGCCATCTATCAACTTTACCATCATCCAACCACTTTGGTGCCCTCGCTTGAGTCAAAAGCTAACGCTACTTAGCTCAGCAATCATTAGATGTCTCAATCACCCCATATATTCAAACATTATGCGTTGTTTTTAAACGATGTGGGATAAGTTTACAATTATACTACGACCAATATTTATACTTTACACTATCTTCTTCTAATTAGATTATGAACGATGCGGGATAGATTTAGGATTCTACTATTACCAATATTTAAACTTTATACTATCTTTTTTCCAATGAGATTACGTTTCTTTCTCTTCTGTAGCAGCCGCCATTGTCCGCCACCATCACCGAACCGTCTTTTGTCTTCCCCACCTACAAGGACCAACCGCCACGGGGAGAGAGAGGTTGAGAGAAAAGAAAAAGGAAAAAAAAGGGGTTGCACACAAGGAAGAAATTTTGGGCGTGTGGTAGGTCTCTATCTTTCTTCTTCTCTTTGTTTTTGTTCTTTGTCCTTGTGCTATTATTATTTAGTTCATTGATGGAGAGGTTGTAGGTCTATGTATTTTGTGTATATATATATGGTTAAGAAATCTGAAGAGTTAAATTCATGTGTAAAGAATGGGAATAATTCTTCGTCCAAAAATTCTGCTCAAAATCACAAACTTTAAAAATCAAGAAACCATATCAAACGAATGAATTTTGAACTGAAATTTTTAAAATAGATTAATTACATATTGAGTTGCATATCTGAAGTTTTTCATAATTTTTGGGAGTCAAAATCCATATAAACTGATGCGTTCAAATCTGTCCAAAAAACTAGTTTAAAATAGTAAATTCGGGAGTGTCGTTCTCTTTGGCTATAAAACCAAAAATTAACAAATTAGTGTCATTAGAACCGGTTACGAGTCTAGTTTCTTACAATTTTTGCCTTTCGTTGATTACTCGTGTATACTAAGAGAACCGTTAATTTTTTTAAAATGCTGCAGAAAGCAACCTGTTTAGATATAATTAATTGTAAATAATTATTTTGAAAAGCAAATCAAGTGAGACCAATTGGGTTTCAAACTTAGGATATATTAGTTGTTATCTGGAGGGTTTTGGAATTTTTTGAATAGTGTGGAGTGGGTTTTGGAATTTTCAAAGTTAGCGAATAGATTGGGAAAGTTTGTTTAAAACTCTGTTTTATCTTAAAGCTACTTTTAATTAAGTTTCTATTTGAACCCATGTCTTAGGTAATTTTAGACCTTGAAGAACATGAACTTAGGTATTATTTAAGAGTAAGCTGTGTTAGTGCGCTTTAGTTGTAACCAAGTGTCGTTCTCTTCTTGTGTTGTAACCAAGTATTGGCTTGGAAAGTTGTAGGCCCGTGGGACATTTACTTTTGTTGTCAATATGTAATACTTTTTGTACTAAATACTCTGATAAATGAAATTATTCTTTATTTTCTTATGTCTATGAATGTCATGATTGTTGGGTTTATATGTATTATTTTGAGCGCGTTACAAAGACTGTCCTCCACCGATAGCCTAAAGCAGGTATCTCTAAACAGATAATAAATTCATCAAACAGATAAATTTTCAACATTTTCATAGGTGAGTGATTAATCAATCCAACTACACCATTCAATCTCATAATTTCCCAATTCCATGATTCTCAACTTAATTTCATATTTCCCCAAATTAATTATTCAAATTAATTATTCAATATAATTAGGGCATTTATTTTTCCCTATTCACAATATTGCCCCCAAGGCCCAAATCTCACTCATATTTCATAAACAACCCCAATTTCAAGTCTCTTATACAAATTTGACACAAACATGGAAACTGTAGACGTCCCCGAACGCCCCGGGAGGACGAGTCCCTCCCCCCCTATTCTGTTCGTTTGTTTGGGCTCACTACATGTTCGGGACTCTCAAATTGTCACGGTTCTTAATCTGAACCAAAGAGTCCAAATCTGGCAAATCGTTTTGAGAAACAGATTTTTGAAAAGAAGTGCCAAACATGGACTGTTTTGCCAGATATAGAGTCGCCACCTAAATATTTTATCTTGGGGAATTTAGGAAACCCTGACTCGGTGCCAAAAGGCCACGTGTCTGTCATCACCAAAGTTGCCTCGGCTCCGGAGCTTGGGTACGATTGGGGAAGGTCAGCTATGAGCACCCCCTCTCGCTCGATCCGAAGATCGGCCTCTACTAACCGTGATATCTGTTTTTGAAAACATTATGTGTTCTTATTCCGGTTATTAGCCTAGAATTACTATATTACGCGCACAGCAAACAAGTATAGACCGAATCGCCTAAATTGGAACAAAACATTGCATGTTTGTTTTAAAAATAGTTTGCTACTCGTAAATAGGCTAAAATGCAAGTTTTGCCACTCTCAAGTGGACTTTAGAAAAGATGGTTTTGCCATTATTTAGTGGGCTTAAAACTCAAAGTTTTAATGCGTTATCCCAATTTAGTTAATTCAACCTCCATCCACAGGCATTCAAGCAGTTATATCACATAAACAGCTAGCCTCATGGTAATCATGCTGTTATGGAAACACTCACACGCATGCGGTATGCTAAAGCATAAAAATACTTACAATGTACTCCGAGCCAAAACAAGAATATGTTAGCAATCAATGCATGATCCAAGTCCATGTTAAGTGGCTAATGCAACGTATACAGAATGCAATCTAGAATAGGCTCAGCTAATCTAAGAATGACATGTGAAAATGCACAAGTAGCATGTATTCAAGTTAGATTTGAAATACTTATGCAGTTAGCAAGATGCGCCGAGCCTGGTGCATGCAAGACTAATGAATGATGCACGCATGCATAGCATAAGGTATGCTAAAGTAAACATGTCCTAATACTAACCATCAAAAGCAGGTAAGTAAAAGGGAGAAAGAAGTGGGGGTTGGAAGACATGCACACACGCACCCACACTTATTACAAATTTGCCCTCGCTCGGAGGGACCGAAAGAATAATACAAGTTAATTAACCTACAAGCTAATTAAATATTACAGACCAATTAATTAATCAACAAACTAACTAATCTAATTTAAGCAATAACAGCCTTGGGAAGAGGATCCAATGCAATGCGTGCTCGATTCCGCTCGGATGTCGCTGCCATGCACAAACTGCCTCTGTTTTGGCTGTTCTGCTTCCCTGAAGACTTCATAAGTCCCAGGGTTGCTTCTCTGAGTGTTGTGGAGCACCACCGGCTGAGGGAATTGGTCACCGGTCGTGGGGAAAGGTCACCGGCCACATATTATGCTCTCGGCCAAACATGTTTTGCCGGTCGGCACCCAACACTGCCGGCCGGCTAATTCTTCCTGCTGAAACCTGCAGCTGACAGTAGCAGAGGACAGAACTTGGCATGGTAATGCATTTCAAGCACTATATGCACCAACCACACTCCTTATCATATGTATGACTCAAAGGAGGATGGGCCTCGATTCTCGGACCACCAATCGCGCATTTCCATGCATGATGGCCCAAAGAATCAAGTGTGCATTTCGATCTCAAATGAAATGCAATGAACATAAACAAACCAAGGGGCTTTCAACCTCTATCATGGCTTGATCAAGAGGTGAAGCATGCATGCCAATGCAATGCAATCCTAAGCATGGTGAGCCTAAGTGTGCAATATGGGCATGCAAGCAAGTAATGCAAAGATGCAACTAACCAAGCATGCAAAGTGTAACAACAACATGCACACATGCAAGGTGAAATATGGACAACATGTTGGATACAAAGCATGCCCAATGCAACAACACAAAAGTGTGCAATGATGTGTTATGAGCCAAGTGTCTACATATATAAGCATGCATGCAAACATGGCTTAAAACTTTAAACATCAAAAGTAACTCTCAAGCACACTTAAGAGGGTGCAATCATGGACAAATGGCATGCATCAAAAGCTTTGAAAATCATGTTAAAAATGGTGCTAAACCAAGTAAACAAGGTAAGCATGGCATGCGACAATGGTCCAAGATTCAAGGCAAGCCCAAGGGGGATTGAACTACACTTAATGCAACCACACATGGCATGAATTAGGTGACCAAAACCAGAGTTTTAGCATGCTAAAATGAAGCCAAAAGACCACTTAGATGGCATCTAAATGACTTACACATAGAAGTATACACAATGACCAAACATGGAGCATAGAACACAACCTCTTGGAGCATCAAAGGGGCCATGAAATGCAAGCATACAAGCATGCTAAGTGGACTGGAATGATGCTATAAGTGGTGCCAAACCACTGAAATAAATCAAACAATGCATGCTCAACACTTCACATACTTAAAGCCTACAAGCTAATAATGCAAAGGAGCTATGCAATACATGTTATGGTTGACCAAAACAACCAAAAACAGACCTTAAACATGGCAAAACATGTACAAAAGCTTCACAAAGCTAGGCCAAAAGCATGCTTGAGTAAGGGTTAAAACCTAGATGCATGTTAAGGCTACAATATGGCATTACAAGGCATGTATGCTAAGCAAGCATGGTGTACCAAAACCAACTAAAAAAATAGGCATATTATGACATAATAAGCATGAAAATCAGCTAAGGCATGGCCAACACACACTTAGACTAGATGCTCACTAAAAAGGCAAAAATGGCCCTTTTCAAGGACAACAACGAGAGGGGGTGGCCCTCTCCTTCCTAGGACATCAAGGCACCATCCTCACCTCTGAAATCCCTCAAGATTTCAGTGGTGAGGAGGCCGAAACACAATGGTCCCGGAGCTCAACCGAAATGGCGCAAAACAAGGGCCAAACAAGCCTTAAGAGGGGTCAAACAACCCCAAAGCTTAAAACAACCTTAACAAACTATTTAGAGCACTAAAAATCAGAACTTTTATATGTTATACACTAAGCTCAAAAATGCATGCAAGATAGGCAAAACAAGCTATGAAAACAAGGCTTAAAAGAGGTAAAAGCTCACCCATGAACCACAGCAGCAAATCAGCAACTTTTGGACCCAAAAAAAGGCTTCAAATCACCCCAAAAATCACCTCCAAGGACCTCAACTCAATAAAGGGAGTAGAGAACTAGGTGTTTGTATGCAAAAGTGCAAAGAAAATGCACTTTTGAGCACAAACAAGCCCTAAACCTTAGAAAGAGAGGCAGAAAATGTAGAGAGAGAGAGAAAGATTTTTTTTGCTCAAAGTTGTATCTCTTCTTTTTTTTTTTTTGTTGTAAGAGAGCTTGATTGATATAGAAATATATCAATCTGTAGCTCCTTAGAACTCCCACGTCCATGCATGGGCTGGGGTATGGCCAGGAATGACAGCTGCCAGCTGTCTACAGAGATATCTGTTGAAAACCACACTTGGCCGGTCGGCCATCAAAGTGGCCGACCGACAGTCAAACTGGCCGGCCGGTCATCACATTTGGCCGATTGAAAATCAAGGTGGCCGGTAGGCAGGAGACTTGGTCGACAGGCCATCCCCTTCCCTCAGGAACACATCCACAAGCTCTTGGTGCAAAACCAGACACAAAGCAGTCGAGCCAAGAGATTCTGAGGCAAGGCGTGCAGCTGAGGCCTCCGGGAACTCAAGACGAACACAAACAAGGATGATCACCGAGTGTTCAAACGGTGACGTCCAAGTCTTGAGGACGGTCAAAAATGGGGTGTCTACAGAAACCCCTCTTTTATGAACCACAAATCAAACCCTAACCTTCCCAAAATTACCATAATTCACTATTTAATTAAAATGACTAAAATTTATGTCAAAACCCATAAGAAGGAGTAGGGTATCCCTACCTCAAATGAAGAGACCAAAAGGAGAAGACGAAGAAAACTCAAGATGCTCCAAACCCAATGATTTTCGGATCAAAATGTAGCCCACACCAAGCTCCACCTTTCTTACACAGGAACTAGGATAGAAACACACTAGAACTAGGTGTAATCTTAGAGAGAAGGTGTATAGAGAGAGAGGAGTAGCCGGATCTAGGGTTTGTGTAAAGAAGATGGTGAGAAAGTGAAGAAGAAGCTGCTATTGCAAACTGATATATTCGAGCCTCGCTCGAGCGATGGAGTGGTCGTTCAAGCGACCAGACACAAAGAAACCTTGCTCGAGCCAACAACACGAAGCTTCAAGTCTGCAATCCAGAAGCACACTTGAGCAAAGGAAAGCTCGCTCGAGCGAAGAAACCCAAAACATACAGCTCGCTCGCTCGAGCGAAGGAAAGCTCGCTCGAGCCAAGAAACACAACCTTCAGGTCCAAAACTAGACGCAGACGCACACTCGAGCGAAGGAACCCTGGCTCGAATGAAGTGACTAAAACACAGAGCTCGCTCGAGCGACAAAAGCCACACTCAAGCGAAGGCACCAAAAATTGGACAGCAACCATTTGTTTCAAAACACACCCAACCTGTTATAAACCTGCCCAACACATCCCAAAATTCAAATACAAGAATTAAAGGATGGAAATGAAACCTATACAACATCAAACATCTACGGAACCGAGTCCGAAATACAATAACCAATGGAGGGAAAACTGGGATCACTATAGCCGCTATCGTCCACCACCATTACCGAACCCTCTCTTGTCAAAGCTTTTAACTATTTATTGTGCTTTGAATATATTTTGATTTATTTTTTTGAAAAAAAAAATATGATCAGAGTGTTAAATTTTCGAAATATTAAAATTAAAATTATTTTTTAAATAAATTTGCAATTATTTTTTTAAAATACTATTGAATTGTAATTTTTTGTAAAGAAAACTTAGTGGAACTACGGTAAGTATTTGTGGTTTTTTTTTTCATTTTTGAAGAACTTTTTTTGAAAAAACTTTGCGTTTTAGAATCTATGTGACTATATGGAACAAATAAGTTATAAAAAAAAAAAATTGAAAAACACTTCATTAAAAATAAAAGTGAAAATAAGTTGGTGATATTTTTAGATCATTCTACACTAGATACACAAAAAGTGTAAATTCTTTTACGCAAATTTAAAAAATATAATATTCAAAAGAAAAAAAAAAAAAAGTTTTTTTGGTTAGTTGCCAACCCCAACAAATGTTATTGATTGAAATAGAAAAAATCATCATTTTTATGTTTTCTAATCATCACCAAGGACTAATCCACATGTTGCGAAAGTATATTTAGATTTTCAAATTTTCAAGATTCATCAATGATCATAACAATACTAATTTATTTATTTTATACATGAAAAATAAAAGTGCATCCTTCATCATCACAATATTAATTTTTTATTTCTACTGCACGTAAAAAAAAAAAAATGGTGGTTGTCCAATGACTTAAACTAAAGCTATAGCCAGGAAACCTACAAGTTCACTAGTCTAGCCTGAGTTCAACTATGCTGGCCACAACCTGAGTTCAAGCGTTGAAGCCATCTATCAACTTTACCATCATCCAACCACTTTGGTGCCCTCGCTTGAGTCATAAGCTAACGCTACTTTGCTCGGCAATTATTTGATGTCTCAATCACATCTTATATGTAAACATTATGCGTTGTTTTTAAACGATGTGGGATAAGTTCACCATTATACTAGTACCAATATTTCAACTTTATACTATCTCTTTTCTAATTAGATTATGAACGATGTGGGATGGGTTTACGATTCTAGTATTACCAATATTTAAACTTTAACTATCTCTTTTCTAATGAGATTATGTTTCCTTCTTTTCCATGGTAGCCACCATTGTCCTCCACCATTACCGAACCCTCACTTGTCGAAGGTTTTAAATATTTATTGTTCTTTGAGTCTATTTTGAATTATTTTTTTGAAAAAAAATTAGATCAGAGTAGTAAATTTTGTAAACATTAAAATTAAAATTATTTTTTTAATATAAATTTCTTATTATTTTTTGAAAATACAATTGAATTGTAATTTTTCGTAAACAAAACATAGTGGAACTGGGGTGAGTATTTGGGGGGTTTTTTTGGTTCATTTTTAATGAATTTTTTTCTAAAATTTTTGAAAAACTTCCCGTTTTGGAATATACTAGACTACGTGGACCAAACAAGTTATAAAAAACAATGAAAAGCAATTCATTAAAAAAAAAGTGATAATAAGTTGGTGATGTTTTTAGATCATTCTACACTAGATACACAAAAAATGTAAAATCTTTGACACAAATTTAAAAAATATTATATTCAAAAAGGGGGGAGGGGGGTTATATAGTTGCCAAACCCACCAAATGTTGTTCATTGAAATAGAAAAAACCATCATTTTTATGTTGTGTAATCATCACCAAGGACTAATCCACAAGATGCAAAAGTATATATTTAGATTTTCAAATTTTCAGGATCCATCCTTGATCATGACAATTTTAATTTATTTATTTTATATATGAAAAGAAATTCCATCTTTGATCATCACAATGTTAATTTTTTATTTTCTATATGTAAAAAAAATAAAAATAAATAAAAAAGAAGAAGAAGAAGAAGAAGAAGAAGAAGTGGTTGTCCAATGAATTAACTCAACAACCTAAAGGTAGCCAGAACCTATAGGTTCACTGGTCTAGTCTTAGTTCAAGTTTTGAAGCCATCTTTCAACTTTACCATTATCCAACCACTTTGGTGCCCTCACTTGAGTGATTTGCTACGACCACATAGCGCAGCGATTATTAGATCTCTCAATCACATCTTACATTTAAACATTATGCGTTGCTTTTAAATGATGTGGGATAAGTTTATGACTATACTACTACCAATATTTAAACTTTACACTATCTTTTTTGTAATTAGATTATGAACAATGTTGTATGGATTTATGATTCTACTACTACCAATATTTAAACTTTACTCTATCTCTTTTCTAATGAGATTATGTTTCCTTCTTTTCCGTAGTAGCCGCCATCGTCCGCCACAATTACCGAACCCTCTCTTGTCAAAGCTTTTAACTATTTAATGTGCTTTGAATATATTTTGATTTATTTTTTTGAAAAAAAAAATCTGATCAGAGTGTTAAATTTTCGAAATATTAAAATTAAAATTATTTTTTAAATAAATTTGTAATTATTTTTTGAAAATACTATTGAATTGTAATTTTTCGTAAAGAAAACTTAGTGGAACTACGGTAAGTATTTGTGGTTTTTTTTTTCATTTTTGATGAACTTTTTTTGAAAAAACTTTGCGTTTTAGAATCTACGCGACTATATGGAACAAATAAGCTATAAAAAAAATTGAAAAACAATTCATTAAAAATAAAAGTGAAAATAAGTTGGTCATGTTTTTTGATCATTCTACACTAGATACAAAAACAGTGTAAATTCTTTGATGCAAATGTAAAAAACTATAATATTCAAAAGAAAAAAAAAAATTTGTTTAGTTAGTTGCCAAACCCAACAAATGTTATTGACTGAAATTGAAAAAATCATCATTTTTATGTTTTGTAATCATCACCAAGGACTGATCCATAGGGTGTGAAAGTATATTTAGATTTTCAAATTTTGAAGATCCATCCATGATCATAACAGTACTAATTTATTTATTTTATACATGAAAAATAAAAGTCCATCCTTGATCATCACAATATTAATTTTTTATTTTCTACTGCACGTAAAAAAAAAAAAAAGGTGGTTGTCCAATGACTTAAACTAAAGCTATAGCCAGGGAACGTACAAGTTCGCTAATCTAGCCTGAGTTCAACTATGATGGCCACAACTTGAGTTCAAGCGTTGAAGCCATCTATCAACTTTACTATCATCCAACCACTTTGGTGCCCTCACTTGAGTCATAAGCTAACGCTACTTAGCTTGGGAATTATTTGATGTCTCAATCACATCTTATATGTAAACATTATGCATTGTTTTTAAACGATGTGGAATAAGTTCACGATTATACTAGTACTAATATTTCAACTGTATACTATCTCTTTTCTAATTAGATTATGAATGATGTGTGATGGGTTTACGATTCTACTACTACCAATATTTAAACTTTACGCTATCTCTTTTCTAATGAGATTATGTTTCCATCTTTTCCGTGGTAGCCACCATCGTCCTACACCATTACCGAACCCTCTGTTTTCGAAGGTTTTAAATATTTATTGTTCTTTGAGTCTATTTTGAATTATTTTTTTGAAAAAAAATCAGATCAGAGTGGTAAATTTTGTAAACATTAAAATTCAATTTATTTTTTCAATATAAATTTCTTAATATTTTATGAAAATACTATTGAATTGTAATTTTTTGTAAAGAAAACATAGTGGAACTAGGGTGAGTATTTGGGTTTTTTTTGGTTCATTTTTAATGAATTTTTTTCTAAAGTTTTTGAAATACTTTGCATTTTGGAATATACTAGACTACGTGGACCAAACAAGTTACAAAAAACAATGAAAAACAATTCATTAAAACAAAATGATAATAAGTTGGTGATGTTTTAGATCATTCTACACTAGATACACAAAAAATGTAAAATCTATGACACAAATTTAAAAAATGTTATATTCAAAAAGAGGGGGGGGGGGTGATTATAAAGTTGCCAAAGCCACCAATAGATTGAAATACAAAAAAAACATCATTTTTATGTTGTGTAATCATCACCAAGGACTGATCCACAAGATGCAAAAGTATATATTTAGATTTTCAAATTTTCAGGATCCATCCTTGATCATAACAGTTTTAATTTATTTATTTTATATATGAAAAAAAATTCCATCCTTGATCATTACAATGTTAATTTTTTATTTTCTATATGTAAAAAAAAAAAAAAAAAATAGAAGAAGAAGACGAAGAAGAAGAAGAAGAAGTGTTTGTCCAATGACTTAACTCGACAACCAAAAGGTAGCCAGAACCTACAGGTTCACTGGTCTAGCCTGACTTCAAGTTTTGAAGCCATCTTTCAACTTTACCATTATCCAACCACTTTGGTGCCCTCACTTGAGTGATTAGCTAAGGCTATTTTGCTCAGCTATTATTGGATCTCTCAATCACATCTTATATTTAAACATTATGTGTTGCTTTTAAACGATGTGGGATAAGTTTATGACTATACTACTACCAATATTTAAACTTTACACTATATGTTTTCTAATTAGATTATGAACAATGTGGTATGGATTTATGATTCTACTACTACCAATATTTAAACTTTACCCTATCACTTTTCTAATGAGATTATGTTTCCTTCTTTTCTCTAGTAGCCGCCATCATCTGTCACCATTACCGAACCCACTCTTGTCAAAGCTTTTAAATATTTATTGTGCTGTGAATATATTTAATTTTTATTTTTTTGAAAAAAAAAATCTGATCAGAATGTTAAATTTTCTAGATAGTAAAATTAAAATTAATTTTTAATTAAATTTCTAATCATTTTTTTAAAATACTATTGAATTGTAATTTTTCGTAAAAAAAAACTTAGTGGAACTGCGGCAAGTATTTGTGGTTTTTTTTTTTTTTTTTTGTTCATTTTTGATGAACATTTTTTGAAAAAACTTTGCGTTTTAGAATCTACACGACTATATGGACCAAATATGTTATAAAAAAAATGAAAAACAATTCATTAAAAATAAAAGTGAAAATAAGTTGGTGATGGTTTTAGATCATTCTACACTTGATACAGAAAAAACGTAAAATCTTTGACGCAAATTTAAAAAATATAATATTCAAAAGAAAAAAAAAAGAGTTTTTTTGGTTAGTTGCCAACCCCACCAAATGTTATTGATTGAAATAGAAAAAATCAACATTTTTATGTTTTGTAATCATCAGCAAGGACTGATCCACAGGGTGCGAAAGTATATTTAGATTTTCAAATTTTCAAGATCCATCCATGATCATAACTATAGCGATCCCGGTATTCCCTGTTGTTGTATATCTATAATCTGGACTCAGTTCCGTAGATTCGTTGTTGTCTTATCCTCATTTCTATCCCTTACTCTTTGTTTTAGAGTTTTGGGTTGTGTTGGGCAAGTTGGGAATTAGTTGGTTGTGTTTTAAAGCTTTGAAAATTTTGCCCAGGTTTTGGTCTCTCCGCTCGAGCGTCGGTTTTACGCTCGAGCGGGCTTTTGTTGCTGCCTTTCCGCTCGAGCGGCAGTTTGGATGCTCGAGCGTGATTTTCCATCTCCCAGTACTTTACTCTGCAGTTAGTCCGCTCGAGCGATAGTTTTTACGCTCGAGTGTGATCCTTTGATTTTTGTCCATACGCTCGAGCGGGGAGTTTTACGCTCGAGCGGAGAGTAGACTGCAAAACTTCTGGAAGTGTGCAATTAGCGCTCGAGCGACTCTTTTCACGCTCGAGCGTGAGTCTGTGTCTTACGCTCGAGCGGGGTTTTCTACGCTCGAGCGGCGAGTCGACTACATCAGTTCGTGATTTCACTTTTTGGATCACTTTTTGACCTATTTTTCCTCTCTTAACTTTTAAAAACCACCCCTTGAGAGTTTTTCTCCTTACTCTTATCTTCTCTCTAAGTTTTGATCTATTCCCGGTGGTCTTCTACCCTAGTTCCTTTGGAAGAAAGGTAGAGCTTCGCAAGAGCTTTGTTTTAATCTGAGAAACTTGGGATTTGGAGCACATGGGTCTTTGGTCTTCATCTCCGTCTTCTCTATTCGAGGTAGGGATTCTCCTTGTTCTTTTTCAATACTTCGTCTATAGATAGACATGTGGTAATTTTGTATTGCATAAAAATCATATCCATGTTGGATTTGTTTGAAATCATGGGAAGGAACCTAGGGTTGGGTATTTGAAAATGGTTATGTTATCATTGAGAGTTGTTTTGGGCTAATTGGAGTGTAAATTAGCATGTTGTAGTTGATAAAGGAAAAAGGCCTAAATCATATTTTGATTGATAAATTAAAATGGAGAATAATGAACCTAAATTGTAACTCTCTATTGTTGATGTGAGTGGGTGAATGTGTTAATGCCTAAGGGGTTAACTTTGGCTTTGAAATGGGTTTGAAATGTATGTAGTGTACTAATGTGAGTTATGGCTTCCTTATTGGTAGAAATCGGTTTTTGTAAAATAAAAGGGATGGGTTTGGTTTTCTGACAACTAAAGAGACGGAGTTGGTTTTGTTAAAACAAAGAGGGAAGTGGAACTTGTTTTGTGAAATGGGAAAAATGTTTTGAAATACGTATGAAAATTGGATTATTGTTTCATGAGTGTTGAACACACACATGTGTGGAATTGTATCTTGAACTACCATGTTAATGTTGTTGTCGGGTTTGTGGTCTCATAGTAATTGAGTCTTTAATAGGTGTACTAAATATTTGCATCTAGAGGTTTTATCCTTGGTCATCGGTGGAGGATGACGTGGTTGTGTTAAACTGCTGTGTATGTAATACACCATTGTTGATTGAACATTATATGTAATGAAATGCTGAATTACATTATATTTGTATACTGGTTTGGGAGAAGAGAGGGGTTGTACACCAGTGTATGTGAGAAGATAGGGGATGGACTCCACACACTTATGTGTTCAGCGCTTATAATCAAAGGTATCATACCCTTCCAGCTAGCGCCTGGAGAACTGACGCGCTGATAATCTAATGTACCATACCCTTCTAGCTAGCGCCTGGTAAACTGGTAGATTGTGGTGAGAAGTGTATCTTTGGCTTACTACGCATATAGCTAGTAGTGCAGTGTTGTTTTGTTATTGTTTCAGTGTATCTGGAAACATTGTAGATTGTATTTGTTACAGTGTTGGAGGGACGAGTTGACTCATTGATTGATTTTATGTATGTAGTTGAGTTGTTATTTTTTTTTATAGAGGTGTGCATGGATAATTATGATATAATTGGAATTGCATTGAAATGCCAAATATGTTTTGAAAAGGCACATCTGTTGTATGTGTGGCAGATGGAAGAGTAATGGGCTTAGTGAATCTATGTTTCTAAGTAGTTGTTAATGTTATAAAAGATTGGGAACGGGGGTTAATGAAAGGAAAAATGGAGGATAAATCGCTTATAGCGGTGAATTAAATGATTGTTTTCAAGAAAAGTTCATATATATATTTATATATATTTTTTGTATAAACTGTCACATTATTATTCTAGTATGAGAATGGGTGTTCATGATCATAGCTATCTGTAATGTTGTTATTGTTAAGGAGCATGTTGAGTTCCCTACTGGACTATATGTTCATCCCACGTTGTTGAATCTTTTTCAGGTGTTTAGCAGGGTGTGCTACAAGATTTGGATCTTCTTATATGTTGGCCACGGGGCCTTAGTTATGTTGGCGGAATGCCATTGCTGTAAAGGGTTACACCCTTCTTCTTGTACTTTTAATGATGTAAGCCCAAGGGCAATTTATTAAGTTAGTTCATGTAATGTTTACTTTGCATACGAATGAGAGTATTGTTAATCATTTCTACGGATTGAATGTATGAGTTTATTTTCGCATGTTATCTCTGAAATTGGATTAAGTTAAAGAATTTGGTAATGACTTCGAGTAATAAAAAGTGGGGCGTGACAACTTGGTATCCGAGCGAGCCGGGTTTGAATACTTTGGGCTCGTGGGAAGTGGTTTTTACCACAGTGGGTTTACTACGTATTGTGAGGACGTTGCATATAGATATCATGAAAGTTAGGACTTATGTGTTGCATTTATGTGAGCATGGGATTTAGTCTCTCGGATAGTATTCATAGCCGGTGAACTTGCTTTGAGGTCCTTTTGGAAACACGCCTGATCAACGTGGTTTCTGATGGGAATTCCTTGAGAGTTCCGGGATGAGTGGCTATCTTTGTAGACTTGATTCGATATGTGTTTATATGTTTAGATGTTTATATGCAATAGAGGTGTATATCTTTTGACTTAGTAGTGGAGTGTGCCTCGGAGAAGGCTATTGTGTTGTACACTAAGCGTGGTTATTGCTTTTGTGCTTTATAGGATGTCTACACGAGGAAGTAGAGGACGGTTGAGTAGTAGGAGTGTCGGTAGAGGCACAACAGTTCCTTTAGTACCTGCCGTTGCAGCATCGGCTGTCGGCGAGAAAGTTGCACGTGAGATTGTGAGAGCAGTACAAGACGCCCTAGCCCGCACTGGGGGCGGCAGTGGGCATGCTCTCAAGCTTACTAAGGAGTTTTTCCGCTCCGGCCCACCAGAGTTTGCGGGGGAGGCTAAACCGTTGGAGGCAGAAAGTTGGTTGGAACAGATTACCAAGACTTATGATATGCTCAGAGTCGAAGATGAGGAGTTGAGGCTTTCTTTGGCGACTTTTCAATTGAAGAGTGATGCGAGTTATTGGTGGAAGTAAGCTAAGAATACCGTAGGTAGCACGTGGGTTGCTTTTACCGAGGCCTTTTTGACCAAGTATTTCCCTCCTTCTGCTCGGGAAAGGTTGAGGGATCAGTTTTTGGAGTTGCGTCAGGATGATACTCCTGTGGCACAGTTTGAGATGCGGTTTGCTAGCTTGTCGAGGTTTGCTCCAGAGTTGGTGGCAACAGAGGAGCGTCATTGTTTTGAGTTTGAAAGGCGGTTGTGTTTCAATATTCGGGAGAAGGTAGCTGGATCCTTTTGGAAGGATTATTATTATTTAGTTGAGGCAGCGGCCCATGTGGAGGCCATGGTTGCGAGTGATGATGGGATTAAGGAGGAGATTATAGTGGTAAGTCCTTCGGTTCCTAAATACTCTAGGCTCAGTAAGGGGTGGAGGCGGAAACATGCTCAGTCGGGGGCTGGTTCCTTTTCTTCGCCAGGGGTTTCAGACACTTCGGTTGGAAGGTCCAGGGAAGTGCAGGTTTCAAACCAGTCTCAGAGTAGGGGGTCTGGTGGTTGTTTCGTTTGCGGCCAGCATGGCCATGGTAGACGTTTTTGCCCTTTGCGTGTGAACTCTGCAAGTGTTTCAAAACCTAGTCAGACTCAGTCGTACCCGTCCAGTCGGGGGCGCTATCGGTACCAGAAACGGTCAGGCCAGGCTTCGGGAGCCTCGCGAGGGGCGATTTATTAGTTAGTCCTATAGTATTACCCTGGAGGGGGACTTTTGTATTGTTGACCGATGGTGTATCATATGAATCATTTTGTTGTTGACCGGTGTACTGTTGGATGTTGAGGCACCATGTTTATGTATCGCTTATGTATGCATATTGTTGTTTGTTTAACCCTCATGCATTAGGGAGTATGTGTGGAATTTCGAATCCTCTTTTTCTGCTGAGGAGTTGTGTAAGGGATCAATGATCCTGATGTTGTTGTTTGCTTGGTACCTATGTGTAAATTTGTGTTTTGGGCCCTGCTAGTTAAGAGGTCCGTGGTGACCCCATCGATTGTATAGGGGTAGTGTTTGTATTGAGATTGGTTATCAATTGTGGGGTATGGTTTGTGAGTGAATGCTGGCAACATTCTTTGGAGGGAGAACAGTTTGAGTTCTAGAGTAATGAGAATAGCGTTGGTCAAAATTGTCCTTCGTGATTGGGTTGTTGTAATTGAGGTTTACCAAGTCGGTTTTTGGTCGAGGAGATGAGTAGGCTTACTACGTAGCCATGGGGGGGGGGGGGAAATAGTATTTCCCTTAGACATAGTGTTGGTGTGGTTTGATTTTAGGAGATCCAGTGAGATTCCAAAATTTGGGGGTTTGTGTGGGGAACTCCGTGTGTGGGGTTAGTGGCACATCAGTGGGTGGATTACTGAGTGTGGAGTTTATTGAGTTGATTAGTCAGCTCACTGGTATAGGGTTTTGGGTTGACCTTGGTCACCGTGAAGTTAGTCTCATTCGTTGTAGACTTTGTGTGTTGATTGAGGAAAACCGAAACTAATCATCCGGTTGTGTCATTGAATATGACGGTTATAATAATACAGCAAATTTGTGCATTGAATGATCATTGTAAATGATTGGATTTTTTTTTATACATTATATATATATATTGTTTGGGAGGAGATAGGGGATGGACTCCGACGATACAGCACCAAAATGTGTATCTATTGAAAGATTGATATAGCTTATATGCTTGTCTATGGTGAAGTGAAAAATGTTTTATATGGGTTACTATCTCATTTAATTTGTTGGCCAGGTTCTGAGCCAGGTGTATGTTATTAAACTGATTAAGTAAAGGGAGGCCGGCTGAAATTGCAAAACTGTGAATTCTTATGCCTTTTGTGTTGATAATACTGTTGTTATTTCTATTAACTATCATTATAGAAATGTTTTGTTCCATGTTAGTTGTGACATCACTGTGTGAGTGATGGTTGTTGATGGTGTTGTTTTGGAAAAGAAACGGAAAACAAAATTTTCCTAGTGTTTGGGCCATCTAAATGTGTTGTTGAGAGATTGATTTAATTCAAGGGCTTTGAGGAATTTCAAATGAATGATTTTTGGCAAATAAATGATGGATGACTGTGTTTTAGATAACACCGTGTTGGTGAAAAATGTATACAAAGTTTTTGAGTTTCGCATGGAAAATGCAAAATTTATTTCGCAATGTCAACATTGAAAATTTGGCTATCTTTGAGAAATGTCTCTTGAGCAAGAAAATGTTTTCTTATTATTTACTCCAAAAGTTGTTTGGGTCGTGTTGTTGCATAGTGACTTAGCTTGAAGCGCTGGTCAGATGTGAGTAAACTGTTTCAGAAGGGTTGATTTTATTGTGGCTTTATGCCTACAGTGTTGTCATTTGGAACGTGTTCCCTTGGTTAGTCTCTTCCTTGGTAAGAGTGAATCGAAGGTTTGTAGTGAAAGTAGTTTCTTTCCTAGTACTTGGGTGTTGGTGTGGTGTGATCAGTTGGCTATGTGTTTTGGCGCATCCTTAATTTCGGGGACGAAATTCTTTAAGGGGGGGAGGTTATAGCGATCCCGGTATTCCTTGTTGTTGTATATCTATAATCTGGACTCAGTTCCGTAGATTCGTTGTTGTCTTATCCTCATTTCTATCCCTTACTCTTTGTTTTAGAGTTTTGGGTTGTGTTGGGCAAGTTGGGAATTAGTTGGTTGTGTTTTAAAGCTTTGAAAATTTTGCCCAGGTTTTGGTCTCTCCGCTCGAGCGTCGGTTTTACGCTCGAGCGGGCTTTTGTTGCTGCCTTTCCGCTCGAGCGGCAGTTTGGACGCTCGAGCGTGATATTCCATCCCCCAGTACTTTACTCTGCAGTTAGTTCACTCGAGCGGTAGTTTTTACGCTCGAGCGTGATCCTTTGATTTTTGTCCATACGCTCGAGCGGGGAGTTTTACGCTCAAGCGGAGAGTAGACTGCAAAACTTCTGGAAGTGTGCAATCAGCGCTCGAGCGGCTCTTTTAACGCTCGAGCGTGAGTCTGTGTCTTACGCTTGAGCGGGGTTTTCTACGCTCGAGCGGGGTTTTCTACGCTCGAGCGGAGAGTCGACTACATCAGTCCGTGATTTCACTTTTTGGATCACTTTTTGACCTATTTTTCCTCTCTTAACTTTTAAAAACCGCCCCTTGAGAGTTTCTCTCTCTACTCTTACCTTCTCTCTAAGTTTTAATCTATTCCCGGTGGTCTTCTACCCTAGTTCCTTTGGAAGAAAGGTAGAGCTTCGCGAGAGCTTTGTTTTAATCTGAGAAACTTGGGATTTGGAGCACATGGGTCTTTGGTCTTCATCTCCGTCTTCTCTATTCGAGGTAGGGATTCTCCTTGTTCTTTTTCAATACTTCGTCTATAGATAGACATGTAGTAATTTTGTATTGCATAAAAATCATATCCATGTTGGATTTGTTTGAAATCATGGGAAGGAACCTAGGGTTGGGTATTTGAAAATGGTTATGTTATCATTGAGAGTTGTTTTGGGCTAATTGGAGTGTAAATTAGCGTGTTGTAGTTAATAAAGGAAAAAGGCCTAAATCATATTTTGATTGATAAATTAAAATGGAGAATAATGAACCTAAATTGTAACTCTCGGTTGTTGATGTGAGTGGGTGAAGGTGTTAATGCCTAAGGGGTTAACTTTGGCTTTGAAATGGGTTTGAAATGTATGTAGTGTACTAATGTGAGTTATGGCTTCCTTATTGGTAGAAATCGGTTTTTGTAAAATAAAAGGGATGGGTTTGGTTTTCTAACAACCAAAGAGACGGAGTTGGTTTTGTTAAAACAAAGAGGGAAGTGGAACTTGTTTTGTGAAATGGGAAAAGTGTTTTGAAATACGTATGAAAATTGGATTATTGTTTCATGAGTGTTGAACACACACATGTGTGGAATTGTATCTTGAACTACCATGTTAATGTTGTTGTCGGGTTTGTGGTCTCATAGTAATTGAGTCTTTAATAGGTGTACTAAATATTTGCATCTAGAGGTTTTATCCTTGGTCATCGGTGGAGGATGACGTGGTTGTGTTGAATTGCTGTGTATGTAATACACCATTGTTGATTGAACATTATATGTAATGAAATGCTGAATTACATTATATTTGTATACTGGTTTGGGAGAAGAGAGGGGTTGTACTCCAGTGTGTGTGAGAAGATAGGGGATGGACTCCACACACTTATGTGTTCAGCGCTTATAATCAAAGGTATCATACCCTTCCAGCTAGCGCCTGGAGAACTGACGCGCTGATAATCTAAGGTACCATACCCTTCCAGCTAGCGCCTGGTAAACTGGTAGATTGTGGTGAGAAGTGTATCTTTGGCTTACTACGCATATAGCTAGTAGTGCAGTGTTGTTTTGTTATTGTTTCAGTGTATCTGGAAACATTGTGGATTGTATTTGTTACAGTGTTGGAGGGACGAGTTGACTCATTGATTGATTTTATGTATGTAGTTGAGTTGTTATTTTTTTTTATAGAGGTGTGCATGGATAATTATGATATAATTGGAATTGCATTGAAATGCCAAATATGTTTTGAAAAGGCACATCTGTTGTATGTGTGGCAAATGGAAGAGTAATGGGCTTAGTGAATCTATGTTTCTAAGTAGTTGTTAATGTTATAAAAGATTGGGAATGGGGGTTAATGAAAGGAAAAAGGGAGGATAAATCGCTTATAGCGGTGAATTAAATGATTGTTTTCAAGAAAAGTTCATATATATATATATTTATATATATATTTTGTATAAACTGTCACATTATTATTCTAGTATGAGAATGGGTGTTCATGATCATAGCTATCTGTAATGTTGTTATTGTTAAGGAGCATGTTGAGTTCCCTACTGGATTATATGTTCATCCCACGTTGTTGAATCTTTTTCAGGTGTTTAGCAGGGTGTGCTACAAGATTTGGATCTTCTTATATGTTGGCCACGGGGCCTTAGTTATGTTGGCGGAATGCCATTGTTGTAAAGGGTTACACCCTTCTTCTTGTACTTTTAATGATGTAAGCCCAAGGGCAATTTATTAAGTTAGTTCACGTAATGTTTACTTTGCATACGAATGAGAGTATTGTTAATCATTTCTACGGATTGAATGTATGAGTTTATTTCCGCATGTTATCTCTGAAATTGGATTAAGTTAAAGAATTTGGTAATGACTTCGAGTAATAAAAAGTGGGGTGTGACAATAACAATACTAATCTATTTATTTTATACATGAAAAATAAAAGTCCATCCTTGATCATCACAATATTAATTTTTTATTTTTTACTACACGCTAAAAAAAAAGGTGGTTGTCCAATGACTTAAACTAAAGCTATAACCGAGGAACCTACAAGTTCACTAGTTTGGCCTGAGTTCAACTATGCTGGTCTAGCCTGAGTTCAAGCGTTGAAGCCATCTATCAACTTTACCATCATCCAACCACTTTGGTGCCCTCCCTTGAGTCACAAGCTAACGCTACTTAGCTCGGCAATTATTAGATGTCTCAATCACCCCTTATATTCAAACATTATGCGTTGTTTTTAAATGATGTGGGATAAGTTTACGATTATACTATTAACAATATTTAAACTTTACACTATCTCTTTTCTAATTAGATTATGAACGATGTGTGATGAATTTATGATTCTACTACTACCAATATTAAAACTTTACACTATCTCTTTTCTAATGGCATTATGTTTCCTTCTCTTCCGTAGTAGCCACCATCGTCCGTCACCATCACCGAACCGTCTCTTGTCTTCCCCACCTACAAGGACCAGCCGCCACCCCCTTGCTCCCCTTCCCTTCTTTGTCCTAGCCAACCACGTAGAAAATTAAAAAAATGCTCTCATCTTAGCAAATCATTTTGGAATTCAAATTGTTTAACTTGACTGCTAACAAGTTTCAAATCTAACGAAAATAGAGGATGGATTTTTGTTAAGAAGTTTATGTCAATTTTGATTAACGGGAAATGAGATATCTGGGTTGGGCATAAATCCAAACAAAACTCTTTCTTGATTGAAATCAACCACATTAAACCCGTGGGTTTCCTAGGGTGGATGGGTGATGGCAGGAGAGGGGAAAAAATAGAGTAGGAGAGGGGAGAGAGTAAGAGAGCAGGTAGGGAAGAAGACAACAAACAATCTCTGGATTTTTCCTAGTTGTTTTGGGATTCTGTGTTGGTGACTAGGGTGAAGGAGTAGGGTAAGGATGTATCAGATAAGGATCGGGGTATAATAGTAGGTGAAAAAATCTTGGATGCTTCTTCTAGTTTGTATGATGTGGCAAATTTCTATTGGCCTACCGTGAAGTCTATAGTTTACGGGAGATCCGTTTTAAACTTAATCTCTTTTCGAGATTAATAAAACAAAATTTATTTAGAGTTTGTTGCCACGTATTGCAAACTAATCACCAATTGTCATATCTTTTATTGTTTCCTAAATTCCCTGATGTAAAGTTGTGTGTGTCCCGCTCGCTCGATCAATCACAATCTCTACACCATTTGTTCTCCTAAGAAGTTTTTTTTATTACTATTGAAAGGGACAAGTTCTGAACTTGTCATCCCACATGTTTTCCAAGTTCCCGGGTGTAACAAGGACTTAAGCTCCTCAAAGAGTTACCACAAAAGGCATAAAGTTTGTGATGTTCACTCAAAGACTGCTAAAGTTGTTGTTAATAGCATTGAGCAAAGGTCTTGTCAATAGTATAGCAGGTATGGCAGTTCTCACATTGCCTTATAATATATTGTTTTGTTCACAATGTATTGCATTAAGGGAAAAAAAAAAAACAAAAAAAGGTTGTTACTTTTTTTTTTCCCTTCTAATTTTGGTTTTTCTCCATCAACAGTAACGGGGCAATTCCCGTTTATTCTTTAGCTCAAGATAAAGCCCCAAAAATGGTGACTGTAAATATTACTTACCCAAAAAAAGAGTCAAACAAGAATAATTAAGGTTTTAGCTTTGGGTGAGTTAAAAACAAAAAGTCCATCATTGATCATCCCAATATTAATTTTTTATTTTCTACATTTAAAAAAAAGGACAAAAAGTGAGTGTCCAATACCTTAACTAAGCAGGTTCACTAGTCTAGCCTGAGTTCAAGCATTAAAGCCATCTTTCAACTTTACCATCATCCAACCACTTTGGTATCCTCACTTGAGTCATAAGCTAACATTACTTAGCTCGGCAATTATTAGATGTCTCAATCACATCTTATATATAAACATTATGCGTTGTTTTTAGACGATGTAGTATAAGTTTACGATTATACTACTATCAATATTTCAACTTTATACTATCTCTTTTCTAATTAGATTATGAACGATCTGGGATGGATTTACGATTCTACTACTACCAATCTTTAAACTTTACGCTATCTCTTTTCTAATGAGATTATGTTTCCTTGTTTTCCGTAGTAGCCACCATCGTCCTCCACCATTACCGAACCCTCTCTTGTCGAAAATTTTAAATATTTATTGTTCTTTGAGTCTATTTTGAATTATTTTTTGAAAAAAAATCAGACCAGAGTGGTAAATTTTGTAAACATTAAAATTAAAATTATTTTTTTTAATATAGATTTCTTATTATTTCTTGAAAATACTATTGAATTGTAATTTTTCGTAAAGAAAACATAGTGGAACTGGGGTAAGTATTTGGGTTTTTTTTTTTTTTTTTTTTTTAGTTTTATGAACTATTTTCTAAAATTTTCGAAAAACTTTGCGTTTTGGAATATACTTGACTATGTGGACCAAACAAGTTATAAAAAACAATGAAAAACAATTCATTAAAAAAAAGTTATAATAAGTTGGTGATGCTTTTAGATCATTGTACACTAGATACACAAAAAATTAAAATCTTTGACACAAATTTAAAAAATATAATATTCAAAACAAAAAAGAGGGGGGGGGGGTTTGTTAGTTACCAAACCCACCAAATGTTATTGATTGAAATAGAAAAAACCATCATTTTTATGTTGTGTAATCATCACCAAGGACTGATCCACAAGACGCAACAGTATATATTTAGATTTTCAAATTTTCAGTATCCATCATTGATCATAACAATTTTAATTTACTTATTTTACATATAAAAAAAATTCCACCCTTGATCATCACAAAATTAATTTTTTATTTTCTACATGTGAAAAAAAAGAAGGTGGTTGTCCAATGACTTAACTCAGTCTAGCCTGAGTTCAACCAAGCTAGCTAGAACCTAGTGGTCTACTCGGTTTAGCCTGAGTTCAACCAAGCTAGCTAGAACCACAAGGCTCGCTGGTCTATCCTGAGTTAAAGCGTTGAAGCCATCTATCAACTTTTCCATCATCCAACCACTTTAGTGCCCTTGCTTGAGTCATAAGCTAATCCTACTTAGCTCGGCAATTGTTAGATGTCTCAATCACCCCTTCTATTCAAACATTATGCATTGTTTTTAAACGATGTGGGATAAGTTTACGATTATACTACTACCAATATTTAAACTTTACACTATCTTTTTCTAATTAGATTATGAACGATGTGGAATAGATTTACGATTCTACTACTACCAATATTTAAACTTTACACCATCTTTTTTCTAATGAGATTATGTTTCTTTCTCTTCCATAGTAACCGCCATCATCTGCCACCATCACCGAAACGTCTTTTGTCTTCCCCACCTACAAGGACCAACCGCCATGGGGAGAGAGAGGTTGAGAGAAAAGAAAAAGAAAAAAAAAATGGGTTGCAAACAAGGAAGAACTTTTGGGTGTGTGGTAGGTCTCTATCTTTCTTCTGCTCTCTGTTTTTGTTCTTTATCCTTACTCTATTATTATTTAGTTCATTGATGAAGAGGTTGTAGGTTTATGTATTTTGTATATATATATATGGTTAAGAAACCTGGGGGGTTAAATTCATGTATAAAGAATGGGTATAATTCTTAGTCCAAAAATTCAGCACAAAATCACAAACTTTAAAAGTCAAGAAACCATATCAAACGAATGAATTTTGAACTGAAATTTTTACAGTAGATTAATTACATTTTGCATTGCATATCTAAATTTTTTCATAATTTTTTGGAGTGAAAATCCATATAAAATGATGCATTCAAATCTGTCCAGAAAACTAGTTTAAAACAGTAAATTCGGGAATGTCGTTCTCTTTGGGTATAAATCCAAAAATTATCAAATTAGTGTCATTAGAACCGGTTACGAGTCTAGTTTCTTAGAGTTTTCTCCTTACTAAGAGAACCATTAATTCTTTTAAAGTGCTGCAGAAAACAACCTGTTTAGATATAATTAATTGTAAATAATTATTTTGATAAGCAAATCAAGTGAGACCAATTGGGTTTCAAACTTATGATATATTAGTTGTTATCTGGAGGGTTTTGGAATTTTTTGAATAGCATGGAGTGGGTTTTGTAATTTTCAAAGTTAGCAAAAAGATTGAGAAAGTTTGTTTAAAACACTATTTTATCTTAAAGTTACTTTTAATTTAGTTTCGATTTGAACCCATGTCTTGGGTAATTTTTGACCTTGAAGAACATGAACTTAGGTATTATTTAAGAGTAACGGTGAGTGGGGTTAAGCTGTGTTAGTGCGCTTTAGTGTAGGATACTTAATTTATTATTCTCTTTAGTATTTTTTAAATTAGTAGTGACGTGTAGTCTTCATACTTGGTTCAGGGCACTAGTTGGACTTTCATACTCTATTCGAGGATTATATTATTTCGTTTTCAGGTGAGTAGTTTCATGGTACATATTTTTATAAATGTTCCCCTACCTTAAACTGTTGGAAAATTAAATTGTTGTTTCAGGACTAAACTGTTTTGATAAAATTATTATATTATCAACGGAATCAAATTATTTCTGAAACATGTGTGAACTTAGCAAACTGTAAACTTTTAGTTTTGGTCTCATGTTTATAATGGTGAACTACCACAGTTTGCGATACTGATGTGTATTGTTTATTGGGACCATTTGTGTATTTTAGTCCAAGGAAATTATTTCACTGTGTGTGGTGACTCTAGCCACTAGGGAACAAATTCGGGTTGGGCCGTGAACTTGTGGTTTTTCTTTTTCTTTTTGTTCATTTTTGATGAATTTTTTTTTGAAAAAAGTTTGCGTTTTAGGATCTACGCGACTATATAGACCAAATAAGTTATAAAAAAAATGAAAAACAATTCATTAAAAATAAAAGTGAAAATAAGTTGGTGATGTTTTTAGATCATTCTACACAAGATACACAAAAAATGTATAATCTTTGACGCAAATTTAAAAAATAATATTCAAAAGAAAAAAAAAATGAGTTTTTTTTTTGGTTAGTAGCCAACCCCACCAAATGTTATTGATTGAAATAGAAAAAATCATCATTTTTTATGTTTCATAATCATCACCAAGGACTGATCCACAGGGTGCAAAAGTATACTTAGATTTTCAACTTTTCAAGATCCATCCATGATCATAACAATACAAATTTATTTATTTTATACATGAAAAATAAAAGTCCATCCTTGATCATCACAATATTAATTTTTTTATTTTACTACACGTAAAAATTAAAAAATAAAAAAAATAAATAAAAATAAAAGTGGTTGTCCAATGACTTAAACTAAAGCTATAGCCAGGGAAACTAAAGGTTCACTAGGCTAGCCTAAGTTCAACTATGCTAGTCAAAACCTGAGTTCAAACGTTGAAGCCATCTATCAACTATACCATCATCCAACCACTTTAGTGCCCTTGCCTGAGTCATAAGCTAACGCTACTTAACTCGGCAATTATTAGATGTCTCGATCACCCCTAATATTCAAACATTATGCATTGTTTTTAAACGATGTGGGATAAGTTTACGATTATACTACTACCAATATTTAAACTTTACACTATCATTTTTCTAATTAGATTATGAACGTTGTGTGATAGATTTACGATTCTACTACTACCAATATTTAAACTTTACACTATCTTTTTTGTAATGAGATTATGTTTCTTTCTCTTCCGTAATAGCCGCCATCATCCGCTACCATCACCGAACCGTCTTTTGTCTTCCCCACCTACGAGGACCAACCGCCATGGGGAGAGAGAGGTTGAGAGAAAAGATAAAGAAAAAAAAGGGTTGCAAACAAGGAAGAACTTTTGGGTATGTGGTAGGTCTCTATCTTTCTTCTTCTCTTTGTTTTTGTTCTTTATCCTTACTCTATTACTATTTAGTTCATTGATGGAGAGGTTGCAGGTTTATGTATTTTGTATATATATATATATATATATACGGTTACGAAATCTGAGTTAAATTCATGTAGAAAGAATGGGTATAATTCTTAGTCCAAAAATTCTGCACAGAATCACAAACTTTAAAAACCAAGAAACAATATCAAACGAATGAATTTTGAACTGAAATTTTTACAGTAGATTAATTAAATATTGATTTGCATATCTGAGGTTTTTCGTAATTTTTGGGTGTCAAAATTCATATAAACTGATGTGTTCAAATCTGTCCAGAAAACTTGTTTAAAACAGTAAATTCGGGAGTGTCGTCATCTTTGGGTATAAATCCAAAAATTATCAAATTAGTATCATTAGAACCGGTTACGATTCTAGTTTCTTACATTTTTTTCCTTGCATTGATTGCTCGGGTATACTAAGAGAACTTTAGACACCCTATTTTTGACCGCCGTCAAGACTTGGGTGTTATTGATGGTTTACTTGGTGGAGAAAGGTGTGCAGGACAAAGGTTCAGTTTCTTCAGCAAGGAGAGAGACAAATCTCAACTTCACACCCCATTTTGGACCAAAGTTATTTTGGATGGTTTTTAGACCTTAGAACCCTCTCTTTCAAAATATTTTTGAAATAAAGTTTCTATAATGTTCCGAGGCTCACATTTTGTCAAATGATGCGCTTTTCGATAAACCGAGCAAGGACAAAGTGGAAATGAATGAAAGAGAGATGAAATATTTGAAAAATCTTTCAAAACACCTTTTTTATGGGTTTAGAGTTAAGAAAAGAGGAGAAGAGAGAAGAAACCTAGCTGGGGAAGAAGTTGGGTATGAATCGCTAAGAGAGAGTCGAGTGGTCCTCGCTAAATCAGGCTTATCTGTCTATGCACTTGGAGTTAAGCTATGAGGCCACTACCGTTGGAAATAAGACTTCTGGGACTTCATTTTTCACTCAAGAATCTTCAAAAGACGAGTCCGGATGGGGGAGATATGATTGGTTGAAGTTGGGCATCATCCCGGTTGGACTGAAGCGGAGCAACCTTTACCAAAACAAGCATAACATTTTTTACAGTTGGAATTTTGATTCATGGAACTTTCCATTGGAAAGCTTACTTCCGGGGCTTCAATTTGGACACAAGAATGACTTGAAAAGGAGTTCACATGAAGGAGTTATGCCCGTTTGAAGTTGGACCTGCAGAGCAGATTTTTCCTGCCGACCGACCAGAACAGATGGCTGACCGACCAGAAAGATGGCCGACTGACCAAATAGATGGCCGACCGACCAGTTAAAGTAGCTGGCCGACCAATTTTGCTAGCCGATGACCTTCCGGTGTATTCTACAGATTGAATGGATGCCAGTTGTGCCAGCTGGAGGGCACAGACTGGATCCTCCATACACGTGTATGAAGGATCTTTGCTCTTGGTTTGAAGCTTCTAAGAGAAGCTTTATTCTCTTGGCTCTATAAAGGAAGGCTCCCCTCTCCATATACCAAGTTCAGAACTAGGTTAGGGCACATACACATATATCCCTCTTTGTCCCTCTACATCTCCTCCATTTTAGCTTCAAAGTGTAAGGTTCTTGGCTCCATTACCCCACACCTCATAACCTAACCTATCCATCATCCATCCAAGCATCTTGGAGCTTGTTTTCAGAGGCTAGGGGACTAGTTTTTGGGACCAAAGGCTGCTGGAGTTCTTGGCTACAAGGGTAACACACGCATCCCCCTTTTTAAGGCTTATCTTGCTTCATAGCTTAGCCATACTTGCAATCATTTTTCAGCTTTTTCATATACTGGAAAAGGTCTTATTTTGAGCTCCTCTTGAAGTTTGTTTCAGGACATTTTTCTATTAGAGGTCATCTACACCCTTCTATGCTTCATCCCCCTTTTAAGGCTTTATTTTGATCTATATCTTAGCCATACTTGCAAGCTGATTTAAGCTTAGCTATAAACTGAAAAAAGTTTCATATTTTCATGCTTAATATGTTTCATTAAGGTCATTTTGGTGTTGGGGGTCGTCCACCCCCTCTTAGGCCTTGTTTGGTCTCATTTTGAGCCTTCTTTGTTAAGCCTTGGAACTTTTGTGTATTGGCCTTCTCACCACTGAAATCCAGGGGATTTTCAGTGGTGGTGAAGGGGTTTTGAGGTCTTGCATAGGGGAGGGACACCCCTCTCCCTTTGTGTCTCTTTAGCTTGTGTTTAAGGCTTATAAAGGTAGCATGCATGCCTAGCTTTGTTTGGCTTTATTTCAAAGGTTATTTGTTGTTTATTTAGCATGTTTTACCTCTATCCCGTGTTGGTTTGTTGACCCCTTGCATGCATAATACACTTGCCTTGTATTCCTCTATTTTGCTTAGAAATGCATATTGCCTTTGGACCATCATGCTTGCATGTTGTGGCTCAGCTTTGTGAAGCTTTAGGTCATGTTTTGCCATGCTTAAGGACTGTTTGGTACTGATTTTGTCATATTTACCATGTTTGATATACCCACCATGCATTTTGGCTTGAGAGCCTTGGGTGTGTGGGTCACTAGCATGCTTTACTTGGCTTATTCCCATAATTTGGCATCATTTGAGATCATATTTCAGTCCATGTAATGTGGTCTTACACTTGCATTTGGCTCTCTTTCAATGCTTTGAAGTGTTGTAGTTTTGTGCCCCAAGAGTTGGTCATTGTGTTTGCCACCATGTTTAGACATTTGGGATGCCATCTAAGTGGGTTTTGGGGCTCATTCTAACATGCCATAGCTCTTATTTTGTTGGTCTAATGTCCATGTTTGTCTTCTTTTAAGTGCGCTTGAAAGTTTATGCCTTAGTCTTAGGCCCATTGGTTTGCATGCTTGTCTTGCATGTTGGCACCATCATTTTAGTACCTTTGGCCACTGTTTTCGGGTGTGCCTGAGGTCCCTCCATCCTAGTGTAAGTCCATGCATTTGTGTCTTGTAGGATGATCATCAGATTGCATGATTGTTGCATCCTTGTAGTTAATGCATTATTACATGATTATCATTTTGCCCAGTTGTCTATCTAGGTAGCATTGTAGCATTGCATGCTTAGCACATTGCATATTTGCATGTTTGGTTGGTGTTTACATTTGACATGCTTTGCTAGCTTGAGTCATTTTGCATACTCGAGCCATATTGCATACATGCATTACATTTTGCTTGGTTTGGGGTGTCAAACCAAGCACGAGGGATGAGGTGCATTCGTACTCAAAGTGACGTAACGAGCCTCGATCCTCGGTCGCCGACGCCCTAGATCCCTACATGATAGGGCGTGAAGCTTTCATTTGTTTGTTGCATGCATTGACATTGATTTGCTATCTTGGCCTCTTAGGCCATCACGCATCGAAATGTGCAATTGATGACCCGAGGCTCGAGGGCGATGCTCCTTTGAGTCCATTGCATGACAGGGAGTGTGGCCATGCTCACATTTGCTCGAAAATTCCATGCCATACACTGCTTGCCCTCTACTGCTGTCAACTGCACAATTCTGCAGGAAGCAATGGCCGGCCGGCCACCTACAGTGCCGATCGACCATCGATGGCTGGCCGGTGGTACAACAGTTAGCCGATAAGCCCATCCCCATGGCCGGTGGTGCTTTGAATTGGCCGGTGATATTCCAGAGTGATCAGGAATCAGTTCAAAGGTGCCCCAAGAATTTTCACAGTCTTCAGAGGAGCAGGGCAGTGTTAACAGAGGCAACAATGCTATGGCAGCGAGTTTCCGAGCGAGACGAGTCAAGCATGCATCATTTACGCATCCCGAGGCAGGGCTATGGCCACCTTCTTTCTGCATTTAATTTGTTAATTAATTGGAAATTCTGTAATAATTAATTTAGTATTATTTATTTAGACTGTAATATTTATTCGGACCCTCCGAGTGAGGGCAATTGTGTAATAAGTGTGCGTGAGTGTGTGTATGTCTCCCAACCCCACGTCTTTCTTCCCTTTTATTTACTAGCTTTCGATGGTTAGCCTAGGGCATGTTTCAATTAGCATACAGTATGATAGCACGTTTGCATCCATTCATTCGTTTTGCATGCACCGGGCTCGGCGCATCATTCTAACTGCATTTGTATTCCAATTCCAAATTGAATATGTGTTAGTTGTAGCATTTCACATGTCATTGTAGATTAGCCGAGCCCATCTTAGTTGCATTTTGCATGTGTTGCATTAGCCATCTTAACATGAACTAGGATCATGCATATGATTACTAACTAGTTTCTGTTTTGGCTCGGAGTACTCGGTAAGTTCTCATGCTTTAGCATCCTTGCATGTGTGTGAGTGTTGCCATGACAGCATACTTACCATGAGGCTAGCTGCTTATTTGATATAACTGCTTGTGTGCCTGTGGATGGAGGTTGAATTATCTAAATTGGAATAATGCACTAAAACTGTGAGTTTTAAGCCCACTAGATAGTGGCAAAACCATCTTTTCTAAAGCCCACTTGAGGGTGGCAAAATCTGCATTTTAGCCTACTTGCGAGTAGCAAACCATTTTTAGAACAAACATGAAATGTTCTGTTCCAATTTAGGCGATTTGGTCTGTACTTGTTTGTTGTGCGCATAACATAGTAATTCTAGGCTAATAACCGGAATAAGAGCATATAATGTTTTCAAAACAAGATATCATGGTTAGTAGAGGCCGATCTTTGATCGGGCGAGCGGGGGTGCTCATAGCTGACCTTCCCCAATCGTACCCAAGTTCCCGAGCCAAGGCAACTTTGGTGATGACGGACACGTGGCCTTTGGCACCGAGTCAGGGTTTCCTAAATTCCCCCAAAATAAAATATTTAGGTGGCGACTCTGTATCTGGCAAAGCAGTCCATGTTTGGCACTTCTTTTCTAAAAATCTGTTTTCTCAAAACGATTTGCCAGATTTGGACTCTTCGGTTCAGATTAAGAACCATGACAATTCGAGTCTGAACTGGAGCATGGGGCCCACGGGCGCGTCTACAGTTTCTGGCGACTCTGCTGGGGAATTTAGAGAACTTGACTCGAACTCATGATATCTTGTTTTGACTACACTTATGTGTTTCTTTTCATTGCATTTGCATTGGTGCGCCTAGGACACCGTGTTTGCCGTATGCTAATCCTGAACGGTTTGCCGGAGGCTTGCTTTGAGAAGCGTGCCATAAGGCTGACCGGTTGCGGGCTCTGCCACAACAGGAACACAAACCTCAGTTTTTACCGGGGCACCCTTTTTGACCATTCGACCTAGTGCATATTCGGAATCCATAGTGTCCATTCCAAGCTAGGACAAGTTGCTTACCCGATCATAGGTTGTTTAAAACCGCTGCGTGCGTAGTGAAACCCTAGCTTCTGACAAAATAGGACAGGGAAACCCTACCCCAACATAGGGGTGTTTTGGCTCTCTTTGCTTGCTATATGATTTTAAAGTGTGCCTCTACAAGGAATGCATGTATCAGTTTACAAGTTTGGGTATTAGGCCTGCGGGCACCAGCATCAGTATTTTGGGGCAATCAGTTCTACCTGAGGGTATCAGTTTATAGGCAGAACTTTGGGGCAGAATTCAGTAAAGAGCCAAATCTGTTTTGGTGAAATCAGGCTGAGATGCTCTCTGTTTTCTCTTTTGCGAGGCATAGTCCTGGAATCATAGCTTCAGAAGGCTCCAATATCCCCCGGGTACATTGGACAAGTGCTGATAGACTTTGTTAGGTCAGAAATTCAATTCAAGGGCAACCAGTGTTTTTTTCGCTGAGGCAAGGCAAAGAAAGGCCAGTCAGGGCTCACCGGTTCATCTGATCCGTCAGTCACCAGTCACATCACCTTTGTTCGGACTCAGCAGACTGTGATGGCACAGGATTCGAAAGAATTTGTGGCTGTGATAGCAGCGTTAAATTAGGGAACTGCCATGCAGGCTAAGGCTAGTATTGAAACGCAGTGCCCATCTGGGGCATCTGCCTCACACCCAGCTTTGGGACCCCAGCTGAACTTTGACCCACTTTTGCCAGCTGAAGATCTGTAGTGACTGAATCCTCGAGAAAGGTTAACTCAAGCTCAGGTGCTCAGACCCCTGGTGCAGCCTAATGAGAGCCCTTATTCCCTTCATGTTAATAAGCTCAATCCGACTGTAGTGAAAATTGCGAACCTTGAGAAGCAATTCAAAAAGGCACAAGGCCTTAACTTCATTCCTGACATTGAGGATGGGCACACTGAGTCTGCCGTACTGCTCCCAAATAGATTCAAAATGCCACACCTTGACCGTTTCGACAGGTCTGGAGATCCAATGGTACATATCCGACTTTTCTTGGATGTCCTGAAGCCGATAGGTCTGACTAAGCCACAGAAACTCTCTCTGTATGGAAGAACCCTGTCGGGTGTAGCAGCCACTTGGTACGCTAAGTTGGAAGCTAAAGTGAAGCAAAACTGGGAAGAACTAGCTGAAGCCTTTGTCGATCAGTATTCATACAACACCCAAGTTGAAATGACCATGCAAGAGCTTAAAACAACCCGCTAGAAACCAACAGAGCCTTTTGTGGAATTTATTGCAAGGTGGAGGGCAAAGGCAGCATAGATGACAGATCGCCCTTCTGAGAGGGATCAAGTGCAAATGATGGTGCAAAACCTCGAGCATGATATGTTACAAAAGTTGATAGTCGCTCCGCTATTCACTTTTAAAAGTTTGCATGAACTGGGGGTTCAGATCGAGAATGCGTTCAGTAGTGGGATCATTCCCAGAACAAGTGAACCGACAAGGAGGGTGATTTCAGGGAGTACCAATGCTGGTAGTAGCGTTATTCCCAAACCCACCGAAATCAATACAGTTGCCACAGCCAACCCTTTTGCCAAACCAAGCCTACAAACCGCCGACCCAACCCGAGCTCAGGACAGAACTTTCACCCCCCTCTATATGAGCTTGACTAGCGCACTAAAAGTCTTGATGGAAAGAGGGTATCTCAAACCCTTGGATCCTCAACCTCTGCCTGACCCACTCCCAGCCAGACATAACCCCTCCAAGTACTATATGTACCATCAGCAGCACGGTCATGGCACCAACCGTTGCTACCGTCTTCGTCATGAGGTCCAAAATCTCATCGACAACCGGACGATAGCTCCACCTTCAGACCCCAATGACCAAGTACCTTATCCACATCTCAATCTAATCCACACACTGGCTGTCCCTTACGACCCCAGCATATACATCACCCCAGTCCATCTACCCAAGCCTAATGTGTTTATCCCCGAGAGCCTGGACTTATGCATGATGGGTGCATCTGAACCCCAATCATCTCAAACCCACAAACCCACTACTTCTGAGCTGATGAAAATGATTGAAGACCTTCAGAGAACTGTGGTAGATCTGGCCTGTGGGGTTTTGGCCCCATCATCGACCACATCACGTACCAGAGAGTTCATATCTAAAGGCTCCCCAACCTTGGGACGGGCTACATTTGAAGAAGGCCAATCCCTTGGCAAAGTGGAAGCCAATGGAAAGAACAAGGTAGGGGTAGACATGGATCCTCATGAACACCTTTTGTGGGCTACTGAGGCTTTGAAAGCCGAAGGGTTGGACAAACAACAAGTGATTGCAGTCGTTACAAAGGCTGTGGATGACACTTTCACCACTCAAGTTCAGAGCAGTTTGAATCAAGGGGCAAGCCGGGAGAAGGGCCGTTGTACCAGGAATGTTCCTTTCAGCTCTAAACCCTTGCTCAGAAGAGATCAGCAAACCCAGTCAGCAGCTACCAATCCCTTTGCTGGTGTATCCAGCAAAACTCCACAAACCTCAAAACACCCACCTCGAGGTCAGAGGGTGTTGGCACCACTGTACATGTCTCTATCAGCGGCCTTGAGGGTCCTGATTAGAGAGGGGGATCTGAAACCCCTGGAGCCTCGACCACTGCCAGATAAACTTCCTCCCTCCCATGATCTGGCCAAGTATTGTGCCTTTCATCAGCAAGTCGGCCATGTCACTGATAGTTGTTTCCGTCTTCGCCATGAAATACAAGATCTGATTGACAATAAGGTCATCGTCGCACCAACTCAGCAAAGTCTATCGTCATTGGATCAGTGAACCTGGGAGATAATGTGATGTGATCGGGGGATGAACCAGCTGCTGGTGGCGCTCGACTTACTCCAGATGTGGCGTATGGCACGCACTGTTTTGAGCATTTACGAATGCTAGTTTCTGACTTAGGTATTTAGGTTAGTTTTTGTTGTGTTGTTTTAAGTCTGTCTCTTTGTTTTGAGTTAGTCTTTTTGTTTCGGGTCTGTCTTATTGTATCGAGTCAGTCCTGTTTTGTTAGAGTCAGGTGATTCCGGGGGTGTTACCTCGGGCATCACTATTTTGTTTTGTGTCTGTCTTTTTGCTTTCTTTTGAGTCTATTTCTGCCATGGAGCCAGTTACATCAACAGTTATGAATGAAACAACAGTGGTTTTTCATGCTTTTGTGCTTGCTTCTGCCTTATGCCAGCTGTGCTAGAAAGTTTGAATGAAACGGCAGTACTTTTCGCCTACTTTTCTGCACCCCAAAATCATTGCATTGACCTAAGTTTTTCAAAACTTTTTGAACACTTCGGTGAAAACGAAGAGGAAGGAATTCCTCAAGTTTTGCAAAAATTTGATCATTTGAGATAAAGAGAGGCATACTAAGCCTTTAATGATCGAGATCATGCTTGTTAATGTGAGTACTGAGAAGGATCCTGGCTTGATCCAGATTGGTCCCACACTGTCTTCAGCGCGAGCGACTAGTCGCTTTCTTAAAAGATTTCAAAAAAATGTTTTGCGCGATCCTGCGAAGACCTGTGTGGAATCACTCTTGAGATTGTGCAGCCTAGGATCGCTCTCAGCCTCGAGACTCGACCCCTCATTTTCAAACCTTGGACTTAAATTCAGAATGGTTAATGGTCAACCATCAAAGGAGGCCTGTGTGGCCATATTTGAAGCAGCCCTCGAACTAGGGGCAAGAAAAGTCAGATCAAGGAGATCAGATGTCGCCAAAAGAAGCTTGCAAAACTAGATCAGAAGTATCCCTGGAACTAGGGGCAAAAATGCCAGATGTGCTTGAAGAGCCGAAGATGGATCATCCTGCAAATCAATGAAGACTGGCAAGAATGCCAAACCCCAGAAGGGAGGAAAGAAGAAGATATTGCTGAAGGACAACTGAGTTCCTATCCATAATACTAGGGGCAAATTCAGCCCCCATTGGATGGACTCCTGCATCGTCAGTGAACAACAACCGTTCTCCTGGATTCAGATGACTTCAGGATCTCGAACCATTCAACATGGACAAAGCTACACTTTTACCCTTGAGAGGCTCGCTGGGCCGAAAACCCGGAAGGACGACCCAGGCACAAGTTAGAGCAAGAAAAAAAAAAGAAAAAAAAAAGAAAAATGCAAAAAGAAAAGAAGAAAAAAATGAAGAAAATGAAAAGAAAAGATAAAAAAGAAAAGAAAAGAACAAAAAGAATTGAAAAGAAAGGAAAAACAAAGCTCGCAAGGTTGAAAACCCAGAAGGGCAGCCTTGGCAAAAGTTAGAGCGTAAAAAATTGAGGGTTAATACACGAGTGTACCTTAACCCGAACTACGTAAGGCTTGATTCCCATGTTTGGGATACGTAGGCAACTTCATTCTGAAGTCCAGCCGTAAAACATTTCAAATTCGACTGTGTTTATGTGATGGTTCTGGTCATCTTTATCTTCTCTGTATCCGAGAGTTCGGTTGTAATCATTGCTCTGAGGACAGATTACAATGCACTGCGGTGCCATTCAAACAAGGGGCAACTTTCCATTGCCATGCAGCTCTCTTCAAGCAAGGGGCAATTTTCCATTGCTTCCAAATCCGAGGTTGTGCATCTTGAGAGTAGGTTCTGTGCTCGTTGAGCACTGGCCGTTTGCAAAAATAGTTTTTGAGAAATTTTACTGAGGTTGACTGATTTTCTCAAAAAGTATTCCATTTTTCAAAACTGGACCATTTTCTTGGACCTAAAAAAGGAAAATTTTCAGTGCTCATAGCCTGACTTGCGTGATTTTAAATCAGAAAATTGAACAAGCATGTTAATCTAACTCTCATTTTGGTCAAAATTATTTTAGTGGAAAGCCAAAAACAAAAAATTGGTCAAAATGATGAACTAGGGGCACAATTGAGTCAGGCTTCTTGTCTTTCCCCCGTTGTCAATGCATTTTTCAGAAAGGGCACCATACTTGCAGGAAAGGGCACCATATTTGCCAGAAGAGGGCACCACTGAAGCTAATCACAAAAAGGCCAAACAACTCTCACACCCTCCGAGCAACAAGGTATCAAACCAAGTGCAAAGCACGAATTGGAATGGATTAGGATATTCCACTCCTTTATTTGGACAGATCTGATCACGTCCAAACTCCCCAGCAGAGCATCGTCAACCGATGTCAGCTACAGATTTGCTACCCGCCCAGTTGTAGCGCAGCCCCTCTCTGGGAGAAACTCACTATTGTGAACAAGAAGAAGAATCTAGCGGAATGCTAGGGGCAAGAGCCTACAACTTTCTGTTTATCCATCAACCACCCAGGGGATGAGAGATTGAAGAATAGAGAGATGTGCGCTGAGAGAAAAAGTGAGAAAAGGGATTTTTCGGAAAAACAGAGCCTGAGGGCCGAGTGATGTGAGAATCACAAATGAGAAAGGATGGGAAACAATACCCGAGGAAACAGGCTCCGTGTGCACGTCTGAGTGTCGTGTCTTTTGTTTTGTCTCGATTATTGTTTTTGAGTCGTTTCGAGTGTTTCTCGATGTGTTTAGGTTGTTTACCTCTTGTTTTTCTTTGTCGAGTCATTCTGTGCTGTGTTCAATCGTAGGCTCAATACCCAGTCAAAAACTTTTTCTCATTTCTCAATTTCAAAAAAATGAATGAATCGTTTTATGCTCAGAGTGTTGTGCCATTCTCAACATTTGTGCAAAACAGGATTGTTTCTTTCATAAACTGCAGGGTCCACCCCCGATAAGTGTGAACAGTAAAACAAGGACCTATCTGAAGCTATGTGGGTTCCAGACTACAAAGCAAAAGAAAAAAAAGAAAAATTTGGAGCATCTTAGTGTGTTTCAGCTTCGGCAAATTTCGAGACTGCATTCCAGGTGCACCTCCTCACACCTCGCCATTTCTCTGGCGTATGAGTGTATCTCGACCGTAAGTGTAAGCCTGCTTCAAGTCAGAATGGCAATTAAAGCAGCAGCAGATGTTATCTCTCACCAATATGAATAGGGTGTGCCCTTTTTAAGCTGAGTGTGTTACAAAGCCTTCCGAGAGATAAATCGGAGGCACCAAAGTATATGTTTGATGCCCTTCCATTGCATAGAATGTGCACTTTCATATACACTTCTGTTACATGCGTGTCGTGCATCGTTATGATTCATGCATAGAATATGCTTTCAATATTGCAAAGAATATGCTCTTGTTTCTTGCATAGAAAATTCTCGTATCTTTTGCATAGAAAATGCACTCTTCCATACTTGCATAGAAAATGCACCTCATTTACATAAAGCATGGATTCACTCGCACTGTCTTGTGCACTTACACTTTGTATCTCACTAGCACTATCTTGTGCATCTTGTGGTTATATCTCACTCGCATTATTTTATGCATTGCATATCAATTGCGCTGTTTAGTGTATCGCACTGTTTAGTGCATTTCAAATCAATCGCGCTGTTTAGCGTATCTCACTTTCTTGTGCATTTCAAATCACTTGCGCCGTTTAGCGTATCGCACTGTCTTGTGTATTTCAAAATCAATCGCGCTGTTTAGCGTATCGCACTTTCTTGTGCATTTCAAATCACTCGCTCTGTTTAGCGTATCGCACTGTCTTGTGCATTTCAAAATCAATCGCGCTGTTTAGCATATCGCACTTTCTTGTGCATTTCAAATCACTCGCGCTGTTTAGCGTATCGCACTGTCTTGTGCATTTCAAAATCAACCGCGCTGTTTAGCGTATCGTACTTTCTTGTGCATTTCAAATAACTCGCGCTGTTTAGCGTATCGCACTGTCTTGTACATTTCAAATCACTCGCGCTTTCTTGCGCATCGCACTATTTTGTGCAGTTTATCACTCGCGCTTTCTTGCGCATCGCGCTGTTTTGTGCAGTTTATCACTCGCGCTCTCTTGCGCATCGCACTATTTTGTGCAGTTTACACTCGCGCTCTCTTGCGCATCGCACTATCTTGTGCATTTCATTACATGCTCTCTCTCATCTTGCATAGAAAATGCTTGTAGCATTTGACAGTGCATTGCGTCGCACTGTTTTGTGCACCTTACTTGCATTTTGCATGCATTCTATCACGCTTTCTTGCGCACCTAACCTGTACTTGTTAGTACGTTGCATCGCATTGTTTCGTGCATCTTTTTAGCATTGTTTTGTGCATTCACTCTTCACTCGCACTTTCTTGTGCACTCTCCGGTCTAGGAGACCTTAAATCCTCTAAAGGTGCAATTCCTTTGGTGTTTGTCGTGCCCGAACGACTTCCGGTGGTCTGGTATAGCCACCTGCCTATGTTTGCGGTGAGTTCCTAGGAGACCAACTACGGTGGAAACTAGAGTTCGAATGGCTCATGCCTAGAACACAAAGGTTCGGGATTTCTGAGACTAAAGTCTGGTTTAAATACCCAGGGGTATATCCTCAGCTTGAAATCTATATGGCAGCCCCATAGATTGAGATAGCATCTGTATGCACCTCAATTCTGGATACTGAACCAACTTAGTCTGTCACCCTGTTGGAGAATAGGGAAAGCTGTGGCCACAGCCAGGGAGAAAAGTAGTACCTGCAATTTAACCAAGAAGAAGTGGAAGGTCCTCAACAGCATGAGGTAGGTCATTGCCAATTGCCCCTGTAAGGAACCTTCACTTTCTAGCTATTACATTGCATTTTTGCGTTGCATTGCATGGCATAAATCCCCAATTTTCAAACCGGCTTAGCGTAGTGTATAAGTCCAATTTTCAGATCGGCTTCGCATAGCGTATAAGTCCAATTATCAAAGTCTTCCTGCATATCATTTGCATCCTGTCCCTTGAACTACGCTGGTTTGATTCCTTGCAAAAGGATACGTAGGCAGCCTGTGGGTTTAACCAATTACATTTGTACTTTGTTTGTTTGTCCAAGTCTTCGGCCTCGTCAAAAATGGGTCGTCTCGGGCCTTTGGCATTCACTCACGTCACTTCTTGACTTTCGAGTTCTGTCAAAGAGGGGCAACTGTAGACACCCTATTTTTGACTGCCCTCAAGACTTGGGCGTTACTGATGGTTTAGTTGGTAGAGAAAGGTGTGCAGGACAAAGGTTCAGTTTCTTCGGCAAGGAGAGAGACAAATCTCAACTTCACACCTCATTTTGGACCAAAGTTATTTTGGATGGTTTTTAGACCTTAGAACCCTCTCTTTCAAAACATTTTTGAAATAAAGTTTCTACAATGTTCCGAGGCTCACATTTTGTCAAATAATATGCTTTTCGATAAATCGGGCAAGGACAAAGTGGAAATGAATGAAAGAGAGATGAAATCTTTGAAAAAATTTACAAAACACATTTTTTAGGGGTTTAGAGTTGAAGAAAAGAGGAGAAGAGAGAAGAAACCTAGCTGGGGAAGAAGTAGGGTATGAATCGCTAAGAGAGAGTCGAGTGGTCCTCGCTAAATCAGGCTTATCTGTCGATGCACTTAGAATTAAGCTATGAGGACACTACTGTTGGAAATAAGACTTATGGGGCTTCATTTTTCACTCAAGAATCTCCTAAAGCCGAGTCCGGATGGGGGAGATATGATTGGTTGAAGTTGGCCATCATCCCGATTGGACCGAAGCTGAGCAACCTTTACCAAAACAAGAATAACTTTTTACACAGCTGGAATTTTGATTCAAGGCTGGTTCCATTGGAAAGCTTACTTCCGGGGCTTCAATTTGGACACAAGAATGACTTGAAAATGAGTTCACATGAAGGAGTTATGCCCGTTAGAAGTTGGATCTGTACAGCAGATTTTTCCTACCGACCGACCAGAACATATGGCCGACCAACCAGAACAGATGGCCGACTGACCAAATACATGGCCGACCGACCAGTTAAAGTAGCTGGCCGACCAATTTTGCTAGCCGACGACCTTCCGGTGTATTCTACAGATTGAATGGATGCCAGTTGTGCCAGCTGGAGGGCACAGACTGGATCCTCCATACACGTGTATGGAGGATCTTTGCTCTTGGTTTGAAGCTTGTAAGAGAAGCTTTATTCTCTTGGCTCTATAAAGGAAGGCTCCCCTCTCCATATACCAAGTTCAGAACTAGGTTAGGGCACATACACATATATCCCTCTTTGTCCCTCTACATCTCCTCCATTTTAGCTTCAAAGTGTAAGGTTCTTGGCTCCATTACCCCACACCTCATAACCTAACCTCTCCATCATCCATCCAAGCATCTTGGAGCTTGTTTTCAGAGGCTAGGGGACTAGTTTTTGGGACCAAAGGCTGCTGGAGTTCTTGGCTACAAGGGTAACACACTCATCCCCCTTTTTAAGGCTTATCTTGCTTCATAGCTTAGCCATACTTGCAAGCATTTTTCAGCTTTGTCATAAACTGGAAAAGGTCTTATTTTGAGCTCCTCTTGAAGTTTGTCTAAGGACATTTTTCTGCTAGAGGTCATCTACACCCTTGTATGCTTCATCCCCCTTTTAAGGTTTTATTTTGATCCATATCTTAGCCATACTTGCAAGCTGATTTAAGCTTAGCTATAAACTGAAAAAAGTTTCATATTTTCATGTTTAATATGTTTTATTAAGGTCATTTTGGTGTTGGGGGTCGTCCACCCCCTCTTAGGCCTTGTTTGGCCTCATTTTGAGCCTTCTTTGTTAAGCCTTGGAACTTTTGTGTATTGGCCTTCTCACCACTGAAATCCAGGGGATTTTCAGTGGTGGTGAAGGGGTTTTGAGGTCTTGCATAGGGGAGGGACACCCCTCTCCCTTTGTGTCTCTTTAGCTTGTGTTTAAGGCTTATAAAGGTAGCATGCATGCCTAGCTTTGTTTGGCTTTATTTCAAAGGTTATTTGTTGTTTATTTAGCATGTTTTACCTCTATCCCGTGTTGGTTTGTTGACCCCTTGCATGCATAATACACTTGCCTTGTATTCCTCTATTTTGCTTAGAAATGCATATTGCCTTTGGACCATCATGCTTGCATGTTTTGGCTCAGCTTTGTGAAGCTTTAGGTCATGTTTTGCCATGCTTAATGACAGTTTGGTACTGATTTGGTCATATTTTCCATGTTTGATATAGCCACCATGCATTTTGGCTTAAGAGCCTTGGGTGTCTTGGTCACTAGCATGCTTTACTTGGCTTATTCCCATAATTTGGCATCATTTGAGATCATATTTCAGTCCATGTAATGTGGTCTTACACTTGCATTTGGCTCTCTTTCAATGCTTTGAAGTGTTGTAGTTTTGTGCCTCAAGAGTTGGTCATTGTGTTTGCCACCATGTTTAGACATTTGGGATGCCATCTAAGTGGGTTTTGGGGCTCATTCTAACATGCCATAGCTCTTATTTTGTTGGTCTAATGTCCATGTTTGTCTTCTTTTAAGTGCGCTTGAAAGTTTATGCCTTAGTCTTAGGCCCATTGGTTTGCATTCTTGTCTTGCATGTTGGCACCATCATTTTAGTACCTTTGGCCACTGTTTTCGGGTGTGGCTGAGGTCCCTCCATCCTAGCGTAAGTCCATGCATTTGTGTCTTGTAGTATGATCATCACATTGCATGATTGTTGCATCCTTGTAGTTAATGCATTATTACATGGTTATCATTTTGCCTAGTTGTCTATCTAGGTAGCATTGCATGCTTAGCACATTGCATATTTGCATGTTTGGTTGGTGTTTACATTTGACATGCTTTGCTAGCTTGAGTCATTTTGCATACTCGAGCCATATTGCATACATGCATTACATTTTGCTTGGTTTGGGGTGTCAAACCAAGCACGAGGGATGAGGTGCGTTCGTACTCAAAGTGACGTAACGAGCCTCGATCCTCGGTCGCCGACGCCCTTGATCCCTACATGATAGGGCGTGAAGCTTTCATTTGTTTGTTGCATGCATTGACATTGATTTGCTAACTTGGCCTCTTAGGCCATCACGCATCGAAATGTGCAATTGATGACCCGAGGGTCGAGGGCCATGCTCCCTTGAGTCCATTGCGTGACGGGGAGTGTGGCCATGCTCACATTTGCTGGAAAATTCCATGCCATACACTGCTTGCCCTCTGCTGCTGTCAACTGCACAATTCTACAGGAAGCAATGGCCGGCCGGCTACCTACAGTGCCGATCGACCATCGATGGCTGGCCGGTGGTACAACAGTTAGCCGATAAGCCCATCCCTATGGTCGGTGGTGCTTCGAATTGGCCGGTGATATTCCAGAGTGATCAAGAATCAGTTCAGTGGTGCCTCAAGAATTTTCACAGTACTCAGAGGAGCAGGGCAGTGTTAACAGAGGCAACAATGCTATGGCAACGAGTTTCCGAGCGAGACGAGTCAAGCATGCATCATTCACGCATCCCGATGAGGGACTGTGGCCACCTTCTTTTTGCATTTAATTTGTTAATTAATTGGAAATTTTGTAATAATTAATTTAGTATTATTTATTTGGACTATAATATTTATTCGGACCCTCCGAGTGAGGGCAATTGTGTAATAAGTGTGCGTGAGTGTGTGTATGTCTCGCAACCCCACGTCTTTCTTCCCTTTTATTTACTAGCTTTCGATGGTTAGTCTAGGGCATGTTTCAATTAGCATACAGTATGATAGCACGTTTGCATCCATTCATTCGTTTTGCATGCACCGGGCTCGGCGCATCATTCTAACTGCATTTGTATTCCAATTCTAAATTGAATATGTGTTAGTTGTAGCATTTCACATGTCATTGTAGATTAGCCGAGCCCATCTTAGTTGCATTTTGCATGTGTTGCATTAGTCATCTTAACATGAACTAGGATCATGCATATGATTACTAACTAGTTTCTGTTTTGGCTCGGAGTACTCGGTAAGTTCTCATGCTTTAGCATCCTTGCATGTGTGTGAGTGTTGCCATGACAGCATACTTACCATGAGGCTAGCTGCTTATGTGATATAACTGCTTGAGTGCCTGTGGATGGAGGTTGAATTACCTAAATTGGAATAATGCACTAAAACTGTGAGTTTTAAGCCCACTAGATAGTGGCAAAATCATCTTTTCTAAAGCCCACTTGAGAGTGGCAAAATCTGCATTTTAGCCTACTTGCGAGTAGCAAACCATTTTTAGAACAAACATGAAATGTTCTGTTCCAATTTAGGCGATTTGGTCTATACTTGTTTGCTGTGCGCATAACATAGTAATTCTAGGCTAATAACCGGAATAAGAGCATATAATGTTTTCAAAACAAGATATCATGGTTAGTAGAGGCCGATCTTTGATCGGGCGAGCGGGGGTGCTCATAGCTGACCTTCCCCAATAGTGCCCAAGTTCCCGAGCCGAGGCAACTTTGGTGATGACAGACACGCGGCCTTTGGCACCGAGTCAGGGTTTTCTAAATTCCTCCAAAATAAAATATTTAGGTGGCGACTCTGTATCTGGCAAAGCAGTCCATGTTTGGCACTTCTTTTCTAAAAATCTGTTTTCTCAAAACGATTTACCGAATTTGGACTCTTTGGTTCAGATTAAGAACCGTGACAATTCGAGTCCGAACTGTAGCATGGGGCCCGCGGGCGTGTCTACAAGAACCATTAATTTTTTTAAAGTGCTGCAGAAAACAACCTGTTTAGATATAATTAATTGTAAATAATTATTTTGATAAGCAAATCAAGTGAGACCAATTGGGTTTCAAACTTAGGATATATTAGTTGTTATCTGGAGGGTTTTTGAATTTTTTGAAGAGTGTGGAGTGGGTTTTGTAATTTTCAAAGTTAGCGAATAGATTGAGAAAGTTTGTTTAAAACTCTGTTTTATCTTAAAGTTACTTTTAATTAAGTTTCGATTTGAACCCATGTCTTGGGTAATTTTAGACCTTGAAGAACATGAACTTAGGTATTATTTAAGGGTAACAGTGAGTGGGGTTGAGTTGTGTTATTGCGTTTTAGTGTGGGATACTTAATTTATTATTCTCTTTAGTATTTTTTAAATTAGTAGTGACGTGTAGTCTTCATACTTGGTTCTGGGCACTAATTGGACTTTTATTGTAATAACCCGCATTCATGTCTTAGTCATGTTCATGTGCATTTGCATGATTTTGTCTTGTTAAGCTTGCATTTGTAGACGTTGACTTGTTTTGCCTAAGTAAAGGTCCCTGTCTTGTTTTGTGCTTATGTGATTTGCCTAAGTGTTGTATGCATGCTTTGTTCCTTCTTTACTGTCTCAAGCCTAGGTAATGTTAAGCCTAGGTCATGTCAAGCCTAGGTCATGTGAAGCCTAGGTCATGTCAAGCCTAGGTCATGCCAAGCCTAGGTCATGTGAAGCCTAGGTCATGCCAAGCCTAGGCCATGTCAAGCCTAGGTCATGCCAAGCCTAGGTCATTTCAAGCCTAGGTCATGCCAAGCCTAGGTCATGTTAAGCCTAGGTCATCTCAAGCCTAGGTCACACCTTTGAACCTCTTACACCTAGGACCATCTTGGAACCACCTTGGTTGACCTCCACCATCACCTAGGCATATTGGCCGAGATGTCATCATCTAGGCCGAGGTGTGCATCATCTAGGCCAAGATGTGCATTATCTAGGCCGAGATGTTATCATCTAGGCATCCTAGATCTTTGATCCTTGCACCTAGTGATCTTGTTCCGGGACTGGTATGACCTAGACCGAGGTGTGGCATAACTAGGTCAAGTGTTATCCTTCCTAGCCGAGATCATTGAGACCTTACTTGCCGAAGCCTATGTCCTAATCCGAGATCATTGCCTCGTCAGAGTGCCCATGTCATCTTACTTGTTGTACACATTTTGTCATACTCTTGTCTTGTCATTCTGTCACCTTTTTTAGGAGAGCCAACCAGTCGTTGCCACGTGTCCCAGCAGAGGGTTAAGTCAGCCGACAGAGAGAGAAAACATATCATTTGTCATATCTTTGTCCTAGGAAGAGAGAGAAGCTCTAAGAAGAAGAAGAGAAGTTCTTAGAGAGAGAACAAGATTTCCAACCTTGATCTTCACACCTTGAACCGTTAGATCTGTGTTTTGAGGTTAAATTCTTGATCTACTCTTGTTGTTCTTTATATTGATCCGATCACATTGCTTGATCTAGCATGATTCATAAGCCATGCATTGATTTAAAGCTTGTTTTAGAAAGAGAAAATGATGTCCTTGTGTTCTTGAAATAAAACCATGTTTTGATCCGAAAGTTTGTATCAAGATCCATGTTTTTGTGTTTGTTTTCATAAGATCTTCAAGTATAGGTACTCAGGTCCATGTTTTCAAACTCATCTCATGAAATCTCAGATTTTGAATAAAGAAGTTATGATTTTAGCATTCATGTTCTTCATGTTCATGTCCTTCACGTTCTTCACGTTCATCAAGAGGGAAACCCAGATTTCCAGACCTCATTTCCCTAGGTGTGGTCACTGAAACCACTCTTGCCTAGATCTCACACCTAGGCCAAGCATCGTATCTCACCTTGGCCAACCTTGCATGATCACTTGCACCTTAGTCTATCTTGCATGCACACCTAGGCTAACCACTTGACACCTAGGCCGACCATGGTACACCCTTGCCGGCACCTTGTAACACCTCGGCAGGCAGCTGCACACCGAAGGCTAGGTAACCACACCTTAGCCAAGAGGTGTGGGACTTGGGCCAAGACCTCCTGAGTTCACCCAGCTAGGTCATTTTTTCCTAGATCGTTTCTGTGCATCCATTCCAAGACTTGGTTGGTACCCAACATGTTTTCCCTAGATGAAAAACAATGTTTTTACTCCTAGCACATGTTTTGCTTTGTCTTGACTTGGTTTTAGAAAGAAATGTCGGGATCATTTTCATTCATGTAAAGCTTGTTTTAAGGATGCATTGCATAACCATCTTTGAGCATTCCTTCTTGTCTTCTTAAAGTATAGCGACCCCGGTCTTTTCCCATTTGATTATTGTATCCGGACTTAGGTTCCGTAGATTCTATCATTGTATAATGGTTGTTGTCAATCTTTATTTCCTTATTTGGAGTTATAGGATGTGTTGGGCAGGTTTGTTTCAGGTTGGTTGGGTTCGTAAACCAAGTGTTGCTGTCCAGTTTTTGGGTTGGTCGCTCGAGCGAGGTTTGTTTTTCTGTCTTCTGGCTCAATCCAGATTTGCTTCGCTCGAGCGAGCGACTGCGTCTGGTTTAGACCTGAGGGCAGTGCTTATTCGCTCGAGCGAGAGTCTCTTTGCTCGAGCGAGCGAGGTGTTTGTTTTCGAGTTCCTTGCTCGAGCGAGCATTCTGTCGCTCGAGCGTGCTCCAGGGTTGCAGACCTGTAGCATTGCATTCTTGGCTCGAGCGAGCTTTTCTTCGCTCGAGCGTGGTTTTCGTGTGTCTGGTCGCTCGAGCGACCAAGTCTTCGCTCGAGCGAGCCTGTCCAGTTTAATTAGACAGCAGCGGGTTTTTAATCAGTTTTTCATCTTCTTTTTAGATTCCAAACCCTAAGGTCCGACTTCTCTCTCACCCTGCTCACCTTCTCTCTTAGATTTGATCCACTTAGGGTGTGTTTCTACCCTAGATCCTTCATTAAAAAGAGTGTGTGAGTCGAGGGCTTCGTTTTAATCTGAATTGTTGGTAGTTTGGAGCACTTTGGAGTTTGGGTCTTCATCTCCATCTTCTCTTTTGGCGCTATTTCTTCGAGGTAGGGATTTCCTACTCCATTCTATAAGTTTTGTTCTAAGTTTTGGTATTGTGATATGTTGGGGTTACTTTGGTAATTTTGGGAAAAACCCTAATTGTATTAATTAATTAATTTGTATAATTAATTTAAGGGAATTGGGGAAATTCGTTAAATTCATGAAATTGGGAAATTTATTGATTAAATGGTGTAGTTGGATAATGTAAATCACTCGCCTATTGAATTGTTGGTATATTTATTTCCAAGTCTAGAAATAACTGTGTTGGGCTATCGGTGGAGGATAGTCGTGCTTGTTGTAGACACTGCATGTGGATTAGGAATAACTGAAACTAATCATTGATTAAGTCATCAATTTTGACTGCTGAATTAATACAGACATTATGTGTATTGATTGTGTGTTGTATATGTTATGTGTTTGCATACATTGTTTTGTGTGGGAGGAGATATGGGATGCACTCCACGGTTTAGGGGAAGATAGGGGATGAACCTCTAAACCGGATTTTGTTTGGGAGGAGATAGGGGATGGACTCCATTAGCATCACTTTTATGTGTGCTTATTTATATTGAAGTGTTTTATTGATACAGCACTAAAATGTGTATCAAACTGGGAGTATGAAGTGTTTTGATTTGAGCCTGAGTCTTAATTGTTTGTTGACATTGGAAGAATGTGATTATGATATATATATAGTTCACTGTTGTAAGTTTGGCCAGGTTCTGAGCCATATTGATAATGTTGGAAAGTAAAACGTGTTTTAGACATTAGTGTCATGAGACTGTAAGATGATGTAATTGATTATCTTGGTTAACCATCTATTAAATACTGATGCTTTATTCAATGCTTATATTTGGTTTAGTATATTTCTACTGGGCTGTGGCTCACCCTTTATGGGAACATCATTTTCAGGTTCAGGTGATAAGCTACCTCCCAGGACTTAGCTTGGAAGGATTTGGATTGTGAAGACTATCTTTAGTTGTTTGTTTTTATTTGATAAATAATCGAGCCTAGGGCCTTATTTGTATTTGAGTTAGAACTCATATTTTGTGTCCAAGTGTTGGCTTGGAAAGATGTAAGCCCATAGGACATTTAATTTGATGTTACATGTAATGTTTTTATTTAGTAATACTCTGATGAATGAATTAATAAATTTTTTTCTTTAAATAATGCATGTCGATGATATACATATAATGGGTTTATTTTGAGGGCGTTACATAAAGTGCATTCAGTGGACTTTTGTTATGTATTTGTAGGTCTTGGATCCTTTGCCTTAATCCCTACACCCCGAAGAGCTATGTGAGTGGTATTTTTAATAAAGTTATGTTATAAAGTTTTGATAAAGCTTTACTTCGTTTTGGAAAAGTATTTGATCAAGCATGAATGATTATCCCTAGTTTTTGTATCAAGTATTATCTTGTTTTGATGACATTTTTGGAAAGTCCTTAGTGCTAGGGGACTATAATGCAACTAGCACCCTTGTTTGAGATATCTCCCTTGTCTTGCCACCGACGGTTTACCGCGTGGGTTTGTCCGGAATGTCATCCCATGTATTATGTAGATGTTATTAAACATCCCAAGAAGATTTGAAATATTTGATTGATGAACTTGATTCAGCCCATGTTTTGTTACAAGCTATGATATGTATCGTTTTGATAAAGATCTCGGATATCATTCATTCAAACCTTTATTAATTATATCATTCACTGAGTATCCAAGCTCACCCTCTCCTTATATATATGTAGGTGGCGAGCAAGAAGGCGATAACGCCTAGATGTTAATTGCAAGTTGTTTTGGATTCATTTTGCTAACCTCTTGAAGATTATGTTTCTTAGTTTTAATTCACATCTTTTGTGTATGTCGGCTTGAGAAGCCTTTTGATCAAGATGTAACATGTACTTTATTTTATTTGTATCCAAGTTATAAACCATGTTAAGATGTATGTCATTTCATTTGATCTATGCACAGCTCTTATGGACTACTAAGATTTAAATTTGCTTCCGCAGATGTAGGCCCCATATATTTATACTCTGATTGTGTGTGAATTTTTGTAAGTTGGCCTTTAGTAATCTCGGATTACTGGCCATCACAGCACCATTCTACTAGGGACGGAATGGGCTCGTGACAGATACTCTATTCGAGGATTATATTATTTCGTTTTCAGGTGAGTAGTTTTATGCTACATGTTTTTATAAATGTTCCCCTACCTTGAACTGTTCGAAAATTAAATTGTTGTATCAGGACTAAACAGTTTTGATAAAATTATTATATTATCAATGGAATCAAATTATATCTGAAACATGTGTAAACTTAGGATACTGTAAACTATTTGTTTTGGTGTCATGTTTATAATGGTGAACTACTTCATTTTGCGATACTGATGTGTATTGATTATTAGGACCATCTGTACATTTTAGTCCAGGGAAATTATTCCACTGTGTGTGGTGGCTCTGGCCACTAGGGAACAGATTCGGGTTGGGCTGTGAAATTGTGGTTTTGTTTTTTTTTTTTTTTGTTCATTTTTGATTAACTTTTTTTGAAAAATGTTTGCCTTTTAGAATCTACGTGACTATATGGACCAAATAAGTTATAAAAAAAAATGAAAAACAATTCATTAAAAATAAAAGTAAAAATAAGTTGGTGATGCTTTTAGATCATTCTACACTAGATACACAAAAAATGTAAAATCTTTAACGCAAAGTTTTAGTTCAAGCATTGAAGCCATCTATCAACTTTACCATCATCCAACCACTTCGGTGCCCTCGCTTGAGTCATAAGCTAACGCTACTTAGCTCGGTAATTATTAGATGTCTCAATCACATCTTATATGTAAACATTTTGTGTTGTTTTTAAACGATGTGGTATAAGTTTTCGATTATACTACTACCAATATTTCAACTTTATACTATCTCTTTTCTAATTAGATTATGAATGATGTGGGATGGATTTACGATTCTACTGCTACCAATATTTAAACTTCACGCTATCACTTTTCTAATGAGATTATGTTTCCTTCCTTTCCGTGCTAGTCACAATCGTCCTCCACCATTACCGAACCCTCTCTTGTCGAAGCTTTTATGTATTTATTGTTCTTTGAGTCTATTTTGAAATTATTTTTTGAAAAAAAATCAGATCAGAGTGGTAAATTTTGTAAACATTAAAATTAAAATTATTTTTTTAATATAAATTTCTTATTATTTTTTGAAAATACTATTGAATTTTAATTTTTCGTAAAGAAAACGTAGTGGAAGTAGGGTGAGTATTTGGGGTTTTTTTTTTTGGGGTTCATTTTTAATGAATTTTTTTCTAAAACTTTTGAAAAACTTTGCGTTTTGGAATATACTTGACTACGTGGACCAAACAAGTTATAAAAAACAATGAAAAACAATTCATTAAAAAAAAAGTGATAATAAGTTGGTGATGTTTTTAGATCATTGTACACTAGGCACACAAAAAATGTAAAATCTTTGACACAAATTTAAAAAATATAATATTCAAAAGGGGGGGGGGGGTTATATAGTTGCCAAACCCACCAAATGTTGTTGATTGAAATAGAAAAGGCTATCATTTTTAAGTTGTGTAATCATCACCAAGGACTGATCCACAAGATGCAAAAGTATATATTTAGATTTTCAAATTTTCAGGATCCATCCTTGATCATAACAATTTTAATTTATTTATTTTATATATCAAAAGAAATTCCATCCTTGATCATCACAATGTTAATTTTTTATTTTCTATATGTAAAAAAAATAAAAAATAAATAAAAAGAAGAAGAAGTAGTGGTTGTCCAATGAATTAACTCAACAAACTAAAGGTAGCCAGAACCTACAGGTTCACTGGTCTAGTTTGAGTTCAAGTTTTGAAGCCATCTTTCAACTTTACCATTATCCATTCAGTTTGGTGCCCTCACTTGAGTGATTAGCTACGGCTACATAGCTCAGCGATTATTAGATCTCTCAATCACATCTTATATTTAAATATTATGTGTTGCTTTTAAACGATGTGGGATAAGTTTATGACTATACTACTACCAATATTTAAACTTTACACTATCTTTTTTCTAATTAGATTATGAACAATGTGGTATGGATTTTTTATTCTACTACTACCAATATTTAAACTTTACCCTATTTCATTTCTAATAAGATTATGTTTCCTTCTTTTTCGTAGTAGCCGCCATCATCCGCCACCATTACTAAACCCTCTCTTGTCAAAGCTTTTAACTATTTATTGCGCTTTGAATATATTTTGATTTATTTTTTTGAAAAAAAAAAATCCGATCGGAGTGTTAAATTTTCTAAATATTAAAATTAAAATTATTTTTTAAATAAATTTGTAATTATTTTTTTGAAAATACTATTGAATTGTAATATTTTGAAAGGAAAACTTAGTGGAACTGCAGTAAGTATTTGTGCTTTTTTTTTTTGTTCATTTTCGATGAACTTTTTTTGGAAAAACTTTGCGTTTTAGAATCTACGCGACTATATGGAACAAATAAGTTATAAAGAAAATGAAAAACAATCAATTAAAAATAAAAGTGAAAATAAGTTGGTGATGTTTTTAGATCATTCTACACTAGATACACACAAAATGTAAAATCTTTGATGCAAATTTAAAATATATAATATTCAAAAGAAAAAAAAAAGAGTTTTTTTGGTTAGTTGCCAACCCCACAAAATGTTACTAATTGAAATAGAAAAAATCATCATTTTTATGTTTTGCAATCATCACCAAGGGCTGATCTACAAGGTGTGAAAGTATATTCAGATTTTCACATTTTCAAGATCCATCCATGATCATAACAATACAAATTTATTTATTTTATACAGGAAAAATAAGAGTCCATCCTTGATCATCACAATATTAATTTTTTATTTTCTACTAAACGTAAAAAAAAAAAAAAAGAAAAAAAAAAGGTGGTTGTCCAATGAATTAAACTAAAGCTATAGCCAGGGAACCTGCAGGCTCACTAGTCTAGCCTTAGTTCTACTATGCTAGCCACAACCTGAGTTCTAGCGTTGAAGCCATCTATCAACTTTACCATCATCCAACCACTTTGGTGCCATCGCTTGAGTCATAAGCTAACGCTACTTAGCCCGGCAATTATTATATGTCTCAATCACATCTTATATGTAAACATTATGCGTTGTTTTTAAACGATGTGGGATAAGTTTTCGATTATACTACTACCAATGTTTCAACTTTATACTATCTCTTTTCTAATTAGATTATGATGTGGGATGGATTTACGATTCTACTTGTAACGCCCTGAAAATAATAACAATAAACCCGTCAGATAAGACATGCATTTACATATAAACTAACCACATTCTTTTATTCATTAGAGTTCCATTACATAAGTATTACATGTTAACATCAAAACAAAATGCCTTACAGGCTTACAGCTTTCCAAGTTAACACTTGGTTACAACAAAAGAGTACTAACTCGTTTACACATTAAGCCCTAGGCTTGAAGTTACATGTAATACATCAAAAGTTAAGCGACAAAAGTATGTCCGCCTCTAGCCTCCCAAGCTATGTCCTTGGAGGTGGCATGCTTCCTGCACCTGAAAATGATATTCCCATATAGGGTGAGCCACAGCCCAGTAGAAATACACTAAACCAACCATGAACAATGACTAAAAGATTAGCAATTGATAGATGGCTAACACAGATACATTCACATAAATTACACATTTATGTCATACAACTTACGAGTCCAAGTTACCTTTCATTTTCTCTTTTTCAACAGATAAGCATGCTAGCTCTATCATCATTTCAACAGATATGTATAAAAAACAATATCCACATTCACAGATAAGCATATGAGCTATATCCACATTCTACACAGATATGTATAACAACAATATCCACAGATAAGCATAAAAGCTATATCCACACATCACAAAGATAAGCATATAAGCTCTATCTTCACTTCTTTAGACAAGCATATGAGCTGTATCTACGGAGTTCATCCCCTATCTTCTCCCATCACTATCCGGTTTAGAGGTACATCCCCTATCTTCCCCTAAACCGCGGAGTACATCCCCTATCTCCTCCTCTACACATAACGTATACAAACACAATGGTTCTATATACAATCACTCAATACATATAGTTAATGTATTCTATCAACCGTCAAATTCCATGACACATTTCATGATTAGTTTCAGTTTGCCTAATCATCATGCATTGTCTACAACAATCACGACTATCCTCCACCGATAGCCCAAAGCTGTTATTTCTAGACAGAAAATAAATGCACAAATGGATATTCAATCAACATTTCATTTCTCCCAATTAATTATCCCAATTAATTAAACAATGTAATTAGGCCATTTTCCATAATTACCATTTCAACCCTTAGGTCCCATTTTCATCAATGATTTAACATTCATTCAATTTCTCTATGCCAAACATGCATCCAGGTTTATTATGAATAAAACCCCAACTTTTGTAAAATTACACAAAAGCCCCAAACTTTCACAAAATTACCAAACCAATCCCAACATCTCAAAATACCAAAATTTAAAGACAAAATCCATAGAGAGGAGTAGGATATCCCTACCTCGAAGTTTTAGCCAAAAAGGAGATGAAGACTCGAAGATCAACTTGCTCCAAATCCAAACTTTTTCAGATTATATCAAAGCTCTCAACGCCCTCTATCTTTTTAACAAAGGCCCTAGGCTAGATTCACACTCTAGGGAGATCAAATCTTAGAGAGAGTGTAAGTTTAGAGTGAGAGGGTCTCGGATCAAGGGTTTGAAAGAAGAAAAAGGTGAAAAAGTGATGTTTAAAATCGCTACTGTCCCCTGATATAAAACACGCTCGCTCGAGCGAAGACTTGGTCGCTCGAGCGACCAGACACAGAAAACTCTCGCTCGAGCCAAGAAGTTCTCGATCGAGCGAAGAAAAACCCAGACCGCTCGAGCGAAGGAAGCTCGCTCGAGCCAAGAAAGACAGCTCTCAAGTCCAGAACCAGGTGCAACCGCTCGCTCGAGCGAGCCACTCTGGCTTGACCCACCAAACACGAACCCCACTCTCGCTCGAGCGACCAACTCCTCGCTCGAGCGAAGGTCCAAAATTCTGGGCAGCAACACTAGGCTCCCAAACACAACCAACCTGTAACAAACCTGCCCAACGCATCCTATAACTCAATATACAAAGTAAAGAGGATGTAAACAAGATAATAAACGACAACCAACATTCATGGACACATGTCCGGATCACTGTACAACAAGGGTAAACCCGGGATCGCTATACTACTACTACCAATATATAAACTTCCCGCTATCACTTTTCTAATGAGATTATGTTTCCTTCTTTTCCGTGGTAGCCACCATCATCCTCCACCATTACCGAACCCTCTCTTGTCAAAGCTTTTAAAAAATATTATATTCAAAAAGGGGGGAGGGGGGTTATATAGTTGCCAAACCCACCAAATGTTGTTCATTGGAATAGAAAAAACCATCATTTTTATGTTGTGTAATCATCACCAAGGACTAATCCACAAGATGCAAAAGTATATATTTAGATTTTCAAATTTTCAGGATCCATCCTTGATCATGACAATTTTAATTTATTTATTTTATATATGAAAAGAAATTCCATCTTTGATCATCACAATGTTAATTTTTTATTTTCTATATGTAAAAAAAAAAGAAAAAGAAAAAAGAAAAAAAAGTGGTTGTCCAAAGCCTTAACTCAACAACCTAAAGGTAGCCAGAACCTACAGGTTCACTATTCTAGACTGAGTTCAAGTTTTGAAGCCATCTTTCAACTTTACCATTATCCAACAACTTTGGTGCCCTCACTTAAGTGATTAGCTAAGGCTACTTAGCTCAACGAATATTAGATCTCTCAATCACATCTTGTATTTAAACATTATGCGTTGCTTTTAAACGATGTGGGATAATTTATGATTATACTACTACCAATATTTAAACTTTACACTACCTTTTCTCTAATTAGATTATGAACAATGTGGTATGGATTTATGATTCTACCACTACCAATATTTAAACTTTACCCTATCTCTTTTCTAATGGGATTATGTTTCCTTCTTTTCCGTAGTAGCTGCCATCGTCCACCACCATTGCTGAACCCTCTCTTGTCAAAGCTTTTAAATGTTTATTGTGCTCTGAATATATTTTGATTTATTTTTTTGGAAAAAAAAATCTGATCAGATTGTTAAATTTTCTAAATATTAAAATTAAAATTATTTTAAAAATAAATTTGTAATTATTTTTTGAAAATACTATTGAATTGTAATTTTTCATAAAGTAAACATAGTGGAACTGCGGTAAGTATTTGTGGGGTTTTTTTTTTTTTTGGTTCATTTTTGATGAACTTTTTTGAAAAAACTTTGTGTTTTAGAATCTATGCGACTATATGGAACAAATAAGTTATAACAAAAAAATGAAAAACAATTCATTAAAAATAAAAGTGAAAATAAGTTGGTGATATTTTTTGATCATTCTACAGTAGATACACAAAAAATGTAAAATCGTTGACGCAAATTTGAAAAATATAATATTCAAAAGAAAAAAAAATGTGTTTTTTTGGTTAGTTGCCAACCCCACCAAATGTTATTGATTGAAATAGAAAAAATCATCATTTTTATGTTTTGTAATGATCACTAAGGACCGATCCACAGAGTGCAAAAGTATATTTAGATTTCCAAATTTTCAAGATCGACCCATGATCATAACAATACTGATTTATTTATTTTATACATGAAAAATAAAAGTCCATCCTTGACCATCACGATATTTGTTTTTTATTGTCTACGACACGTAAAAAAAAAAAAAGGCGGTTGTCCAATGAATTAAACTAAAGCTATAGCTAGGGAACCGACAGGTTCACTAGTCTAGCCTGAGTTCAACTATGCTGGCCACAACCTGAGTTCAAGCGTTGAAGCCATCTATCAACTTTACCATCATCCAACCACTTTGTTGCCCTCGCTTGAGTCATAAGCTAACACTACTTAGCTCGGAAATTATTAGATGTCTCAATCACATCTTATATGTAAACATTATGCGTTGTTTTGAAACGATATGGGATAAGTTCTCGATTATACTACTACCAATATTTCAACTTTGTACTATCTCTTTTATAATTAGATTATGAACGATGTGGGATGGATTTACGATTCTACGACTATCAATATTTAAACTTTACGGTATCACTTTTCTAATGAGATTATATTTCCTTCTTTTCCGTGGTAGCCACCATCGTCCTCCACCATTACCAAACCCTCTCTTGTCGAAGCTTTTAAATATGTATTGTTCTTTAAGTCTATTTTGAATTATTTTTTTGAAAAAAAATCTGACGAGAGTGGTAAATTTTGTAAACATTAAAATTAAAATTATTTTTTTAATATAAATTTCTTATTATTTTTTGTAAAGAAAACATAGTGGAACTAGGGTGAGTTTTTGGGTTCTTTTTACGTTCATTTTTAATGAATTTTTTCTAAAATTTTAGAAAAACTTTGCGTTTTGGAATATACAAGACTACGTGGACTAAACAAGTTATAAAAATATATGAAAAACAATTCATTAAAAAAAAAGTGCTAATAAGTTGGTGATGTTTTTAGATCATTCTACACTAGATACACAAAAAATATAAAATCTTTGACACAAATTTAAAAAATATATTATTCAAAAAAAGGGGATGGGTTATATAGTTTCCAAACCCACCAAATGTTGTTCATTGAAATAGAAAAACCATCATTTTTATGTTGTGTAATCATCACCAAAGACTGATCCACAAGTTGCAAAAGTATATATTTAGATTTTCAAATTTTCAGGATCCATCCTTGATCATAACAATTTTAATTTATTTATTTTATACATGAAAAAAAATTCCATCCTTGATCATCACAATGTTAATTTTCTATTTTCTATATGCAAAAAAGAAAAAGAAAAAATATAACGATCCCGGATGTCCCTTTACTGTTCTGTTGTATTCCGGGCTCGGTTCCGTGAAGTTGGTAGTGGTTTCTATCTTGTTGCCGTCCTTTAATTCCACTTGATTGAGTTTTAGGATATTTTGGGCAGGTTCGTTACAGGTTGGTTAGGCCTTGGTTTCAATTCCTTGTTGTTCAGTTGTTAGGCGATCCGCTCGAGCGGGTCTTCTTGCGCTCGAGCGGGGATTGCACACCCCCAGTATTTCGTGTTCCTGCAAAACTTCTGCAGATGTGATTTTTACGCTCGAGCGGGTTTGTTTACGCTCGAGCGGGTTTGGTGGCGCTCGAGTGGGTAGTACCTTCTAGGTATAAGTTCTGGGAGGGAGAAATCTACGCTCGAGCGGACTGGTTTTCGCGCTCGAGCGGAAGTGCTTTATTCTTGTGTCTTGGCGCTCGAGCGGGCCTTATTGCGCTCGAGCGTGTTCAGATTTTTGTTCTTGGCGCTCGAGCGTTGTGTTCTCCGCTCGAGCGGGTCATACGTATATGAGTTATCCGCTGGGTGATTTTAAATCACTTTTTGCTTTTCTTTCTCTCTCCTACTTTTTCTAAAAACCATTTTTGAGAGCCTCTCTCTCTAGAAACTCCCTTCTCTCTAGGGTTTGATCTAGTTAGAGTGTCCTCCTTCTCTTCGGCCTTTGTAGAAGTTGTGTTGATTGTCGAGGGCGTCGTTTTGATCCGAGAATCTTGGTCTTTGGAGCACTTTGGTTTTGGCCTCTTCTCCATCCGAGCTCTAACTTTGAGGTAGGGATATCCTACTCCTCTTTATGAGCTTTGTCTTTAAATTTTTGCATTTTGATATGTTGGGGGTTGTTGGGTAATTTTGAGAGAGTTTAGGCCTTTGTGTAATTTTACAAAAGTTGGGGTTTTTATTTATATAAAACCTAAATGCATGCTTGGCATGGAAAAGTAGAATTGATGTTGAAACATTAATGAAAATGGAACCGAAGGGTTGTAATGTTAATTATGGAAAATGTCCTAATTACATTGATTGATTAATTTGTATAATTAATTGTTGGAAATGAGGGATTGATTTGAAAATGTGGAAATTGGAAAGGGGAGGAGTTAAAGGGTGTAGTTGGATCATTTATCACTCACCTAGTTGAAATGTTGATTATATATCCGTTGTTGTATTTATTTTCTGTATAGAAATAACTGCTTTGGGCTATCGGTGGAGGATAGTCTTGATTGTTGTAGACAATGCATGATGACTAGGCAAACTGGAACTAATCACTGGAACGTGTCATTGAGTATGACGGTTGAAAGAATACATTAAATTTATGTGTTGTGTGATGATGTGTATAATTATTGTTTATATGCATTGTGTTGTGTTGGAGGAGATAAGGGATGTACTCCACGTTTAGGGGAAGATAGGGGATAGATCTCTAAACCGGATGTTGTTGGAAGGAGATAGGGGATGGACTCCATAGATAGAGCTCATATGCTTATCTATTAATGTGTTGACAGAGCTCATATGCTTGTCTTTGGAAGTGTGATAGTGCTCTTATGCATATCTATGGAAGTGATGATATAGCTTGTATGCTTATCTGTTGCTGTGTGATATAGCTAGTATGCTTATCTATTATGAAATGAGAAAGTGCTTAATATGAGTTATTGCCTCATATGAGTTGTTTGGCCAGGTTCTGAGCCATGGTTGTAAATTGAGAATTGAACAGAATTGGAAAATGGATTGTAACATGGACTTGTATGTCATGAAACTGTAAAGTGTGATAAGGTAAAGTATCAGTGTTGGCTATCTATCAACTGCTATTCTTTTAGTCATTGTTCATATTTGGTTTAGTGTACTTCTACTGGGCTGTGGCTCACCCTATATGGGAATATCATTTTCAGGTACAGGTAGCATGCCACCTCCAAGGACGTAGCTTGGGAGGCTAGAGGCGGGCATACTTTTGTTGTCTTATTTCTTTTGATGTATTACATGTAAATTCAAGCCAAGGGCTTAATATGTAATTGAGTTAGTACTCTTTTTTTTGTAACCAAGTGTTAACTTGGAAAGCTGTAAGCCCGTAGGGCATTTGCTTTTGTTGTTAACATGTAATATCTTTTGGTAATGGAACTCTGATGAATAGTAAAATGTGAAGCTTTTGTATATCAATGCATGTCTATGTTGATGGGTTTAATGTTATTATTTTTTAGGGCATTACAACTTGGTATCAGAGCGTACTGGGTTCGAATACTTTGGGTACGTAGGAAGTGATTGGTATCACAATGGGTTTGTGTCGCCTGATAGAGACTTAGATGTAGTGTTATATACTATGTGCTTAATTGATAACATGCTTATGTGTTTATGTGGGTATGGGATTTAATTTCTAGGATGTTGATTGGATCCTTGGGTTTCTGGGAGTCTTGTTGGAAAGGCACTTGATCAATGCCGTTTCTAACCGGAACTCTAGTAACGCCTCGGGACTATCATTATCTGGAAATGAAATTCGTAAGTGCTTATGTGTTTATGTGCTTACGTGGAGTGAATTACAGTTGTCCATGCATTAGGACGTGAGTGTTTAGTTTTGGCACATTTGTGAATGTGCTAACATCCTGTATTACCTTTATTAGGATGTCAGGACGAGGAAGAGGTGCTAGGTGTGGTTGGCCTGCGAGGCAGGAAGTGCCGTTACCGGAGGAGGTTCCGGCGGTGCAGGAGGGAGTTGGTCAGGCCAATGTGGCCGAGCCAGCGGGTCAGCAAGCTATGAGTGCCTTGGCCCGAGAGATAGCAGGAGCTATGGGTATTCTCAGAACAGGGAATCAGGCAGCTGAGGCATGACCTTCTTTCTTGAAAAGGGAGTTCTTCCGGTCTAATCCGGACGAGTTTGTTGGAGACCCTAAGGAACCACTGAAGGTTGACGAGTGGTTAGAATAGATGAGTAAGACGTTCGAGATGATTGGCATCGAAGATGGAGCATTGAAAGTGACCTTGGCATCTTTCCAGCTGAAGGGAGATGCGGGTCAATGGTGGAAGTACGAGAAGGCTCGTGTTGGTGGTACTTAGGAGGCGTTTGTGAATGCTTTCCAGGAGAGGTTCTTATCTGCAGTTACTAGGGAGAAGCTGAGGGATCAGTTTAGCCGACTTAATCAGCAGGATATGTCTGTGGCAGAGTTTGAGGCCATTTTTACTAGTTTGTCCAGGTTTGCACCTGAGTTGGTGGCGTCCGAAGAACGCCGTTGCTATGAGTTTGAACGGAAGTTGAGGCGGGGCCTCAAGCTGAGGGTTGGTGGGTCTTACATTCGAGAGTATAGACGTTTAATGGATGCTGCAGCTCATATGGAGCTTATGATGCAAGAGGAAGACGAGGAGAAGCATAGAGGCTCCAAGCGGGGCTAGGAGGGTCAAGGTGATGGCATGAGACAGAGGGGTTATAACCCTCAGCAGTCTCAGGGTGGAGTTACTAGATCGACCTTTCTGGTGCCGAGTGCAGGCTCGGGGAGAGGTAATCAGGGAGGTTTGACTTGCTACACTTGTGGCCAGCTGGGTCACAAGTCTTCAGTTTGCCTGCAGAAGGGCGGAGGTCAGAGAGCTGCTTCTTCTTCAGCTAAACCCCAGAGTCAGAGTTTGGGCAGGGGCAACCCTTGTCTTGCTATCAGTGTGGTCAGCATGGGCACCTGAAGAGGTATTGCCCGCAGTTGAGTGCTACTTCAGGAGCGTCTGGTTCTAGACAGATGCAGAGTTATCAGCCAGCTCAGTCTGTGCAGGCCTCGAGGGCCAATCCGGGAGCTTCGTCATCCCAGTCAGTGCAGCAGTCGTATGCTCCGAGGGGTGAGCAGGTGGATCAGGGGCCTACGGGGCGCGTGTACGCTGTTACCGCGCAGGATCTAGTACCTGCTCCATCAGTAGTGAGAGGTACTTTTCTGTTTTGCAACTCGGTTGCTAATGTGTTGATTGACACGGGTGCATCTCATTCTTTTGTATCTGCTGCATTTGCATCTGTTTTGGAATTGGAGTTGGCACAGTTAGCATCTCCTATTTGTGTGGTATCGCCTATTGGTGGTGAGTTGATCTTGAAACAAGGTGTTAGAGGTTGTGATATAGAGGTCGCCGACCATAGGCTTCCTTTTCCTTTTGTGGTCATGCCCATGAAGGGTTTTGATGTTATTTTGGGTATGGACTGGCTATCGTCATACCGGGCTGTCATTGATTGTTACCGCCAGAGGGTCACGTTATGTACCTTGAGCGGGGAGTGGTTCCATTTCTTGGGAGACCGGGTTGGTAGTGTTTTGCCACCGGAGTATGATTCGCGAGGGCAGAGTGAGCTTAGTGGTCTACTTGCTAGCTTTGAGAGTGGCGAGTGTGATGAGACCCAGCTTGTGTTGCCGAGGGTGGTTTGTGAGTATTCGGATGTCTTTCCCGAGGACCTTGTTAGTTTGCCACCTCACCAAGAGATAGAGTTCTCCATTGATCTAGTGCCCGGCACGGCGCCAATTTCTATGGCACCTTACCGTTTTGCTCCAGCAGAGTTGGTTGAGTTGAAAGTTCAGCTATAGGAATTGCTAGATAAGGGTTTTGTTCGCCCTAGTGTTTCGCCGTGGGGAGCACCAGCCCTCTTTGCTAAAAAGAAAGATGGTGCCTTGAGATTGTGTATAGACTACCGGAAGTTGAATCGGGCTACGGTCAAGAATAAGTACCCTATGCCCCGTATAGATGATCTGTTTGACCAATTGAAGGATTCTCATTGTTTCTCTAAGATAGACTTGAGATCGGGTTACCACCAGTTGAGGGTCAGGGAGGAGGATATTCCTAAGACGGCATTCCGTACGCGGTATGGCCATTATGAGTTTTTGGTGATGCCATTCATGCTTACCAATGCACCGGCAGTGTTTATGGACTTGATGAACCGGATCTTCTGGGAATTCTTAGACCGTTTTGTAGTCGTTTTTGTGGACGACATTCTTGTCTATTCGCTTTCTGAGGAGGAGCACGAGGAACACTTGAGAGTGGTGCTTGAGTTGCTTAAAGCCCATAGGCTGTATGCCAAGTTTGGGAAGTGTGAGTTCTGGCTGAGGGAAGTCAAATTCTTAGGCCACGTGGTATCCAGGAAAGGGGTGTCCGTTGATGCATCCAAGGTTGAGGCAGTGCAAGATTGGGCACAGCCTAAGAGTGTGTTTGAGATCCGTAATTTTCTGGGATTAGCTGGGTATTACCATCGGTTTGTGAAAGATTTCTCCAGGCTAGCTTCGCCGTTGACTAGATTGACTAGGAAGGGAGTCAAATTTGTGTGGAGTGAGACTTGTGAAAAGTCGTTCCAAGAGTTGAAGGTTGGATTGACCACCGCTCCGATTTTGATTATTCCGGAGAGAGGGTTGGGTTACGCGGTTTATTGTGATGCCTCACGAGAGGGTTTGGGTTGTGTGTTGATGCAAGAGGGGAAAGTGGTAGCTTATGGCTCACATCAATTGAAAATTCACGAGAAGAATTACCCTACACACGACCTAGAGTTAGCAGCAGTGATCTTTGCCTTGAAGATTTGGAGGCACTACCTTTATTGTGAGAAGTTCGAGGTGTTCTCGGACCACAAGAGTTTGAAATATCTGTTTACATAGAGAGACTTGAATTTGAGGCAGAGGAGATGGATGGAGTTCATTGAGGACTATGATTTTGAGTTGCACTATCACCCGGGGAAGGCCAATGTTGTGGCCGATGCCCTTAGTAGGAAATCCATTAGTGATGTAGCTTGTATAGCCATCCGGGAATGGGGGATGTTGGGCGTACTTGGCGAGTTTGATTTGCATCTGGGCGAATCTGTTGAGGCTGCGGCCTTGTTTTCTGTTATTGCGCAGCCTACACTTATGACTAGAGTGTTAGAGGCACAGAGAGGTGACCTTAAGGTAGAGTCCTTCCGAGAGAAGATCTCCAGTGGGAAGGCTGAGAAGGGTTTGACGGTGTATCCCGACCTGAGTGTGAGATACCGAGACCGTTTGTTTGTGCTGGAGTCTTGCCGAGAGGAAGTACTCCGAGAGTTCCATCATTCACGCCTTGCGGTGCATCCGGGAGACACTAAGATGTATCGAGATCTGGGTCGCCAGTTTTGGTGGCGGGGTATGAAGAGAGATGTGGCAATTTTTTGTGTCTAAGTACCTTACTTGCCAGCAAGTGAAGGCCGAGTATCAGAGGCCAGCGGGTTTGTTGCAACCCTTGCCTATTGCCGAGTGGAAGTGGGAGCATGTCATTATGGACTTCGTTGTAGGTCTTCCAAGGACTCAGCGGGGTAGTGATGCTATTTGGGTGGTTGTAGACCGGTTGACTAAGTCGGCGCACTTCATTCCCATGCGCGTGAGAGATTCGGTAGATCATCTCGCCGACTTGTATATTCGGGACATAGTGAGATTGCTTGGGGTCCCAGTGACTATCGTCTCAGATAGAGATCCTCGTTTTACTGCTAGGTTGTGGTAGAGTTTGCTGAGTGCCTTGGGCACTAAGTTGACCTTTAGTACGGCTTATCATCCTCAGACTGACGGGCAGTCCGAGCGTACTATTCAGATCCTTGAGGATATGCTTCGAGGTTGTGTCCTTGACTTTGGTGGGACGTGGGAGAGGCACTTACCATTGGTGGAGTTTGCCTACAACAACAGTTTTCAGTTTAGCATCGGTATGGCACCTTTTGAGGCCTTGTATGGCCGACCGTGTAGGTCTCCAGTTTGTTGGGCCGAGGTGGGTGATGCACCTTTGTTGGGTCCGGAGTTGGTTAGAGAGACGATGGAGAAAGTTGAGCTTATCCGTAGGAGGCTTGTTACAGCCCAGAGTCGTCAGAAATCTTATGCTGACCGTAGGAGGAGGCCCTTGGCGTTTGAGATAGGTGATCATGTTTTTCTGAAGATATCACCTAGGCGGGGTTTGATGAGATTTGGCAAGAGTGGGAAGTTATCCCCTCGATTTATTGGGCCTTTTGAGATCCTTGAGAGGATTGGCGAGGTTGCTTATCATTTAGCATTGCCGCCACAGTTGTCCAGAGTTCATGACGTGTTTCATGTGAGTATGCTTTGGAAGTATGAGCCAGATCCATCGCATGTATTAGATTGGACCGACTTAGAGGTAGATGAGGATGCCTCGTATGAGGAGAGACCGGTTCGGGTCTTGGATAGGCGGGATCAAGTCCTGCGTGGCAAGACCATTCCTTTGGTAAAGGTTTTGTGGAAACATCACGGAGTGGAGGAAGCCACTTGGGAACGTGAATTGGAAGTCCGCGAGAAATATCTGGACTTGTTTGTTGATGAGTAATCTTGTATTTAGATTTTGTAATGTTGTTGGACTTAAGAGCTTTATATATGTCTTAAGTCGTGAAGCATTGGTAATGTTTTGGTATTAATGGAAGCATGTTGTAGAACTTGCCTTGATATGGGGGTTGATTATGATATTGGATGTGTTGGCTATATTGTAGAATTCGAGTTGTATCATGTATATTGATTATGATATGAACTGTGAACCATGTATGTTGGAAATGGAAGAAAATTCAATGTTGATAATGTACTTGTAATATATGTTATGAAATGCCTCTTGAAAAGAGATGGAATTGACCGGTAATGGGTCGAAGTGTTTAATATTATGTCGTAATACTGTTGAGAATGGAGAAAATCTGTTTTTCAAAAAAAACTTGTGTTTAATTTCGGGGACGAAATTCCTTAAGGGGGGGAGGTTATAACGATCCCGGATGTCCCTTTACTGTTCTGTTGTATTCCGGACTCGGTTCCGTGAAGTTGGTAGTGGTATCTATCTTGCTGCCGTCCTTTAATTCCACCTGATTGAGTTTTAGGATGTTTTGGGCAGGTTCGTTACAGGTTGGTTAGGCCTTGGTTTCAATTCCTTGTTGTTCAGTTTTTAGGCGATCCGCTCGAGCGGGGATTGCACACCCCCCCAGTATTTCGTGTTCCTGCAAAACTTCTGCAGATGTGATTTTTACGCTCGAGCGGGTTTGTTTACGCTCGAGCGGTGGCGCTCGAGCGGGTTTGGTGGCGCTCAAGCGGATAGTACCTTCTGGGTATAAGTTCTGGGAGGGAGAAATCTACACTCGAGCAAACTGGTTTTCGCGCTCGAGCGGAAGTGCTTTATTCTTGTATCTTGGCGCTCAAGCGGGCCTTATTGCGCTCGAGCGTGTTAGAGTGTCCGCTGAGTGATTTTAAATCACTTTTTGCTTTTCTTTCTCTCTCTTACTTTTTCTAAAAACCATTTTTGAGAGCCTCTCTCTCTAGAAACTCCCTTCTCTCTAGGGTTTGATCTAGTTAGAGTGTCCTCCTTCTCTTCGACCTTTGTAAAAGTTGTGTTGATCGTCGAGGGCGTCGTTTTGATCCGAGAATCTTGGTCTTTGGAGCACTTTGGTTTTGGCCTCTTCTCCATCCGAGCTCTAACTTTGAGGTAGGGATATCCTACTCCTCTTTGTGAGCTTTGTCTTTAAATTTTTGCATTTTGATATGTTGGGGGTTGTTGGGAAATTTTGAGAGAGTTTGGGCCTTTGTGTAATTTTACAAAAGTTAGGGTTTTTATTTATATAAAACCTAAATGCATGTCTGGCATGGAAAAGTAGAATTGATGTTGAAACATTAATGAAAATGGAACCGAAGGGTTGTAATGTTAATTATGGAAAATGCCCTAATTACATTGATTGATTAATTTGTATAATTAATTGTTGGAAATGAGGGATTGATTTGAAAAAGTGGAAATTGGAAAGGGAAGGGGTTAAAGGGTGTAGTTGGATCATTTATCACTCACCTAGTTGAAATGTTGATTATATATCCGTTGTTGCATTTATTTTCTGTATAGAAATAACTGCTTTGGGCTATCGGTGGAGGATAGTCTTGATTGTTATAGACAATACATGATGACTAAGCAAATTGGAACTAATCACTGGAACGTGTCATTGAGTATGACGGTTGAAAGAATACATTAAATTTATGTGTTGTGTGATGATGTGTATAATTATTGTTTATATGCATTGTGTTGTGTTGGAGGAGATAAGGGATGTACTCCACGTTTAGGGGAAGATAGGGGATAGATCTCTAAACCGGATGTTGTTGGAAGGAGATAGGGGATGGACTCCATAGATAGAGCTCATATGCTTATCTATTAATGTGTTGACAGAGCTCATATGCTTGTCTTTGGAAGTGTGATAGTGCTCTTATGCATATCTATGGAAGTGATGATATAGCTTGTATGCTTATCTGTTGCTGTATGATATAGGTAGTATGCTTATCTATTATGAAATGGGAAAGTGCTTAATATGAGTTATTGCCTCATATGAGTTGTTTGGCCAGGTTCTGAGCCATGGTTGTAAATTGAGAATTGAACAGAATTGGAAAATGGATTGTAACATGGACTTGTTTGTCATGAAACTGTAAAGTGTGATAAGGGAAAGTATCAGTGTTGGCTATCTATCAACTGCTATTCTTTTAGTCATTGTTCATATTTGGTTTAGTGTACTTCTACTGGGCTGTGGCTCACCCTATATGGGAATATCATTTTCAGGTACAGGTAGCATGCCACCTCCAAGGACGTAGCTTGGGAGGCTAGAGGGGGGAATACTTTTGTTGTCTTATTTCTTTTGATGTATTACATGTAAATTCAAGCCAAGGGCTTAATATGTAATTGAGTTAGTACTCTTTTTTTTTTGTAACCAAGTGTTAACTTGGAAAGCTGTAAGCCCGTAGGGCATTTGCTTTTGTTGTTAACATGTAATACCTTTTGGTAATGGAACTCTGATGAATAGTAAAATGTGAAGCTTTTGTATATCAATGCATGTCTATGTTGATGGGTTTAATGTTACTATTTTTGAGGGCGTTACAAAAAAAAGGAAGTGGTTGTCCAAACTCAACAACCTAAAAAGGTAGCCAGAACCTGCAGATTCCCTGGTCTAGTCTGAGTTCAAGTTTTGTAGCCATCTTTCAACTTTACCATTATCCAACCACTTTGGTGCCCTCACTTGAGTGATTAGCTAAGGCTAGTTAGCTCAGCGACTATTAGATCTCTCAATCACATCTTATATTTCAATGTTATGCGTTGCTTTTAAACGATGTGGGATAAGTTTGTGATTATACTACTACCAATATTTAAACTTTACACTATCTTTTCTCTAATTAGATTATGAACAGTGTGGTATGGGTTTATGATTCTATTACTACCAATATTTAAACTTTTCCGTAATAGCTGCCACCGTCCACCACCATTACCGAACCCCTCTCTTTTCAAAGCTTTTAAATATTTATTGTGCTTTGAATATATTTTGATTTATTTTTTTGAAATAAAAAATCTGATCAGAGTGTTAAATTTTCTAAATATGAAAATTAATACTATTTTATAAATAAATTTGCAACTATTTTTTGAAAATACTATTGAATTGTAATTTTTCGTAAAGAAAATTTAGTGGAACTGCGACAAGTATTTGTGGGTTTTTTTTTTCATTTTTGATCAACTTTTTTTGAAAAAACTTTGCGTCTTAGAATCTACGCGACTATATGGACCAAATAAGTTATAAAAAAAAAAAAAGGAAAAACAAATCATTAAAAATAAAAGTGAAAATAAGTTGGTGATGTTTTTAGATCATTCTACACTAGATACACAAAAAGTGTAAAATCTTTGACGCAAATTTAAAAAATATAATATTCAAAAGAAAAAAAAAGTGAGTTTTTTTTTTTTGGTTAGTTGCCAACCCCAACAAATGTTATTGATTGAAATAGAAAAAATCATCATTTTTAAGTTTTGTAATCATCACCAAGGACTGATCCACTCGGTGCGAAAGTATATTTTGATTTTCAAATTTTCAAGATCCATCCATGATCATAACAATACTAATTTATTTATTTTATACATGAAAAGTAAAAGTCCATCCTTGATCATCACAATATTAATTTTTTATTGTCTACTACACGTTAAAAAAAAAAGAAGGTGGTTGTCCACTGACTTAAACTATAGCGATCCCAGTTTTCCTCATCATTTGTTGTTGTTGTTGTTGTCTATATCTCGTTTTCATCTTTTAACTCTTTGAATTTGAGTTTAGAAATGTCTTGGGCATGTTTCAAACAGGTTGGTTGAGTTTTTGTCTCTAATCTTGTTGCCTAGATTTTGATGATCCGCTTGAGCGGGTCTTGTTGCGCTCAAGTAAAGTTTGCATTCTTTCAGCATTTTGTGCGTCTGCAAATATACTGCAAAAGTGTTTTTCACGCTTGAGCAGCGTTCCTCATGCTCGAGCAGGTCTGAGCTCGAGCGGGTATTTTTGCGCTCGAGCGGTGTCTGAAGTCTATAAAAAAATACTAGAGGAGTGTACTCTACGGTCGAGCGGTCTCTTTGCACTCGAGCAGGTAGTGCTTTGCTGTTGTGCCCTGGCGCTCGAGCTGGTCTATATGCGCTCGAGCGGGTAAAGTTTTTTTGTCTTACGCTCGAGCGTCTTACTCTCTGCTCGAGCGGACTGTACGTATTTCAGATCGCGACTGTGTCATTTTAAATTACTTTTTCGGTTCTCTCTCTCTCTAAAACATTCCAAAACCCTAATTTGAGAGCTCCTCTCTCTAGAATACCCTCTCTCTCTACATTTTAGCTAAGATCAAGTGATCTCTTCACCTCATTCCTTCATTACAAAGCTTGGGCTCTTCAAGACCTCCATTTTCACCCGAGTGGAAAGTGATTTCGGCGTGTTTGGAGTTCTTCCCTTGCTAGGCTCGTCTTCTACACTTAAGGTAGGGATAATCTACTCCTTTTTATGAGTTTTAACATAAATTTTGGGAGTTTTGGGCGAAGTTAGGGCCTTTGATTTAATTAATAAAAGAGGGGTTTTCTATTTTTGGAGTTCCATGTGTTTGTGTGGTCTCAAAAATGATGTTATTATGTATAACGGGTGAGACTTGGCCTTGGGGGCAATTTTTGAGAAAAAGGATAGAAAGCCCTAATTTGTCTTATGTAAGTTATTTGTGTGATTGATGAAATCAAGGTAGAAATATGAAATTGGCTTGGAAATCATGAAATTGAGGAAATATGAGATGGAATGGTGTTGTTGGTTTGATAAATCATACACCTATGGGAAATGTGATAGTTTGTCTGTTTGATAAATTTATTATCTGTTTAGAAATAACTATTTTGGGCTATCGGTGAAAGATAGTCTTGATTGCTGTAAACATTGCATATTGATTAAGGAAAATTGAAACTAATCATATGGGAATATCTCATTGAATATGACGGTTGGATATAAACATTGTATATGTGAATGAATTCGTCATTGTATATGACAACGTGATTAAATAAGAGGGAGTTCTTCTGGTCGAATCTGGACGAGTTTTTAGGTGACCCTAAGGAGCCATTAAAGGCTGATGAGTGGTTGGAGCAGATGACGAAGACATTTGAGATGCTTGGCGTCGAAGACGGGGGTTTGTGAGTGATCTTGGCATCCTTCCAGTCGAAGGGAGACGCGGGTCAATGGTGGAAGTATGTGGAAGGGCGCATAGGAGGGACTTGGGAGGCCTTTGTTGAAGCTTTCCAGGACAAGTACTTGCCTGCTACGGTGAGGGAGAAGTTGAGGGATCAATTCTCCAAGTTGGTGCAACTGAATACACTAGTGGTGGAGTTTGAGGCCACCTTTACTAGTCTATCTAGATTTACACCGGAGTTGGTGGCGACTGAGGAACACCGTTGTCTGGAGTTCGAGAAAAGGTTGAGGATCGAACTCATGTTTCGAGTAGCCAGGTCCATGATTAGAGACTACGGGCGCCTTGTGGAGGCTGCAGCCCACCTTGAGATGATTATGCATTTTGAGGATGAGAGGATGAGAGGCTCCAGGAGGAGTCAGGATGGTCAGGGGAACAATAAGAAGCAGAGGGGTTCTAACCATCAGCAGTCCTAGGGAGCACATTAGAGGTCTACCTTTCCAGTGCTGAGTTCAGGTTCTGGGAGAGGAGGTCAAGGAGACATCACCTGTTTCAAATATGGTCAGTTGGGCCACAAGTCTCTAGCTTGCCCACAGAGAGGAGGAGGGCAGCGTGCAGCATCTTCTTCGGCCCGTTCTCAGGGCCAGAGTCAGGGCAGAGGCCAACCCCTCACTTGTTATCAGTGTGGGCAAGTGGGGCACCTGAAGAGGTTTTGACCACAGTTACGTTGCACACCTGGTGCGTCTGGCTCGAGGCAGACTCAGAGTCACCAGCCAGTGCAGTCAGTTCAGGCCTCGAGGGCCAATCAGGGAGCCTCTTCGGCTCAGTCTGTGCAGCAGTCTTATGCTCCGAGAGGTTAGCAAGTGGATCACAGACCTTCAAGGCCCGTGTATGCTGTAACAGCGCAGGATCTTGTACCGGCTCCATCAGTAGTGAGAGGTACCTTTTTGTTTTACAACTCGGTTGCTAATGTGTTAATTGATACTAGTGCATCTCACTCTTTTATATCTTCTGCATTTGCATCTGTTTTGGGGTTGGAGTTGGCACAATTAGCATCTCCTATTTGTGTAGTATCACCTGTTGGGAATGAGTTAATTTTGAAACAACGGTGTCGGGGCTGTGATATAGAGGTCGTCGATCGCCGGCTTCCATTTTCTTTTGTGGTAATGGTTATGCCGGGTTTTGATGTGATTTTGGGTATGGACTAGTTATCATCATACCGGACTGTTATAGATTGTTGCCGCTAGAGGGTTACTGTATTTACCTTGAGTGGGGATTGTTTTCATTTCTTGGAGATCGGGTTGGTAGAGTTTTGCCACCAGTGTATGATCCGCGAGGGCAGAGTGAGCTTAGTAGTCTCCTCGTTAGCTTTATGAGTAGTGAGTGTGATGAGACCCGGACTGTGTTACCCAGAGTGGTTTGTGAGTACTCAGACGTCTTTCTCGAGGATCTTGTTAGTTTACCACCTCATCGAGAGATCAAGTTCTCTATTGATTTAGTACCTGGCACAGCACTGATTTCCATGGCACCATATCGTTTTGCCCTAGTTGAGTTGAGTGAACTGAAGGTTCAGCTCTAGGAACTGTTAGATAAAGGTTTTATTCGCCCTAGTACTTCGCCTTGGGAAGCGCTGACCCTCTTTGCTAAGAAGAAAGATGGGACTTTGAGACTTTGCATAGATTACCGATAATTGAACCGAGCTACGGTTAAGAACAAGTACCCTATGCCTCGTATAAATGATCTGTTTGATCAGTTGAAAGGATCTCGTTGTTTCTCTAAGATAGACTTGAGATCGGGTTACAATCAGTTGAGGGTTAAGGAGGAGGATATCCTGAAGACAGCATTCCGTACGCAGTATGGCCATTATGAGTTTCTAGTGATGCCTTTTGGGCTCACCAATGCACCGGCTATGTTTATGGGCTTGATGAACTGGATCTTCCGGGAGTTCTTAGATCTCTTTGTAGTCGTCTTTATGGACGACATCCTGATTTATTCACCTTTTGAGGAGGAGCACGAGGTACACTTGCGAGTGGTGCTTTATTTGCTTAGAGCCCATCAGATGTATGCTAAGTTCGGGAAGTGTGAGTTCTAGCTAAGAGATGTTAGGTTCTTAGGCCATGTGGTTTCCAGGGAAGGGGTGACTGTCGATTCATCCAAGATAGAGGCAGTGCAGGATTGGGCACAGCCTAAGAGTGTCTTTGAGATCCGCAGTTTTCTGGGATTGGCCGGGTATTACCGTCGGTTTGTGAAAGATTTTTCCAGGCTAGCTTCGCCTTTGACTAGATTGACGCGAAAAGGGGTCAAGTTTGTATGGAGTGAGACTTGTGAAAAGTCGTTCCAAGAACTTAAAGTTAGACTTAACACCGCTCCAGTCTTGATTATTCCAGAGAGGGGTTTGGGTTATGCTGTATATTGTGATGCCTCGCGAGGGGGTTTGGGTTGTGTATTGATGCAAGAGGGGAAGGTAGTAGCCTATGGCTTGCGGCAGTTGAAAACACACGAGAAGAATTATCCTACTCATGACCTAGAGTTAGCAGCTGTGATCTTTGCCTTGAAGATTTGGAGGCATTATCTGTATGGTGAGAGGTTCGAGGTGTTCCTGGATCATAAGAGCCTGAAATATCTATTTACACAGAAAGACTTGAACTTGAGGCAAAGGAGGTGGATGGAGTTTATTGAGGATTATGACTTCGAGTTGCACTATCATCTGGGGAAGGCCAATGTTGTGGCCGATGCCCTTAGTAGCAAGTCCATTAGTGATGTAGCTTGCATAGTCGTCCGAGAATGGGAAATGTTGGGTACTCTTGGTGAGTTGGATTTGTTTCTGGGTGAGTCCGTTGAGTCTGCGGCCTTGTTTTCTATAATTACACAGCGTACGCTTGTGAATCGAGTGTTGGAGGCACAGAAGGGTGACGTTGAGGTGGAATCTCTCTGAGAGAAGATCTCCAATAGGAAGGTGGAGAAGGGTTTAACTGTGTATCCTGACTTGAGTGTGAGGTTCCGAGACCGTCTATTTCTGAGAGTTTCACCATTCACGCCTTGTGGTGCATCCGGGAGGCACGAAGATGTATCGTGATTTGAGCTGCCAGTTTTGGTGGAGAGGTAAGAAGAAAGATGTGGCAGTATTTGTATCGAAGTGCCTTACTTGTCAACAAGTGAAGGCCGAGCATCAGAGACCAGCGGGTTTGTTATAGCCCTTGCCTATAGCTGAGTGGAAGTGGGAGCACGTCATGATGGATTTTGTCGTAGGTCTTCTGAGCACTCAACGGGGTAGTGATGCCATTTGGGTGGTAGTAGACCTGTTGACTAAGTCAGTGCACTTTATTCCTATGCGTGTAGGAGATTCGCTAGATTACCTTGCTGACTTATATATTCGGGACATAGTGAGATTGTATGGAGTCCCAGTGTCGATCGTCTCAGATAGAGATCTACGTTTTACTGCTAGGTTGTGGCAGAGTTTGTAGAGTGCCTTGGGAACTAGTTTGACTTTTAGCACGGCTTACCATCCTCAGACTGATGGGCAGTTTGAGTGTACTATTCAGATTGTTGAAGATATGCTTCGAAGCTGTGTCCTTGACTTTAGGGGGTCGTGGGAGAGGCATTTCCCTTAGTGGAGTTTGCCTACAACAACAGTTTCCAATCGAGTATTGGTATGGCACCGTTTGAAGCCTTGTATAGCCGACCGTGTAGATCTCCAGTGTGTTGGGCCGAGGTGGGTGATGCACCTTTGTTGGGCTCGGAATTGGTGCAAGAAACGACGGAGAAAGTGGCACTTATTCGTAAGAGGTTGGTTACGGCCCAGAGTCGCCAAAAGAGTTATGCAGACCGCCGGAGGAGGTCGTTGGTATTTGAGGTGAGTGATCACGTCTTCTTGAAAATATCACCTAGGCGGGGTTTGATGAGGTTTGGGAAGAGTGGGAAGTTGTCCTCTCAGTTTATTGGCCCATTTGAGATCCTTGAGAGGATTTGTGGGGTTACATATCGCTTAGCTTTGCCACCGCAGTTATCCTGAGTGCATGACGTATTTCATAGTATGCTTCGGAAGTACGAGCCGGATCCATCGCATGTATTGGATTGGGCCAACCTAGGAGTTGATGAGGATGCCTCGTATGAGGAGAGACCAGTGCGGGTCTTGGATAGATGGGACCAAGTCTTGCGATTCCCTTTGTGAAAGTTTTGTGGAAACATCATGGAGTGGAGGAAGCCACTTGGGAATGAGAATTGGAGGTCCATGAGAAATATCCGAACTTGTTTGTTAATGTTTGAGCATATGTTGAAAATTCTATTTTGTGATGTAAGAACATAGTATATGTTTAGTTTGTAAAACATTGTATATGTTTTGGGATCATGGAAGTTATGAGAATTATGGAAGTTTACTTTAACATTGCATACGTTAAATGTGTTTTAGAAACGCAAATATGCTATTAACATTGAATATGTTATGAAATTATGGAATGTATATGTTGAAGTTAATGAATTCCAAAGGAATGCATGTTGATAATGCATGTTGGGTTATATTGTGTATTGCTCTTTTGAGAAGAGGTGGAATGACCAATAATGGGTCAAGATGGTGCATGTTAAATTGTAAACACACAGAGAATTGAAATAATCTTGATTTTGAAACTTATAAAAATTTCGGGGATGAAATTCTTTAAGAGGGGGAGGTTATAACGATCCCGATTTTCCTCGTCATTTGTTGTTGTTGTTGTTGTTGTTGTCTATATCTCGTTTTCATCCTCTAACTCTCTGAATTTGAGTTTAGAAATGTCTTGGGCGTGTTTCGAATAGGTTGGTTGAGTTTTAGTCTCTAATCTTGTTGCCCAGTTTTTTGATGATCCGCTTGAGCGGGTCTTGTTGCGCTCGAGCGGAGTTTGCATTCTTTCAACATTTTGTACGTCTGCAAATATACTGTAGAAGTGTTTTTCACGCTCAAGTGGCATTCCTCACGCTCGAGCAGTTCTGAGCTCGAGCGGGTATTTTTGCGCTCGAGCGGGTGTCTGAAGTCTGCAAAAAAATACTAGAGGAGTGTATTCTACGGTCGAGCGGGTCTCTTTGCACTCGAGCAGGTAGTGCTTTGCTGTTGTGCCTTGGCGCTCGAGCTGGTCTATATGCGCTCGAGCGGGTAAAGTTTTTTTGTGTTATGCTCGAGCGTCTTACTCTCCGCTCGAGCGGACTGTACGTATATCAGATCGCGACTGTGTCATTTTAAATTACTTTTTCGGTTCTCTCTCTCTCTAAAACATTCCAAAACCCTAATTTGAGAGCTTCTCTCTCTAGAATACCCTCTCTCTCTATATTTTAGCTAAGATCAAGTGATCTCTTCACCCCATTCCTTCATTAAAAAGCTTGGGCTCTTCAAGACCTCCATTTTTATCCGAGTGGAAAGTGATTTTGGCGTGTTTGGAGTTCTTCCCTTGCTAGGCTCGTCTTCTACACATAAGGTAGGGATAATCTACTCATTCTTATGAGTTTTAACATAAATTTTGGTCATTTTCAATAAATGGTGGGATTTTGGGAGTTTTGGGCGAAGTTAGGGCCTTTGATTAAATTAATAAAAGAGGGGTTTTCTATTTTTGAGTTCCATGTGTTTGTGTGGTCTCAAAAATGATGTTATTGTGTATAATGGGTGAGACTTGGCCTTGGGGGCAATTTTTGAGAAAAATGGTAGACAGCCCTAATTTGTCTTATGTAAGTTATTTGTGTAATTGATGAAATCAAGGTAGAAATATGAAATTGGTTTGGAAATCATGAAATTGAGGAAATATGAGATGGAATGGTGTTGTTGGTCTGATAAATCATACACCTATGGGAAATGTGATAGTTTAGCTGTTTGATAAATTTATTATCTGTTTAGAAATAACTGTTTTAGGCTATCGGTGAAGGATAGTCTTGATTGTTGTAGATGCTGCATATTGATTAGGGAAAATTAAAACTAATCGTATGGGAATATGTCATTGAATATAACGGTTGGATATAAACATTGTATATGTGAATGAATTCGTCATTGTATATGACAACATGATTAAATACATTGTATATGTATCTTTGTTTGGGAGAAGAAATGGGATGTACTCCATTGCTGGGGAGGCGATAGGGGATGGACTCCATGTATAATTAAGTTGGCCGGAGTGTCCAGAGTGAAAGACCTGAAATCTTATCTATATTTGGGCGCCGGTTCCCTCGAATGTGGTTCCGTAAAATTGCAAGATATTGGAAGTGCATGATTGATGTTAATATGTGAAATGTTGATAATATGAGTTGTAGTCTCATTTTGAATTGTCGAATAACAATGTATTAGGTCAATGAATTGACTTGAATATTAAAAGGAAGTAAACGGTTATATGGAAATCAATGTTGGATGATTTTGGAAAAGAGTTGGGATTTTTTGAAATTGTTAAACATTTATCGAATGCTGAGGTTTTAGTTATTTGTCATATTTGATTTAGCATATCTCTACTGGGCGTTGGCTCACCCTATATTAGACATCATTTTCAGGTACAGGTGATATGCCGCCTCCAAGGATGTAGCTTGGGAGGTTAAGAGGCTGGAGATTTATTTTGTTGTTTTGTATTTGTTACATGTTGTATTTCCAAGCCGAGGGCTTTATATGTAAAGGGCTTTTGACCATCTTTTGTTGAAACCAAGCATTGACTTGGAAGGTTGTAAGCCCGTAGGGAATTTATTTTTTTGTTATCAACATGTAATATCTCTTGTAAGAAATACTCTGATGAATGTGAATGAAAGGTTTATTTATAAGTTATGGATCTTATGCATAATTTATGGGCGTATTATTTTGAGGGCGTTACCCACCAAATGTTATTGATTGAAATAGAAAAAACTATCATTTTTATGTTGTGTAGTCATCACCAAGGACTAATCCACAAGATGCAAAAGTATATATTTAGATTTTCAAATTTTCTGGATCCATCCTTGATCATAACAATTTTAATTTATTTATTTTACATATAAAAAAAATTCCACCCTTGATCATCACAAAATTAATTTTTTATTTTCTACGTGTAAAATAAAAGAAGGTGGTTGTCCAATGACTTAACTCAGTAACCTAACGCTAGCCAAAACCTATAGGTTCACTGGTCTAGCCTAAGTTCAAGTTCTGAAGCCATCTTTCAACTTTACCATTATCCAACCACTTTGGTGCCCTCGCTTGAGTCATAAGCCAACGCTACTTAGCTCGGCAATTATTAGATGTCTCAATCACATCTTATATTTAAACATTATGCGTTGCTTTTAAACGATGTGGGATAAGTTTATGATTATACTATTACCAATATTTAAACATTACACTATCTCCTTTCTAATTAGATTATGAACAATGTGGGATAGATTTACGATTCTACTACTACCAATATTTAAACTTTACCCTATCTCTTTTCTAATGAGATTATGTTTCCTTCTTTTCCGCAGTAGCCACCATTGTCCACCACCATCAAAGTGTTAAATTTTTTAAATATTAAAATTAAAATTATTTTTCAAATAAATTTCTAATTATTTTTTCAAAATAATATCGAATTTTAATTTTTCGGAAAGAAAACTTAGTGGAACTGCAGTATGTATTGGAATTTTTTTTTTTTTTTGGGTTCATTTTTGATGAACTTTTTCCAAAAAACTTTGTGTTTTAGAATCTACTCGACTGAATGGACCAAATAAGTTATAAAAAAAAATGAAAAACAATTCATTAAAAATAAAAGTGAAAATAAGTTTATGATGTTTTTAGATCATTCTACACTAGATAGACAAAAAATGTAAAATCTTTGAGGAAAATTTAAAAAATATAATATTCAAAAGAAAAAAAAAATTAGTTTTTTTGGTTAGTTGCCAAACCCACCAAATATTATTGATTGAAATAGAAAAAATCATCATTTTTATGTTTTGTAACCATCACCAAGGACTGATCCACTGGGTGTGAAGGTATATTTAGATTTTCAAATTTTCAAGATCCATCCATGATCATAACAGCACAAATTATTTATTTTATAATTGAAAAATAAAAGTCCATCCATGATCATCACAATATTAATTTTTTATTTTCTACTACACGTAAAAAAAGAAAAAAAAAAGTGGTGGTTGTCTAATGACTTAAACTAAAGCTATAGCCAAAGAACCAACAGGTTCACTATCTAGCCTGAGTTCAACTAAGTTCGCCACAACTCACAGGTTCATTGGTCTAGCCTGAGTTCAACTAAGCTGACCACAACCTACAGGGTTTAACTAAGCTAGGTAGAACCTAGAGGTTTACTCGGTCTAGCCTGAGTTGTAACGCCCTGAAAATATTACATATAAACCCACATTCTTGACATGCATAAACATAAGAGAATAAAGCATATTTCCATATATCAGAGTATTCATTACAAAAGTATTACATGTTTACAACAAAAGTAAATGCCCTATGGCTTACAAATTTCCAAGCCAACACTTGGTTACAAAAAGAGAGTACTAACTCCAATACACTTTAAGCCCTTGGCTTGAATTTACATGTAATACCAAAAGAGAACAACAAAAAGATCTAACAGCCTCAAAGCCTTCTAAGCTACGTCCTTGGAGGTGGCATATCACCTGAACCTGAAAATGAAGTCCCATATAGGGTGAGCCAAAGTCCAGTAGAGATATACTAAACCAATTATGAGCAATAACTAAAGCATTAGCATTTGATAAATGATTAACACTTATAAATCAACTTACAACACATTCCAGTTCCATGATAATTACATATGTGTTTCATTTCATTGTCCTTTACTTATCCAATTTACATTCATAAACCTGGCTCAATATTTAGTCAAACAATCAAATGAGACTACAGCTCATACTAAAACACTTCCATACTTCCACAATTCAAATGAAACTAAAACTCATATCAAAACACTTCCAATACTTCAATTTATCTACGTTATGCAAATGTAATTAGAATTTCAGGACTTTCACCCTGGACACTCCGGCCAACTTAGTTATCAATGGAGTCCCCCCTATCTCCTCCCAAACAGGTTTGAGAGTGCATCCCCTATCTCCTCTCAATCCATGGAGTACATCCCCTATCTCCTCCCACACAACATACAGATACAATGTATTTAAACATTTATCTTGTGAAATGATCAATCAATACACAGATTTGATGTATTATTCCAACCGTCATATTCAATGGCATATTCAATGTGATTAGTTTCAGTTTTCCCTGATCAACATACAGTGTCTACAACAATCAAGACTATCCTCCACCGATAGCCCAAAGCAGTTATCTCTAAACAGATAATAAATTTATCAAACAGACAAAATATCAACATTTTCAGAGGTGAGTGATTAATTTATTCAACTACACCATTCAATCCCATAATTTCCCAATTTCATGATTTCCAACTCAATTTCACATTTCCACAATTTCTCAAATTAATTAGTCACATTTAAATTAGGGCTTCTCCCCATTTTTCCCCACATTAGCCATAAGGCTCATTTTCCTCAATTCAACAACAGTAATTCCATTTTTCATAGTCTCACATACACATGGAGTTTAATAATTGAAAACCCCCTTTTTTAGCCTCAAATCAAACCCTAACTTTCCCAAAATTACCAAACAACACCATCTATACAAAATACATAATATCTATGTCAAAACCCATAGAAAGGAGTAGGTTATCTCTACCTCAAATGAAGAGACCAAATGGAGAAGATGAAGAAAACCCAAGATGCTACAAACCTAAAGATTTTCGGATCAAAATGTAGCCCACACCAAGCTCCACCTTTTTTACAAAGAGGCTAGGGTAGGAGATCACTAGAACTAGATAGATTCTTAGAGAGAAGGTATGTAGAGAGAGAGAGCAGTCGAATCTAGGGTTTGTGTAAAAGAGATGGTGAAGAAATGAAGTGTAACTCGTTGCTGCCAACTAATATATTCAAGGCTCGCTCGATCGAAGGAATGGTCACTCGAGCGACCAGACACAAAGAACCCTCGCTCGAGCGCAGAAAGCCTCACTCGAGCCAACAATTCGAAGCTTTAGGTTTACAACCCAGAAGAATGCTCGAGCGCAAGAATGCTCACTCGAGCAAAGAAATCCAAAACATACAGCTCACTCGCTCGAGCCAAGAAATGCAACCTTCAGGTCCAGAACCAGACTGTAACAACCCTCACTCCACCTTAGTCATGCTCTCATGCATTTATGTGATTTTGTCTTGTTAAGCTTGCATTTCAAATCTTGTCTTTGTTTTGCTTAAGTGTTGTTGCATGCTTTGTTCCTTGCTTGGTGTGAGTTTAGCCGAGGTCATCCTAAGGCTGGGTCGCACCTTTGAATCTCTTATTCCTAGGACTATCTTGGAATCTTTTGGTTAACCTCCACTCATACCTTGGCATATTGTCCGAGATGTCACTATCTAGGCCGAGGTGTTCATCACCAAGGCCGAGATGTGTATTATCTAGGCCGAGATGTTACCCTTGCACCTAGTGATCTTGTTCCTGGATTGGTATGACCTAGACCGAGGTGTGGCCCATCTAGGCTGAGGTGTGGCACAGCTAAGTCAAGTGTTGTCCTTTCTAGCTGAGATCATTGAGACCTTACTTGCCGAAGCCTTGTCCTTAGCCGAGATCATTACCTGCCGGAGTGCCTATGCCATCTTGCTTGTTGAACACACTTTGTCATAGTCTTGTCTTTTCACTCAGTCACCTTTTTGAGAAGAGCCAACCAGCCGATGCCACATGTCCCAGCAGAGGGTTAAGTTAGTGAGCTGTTGAGAAACACATCATTTTGTATCATATCCTTGTCTTTTAGAGAGAAAGGCTCTATGAAGAAGAATGAGGAGTTCTTAGAGAAGGAATAGATTTCCAAGCTTGATCTTCACACCTTGAGCCGTTAGATTCGTGTCTTGAGGTTAGAATATTGATTTACTCTTGTTGTTCTTATTGTTCATCTAGTTGCATTGCATGATCGAACATGATTTGTAAGCCATGCATTGATTTAAAGTTTGGTTTTAGAAAGAGAAAGTGATATTCATGTGTTCTTGAATAAAAGCCTTGTTTGATCCGAAAGCTTGCATCAAGATCCATGTTTTTGTGTTTGTTTTCTTAAGATCTTCAAGTATGGGTACCAAGGTCCATGTTTTTGAACTCATAGCATGAAATTCCAGATTTCGTAATAACAAGTTGTGATTGAGCATTCATGTTTTTCATGTTCTTCATGTTCATGTTCATGTTCATGTTCTTCATGTTCTTCAGCAGAGGGAAATCCAGATTTTCCCGACTTCATTTCCTTGAATGTGGCCATCGAGACCACACCTCGGCAAGGAGGTGTGGGACCTCAACCAAGACCTGGTTGGTGCCCATTATGTTTTCCCGAGAAGAGAAATAGTATTTTGTTTCGGTCCGACTTGGTTTTGAAGGAATGTCGAGATCATTTGCATTCATGTAAAGCCTGTTTAAGAAGTGCATTCAATAGACTTTGCCATGTGTTTATAGGACTTGGACTCTTACTTTGACCCCAACGTTTGAAGAACTATGTGAATGGTATTTTTAATAAAGCTATGTTATGACATTTAATAAAGCTTTGTCTTGCTTGTTTTGGAAAAGTATTTGTTAAGCATGAATGGCTCTCCCTATTTTGCGTATCAAGTATTAGCTTTGGTTTTGATAAGCATTTGTGGCACAAGTCCTTACGTGCTAGAGGACTCTAAGCTTTTGTAGCACCTTTGTTTATGTCATCCTTTGGTATTATGTAGATGTTATTGACATCCAAGAAGCTTTGAAAGATTTGATAGATGAACTTAGTTCATCCCTTTGATTTGTAAAGTTATGATATGTATTGTTTTGGAAAAGATCTCGGATATCATTCATTCAAACCTTTATTACTTATACCATTCACTGAGTATCCAAGCTCACCCTCTCCTTATATATATATATATATATATATATGTAGGTGTTGAGCAAGAGGGCGGCGACGCCTAGATGACTATTAGCAACTTGTTTTGGATTCGCATTTTTGTAGCATCTTGAAGATTATGCTTCTTGGCTTGTAGTTTACTCCTTTTGTTTATGTCGGCTTGAGAAGCCTTTTGATCAAGATGTATTATATACTTACTTTATTGTATTCAAGTTGTAAGACCTTGATAACATGCATGTCATTTCATTTAATTTATGCACAGCTCTTTTGGACTAATTAGAATTAAATTATTGCTTCCGCACATGTAAGCTCCATATGTATACTCTATTTGTGTGTGAATCTTTGTAAGTTGGCCTTTGGTAATATCGGATTATTGGCCATCATGGCACCATTCTACTAGGGGCGGAATGGGGTCGTGACACAGACGCAGATGCAAGCTTGAGCGCAATACTTCTCGCTTGAGGCACTAAACACAACACTCAACTCTCGCTCGAGCAAAGGAACTAAAACACAGAGATCACTCGAGCGAAGACACCAAAAACTGGGCAGCAACCATTTGTTTCAAAACACACCTAACTTGTTACACACCTGCCCAATACATCCCAAAACTCAAATACAAAGAATTTAAAGGACAGAAAAGAAACATATACAACAACAGACATCTACAGAACCGAGTCTGGAACACAATAACCAATGAAGGGAAAACCGGGATCGCTATAACCTCCCCCCCCCTTAAAGAATTTTGTCCCTGAAATTGGCCACAAGTTTCAAAATTATGATTTTTTAATTCTCAACAATAATACAATTCCATATTCAACATCTTGACCCATTACCGGTCATCCAATCTCTTTTCAAGAGGCAATTCACAATATAACTCAATATGCATTAACAACATGCTTTTCTTTGAAATTCAACAATTCCCAATACCATATTCCATCAGTCCATAACATACCCAATGTTAATGATATATTTGCATTTCTATAATACATTTAACATATACAATGTCAAATTAAACTTCCATTTTCAAGGCATATTCAATAATACTTCCATAAACTGAAACATATACAATGTTTTACAACTTAAGACATATTCAATGTTCTTAAAGTTTATCAATACAACAAAATATTCAACACATGCTCAAACATCCACAAATAGATCCGAAAACTTCTCTCTATTAATGATTGCTACCGCCAGAGGGTTACTGTATGTACCTTGAGCGGGGATTGTTTTCATTTCTTGGGGGATCGGGTTGGTAGTGTTGTGCCACCAGTGTATGATCTGCAAGGGCGGAGTGAGCTTAGTTGCCTTCTCGCTAGCTGTATGAGTAGTGAGTGTGATGAGACCCAGGCTGAGTTGCCCAGAGTGGTTTGTGAGTACTCAGACGTCTTTCCCGAGGACCTTGTTAGTTTACCACCCGATCGAGAGATCGAGTTCTTTATTGACTTAGTGCCTGGCACGGCACCAATTTCCATTGCACCGTATCGTTTTGCCCCAGCCGAGTTGAGTGAGTTGAAGATTCAACTCCAGGAGTTGCTAGATAAGGGTTTTATCTGCCCTAGTACTTCGCCGTGGGGAGCACAAGCCCTCTTTGCTAAAAAGAAAGATGGGGCTTTGAGACTTTGTATCGATTACCGAAAATTTAATCGGGCTACGGTTAAGAACGAGTACCCTATGCCCCGTATAGATGATCTGTTTGACCAGTTGAAAGGGTCCCGTTGTTTCTCTAAGATAGACTTGAGATCGGGTTACCATCAGTTGAGGGTTAGGGAGGAAGATGTCCCAAAGACGGCATTTCGTACGCGGTATGGCCATTACAAATTTTTGGTGATGCCTTTTGGGCTCACCAATGCACTGGCAGTGTTTATGGACTTGATGAACCGGATCTTCCAGGAATTCTTAGATCGATTTGTGGTCGTCTTTGTGGATGACATTCTGATTTATTCACCTTCTAAGGAGGAGCACGAGGAACACTTGAGAGTAGTGCTTGAGTTGCTTAGAGCCCATAAGCTATACGCCAAGTTTGGGAAGTGTGAGTTCTGGCTAAGAGAGGTTAAATTCTTAGGCCATGTAGTCTCCGGGGAAGGGGTGTCTGTTGATACATCCAAGATAGAGGCAGTGCAAGATTGGGCATAGCCTAAGAGTGTTTTTGAGATCCGCAGTTTTCTGAGATTGGCCGGCTATTACCGTCGGTTTGTGAAAGATTTCTCCAAGCTCGCTTTGCCTCTAACTAGATTGATGCGGAAAGGGGTCAAATTTGTATGAAATGAGACTTGTGAAAAGTCATTCCACGAACTTAAAGTTAGACTTACTACCGCTCCAGTTTTGATTATTCCGGAGAGGGATTTGGGTTATGTAGTGTATTGTAATGCCTCACGAGAGGGTTTGGGTTGTGTGTTGATGCAAGAGGGGAAAGTGGTAGCCTATGGCTCATAGCAGTTGAAAACACATGAGAGAAATTACCCTACACATGACCTAGAGTTAGCAGCAGTGATTTTTGCCTTGAAGATTTGGAGGCACTACCTTTATGGTGAGAGGTTCGAGGTGTTCTCGGATCATAAGAGTCTAAAGTATCTTTTTACACAGAAAGACTTGAACTTGAGACAGAGGAGGTGGATGGAGTTTATTGAAGATTACTACTTCGAGTTGCATTACCATCCGGGTAAGGCCAATGTTGTGGCTGATGCCCTTAGTAAGAAATCCATTAGTCATGTAGCTTGTATAGCCATCCCGGAGTGGGAGATGTTGGGTGCACTTGGCGAGTTTGATTTGCTTATGGGCGAATCTATTGAGTCTGCGGCCTTGTTTTTTGTAGTTGCGCAGCCTACACTTGTGAATCGAGTGCTAGAGGCACAGAGAAGTGACCTTGAGATAGAATCCCTCCGGGAGAAGATCTCCAGTGGGAAGGTTAAGAAGGGTTTGACTGTGTATCCCGACCTGAGTGTGAGGTACCGAGACCGTTTGTTTGTGCTGGAGTCATGCCGAGAGGAAGTACTCCAAGAGTTTCACCATTCACGTCATGCGGTGCATCCGGGAGGCACTAAGATTTATCGTGATTTGGGTTTCCAGTTTTGGTGGCGGGGTATGAAGAAAGATGTGGTTGGTTTTGTGTCTAAGTGCCTTACTTGTCAGCAAGTGAAGGCCGAACATCAGAGGGCAGCGGGTTTGTTACAACCCTTGCCTATAGCCAAGTGGAAATGGGAGCATGTCACATGGACTTCGTTGTAGGTCTTTCGAGGACTCAGCGGGGTAGTGATGCTATTTGGGTGGTAGTAGAGCGGTTGACTAAGTCAGCGCACCTTATTCCTATGCGTGTGAGACTCGGTAGATCATCTTGCTAACTTGTATATTTGGGACATAGTGAGGTTGCATGGGGTCCCAGTGTCGATCATCTCAGATAGAGATCCACGTTTTACTGCTAAGTTGTGGCAGAGTTTGAAGAGTGCCTTGGGCACTAGATTGACCTTTAGCACGGCTTATCATCCTTAGACTGACAGGCAGTCCGAGTGTACTATTCAGATCCTTGAGGATATGCTTCGAGGCTGTGTCCTTGACTTTAGTGGGTCGTGGGAGAGACACTTGCCCTTAGTGGAGTTTGCCTACAACAACAATTTCCAATCGAGCATCGGTATGGCACCGTTTGAGGCCTTGTATGGCCGACCGTGTAGATCTCCAGTGTGTTGGGCCGAGGTGGGTGATGCACCTTTGTTGGGCCCGAAGTTGGTGCGGGAACCAACAGAGAAAGTCAAGCTTATCCGTAAAGGCTTGTTATAGCCCAGAGTCGCCAAAAGAGTTATGCCGACCGTTGGCAGAGGCCTTTGTCGTTTGAGGTGGGTGATCACATCTTTCTGAAGATATCACCTAGGCGGGATTTGATGAGGTTTGGGAAGAGTGGAAAGTTGTCCCCTCGGTTTATTTGCCCTTTCGAGACCCTTGAGAGGATTGGCGAGGTTGCCTACCGTTTAGCTTTGCCGCCGCAGTTGTCCGGAGTACATGACGTGTTTCATGTTAGTATGCTTCGGAAATACAAGCCGGATCCATCACATGTGTTGGATTGGACCAACTTAGAGATTGATAAGGATGCCTCGTACGAGGAGAGACCGGTGAGAGTCTTGGATAGATGGGATCAAGTCTTGCGAGGCAAGACGATACCCTTGGTAAAAGTACTGTGGAAACATCCCGAGGTTGAGGAAGCCACTTGGGAACGTGAGTTGGAGGTTCGTGAGAAATATCCGGACATGTTTGTTAATGTTTAACCATGTATTGGAAACTTTGTTTTGTTGATAAACTCTAAGAACATTGTATATGTTTTGGTTTATTGAAATACTGTAATGCTTGAGTATGCCTTGAAAATAGAAGTTTAATGTAACATTGTGTATGTTGAATGTGTTGTAGAAATGCAAATATATCATTAACATTGAATATGTTATGGAATTGTGAAGCATGTATATTGAGACTTCTTGAATTTTGAAGAGATGCATGTTGATAATGCATGTTGTATCAAATTGTAAATTGCCTCTTGAAAAGAGATGGAATGACTGGTAATGGGTCAAGATGTTGAATATTGAATTGTAATATCATTGAGAATTGAAAAATTGCAATTTTGAAACTTATTTATCTAATTTCGGGGACGAAATTCTTTGAGGGGGGAAGGTTTTAGCGATCCCGGTTTTCTTCTCTTTGTTTATTGTATTCTGGACTCGGTCCCGTGGATGTGTGTTGTTGTCTTATTCTCGTTTCCATCTTTTATTCTTTGTATTTGAGTTTTGGGTTGTGTTGGGTAGGTTTGAAACAGGTTGGTTGTGTTTAGAAACAAATAGTTTATGCCTAGATTTTGGCCTTCACGCTCGAGCGGGGCTTTTGATGCTCGAGCGGGCCCCTTTGCTTTTGCTCCTTCGCTCGAGCGGGATTATTCACTCTTCAGTATTTTTCCTGCAGGTCATCGGACGCTCGAGCGTCCACTTTCATGCTCGAGTGGGGACCTTCGTCTGCAGAACTTCTAGAAGTGTGCATTCGACGCTCGAGCATCGCTTTTCACGCTCGAGCGGGAGTTTGTGTCTGACGCTCGAGCGGACTGTGATGTATATCAGTCCGAGATGAAGATTTTTGAACCACTTTTTCGACCCACTCTCTCTCTCTCTAGTTTTTCAAAACCCTCATTTGAGAGCTCCTCTCTCTAGAATACATCTTCTCTCTACGAAATCATCTAGCTCTAGTGACTTTCCACCCTAATCCCTTTGTAAAAAGTGTGGATCTTGGCGTGGCCTTCGTTTTTATCCAAAAAAGTTGATGATCGGAGCATCTTGAGTTTTGTCCTTCATCTCCTTTGAACTCCGAAATTTGAGGTAGCGATAAACTACTCATTCTTATGAGTTTTGACATAGATTTTAGTCATTTTGTATAAATGGTGGTATATGGGAATTTTGGGAAAGTTAGGGTTTGATTTAAGGTCATGTAAAGAGGGGGTTTTAGATTGTTAAACTCCACGTGTTTGTGAGACCTTGGAAAATGGTATTATTGTTATTAAATTGATGAAAATGAGCCTTAGGGCCAAAGTTGGGAAGTATAGGGAAATGCCCTATTTATGTTGAATAATTAATTTGGGGAAATATGAAATTGAGTTGGAAATCGTGAAATTGGGAAATTATGGAATTGAATGGTGTAGTTGGGTAAATAGACCACTCACCTATGAAAGCGTTGAGAATCTATCTGTTTGATAAATTTATTATCTGTTTAGAAATAACTGCTTGAGATATTGGTGGAGGATAGTGTTGATTGTTGTAGACACTGTATGTTGATTAGGGAAAACTGAAACTAATCAAATGTGTTATGTCATTGAATATGGCGGTTGAAATAATACACTGAATATGTAGGTTGATTGATCATTGTATATGATAAGTGTTTAAATACATTATATATGTATATTGTTTGGGAGGAGATAGGGGATGTACTCCATGGTTCGAGAGGAGATAGCGGATGCACTCTCAAGCCTGTTTGGGAGAAGGTAGGGATGGACTCCATTGATAACTAAGTTGGCCAGAGTGTCCAAGGTGAAAGTCCCGAAATCTTATTACGTTTGCATAACGTAGATGAATTGAAGTGTTGAAATGTTTTAATATGAGTTGTGGTCTCATCATAAACTGTTTGGGTAAATAGGGAACCATATCTATGAATTGGTTTGGATAATGAAATGGAAAGGGATTGAAATATAATTGTGAATATGGATTGGTCATGAAAGAGATGTATGTTGGTTTGCATGACTTAAACATTTATCAAATGCTAATGTTTTAGTTATTTCTCATATGTGGTTTAGTATATCTCTACTGGGCTTTGGCTCACCCTTTATGGGACATCATTTTCAGGTAAAGATGGTATGCCACCTCCAAGGTCGTAGCTTGGGAGGCTTAGAGGCTGACGGACCTTTTTGTTGTTATTTATTTATTTATTTATTTATTTATTTATTTTTTGTATTACATGTAAATCAAGCCAAGGGCTTATTTTGTATGAAGAGTTAGAACTCTTCTTTTGTCGAACCCAAGTGTTGACTTGGAAAGTTGTAAGCCCGTAGGGCATTTACTTTTGTTGTCAACACATAACACTTTTGTACTTAATACTCTAATGTTTGGAATATGATATCTCTTTCTTGCATCATAAATGTATGAACTATGGGTTTATTTTGAGGGCGTTACAGCATGAAATGAAATTTTTCTTCAATGGGTGCATGGCGTGGCATTGACGTTTGTGTGTTTATTGAAGTGTTTGTATAACTGTATATACTTTGTTAGAAATTCTCTACTGGGCTTTATGCTCACCCCTATGGGATTTGGTGCAGGTAAAGATGTGGTGATCCCGCCAAACTGAGGGCGTGGACATGTTTATGGTGAAGAGTAGATAGCTCTTTTATTTTGTTACAAGTCTTGTAAAGCCAAGGGCTAATGTGTATGGGTCCGAGAGACCATTTTGTGTAACCAGGCTATTGCCTTGGAAGATGTAAGCCTACGGGCATTTTATTTAGTTATGTACATGTTGCATTTAATTTGAGTTGCGAATGAGAGAACCATTATTTATTTTAGTATTCGATGTAAAGAGTTTCTGCATATTATCTCTGAAATTGAATGAACTTAATGGATTTGGTAATGGTTTCCGGGTAATAAAAAGTGGTGCGTGACAAATTATTTCTTAAACATGTATGAACTTAGCATACTGTAAACTATTTGTTTTGGTCTCATGTTTATAATGATGAACTACCACGTTTTGCGATACTGATGTGTATTGAATATTAGGACCATCTATGTATTTTAGTCCAGGGAAATTATTCCATTGTGTGTGCTGACTCTGGCCCCTAGGGAACAGATCCAGGTTGGGCCATGAACTTGTGGTTTTCTTTTGTTTTCTTTTTTCTTTTTTGTTCATTTTTGACGTACTTTTTTTGAAAAAGTTTGCATTTTAGAATCTACGCGACTATATGGACCAAATAAGTTATAAAAAAAAATGAAAAATAAAAGTTAAAATAAGTTGGTGATGTTTTTAGATCATTCTACACTAGATACACAAAAAATGTAAAATCTTTGACGCAAATTTAAAAAATATAACATTCAATAGAAAAAAAAATGAGTTTTTTTTTTGGTTAGTTGCCAACCCTACCAAATGTTATTGATTGAAATAGAAAAAATCATCATTTTTATGTTTTGTAATCATCACCAAGGACTGATCCACAAGGTGCGAAAGTATATTCAGATTTTCACATTTTCAAGATCCATCCATGATCATAACAATACAAATTTATTTATTTTACACATGAAAAATAAAAGTCCATCCTTGATCATCACAATATTAATTTTTAATTTTCTACTACACGTAAGAAAAAAAAAAAAAAAAAAAAAAAGAGTGGTTGTCCAATGAATTAAACTAAAGCTATAGCCAGGAAACCTATAGGTTCAGTAGTCTAGCCTGAGTTCAACTATGCTGGCCACAACCTGAGTTCAAGCGTTGAAGCCATCTATCAACTTTACCATGATCCAACCACTTTGGTGCCCTCGCTTGAGTAATACGCTAACGCTACTTAGCCCGGCAATTATTAAATGTCTCACTCACATCTTATATGTAAACATTATGCGTTGTTTTTAAACAATGTGGGATAAGTTTTCGCTTATACTACTACCAATATTTCAACTTTATACTATCTCTTTTCTAATCAGATTATGAACGATGTGGGATGGATTTACGATTCTACTACTACCAACATTTACACTTTACGCTATCTCTTTTCTAATGAGATTATGTTTCCTTCTTTTCCGTAGTAGCCACCATTGTCCTCCACCATTACCGAACCCTCTCTTGTCGAAGCTTTTAAATATTTTTGGTTCTTTGAGTCTATTTTGAATTATTTTTTTGAAAAAAAATCAGATCAACGTGGTAAATTCTGTGAACATTAAAATTAAAATTATTTTTTTTAATATAAATTTCTTATTATTTTTTGAAAATACAATTGAATTGTAATATTTCGTAAAGAAAACATAGTGGAACTGGGGTGAGTATTTGGGGTTTTTTTGGTTCATTTTTATTTAATTTTTTTCTAAAATTTTTGAAAAACTTTGCGTTTTGGAATATACTAGACTACGTGGACCAAACAAGTTATAAAAAACAATGAAAAACAATTCAGTAAAAAAAAAGTGATAATAAGTTGGTGATGTTTTTAGATCATTCTACACTAGATGCACAAAAAATGTAAAATCTTTGTCACAAATTTAAAAAATATAATATTAAAAAAAAAGGGGGGGCGGATTATATAGTTTCCAAACCCACCAAATGTTGTTGATTGAAACAGAAAAAACCATCATTTTTATGTTGTGTAATCATCACCAAGGACAGATCCACAAGATGGAAAAATATATATTTAGATTTTCAAATTTTCAGAATCCATCCTTGATCATAACTATTTTAATTTATTTATTTTATATATGAAAAAAAATTCCATCCTTGATCATCACAATGTTAATTTTCTATTTTCCATATGTAATAAATAAATAAATAAATAAATAAAATAAAGGAAGTGGTTGTCCAATGACTTAACTCAACAACCAAAAGGTAGCCAAAACCTATAGGTTCACTGGTCTAGCCTGAGTTCAAGTGTTGAAGCCATTTTTCAACTTTACCATTATCCAACCACTTTGGTGCCCTCACTTGAGTGATTAGCTAAGGCTGCATAGCTCAGCGATTATTAGATCTCTCAATCACATCTCATTTTTAAACATTATGCGTTGCTTTTAAACAATGTGGGATAAGTTTATGATTATACTACTACCAAAATTGAAACTTTGCACTATCTTTTTTCTAATTAGATTATGAACAATGTGGTATGGATTTATGATTCTACTACTACCAATATTTAAACTTTACTCTATCCCTTTTTCTAATGAGATTACGTTTCCTTCTTTTCCGTAGTAGCCGCCATCGTCCGTATAGTGATCCCGGTTGTCCCTTTACTGTTCTGTTGTATCCCGGACTCGGTTCCGTGGAGTTGGTAGTTGTATCTATCTTGTTGTCGTCCTTTAATTCCATTTGTTTGAGTTTTAGGATGTTTTGGGCAGGGTTGTTACAGGTTGGTTAGGCCTTGGTTTCAATTCCTTGTTGCCCAGTTTTCAGGCAGTCCGCTCGAGCGGGGATTGCACACCCCCAGTATTTCGTGTCCCTGCAAAACTTCTGCAGGTGTGATTTCTACGCTCGAGCGGGTTTCCTGCGCTCGAGCGGATCGCGCTCAAGCGGGTTTGTTGGCGCTCAAGTGGGTAGTACTTTTTGGGGCATAAGTTCTGGGAAGGGGAAATCTACTCTCGAGCGGACTGGTTTTCGCGCTCGAGCGGATGTACTTTATTCTTGTGTCTTGGCGCTTGAGTTGCGCTCGAGCGTACCTAGTTTTTTGTTCTTGACGCTTGAGCGTTGTGTTCTCCGCTCGAGCGAGAATGTCGTATATCAGTTGGCAGCTGGGCATTTTAAAATCACTTTTTACATTCTCTCTCTCTCTCTTACTTTTCCAAAAAGCCATTTGAGAGCTCCTCTCTCTAAAACCATAACTTCTCTCTAAGTATTGATCTAGCTAGGGTGTTTTCCTCACCTTTGGTCTTTACAAAAGTTGGGTTGATCGTCGAGGGCTCTACCTTGATCCGAAAATTTCGAGTTTTGGAGCACGTTGAGTTTCGTCATCTTCTTCCCTTGAGCTCCGAATTTGAGGTAGGGATTCCTACTCACAACTATGGGTTTTGACCTAGGTAGTTTGGTATTTTGTTAAATGCTTGATTTTGGGAAATTAGGGTTTGAAAATGTTGAAAGGGGGTTTTGTTATTTTGATTCAAAAATATGTATTTTGGGTTTCAAAATAATGATTTTTGTTGTTGGTTGTTGATATATAGGCCATTGGGTCAATATTGGGAAACGGGGTAGAAAACCCTAATTTGTTGAATAAATTAATTGGTGTAATTAATTTGGGAAAATTATAGCTATATGGAATTGAGTTGGAAATAATGTAATTGGTTCATTATGTGGTTGAATAGTGGAGTTAGATTTATTAATCGCTCACTTTGAAAACATCGATATTTTATCTGTTGGAACTTTTATTATCTGTTTAGAAATAATTGCTTGGGCTACCGGTGGAGGGTAGTTTTGATTGTTATAGACAATGCATGATGATTAGGCAAACTAAAACTAATCAATTGGATATGTCATAGAGTATGACAGTTGATAAAATACATTAACGTTATGTATTGATTGATTGTGTATATGACCTTTGTGTATATACGTTGTGTATGGGGGAGGAGATAGGGGATGTACTCCACGGTTTAGGAGAAGATAGGGGATGGACCTCTAAACCGGATGTCATTTGGGAGGAGATAGGGGATGGACTTCACTGATACAGCTCATATGCTTGTCAGATTATATGTTGATACAGCTCATGTGCTTATCTTTGGAAGTGTTGATATGGTTAATATGCATATCTGTTGAAATGTGGATACAGCTTGTATGCTTATCTATTGAGAAATTGATACAACTAGTATGTTTATCTATTGTAAAACAAGAAATGTTTTATATGAGTCATCGTCTCATATAAGTGGTTGGCCAAGTTCTAAGCCGTTGATGTAAATTGTGAAATGGATAAGAAATGGAAAGTGAAATGAAATGGAAATGGGTTATGAATGGGTTTATGGAAATTGAACATTTATCAATTGCTAATGTCTTAGTCATTGCTCATACTGTGTTTAGCATATCTCTATTGGGCTGTGGCTCACCCTTTATGGGACATCATTTTCAGGTACAGGTAGCATGCCACCCCCAAGGACATAGCTTGGGAGGCTAGAGGCAGGCGGATTGTTTTGTTTATTTTCTTTTGGTGTGTTACATGTAAATTCAAGCCAAGGGCTTTATATGTATTGAGTTAGTACTCTTCTTTTTTGTAACCAAGTGTTAACTTGGAAAGTTGTAAGCCCGCGGGGCATTTGTTTTTGTTGTTGACATGTAATACTTTTGTAAGGAACTACTCTGATGAATAGAAGAATGTTTATCTTTTATACCAATGCATGTCTTTGTTGGTGGGTTTTAATGTTATTATTTTAAGGGCGTTACAACTTGGTATCAGAACCTACCGGGTTCGAATACTTTGGGTACGTGGGAAGTGATTAGGATCACAATGGGTTTGTCTCGCTTGATAGAGACTTAGATGTAGTGGCAGATGCTATGTGCTTAATTGATAACATGCTTATGTGACTATGTGGGTATGGAATATAGTTTCTAGGATGTTGATTGGATACTTGGGTTTCTGGGAGTCTTGTTGGAAAAGCACTTGATCAATGCTGTTTCTAACCGGAACTCTAGTAACGCCTCGGGACTATCATTATCCGGGAACGAAATTCGTAAGTGCTTATGTGTTTATGTGCTTACGTGGAGTGAATTACAGTTGTCCATGCATTAGGACGTGAGTGTTATAGCTTCGGCACATTTGTGAATGTGCTAATAGTCTTGGTTACCTCTATTAGGATGTCAGGACGAGGGCATGGTAGGCATGGCAGGCATGGTAAGCCGGAGGTGCCTTTACCGGGTGATGTTCCAGCAATGCAGGAGGGAGTTGGTCAGGCCAACGTGGCCGAGCCAGCGGGTCAGCAGGCTATGGGCACCTTGGCCCTAGAGATAGCAGGAGCTTTAGGTATTCTCAGAGCTGAGAATCAGGTTGTTGAGGTAGGACCTTCTTTCTTGAAGAGGGAATTCTTTCGGTCTAACCCGGACGAGTTTGTTGGGGATCCGAAGGAGCCACTTAAGGCTGACGAGTGGTTGGAACAGATGGAGAGGACGTTCGAGATGCTTGGCATCGAGGACGGGGCTTTAAAGGTGACCTTGGCATCCTTCCAGCTGAAGAGAGATGCAGGTTAATGGTGGAAGTACGAGAAGGGCAGTGTTGGTGGTGCATGGGAGGCGTTTGTGAATGCTTTCCAGGAGAAGTTTTTATCTTCAGCTGCTAGGGAGAAGCAGACAGAGCAGTTTTGCCAGCTTAGACAGCAGGGCTTGTCAGTGGCCGAGTTTGAGGCTACATTTACTAGTCTGTCCAGGTTTGCACCTGAACTGGTGGTGTCCGAGGAATGCCGTTGTTTTGAGTTTGAGTGAAAGTTGAGGCGTGGACTCAAGTTGAGGGTTGGAGGGTCGTTTATCCGGGAGTATAGACGTTTGGTGGATGCTGCAGCTCATATGGAGATCATGATGCAGGAGGAGGATGAGGGGCAGAAAGGCTCTAAGAGGAGCCAAGATGGTCAGGGTGACGGCAGGAGGCAGAGGGGTTCTAACCCTCAGCAGTCTCAGTATAGCGATCCCAGGTTTGCCCTTGTTGTATAGTGATCCGGACATGTGTCCGTGGATGTTGGTAGTTGTTTATTATCTTGTTTACATCCTTTCTTACTTTGTATTTGAGTTATAGGATGTGTTGAGCGGGTTTGTTACAGGTTGGTTGAGTTTAGAAACCAAAATTAGTTGCCCAGATTTTTGGCCTGTACGCTCGAGCGGAGGTGTTGGCGCTCGAGCGTAGATTACGTCCATCCAGTATCTTGTTGTGCAGTGTTGTGAGCTCGAGCGTAGGGTTGGGAGCTCGAGCGGAGGCCAGGTTCTGCAAAAGTGCTGGGCGAGTGCATTCTGCGCTCGAGCGGGAGGTTGGCCGCTCGAGCAGAAGTCTGTGAGTGGCCGCTCGAGCGGGGTGTTTTACGCTCGAGCGGAAGACTGGGTTTAAATCCCGAAATTGTGACTTTTCAAATCACTTTTTACTTTCTCTTCTCTCTCTTACTTTTCCAAAATCACCATTGTTGAGCCTCTCACTCTAGACTCTACCTTCTCTCTAGGTTTTGATCTAGTAGGAGTGATTTACTCACCTTTGGCCTTTACAAAAAAGTTGTTGATCGTCGAGGGCTTCATTTTAATCTGAAAATCTCGGGTTTTGGAGCACGTTGGGTTTTGTCGTCTTCTCCTTTGGGACTCCGAATTTGAGGTAGGGATAACCTACTCCTCTCTATGGGTTTTGTCTTTAAATTTTGGTATTTTGAGATGTTGGGCTTGGTTTGGTAAATTTGTGAGAGTTTGGGGCTTTTGTGTAATTTTACAAAAGTTGGGGTTTTATTCATAATAAACCTAGATGCATGTTTGGCATAGAAAAATAGAATGATTATTGAATCATTGATGAAAATGGGACCTAAGGGTTGAAATGGTAATTATGGAAAATGGCCTAATTACATTGTTTAATTAATTGGGATAATTAATTGGTGAGAAATGAGGAAATGAAATGTTGATTGAATATCCATTTGTGCATTTATTTTCTGTTTTAGAAATAACTGCTTTGGGCTATCGGTGGAGGATAGTCGAGATTGTTGTAGACAATGCATGATGATTAGGTAAACGGAAACTAATCAATGGAATGTGTCATGGAACTTGACGGTTGATAGAATACATTAATTGTGTGTATTGTGTGATTGTATATAGAACCAATGTGTTTATATACGTTATGTGTAGAGGAGGAGATAGGGGATGTACTCCGCGGTTTAGGGGAAGATAGGGGATGTACCTCTAAACCGGATAGGTATTGGGAGGAGATAGGGGATGAACTCCGTAGACAGAGCTCATATGCTTGTCTAGAGAAGTGAAGATAGAGCTCATATGCTTATCTTGTGAAGTGTGGATACAGCTTGTATGCTTATCTGTGGATATTGTTGATATACATATCTGTTGTAGAGTGTGGATACAGCTTGTATGCTTATCTGTGGATATTGTTGATATACATATCTGTTGAGAATGTGGGTATAGCTTTTATGCTTATCTGAATGTGAGATATAGTTTTTATACATATCTGTGGAAATGATGATAGAGCTAGCATGCTTATCTGTTGAAAAAGGGAAAATGAAAAGTAATTGGGACTTGTAAGTCGTTGACATAAATATGTAATTTATGTGATTGTATCAGTGTTGACCAACTATCAATTGCTAATGTTTTAGTCATTGTCCATGGTTGGTTTAGTGTATTTCTACTGGGCTGTGGCTCACCCTATATGGGAATATCATTTTCAGGTACAGGAAGCATGCCACCTCCAAGGACATAGCTTGGAAGGCTAGAAGCGGACATAGTGTAGTGGTTTTACTTTTGATGTATTACATGTAACTTCAAGCCAAGGGCTTAATGTGTAAACGAGTTAGTACTCTTTTGTTGAAACCAAGTGTTAACTTGGAAAGCTGTAAGCCCGTAGGGCATTTTGTTTTGATGTTAACATGTAATACTTATGTAATGAAACTCAATGAAATAAAGGAATGTGGTTAGTTTATATGTAAATGCTTGTCTTATTTTGAGGGCGTTACAACTTGGTATCAGAGCGTACCGGGTTCGAATACTTTGGGTACGTGGGAAGTGATTAGTATCACAATGGGTTTGTCTCGCTTGATAGAGACTTAAATGTGGTATCATATGTTATGTGCTTAAGTGATAACATGTTTATGTGACTATGTGTGTATGGGATTTAATTTCTGGGATATTGATTGGATCCTTGAGTTTCTGGGAGTCTTGTTGGAAAAGCACTTGATCAATGCTGTTTCTAACCGGAACTCTAGTAACGCTTCGGGACTATCATTATCCGGAAATGAAATTCGTAGGTGCTTATGTGTTTATGTGCTTATGTGGAGTGAATTACAGTTGTCCAGGCATTAGGACGTGAGTGTTTAGTTTCGGCACATTTATGAATGTGCTAACGTTCTGTGTTGCCTTTATTAGGATGTCAGGACGAGGAAGAGGTGCTAGGCGTGGTAGACCTGCGAGGCAGGAAGTACCGTTACAGGGTGAGATTCCGGCAGTGCAGGAGGGAGTTGGGCAGGCTAATGTGGCCGAGCCAGTAGGTCAGCAGGCTATGGGTGCCTTGGCCAGAGAGATAGCAGGAGCTTTGGGTATTCTTAGAGCTGGGAATCAGGCAGCTGAGACAGGGCCTTCCTTCTTGAAGAGGGAGTTTTTTCGGTGTAATCCGGACGAGTTTATCGGGGATCCTAAAGAGCCGCTTAAGGCAGATGAATGGCTCGAACAGACAACGAAGACGTTTGAGATGCTTGGCATCGAGGACGGAGCACTGAAAGTGACCTTGGCATCCTTCCAACTGAAGGGAGATGCGGGTCAATGGTGGAAGTACGAGAAAGCTCGTGTTGGTGGTACTTGGGAGGCGTTTGTGAATGCTTTTCAGGAGAGGTTTTTATCAGCAGCAGCTAGGGAGAAGCTGAGGGATCAGTTTAGCCGGCTTAATCAGCAGGGCTTGTCAGTGGCCGAGTTTGAGGCTACTTTTACCAGTCTGTCTAGGTTTGCACCTGAACTGGTGGCGTCTGAGGAACGCCGTTGCTATGAGTTTGAGCGGAAGTTGAGGCGGGGCCTCAAGTTGAGAATTGGTGGGTCTTATATTCGAGAGTATAGACACCTAGTGGACGCTGCAGCTCATATGGAGCTTATGATGCAGGAGGAGGATGAGGGTCAGAGAGGCTCCAAGAGGAGCCAGGATAGTCAGAGTGATGGCAGGAGACAGAAGGGTTATAACCCTCAGCAGTCGCAGGGTGGTGTTGTTAGATCGACCTTCCCAGTGCCGAGTGCAGGCTCCGGGAGAGGTGGTCAGGGGGATTTCACCTGTTACAAGTGTGGCCAGCTGGGTCACAAGGTATCTGTTTGCCCGCAGAAGGGTGGGGGTCTGAAAGCTGCTTCTTCTTCAGCTAGACCGCAGAGTCAGAGTTTGGGCAGGGGGCAGCTCTTGACTTGTTATCAGTGTGGACAACCTGGGCACATGAAGAGGTTTTGCCCACAGTTGAGTGCCACTTCGGGAGCGTCTGGTTCTAGGCAGACGCAGGGTTTTCAGCCAGCTCAGTCTGTGCAGGCCTCGAGGGCCAATCCGGGAGCTTCGTCATCCCAGTCTGTGCAGCAGTCTTTTGCTCCGAGAGGTGAGCAGGTAGACCAGGGGCCTACGGGGCGCGTGTATGCTGTTACCGCGCAGGACTTAGTACCGGCTCCATCAGTAGTGAGAGGTACTTTTCCATTTTGCAACTCAGTTGCTAATGTGTTGATAGACACGGGTGCATCTCATTCTTTTGTATCTGCTGCATTTGCATCTGTTTTGGAATTGGAGTTAGCACAGTTAGCATCTCCTATTTGTGTGGTATCGCCTTTGGGTGGTGAGTTGATTCTGAAACAGGGTGTTAGAGGATGTGATATAGAGGTCGCCGACTATAGGCTTCCTTTTCCGTTTGTTGTCATGCCCATGAAGGGTTTTGATGTTATTTTGGGTATGGACTGGTTATCGTCATACCGGGCTGTTATTGATTGCTACCGCCAGAGGGTTACATTGTGTACCTTGAGCGGGGAGTGGTTCCATTTCTTGGGAGACCGGGTTGGTAGTATTTTGCCACCGGGGTATGATTCGCGAGGGCGAAGTGAACTTAGTGGTCTACTTGCTAGTTTTGAGAGTGGTGAGAGTGGTGAGAAACAGGTTGTGTTACCGAGGGTGGTTTGTGAGTATTCGGATGTCTTTCCTGAAGATCTTGTTAGTTTGCCACCTCACCGAGAGATAGAGTTCTCTATTGATTTAGTGCCTGGTACGGCGCCGATTTCTATGGCACCTTACCGTTTTGCTCCAGCAGAGTTGGTTGAGTTGAAAGTTCAGCTCCAGGAATTGCTAGATAAGGGCTTTGTTCGCCCTAGTGTTTCACCGTGGGGAGCACCGGCACTCTTTGTTAAAAAGAAAGATGGTGCCTTGAGATTGTGTATAGACTACCGGAAGTTGAATCGGGCTACGGTTAAAAATAAGTATCCTATGCCCCGTATAGATGATTTGTTTGACCAGTTGAAGGGTTCCCGTTGTTTCTCTAAGATAGACTTGAGATCGGGTTACCATCAGTTGAGGGTCAGGGAGGAAGATATTCCTAAGACGGCATTCCGTACGCGGTATGGCCATTACGAGTTTCTGGTGATGCCATTCGGGCTTACCAATGCACCGGCAGTCTTTATGGACTTGATGAACCGGATTTTCCGGGAGTTCTTAGACCGATTTGTGGTTGTCTTCGTGGACGACATCCTTATCTATTCGTCTTCTGAGGAGGAGCACGAGGGACACTTGAGAGTGGTGCTTGAGTTACTTAGAGCCCATAGGCTGTATGCCAAGTTTGGGAAGTGTGAGTTCTGGCTGAGGGAAGTCAAATTCTTAGGCCACGTGGTATCCGGGGAAGGGGTGTCTGTTGATACATCCAAGGTTGAGGCAGTGCAAGATTGGGCACAGCCTAAGAGTGTGTTTGAGATCCGCAGTTTTCTGGGATTGGCTGGGTATTACCGTCGGTTTGTGAAAGATTTCTCCAGGTTAGCGTCACCGTTGACTAGACTGACTCGGAAGGGAGTCAAGTTTGTGTGGAGTGAGACTTGTGAAAAGTCGTTCCAAGAGTTGAAAATTAGATTGACCACCACTCCGGTGTTGATTATTCCGGAGAGAGGGTTGGGTTATGCGGTTTATTGTGATGCTTCACAAGAGGGTTTGGGTTGTGTGTTGATGCAAGAGGGAAAAGTGGTAGCTTATGGCTCACGTCAGTTGAAAATACACGAGAAGAATTACCCCACCCATGACCTAGAGTTAGCAGCTGTGATCTTTGCCTTGAAAATCTGGAGGCACTACCTTTATGGTGAGAGGTTCGAGGTATTCTCGGATCACAAGAGTTTGAAGTATCTGTTTACACAGAGAGACTTGAATCTGAGGCAGAGGAGATGGATGGAGTTCATCGAAGACTATGATTTTGAGTTACATTATCATCCGGGAAAGGACAATGTTGTGGCCGATGCCCTTAGTAGGAAAACCATTAGTGATGTAGCTTGTATAGCCATCCGGGAATGGGTGATGTTGGGAGCACTTGGCGAGTTTGATTTGCTACTGGGCGAATCTGTTGAGGCTGCGGCCTTGTTTTCTGTTGTTGCGCAGCCTACACTTGTGATTAGAGTGTTAGAGGCACAGAGAGGTGACCTTGAGGTAGAATCCCTCCGAGAAAAGATCTCCAGTGGGAAAGTTGAGAAGGGTTTGACGGTGTATCCCGACCTGAGTGTGAGATACCGAGACCGTTTGTTTGTACCGGAGTCTTGCCGAGAGGAAGTACTCCGAGAGTTTCACCATTCGCGCCTTGCGGTGCATCCGGGAGGTACTAAGATGTATCAGGATTTGGGTCGCCAGTTTTGGTGGCGGGGTATGAAAAGAGATGTGGCTGTTTTCGTATCAAAGTGCCTTACTTGCCAGCAAGTGAAGGCCGAGCATCAGAGGCCAGCGGGTTTGTTGCAACCCTTGCCTATTGCCGAGTGGAAGTGGGAGCATGTCACTATGGACTTCGTTGTAGGTCTTCCGAAGACTCAGCGGGGTAGTGATGCTATTTGGGTGGTTGTAGACCGGTTGACTAAGTCGGCGCACTTTATTCCTATGCGCGTGAGAGATTCGATAGATCATCTTGCCGATTTGTATATTCGGGACGTAGTGAGATTGCACGGGGTCCCAGTGACGATCGTCTCAGATAGAGATCCTCGTTTTACTGCTAGGTTGTGGCAGAGTTTGCAGAGTGCCTTGGGCACTAAGTTGACCTTTAGTACGGCTTATCATCCTCAGACTGACGGGCAGTCCGAGCGTACTATTCAGATCCTCGAGGATATGCTTCGGGGTTGTGTCCTGGATTTCAGTGGGACGTGGGAGAGGCACTTGCCATTGGTAGAGTTTGCCTACAACAACAGTTTTCAGTCTAGCATCGGTATGGCACCGTTTGAGGCCTTGTATGGCCGACCGTGTAGGTCTCCAGTTTGTTGGGCCGAGGTGGGTGATGCACCTTTGTTGGGTCCGGAGTTGGTTAGGGAGACGACGGAGAAAGTTGAGCTTATCCGTAGGAGGCTTGTTACAGCCCAGAGTCGACAAAAGAGTTATGCCGACCGTAGGAGGAGGCCTTTGGCGTTTGAGGTAGGTGATCATGTCTTTCTGAAAATATCACCTAGGCGAGGCCTGATGAGGTTTGGGAAGAGTGGGAAGTTATCCCCTCGGTTTATTGGTCCTTTTGAGATCCTTGAGAGGATAGGTGAGGTTGCTTATCGGTTAGCCTTACCGCCGCAGTTGTCCGGAGTGCATGACGTGTTTCATGTGAGTATGCTTCGGAAGTATGAGCCAGATCCATCACATGTGTTGGATTGGACTGATTTAGAGGTAGATGAGGATGCCTCGTATGAGGAGAGACCGGTTCGAGTCTTGGATAGGCGGGATCAGGTCCTGCGTGGCAAGACCATTCCTTTGGTGAAAGTCTTGTGGAAACATCACGGAGTGGAGGAAGCCACTTGGGAACGTGAGTTGGAAGTCCGTGAGAAATATCCGGACTTGTTTGTTGATGTGTGATCTTGTATTTAAATTTTACATTATGTTGAACTTAAGAGCTTTTATATATGTCTTAAGTTGTAAAACATTGAGAATGTTTTGGTTATTGGAAGTATGTTTTGGAACTTGCCTCATATGGAAGTTGAAAGTGACATTATATGCGTTAAATATATTGTTGAAATTGGGAGGATAGTGCATAATGTTGATGCATGTTGAAAATACATATGTTGTTTACATATTGTGATATGTCTCTTGTTAAAGGGATGGGATGACCGGTAATGGGTCGAACTGTTGAATGTTAAAATGTAACATTGTTTAAAATGGAGGAAAACTTGTTTTTGAAAACTTGTGTTTAATTTCGGGGACGAAATTCTTTAAGGGGGGGAGGTTATAGCGATCCCAGGTTTGCCCTTGTTGTATAGTGATCCGGACATGTGTCCGTGGATGTTGGTAGTTGTTTATTATCTTGTTTACATCCTTTCTTACTTTGTATTTGAGTTATAGGATGTGTTGAGCGGGTTTGTTACAGGTTGGTTGAGTTTAGAAACCAAAATTAGTTGCCCAGATTTTTGGCCTGTACGCTCGAGCGGAGGTGTTGGCGCTCGAGCGTAGATTACGTCCATCCAGTATCTTGTTGTGCAGTGTTGTGAGCTCGAGCGTAGGGTTGGGAGCTCGAGCGGAGGCCAGGTTCTGCAAAAGTGCTGGGCGAGTGCATTCTGCGCTCGAGCGGGAGGTTGGCCGCTCGAGCGGAAGTCTGTGAGTGGCCGCTCGAGCGGGGTGTTTTACGCTCGAGCGGAAGACTGGGTTTAAATCCCGAAATTGTGACTTTTCAAATCACTTTTTACTTTCTCTTCTCTCTCTTACTTTTCCAAAATCACCATTGTTGAGCCTCTCACTCTAGACTCTACCTTCTCTCTAGGTTTTGATCTAGTAGGAGTGATTTACTCACCTTTGGCCTTTACAAAAAAGTTGTTGATCGTCGAGGGCTTCATTTTAATCTGAAAATCTCGGGTTTTGGAGCACGTTGGGTTTTGTCGTCTTCTCCTTTGGGACTCCGAATTTGAGGTAGGGATAACCTACTCCTCTCTATGGGTTTTGTCTTTAAATTTTGGTATTTTGAGATGTTGGGCTTGGTTTGGTAAATTTGTGAGAGTTTGGGGCTTTTGTGTAATTTTACAAAAGTTGGGGTTTTATTCATAATAAACCTAGATGCATGTTTGGCATAGAAAAATAGAATGATTATTGAATCATTGATGAAAATGGGACCTAAGGGTTGAAATGGTAATTATGGAAAATGGCCTAATTACATTGTTTAATTAATTGGGATAATTAATTGGTGAGAAATGAGGAAATGAAATGTTGATTGAATATCCATTTGTGCATTTATTTTCTGTTTTAGAAATAACTGCTTTGGGCTATCGGTGGAGGATAGTCGAGATTGTTGTAGACAATGCATGATGATTAGGTAAACGGAAACTAATCAATGGAATGTGTCATGGAACTTGACGGTTGATAGAATACATTAATTGTGTGTATTGTGTGATTGTATATAGAACCAATGTGTTTATATACGTTATGTGTAGAGGAGGAGATAGGGGATGTACTCCGCGGTTTAGGGGAAGATAGGGGATGTACCTCTAAACCGGATAGGTATTGGGAGGAGATAGGGGATGAACTCCGTAGACAGAGCTCATATGCTTGTCTAGAGAAGTGAAGATAGAGCTCATATGCTTATCTTGTGAAGTGTGGATACAGCTTGTATGCTTATCTGTGGATATTGTTGATATACATATCTGTTGTAGAGTGTGGATACAGCTTGTATGCTTATCTGTGGATATTGTTGATATACATATCTGTTGAGAATGTGGGTATAGCTTTTATGCTTATCTGAATGTGAGATATAGTTTTTATACATATCTGTGGAAATGATGATAGAGCTAGCATGCTTATCTGTTGAAAAAGGGAAAATGAAAAGTAATTGGGACTTGTAAGTCGTTGACATAAATATGTAATTTATGTGATTGTATCAGTGTTGACCAACTATCAATTGCTAATGTTTTAGTCATTGTCCATGGTTGGTTTAGTGTATTTCTACTGGGCTGTGGCTCACCCTATATGGGAATATCATTTTCAGGTACAGGAAGCATGCCACCTCCAAGGACATAGCTTGGAAGGCTAGAAGCGGACATAGTGTAGTGGTTTTACTTTTGATGTATTACATGTAACTTCAAGCCAAGGGCTTAATGTGTAAACGAGTTAGTACTCTTTTGTTGAAACCAAGTGTTAACTTGGAAAGCTGTAAGCCCGTAGGGCATTTTGTTTTGATGTTAACATGTAATACTTATGTAATGAAACTCAATGAAATAAAGGAATGTGGTTAGTTTATATGTAAATGCTTGTCTTATTTTGAGGGCGTTACACTCAGGGTGGTTTTGCTAGATCGACCTTTCCAGTGCCGAGTGCGGGCTCTGGGAGAGGTAGTCAGGGAGGTTTGACTTGTTTTGCGTGTGGCCAGCTGGGTCACAAGTCTTCGGTTTGCCCGCAGAAGGGAGGGGGTCAGCGAGCTGCTTCTTTTTCAGCTAGACCTTAGGCCTAGAGTCAGGGCAGAGGCCAGCCTTTGTCTTGCTATCAGTGTGGTCAGCCTGGGCACCTGAAGAGGTTTTGCCCACAGTTGAGTGCCACTTTGGGCGCGTCTGGTTCTAGGCAGACGCAGGGTTTTCAGCCAGCTCAGTCTGCGCAGGCCTCGAGGTCCAATCAGGGGGCTTCGTCATCTCAATCAGTACAATAGTCTTTTGCTCCTAGAGGTGAGCAGGTGGATCAGGGGCCTACAAGGCGCGTGTATGCTGTTACTGCGCAGGATCTAGTACCGGCTCCATCAATAGTGAGAGGTACCTTCTTGTTCTGCAACTCGGTTGCTAATATATTGATTGATATGGGTGCATCTCATTCTTTTGTGTCTGCTGCATTTGCATCTATTTTGGAATTGGAGTTGATACAGTTAGCATCTCCTATATGTGTAGTATCACCTGTTGGTGGTGAGTTGATCTTGAAACAAGGTGTTAGAGGTTATGATATAGAGGTCGCCGACCATAGCCTTCCTTTTCCATTTGTCGTCATGCCCATGAAGGGTTTTGATGTTATTTTGGGTATGGACTGGCTATAGTCATACCGGGCTGTTATTGATTGCTACCGCCAGAGGGTCACGGTTTGTACCTTGAGCGGGAAGTGTTTCCATTTCTTGGGGGATCGGGTTGGTAGTGTGTTGCCACCGATGTATGATCCGCGAGGGCGGAGTGAGCTTAGTGGTCTACTTGCTAGCTTTTTGAGTGGTGAGTGTGATGAGACCCAGATTGTATTGCCGAGGGTGGTCTGTGAGTAATCGGATGTTTTTCCTGAGGATCTCGTCAGTTTGCAACCTCACCGAGAGATAGAGTTCTCTATTGATTTAGTGCCCGGCACAACACCGATTTCTATGGCACCTTATCGTCTCGCCCCAGCCGAGTTGAGTGAGTTAAAGATTCAACTCCAGGAATTTCTAGATAAGGGTTTTGTTCGCCCTAGTGTTTCGCCGTGGGGAGCACCGGCCCTCTTTGCTAAAAAGAAAGATGGTGCCTTGAGATTGTGTATAGACTATCGGAAGTTAAATCGGGCTACGGTCAAGAATAAGTACCCTATGCCCCGTATAGATGATTTGTTTGACCAGTTGAAGGGTTCCCGTTGTTTCTCTAAGATAGACTTGAGATCGGGTTACCACCAGTTGAGGGTCAGGGAGGAGGATATTCCTAAGACGGCATTCCGTATGCGGTATGGCCATTATGAGTTTCTGGTGATGCCATTTGGGCTCACCAATGCACCGGCAGTCTTTATGGATTTGATGAACCGGATTTTTCGAGAATTCTTAGACCGTTTTGTAGTCGTTTTCGTGGACGACATTCTTATCTATTCGCCTTCTGAGGAAGAGCACGAGGAACACTTGAGAGTGGTGCTTGAGTTGCTTAGAGCCCATAGGCTGTATGCCAAGTTTGGGAAGTGTGAGTTCTGGCTAGGAGAGGTCAAATTCTTAGGCCATGTGGTATCCGAGGAAGGGGTGTCTGTTGATACATCCAAGGTGGAGGCAGTGCAAGATTGGGCACAGCCTAAGAGTGTGTTTGACATCCGTAGTTTTCTGGGATTAGCTGGGTATTACCGTCGGTTTGTGAAAGATTTCTCCAGGCTAGCTTCGCCGTTGACTAGATTGACGCGGAAAGGGATCAAGTTTGTGTGGAGTGAGACTTGCGAAAAGTCGTTCCAAGAGTTGAAGGTTAGACTGACCACCACTTCGGTTTTGATTATTCCAGAGAGAGGGTTGCGTTATGCAGTCTATTGTGATGCCTCACGAGAGGGTTTGGGTTGTGTGTTGATGCAAGGGGGGAAAGTAGTTGCCTATGGCTCACGTCAGTTGAAAATACACGAGAAGAACTACCCTACACACGACCTAGAGCTAGTAGTATTGATCTTTGCCTTGAAGATTTGGAGGCACTACCTTTATGGTGAAAGGTTCGAGGTGTTCTCGGACCGCAAGAGTTTGAAGTATCTGTTTACACAAAGGGACCTGAATTTGAGGTAGAGAAGGTGGATGGAGTTCATTGAGGACTATGATTTTGAGTTGCACTATCACTCGGGAAAGGCCAATGTTGTGGCAGATGCCCTTAGTAGGAAATCCATTAGTGATGTAGCTTGTATAGCCATCCGGGAATGGGAGGTGTTGGGTGCGCTTGGCGAGTTTGATTTGCTTCTGGGCGAATCTGTTGAGGCTGCGGCCTTTTTTTCTGTTGTTGCGCAGCCTACGCTTGTGACTTGAGTGTTAGAGGCACAGAGAGGTGACCTTGAGGTAGAATCCCTCCGAGAGAAGATCTCAAATGGGAAGGTTGAGAAGGGTTTGACGGTGTATCCTGACCTGAGTGTGAGATACCGAGACCGTTTGTTTGTGTCGGAGTCTGGCCGAGAGGAAGTACTCCGAGAGTTCCATCATTCACGTCTTGCGGTGCATCCGGGAGGCACTAAAATGTATCGGGATTTGGGTCGCCAGTTTTGGTGGCGGGGTATGAAGAGAGATGTGGCTGTTTTTGTGTCGAAGTGCCTTACTTGCCAGCAAGTGAAGGCCGAGCATCAGAGGCCAGCAGGTTTGTTGCAACCATTGCCTATTGCCGAGTGGAAGTGGGAGCATGTCACGATGGACTTCGTTGTGGGTCTTCTAAAGACTCAGCGGGGTAGTGATGCCATTTGGGTGGTTGTGGACCGGTTGACTAAGTCGACGCACTTCATTCCCTTGCGCGTGAGAGATTCGGTAGATCATCTCGCCGACTTGTATATTCGGGACATAGTGAGATTGCACGGGGTCCCAGTGACGATCATCTCAGATAGAGATCCTCGTTTTACTGCTAGGTTGTGGCAGAGTTTGCAGAGTGCCTTGGGCACTAAGTTGACCTTTAGTACGGCTTATCATCCTCAGACTGACGAGCAGTCCCAGCGTACTATTCAGATCCTTGAGGATATGCTTCGAGGTTGTGTCCTTGACTTTAGTGGGACGTGGGAGAGGAACTTGCCCTTGGTGGAGTTTGCCTACAACAACAGTTTTCAGTCTGGCATCGGTATGGCACCGTTTGAGGCCTTGTATGGCCGGCCGTGTAGGTCTCCAGTGTGTTGGGCCGAGGTGAGTGATACACCTTTGTTGGGTCCGGAGTTGGTTAGGGAGACGACGGAGAAAGTCAAGCTTATCCGTAGGAGGCTTGTTACAGCCCAGAGTCGCCAAAAGAGTTATGTCGACCGTAAGAGGAGGCCTTTGGCGTTTGAGATAGGTGATCATGTTTTCCTAAAAATATCACCTAGGCGAGGTTTGATGAGGTTTGGGAAGAGTGGGAAGTTATCCCCTCGATTTATTGGTCCCTTTAAGATCCTTGAGAGGGTTGGGGAAGTTGCTTATCGTTTGGCTTTGCCACCGTAGTTGTCCGGGGTTCATGACGTCTTTCATGTTAGTATGCTTCGGAAGTATGAGCCAGATCCGTTCCACGTGTTGGATTGGACCGACTTGGAGGTAGATGAGGATGCCTCGTATGAGGAGAGACCGGTTCAGGTCTTGGATAGGCGAGATCAAGTCTTGCGAGGCAAGACCATTCCCTTGGTAAAGGTTTTGTGGAAACATCACGGAGTGGAGGAAGCCACTTGGGAACGTGAGTTGGAAGTCCGTGAAAAGTATCCGGACATGTTTGTTGTTGTGTAATTTTGTAATGAAATTCTGTAATATTGTTGAACTTTAAGAGCATTGTATATGTCTTAAGTTATAAAACATTGTGAATGTTTTGATAATAGGAAGCTATGTTAACATTGCATATGTTAAATATATTGTGAAAATGCAAGCATGATATAAATGTTGCATGTGTTATGGAATTGTGGAAAATGAGTTGAAATTGGTAGATTTCAAAGGAATGCATGTTGATAATGCAGGTTGTGACGTGTAATGTGAAATGCGTCTTGAAAAGAGATGGAATTCACCGATAATGGGTCGGAATATTCAATATTGTGTTATAATATTGTTGAAAATTGAGAAAACCTGTTTTTGAAAAACTCGTGTTTAATTTCGGGGGCGAAATTCTTTAAGGGGTGAGGTTATAGCGATCCCGGTTGTCCCTTTACTGTTCTGTTGTATCCCGGACTCGGTTTCGTGCAGTTGGTAGTTGTATCTATCTTATTGTCGTCCTTTAATTCCATTTGTTTGAGTTTTAGGATGTTTTGGGCAGGGTTGTTACAGGTTGGTTAGGCCTTGGTTTCAATTCCTTGTTGCCCAGTTTTTAGGCGGTCCGCTCGAGCGAGTCTTCGTGCGGTCGAGCGGGGATTGCACACCCCCAGTATTTCGTGTCCCTGCAAAACTTCTGCAGGTGTGATTTCTACGCTCGAGCGGGTTTCTTGCGCTGGAGTGAATCGTGCTCGAGAAGGTTTGTTGGCGCTCGAGCGGACTGGTTTTCGCGCTCGAGCGGATGTACTTTATTCTTGTGTCTTGGCGCTCGAGCGGGCCTTCTTACGCTCGAGCGTACCTAGTTTTTTGTTCTTGACGCTCGAGCGTTGTGTTCTCCTCTCGAGCGGGAATGTCGTATATCAGTTGGCAGCTAGGCATTTTAAAATCACTTTTTACATTCTCTCTCTCTCTTACTTTTCCAAAAAGCCATTTGAGAGCTCCTCTCTCTAAAACCATAACTTCTCTCTAAGTATTGATCTAGCTAGGGTGTTTTCCTCACCTTTGGTCTTTACAAATGTTGGGTTGCTCGTCGAGGGCTCTACCTTGATCCGAAAATTTCGAGTTTTGGAGCACGTTGAGTTTCGTCATCTTCTTCCCTTGAGCTCTGAATTTGAGGTAGGGATTCCTACTCACAACTATGGGTTTTGACCTAGGTAGTTTGGTATTTTGTTAAATGCTTGATTTTGGGAAATTAGGGTTTGAAAATGTTGAAAGGGGGTTTTGTTATTTTGACTCAAAAATATGTATTTTGGGTTTCAAAATAATGATTTTTGTTGTTGGTTGTTGATATATAGGCCATTGGGTCAATATTGGGAAACGGGGTAGAAAACCCTAATTTGTTGAATAAATTAATTGGTGTAATTAATTTGGGAAAATTATAGCTATATGGAATTGAGTTGGAAATAATGTAATTGGTTCATTATGTGGATGAATAGTGGAGTTAGATTTATTAATCGCACACTTTGAAAACATCGATATTTTATCTGTTGGAGCTTTTATTATCTGTTTAGAAATAATTGCTTGGGCTACCGGTGGAGGGTAGTTTTGATTGTTGTAGACAATGCATGATGATTAGGCAAACTAAAACTAATCAATTGGATATGTCATAGAGTATGACGGTTGATAGAATACATTAACGTTATGTATTGATTGATTGTGTATAAGACCTTTGTATATATACGTTGTGTGTGTGGGAGAAGATAGGGGATGTACTCCACGGTTTAGGGGAAGATAGGGGATGGACCTCTAAACCGGATATCATTTGGGAGGAGATAGGGATGGACTCCACTGATACTGTAACGCCCAAAAAAAATAACACATTAAACCCATCAATATAGACATGCATTGGTAATAAAGATAAACATTCTTCTATTTATCAGAGTAGTTCTTAACAAAATTATTACATGTTAATCAACAAAAGCAAATGCCCTACGGGCTTACAGCTTTCCAAGTTAACACTTGGTTACAACAAAAGAGTGCTAACTCATTTACACATTAAGCCCTTGGCTTCAATATACATGCAATACATCAAGAAATAAAACAACAAAAGTCCGCCTGCCTCTAGCCTCCCAAGCTACGTCCTTGGAGGTGGCATGCTACCTGTACCTGAAAATGATATTCCCATATAGGGTGAGCCACAGCCCAGTAGAAATATACTAAACCAAATATGAACAATAACTAAAAGATTAGCAGTTGATAGATGGCCAACACTGATACTTTCCTTTATCACACTTTACATTTTCATGACATATAAGTCCATATTACCATTCATTTTTCAATTCCGTTCAATTCTCAATTTACAACCATGGCTCAGAACCTAGCCAACAACTCATATGAGACAGTAACTCATATCAAACACTTCCCATTTCATAATAGATAAGCATACTAGCTATATCACACAACAACAGATAAGCATACAAGCTATATCATCACTTCCACAGATATGCATATGAGCACTATCACACTTCCAATGACAAGCATATGAGCTCTGTCAATACATCACTAGATAAGCATATGAGCTCTATCTACGGAGTCCATCCCCTATCTCCTCCCAACAACATCCGGTTTAGAGGTCCATCCCCTATCTTCCCCTAAACCGCGGAGTACATCCCCTATCTCCTCCAACACAACCCAATGCATATAAACAATAATTATACACATCATCAACCAATACATAACATTTAATGTATTCATTCAACCGTCATACTCAATGACACATTCAATCGATTAGTTTTAGTTTGCCTAATCATCATGCATTGTCTACAACAATCAAGACTATCCTCCACCGATAGCCCAAAGCAGTTATTTCTATTCAGAAAATAAATGCAACAATGGATATATAATCAACATTCCAACTCGGTGAGTGATAAATAATCCAACTACACCCTTTTATCCCATGACTTCCCAAATCAATTCCTCATTTCTCATAATTAATTATGCAAATTAATTAACCAATGTAATTAGGGCATTTTCCATAATTTACATTACAACCCTTAGGTTCCATTTTCATTAATGTCTTAACATTAATTTCACATTTTCCATGCCAAACATGCATCTAGGTTTGATATAGTTAAAACCCCAACTCTTGTAAATTTACACAAAAGCCCCCAAACTTTCACAAATTACTAAACCAACCCCAACATCTCAAAATACTAAAATTTAAAGACAAAGCTCATAAAGAGGAGTAGGATATCCCTACCTCAAAGTTTGAGCTCCAATGGAGATGAAGACCAAAACCAAAATGCTTCAAATTTCGAAATTTTCAGATTAAAATGTAGCCCTCGACGATCAACACAACTTTCGTAAAGACCAAAAGTGAGCAAACAACTCCTACTAGATCAAATCTATGAGAGAAGGGCCGGTTTTAGAGTGAGAAGCTCTGAAAATGGCTTTTTGGAAAAGTAAGAGAGAGAAAAGATCTTGAAAAAGTGATCCAAAAGTCAGATCTCGGATTTATATAAAAGTCGCCCCGCTCGAGCGTCAAACTCCCCGCTCGAGCGTCACTCACAGACTCCCGCTCGAGCGTCAACAATCCCGCTCAAGCGGCGGATACACACTCCCAGAACTTTTGCAAGCAGGTCTCCCGCTCGAGCTTCCAACTCCCCGCTCGAGCAACAATCACACAATCCCGCTCGAGCGGCCAATCCCACGCTCGAGCGTCGAACACTGCACAGGAAATACTGGATGGGTGAAACTCCCGCTCGAGCGTCAAAACCCCCGCTCGAGCGGACAGGTCAAAATCTGGGCAACTAGTTTTGGTTTCCAATCTCAACCAACCTGTAACAAACCTGCCCAACACATCCTATAACTCAAATACAAAGAAAGAAAGGATGTACACCAGGTAATAATCAACAACTATCATCCACGGACACATGTCCGGATCACTGTACAACAAGGGTAAACCCGGGATCGCTATAACTTCCCCCCTTAAAGAATTTCGTCCCCGAAATTAAACACAAGTTCAAAAATAAATTTTCCCCATGTCCAACAATATTACGACATGATATTTAAACATTTCGACCCATCACCGGTCAATTCCATCCCTTTTTAAGGGGTATTTCACAATGTATATTATAAGTGCATTATTATCCTGCAATTTCCTTCCATTTCCAACCATTTTCAACATGCATGGTTCACAGTTCATATCATTATCAATATACATGATACAACTCCAATTCTACAATATAGCCAACATATGCAATATCATAATCAACTTCCCATATCAAGGTAAGTTCTACACATACTTCTATTAAACCAAAACACTACCAATGTTTTACAACTTAAGACATATATAAAGCTCTTAAGTCCAATAATACTACAAAGTCTAAATACAAGATTACACATCAATAAACATGTCCGGATATTTCTCACGGACCTCCAACTCACGTTCCCAAGTGGCCTCCTCCACTTCGTGATGTTTCCACAAAACCTTCACTAAAGGGATGGTCTTGCCACGCAGGACTTGATCCCGTCTATCCAAGACCCGAACTGGTCTCTCCTCATACGAGGCATCCTCATCTACCTCTAAGTCGGTCCAATCTAATACATGCGATGGATCCGGCTCATACTTCCGAAGCATACTAACATGAAAGACGTCATGCACTCCGGACAACTGCGGCGGCAAGGCCAAACGATAAGCAACCTCGACAATCCTCTCAAGGATCTCAAAAGGCCCAATAAACCGAGGGGATAACTTCCCACTCTTCCCGAACCTCATCAAACCTCGCCTAGGTGATATTTTCAAGAAAACATGATCACCTACCTCAAACGCCAAAGGCCTCCTTCTACGGTCGGCATAAGATTTCTGACGACTCTGGGCTGTAACCAGCCTCCTACGGATAAGTTCAACTTTCTCCGTCGTCTCTCTAACCAACTCTGGACCCAACAAAGGTGCATCGCCCACCTCGGCCCAACACACTGGAGACCTACACGGTCGGCCATACAAGGCCTCAAACGGTGCCATACCGATACTAGACTGAAAACTGTTGTTGTAGGCAAACTCCACCAATGGCAAGTGCCTCTCCCACGTCCCACTGAAGTCTAGGACACACCCTCGAAGCATATCCTCAAAGATCTGAATAGTACGCTCGGACTGCCCGTCAGTCTGAGGATGATAAGTCGTACTAAAGGTCAACTTAGTGCCCAAGGCACTCTGCAAACTCTGCCACAACCTAACAGTGAAACGAGGATCTCTATCTGAGATGATCGTCACTGGGACCCCGTGCAATCTCACTATGTCCCGAATATACAAGTCGGAAAATGATCTACCGAATCTCTCATGCGCATAGGAATGAAATGCGCCGACTTAGTCAACCGGTCTACAACCACCCAAATAGCATCACTACCCCGCTGAGTCCTCGGAAGACCTACAACGAAGTCCATAGTGACATGCTCCCACTTCCACTCGGCAATAGGCAAGGGTTGCAACAAACTCGCTGGCCTCTGATGCTCGGCCTTCACTTGCTGGCAAGTAAGGCACTTCGATACGAAAACGGCCACATCTCTCTTCATACCCCGCCACCAAAACTGGCGACCCAAATCCCGATACATCTTAGTGCCTCCCGGATGCACCGCAAGGCGCGAATGATGAAACTCGCGGAGTACCTCCTCTCGGCAAGACTCCGGCACAAACAAACGGTCTCTGTATCTCACACTCTGGTCGGAATACACCGTCAAACCCTTCACAACTTTCCCACCAGAGATCTTCTCTCGGAAGAACTCTACCTCAAGGTCACCTCTCTGCGCCTCTAACACTCCAGTCACAAGTGTAGGCTGCGCAACAACAGAAAACAAGGCCGCAGCCTCAACCGATTCGCTCAGGTGCAAATCAAACTCGCCAAGTACACCCAACATCCCCCATTCCCGGATGGCTATGCAAGCTACATCACTAATGGATTTCCTACTAAGGGCATCGGCCACAACATTGGCCTTTCCCGGGTTATAGTGCAACTCAAAATCGTAGTCCTCAATGAACTCCATCCATCTCCTCTGCCTCAAATTCAAGTCTCTCTGTGTGAACAGATACTTCAAACTCTTGTGGTCCGAGAACACCTCGAATCTCTCACCATAAAGGTAATGCCTCCAAATTTTCAAGGCAAAGATCACTGCTGCTAACTCTAGGTCGTGTGTAGGGTAATTCTTCTCGTGAATTTTCAACTGACGTGAGCCATAAGCTACCACTTTCCCCTCTTGCATCAACACACAACCCAAACCCTCTCGTGAGGCATCACAATAAACCGCATAACCCAACCCTCTCTCCGGAATAATCAAAACCGGGGCGGTAGTCAATCTAACCTTCAACTCTTGGAACGACTTTTCGCAAGTCTCACTCCACACAAATTTGACTCCCTTCCGAGTCAATCTAGTCAACGGCGAAGCTAGCCTGGAGAAATCTTTCACAAACCGACGGTAATACCCAACTAATTCCAGAAAACTGCGGATCTCAAACACACTCTTAGGCTGTGCCCAATCTTGCACTGCCTCAACCTTGGATGCATCAACAGACACCCCTTCCCCGGATACCACATGGCCTAAGAATTTGACTTCCCTCAGCCAGAACTCACACTTCCCAAACTTGGCATACAGCCTATGGGCTCTAAGTAACTCAAGCACTACTCTCAAGTGTGCCTCGTGCTCCTCCTCTGAAGGCGAATAAATCAGGATGTCGTCCATGAAAACGACTACAAATTGATCCAAGAATTCCCGGAAGATCCGGTTCATCAAGTCCATAAAGACTGCCAGTGCATTGGTAAGCCTGAATGGCATCACCAGAAACTTATAATGGCCATACCGCGTACAGAATGCCGTCTTAGGAATATCCTCCTCCCTGACCCTCAACTGTTGGTAACCCGATCTCAAGTCTATCTTAGAGAAGCAACGGGAACCCTTCAACTGGTCAAACAGATCATCTATACAGGGCATAGGATACTTATTCTTGACCGTAGCCCGATTCAACTTCCGGTAGTCTATACACAATCTCAAGGCACCATCTTTCTTTTTAGCAAAGAGGGCCGGTGCTCCCCACGGCGAAACACTAGGGCGAACGAAACCCTTATCTAGCAATTCCTGGAGCTGAATCTTCAACTCACTCAACTCAGCTGGGGCAAAACGATAAGGTGCCATAGAAATCGGCGCTGTGCCAGGCACTAAATCAATAGAGAACTCTATCTCTCGATGAGGTGGCAAACTAACAAGGTCCTCGGGAAAGACATCCGAATACTCACAAACCACCCTCGGCAACACCGGCTGGGTCTCACCACACTCACCGCTCTCAAAGCTAGCAAGTAGACCACTAAGCTCACTTCGCCATCGCGAATCATACCTCGGTGGCAAAACACTACCAACCCGGTCTCCCAAGAAATGGAACCACTCCCCGCTCAAGGTACATAACGTGACCCTCTGGCGGTAGCAATCGATAACAGCCCGGTATGACGATAGCCAGTCCATACCCAAAATAACATCAAAGCCCTTCATGGGCATGATAACAAACGGAAAAGGAGGCCTATGGTTGGCGACCTCTATATCACAACCTCTAACACCTTGTTTCAAGATCAACTCACCCCCAAGAGGTGACACTACACAAATAGGAGATGCTAACTGTGCCAACTCCAATTCCAAAATAGATGCAAATGCAGCAGATACAAAAGAATGAGATGCACCCGTGTCAATCAACACACTAGCAACCGAGTTGCAAAACAGAAAAGTACCTCTCACTACTGATGGAGCCGGTACTAAATCCTGCGCGGTAACAGCATACACACGCCCTGTAGGCCCCTGATCCACCTGCTCACCTCTCGGAGCAAACGACTGCTGCACTGACTGGGATGATGAGGCTCCCGGATTGGCCCTCGAGGCCTGCACAGACTGAGCTGGCTGAAATCCCTGCATCTTCCTAGAACCATACGCTCCCGATGTGGCACCCAACTGTGGGCAATACCTTTTCAGGTGCCCAGGCTGACCACACTGATAGCAAGACAAAGATTGGCCTCTGCCCTGACTCTGGCCCTGTGGTCTAGCTGAAGAAGAAGCAGCTCGCTGACCCCCTCCCTTCTGCAGGCAAACCGAAACTTTGTGACCCAGCTGGCCACACTTGTAACAGGTAAAATCCCCCTGACTACCTCTCCCAGAGCCCACACTCGGCACTGGAAAGGTCGACCTAGCCAAACCACCTTGAGACTGCTGAGGATTAGGACCCCTCTGTCTCCTGCCATCGCCCTGGCCATCTTGACTCCTCTTGGAGCCTCTCTGCCCCTCATCCTCCTCCTGCATCATGAGCTCCATATGAGCTACAGCATCCACTAAATGTCTATACTCTCGAATGTAAGACCCACCAACTCTCAGCTTGAGGCCCCGCCTCAACTTCCGCTCAAACTCATAGCAACGGCGTTCCTCGGACGCCACCAACTCAGGTGCAAACCTAGACAAACTAGTGAAAGTGGCCTCAAACTCTGCCACAAACATATCCTGCTGATTAAGCCAGCTAAACTGATCCCTCAGCTTCTCCCTAGCAACTGCAGACAAGAACCTCTCCTGGAAAGCATTCACAAACGCCTCCCATGTTCCACCAACACGAGCCTTCTCGTACGTCCACCATTGACCCGCATCTCCCTTCAGCTGGAAGGATGCCAAGGTCACTTTCAATGCTCCGTCCTCGATGCCAAGCATCTCGAACGTCTTACTCATCTGTTCTAACCACTCGTCAGCCTTCAGTGGTTCCTTTGGATCCCCAACAAACTCATCCAGGTTAGACCGGAAGAACTCTCTCTTCAAGAAAGAAGGCCCTGCCTCAGCTACCTGATTTCCAGCCCTGAGAATACCCAAAGCCCCTGCTATCTCTCGGGCCAAGGTACTCATAGCCTGCTGGCCCGCTGGCTCGGCCACGTTGGCCTGACCAACACCCTCCTGCACTGCGGGAATATCATCCGGTAAAGGTGCTTCCTGCCTCGCAGGCCTACCACGCCTAGCACCTCTTCCTCGCCTTGACATCCTAATAAAGGTAATACAGAACGTTAGCACATTCACAAATGTGCCCAAACTAAACACTCACGTCCTAATGCATGGACAACTGTAGTTCACTCCACGTAAGCACATAAACACATAAGCACTTACGAATTTCATTTCCGGATAATGATAGTCCCGAGGCGTTACTAGAGTTCTGGTTAGAAACAGCATTGATCAAGTGCCTTTCCAACAAGACTCATTGAAACCCAAGGATCCAATCAATATCCTAGAAACTAAATCTCATACCCACATAGTCACATAAGCATGTTATCAATTAAGCATGTAGCATATAACACTACATCTAAGTCTCTATCAAGCGAGACAAACCCATTGTGATCCTAATCACTTCCCACGTACCCAAAGTACTCGAACCCGGTACGCTCCGATACCAAGTTGTAACGCCCAAAAAAAATAACACATTAAACCCATCAATATAGACATGCATTGGTAATAAAGATAAACATTCTTCTATTTATCAGAGTAGTTCTTAACAAAATTATTACATGTTAATCAACAAAAGCAAATGCCCTACGGGCTTACAGCTTTCCAAGTTAACACTTGGTTACAACAAAAGAGTGCTAACTCATTTACACATTAAGCCCTTGGCTTCAATATACATGCAATACATCAAGAAATAAAACAACAAAAGTCCGCCTGCCTCTAGCCTCCCAAGCTACGTCCTTGGAGGTGGCATGCTACCTGTACCTGAAAATGATATTCCCATATAGGGTGAGCCACAGCCCAGTAGAAATACACTAAACCAAATATGAACAATGACTAAAAGATTAGCAGTTGATAGATGGCCAACACTGATACTTTCCTTTATCACACTTTACATTTTCATGACATATAAGTCCATATTACCATTCATTTTCCAATTCCTTTCAATTCTCAATTTACAACCATGGCTCAGAACCTGGCCAACAACTCATATGAGACAGTAACTCATATCAAACACTTCCCATTTCATAATAGATAAGCATACTAGCTATATCACACAACAACAGATAAGCATACAAGCTATATCATCACTTCCACAGATATGCATATGAGCACTATCACACTTCCAATGACAAGCATATGAGCTCTGTCAATACATCACTAGATAAGCATATGAGCTCTATCTACGGAGTCCATCCCCTATCTCCTCCCAACAACATCCGGTTTAGAGGTCCATCCCCTATCTTCCCCTAAACCGCGGAGTACATCCCCTATCTCCTCCAACACAACCCAATGCATATAAACAATAATTATACACATCATCAACCAATACATAACATTTAATGTATTCATTCAACCGTCATACTCAATGACACATTCAATCGATTAGTTTTAGTTTGCCTAATCATCATGCATTGTCTACAACAATCAAGACTATCCTCCACCGATAGCCCAAAGCAGTTATTTCTATTCAGAAAATAAATGCAACAATGGATATATAATCAACATTCCAACTCGGTGAGTGATAAATAATCCAACTACACCCTTTTATCCCATGACTTCCCAAATCAATTCCTCATTTCTCATAATTAATTATGCAAATTAATTAACCAATGTAATTAGGGCATTTTCCATAATTTACATTACAACCCTTAGGTTCCATTTTCATTAATGTCTTAACATTAATTTCACATTTTCCATGCCAAACATGCATCTAGGTTTGATATAGTTAAAACCCCAACTCTTGTAAATTTACACAAAAGCCCCCAAACTTTCACAAATTACTAAACCAACCCCAACATCTCAAAATACTAAAATTTAAAGACAAAGCTCATAAAGAGGAGTAGGATATCCCTACCTCAAAGTTTGAGCTCCAATGGAGATGAAGACCAAAACCAAAATGCTTCAAATTTCGAAATTTTCAGATTAAAATGTAGCCCTCGACGATCAACACAACTTTCGTAAAGACCAAAAGTGAGCAAACAACTCCTACTAGATCAAATCTATGAGAGAAGGGCCGGTTTTAGAGTGAGAAGCTCTGAAAATGGCTTTTTGGAAAAGTAAGAGAGAGAAAAGATCTTGAAAAAGTGATCCAAAAGTCAGATCTCGGATTTATATAAAAGTCGCCCCGCTCGAGCGTCAAACTCCCCGCTCGAGCGTCACTCACAGACTCCCGCTCGAGCGTCAACAATCCCACTCCAATGACTTAAACTAAAGCTATAGCCAGGGAACCTACAAGTTCACTAGTCTAGCCTGAGTTGAACTATGCTGGCCATAACCTGAGTTCAGGCGTTGAAGCCATCTATCAACTTTACCATCATCCAACCACTTCGGTGCCCTCGCCTGAGTCATAGGAAATTATTAGATGTCAATCACATCTTACGTATAAACAATATGCGTTGTTTTTAAACGATGTGGGATAAGTTTACAATTATACTACTACCAATATTTCAACTTTATACTATCTCTTTTCTAATTAGATTATGAATGATGTTGGATGGATTTATGATTCTACTACTACCAATATTTAAACTTTGCACTATCTCTTTTCTAATGAGATTATGTTTCTTTCTCTTCCGTAGTAGCCGCCATCGTCTGCCACCATCACCGAACCGTCTTTTGTCTTCGCCACCTACACGGACCAACCGCCACTGGAAGAGAGAGGTTGAGAGAAAAGACAAGAACAAAAAAGGAGTTGCAAACAAGGAAGAACTTTTGGGTGTGTGGTAGGCCCCTATCTTTCTTCTGCTCTCTTTTTTTTTTGTTCTTTATCCTTGCTCTATTATTATTTAGTTCATTGATGGAGAGGTTGTAGGTTTATGTATTTTGTATATATATACGGTTAAGAAATCTGAGAAGTTAAATTCATGTATAAAGAATGGGTAAAATTCTTAGTTCAAAAATTCTGCACAGAATCACAAACTTTAAAAATCAAGAAACCATACCAAACGAATGAATTTTGAACAGAGATTTTTTTCGTACATTAATTACATATTGAGTTGCATATCTGAAGTTTTTCATAATTTTTGGGAGTCAAAATCCATATAAACTGATGCGTTCAAATCTGTCCAAAAAACTGGTTTAAAACAGTAAATTCGGGAGTGTCATTCGCTTTGGGTATAAATCCAAAAATTATCAAATTACTGTCATTAGAACCAGTTACGAGTTTAGTTTCTTACACTTTTTTCCTTGTGTTGATTGCTCGTGTATACTAAGAGAACCATTAATTTTTTTAAAGTGCTGCAGAAAACAACTTGTTTAGATATAATTAATTGTAAATAATTATTTTGATAAGCAAATCAAGTGAGACCAATTGGGTTTCAAACTTAGGATATATTAGTTGTTATCTGGAGGGTTTTGGAATTTTTCGAATAGCGTGGAGTGGGTTTTGTAATTTTCAATGTTAGCGAATTGATTGCGAAAGTTTGTTTAAAACTCTGTTTTATCTTGAAGTTACTTTTAATTAAGTTTCGATTTGAACCCATGTCTTGGGTAATTTTAGACCTTGAAGAACATGAACTTAGGTATTATTTAAGAGTAACGATAAGTGGGGTTGAGACGTGTTAGTGCGCTTTAGTGTGGGATACTTAATTTATTATTTTCTTCAGTATTTTTAAATTAGTAGTGACATGTAGTCTTCATACTTGGTTCAGGGCACTAGTTGGAGTTTCATACTCTATCCGAGGATTATATTATTTCATTTTTAGGTGAGTAGTTTCATGCTACATATTTTTATAAATGTTCCCCTACCTTGTACTGTTGTAAAATTAAATTATTGTTTCAGGACTAAACTGTTTTGATAAAATTATTATATTATCAATGGAATCAAATTATTTTTGAAACATGTGTGAACTTAGCATACTGTAAACTATTTGTTTTGGTCTCATGTTTATAATGGTGAACTACCACGTTTTGCGATACTGATGTGTATTGATTATTGGGACCATCTGCGTATTTTAGTCTAGGGAAATTATTCCACTGTGTGTGGTGACTCTGGCCACTAGGGAACAGATCCAGGTTGGGCCGTGAGCTTCTGGTTTTTTTTTTTTTTTTTCATTTTTGATGAACTTTTTTTGAAAAAAGTTTGCGTTTTAGAATCTACGCGACTATATGGACCAAATAAGTTATAAAAAAAATGAAAAACAATTCATTAAAAATAAAAGTGAAAATAAGTTGGTGATGTTTTTAGATCATTCTACACTAGATACAGAAAAAATGTAAAATCTTTGACGCACTACAACAAAAACATATTTTAATGGCACTACACTAGTGGCATATTTTTAGAAAATGCCACAAAAAATGATATTTAGTGGCATGTTTTTGAAAAATGCCACAAAACGACAAACATAAAAGGCTTTAGTGACATTTCAATGAACAAGTGTCACAAAACTACAACAAAAACATACTTTAGTGGCACTACACTAGTGGTATATTTTTAGAAAATGCCACAAAAATGAGATTTAGTGGCACGTTTTTGAAAAATGCCACAAAATGACAAACATAAAAGGCTCTGGTGACATTTCAATGAACAAGTGTCACAACTGTAACGTCCCCAAAATAATAACATTAAACCCATCAATATAGACATGCACAGACATATAAAATTTCCACTTTCTTCTATTCATCAGAGTTCCATTACCAAAAGTATTACTTGTTAACAACAAAAGCAAATGCCCTAAAGGCTTACAGCTTTCCAAGTTAACACTTGGTTACAACAAAAGAGTACTAACTCATTTACACATTAAGCCCTTGGCTTGAATATACATGTAATACATCAAAGAAATAAAACAACAAAAGTCCGCTCGCCTCTGGCCTCCCAAGCTACGTCCTTGGAGGTGGCATGCTACCTGTACCTGAAAATGATATTCCCATATAGGGTGAGCCACAACCCAGTAAACATACACTAAACCAAATATGAACAGTGACTAAAAGATTAGCAGTTGATAGATGGCCAATACTGATATTTTTCCTTAACACACTTTACAGTTTCATGACATACAAGTCCATGTTACAATCCATTTTCCAATTCTTTTCAATTCTCAATTTATAACCATGGCTCAGAACCTGGCCAAATAACTCATATGAGACAGTAACTCATATTAAGCACTTTCCCATTTCATAATAGATAAGCATACTAGCTATATCACACGCCAATAGATAAGCATACAAGCTATATCATCACTTCCATAGATATGCATAAGAGCACTATCACACTTCCAATGACAAGCATATGAGCTCTGTCAACACATTACTAGATAAGCATGTGAGCTCTATCTATGGAGTCCATCCCCTATCTCCTCCCAACAACATCCGGTTTAGAGGTCCATCCCCTATCCTCCTCCAAACCATGGAGTACATCCCCTATCTCCTCCAACACAACCCAATGCATATAAACAATAATTATACACATCATCACACAACACATAAATTTAATGTATTCTTTCAACCGTCATATTCAATGACACATTCCAGTGATTAGTTTCAGTTAGCCTAATCATCATGCATTGTCTACAACAATCAAGACTATCCTCCACCGATAGCCCAAAGCAGTTATTTCTATACAGAAAATAAATGCAACAATGGATATATAATCAACATTTCAACTAGGTGAGTGATAAATAATCCAACTACACCCTTTAATTCCATATCTTTCCAAATCAATTCCTCATTTCTCATAATTAATTATGCAAATTAATTAACCAATGTAATTAGGGCATTTTCCATAATTAACATTACAACCCTTAGGTTCCATTTTCATTAATGTTTTAACATTAATTTCACCTTTCCATGCCAAACATACATCTAGGTTTTATATAGCCAAAACCCCAACTTTAGTAAAAATTACACAAAGGCCCAAACTCTCTCAAAATTACCAAACCAACCCCAACATCTCAAAATACTAAAATTTAAAAACAAAGCTCATAGTGAGGAATAGGTTATCCCTACCTCGAAGTTAGAGCTCGGATGGAGAAGAAACCAAAACCAAAGTGCTCCAAAGAACAAGATTCTCGGATCAAAACGACACCCTCGACGATCCACACAACTTTTACAAAGGCCGAAGAGAAGGAGGACACTCTAACTAGATCAAACCCTAGAGAGAAGGGAGTTTCTAGAGAGAGAGGCTCTCAAAAATGGTTTTTAGAAAAAGTAGGAGAGAGAAAGAAAAGCAAAAAGTGATTTCAAATCACCCAGCGGATAACTCATATACGTATGACCCGCTCGAGCGGAGAACACAACGCTCGAGCGCAATAAGACCCGCTCGAGCGCCAAGACACAAGAATAAAGCACTTCCGCTCGAGCGCGAAAACTAGTCCGCTCGAGCGTAGATCTCCACCTCCCAGAACTTATACCCAGAAAGTACTACCCGCTCAAGCGCCACCAAACCCGCTCGAGCTCTACCGCTCGAGCGTAAACAAACCCGCTCGAGTGTAAAAATCACATCTGCAGAAGTTTTGCAGGAACACGAAATACTGGAGGTGTGCAATCCCCGCTCGAGCGCAATAAGACCCGCTCGAGCGGATCGCCTAAAAACTGAACAACAAGGAATTAAAACCAAGGCCTATCCCACCTGTAACAAACCTGCCCAAAACATCCTAAAACTCAATCAAGTGGAATTAAAGGACGGCAACGAGATAGATACCACTACCAACTTCACGGAACCGAGTCCGGAATATAACAGAACAGTAAAGGGACAACCGGAATCGCTATAACAACACTACAACAAAAACATATTTTAGTGACACAATACTAGTGGCATGTTCTTAAAAAATGTCACAAAAAGAATATTTGGTGGCATTTTTTAGAAAAATGTCATAGAGCCACAAACATACAAGGCTCTATTGGCATTTCAATTAAAAAAAGTGTCACTTCACTACAACAAAAATGTCACTACAAAAACTTTTTATGAATATTTGCAATGGCATTTTTTAAAAAATGACAGGACACTAGGTAGGTGCAAAATTACTTTTTATGGCACTTAGGTGAAAAGTGTCATAAGCAAATATTTTATAGCATTTTTGAGAAATGCCACTAAGCCAAAAACTTTCCAAGCTTATAATGACATTTTTGAAAAAACAAAAAATGCCAATATATTTTCTAAATTTTTAAAATGCAGTAAATGATTAAAAATAAATGAATTAAACTCAATATACACTACAAGAAAAAGCATACTCAGCGACTAAATTTCCTGACCAAAAAAATTTGGTCGCTGAAAGTATAGCTTTCAGCGACCAAAACATCATTAGTTGCCAAAAGTAAAGCTTTTTGGCGACTAAACAATTTTAGTAGCCAAAAGTCTACAATTGGCGATTAAAACTAAGTTTGGTCGCTGATGATATGGGCTTTAGTGACTAAAAAATTTTTAGTAGCCCAAAGTAAAGGTTTTTGGCGACTAAAAAAATTTAGTAGCCAAAAGTCTACAATTGGCGACTAAAAATAAGTTTGGTCGCTGATTATATGGGTTTTACCGACTAAAAAAATTTTAGTAGCCAAGAGTAAAGCTTTTTGGTGCCAAAAAAAATTTTACTAGCCAAAAGTCTACAATTGGTGACTAAAATATAAGTTTAGTCGCCAAAAGTGGTCATTTTTAGCGCGGGAGAACTAAAATCCTAAGGCAGGAATAAAATTTTTTGGTGACCAAAATTTTGGTAAATAAAAGTGCATCTTCGGCGACCAAATCTGATTTTGGTCGACAAAAGTTAAGTTTTTTAGCAACTAAAAAACAATTAGTAGCCAAAAGTATAGAATTGGCGACTAAAAAATATTTTTAGTCGCCAAAAGTGGTCTTTTTTTATTTTGGTAGTAAATAGTTTATTTTACATAAATTATGTTCAATAAAATAATTATGTTTATACATATACTTTTATATTAATATGGATATATGTACTATATAAATAATATATGTTGCATATATAATCGTGCGGTGCTATAGAGGTGTAGTGGGAAGAGTGTGGTGTATAAGGTTTATGGTGCGGAAGGTTGGCAGTTCGAGTCTCCGCAAGAGCGGATCAAATTATTCTACAACGAATTATTGTCATGAATGGCACTTGATAGCGTCACGAATAGTGCCTACCATGACATTTAAAGTGTCACTGAAAGGTTTTAGTCTTGATGGTGTAATGACACTTACAAGTGTCACTAGCTCTTTTTTTAATGACGCTTGATAGTGCCACAAATAATATCTACCATGACATTAAAATGTCATTGAAAGTTTTTAGCCATGATGGTGCAGTGGCACTTGCAAGTATCTACCGTGGCACTCGTATCTACCGTGGCACCGATAGAAGTGGCACTTGTTCAAAATGCCACAAGACCAAAAAATGTCATTAGAAGGATAGTTTTGTGGCACTTTCAAATGTCACTAAACTAAGAAAATGTTGTAGTGACGCAAATTTAAAAAATATAATATTCAAAAGAAAAAAAATTGAGTTTTTTGGTTAGTTGCCAACCGCACCAAATGTTATTAATTGAAATAGAAAAAATCATTATTTTTATGTTTTGTAATCATCACCAAGGACTGATCCACAAGGTGCGAAAGTATATTTCGATTTTCAAATTTTCAAGATCCATCCATGATCATAACAATACTAATTTATTTATTTTATACATGAAAAATAAAAGTCCAACCTTGATCATTACAATATTAATTTTTTATTTTCTACTACACGTAAAATAAAATAAAATAAAATAAATAAAAATAAAAAAATAAAAGTGGTTGTTCAATGACTTAAACTAAAGCTATAGCCAGGGAACCTACAGGTTCACTAGTCTAGCTTGAGTTGAACTATGCTGGCCACAACCTGAGTTCAAGCGTTGAAGCCATCTATCAACTTTACCATCATCCAACCACTTTGGTGCCCTCGCCTGAGTCATAAGCTAACGCTACTTAGCCCGACAATTATTAGATGTCTCAGTGACATCTTATATGTAAACATTATGTGTTGTTTTTAAATGATGTGGGATAATTTTTTGATTATACTACTGCCAAAATTTCAACTTTATACTATCTCTTTTCTAATTAGATTATGAGCGATGTGGGATAGATTTTCGATTCTACTACTACCAACATTTAAACTTTACACTTTCTCTTTTCTAATGAGATTAGGTTTCCTTCTTTCCCATGGTAGCTACCATCGTCCTCCACCATTACCAAACCCTCTCTTGTCGAAGCTTTTAAATATTTATTTTTCTTTGAGTCCATTTTGAATTATTTTTTTGAAAAAAAATCAGATCAGAGTGGTAAATTTTGTAAACATTAAAATTGAAATTATTTTTTTAATATAAATTTCTTATTATTTTTTGAAAATACTTTTGAATTGTAATTTTTCGTAAAGAAAATATAGTGGAACTGGGGTGAGTATTTGGGGTTTTTTTTTTTTTTTTGGTTCATTTTTAAGGAATTTTTTTCTAAAATTTTTGAAAAACTTTGCGTTTTGGAATTTACTAGACTACGTGGACCAAACAAGTTATAAAAAACAATGAAAAACAATTCTTTTAAAAAAAAAGTGATGATAAGTTGGTGATGTTTTTAGATCATTCTACACTAGATACACAAAAAATATAAAATCTTTGACACAAATTTAAAAAATATAATATTCAAAAGGAGGGGGGGTTATATAGTTCCTAAACCCACCAAATGTTGTTGATTGAAATAGAAAAAAACCGCCATTATTATGTTTTGTAATCATCACCATGGATGCAAAAGTACATATTTAGATTTTCAAATTTTCAAGATCCATCCTTGATCAACACAATTTTAATTTATTTATTTTATATGCGAAAAAAAATTCCATCCTTGATCATCACAATGTTAATTTTCTATTTTCTATATGTAAAAAAAAAAAGAAACAAAAAAAAGTAGTTGTCCAATGACTTAACTCAACAACCTAGAGGTTGCCAGAATCTACAAGTTCACTGGTCTAGCCTGAGTTCAAGTTTTGAAGCCATCTTTCAACTTTACCATTATCCAACCACTTTGGTGCCCTCACTTGAGTGATTTGCTAAGGCTACATAGCTCAGCGATTATTAGATCTCCCAATCACATCTTATATTTAAACATTATGTGTTGCTTTTAAACGATGTGGTATAAGTTTATGATTATACTACTACCAAAATTTAAACTTTACACTATCTTTTTTCTAATTGGATTATGAACAATGTTGTATGGATTTATGATTCTACTGCTACCAATACTTAAACTTTACTCTATCTCTTTTCTAACGAGATTATGTTTCCTTCTTTTCCGTAGTAGCCGCCATCGTCTGCCACCATTACCGAACCCTCTCTTGTCAAAGCTTTTAAATATTTATTGCGCTTTGAATATATTTTGATTTATTTTTTTGAAAAAAAAAAAATCTGATCAGAGTGTTAAATTTTCTAAATATTAAAATTAAAATTACTTTTTAAATAAATTTGTAATTATTTTTTGAAAATACTATTGAATTGTAATTTTTCGTAAAGAAAACTTAGTGGAACTGCGGTAATCATTTGTGGTTTTTTTTTTTTTTTTGTTTCATTTTTGATGAACTTTTGTGAAAAAAGTTTGCGTTTTAGAATCTACCCGACTATGTGGACCAAATAAGTTATAAAAAAAATTACAAACAATTCATTAAAAATAAAAGTGAAAATAAGTTGGTTATGTTTTTAGATCATTCTACACTAGATACACAAAAAATGTAAAATCTTTGACGCAAATTTAAAAAATATAATATTCAAAAACAAAAAAAAGAGTTTTTTTGGTTATTTGCCAACCACGCCAAATGTTATTGGTTGAAAAAGAAAAAAATCATCATTTTTATGGTTTGTAATCATCACCAAGGACTGATCCACAGGGTGCGAAAGTATATATTTAGATTTTCAAATTTTCAAGATCAATCCATGATCATAACAACACTAATTTATTTATTTTATACATGAAAAATAAAAGGCCATCCTTGATCATCACAATATTAATTTTTTATTTTCTACTACACATTACAAAAAAAAAAAAAAAAAAAGTCGATGTCCAATGACTTAAACAAAAGCTATAGCCAAGGAACCAACAGGTTCACTAGTCTAGCCTAAGTTCAACTATGCTGGCCACAACCTGAGTTCAAGCGTTGAAGCCATCTATTAACTTTACCATCATCCAACTACTTTGGTGCCCTCGCCTGAGTAATAGGCAATTATTAGATGTCTCAATCACATCTTATATATAAACAATATGCGTTGTTTTTAAATAATGTGGGATAAGTTTACAATTATACTACTACCAATATTTCAACTTTATACTATCTCTTTTCTAATTAGATTATGAACGATGTGGGATGGATTTTTAATTCTACTACTACCAATATTTAAACTTTACGCTATCTCTTTTCTAATGAGATTATGTTTCTTTCTCTTCCGTAGTAGCCGCCATCGTCCGCCACCATCACCGAACCATCTTTTTTCTTCCCCACCTACAAGGACCAACCGCCAAGGGGAGAGAGAGGTTGAGAGAAAAGAAAAAAAAAAAAAAAGGGGTTGCAAACAAGGAAAAGCTTTTGGGTGTGTGGTAGGTCTCTATCTTTCTTCTTCTCTTTGTTTTTGTTCTTTATCCGTACTCTATTATTATTTAGTTAATTGATGGAGAGGTTGTAGGTTTATGTATTTTGTATATATATATATGGTTAAGAAATCTGAGGAGTTAAATTCATGTATAAAGAATTGGTATAATTTTTAGTCCAAAAATTCTGCACAGAATCACAAACTTTAAAAATCAAGAAACCATATCAAACGAATGAATTTTGAACTGAAATTTTTTCAGTAGATTAATTACATATTGAGTTGCATATCTGAAGTTTTTCATAATGTTTGGGAGTCAAAATCCATATAAACGGATGGATTCAAATCTGTCCAGAAAACTAGTTTAAAACAGTAAATTCGGGAGTGTTGTTCTCTTTGGGTATAAATCCAAAAATTATCAAATTAGTGTCATTAGAATCGGTTACGAGTCTTGTTTCTTAAATTTTTGTCCTTGCACTGATTGCTCGTGTATACTAAGAGAACCACTAATTTTTTCAAAGTGCTGCAGAAAACAACCTGTTTAGATATAATTAATTGTAAATAATTATTTTGATAAGAAAATCAAGTGAGACCAATTGGGTTTCAAACTTAGGATATATTAGTTGTTATCTGGAGGGTTTTGGAATTTTTCGAATAGCATGGAGTGGGTTTTGTAATTTTCAAAGTTAGCGAATAGATTGGGAAAGTTTGTTTAAAACTTTGTTTTATCTTAAAGTTACTTTTAATTAAGTTTTGATTTGAACCCATGTCTTGGGTAATTTTAGACCTTGAAGAACATGAACTTAGGTATTATTTAAGAGTAATGGTGAGTGGGGTTGAGCTGTGTTAGTTCACTTTACTGTGGGATACTTAATTTATTATTCTCTTTAGTATTTTTAAATTAGTAGTGATGTGTAGTTTTCATACTTGGTTCAGGGCATTAGTTGGAGTTTCATACTCTATTCGAGGATTATATTATTTCGTTTGTAGGTGAGTAGTTTCATGCTACATATTTTTATAAATGTTCCCCTATCTTGAACTGTTGGAAAATTAAATTGTTGTTTCAGGACTAAACTGTTTTGATAAAATTATTATATTATCAATGGAATCAAATTATTTTTGAAACATGTGTGAACTTAGCATACTGTAAACTATTTGTTTTGGTCTCATGTTTATAATGGTGAACTACCACGTTTTGCGATACTAATGTGTATTGATTATTGGGACCATCTATGTATTTTAGTCTATGGAAATTATTCCACTATCTGTGGTGACTCTGGCCACTGGGGAACAAATCCGGGTTGGGCCGTGATGACTCTAGTGCTTAACGATTGTAAGGAAAAGACCTAGGTTATGCTAGGTGACCTTCAATCGGATCCTCTTAGAGAAAAGGCCCAGGTTGCCACCCTGAGGATGACTCTTAGTTCAGTATTGGATCCAACGGGCTTATAGCCTTGAGAATTGTGTGGCATGTTACTTGTTATTTCTTGGTACCCAGAAAATTATTGGTGTTCATGTTGTAATTTGTTTTTAGTGGAAAATGTCATTTATCATGTTCTTGAGAGACATGAGTATTTTAACTGTTGAACCTTCTTTTTGAAACAGATTATCTTTATCAAAAGTGTATGTCAATCTAGTTTCTGTGATATATATCTTATTTTGGAATTGATCCCTGTTTTCGAAACTGTATTTACTACCCATGTTGCTACTCACTGAGCTATAAGTTGACTTAGTTGTTTATCATTTCCAGGTGTTAGAAGGACTTAGAGTGGACTTGTGGCGTACTGGGGACTCAATTGCATGGACCTCTAGGACATTCATTTATTTTGTTTTAGATTGTTATGTCAAGTTTGTGCATATTTCTTTTTATTTTTGTCGAGATTCATTTAGGATTATTTTGATATGTGGGCTGGTTATTTCCCATAAGTTTAAATGGTATTGATTACGGTAGGTTTTTCTGTTTATACTTGTGGCATGTCACTGGATTGAGTTTTGGTTATTTATTAATAGACTATTTTATAGTAATTCAATGTGTTTATGGATTCGTATTTAGGCTTACGTGTGCCTTGGGCTGAGTCCCTGTGGGCCACGCTCGGTCATACCCAGGTTTGGGCTGTGACAACTACTACCAATGTTTAAACTTTACACTACATCTTTTCTAATGAGATTATGAACGATGTAAGATGAGTTTATGATTCCACTACAATTAATGTTTAAACTTTACACTATCTATTTTCTAATGAGTTTGAGCAGAGATTGAGGACTAAAATCTTATTCAAGGTTGCTGAAAACATGATCCGAGAGTATGATCGCCTTGTGGAGGCGGCTACACACGTGGAGATTATTGTGGAGGCTGAGGAGGAGAGACTTCAGAATTCAAGGTCTAGGGGCCAAGGGTCACAGGGGGACTTCAGGCCCATCAAGAAGAGTAAGAGCACTTTTTTATCCCAGTCTCAGCCACAACAGTCTAGATCTACTTACCCCTTGCCTAGTGCAGGTCTGGGGAAGAGTGCACCGAGTAGGTTTTCTTGCTTCAAGTGCGGCCAGTCGGGTCACAAGGCCTTTGCTTGTTCACAGAAGGGAGGAGGACAACAGATGTTGCCATCACCACCGCCTAACTGATCTCAGAGTCTGTCTCAGAGTAGGGGCTAGGGGCGTACTTGCTTTCAGTGCAGGCAGTTAGGGCACATGAAGAGAGCTTGCCCTCAACTGGGAGGCAGGTCTGGCGCTTCAAGGTCTAGGCAGACATAGAGCCACCAGCAGGCTCACTCAGCTCAGACTTCATGAGTTCATCAGGGAACCGCTTCGGCTCAGTCAGTACAGCAGGCCTATGCTCTGAGGGATGAGCAAGTTGAGCAGAGGCCACATGGGCACGTGTATGCAGTCACCGTACCAGAGTAGTTGCCAGGATCCTCGATAGTGAGAGGTATTTTTATTGTGTGTAATTCTTTGGCCAATGTGTTGATAGATACGGGCGCGTCTCATTCATTCATATCTGTTGCATTCGCATCTGCATTGGGGCTAAAGGTGACTCAACTAGCATCTCCACTCAGAGTAGAGTCTCCAATTGGGGGTACAGTTGACCTAGACCGGGGTTGTCATGGTTGCGAGATAGAGGTTGCCAGGCGTAGACTCCCGTTTGGTTTTGTATTGTTAGACATGTCCAGTTTTAATGTTATTCTAGGCATGGATTGGTTGGTTTTCGTATCGGGCTGTGATTGATTGCTTTCGTCGAAGGGTCACGGTGTGCACATCGAGTGGTGATTGTTTTTATTTTCTGGGAGATCGGGTTGATAGGGTCTTGTCGCCAATATGTGATCCTCGCAGTAGGAATGAGCTTAGTGGTCTTCTTGCTACTCTTCTAAGTGATGAGAGTGCCGGAACTTAAGTTGAGTTGCCAAGGGTAGTGTGTGAATACCCAGACGTGTTTCCCGAGGACCTTACTAGTTTGCCACCCCACCGGGAGATTGAGTTCACCATCGACTTAGTGCCTGGAATGGCACCAATTTCTATGGCACCGTATAGATTTGCACCCACGGAGTTATATGAGTTGAAGATTCAACTCCAAGAGCTTTTAGACAAGGGCTTTCTTTGCCCTAGTGCGTCGCCTTGGGGATCGTCGGCCCTCTTTGTAAAGAAAAAGGATGGGTCGTTGCGATTGTGTATCGACTACCGTAAATTGAACCGAGTTACCGTTAAGAACAAATACCCTTTACCCATAATAGATGACTTGTTTGATCAACTTAGAGGGTCTTGTTGTTTTTCGAAGATCGATTTGAGGTCGGCGTACCATCAATTGAGAGTCCGGGAAGAGGACATCTAGAAAACAGCCTTTCGTACACGTTATGGCCACTATGAGTTCTTAGTAATGCCTTTTGGGTTGACCAATGCGTTGGCTTCTTTCATGGACTTAATGAACCGAATTTTTAGCGAGTACTTGGATCACTTTGTGGTCGTCTTCGTGGACGACATTCTAACTTACTCAACTTCCGAGGAAGAACACGAGGCTCACTTGAGGGTAGTACTTGATTTGCTTAGAAGACATCGGTTGTATGCGAAATTTGAAAAGTGCGAGTTTTGGCTCACCGAAGTGAAGTTGTTGGGCCATGTTGTGTCAAGAGAGGGAGTAATGGTAGATTCTTTGAAGATAGATTTTGTATAAGATTGGGAGCAACCTAAGAATGTCTTTGAAATTCGGAGTTTCTTGGGATTGGCAAGGTACTATCGTCGATTTGTAAGAGATTTCTCTAGACTAGCCGTGCCTTTGACCAGATTGACTAGGAAGGGGGTTAAGTTTATGTGGAGTGAGGCTTATGAGAAGTCTTTCCAAGAGCTAAAAACTAGATTGACCACGGCACTGGTGTTGATCATTCCAGAGAGAGGTTTGGGGTATACCGTCTATTGTGATGCGTCTCGAGATGGGCTCGGTTGTGTTTTGATGCAAGAGGGGAAGGTTGTCGCCTACGGCTCACGGCAATTGAAAACCCATGAGAAGAATTACTCTACCCACAACTTAGAGTTAGCTGCAAGTGCTTGCCTTGAAAATCTTGAGGCATTATTTGTATGGTGAGAAGTTCGAAGTTTTCTCTAACCACAAAAGCTTGAAGTACTTGTTTTCCCAAAAAGATTTGAATCTACGCCAACGGAGGTGGAAGGAATTTTTAAAAGACTATGATTTTGAGTTGCACTATTATCCGGGGAAGGCCAATGTAGTGGCCGACACCTTAAGCCGAAAAACTGTGAGTAGTTTGGCGAGTGTAGCCATTCGGGAGTGAGGTATGTTGGGTGAAGTCGGAAAGTTTGGATTGCAATGGGGCGAGTCTGAAGAAAGTGCAACATTGTTTACCTTGAGTGCTCAACCTATTTTGATTAGTAAAGTTGTAGAGGCACAACAGGGAGACCGCGAAGTGGAGTTAATCCGGGAGAGAATCTCCAATGGAAAGGAAAAGAAGAGTTTGAACATTCGCTCAGATCAGAGTGTACATTACTTAGACCATTTGTTTGTGCCGCAATCTTGTAGAGAGGAAGTGCTTTGGGAGTTCCATCACTCACGCCTTGCGGTATATCTGGGAGGCACCAAAATGTATCGAGACTTGAGCCGTCAGTTTTGGTAGAGGGGTATGAAGCGGGATGTCGCATCCTTCGTGTCGAAGTGCCTTACTTGTCAGCAAGTCAAGGCCGAGCACCAGAGACCTGCGGGTTTGTTACAACCCTTACCTATAGCCGAGTGGAAGTGGGAGCACGTAACCATGGACTTCGTAGTTGGACTTCCTAGAATGCAGCGGGGCAATGATGCCATTTGGGTAGTTGCTGATAGGTTGACTAAGTCCGCACATTTCATTCTGATGCGTACGAGTGACTCAATCGAGCACTTGGCAGAGTTGTATATTAGGGAGATAGTTCAGCTTCACGGGGTTCCAGTAACCATTGTGTCGGATAGGGATCATCATTTCACCGCCCGATTGTGGCAGAGCCTTCAAGAGGCATTAGGAACCACACTGACTTTTAGCACCGCTTATCACCCTCAAACTGATGGACAATCGGAACGCACAATTCAGATTTTGGAGGACATGCTTAGAGCTTGTGTCCTAGGTTTCAGAGGATCTTGGGAGAGGCACTTACCGTTGATTGAATTTGCCTACAACAATAGTTACCAGGCTAGTATCGAGATGGCACCGTTTGAGGCCTTGTATGGCCGACCTTGTAGGTCGCCGGTTTGTTGGGCCGAGGTGGGGGATGCATCGTTATTGGGTCCGGAGATTGTTAGGGAGACAACGGAGAAGGTTGCTTTCATTCGTAAGAGGTTAGCTATGGCTCAAAGCCAACAGAAGAGTTACGCTGATAAGAGAAGAAGACCTTTATCCTTTAATGTGGGTGATCACGTGTTTCTTAAGATCTCACCTAGGCAGTGTTTAATGAGGTTTGGCAAGAGCGGGAAGTTGTCTCCGAGGTTCATTGGGCCTTTCGAGATATTGGAGAGAATTGGGGAGGCGCCATACTGGTTAGCCTTAACGCCACAACTTTCAGGGGTTCACAATTGTTTCACGTGTCCATGCTTAGGAAGTACGAACCCAACCCATCACATATGCTAGATTGGGTTGATTTGGAGGTGGATGAGGATGCCTCCTACAAGGAGTGACCGATTCAAATTCTAGACACCTGAGAACAAGTGTTAAGAGGCAAAACCATACCGTTAGTGAAGGTGTTGTGGAGACACCATGGGATTGAGGAAGCAACTTGGGAAAGGGAGGCGGAAGTCCGCTCCAAGTATCCGGATTTATTTAAGCATGTTTAGTTAATTTGATTTAAATTGTAATGCTTCCTTATGGTGAATGGAAAATGTGTTAAATTGATGATCCAATGTTGTTGTATGTGTTGTTGAATGAAGTATGAAGTTGTGAAAGCATGATGTTTTGCTATGGATGCTTTATATTACATGTCTTGTATAAACAAACGTGGTTTTGATGAAATGATGATGAAAGGAACGATAAATGTTAGTTGAACATAGATGTTGTGACTTGAGAATGTTGTTAAATTGATTGTTAGCGCTATAACTTTAGTTTGGTGGTTTGTTTAAATTTCGGGGACGAAATTTCCTATGGTGGGGAGGTTGCAATGGCCGGGTTTCCCTTTCTTTTCCTTTTCTTTCTCTTTGGCTTCGTCCTCTCTTGTTTCTGTTGGGTTTGAAACGTTCGGAAGTTATTTCAAATTAAAGTTCTCGTTCATGTTTTGTTCGTCGATGTTGAATCTGACTTGTTCCGAAGAGCGCTAGGGCAAGTCCGGAGTGTCCGGGTGCCAAATTGAGAACTTCTGGGCTGCTGGGTCAGGGCTGCATGTGCGAGGGCCCAGGGCCGCACGTGCGGGGTTGGGGCCGCACGTGCGGCTTGGCGTCCCGCACGTGCGGGATGAGGGGAGGCAATGTGTGTTGCACTCTGCTTAAAAAGCAGGTGTGGAGGGGCAGGTGCGGGACCAGCCGCAAGTGTGGGGATCAATACCGCACGTGCGGGAGAGGGCAGCCGCACGTGCGGGGGCATGTGCCGCACGTGTAAGGCAGGGCAGATCCGAAAACTCTATTTTTATTACACTTTGGGGCTGTTTGTATCTCATTTGAATGTCTCTCTTTCTCCTTCTAAAATCATTTTCTCTCCTCCTTCTCTCTAAAAACCCTCTTCTAGCTTTCCAAACCCTTGATTTCTTTGAGATTCTTGGGCCAAAGATCATCATCTCTCCATTAATTTTGAAGGTCTAGCTTGGACTTCTTTTGGTGTAGGAGGACTTGAAGGTTTCTTCATCTAGGAGCTAGGGTTTCCATCATTTCATCATCAACACTTTGAGGTAGGGGTTCTTGAGTTATATATATAGTTTTTCCATTTTGATGATTTAAAAGTTTACTTCTAGTTTTGGTGATTTCAATTTGTGATTTCTAAAATGTAAAGATTTTCTTCAAAAAAGGGTTTTCTTTAAACTTTCAAAATTTTGGGTCAATCTTTGAGGGTTCCATCTTGTTGATCTAAGAAATATGTTTTGATGAGGTTTTTCACCAAGAAAAGAAAAGTGTTTGTCTTGAGGAAAAACCCTAGATATTGGGGATTTTGAGAAAAACATGATTTTATTTGTGAAACCCTTATTATTTTGTGTCAAGAAGATGAGTGAAATGTTATTGTAGCATAATTGTTAAAAATATGTGGACAAGTGTTATTGGAAATTGATGAATGATTATGTATTATAAATATGGAAATTGCAAGATCTTGGAATTGTATTGAAAAACATTGTTTTGCCTTGAAGAGGCTAACTTGTAGTGGTTATGCATGGTGAGTTGTTGTTGCTACAAATTGTTGGCACAAGGGGATTTATTGATGTTGTTGTAGAGATGTTGAAATAGAGAAATGTTATGGCATATTATGTTTTGCATCATGCTCTCATTTGGTCTATCATCATCATTGCACATATTGAAGAAAATTGGAAAACGATTATTTTGAGAAAGATCATGTTGTAATGAGAATTACGGAAATGTGAATGGGGTAAATACGTAGTAAGTCCGGATAGGGGGTTTAGTTGAACTTTGTTAAGTTGGCCTGAGTGTCCATAGTGAAAGACCAGAAAACCACGCGGATAGGTGTCGAGCCTTCCAGTTAGCACCGGTAAAAATGACAGTTTGGTAGTGCTTGTTGAGCCAACTTGCAGACACCAGCCTAAGGATTACCAATTTCATATTTACCGCCCCTATTGAATTAATATTGGAAGTTTGAAATTGATGAACTCACGTGATAATATTGAGAACATTGTGATTTTGAAACAATGCATTGAAATGAATATTTTCCTCATTGACTAACCTTGGCATGACATTACATTTATATTTATTTTTGTGTTGGGGAAAAAGCATAACTGTATATACTTTGTGAGAATTCTCTATTGGGCTTTATGCTCACCCCTATGGGATTTGATGCAGGTAAAGATGTTGTGATCCCGCCAAGCTAAGGGTGTGGATACGTTTTGGTGAAGAGTAGTCTTGCTCTTATTTTTGTTGTGATATTTTGTATGCCAAGGGCTAATATGTTTGTGTCCGAACCGGGCTATTGCCTTGGAAGATGTAAGCCCTTAAGGGCATTTTATTGTTTTGGAGATTAGATGCCTCACATGCTATAGATTCAGGTGATTCTTTTATCATTGAATGTATATTCGCATGTGAATTTTTATATGAACTCTCCCATTATTTATGTAAAGATGGAAGGTTTATTGTCATGGCTTAGTGGATGTTAATTAATGTGGGTTGATCATATTGTTTTATTTTCGGGGCGTTACAACGGTAGGTTTTGCCGTTTATACTTGTGGCATGTCACTGGATTGAATTTTGGTTATTTATTAATGGACTATTTTATAGTTATTCAATGTGTTTATGGATTCGTATTTAGGCTTACGTGTGCCTTGGGCTGAGTCCCTGTGGGCCACAGCCGGTCATACCCGGGTTTGGGGTGTGACAACTACTACCTGTCACACCCCAAAAATTTGAGACCACAAGAGTAATATATAAAGTACAACTCAAACAAAAGAGATAACCACAATATTTTAATATACACACATAAGTAGCGTTATAACATAGATAACTGATTTGAGTTCCACTAAAGGTTTACAAAATACTGTCAAACCAAAAGGTAAAAGGGAAGGGAAAATAAGAACAAACTACTAGTTCAAATTTTTTAAGTGAACCACGGCTCTAAAACATCATCTAGATTGTCTTCGGGATAACCTTCCCCGTCGTAAGCTGCTTCTTCACCTGGCATAACACACCATGAGCTTGGAATGCCCAGTAAAAACACACACACCCCTATATCTTCTATCAATCAATCAACCATACACAAAACAAATTAGGTAACATAACATATTTACGTTAAGGTTTTATGAATTAGTAGTTAGACTAGGCATCTAGAACCCCCCCTCCCCCCCCCAAAGAGATCCTTCTACCCAATCACAAGATTAAACACCGGACTACTCAGAACTCCCCCTTTTGCTGCTTTGCAGACCTTACCACCCATGCCCACCTCCCGGTTATTTACCGGTCAGCGACATCGATGGACCTCAAAAGAGACGGCCAAACAAGTGGGCTCACTTACACCCCAAATCGTGCCTAGGGCTCGCTTACACCCTGCACGTACCATACCAAAGGGCTCACTTACACCCTGAAACCACCGCATAGAGTTTGAATACGTCCGTGTCAACCTAGGGGTTCGCCCAAAATGCTTACACAAGACTTAACTCATTTGGTATCATAATTCAGGTCATTTAAACGAGTATGGGAAAAAAACATACTAGAGGAAATATAGTCCATGGTCATCATTCATAAGTATAGTAAGGCAAGAAAATAACATTAAAAAGGCTTTGAAACATTTAGAGACAAATAACATAATATAACACAATTTCCAGCACTGTTCGGTTCTGCTGGGCTAACAAGAATGCTTTGGTAAAAATACTTCTAGGACAAATTAGGGGCTGAAATTGCACAGAAAATATATTCAATCTGTCTGGATTCAGTTCCAATTTTTAGAAGTTGCACATCCCCTCCACAAATTCATCTACAAACTATATTCGAAAATCTGTCCAGATTTGTCACCGTTTGCGGAAACTAACATTTCTCTCAATCTACCTGATGGTTTTCACTCAAATAAATTCTGTTGGAAAGAAGACTCAGAGTTCTAAATTTTGACAGAAGAACCAATATGAGATGATATTTCTAGAATTTTATAAAATTGCTAAAAGTGAACTGTTTTTCAGAGACTCAGGACCAGATTTTTCAACAATTTATCCAAGCCCTAAAAACACACAATTAGGAGCTAATAAAATTATCACAAGCTCCAAACACATAAAATACCCTACAATAAATTCATATTTGAGAATTAGATAGATTTGATATTTCTTTCTAATTATAGAAGTTGCAGCAGTGCCTAATTTCACAAGTTTACCTACACCTTCACACACACCAAAAACACCCTATTTACCATCAATTTGTAACACAAGAGGCATATTAGACCATAGAATGAGATGATGAAAGGGTTGGAGAAAATAAGGAAGAGGTATGTTCTTACCTTCAAGAATTCCTTCTCTTTTCCCTTTTTTTTTTTCTTCTTCTTCTTACTTCTCTACCTCCCTTCCCTTGAGCCAACTCTCCCTCTCTCACCCTCTCCTTGGGCTTTAGAAAAACGTGGGAGTGGATTTGGACAAGCCTCACTTATATAATATAAGGTAGCTTAATGGCTAAGAGATTAAATATCTAGATTTTTTTTTCTTTTATTTTATTTTTGGTTTGTTGTTATCCAATTAACTCTTCCACCAACATATTATATATATATAGATATATATAAACTATGTATATATTCAAATACATAATAGTATTCTATTCAAATAAATAATAAATAAAAGGACAATAAAAACAAAAAAAAATAGAAATAAAAATAAAATGTGTGAATTAATTTAGAAATTATGAGGTAAAATAAATAAAACCAAGTTTTAGGATAGTTCCAATCATAAAGTGGTGTTCTATGATTTAATTATGGTAACACACGGAGAAGTTATTATTTACTTGGGCCCTTACGCAGACTTTTACGGAACTAGGGCTAAAATGCTATTAACCTAAGGCTCAGGGTTTCAAGTGTAATGACAAAAAAAATTAGGGTCTCTACAACCTATCCCCCTTAAATAAATTTCGTCCTCGAAATTAGATCATACCTTACGTCTCAAATAGTTGTGGATAATTTGCCCGCATCGCGTCTTCACGTTCCCAGGTGAACTCTTCAATACCATGGTGACGCCAAAGTATCTTAAGAAGGTGAATTGTCTTCCCTCGCAAGTTCTTTTCTTGACTGTCCAAAATTGCTATTGGTCCCTCCTCAAAGGTAGCGTCTTCATTGAGTTGGATTTCTTCCCAGTTAATGATGTGAGAAGGGTGCATTATATACTTCCGAAGGATAGATACATGGAAAACATCATGTACTCCAGCCTACTGTGGGGGTAAAGCTAACTTGTACGCAACCTCTCCGATTTTCTGAAGTATCTCGAAGGGTCCAATATATCGAGGTGATAATTTTCCTTTCTTTCCAAAACGAATGATCCCTCGGCGGGGCTGAATTTTCAGGAAAACATAATCACCGGCAGCGAAGGTTAGCGGTCTTCTCCTTTTATCTGCATAACTCTTTTGACGATCTTGAGCTGCCACTAATCTTTGTCGAATAAGTTTCACCTTTTCTGTAGTTTCTTGCACGATCTCTGAGCCCAATAGACTCACTTCTCCAACTTTAGTCCAACAAACTGGTGATCTGCAAGGCTGGCCATACAGTGCTTCGAATGGAGCCATGCCAATACTAGCCTGGAAACTATTGTTGTACGTGAACTCTACCAACGGTAGGTGTCGCTCCCAATTCCCCTTGAAATCCATCACACAAGCTCTTAACATGTCTTCCAAAGTCTGAATGGTACGTTCCGACTGTCCGTCAGTTTGAGGATGAAATGCGGTACTGAAACATAATTCGGTCCCTAACGCTTCCTGTAAGCTTCCCCAGAATCGAGAGGTGAAACGCGGGTCTCGGTCGGACACAATTGATACAGGAATTCCGTGTAATCGGACAATTTCTTTAATGTAGAGATGACTCAGCGATGTCAAAGTGTCGGAGATTTTATATGGCAAAAAGTGCGCAGTTTTCGTCAAACGATCAACTATAACCCATATAGCATCATGTCCTCTAGGTGACCTGGGTAGTCCAGTGACGAAGTCCATTGTTACATGCTCCCATTTCCATTCTGATATCGGTAAGGGCTGAAGCATCCCTCCAGGTCGCTGGTGTTCTGCCTTTACTTACTGACACGTAAGGCATCTGGCTACGAATTGAGCCACATCTTTCTTTATTCTGTTCCACCAGTATTGGCGTTTTAAGTCTTGGTTCATTTTCGTCCCTTTTGGGTGCACTGCGAATACCGAATGGTGGAACTTCTTCAGAACTTTTTCTCTAAGCGACTCATCTTATGGTACAAACACTCTACGCTGATGTCTCAAACTTCCATCTGAATGAATCGTCCAATCAGGTATAGGATCGCCGGATGTTATTCGCACTTTTATGAACGCCACCTCCTGATCATACTTCTGTGACTCTATTACCTCGTTCAGTAATTTGGGTGTAGCGATTTGAGCGCCAAGGTATACCTTCTCATCCTGAGCTTTCATCTGTACTCCAAACTCATTAAGTGTTCCAACCATGTTCCATTCCTTGAGTGCCAAGCTAGCAATAATTCCCCGGTTCTTTTGACTCAGGGCATCCGCCACCACGTTAGCTTTGCCAGGATGATAGGATAGAGTAAAATGGTAATCTTCGAGGTATTCTAGCCATCGTCTTTGTCTCATGTTCAAGTCCTTCTGCGTGAATAAATACTTCAAGCTCTTATGGTCCGTGAAAATCTCAAATTGTTCACCATACAAATAATGACGCCACTGCTTTAACGCAAAAACCATTGCTGCCAACTCTAGATCGTGTGTCGGATAATTCATTTCATGCGGTTTCAGTTGCCTGGAGCCGTAAGCCACAACCTTCCCTTTTTGCATTAGCACACTGCCTAGCCCATCCTTGGACGCGTCGCAATATACCGTATATCCTATGTCTCGCTCCGGAATGATGAGTATTGGGGCACTAGTCAATCTGCTCTTGAGTTCTTGAAAGGATTGTTCACATGCTTTGTTCCAATCGTATTTTACCCCTTTTTGTGTTAGACGAGTCATCGGCTTAGCTAGTTTAGAGAAGTCTTGAATAAACCGTCGGTAATAGCCGGCTAACCCTAAGAAACTACGAACTTCGAATACTGAAGTTGGCTGCTTCCAATCTAATATTGCTTCTACCTTGGCCGGGTCTACAGCAATTCCATGCTCCGACATGACGTGTCCCAAAAATGTGACTTCCTTCAGCCAGAACTCGCATTTACTTGCTTTTGCGTACAGCTGGTTGTCTCTTAAAACCTGGAGAACTACTCGCAAGTGTTGCTCATGTTCTTCTTCCGACGGTGAATAGACTAGAATATTGTCAATAAACACCACCACAAACTGGTCCAAGTACTGAGTAAAAATCTTATTCATCAAGCTCATAAACACGGCTGGTGCATTGGTTAATCCAAAGGGAATTACCACAAATTCGTAATGGCCATATCGGGTTCAGAAAGCAGTTTTTGGTATGTCATCATCAGCGACCCGCAATTGATGATAGCCAGATCTAAGATCAATCTTTGAATAACACTTCGAACCTCGAAGTTGATCAAAAAGGTCATCAATCCGTGGAAGTGGATATCGGTTCTTGATCGTCACCCGATTAAGTTGCCGATAATCTATGCACAATCTTAGTGTTCTGTCCTTTTTCTTTGCAAATAGAACTGGTGCGCCCCACGGTGAGGTACTTGGTCGGATAAATCCCTTTCCAGTAATTCTTGCAGTTGCGTCTTCAACTCCCGAAGTTCGGCAGGATCCATACGGTGGGGTGTCAGGGATATTGGTGCAGTACCCGCTTGTAACTCGATACGAAAATCTACTTCACGATGTGGCGGTAATCCTGGCAATTCCTCAAGAAAAACATCAGCGTATTCACAAACTACATGCGGAAGATTTAAGTCCGATTGAGCTTCTTCATTAATGATCAAACTTGTTAACCATCTAGCAAATTGTCGACGCCACTGCATTTTACGATGTGTCGTGCTTAGGGAATCCTCTCTATCTCCCTTAAATTGGAAACACGTTCCACTAGGTGTGCAAACCGTCACCCTCTTGTGGTAGCAATCAATCACTGCTCGGTGGGCGGATAACCAATCCATTACCAAGATTATGTCAAAATTGGACATGTTCATGACCCGATGGTCACAACTCAAGTGTAACCCTGACACTTCTAATTCACACCCTCGACAGATTAATCCTACCCTAATACTTCCTCCTAAGGGTGATGCAACACGTAAAGTAGTTTCTAAAGGTTCACATTTAAGACCTAATGATTTAACACATGATGTTGATATAAAAGAATGTGATGCGCCATAATCGAATAGAATGTGAACCCAAGAATGATAGAGCACAATGTTACCTCTAATTACTGATGGATCTTCATTATCTTCCTCTTGGAGAGAAAAAACTCTGCCTGTGGCTTTTTGATTACCGGTTGGTCCAACCTTTTGGTTTCCTCCTGACTTGTTCATCCATGGCCTTTGCCCGCCAATAACTTGAGCATTCGCACTTGAACCCCCTGCTTGATTTCCCATCCCAGAAAGTTGGGGACATTCCGACTTCTTGTGCCCTATCTGATGACAGTGAAAACATTGGATTTGTGTAATAGGCTTGGTTTGTAAACTTCCTTTCTGGCTTGGCTGTTGCGACGGTCTAGTGTATGGTGTCCGTACCACATTCCTTCGGTCATTTCTTCTTGGCCCTACAAAGGACTGACCCCCTTTCTTCATTTTCATCATTCAAATCCTTTTTAAGTCTGCCCACTCTCTTTCTGCATCCAATGCCGTGTCCACCACATCAGCAAATGTAGGGAGGCGCAAGGGTAACACTTTACCTCTAATAATAGGGTCTAAACCCCACTCAAATTTTCGTGCTTTCTCTTCCTCATCTGCCACATATCGGGCTGCATATCGAGCTAGCTCTTCAAACTTGGCCACATACTGAGTCACTGACATCTCACCTTGTTTCAAAGTTTGAAATTGCCAAATTCGCTCTTGTCTAACTGTGTTTGGGAAATATTTTCTTAGAAACAATTCTTTGAACTGAGCCCAAGTCATGCTTGTCGTGTCCCGAGAGTTTTTCATCAAGGACCACCAATGATCCACTTCTCCTTCTAGCTGATAACTTGCCAGGGCGATCTTGTCTGCATGCACAGTAATACCCATGGTTTCCAACATCTTTTCTATTTGACGAATCCAGCTCTCAGCGACTCTCGAGTCAGGCTCACCTGTGAACACCGGTGGTCTTTGCTTTCTGAACTCAGATAACAAATATATCCGCTCATTTGGTTGCGTTCTTCTAAGCCTTCCTAACTCTTCCAGAATCTGGTTTCCGACTGGTCTTGGCAACTCTTCAGCAAGAATAGGTCTACCGCGATTAACGCCTTGATTGCGAGCTGGACGTCCTCGTCGGCATCTTACTTGATCGTTTGCTTCCACATTGTCCGCCATCTGCAAAGTTTGTGGGTAATATAAGCTTAGGGTTGTTGTGGAGGCGAAGCGGTGTTCAATAAATAGGCTAATTTAATGTGGTCTGAGGTGTAATTAATTAATTAATTTATTTATTTATTTTCTTTCCTAAATGGATGATGCAATTAAACCAAGCAGAATAAAATAAAATAACATACAATACACTAGAATAACCAACTAGATATTTTATATATATACATATATAACTTCTTCTTACAAAAGGTTACACTATCTAGGTTAGCGTATATGGTGTATACACCAAAACAAAACACGCTTCAACCACACAAAACCTATTTACAAAAGTACACAAAAAGGTTCGTCTCACGACTACTACTACCCTAAGTCAAACGATTCCTCTGGGTCTTATTCGGGATATTCTTCAGGATCTTCCTCAGGATCCTCTGGTGGTAAAGGAGCATATGTTGGGGAGGCTGGAAACTACTGGGCTGGTGTAGGGGAGTACTCTGACGACACCTCTATAGGAAATGCAGGGGAAGCTCCGGGAAGTACCGAGACAAACGGAACCTCTAACTCAGGATGATGAGAGCCACAGCTCTCGGGTCCAACGCGACGCATCACTGGATGCGGATCCTCAGCCAATACCTCTTGCCTAAGCTCAGCAAAAGTCTAACCATTCCGCTCTATCTATAGAGCGAACCTAAGCTCCCGGTATTTGCACTGGAGGCGTCGGCGTACCAACGCTCGTCTTGCTTGCGTGGTGTAGTATGAAAAATCCTCCTCTGTTTTCCGAATAGCTTTCTTTATCACACACTCCGCTCCTAATTGACACCGTCGGTTAAGTCTTTGTGGACTAACAGCTACTGCCCGCCTATTCTGGAAACAAAAAACTCCCCCGTCATCAATGCTTTCTGATGCAGAATCCATCCTACGGTAGGTAAACAAATTTTTTTTTTTAGTCCACCTTTAATATGATATAGTATAATGTTAACAGAATGTGGTAATGTAAAAGGCAAGCATATCTAAAATCACAAGTCAACACGCGTGGGTTAAGGGTTGAACCTAGGGCTCGGATACCAATTTGTCACGCCCCAAAAATTCGAGACCACAAGAGTAATATATAAAGTACAACTCAAACAAAAGAGATAACCACAATATCTTAATATACACACATAAGTAGCGTTATAACATAGATAACTGATTTGAGTTCCACCAAAGGTTTACAAAATACTGTCAAACCAAAAGGTAAAAGGGAAGGGAAAACAAGAACAAACTACTAGTTCAAATTTTTCAAGTGAACCACGGCTCTAAAACTTCATCTTGATTGTCTTCGGGATAACCTTCCCCGTCGTAAGCTGCTTCTTCACCTGGCATAACACGCCATGAGCTTGGAATGCCCAGTAAAAACACACACATCCCTATATCTTCTATCAATCAATCAGCCATACACAAAACAAATTAGGTAACATAACATATTTACGTTAAGGTTTTATGAATTAGTAGTTAGACTAGGCATCTAGAACCCCCCCCCCCCCCAAAGAGATCCTTCTACCCAATCACAAGATTAAACACCGGACTACTCAGAACTCCCCCTTTTGCTGCTTTGCAAACCTTACCACCCATGCCCACCTCCCAGTTATTTACCGGTCAGCGACATCGATGGACCTCAAAAGGCACGGCCAAACAAGTGGGCTCGCTTACACCCCAAATCGTGCCTAGGGCTCGCTTACACCCTGCACATACCATGCCAAAGGGCTCGCTTGCACCCGGAAACCATCTCATAGAGTTTGAATACGTCCGTGTCAACCTAGGGGTTCGCCCAAAACGCTTACACAAGACTTAACTCATTTGGTATCATAATTCAGGTCATTTAAACGAGTATGGGAAAAAAACATACTAGAGGAAATATAGTCCATGGCCATCATTCATAAGTATAGTAAGGCAAGAAAATAACATTAAAAAGGCTTTGAAACATTTAGAGACAAATAACATAATATAACACAATTTCCAGCACTGTTCGGTTCTGCTGGGCTAACAAGAATGCTTTGGTAAAAATACTTCTAGGACAAATTAGGGGCTGAAATTGCACAGAAAACATATTCAATCTGTCTAGTTTCAGTTCCAATTTTTAGAAGTTGCACAGCCCCTCCACAAATTCATCTACAAACTATATTCGAAAATCTGTCCAGATTTGTCACCGTTTGGGGAAACTAATATTTCTCTCAATCTACCTGATGGTTTTCACTCAAATAAATTCTGTTGGAAAGAAGACTCAGAGTTCTAAATTTTGACAGAAGAACCAACATGAGATGATTTTTCTAGAATTTTATAAAATTGCTAAAAGTGGACTGTTTTTCAGAGACTCGGGACCAGATTTTTCAACAATTTATCCCAGCCCTAAAAACACACAATTAGGAGCTAATAAAATTATCACAAGCTCTAAACACATAAAATACCCTACAATAAATTCATATTTGTGAATTAGATTGATTTGATATTTCTTTTAAATTATAGAAGTTGCAGCAGTGCCTAATTTCACAAGTTTGCAACACAATGACACTATTTCATACCTACAGTAATGGGCGGGAATTCAAATTTTAAATTCCAAATCTCCGTATTTACAGCTGTCTATATATCTGGGTCCAGCCTTAGATATTTGTCGGTGGAGAGAGATAAGAAAGATATGCTTTTGCAGTTGGAGAGTTATTACACTGAGGTGATTTTCTGGTACCTTGTTTCGTCCCTCCTTTTCTTTCTGCCAATTTTGTCGATTTATTTGGTATACAATGTTGTACTCCTTAGAAGAGTATCCCGAGACTTATGGGCAGTTCACTCAAATGTGTGTAGATCGCTTTTTGACGTGGCAACTAGGACTGTGGGAAGAGAGCCGGCAGAGAGCTCCGGTGAAGTTTGTTCCGGTGTACGAAGATCAGAGGGCAAAAATATCAAAGCTACGCTTCTGGCCCAGGTGGTTTTCCCTGTTCTTGAGGGTCCTTCAAGGTCGAGGGAGATTGGGCGAACGGGCCTCTGCTCTGGTTCCTGTTATCAGAGGAGGAGGGGAGTTCTTCGTCAGTATATAAATTGTTTATATTATTTTTGTGTATCCCTAATCTAAGGAAATCGTCTTCCCTCCAAACGGAGAGACAGTAATTTTGACATAACTCGTACTGAACGCAATTTCAACTTACAAACAAAAATATTATTTTCTGCCCATTTTTTTACTTCTTCATTTAAAAAAGGAAATGAATTAAAAGGGCTAGTATATGGGGGCCTCTCTCTTTTGTAATGATCCCTGGAAAATGTTTTTAATTGAGGGTATTTTGTGACGTAATCGGTGGGACATCTTTCTTTACAGAGAGCAAAGAATTGTTCCTTCGTTTCTGCTTCGCCGAGTATCGTCTTCTAGAGTTCGTCTCTGTTTTTCGAAGGACTTCTCCCCTTAGATGAAAATTCTCCCCATTCGACGAACTCACCCCCTTTCTGTATATACTGTCGACTTGCTATTGGCGAGTGGAGTTTTTCTATATTTGGATGGTAGATCCTCCCATTGGTTCCAGTGAGATCGAAAAATCTCGGGTTGGAGGTTTGGATCTTCTTCGTGCATTGAACCATGGCATGAAGGTGAGGGTTTCCATCTTCATGGACCTCTCTTGCGACAACTATGTAGTATGGCTGATAGGCTAGTTGGAGGAAAGATTGGAGGAGTTCTAAGAGTTGTTCTTTTGGGCATGGGCATTGTGGGTAGGTGAGGAAGACATTCTTGGCATAAAAACGAAAAGAGGCTTGGCGAGAGATTATTTAGCTTATTTAGTGATTAACACTTAACTTACACCGGTGTGAATGTTATTTGTTGAGGCTTTATATAGGGGGAGGTCACACCAGCTGGGGGGCGCTATATATAATATTACTAGCGCCCCCCTGTTGAAATTATATCCGTTTGGCAATTTCATCCGTTGATGGACGTATGGATGGTAACGTGTAAGGCGGAGATTAAATCCGTACTCACACCAAATAGTAATCACTATTTGGTGTGACTTGGTGTGAGTAGAAGTGGCCATCTCCTGTCCACCCACGTGTCACGATCGTAGTGGTTTTGCTTGGATATAAAGCAAAGGTGCACAGAATTCCACGTGAATGAACAGTAATGGGTGGGAATTCAAATTTTAAATTCCGAATCTCTGTATTTACAGCTATCTATATATCTGGGTCCAGCCTCAGATATTTGTCGGTGGAGAGATATAAGAGAGATATGCTTTTGCAGTTGGAGAGTTATTACACTGAGGTGATTTTCTGGTACCTTGTTTCGTCCCTCCTTTTCTTTCTGCCAATTTTGTCGATTTATTTGGTATACAATGTTGTACTCCTTAGAAGAGTATCCCAAGAATTACGGGCAGTTCACTCAAATGTGTGTAGATCACTTTTTGACGTTGTAGACACCCCATTTTGACCGACCTTGAGACTCAGACGTCACCAGTTAAGCACTTGGTGATATTGCATAATGTGCTTGTTCAGAAGTTTCAGAGTCGCGGCCGTGAGCCCCGCCTCCGGACTTCCGAACCCTCTTCTGTGCCTTGCCTCGGTTCGCGAATCAGACTCAGTTTTCTCTGTTTCTTTTCCTGAGGGGAGGGAGAGGTCCCGTAGACCATCTCTCAGTGGCCGTGGGTTACATTTGGTGGCCGTAGGCCATTTTGCCCATTTCGGAGCCCGGTTCCCGGTTTTCGGAGCCGTCAGGCCGTGTGCCTCGGTTCGGGACCGCCTAACCATCTCCGTTTGCTCTGATTTTTGGCGTACATCTTATTTTCTCCCTTTTGAGGGACACTGGGGTCTGAGAAACCCACTTCGTGGCCGAACGCCACTTTCGGTGTTTAACGGGCAGTTTTCTGGGCCCCGAACTGCGTGTTTTGGCCCCCGAACATTCGTTTTGCAACGGTTTTCGTTCATTTTTGGCAGGTACCTCTATTTTATCACAGGGAAGGTCACTGAAGGGTGGGAGGCCAGCAATTGTTGCAGCAGCCAGTTATCTCTCCTCCGGAGCCTCCCGGCGCCCGTTTTTCCAACTTCCGGGCTAATGTTGAACACCCTAGGGGTAGTGTTGCCAACTTTCAACCACATATCTGTGATCTACACACCTGGGAGGCCCCTAAAAGTTCATGGCCGGCCAATAATTCAAATTGACCCTTTTGAACCCCTCTTTCCGAGATAATGTTGAACCCCTTAGACCCACTTTCTTGGAATTTTAACCACATGGTTGTGTTGTACACACATAGGACTACCTCCCCAGTAGCTGGCCGGCCAGAAAATCTCATTGAACCTTTTGACCCCTAGCCGGCCGGCTAGAGGGTGTGGCCGGCCGGCCACCTCCAACAAAAGTGATAGGCCGGCCGTGTTCCTCGCACTGTGCACTTTACAGCTGTGGGGCAATATCCCGCAGATATTATCTGTATCCGGGGGATATTTTGTGGGGGAATTTTGCTCTCCTTTTCCCCCACCTTTACACCCCTTTTTGAACCCTTATAACCAGCTGATGGCCTCCTTTGTTGGGGTTAGAAAAATTCTCCTTCAAGCCTCCATACACAACTCCATCTCCATCCTTCTCAATTCCTTGAAAAAACCTAAGTCCCTAACCATCATTCCTTCTACACCACCAAGCTCTACCACCACCACCTCATTTCCAGCAACAAGGAAGGTTTTTCAAAGGTCAAAGAAGCTGCAAATTCATCCAAGAAGCAACAAAAGTTTGGGTCTTCAAGGGTAAGTGATACTTTTCCCCTTTTGACCCTTTTTCTTGATTTATTTGTAAGCCCCACTTGCTTTTTGTTTCAAGCTCCGGCCCTAACTGAAAAGGGCCCTATTTTGAGCTCATCTTCACGTTTCATTAAGGGCTCAACCCTGTTTGAGCCCTCCATGACACACTTGCTTCATTGATCCTCTTGTATGTCATAATTTTGCATGCTATTTTTGACCCATGAGAAATTTATTTTCGAGCATGTTGTAAACTGATATTAGGCTTATTTTGAGCCCTCTTCAACATTGAAGAAGGGCTCAACACCATTTGGGGCTTCCATGTTGTACCTACCTTTATATCCCTCTTTTATTCCCCATTCTTGCATGTTTAGTTAGCCTACCATACTTTTGTTTTTGTCCATTTTACAGTTCTAGAAAAGTGCTTATTTTGGTCCATTCTACATGTTTTGTTAAGGGTCTTTGGCTGTTTGGTGATTATTTTGCATACCTCATGTTATAGCCACTTTTGAGCCTTATTTTGCATCACATTTTTAGCATATTTTTATATTGATTTTGAGGCTTCCATATACTGTAAATATTCATATTTTTAGTCCCTCTTCAGTGTTGTAGAAGGAAATTTTTCCGTTTGGGTTTTGCTTATGCCACTTGCTTCATTACCCCTCTTTTGGCCCCTATTCTTGCATGCTATTTTTCCCATACCTATGCTTGCTGTTTGGCCATATTTATAACTGTGAAAGTGCATTTTTTGGGACTGTCTAGCTTCTGTCTTTGCATTGCATGTCCATATTGTGCATGTTTAGCATAGCTATAGGCCATTTCAGGCGCCTAAATCCGCATTTCGGGATATTTCCTTGCATTTCATGTCATTTCGCCTCATTTCGGGGCTGTTTTCCCCCATATTTTACTGCTGAAATTCCATTAGAATGATTGCTATCATTTTCATGTCATTACATTACATTTTGTCATTGCCTCGGTTCGCGTGCCCGTGTGCACGCATTTCGAGGCACTTCATTTTCATCCGCCGGCATCCTATGTGAGTGTGGCTGAGGCTCACTCATGTTGGTATAAGCCCATTTATCATTTCCATGTCATTTCATTACATTTTGTCATTGCCTCGGTTCGCGTGCCCGTGTGCACGCATTTCGAGGCACTTCATTTTCATCCGTCGGCATCCTATGTGAGTGTGGCTGAGGCTCACTCATGTTGGTATAAGCCCATTTATCATTTTCATGTCATTTCATTACATTTTGTCATTGTCTCGGTTCGCGTGCCCGTGTGCACGTATTTCGAGGCACTTCATTTTCATCAACTGGCATCCTATGTGAGTGTGGCTGAGGCTCACTCATGTTGGTGTAAGCCCATTTGTCATTTCCATGTCATTTCATAGCATTTTACCATCGCCTCGGTTTGCGTGCCCGTGGGCACGCATTTCGAGGCACTTCATTTTCTGTCATCGGCATCTTATGTGAGTGCGGCTGAGGCTCTCTCATGTTAGTATAAGTCCATATTGCATTCTGTATGTCATTTGCATTGCGTATGCATTGCCTCGGTTTGCGTGCCCGTGTGCACGCATTTTGAGGCACCTCATTTTCTGCCACCGGCATCCTATGTGAGTGTGGCTGAGGCTCACTCATGTTGGTATAAGCCCATTTGTCATTTCCACGTCATTTCATTGCATTCTGCCATCGCCTCGGTTTGCGTGCCCGTGTGCACGCATTTCGAGGCACTCCTTTTTTTACCCGCCGGCATCCTATGTGAGTGTGGCTGAGGCTCACTCATGATGGTATAAAGCCCATTTGTCATTTCCATGTCATTTCATCATATTATATCATCGCCTCGGTTTGCGTGCCCGTGTGCACGTATTTCGAGACATATCATCGCCTCGGTTTGCGTGCCCGTGTGCACGTATTTCGAGACACATATCATCGCCTCAGTTTGCGTGCCCGTGTGCACGCATTTCGAGGCACTCCTTTTTTTACCCGCCGGCATCCTATGTGAGTGTGGCTGAGGCTCACTCATGATGGTATAAGCCCATTTGTCATTTCCATGTCATTTCATCATATTATATCATCGCCTCGGTTTGCGTGCCCGCGTGCACGTATTTCGAGACACATATCATCGCCTCGGTTTGCATGCCCGCGTACACATATTTCGAGACACATATCATCGCCTCGGTTTGCGTGCCCGCGTGCACATACTTCGAGACACATATCATCGCCTCGGTTTGCGTGCCCGCGTGCACGTATTTCGAGACATGTCATTTTCTCGGTTTGCGTGCCCGTGTGCACGCATTTCGAGGCATTTCACTTCCATAGCATTGTGTATGTTAGGATTGTATATTAGTTGCATTTCATGCATATCATGCATATTGCATCGTGTCCGGAATAGGAGTTAGCCCGGGCACGGGAAACGAGGTACATTTCATACTCCGAGTGACGGAATGTGTCTCAATTCCCCCAGTCACCGACACTCCGGATTATCCATGATGGAGTTAGGTTTTAGCTGTAGTTTCATGTGAATTCATCCTATATTGAGTTGTGCATTTCGACTCCTCGGCCATCATGCCTCGGTATGCGTGATTGGTGGCACGAGGATCGAGACATGCATATATCTGTGCAAATACATTGCTATGCCCCTTTCCTGCTCTCTGTTGCAGCAAAAATGAAGAATCAGCAACCTTTGGGGGCTTGGCACGCATTCCAAGAACAGGTGTAAACAGAGGCTAATTGGGGCATTCCGGTGGATTTCCGCGCAAGACAACCCGGACATGCGTCATCCATCAGAAGCAAGGCAGTCCCTGGCTTGCACGCCAGTTTTATTTGCTTTCTTAGTTAATTCATTAATTAATTAGGATTTTGTAATATTTTGGACTGTAATATTCTTTTATTCGGGACTGTAATATTTGGACTGTATTATTTATTCGGACCCTCCGAGTGAGGGCATAACTGTAATAAGTGTGCGTGTGTGTGTTGTATGTCTTCCAACCCCACGTCTTTCTCCCTTTTATTTATCCGCTTATGATGGTTAGATTAGGGCATATTTAAATTAGCATACAGTATGACAACATGTTTGCATTCATTCATCTGTATTGCATGCACCGGGCTCGGCGCATCATACTAACTGCATTGTACTTTCAATTTCAAAGTTGAATACATGATAGTTGTAGCATTTCATATACCATCTTAGAGTAGCCGAGCCTGCTATAGTTGCATTTTGCATGTGTTGCATTAGGCATTTCTGTATACTTAGGATCATGCATGATTTCTAACGTGGTTTCTATTTTGGCTTGGAGTACTCGGTAAGCTTTATGCTTTAGCATCCTTGCATGCGTGTGAGTGACTGCCATGAATAGCATGCTTACCATGAGGCTAATTGCTTATGTGATATAACTGCCTGAGTGCCTGTGGGTGAAGGTTGGGTTATTTGAATTGGAACAATTCATCAAATGTGTATTTTAAGCCCACTAGATAGTGGCAAAATCATGTTTTCTAAGCCCACCTGAGGGTGGCAAATCCACGTCTTAGCCTACTTGCGAGTAGCACCAGCAAACCATTTTCAAAAACAAACATGAAATGTTTCGTTCCAATTCAGGCAACCCGGTCTATATTTGTATGTTGTGCGCATCACGTAGTAACCTAGGCTAATAAATCGGAATAAGAACTCACAATGTTTTCAAAAATTGATATCATGGTTAGTAGAGGCCGGTCTATGACCGGGCGAGCGGGGGTGCTCACGAAGTGACCTTCCCCAATCGTACCCAAGTTCCCGAGCCGAGGCAACTTTGGTGATGACGGACACGTGGCCTTTTGGCACCGAGTCAGGGTTTCCTAAATTTCCCAAAATAAAATATTTAGGTGGCGACTCTGTATCTGGCCAAGCAGCCCATGTTTGGCACTTCTTTCAAAATCTGTTTTCTCAAAACGATTTGCCGGATTTGGACTCTTTGGTTCAGACTTAGAACCGTGACAAATTTGAGAGTCCGAGCTGTAGTGACCCCAATATGAACAGAACGGGACTTCACCCTCCCGGGGCGTTCGGGGACGTCTACAGACGTGGCAACTAGGACTATGGGAAGAGAGCCGGCGGAGAGCTCCGGTGAAGTTTGTTCCAGTGTACAAAGATCAGAGGGCAAAAATATCAAAGCTAAGGTGTCTGAACAAAAGGGTTAGCAGAGGTAACAGATCCTGTAGAAGTGTTCGTATAAAAGATTTGGAGTTATTTATAAAAAAAAATGGAAGGAATAGGAAGCAGCCATTACCGGACCCCCCTTGCGTACCGGAGGTCAAGGACACCAGCGGCCAGTGGATATAGACGTAGTTACCATAGTCGTGCACCTTTTAAGACCCAGTATGTTCGCAGACCGTACGTTCAGAATATTCCCCGATTTATTAAGAAGACTAAGATGGGAGTAAGGAAATTGCAGCTATACGATGAACAATTAAGGGATGTTAAGTTTGATAATAAAGGCGTGGCGAGATTACTTAATGGTATTGAGTTGGGTAATAAGAGATCTGACCGTCAATCAGACAAGATCGTGGTTAAGGGTATCAAATTCATTGGTAATGTTCAATTGGGACAGGATGCTAAGGACGAAGCTGTGGTCCACCACGTGTTGTTTTTTGTCATCAGTGATAATAGTCCGTCAGATTCCGTCCCTACACCTGACAAGATATTTATTGGAGTTGGCGAGGGTAATCCTGAGACCTGGATTGTTGATCCTGACCAGTTCGACCATTTTCGGATGCTAAAGAAAATGAGATTCAAGCTCGTTGGTGGCAAGGACAAAGAGTACGTTCGTCACGGGATAGAAGTTGTAGACCGGTTCTTCACAGTTGATGTTTAGACGGACTACAAAGATATGCTGTTGGGAAATGTTGGAAGCATTCAAAAGGGTGCCATATATTTAGTGGCTGCTACTGTTAGTGGAAAGGAATGCAAAATTACTTTAAGGAGTCAAATGTATTTTAAAACTGTTTAGAATTGTAATTTGATGTATTTTTATTTTTAATGTTCAGGTTAATGGAGGTGGACGATATAAAAACAGGGGTTGTTGAAGGTGTTTCGGCAAGTGATTTCAGTTGCATTGAACTTGCGTTGCCTAATTTATTTTCTCAATTGAGGTTAAGATACAAACAAAAAAGTATTAAGGTTGATAAAATATTGGTAAAATATTCCCCCCTTTGCGCACCCAATGCTAGTGGGTTGGTCAGAGTAAATGTTTATGATCGGAGGTTAGACGGTAATGACAGTTTGCAGGCATAGTTTATTTTCCCAGTAGATTGTCAATGCGAGTTAGTCTATTATGGGAATGGTTATTGTTCAATTAACGACAAACAGGTGCCATGGATGGTGAAGTATTGACTTGAAAATTCCAATATCAAAAGCGGGGTTACGTATTGTAAAATGAAGGGGTATCTGAAGTATTCTACGAGTGACATGCCAGAAGATTCGCAAATGAGGGCCCCCTCTATTGTTGTGTTATCTAAAAAATATACTAATGATAATGTTGATGTCTGGCATTGTCCTCCAACGAAGGCCATTCCGATTCTGACATGGACTAAGTCTGTTGGTATACCAGAGAGGCGAAGAGATTTGTTGTTAGGAGGTTTTGGGGAAAGTGGTTCAGTTATTCATGAACGCAGAGGTCGTCTGAGTTTGTCAGAGATTGATGTACGCAGAGGTGGTGATGACACTAGTGATGTTGATCCTGGTCCGTCAATTTCAAAGGTTGGTGTTAGCAAAGAGGAAGTTGATCGTAGAGGATCAGTTGTTATGGATCCAGCAGAATTTTCTAATGTTTTACGAAATGTAATTGTCAGTGTAAAAAATAGTGATGTGACTCAAGATGTAACAGTTGATGATAAGGGAAATGTAGTAAGTAAATAAAACTTTGAGTGGTTTCATAAATAAATTTAATAAAAATTTTCATTAATCATGACAGTGGTTACATTAACATCAAACCATTCTCTCATTTTTGGGGACATTGCATCTAGCCAACTACTGTCCCCATTGGTTAATAAAATACAAGGAATAACTCCTCTAATAGTGAGATCTGGTTGGAACTTAACAAATACATAGAAATCTCTCTGGCTGCCTACTAAATTCTTCATTAATTCGGTAGGGACTGTCGAGTATTTGATGTCGTCTATGACGTTGTAGACGGCGTCTTGGTCGTAGTCCTTGAAGCTTATTCTGCCGGAGAAGTAATTGTGTTGTCCGAGGCTTCTGGCCCAGGCGGTTTTGCCTGTTCTTGAGGGTCCTTCGAGATAGAGGGAGATTGGGCAGATGGGCCTCTGCTCTGGTTCCTATTATCAGCGGAGGACGAGAGTTCTGCGTCAGTATATAAATTGTTTATAAATTGTTTATATACTGATACACAAAAATAATATAAGCTCGTGATCTTATAAATTGTTCCTATTATTTACTTCTACCACTTGCTCTGCATTCTGGGGATCCACCTACCACTGTAAGCTCGTGATCTTTACTCCTAGCATCCATTGCATCAACTCTCTGTATTGGTTATGCTCATTCGACAGAGAAGATAAATTTTAGTGCCAGAAGCTTACGTCAATTTTGATTAACCCGAAATGAGATATATGGGCATAAATAGAAAAACTCTTTCTTGATTGAAATCAACCATCACAACAACAAATAAATCATCAGTGTCGCTAAAATCAAACCCGTGGATTTCAGGATGGATGAGTGACGGCAGGAGAGGGGAAAAAACTTTGCAATTCAGGATTTACTCTATTACATGGACCAAATATGTTTTAAATATATATATATATATATATATATATATATTCATTAAAAAAAAGTGAAAATAAGTTGGTGATGTTTTTAAATCATTCTACACTGGACAAGAAAAAATGTAAAAATTTTTATGCAAATATAAAAAAAATAAATATTAAAAAAAAAGTTTTTTTAGTTAGTTGCCAATCCCACCAAATTTTATTGATTGAAATAGAAAAACCATCATTTTTATGCTGCATAGTCATCACCATGGACAGATCCTCAAGGTGCGAAAGTATATTTAGATTTTCAAATTTTGGGCATCCATCTTTGATCATCTTAAAAAGAAAATGTGGTTGTCCAACATAACTCGACAACCTTGGGCTAGCCAGAACATACACGTTCACTGGTCCGACCTGAGTTCAAGTGTCAAATCCATCTTTCAACTTTACCATCATCCAACCACTTTGATGCCCTCGCTTGAGTCACAAGCTAAAGCTACTTAGCTCGGCAATTATTAGAAGTCTCAATCACACCTTATATTCAAATATTATGAGTTATTTTTAAATGATGTGGGATGAGTTTATGATTCTACTACTACCAACGTTTAAATTTTATACTATCTCTTTTCTAATGAGATTATGAACGATGTGGGATGGATTTACAATTCTTCTACAACCAGTGTTTAAACTTTACACTATCCATTTTCTAATGAGATTATGTTTCCTTCTCTCCCATAACCACCATCCACCGCCACCATCACGAAATCCTCTCTTGTCAAAGCTTTTAAATGTTTATTGTGCTTGGAATATATTTTGAATTATTTTAAAGGTATGTAGTAATGCAAGTGTAGAAAAAAAAAATCAGATCAGAGTGGTAAATTAATAAATTTGTAATTAGTTTTTGAAAATACTATCGAATTGTAATTTTTTGTAAAGAAAATTTAGTGTAACTGGGGTAAGTATTTGGAATTTTTTTTTTTTTTCATTTTTACTAAAGTTTTTTTCAAAATTTGCATTTTAGCATCTACTCGACTGCATAGACCAAATAAGTTATAAAAAAAATGGAAAACAATTGATTAAAAAAAAATGAAAATAAGTTGGTGATGTTTTTATATCATTCTACACTAGATACACAAAAAATGTAAAATTTTTTAGGCAAATTAAAAAAAAATAACATTAAAAAAAAGGGAAAAAAAAAAAAGAAAGAGTTTTTAGTTGGTTGCCAAACCCACCAAATTTTATTGATTAAAATAGAAAAACCATCATTTTTATGTTTTGTAATCATCACCAAGGACTGATCAACAAGGTGTGAAAGTATATTTAGATTTTCAAATTTTCAGGATCCATCCATGATCATAACAGTACTAATTTATTTATTTTATACATGAAAAATAAAAGTCCATCCTTGATCATCACAATATTAATTTTTTATATTTCGATATGTAAAAAAAAAAAAAAAAAAAAAAAGTTGTTGTCCAATAACTTAACTCAGCAACTTAAAGCTATCCATAACCTACAGGTTCATTGGTCTAGCCTCAGTTCAAATGTTGAAGCCATCTTTTAACTTTGCTATCATTCAACCATTTTGGTTCCCTCGCTTGAGTCATAAGCTAACGATACTTAGCTTGCCAGTTATTAAATGTCTTAATCACATCTTATATTTAAACATTATGCGGTGTTTTTAAATGATGTGGGATAAGTTTACGATTATACTACTACCGATATTTAAGCTTTACACTATCTCTTTTCTAATTAGATTATGAATGATATGGGATGGATTTATGATTCTACTACTACCAATATTTAAACTTTACGCTATCTCTTTTCAAATGAGATTATGTTTCCTTCTTTTTCGTAGTAGCCACCATCGTCCTCCACCATTCCCGAACCCTCTCTTTTCGAAGCTTTTAAATATTTATTGTTCTTTGAGTCTATTTTGAATTGTTTTTTTGAAAAAAAATCAAATCAGATTGGTAAATTTTGTAAATATTAAAATTAAAATTATTTTTTGATATAAATTTCTTATTATTTTTTGAAAATACTATTGAATTGTAATTTTTCGTAAATATTAAAATATTGCTTTTTTCTTTTAATTTTATGAACTTTTTTCTAAAATTTTCAAAAAACTTTGCGTTTTGGAATATACTTGACTACATGGACCAAACAAGTTATAAAAACAATGAAAAACAATTCATTAAAAAAAAGTGATAATAAGTTGGTGATGTTTTTAGATCATTGTACACTAGATACACAAAAAATGTAAAATCTTTGACACAAATTTAAAAAATATAATATTCAAAACAAAAGGGGGGCGGGGGGAGGGGTTTAGTTAGTTGCCAAAGCCCCCAAATGTTATTGATTGAAATAGAAAAAACCATCATTTTTGTTGTGTAATCATCACCAAGGACTGATCCACAAGATGCAAAAGTATATATTTAGATTTTCAAATTTTTAGGATCCATCCTTGATCATAACAATTTTAATTTGTTTATTTTATATATGAAGAAAAAAATGGAAGCTTTTTTGATAAATCCTCTTTCTAAGAGTTTTATTCCATCCAACCCATATTGTTTTGGACTATTCCATTAGGTCCTATTTGAGGTAAGAAGACCAAAACACTCTCAATCTCTCCTACCCTCTATTAATGTTGATATTTAATGTTGATTGTCATTATGTTGATTGTCTAAGATTGTCATCATACCCTCGCACAGACTACCCAGTTGGCCGATCGTGCGGCCTTCCCCACCGCTCGAGCAGCCCACCTTGACCGCTCGTGCGGCCCACTTTCTTCGCTCGTGCGCTCTAGACTGAATCGAAATTTCTGGGTGCCAAGCTTGACCGCTCGTGCGGCCCCAACAACCGCTCGAGTGGCCCCTCTCCACATGTGCGGCCTTGGGCCCCGCACGTGCGGTCCTGGCCCAGCAGCTAAAACTTCTAACTTCGCTCCCGGCAACCCGGAATCACCCGCGCACCCTCCGGAACATCCGAAATTTAACAACAAATGAAAATACGAACCAGAAAATCATTCTCGGACATTTCAAGATGTTAACTATTATTATATTCATATTAATTTGAAATGAATTTTTGTCATTGTGTTGCTAGTTACATGATATGAATATTCACATCATGCAATTGAAATGAATATTCACATCATTATATTCACATTAATTTGAAATGAATTTTTGTCATTGTGTTGTTAATTACATGATGTGAATAGTATAGCGATCCCGGTCTTTTCCCATTTGATTATTGTATCCGGACTTAGGTTCCGTAGATTCCGTCATTGTATAATTGTTGTTGTCATTCATTATTTTCTTATTTTGAGTCTTGGGTTGTGTTGGGAAGATTTGGAGCAGGTTGGTTGAGCTTAGGAACCAAGTCTAGTTGCCCAGATTTTGGCTTGTCCGCTCGAGCGGGGGTTTGGACGCTCGAGCGGGGAATACACCCATCCAGTATGTCCTGTGTAGTGTTGGCCGCTCGAGCGGGGGATTGGACGCTCGAGCGGGAAGTTGTGAGTGACGCTCGAGTGGGGATTTGGGCGCTCGAGCGGGGACCTGTCTGCAAAAACTTCTGGGAGTGTGCATTCGCCGCTCGAGCGGGAGTTTGGCCGCTCGAGCGGGAGTCTGTGAGTGGCGCTCGAGTGGGGGTTTCCACGCTCGAGCGGGGCGACTGGTATAAAAATCCGAGATCCGACTTCCTGGATCATTTTTCATCTCCTTTTTTATTTTAAAACCCTAGAACCGTCTTCTCCCTCTCCCTACACACCTTCTCTCTTAGGTTTGAGCTACTTAGAGTGTATTTCTACCCTAAGTCCTTTGTTAAAAAGATAGAGTGGGTCGAGGGCTTCCGTTTAATCTGAACAATCCTGGGTTTGGAGCACTTTGGTTTTCGTCATCTTCTCCATTCGAATTCTTCGCTTCAAGGTAGGGATTTCCTACTCCATCCTATAAGTTTTGTCCTAAGTTTTGGTATTTTGATATGTTGGGAGTACTTTGGTAATTTTGGGAAAAATCCTAGTTGTATTAATAAATTAATTTGTATAATTAATTTAAGGAAATTGGGGAAATTGGTTAAATGCATGAAATTGAGGAATTCATTGATTAAATGGTGTAGTTGGATAATTAAAATCACTCGCCTATTGAATTATTGATATATTTATTTCCAGTCTAGAAATAACTGTTTTGGGCTATCGGTGGAGGATAGTCGTGTTTGTTGTAGACATTGCATGTGGATTAGGAATAACTGAAACTAATCACATTTGTTAAGTCATTAATTTTGACTATTGCATTAATACAGAAAATACGTGTATTGATTGAGCATTGCATTTGCATATATAGTTTTGTGTGGGAGGAGATAGGGGATGTACTCCATGGTTTAGGGGAAGATAGGGGATGGACCTCTAAACCGGATTTTGTTTGGGAGGAGATAGGGGATGGACTCCATTAGCATCACTTTTATGTGTGCTTATTTATATTGAAGTGTTTTATTTGATACAGCACTAAAATGTGTATCAAACTGGAAGTATGAAGTGTTTGATTTGAGCCTGAGTCTCATCTGTTTGTTGACATTGGAAGAATGTGAATATAATATATATAGTTCACTGTTGTAAGTTTGGCCAGGTTCTGAGCCATATTGATAAAGTTGGAAAGTAAAACGTGTCTTAGACAATATTGTCATGAGACTGTAAAATGATGTAATTGATTATCTTGGTTAACCATCTATTGAATGCTAATGCTTTATTCAATGCTTATATTTGGTTTAGTATTTTTCTACTGGGCTGTGGCTCACCCTTTATGGGAACATCATTTTCAGGTTCAGGTGATAAGCTACCTCCAAGGACTTAGCTTGGAAGGATTTAGCTTTTGGATTCTGAAGACCATCTTTAGTTATTTGTTTTTATTTGATATATAATCAAGCCTAGGGCTTTATTTGTATTTGAGTTAGAACTCATATTTTGTGTCCAAGTGTTGGCTTGGAAAAATGTAAGCCCGTAGGGCATTTAATTTGGTATTACATGTAATGTTTTTATTTAATAATACTCTGATGAATGGGATAATGAATGGTTTTCTTTTAATATTGCATGTCAATGATATATATATAATGGGTTTATTTTGAGGGCGTTACAACTTGGTATCAGTGCGTACCGGGTTTGAATACTTTGGGTACGTGGGAAGTGATTAGTATCACAATGGGTTCGTCTCGTCTGATAGAGACTTAGTGTAATGTTATATGCTTATGTGATAACATGTTTATGTGATTATGTGGGTATGGAATGTAGTTTCTAGGATGTTGATTGGACCCTTGAGTTTCTAGTAGTCTTGTTGGAAAGGCACTTGATCACTACTGCTTCCAACCGGAACTATAGTAACGCATTGGGACTATCATTATCCGGGAATGAAATTCGTAGGTGCTTATGTGATTATGTGCTTACGTGGAATGAATTATTGCTGTCCAATGCATTAGGACGCGAGTGTTTAGTTTTGGCACATTTATTAATGTGCTAACGTCTTTGTTTCCTTTATTAGGATGTCAGGACGAGGACGAGGACGCGGTAGGCGTGGTAGGCCGGGTAGGCAGGAGGTGCCTGTGCCAGAGGAGATTCCGGCAGTTCAGGAGGGAATTGGCCAGGCCAATGTGGCCGAGCCAGTAGGCCAGCAGGCTATGGGCGCTCTAGCCCGAGAGATAGCAGGGGCATTCAGGGAGTCAGTAGGCATTCTCAAAGCTGAGAATCAAGCTCGGGTTGTTGTTACGGATGCAGGACCTTCCTTTCTGAAGAGGGAGTTCTTCCGGTCTAACCCGGATGAATTTGTGGGTGATCCTAAAGAGCCGCTTAAGGCAGATGAATGGCTCGAACAGACAACGAAGACATTTGAGATGCTTGGCATCGAAGACGAGGGGTTGAAAGTGACCTTGGCATCTTTCCAGCTGAAGGGAGATGCGGGTCAGTGGTGGAAGTTCACTAAGGGTCGTATAGGAGGTACATGGGAGGCTTTTGTGAATGCTTTCCAGGAGAGGTTCTTATCTCCAGCAGTTAGGGAGAAGCTGAGAGACCAGTTCTGCCAGCTTAAGCAGTCGAGTTCTTCAGTGGCCAAGTTTGAGGCTGCATTTACTAGTTTGTCCAGGTTTGCACCTGAGTTGGTGGCGCCTGAGGAACGCCGTTGTATCGAGTTTGAGAAGAAGTTGAGGCGTGGACTCAAGCTACGAGTTAGGGGAACTATGATTCGGGATTATGGGCGTATGGTTGATGCTGCAGCTCACATGGAAATCATGATGCAGGAGGAGGAGGAATGACAGAAGGGCTCCGAGAGGAGTCAGGATGGTCAGAGTGATGGTAGGAGACAGAAGGGTTTTAATCCTCAGCAGTCTCAGGGTAGCTTTTCTAGATCGACTTTTCCTGTGCCGAGTGCTAGTTCGGGGAAAGGCAGTCAGGGAGACATTACCTGCTTCAAGTGTGGCCAGCTGGGCCACAAGTCTCCAGTTTGTCCTCAGAGGGGAGGAGTGCAGAGAGCAGCATCATCTTCGGCTCGATCTCAAAGCCAGAGCCAGGGTAGAGGCCAGCCACTCTCGTGTTATCAGTGTGGTCAGCCAGGGCATATGAAGAGGTATTGCCCGCAGTTGGGTGGCACATCTGGTGCATCTGGTTTGAGGCCGATTCAAGGTCAGCAGCCAGCTCAGTCGGGTCAGGCCTCGAGGGCCAATCAGGGGGCTTCATCGTCCCAGTCGGTGCAGCAATCTTATGCTCCTAGGGGTGAGCAGGTTGATCAGAGGTCGTCTGGGCGCGTGTATGCTGTTACCGCGCATGATCTTGTGCCGGCACCATCAGTTGTGAGAGGTACCTTCTTGTTTTGTAACTCGGTTGCTAATGTTTTGATTAATACGGGTGCATCTCATTCCTTTGTGTCAGCTGCATTTGCATCTGTTTTGGAGTTGGAGTTAGCACAGTTAGCATCTCCTATTTGTGTAGTGTCACCTCTTGGGGGTGAATTGATTTTGAAACAAGGTGTTAGGGGTTGTGATATAGAGGTTGATTATCATAGAATCCCATTTTCCTTTGTAGTTATGCCTATGAGGGGTTTCGATGTTATTTTGGGTATGGACTGGTTATCGTCATACCGGGCAGTTATTGATTGCTACCGCCAGAGGGTCACTTGTTGTATCGTGAGCGGAGAGTATTTTCATTTTCTGGGGGACCGGGTTGGTAATGTGTTGCCACCGGGGTATGTTCCGCGAGGACGGAGTGAGCTTAGTGGTCTACTTGCTAACCTTTCGATTAGTGAGGATGATGAGTCTCAGATTGTGTTGCCAAGGGTGGTTTGTGAGTACTCGGACGTTTTTTCCGAGGATCTTGTTGGTTTGCCACCGCATCGGGAGATTGAGTTCTCTATTGACCTAGTGCCCGGCACGGCACCGATTTCTATGGCACCTTATCGTTTTGCCCCAGCCGAGTTAGTTGAGTTAAAGATTCAGCTCCAGGAGTTACTAGACAAGGGTTTTATACGTCCTAGTGTTTTGCCGTGGGGAGCACCAACCCTCTTTGTTAAAAAGAAAGGTGGTGCTTTGAGACTTTGTATAGATTACCGGAAATTGAATTGGGCTATGGCTAAGAATAAGTACCCTATGCCTCGTATAGATGATCTGTTCGATCAGTTGAAGGGTTCCCGTTGTTTCTCAAAGATAGACTTGAGATCGGGTTATCATCAGTTAAGAGTCAGGGAGGAGGATATTCCGAAAACGGCATTCCGTACGCGGTATGGCCACTATGAGTTTCTGGTGATGCCATTTGGGCTCACCAATGCACCGGCAGTTTTTATGGATTTGATGAACCGGATATTCCGGGAATTTTTAGATTGTTTTGTAGTCGTTTTCGTGGACGACATCCTTATCTATTCACCTTCTGAAGAGAAGCACAAGGAACACTTGAGAGTGGTGCTTGAGTTACTTAGAGTCCATAAGCTTTATGCTAAGTTTGGGAAGTGTGAGTTCTGGCTAGAAGAGGTCAAGTTCTTAGGCCATGTAGTTTCTGGGGAAGGAGTGTCTGTTGATACATCCAAGACTGAGGCAGTGCAAGATTGGGCACAGCCTAAGAGTGTGTTTGAGATCCGCAGTTTTCTGGGGTTAGCTGGGTATTACCGTCGGTTTGTGAAGGATTTCTCCAGATTAGCTTCGCCTTTGACTAGGTTGACTCGGAAGGAAGTCAAATTTGTATGGAGTGAGACTTGTGAAAAGTCATTCCAGGAGTTAAAAGTTAGACTGACCACCGCTCCAGTATTAATTATTCCAAAGAGAGGGTTGGGTTATGCAGTCTATTGTGATGCCTCACGAGAGGGTCTGGGTTGTGTGTTAATGCAAGAAGGGAAAGTAGTTGCCTATGGCTCACGTCAGTTGAAAATTCATGAGCAGAATTACCCTACGCATGACCTAGAGTTAGCAGCTGTGATATTTTCCTTGAAGATTTGGAGGCATTATCTTTATGGTGAGAGGTTCGAGGTGTTCTCGGATCATAAGAGTCTGAAATATTTGTTTACACAGAAAGATTTGAACTTGAGGCAGAGGAGGTGGATGGAATTTATAGAGGATTATGACTTTGAGTTGCATTATCATCCGGGAAAGGCCAATGTGGTGGCCGATGCCCTTAGCAGAAAACCTGTTGGTGTCATAGCTAGTATAGCCATCCGAGAATGGGAGATGTTAGGCACACTTGGGGAGTTTGACTTACTTCTGGGCGAATCTGTAGAGGCTGCGGCCTTGTTTTCTGTTGTTGTACAGCCTACCCTCATGACTCGAGTGTTAAAGGCTCAGAGGGGTGACCTTGAGGTAGAATCCCTCCATGAGAAGATTTCTAGTGGGAAGGTTGAGAAGGGTTTGACGATGTATCCCGACCTCAGTGTGAGATACCGAGACCGTCTGTTTGTGCCGGAGTCTTGTCGAGAGGAGGTACTCCGAGAGTTCCATCATTCACGCCTTGCGGTGCATCCGGGAGGCACTAAGATGTATCGGGATTTGGGTCGCCAATTCTGGTGGCGGGGTATGAAGAGAGATGTGGCAGCTTTTGTGTCTAAGTGCCTTACTTGTCAGCAAGTGAAGGCCGAACATCAGAGGCCAGCGGGTTTGTTGCAACCTTTGCCTATTGCCGAGTGGAAGTGGGAACATGTCACTATGGACTTCGTTGTGGGTCTTCCGAGGACTCAGCGGGGTAGTGATGCTATTTGGGTGGTTGTAGACCGGTTGACTAAGTCGGCGCACTTCATTCCTATGCGCGTGAGAGATTCAGTCGATCATCTTGCCAACTTGTACATTCGGGACATAGTGAGGTTACACGGGGTTCCAGTGACGGTCGTCTCAGATAGAGATCCTCGTTTTACTGCCAGGTTGTGGCAGAGTTTGCAGAGTGCCTTAGGCACCAAGTTGACCTTTAGCACGGCTTATCATCCTCAGGCTGACGGGCAGTCCGAGCGTACTATTCAGATCCTTGAGGATATGCTGCGGGGTTGTGTTCTAGACTTTAGTGGTTCGTGGAAGAGGCACTTGCCGTTGGTGGAGTTTGCCTACAACAACAGTTTCCAGTCTAGTATCGGTATGGCACCATTTGAGGCCTTGTATGGCCGACCGTGTAGATCTCCTGTTTGTTGGGCCGAGGTGGGTGATGCACCTCTGTTGGGTCCGGAGTTGGTGAGGGAAACGACGGAGAAAGTCGAGCTTATCCGTAAGAGGCTTGTTACAGCACAGTGTCGTCAGAAATCTTATGCCGACCGTAGGAGGAGACCTTTGGCGTTTGAGGTGGGTGATCATGTCTTTCTGAAGATATCACCTAGACGGGGTTTGATGAGGTTTGGGAAGAGCGGGAAGTTGTCCCCTCGGTTCATTGGTCCGTTTGAGATCTTTGAGAGAATTGGCGAGGCTGCTTATCGTTTAGCTTTACCGCCGCAGCTGTCCGGAGTACATGACGTGTTTCATGTGAGTATGCTTCGGAAGTATGAGCCGGATCCATCACATGTGTTGGATTGGACCGATTTAGTGGTTGATGAGGATGTTTCGTATGAGGAGAGAGCGGTTCGGGTCTTGGATAGGCGGGATCAAGTTTTGCGAGGCAAAACCATCCCTTTGGTCAAAGTTTTGTGGAAACATCACGGAGTGGAGGAAGCCACTTGGGAACGTGAGTTGGAAGTCCGTGAAAAATACCCGGACATGTTTGTCAATTTGTAATCTAGTATTTAGATTTTGTAATATTGTTAAACTTAAGAGCTTTACATATGTCTTAAGTTGTAAAACGTGAGTATGTTTTGATAAATGGGTGTATCTTGAAACTTGCTTCATTGTAGAAGTTTAGTGTAACATTCCATCTGTTGAGTACATCGTTGAATGTGTTGTTTATATCATGCGATTGAATATGATATGGGAATTGTTAACATTAAAAGGAATAATCCATAATAATGATACAGGTTGAAATATATGTTGTTTTATATATATTGTGAGATACCCCTTGATAAAGAGATGAAGTGACCAGTATTGGGTCAAGATGTTTATTGTTGTTATACAATATCTTTGAGAATTGAGAAAAACTTGTTTTTATTTACAAACTTATGCTTAATTTCGGGGACGAAATTCTTTTAAGGGGGGGAGGTTATAGCGATCCCGGTCTTTTCCCATTTGATTATTGTATCCGGACTTAGGTTCCGTAGATTCCGTCATTGTATAATTGTTGTTGTCATTCATTATTTTCTTATTTTGAGTCTTGGGTTGTGTTGGGAAGATTTGGAGCAGGTTGGTTGAGCTTAGGAACCAAGTCTAGTTGCCCAGATTTTGGCTTGTCCGCTCGAGCGGGGGTTTGGACGCTCGAGCGGGGAATACACCCATCCAGTATGTCCTGTGTAGTGTTGGCCGCTCGAGCGGGGGATTGGACGCTCGAGCCGGAAGTTGTGAGTGACGCTCGAGTGGGGATTTGAGCGCTCGAGCGGGGACCTGTCTGCAAAAACTTCTGGGAGTGTGCATTCGCCGCTCGAGCAGGAGTTTGGCTGCTCGAGCGGGAGTCTGTGAGTGGCGCTCGAGCGGGGGTTTCCACGCTCGAGCGGGGCGACTGGTATAAAAATCCGAGATCCGACTTTCTGGATCATTTTTCATCTCCTTTTTTATTTTAAAACCCTAGAACCGTCTTCTCCCTCTCCCTACACACCTTCTCTCTTAGGTTTGATCTACTTAGAGTGTATTTCTACCCTAAGTCCTTTGTTAAAAAGATAGAGTGGGTCGAGGGCTTCCGTTTAATCTGAACAATCCTGGGTTTGGAGCACTTTGGTTTTCGTCATCTTCTCCATTCGAATTCTTCGCTTCAAGGTAGGGATTTCCTACTCCATCCTATAAGTTTTGTCCTAAGTTTTGGTATTATGATATGTTGGGAGTACTTTGGTAATTTTGGGAAAAACCCTAGTTGTATTAATAAATTAATTTGTATAATTAATTTAAGGAAATTGGGGAAATTGGTTAAATGCATGAAATTGAGGAATTCATTGATTAAATGGTGTAGTTGGATAATTAAAATCACTCGCCTATTGAATTATTGATATATTTATTTCCAGTCTAGAAATAACTGTTTTGGGCTATCGGTGGAGGATAGTCGTGTTTGTTGTAGACATTGCATGTGGATTAGGAATAACTGAAACTAATCACATTTGTTAAGTCATTAATTTTGACTATTGCATTAATACAGAAAATACGTGTATTGATTGAGCATTGCATTTGCATATATTGTTTTGTGTGGGAGGAGATAGGGGATGTACTCCACGGTTTAGGGGAAGATAGGGGATGGACCTCTAAACCGGATTTTGTTTGGGAGGAGATAGGGGATGGACTCCATTAGCATCACTTTTATGTGTGCTTATTTATATTGAAGTGTTTTATTTGATACAGCACTAAAATGTGTATCAAACTGGAAGTATGAAGTGTTTGATTTGAGCCTGAGTCACATCTGTTTGTTGACATTGGAAGAATGTGAATATAATATATATAGTTCACTGTTGTAAGTTTGGCCAGGTTCTGAGCCATATTGATAAAGTTGGAAAGTAAAACGTGTCTTAGACAATATTGTCATGAGACTGTAAAATGATGTAATTGATTATCTTGGTTAACCATCTATTGAATGCTAATGCTTTATTCAATGCTTATATTTGGTTTAGTATTTTTCTACTGGGCTGTGGCTCACCCTTTATGGGAACATCATTTTCAGGTTCAGGTGATAAGCTACCTCCAAGGACTTAGCTTGGAAGGATTTAGCTTTTGGATTCTGAAGACCATCTTTAGTTATTTGTTTTTATTTGATATATAATCAAGCCTAGGGCTTTATTTGTATTTGAGTTAGAACTCATATTTTGTGTCCAAGTGTTGGCTTGGAAAAATGTAAGCCCGTAGGGCATTTAATTTGGTATTACATGTAATGTTTTTATTTAATAATACTCTGATGGTTTTCTTTTAATATTGCATGTCAATGATATATATATAATAGGTTTATTTTGAGGGCGTTACAAATAGTCATACTAAAACATACGAATGTGAACGTTCACATCACTATGTTAGATGAGAGAGAATGTTCACATCACTACATGTTGTGAATAAGAATGTGTTATCAATTAAAAATATAATGAACTTTATTTTAATGTGTTGTCAATTTAAAATAAGAAGGTTCACATGTTGTGAACCTTCACATCACTCCATTAGATGAAAGAGAATCTTCACATTATTTTTTATGTGTAGTCAATTAAAAATGTATTCACATCAGATGAGAGAGAATGTTCACATTATTTTTAATATGTTGTCAATTAAAAATATATTCACATTATATAATAATATAAAATAATAACATCAGTATTATTTAATTTGTGTATGAAATTTCCTATGCCTTGGTCCTTTCCCTTCTCTCTCTTCCCCCAACATTAAATATAAACATTAAATATCAATATTAAATATAAGGGCATAAGAGTCTAAGAAAATAGAATAATGCTATATGCACTAATTAGTGTACACACTAGTGTACCAACTAGTTATGTGGCATAATTATAGAGATTTTGGGTATTTGTAATTTGTATAATAAATAAGGTCAATAATGATAACACTAGTTGCTACACTAGTGTGTACACTAATTAATGCACGTAGCACCACCGAAGAAAATAATGTCAATCAAGAAAATGGATTTTATGGAATAAAGTATAAATACATGGGACTAAGTGGGTTAAAAAATTCCTTCATGGACTTGTTGGGTTAGAACACTTCTAAATGGGATTTATCAATAAAAAGCCCCGAAAAAATTCCATCCTTGATCATCACAATATTAATTTTTTATTTTCCACGTGTAAAAAAAAAAGAAGGTGGTTGTCCAATTACTTAACTCAGTAACCAAAAGCTAGCCACAACCTATAGGTTCACTGGTCTAGCCTGAGTTCAAGTTCTGAAGCCATCTTTCAACTTCACCATTATCCAACCACTTTGGTGCCCTCGCTTGAGTGATAAGCCAACGCTACTTACCTCGGCGATTATTAGATGTCTCAATCACATCTTATATTTAAACATTATGCGTTGCTTTTAAACGATGTGGGATAAGTTTACGATTATACTACTACCAATATTTAAACATTACACTATCTCTTTTCTAATTAGATTATGAACAATGTGGGATAGATTTACAATTCTACTACTACCAATATTTAAACTTTACAATATCTCTTTTCTAATGAGATTGTGTTTCCTTCTTTTCCGCAATAGCCACCATTGTCTGCCACCATCAGAGTGTTAAATTTTTTAAATATTAAAATTAAAATTATTTTTCAAATAATACTCGACATGTTTTTTGAAATTAATATCGAATTTTAATATTTTGCAAAGAAAACTTAGTGGAACTACGGTATGTATTTGGGTTTTTTTTTGGTTCATTTTTGATGCACTTTTTCCAAAAAAAAAAACTCTATGTTTTAGAATCTACTCGACTACATGGACCAAATAAGTTATAAAAAAAAATGAAAAAAAATTCATTAAGAATAAAAGTGAAAATAAGTTGGTAATGTTTTTAGATCATTCTACACTAGACAGACAAAAAATGTAAAATCTTTGAGGCAAATTTAAAAAATATAATATTCAAAAGAAAAAAAAAATGAGTTTTTTTGGTTAGTTGCGAAACCCACCAAATGTTATTGATTGAAATAGAAAACATCATCACTTTTATGTTTTGTAATCATCACCACGGACTGATCCACAGGGTGCGAAAGTATTAGATTTTCAAATTTTCAAGATCCATCCATGATCATAACAGTACAAATTTATTTATTTTATAATTGAAAAATAAAAGTCCATCCATGATCATCACAATATTAATTTTTTATTTTCTACTACACGTTAAAAAAGAAAAAATAAATAAAAAAAAAAGAAGTGGTGGTTGTCCAATGACTTAAACAAAAGCTATAGCCAGAGAACCTACAAATTCACTGTCTAGCCTGAGTTCAACTAAGCTGACCACAACCTACAGAGTTTAACTAAGCTAGGTAGAACCTAGAGGTTTACTCAGTCTAGCCTGAGTTCAACCAAGCTAGCTAGAACCTAGTGGTTTACTCGGTTTAGCCTGAGTTCAACCAAGCTAGCTAGAACGTACAGGTTCGCTAGTCTAGCCTGAGTTCAAGCGTTGATGTCATCTATCAACTTTACCATCATCCAACCACTTCGGTGCTCTCGCTTGAGTCATAAGCTAATGCTACTTAGCTCGGCAATTATTAGATGTCTCAATCACCCCTTATATTCAAACATTATGCGTTGTTTTTAAACGATGTGGGACAAGTTTACGATTATACTACTACCAATATTTAAACTTTACACTATTTTTTTTTCTAATTAGATTATGAACGATGTGGGATAGACTTACGATTCTACTATCACTGCTGGAAAATCTGCTTTTAGCGGAGTTTTTTAAATGTACTTTATTAAACGCCGCTATAGGTATAACAAACGTCGTTAATTCTTTTTGTGACGTTTAATATCAAACGCCGATGCTGCGACCGTCGCTATAGCTTTATGACGTTTTAAAAAACGTCGTTATATGACTATAGGCGGCGTTTTTAAAAACGCTGCCAAATATCCCACCGAAGGTACTATGACGTCACTATCATTTTAACGACGTTTTCAAAATGCCACCATATCTTTTTAAAAAACTTACCGTTAGCTTTTTACAGTTTTAGGTGGCATTTTCAGAAACGCCGTGATATCCCCTTTTTTAATTTTTTTTAATTTTTAAATGTAATATGAACAAGGACCTATTGATGTAATAATAAATAAGAAGGCAACCTAAACAATAATACATATGTACGGTTTTAGAAACACACAAACGAAGAAATTTAAGCTCAAAGCATTAATCTTTCCATGCTTACAAACTCCAAAGGCCTTGTTACATAAAGATTTAAAAAACAAAAAACAAAAAGTTGGGTCAAGAGGGTCTCATCAGAGAGTAAAATCAATTTTTTTGGTGTAGCCAATTTTGGGGTCGGGTAGTTATTTGTTGTGGGAATCCTGATGATGCTGCAGCAGTTGCAAACAGTTGCGGAGGATTGATGAACGGCCTTTGCTGATTGTTGCTCATTGACAGGGAGAGGTGATTGCCTCTGGTGGTGGCTCCAATTTGACCTCCATTGCTGCTGCTGCTGCTGCTGCTGCTGCTAGGATATTGAACCTACAACCACACGATTAAAACAATTTATTAGCCAGTCTAATTAATTAACCCAGTTATACCCAACTCATGAAATGGGTTTCAATACAGACTTGATAGTTTTATGGGGGTGAAAACATGTGAAGCATTGAGTTTTCACTCTCATTGACGAATTGCCTGGGTCTTAGTGAACTCGGAGATTGAATGTGGGTTTGGCTCAGAAGTTGCACTGTCTTGGTCTCATTGTACCCTTCTCTTCTGTAGGAATTAATTCTAGATGGTTCTTGTTGAATATTGAGCTGGGTTCACATTAGTATAAGTTATGGAAATTATTAAATATTATTAGAATAAATAGTTCAATTAAAGAAATTATTAATATTATTGGGCTGGATAAATAATAGCTTCTTTTAAGAATTTAGTCTATGTAGAATGACCTAGAAGCCTTCAGTTCTAGTCAGGCAAAGCATAACACAAGCCAATCTGAAATTAAACATGGCATAACAAAAAAATCTACTCTAATGCACAATATCAAAGTTGTGTAGATTTCTCCATAAAGCAAAGGCATGGAAGAGCTTTTTAGAAGAAATTATAACAAATGTGTTACGTACAGGTTCTAAATGTACTTTATTTTATCTCTTTTCATGCTGCAACTTATATTAGTATCTATTACGTCCCACAAAACATTCTATTTAATTTATAGACTTCGCTCAGTATTAATTTATCTCTTTTCACCCTTAAGAGCCTGAGACCAGAAATTGTTGTTCTCTTATTAAGTATGCTGAATAGATGATGCAGTAAAGTTGCAAAAATATTGCGCTAAGACAAACCCATCAAGGACTTACTTTCCACACACCATCCTAAATGGTTATGAATCGATTTCCGTCATAGTTAGCTGCAATATCAAGAAAGAATGATAGCAGATGAGGATCTTGAGCTACAAAATAGACAATGTGTACTAAAAAATGAATAGGTAAATTAAACCATTAACCACCAGTCGAATGATATTTGGAGTGAAGAGACCCTAAAGATGGCTTAGAGACACGAACATAGGATTAACACAATAATAACTAACTTTTCTCAACGAGTTTGAAATCTAATCACAGGCCTTGTAGCCAAGTGGTAGCAAAGGCACTATGAAAGCAAGGCTCCTCCTTCGTGACCCAGCACAGTGTTTTCTTAAAAAATAAAATAAAATCATGAAAGAATGATCAATTTAAGCAAGTAATTGTGCATGATTCATTAAGTTTTAAAAGCAACAGCCAAACAGGGGGAAAAACAGGGTTTACTGATCCATATCTCATGGCATGCAATTGAATGAGACCACAAGGTTCAAATCTACTAGGGAGCAACATAAAATCAGACCCAGCAATAATCATGTGGGCCAAGGGTACGTTGAATTTTGCCACTTCTCTGGCCTTGTCGGGATATATTATCTCGAGCTGTTCTAGCTGCTTCTCCATGTATTTCTTGCCAATGCCCTAATAGAAAGAGCAAATCCATTTTACAATTCATACCAGAAAAAAGCGACAAATAAAAGTTCTCTTTTAAAAAAAAAAGTTACCTAAGAAAAAAAAAACACTAAACTTACAAGAACTACAATCTGAACATTCTCTCTAATGAATTTAGGAATGGCAGCCGCTAGGATATCCGAGCCTCTCTGCTCTTCTAGTCTACCAATGAATCCGATCAAGGGGATGTTTGCGTCCATAGGCAACCCAACTTCTGCTTGAAGTGCTTCCTTCAAAAGACGCTTTACAGCCATGACCTAAAAAAATCACCATTGTAATACGCTAAGGCTTTTTAAAGCCACAAAAATATTGAGAGATTAATGGAAAATTAAGACAGTAGAAAAGGAATTAAAAGAATCTTACAGTTGTGGCATTATATTTGACATCAATGTATTTATCTGTAGATGGATTCCACTCTTGGACATCCATGCCATTGACAATACCAGTTATACCGGTAACCAGTCTTACAAATGATGTTATCCAATTCCACACCCTTATCTATACCAGAAACAAGTTCCTGGGCATAATATGGGCTCACTATTATGACCCTGTCTGATTCTAATATTCCACCCTTCATCCAGTTAATTTTCCTTCCCTTGGCAGGCTTGTCATACCTGCAACATGCGAAAACTTGTCAGAACTTGACAAGAGAAAAAAATTTCTCAAACCATAGCAGTTGGAAAATTCCATCCGATGTTAAGACATCTCCGGCAATAGCAATTTCAAATACTCAAATCTGCATACATACCCATTAATAAAATCAAAAGAGCCCTTAAATTGTTCCGGAAGATTGAGAAGAGAGAAGTCTGCAAAAGGAAATCTCCCTTGGTAGGCAATGTTATGGATGCAGAAAACAACCTGCCATCATTTGTCAGTACTAGTGTTAAATCCCAACAAATAGTCCTTGTCATTTGGCTAAAATTCTTCTGTTTTAATTTTATTCTTTGCCTGAAATTCTTAACGACGTAATTGAGCAATCTTACTCTGGCATTCTTGTAGATCCCCATAGGTTTGTACTTGGTCTTCAGATAACATGGAAGAAGAGCAGTGTGCCAATCATTGGCAATGAAGACAACATCCTCCCCTGCATTTGTACGAGACAGATATGTTACACCATTTATAATAGAATGCAAAATAAATAGATAAATAAAGGTACAAACTTTGAGAATGGAACATACCATAAGGTCCAGAGAAATATTTATTGTTGTTTAGATTCAAAATCCTTGGTGCCTCCAAAGCAGCCTGAGTTCAAAGAATGGATTCCAATTTCCATTCAGGAATAAAATGAAGAATCTTGCAACTTTCTGTTCTTGAATATGGATTTCATATTTCTTATTTTTTATAAATACTGAATGCAATGGGGGATAAAGCCTCTGGTAATATTGACTGCAGCATGGATAGCCTGGAAGCCAACTTCAGTGAATGTGGGTATGGGTGCGAAAAGGATTCTCGGAATCCCCAGGGTGTGTCAAAATCTTTCTAGGGTAATGTTGGTAGGGTAGGCAATAGGAATAAAATACCAATGAAGGTAGAGGAGATTGCTAATTATAGGATCTATCAGAGTAGCTGCCAAATGACGAGTACGAACCTTCTAGAAAAGAAAAATTAGCATATTTAAAATTGGTCAATTATTGTCCTGATCAAACTAGGAAGTTTATTTGAGTTGGAGTCAGGACACAAACTGAAAAAGTTTGTTTTAGTTACTAGGAGACATTAACTTTGCAACATCATTAATCCCATAGCTCTTTCCATTCTTTGGAGCTCCAAAGAGCTAGCTGGTTGGGCTTTTTAACAATCTTCCAATGTTATTCTTGTTTATTTCATCTTTTCTTTTCGTTGAAACATGACAATGACCAAACAAACATGATAAGAAGTTTAGTGTGCAAAGGAGTCAATCCTATCTCTCAATGCAAATGTTCTAGCTTCTAACTATAGAGTTCCCACAAAGAAATCCCAATATAGTAGCAAAGAAAAGCAAATTATTAGGTACTATACCTTTGGTTTTTGAGTACTGCTCAATGACATCATCAACCAGGATATCAAAGCTTGGAATATATCCACGAAGACCTTCTGAAAGACCAAATCCTGGATAATCCATCGCAAAAACTCCATATCCAGAAAATACTAACTTCCTGGCAATTCCTGTAGACAATTCCATAAAACAGTTACATTCCATTTCTCTCACAATATGAATCTACTTTCTAATATATGTTACGAAGTGCATGCCTTCAGCCAAGAATGTGCAAGTATCTCCGTAACCATGACAGTAATAAATAATTGCTTTGGGGGGGCAGGTTTTTGGAAGCCAACTTTTTGTGAAAATTTCCACGCCTCTAGAGTTCACTTCATATGACTGCACCATATAGAATCTCAAATGATCATCACTGCATAAATATTCATGTATATAAACTCAAAAAGGACTCAGTTTCAGTTGCCCTTCTGTATAGATTTATGATTAACCAAGAAAGCTCTATGGGTTACTATAGAAGCAAGACAAGTCAAAGTTAAAAGTCGTCCAAACATAATTCCAGAAATAATATAACGAAAACTCATTGATGTTTTTAAATATCTAATACTGTGAATAAAGAATTAAAAACTTTGTTAGAAGGAAAGTCTATTCACCATCAAAATGAAAATTAGGCTTCTGGGATTTACCGGATGTACAGTAGCCAATGAAGGCCGCACATTCAAATGATTTTCACAAGCTGTCATTCCGAAATTTCTTTCTTATTTCATTTTATTTATTTATTTTTTTGGCTCCAAGTAGTTAAGCTATGAAGCATAGACACGGATATGAACATGGGACACAGTGATTTCAAAAAAGAGGGAATACGGATACAGTGGGAGACACTGCAAATTTTTTCTAAAATTTATTTTTTACATATATTTGCTATGTAGATCAATATTATGTTACCAAACAATCAAAATTAATAGAAACTAACATTAATTCACTATATAAATATATATATATATATATATATATAAACCATTATATTTAAATAAATTAATAGATTATCCATATTTAGACACGCGTGTTCCTGAAGTGTCCCAGCAAAAAAAGAAAGTAAAATTAAAGTGACATGCCATTTGGCGTGTCCAACACCACTACGACGCCTATTTTGAAGTGTCCGTGCTTCATAGCAATTAAGCAATATGAATGGGGTTAATAATAGAGATATAAGTATTTTTAGTAAGCAGGCATGGCTTGTCCTTCATCACATAGTCAGTTGTAAATTGCAGCAATTTGGATAATCATTTTAGGCCCAACACTAGGTAGCTCCATTCTGTGTTAAAAAGAAAAAAAATAACATATTAAAATCAAAAGTGTTTACCTCGTTCATCTTCACCCCATCACATGGCAACTGTAATAGAATTAAAACAAAGAATCATTATTACAACTAAATATTAATAGCCTACCAAAGTAACCACATAAAGAAAGTAGCTCAGAACTGTGAGATTTAAAATTTCATCATAATTTACATCAACCAGGGTAACAAGAGGGTAAAAAGAAAGAAACAAATAAAATAAAAGGACTAATGAAATGAATAACACTATGATGAAAAATCCCATAAGGGAAAATAAAGAGAACATGCATAGCCCAAAAAATTAACCAATTCATAGAGTAGGAAATATATGCTTAAAACAGAAAGAACAGAAGAAAGAAAAACAATTAAGGCTCTATTTGCTTCTTCAAAAGATTGAGGGAAAATAATGGAAAACGCCCAAGTCTTTCTGTACTAACCACTGTCAATTAATTCCAGTTATTTTCATTGTTGTTTCCAAGAGCCAATGCAGCGTATTTGCACAAACTAATAAACTTTCATGACACATTATTTAAGACGAACACAATTTGGGTGACGGGTATGAAGTTTTTGAAGTGCAAGTGTTATGTGCAATCTGTGAACTACACATCGAAGTAGCTTGATCATTACTGAAGAAAGATATCATTAGCTTAAAATTCTCCAGTCCTTTCATAACCTTTCTTCTCGACTACGATACAAGGGCACATGGAGAATAAGCTATCTACCGAGTACAACTTAAAACAATCATTATGAACCTCTCTGAGTTTGATGAGGCCAATCTAATCCTTTCTTCTTTATTTTTTTTTTCGAGACAATAAAATGTGGCCACATCTGAACTTCCAACCTCGTACGTAATTTTATGGTTCTCCTTTCTCTTTTCCATTTCTGCTGAATTTTTTTAAATAAATGACCGCCCTACTTTCTACTTGCTCCACTCCAACTTGTCTAAATAAGGATTTTTTTAAATAAGGATTCAGAGCACAGTCCCTAATCAATTCAAGACATCAAATTGCATACAATCACTAAGAAGCCTTCAATTAAAAACCCTAAATTAATTCTCATAACAGATACACAAACACATATGCATATATAAATGAAGTCGTTAATAAACAATTCGATAAATGAAAAACCAAATTTCAAAACTGTTCTCACCTGATGTCACCGCCACTTTCAACCAGCTGCGCCGTCGCTGCCACCAGAGAACCGTCCTTTCCCTTCCAAATGAACCTGGACCAAAGTCTCCGACCAACCGAAAATGCCATGAAGGCGAGCCAGAACCTCCAAGCCCCGAACCCCGGTGGCGTGGTCCAGGCGAACTGGAGCTCGGAGCGGAGACCGAGATAGAGCAGACCGGTCCACCTAGGGTGCCAGGATCAACCAATAACAAGGCCGATCATGACAGTGAGCCAAATCGGGACTGAAGAGAGCAAAACGTCGAGGAATGTCTCGGCGAGGCCTGGGCAGTGTAGAAAATAGATCAAATAGAAGAAGCTCTACTCCATTATCGATCGGTGTCTATACAGATACGTGTATGTACATGAGAGAATCGATAAATGTACATATATGTATATGTATATACAAAGTGGAAGAGATAAGGAGATGAGGTGCTAAGCCATGGAAGCTTGCATAGATGGTGGTGGCGGTGGAGCTTTGAAATCAAGAGAGAGAGAAATCGAAATCGCTCTGAGATGAAATCAAAGATGAATCTCTGAGAGAGAATCGAAATCGGGGTGGCAGTGCAGACCTATCTGAATTGAAATCGCGGTGGCGATGCAGATTGATCTGAAATCAGTGAATCTGTGAGATTTGAATCGGTGAATTTGTGAAATAGGTGAATCGGTGAATCTCGCTACCTCGCCGGTGCAGATGGTGGTGGAAGTGGAGCTTCGAAATCGGTGAATCTTTGAGATTTGAATGTGAGACTCGAAATAAGGGTTTAGAGAGGATTGAGAGAGAGGTGTCGTGAGGACGAGGGTTTAGAGAGGATTGAGAGAGAGGCGCGACGTGACGATAAGGGTTTAGAGGATTCAATGTTTATGTCTGAAGAGCTGAGGGTTTACAAAGCTTTATTCTCAGATTCAAATAGGCGCGCGTGTGATGTGCAGCATTTGGAGGCGCTTTTAAGCGCCTTTAATCATAAAACGGTGTCGTTTTAATTAAATAAATATGTGCCGTTTTTAAAACGTCGTTAAATATTGATAAATATGATGCTTAAGAAAACGCCGTTAAAAAAAGTCGCAAAAACCTTTATTTCTTGTAGTGTACTACCAACATTTAAACTTTGCACTATCTTTTTTCTAATGAGATTATGTTTCTTTCTCTTCCGTAGTAGCCGCCATCGTCCGCCACCATCACCGAACCGTCTTATTTCTTCCCCACCTACAAGGACCAACCGCCACGGGGAGAGAGAGGTGGAGAGAAAAGAAAAAGAAAAAGAAAAAGGGGGTTGCAAACAAGGAAGAACTTTTGGGTGTGTGGTAGGTCTCTATCTTTCTTCTTCTCTTTGTTTTTGTTCTTTATCCTTACTATATTATTATTTAGCTCAATTCTAGAGAGGTTGTAGATTTATGTATTTTGTATATATATATATGGTTAAGAAATCTGAGGAGCTAAATTCATGTATAAAGAATGGGTATAATTCTTAGTCCAAAAATTCTACACATAATCACAAACTTTAAAAATCAAGAAACCATATCAGACGAATTAATTTTGAACTAAAATTTTTATAGTAGATTAATTACATATTGAATTGCATATCTGAAGTTTTTCATAATTTTTGGGAGTCAAAATCCATATAAACTGATGGGTTCAAATCTGTCCAGAAAACTGGCTTAAAACAGTAAATTCGAGAGTGCTATTCTCTTTGGGCATAAATCAAAAAATTATCAAATTAGTGTCATTAGAACCGGTTATGAGTCTAGTTTCTTACATTTTTGGCCTTGCGTTGATTGCTCATGTATACTAACAGAACCATTAATTTTTTTAAAGTGCTGCAGAAAATAACCTGTTTAGATATAATTAATTGTAAATAATTATTTTGATAAGCAAATCAAGTGAGACCAATTGGGTTTCAAACTTAGGATATATTAGTTGTTATCTGTAGGGTTTGGAATTTTTCAAATAGCGTGGCGTGGGTTTTGTAATTTTCAAAGTTAGCGAATAGATTGGGAAAGTTTGTTTAAAACTTTGTTTTATCTTAAAGTTACTTTTAATTAAGTTTCGATTTGAGCCCATGTCTTGAGTAGTTTTAGACCTTGAAGAACATGAACTTAGGTATTATTTAAGAGTAACGGTGAGTGGGGTTGAGCTGCGTTAGTGCGCTTTAGTGTGGGATACTTAATTTATTATTCTCTTTAGTATTTTTAAATTAGTAGTAACGTGTAGTGTTCATACTTGGTTTAGGGCACTAGTTGGACTTTCATACTCTATTTGAAGATTATATTATTTCGTTTTCAGGTGAGTAGTTTCATGCTACATATTTTTATAAATGTTCCCCTACCTTGAACTGTTGGAAAATTAAATTGTTATTTCATGACTAAACTGTTTTGATAAAATTATTATATTATCAATAGAATCAAATTATTTTTCAAACATGTGTGAACTTAGCATACTGTAAACTATTTTTTTTGGTCACATGTTTATAATGGTGAACTACCACGTTTTGCGATACTGATGTGTATTGATTATTGGGACCATCTATGTATTTTAGTCCAGGGAAATTATTCCACTGTGTGTGGTGACTCTGTCCACTAGGAAACAGATCCGGGTTGGGCCGTGAACTTGTGGTTTTCTTTTTTTTTTCTTTTTTTTTTTTGTTCATTTTTGATGAACTTTTTTGAAAAAAGTTTGCGTTTTAGAATCTACGCGACTATATGAACCAAATAAGTTATAAAAAAAAATGAAAAACAATTCATTAAAAATAAAAGTGAAAATAAGTTGGTGATGTTTTTAGATCATTCTACACTAGATACACAAAAAATGTAAAATCTTTGATGCAAAGTTTTAGTTCATGCGTTGAAGCCATTTGTCAACTTTACCATCATCCAACCACTTTGGTGCCCTCGCTTGAGTCATAAGGTAACGCTACTTAGCTCGGCAATTATTAGATGTCTCAATCACATCTTATATGTAAACATTGTGTGTTGTTTTTAAACGATGTGGGATAAGTGCTCGATTATACTACTACCAATATTTGAACTTTATACTATCTCTTTTCTAATTAGATTATGAACGATGTAGGATGGATTTACCATTCTACTACTACCAATATTTAAACTTCACGCTATCACTTTTCTAATGAGATTATGTTTCCTTCTTTTCCGTTGTAGCCAACATCGTCCTCCACCATTACCGAACCCTCTCTTGTCGAAGCTTTTAAGTATTTATTGTTCTTTGAGTCTATTTTGAATTTTTTTTGAAAAAAAATCAGATCGGAGTGGTAAACTTTGTAAACATTAAAATTAAAATTATATTTATAATATAAATTTCTTATTATTTTTTGAAAATCCTATTGAATTTTAATTTTTAGTAAAGAAAACGTAGTGGAACTGGGGTGAGTATTTGGGTTTTTTTTTTTTTTTTTGGTTCATTTTTACTGAATTTTTTTCTAAAATTTTAGAAATACTTTGCGTTTTGGAATATACTAGACTACGTGGACCAAACAAGTAAGAAGAAACAATGAAAAACAATTCATTAAAAAAAAAGTGATAATAAGTTGGTGATGTTTTTAGATCATTCTACTTTAGATGCACAAAAAATGTGAAATCTTTGACACAAATTTAAAAAATATAATATTCAAAAAAAGGGGGGGGGGGTTATATAGTTGCCAAACCCACCAAATGTTGTTCATTGAAATAGAAAAAACCATCACTTTTATGTTGTGTAATAATCACCAAGGACTGATCCACAAGATGCAAAAGCATATATTTAGATTTTCAAAGTTTCAGGATCCATCCTTGATCATAACAATTTTAATTTATTTATTTTACATATGAAAAAAAAAATCCATCCTTGATCATTACAATGTTAATTTTTTATTTTCTATATGTAATAATAATAAAAAAAAGAAAAAAAAGAAATGGTTGTCCAATGACTTAACTCGACAACCTAAAGCTGGCCAGAACCTCAAGGTTCACTGGTCTAGCCGGAGTTCAAGTTTTGAAGCCATCTATCAACTTTACCATTATCCAACCACTTTGGTGCCCTCACTTGAGTGATTAGCTAAGGCTACTTAGCTCAGCGATTATTAGATCTCTCAACCACATCTTACATTTAAATATTATGCGTTGCTTTTAAACGATGTGGGATAAGTTTATGATTATACTCTTACCAATATTTAAACTTTACACTATCTTTTTTCTAATTAGATTATCAACAATGTGGTATGGATTTACGATTCTACCACTATCAATATTTAAACTTTATCCTATCTCCTTTCTAAAGAGATTATGTTTCCTTCTTTTCCGTAGTAGCCGCCATCGTCCGCCACTATAGCGATCCCAGATTTACCCTTGTTGTACAGTGATCCAGACATGTGTCCGTGGATGTTGGTAGTTGATTATTATCTTGTTTACATCCTTTTTACTTCGTATTTGAGTTATAGGATGTGTTGGGCAGGTTTGTTACAGGTTGGTTGAGCTTAGAAGCCAAAACTAGTTGCCCAGATTTTGACCTGTCCGCTCGAGCGGGAGTTCTGGCACTCGAGCGGGAATTGCACCCATCCAGTATTTCCTGTGCAGTGTTGGACGCTCGAGCGTGGTATTGGCCGCTCGAGCGGGGTTGTGTGAGTGAAGCTCGAGCGGGGAGTTGGAAGCTCGAGCGGGGAGTTGGTTCTGTAAAAGTTATGGGAGTGTGTATCCGCCGCTCGAGCGGGATTGTTGACGCTCGAGCGAGAGTCTGTGAGTGACGCTCGAGCGGGGTGTTTGACGCTCGAGCGGGGCGACTGGGTTTAAGTTCCGTGTTTTGACCTTTCAAATCACTTTTTCACTTTCTCTTCTCTTTCTTACTTTTCCAAAAACACCATTGTTGAGCCTCTCACTCTAGAACTCTACCTTCTCTCTAGGTTTTGATCTAGTAGAAGTGATTTGCTCATCTTTGGCCTTTACAAAAAAGTTGTTGATCGTCGAGGGCTACATTTTAATCTGAACATTTCGAGATTTGGAGCACGTTGGGTTTTGTCATCTTCTCCTTTGGGGCTCCGAATTTGAGGTAGGGATATCCTACTCCTCTCTATGGATTTTGTCTTTAAATTTTGGTATTTTGAGATGTTGGGGTTGGTTTGGTAATCTTGTGAAGATTTGGGGCTTTTGTGTTATTTTACAAAGGTTGGGGTTTTATTTATAATAAACCTAGATGCAGTTTGGTATAGAGAAATGGAAATAAATGTTGAATCGTTGATGAAAATAGGACCTAAGGGTTGAAATGGTAATTATGGAAAATGACCTAATTACATTGTTGATTAATTGAGATAATTAATTGTGAGAAATGAGGAAATGAAATGGAATTGTTGAGATTGGGAATGTATGGGGTTAAAGGGTGTAGTTGAATGGTTTATCACACACCGAATTGAAATGTTGATTGAATATCCATTTGTGCATTTATTTTCTGTTTAGAAATAATTACTTTGGGCTATCGGTGGAGGATAGTCGTGATTGTTGTAGACAATGCATGATGATTAGGCAAACGGAAACTAATCAATGGAATGTGTCATGGAATTTGACGGTTGATAGAATACATTAACTGTATGTATTGAGTGATTGTATATAGAACCAATGTGTTTGTATACGTTATGTGTAGAGGAGGAGATGGGGGATGTACTCCGTGGTTTAGGGGAAGATGGGGGATGTACCTCTAAACCAGATAGTGTTGGGAGAAGATAAGGGATGAACTCCGTAGATACAGCTCATATGCTTGTCTAGAGAAGTGAAGATAGAGCTCATATGCTTATCTTTGTGAAGTGTGGATACAGCTTATATGCTTATCTGTGAATGTGGGATATTGTTGTTATACATATCTGTTGAGAATGTGGATATAGCTTATAAGCTTATCTGTGAATGTGGGATATAGTTTTTATACATATCTGTTGAAATGATGATAGAGCTAACATGCTTATCTGTTGAAAAAGAGAAAATGAAAGGTAACTTGGACTCATAAGTCGTATGACATAAACATGTGATTTATGTGAATGTATCAGTGTTGCCCATCTATCAATTGCTAATCTTTTAGTCATTGTTCATGGTTGGTTTAGTGCATTTCTACTGGGCTGTGGCTCACCCTATATGGGAATATCATTTTCAGGTACTGGTAGCATGCCACCTCCAAGGACATAGCTTGGGAGGCTAGAGGCGGACATACTTTTGTCGTTTTATTTTTGATGTATTACATGTAAATTCAAGCCAAGGGCTTAATGTGTAAGCGAGTTAGTACTCTCTTGTTGTAACCAAGTGTTAACTTGGAAAGCTGTAAGCCTTTAGGGCATTTGCTTTTGTTGTTAACATGTAATACTTTTTGTAATGAAACCTTGATAAATGGAAGAATGTGAAACTTTTACATATCAATGAATGTCTTAGTTGATGGGTTTAATGTCCCATATAGGGTGAGCCAACGCCCAGTAGAGATATGCTAAACATAATATGAGCAATAACTAAAATATTAGCATTTGATAAATGTTTAACTCACATAAACCAATACATAGTCCATTTCAATTACATGACAAATGTGTCCATGTTTCATTCCATTTTCCATTTCTTATTCAATTTCTCAATTCATAACCCTGGCTCAGAACCTGGCCATATACTTTAAATGAGATTACATCTCATATCAACAAATCTTCAATTTCAATTGAGATAACAACTCAAATTAAACACTTCATACTTCACAATAAATACACATAATTGCTGTATCAATCTTAAACAAAACACTTATGTACTTCATATATGATACACAGATTTGCTGTATCAATACTTCAATCGATACACATATTTGTTGTATCGATGGAGTCCATCCCCTATCTCCTCCCAAACAATATCCGGTTTAGGAGTCCATCCCGTATTTTCCCCTAAACTGTGGAGTATATCCCCTATCTCCTCCCACACAATACAATGTATATAAACATATATCATATATATAATCAATCAATACACAAATTTGATGTATTATTCCAACCGTCATATCCAATGACATATTCAATTGATTAGTTTTAGTTTGCCTAATCATCATGCACTGTCTACAACAATCAAGACTATCATCCACCGATAGCCCAAAGCAGTTATTTCTAAACAGATAATAAATGCCTCAACAGATATATATAATTTCAACAATTTCAAATGGAGCGATTAATAAATCCAACTCCACCATTCCATCTCATAATGAGCCAATTTCATTATTTTCAACTCAATTTCACATTCCCATAACAATTATCATTAATTACACTAATGACCCAAATATCCCCAAACATGGCATTTTCCCCATTTTTCTCAATGTTGACCCAAAGGTCCAAATATTATCAACAACAATCAATAACCTCCTTTTTAGACCCAAAACACATATGTTTGAATCAAAAGAACAAAAACCCCTCTTCCCAATATAACACATTACAAACCCTAACTTTCCAAATCAAACCATTTATACAAAAAGCTCAATATTTAGGTTAAATCTCATAAAGATAAGTAGGAATCCCTACCTCAAGAGATGAAACTCAAAGGAGATGATGGAGAAATCTCGAAATGCTCCAATTCCCAAGATTTTTGGATTGGTAGGAAGCCCAAGCCAAGCTCTACCCTCTTTGCAAAGACACTTAGGGAGTAGATCACTCAAGCTAGATCAATCCCTAGAGAGAAGGTATATTCTAGAGAGAGGAGCTCTCAAAAGAGGGTTTAGAAAAGTAAGAGAGAGAAACGAAATGTGAAAAGTGATTCAAAATCACCCAGCTGCCATCTGATATACGACTAGTCTGCACAAGCGGAGAATAGGACGATCGAGCATCAAGCACAAAAACTGGACCCGCTCGAGCACAAAAAGACCCGCTCGAACTCCAAGACACAAAAACAAAATACACCCGCTCAAGCGCAAAGGAAAGCCTGCTCGAGCATAGATTACTATCTTCCAGTACTTTTACAGACAATGAACACCCGCTCGAGCGCAAGAGTCCCGCTCGAGCGCGACCCGCTTGAGCGTAAGGAAATCTACTCAAGCATGAAAAACACATCTGCAGTACTTTTGCAGACGAACAAACTACTGAAGGTGTGCAAACTCCGCTCGAGCATAAAGGGACCCGCTCGAGCGGATCACTAAAAACCTGGGAAACAACACTTGAGACCAAAACTCAACCCACCTGTTCGAAACACGCCTGATACATTCCCAAAACTCAACTATATGGAATTAAAGGATGACAACAAGACATAAACAACAACCAATACCACGGAACCTAAGTCCGGATACAACAATCAAAGGAGGAAGAACCTGGATCGCTATAACCTCCCTCCCTTAAGGAATTTCGTCCCCGAAATTAAGTACAAGTTTTCAAAAACAAGTTTTTCTCAATTCTCAACAATGTTATAATTCATTACCCAACAAGTTGAACCATTATCAGTCATTCCATCTCTATTCAAGAGGCATTTCACAATATATACTCAATATGCATTATTAGCATGCTTTTCCTTGAAATTTATCAATTTCAGCACATATTCCACAATTCTATATCATATTCAACGCTCATGATATATTTCCATTTCTACAACACATTCAACATATGCAATGTTACATTAAACTCCCATTTTGAGGCAAGTTTTAAAATACTTCCATAAATCAAAACATACACAATGTTTTATAACTCAAGACATATTCTCAATACATAGTTATACATTTACAAACAAGTCCGGATATTTCTCACGGACATCCACCTCACATTCCCAAGTGGCTTCCTCCACTCTGTGATGTTTCCACAAAACCTTTACTAAGGGAATGGATCCGGCTCGTACTGCCGAAGCATACTAACGTGAAACACATCATGCACCCCGGACAACTGTGGCGGTAAAGCTAAACGATAAGCAACCTCCCCAATCCTCTCAAGGATCTCAAACGAACTGATAAACCGAGGGGACAACTTCCCACTCTTCCCAAACCTCATCAAACCCCACCTACGTGATATTTTCAGAAAAACATAATCACCCGCCTCAAATGCCAAAGGCCTCCTCCTACGGTCGGGACAACTCTTTTGGCGACTCTGGGCTGTGACAAGCCTCCTACGGATAAGCTCCACTTTCTCCATCGTTTCCCTCACCAACTCTGGGCCCAACAAAGGCACATCACCCACCTCAGCCCAACAAACCGAAGACCTACAAGGTCGGCCATACAAGGCCTCAAACGGTGCCATACCGATACTCGATTGAAAACTGTTGTTGTAGGAAAACTCCACCAAGGGCAAGTGCCTCTCCCACGACCCACTAAAGTCAAGGACACAACCTCGAAGCATGTCCTCAAGGATCTGAATAGTACGCTCGGACTGCCTGTCAGTCTGAGGATGATAAGCTGTGCTAAAGGTCAACCTAGTACCCAACGCACTCTGCAAACTCTACCACAACCTAACAGTAAAACGAGGATCTCTATCAGAGACGATCGACACTGGGACCCCGTGCAACCTCATTATGTCCCGAATATATAAGTCGGCAAGATGATCTATTGAATCTCGCACGCGCATAGGGATAAAGTGCGCTGACTTAGTCAACCGGTCTACAACCACCCAAATAGCATCACTACCCCGCTGAGTCCTCGGAAGACCTACAACGAAGTCCATAGTGACATGCTCCCACTTCCACTCGGCAATAGGCAAGGGCTGTAACAAACCCGCTGGCCTCTGATGTTCGGCCTTCACTTGTTGGCAAGTAAGGCACTTGGACACGAAAGCTGCCACATCTCTCTTCATACCCCGCCACCAAAACTGGCGACCCAAATCACGATACATCTTGGTGCCTCCCGGATGCACCGCAAGCCGTGAATGGTGAAACTCTCGGAGTACTTCCTCTCGACAAGACTCCGGTACAAACAAGCGGTCTCGGTATCTCACACTCTGGTCGGGATACACAGTCAAACCCTTCTCATCCTTCCCACTAGAGATCTTCTCTCAAAGGGATTCTACCTTAAGGTCACCTCTCTGTGCCTCTAATACTCGAGTCACAAGTGTAGGCTGCGCAACAACAGAAAACAAGGCCGCAGCCTCAACGGATTCGCCCAGAAACAAATCAAACTCGCCAAGTGCACCCAACATCTCTCACTCCCAGATGGCTATACAAGCTACATCACAAAAGGATTTCCTACTAAGGGCATCGGCTACAACATTGGCCTTACCCGGGTGACAGTGCAACTTGAAGTCGTAATCCTCAATGAACTCCATCCACCTTCTCTGCTTCAAATTCAAGTCCCTCTGTGTAAACAGATACTTCAGACTCTTATGATCCGCGAACACCTCGAATCTCTCACCATAAAGGTAGTGCCTCCAAATCTTCAAGACAAAAATTACTGCTGCTAACTCTAGGTCATGTGTAGGGTAATTCCTCTCGTGTATTTTCAACGGACGTGAGCCATAAGCTACCACTTTCCCCTCGTGCATCAACACACAACCCAAACCCTCTCGTGAGGCATCACAATAAACCACATAACACAAACCTCTCTCCGGAATAATCAAGACCGGAGCGGTGGTCAATCTAACTTTCAACTCTTGGAACGACTTTTCACAAGTCTCACTCCATACAAACTTGACCCCTTTCCGTGTCAATCTAGTCAACGGCGAAGCTAGCCTGGAGAAATCCTTCACAAACTGGCGGTAATACCCAGCTAATCCCAGAAAACTACGGATTTCAAAAACACTCTTAGGCTGTGCCCAATCTTGCACTGCCTCAATCTTAGATGTATGAACAAACACCCCTTCCCCGGAAATCACATGGCCTAAGAACTTGACTTCTCCTAGCCAGAACTCACACTTCCCAAACTTGGCGTACAACCTATGGGCTCTAAGCAACTCAAGCACCACTCTAAAGTGTTCATCGTGCTCCTCCACAGAAGGTGAATAAATCAGAATGTCATCTACGAAAATGACTACAAAACGATCTAGGAATTCCTGGAATATCCGGTTCATTAAATCCTTAAACACTGTCGGTGCATTGGTGAGCCCGAAAGGCATCACCAGAAACTCATAGTGGCCATACCGCGTACGGAATGCCGTCTTCGAAATGTCCTCCTCCCTGACCCTCAACTGGTGGTAACCCGATCTCAAGTCTATCTTAGAGAAACAACGGGAACCCCTCAACTGGTCAAACAAATCATCTATACTGGGCATAAGGCACTTATTCTTGACCATAGCCCGATTCAACTTCCGATAATCGATACAAAGTCTCAAGGCACCATCTTTCTTTTTAGCAAAGAGGGTCGGTGCTCCCCACGGCGAAACACTAGGGCGAATGAAGCCCTTATCCAACAATTCCTAGAGTTGAATCTTCAACTCACTCAACTCGGCTAGAGCAAAACGATAAGGCGCCATAGAAATTGGCGCCGTGCCAGACACTAAGTTAATAGAGAACTCTATCTCTCGTTGAGGTGGCAAACTAACAAGATCCTCGGGAAAGACGTCCGAGTACTGGCAAACCACTCTCAGCAATACAGTCTGGGTCTCATCACACTCACCACTCATAAAACTAGCAAGCAGACCACTAAGTTCACTCCGCCCTCGCGGATCATACACCGTTGGCAATACACTACCAACTCGATCCCCCAAGAAATGGAAACAATCTCCGCTCAAGGTACATACTGTGACCCTCTAGCGGTAGCAATAAATAATATCCCGATATGACGACAGCCAGTCCATACCCAAAATAATGTCAAAACCCGACATAGGCATAACTACAAAAGGAAATGGAAGCCGGCGATCGGCGACCTCTATATCACAGCCCCGACACTCCTGGTTCAAAATCAATTCGCCCCCAACAGGCGATACAACACAAATAGGAGATGCTAACTGCGCCAACTCCAACCCCAAAATAGATGCAAATGCAGTAGATATAAAGGAATGAGATGTGCCCGTATCAATCAACACATTGGCAACCGAGTTGCAAAACAAAAAGGTACCTCTCACAACAGATGGAGTCGATACTAGATCCTGCGCAGTAACAGCATACAGATGCCCTGTAGGCCCCTGATCTACCTGCTCACCTCTAGGAGCAAAAGACTGCTGCACAGACTGGGATGACGAAGCCCCCTGATTGGCCCTCGAGGCCTGAACTGACTGAGCTGGCTGAAAACTCTGCCTCGACCCAGATGCACCAGATGTGCCACTCAACTGCAAGCAGAACCTTTTTAGGTGGCCCGCCTGACCACACTAGTAGTAAGAAAGCAGCTGACCTCTGCCCTGACTCTGGCTCTCAGGTCGAGCCGAAGATGAAGCTGCTCTCTGCCCTCCGCCCTTCTGCGGGCAAATTGGAGACTTGTGGCCCAGCTGACCACATTTGTAACAAGTGATGTCTCCCTGATTGCCTTTCCCGAGCCTGCACTCGACACTGGAAAGGTTGATCTAGCAAATGCACCCTGGGACTGCTGAGGGTTAGAGCCCCTCTGCCTCCTATCATCCCCCTGACCATCCTGACTCCTCTTGGAGCCTCTCTGCCTCTCCTCATCCTCCTGCATCATAATCTCCATATAGGCTGCAGCATCCACAAGACGTCCATAGTCCCGGGTCATAGAACCCCCAACTCTCATCTTGAGGCCATGCCTCAACTTCCTCTCAAACTCGATACAACGACGTTCCTCAGACGCCACAAGCTCAGGTGCGAACCTGGATAAGCTAGTAAATGCTGCCTCAAACTCGGCCACTGATAAACTCAGCTGCTTGAGCTGATAGATCTGGTCCCTCAACTTCTCCCTGATAGCTAGAGATAGGAACTTCTTCTGGAAGGCACCTACAAAAGCCTCCCACGTCCCTCCAACACGACCTCTCATGAACTTCCACCATTGACCCGCATCCCCCTTAAGTTGGAAAGATGCCAAGGTCACCTTCAATGCCCCCTCTTCGATGGCAATCATCTCAAACGTCTTAGTCATCTGCTCCAACCACTCATTAGCCTTAAGTGGTTCCTTAGGATCCCCAGCAAACTCATCTAGATTGGACCGGAAGAACTCCCTCTTCATAAAGAAAGGCCCTGCATCAACAACCTGGGCCTGAACTGGATTCTCAGCTCTAAGAATGCCTATGGATTCCCTCATAGCTCCTGCTATCTCGCGGGCTAAGGTACCCATGGCCAGTTGATCCACTGGCTCGGCCACATTGGCCTGACCAACCCCCTCCTGCTGTGCTGGAATCTCATCCGGTATAGACATCTCCTACCTCCTAGGCCTACCACGCCTACCTCCACGTCCTCGTCCTGACATCCTAATAAAGGTAACGAAGAACATTAGCACATTTACAATGTGCCGAAGCTATAACACTCGCGTCCTAATGCATGGACAACAGTAATTCACTCCACGTAAGCACATAATCACATAAGCACCTACAAATTTCATTTCTGGATAATGATAGTCCCATGGCGTTACGAGAGTTCTAGTTAGAAACAGCATTGATCAAGTGCTTTTCCAACAAGACTCACAGAAACCCAAGGGTCCAATGACATCCTAAAAACTAAATCTCATACCCATATAGTCACATAAACATGTTATCACATAAGCACATAACATTACACATAAGTCTCGAACAAGCGAGACAAACCCATTGTGTTACTAAACACTTCCCACGTACCCAAAGTATTCAAACCCGGTACGCTCTGATACCAAGTTGTAACGCCCTCAAAATAAACCCATAATAACATACATTCAAGATAAAGAAAAAAGATTTCATATTACAATCATCAGAGTATTCTTATAAAAGGTATTACATGTTGACAACAAAAGTAAATGCCCTACGAGCTTACAACTTTCCAAGTCAACACTTGGTTACAAAAGAGAGTACTAACTCTACACAAAATAAGCCCTTGGCTTGATATACATGTAATATAACAAAATAACTAAGGAGTCCAACAGCCTCAAACCTCCCAAGCTACGTCCTTGGAGGTGGCATATTACCTGCACCTGAAAATGATGTCCCATATAGGGTGAGCCAATGCCCTGTAGAGATATGCTAAACATAATACGAGCAATAACTAAAACATTAGCATTTGATAAATGTTTAACTCACATAAACCAATGCATAGTCCATTTCAATTACATGACAAATGTGTCCATGTTTCATTCCATTTTCCATTTCTTATTCAATTTCTCAATTCATAACCCTGGCTCAGAACCTGGCCCAGAACCTGGCCATATACTTTAAATGAGATTACATCTCATATCAATAAATCTTTCATTTCAATTGAGATGACAACTCAAATTAAACACTTCATACTTCACAATAAATACACATAATTGCTGTATCAATCTTAAACAAAACACTTCCGTACTTCATATATGATACACAGATTTGCTGTATCAATACTTCAATAGATACACATATTTGCTGTATCGATGGAGTCCATCCCCTATCTCCTCCCAAACAATATCCGGTTTAGGAATCTATCCTCTATCTTCCCCTAAACTGTGGAGTACATCCCTTATCTCCTCCCACATAATACAATGTATATAAACACATATCATATATATAATCAATCAATACATAAATTTGATGTATTATTCCAACCGTCATATCCGATGACATATTCAATTGATTTGTTTTAATTTGCCTAATCATCATGCATTGTCTACAACAATCAAGACTATCCTCCACCGATAGCCCAAAACAGTTATTTCTAAACAGATAATAAATGCCTTAACAGATATATATAATTTCAACATTTTTAAAGGGAGCGATTAATAAATCCAACTCCACCATTCCATCTCATAATGAGCCAATTTCATTATTTTCAACTCAATTTCACATTCCCATAACAATTGTCATTAATTACACTAATGACCCAAATATCCCCAAACATGGCATTTTTTCCCTTTTTCTCAATGTTGACCCAAAGGTCCAAATATTATCAACAACAATCAATAACCTCCTTTTTAGACCCAAAACACATATGTTTGAATCAAAAGAACAAAAACCTCTCTTCCCAATATAACACATTACAAACCCTAACTTCCCAAATCAAACCATTTATACAAAAAGCTCAACATTTAGGTTAAAGCTCATAAAGATGAGTAGGAATCCCTACCTCAAGAGATGAAACTCAAAGGAGTTGATCGGGAAATCTCAAAATGCTCCAAATCCTAAGATTTTCGAATTGGTAGGAAGCCCAAGCCAAGCTCTACACTCTTTGCAAAGACACTTAGGGACTAAATCACTCAAGCTAGATTAATCCCTAGAGAGAAAGTATATTCTAGAGAGAGGAGCTCTCAAAAGAGGGTTTAGAAAAGTAAGAGAGAGAAACGAAATGTGAAAAGTGATTCAAAATCACCTAGCTGCCATCTGATATACGACTAGTCGGCTCGAGCTGAGAATAGGACGCTCGAGCGTCAAGCACAAAAACTGGACCCGCTCGAGCGCAAAAAGACCCGCTCGAGCTCCAAGACACAAAAACAAAATACACCCGCTCGAGCGCAAAGGAAAGCCCGCTCGAGCGTAGATTACTATTTTCCAGTACTTTTACAGAAAATGAACACCTGCTCGAGCGCCAAGAGTCCCGCTCGAGCGCGACCCGCTTGAGCATAAGGAAATCCACTCGAGCATGAAAAACACATCTGCAGTACTTTTGTAGACGAACAAACTACTGAAGGTGTGTGTAACGCCCTCAAAATAATAACATTAAACCCATTAAAAGAGACATGCATTGATATCCAAACGTTCCACATTCTTTCATTTATCAGAGTTTTATTACAATAAGTATTACATGTTAACAACAAAAGCAAATGCCCTATGGGCTTACAGCTTTCCAAGCTAACACTTGGTTACAACAAAAGAGTACTAACTCATACACATTAAGCCCTTGGCTTAAATTTACATGTAATACATCAAAAAGTAAAACGACAAAAGTATGTCCGCCTCTAGCCTCCCAAGCTATGTCCTTGGAGGTGGCATGCTACCTGTACCTGAAAATGATATTCCCATATAGGGTGAGCCACAGCCTAGTAGAAATACACTAAACCAACCATGAACAATGACTAAAAGATTAGCAATTGATAGATGGCCAACACTGATACATTCACATAAATCACATATTTATGTCATACGACTTATGAGTCCAAGTTACTTTTCATTTTCCCTTTTTAACAGATAGACATATAAACTCTATCCACATTCTCAACAGATATGTATAACAACAATATCCACATTCACAGATAAGCATATAAGCTATATCCACACTTCACAAAGATAAGCATATAAGCTCTATCTTCACTTCTCTAGACAAGCATATGAGCTGTATCTACGGAGTTCATCCCCTATCTTCTCCCAACACTATCCGATTTAGAGGTACATCCCCTATCTTCCCCTAAACCGCGGAGTACATCCCCCATCTCCTCCTCTACACATAACGTATACAAACACATTGGTTCTATATACAATCACTCAATACATACAATTAATGTATTCTATCAACCGTCAAATTCCATGACATATTCCATTGATTAGTTTCCGTTTGCCTAATCATCATGCATTGTCTACAACAATCACGACTATCCTCCACCGATAGCCCAAAGCAGTTATTTCTAAACAGAAAATAAATGCACAATGGATATTCAATCAACATTTCATTTCCTCATTTCTCACAATTAATTATCCCAATTAATCAACAATGTAATTAGGTCGTTATCCATAATTACCATTTCAACCCTTAGGTCCCATTTTCATCAATGATTCAACATTTATTCCATTTCTCTATGCCAAACATGCATCTAGGTTTATTAAGAATAAAACCCCAACTTTTGTAAAATTGCACAAAAGCCCCAAACTTTCACCAAATTACCAAACCAACCCCAACATCTCAAAATACTAAAATTTAAAGACAAAATCCATAGAGAGGAGTAGGATATCCCTACCTCGAAGTTTGAGCCAAAAAGGAGATGAAGACTCGAAGATCAACGTGTTCCAAATCCCAACTTTTTTAGATTAAAACAAAGCTCTCAACGCCCTCTATCTTTTTAACAAAGGCCCTAGGCTAGATTCACACTCTAGGGAGATCAAATCTTAGAGAGAGTGTAAGTTTAGAGAGAGAGAGTCTCGGATCTAGGGTTTGATCAAAAAAGAAAGTGAAAAAGTGAAGTTCAAAATCGCTACTGTCCGCTGATATAAAACACGCTCACTCGAGCGAAGACTTGGTCGCTCGAGCGACCAGACACAGAAAACTCTCGCTCGAGCCAAGAAGCTCTCGCTCGAGCCAAAAACTCAAAAGTGCGCTCGAGCGAAAGAATGCTCGCTCGAGCCAACAACTCAAACCCTCAGGTCTGCAACAAGCACGCTCGAGCGACAGACCTCTCGCTCGAGCGAAGAACAAACCAGACCGCTCGAGCCAAGAAAAGCTCGCTCGAGCCAAGAAATACAATTCTCAGGTCCAGAACCAGACGCCATCGCCCGCTCGAGCGAAGCCACTCTGGCTCGATCCACCAGACACAAACTCAACTCTCGCTCGAGCGAAGCCACTCTGGCTCGATCCACCAGACACAAACTCAACTCTCGCTCGAGCGACCAACTCCTCGCTCGAGCGAAGGTCCAAAAATCTGGGCAGCAACACTAGGCTCCCAAACACAACCAACCTGTAACAAACCTGCCCAACACATCCTATAACTCAATAAACAAAGTAAAGAGGATGCAAACAAGATAATAAACAACTTTCAACATCCACAGACACATGTCCGGATCACTGTACATCAAGGGTAAACCCGGGATCGCTATAGTGTGCAAACTCCGCTCGAGCGTAAATGGACCCGCTCGAGCGGATCACTAAAAACCTAGGCAATAACACTTGAGACCAAAACTCAACACACTTGTTCGAAACACGCCCGATACATTCCCAAAACTCAACTATATGGAATTAAAGGATGACAACAAGACATAAACAACAACCAACACCATGGAACCTAATTCCGGATACAACAATCAAAGGAGGAAGAACCTGGATCGCTTTAATTATCCAACCACTTTGGTGCCCTCGCTTGAGTCATAAGCCAACACTACTTAGCTCGGTGATTATTAGATGTCTCAATCACAACTTATATTTAAACATTATGCGTTGCTTTTAAACGATGTGGGATAAGTTCACGATTATACTACTACCAATATTTAAACAATACACTATCTCTTTTCTAATTAGATTATGAACAATGTGGGATAGATTTACGATTCTACTACTACCAATATTTAAACTTTACCCTATCCCTTTTCTAATGAGATTATGTTTCCTTCTTTTCCGCAGTAGCCACCATTGTCCGCCACCATCACAATGTTAAATTTTTTAAATATTAAAATTAAAATTATTTTTCAAATAATACTCCACTTATTTTTTGAAATTAATATCGAATTTTAATTTTTCGGAAAGAATACTTAGTGGAACTGCGGTATGTATTTGTGATTTTTTTTTCTTTTCATTTTTGATTCACTTTTTCCAAAAAAACTTTGTGTTTTAGAATCTACTCGACTACATGGACCAAATAAGTGATAAAAAAAATGAAAAACAATTCATTAAGAATAAAAGTGAAAATAAGTTGGTGATTGTGAGGAAGTGGTTTGGAAATACTCTTCGGATCCTGGGAGACGCTAGTGATCCTCAGCTAGTCACCTGAAAAGATACAAGCACTTCGATCGGGGGTGCCGGAATTAGCACTCCGACGGACAAGTTAGTTCAGACACTCGGGATAGCTTACTTTCTAAATCTTTGTGAAGTGATTCTTACATACCTTTCTATAACCGTTGTTCCTGTATTTATACCTGTTCTTTTTTATCCTCGGGGCCAAGGCCTACTTTTTGATCATTCCCCTTTCTTTCATTCGGAGCTACTGATCTCCATCTATTGGGCTTTACTCACGTATTCGGTGTCCTGGTCACGCAATATGAAGCCGAATAGTATCTAATTTCTGGAGCGCGCATCTTCCGACTCTTCTATTTATTCGGCTCCCACAATTGCCCCCCAAGCATTTCACCGGCGACAGTTGGTTAGAGTGCTTGGTTTTGAATTCCTAAAAGTCGGAGCCAAAATTTGGCGGTTGGCCTCATCCTCCTACGGACATCTAAGCGCACCCCTTTTGATTGTTATGTCGACTCCCCGCCCCCTCGTACGTGTCTATTTATGGCGATTTAAAATTTTGAGGTCCTTTCCAGTATATATTTTATGATGCTCATCGCTGGATTGCCTTCTGGATCGTCCCCGAAACTCTCCTCTGATATCCTCTTCGTCCTTTGTAAGTTCTCTCCTCCCTTGCTTCGAGGACTCTTTCTGATTTATTCCTTCCTCGGCATATTCTCATAGACTAGGATATGGTGAAATATTTAAAAGACCTCCTCTCGTCAGATCGTATTGCTGGCTTTAAATACCATTTCTCTATTCCTGATGATGTCCGTTTGTCGCTTGTGGCAAACAGCACTCTTGATATGGAGAGGGAGGATGAAACCACGATTGTCTTTCCTATTTTGTCAATTGCAAAGGGTGGAGTCCATTTCCCCCTTCACCCGTTTCTTAAGGCTGTGCTTCGCCATTGGGGTTTAATCCCTTCCCAGCCTAATGTGAATTTCTTTAGAGTCATAATGGGGGTTATAGCACTCAATTGTCGCTTAAGAATTAACCTTGGCATTCCAGCCATCCGGCATTGTTATACCTTGGCTAAGTCTTCTGGTCGGCACGGGCGTTTCTTCCTTAGGGCCAAAGATGTCGACCATCAGCTGATAACTATGCTTTCCAGTTCTGGAAAATGAGTTGATGATGTTATGGTCGTTGTCCAGGGTAACTGGGAATTTGGCGAAGGGGAGGATCACGCAGACCCTATTCCTAAACAGAGGGGTGAGCCAGGTGACTGATTGCTTTCTTGTTTTTATTATTTGTTCGTTTTTGTTGTAAAGCCTCTTTTTTCAAATGTTATGGCTTGGCTTGTGTAGGGAGAAATTTGAAGAAAGTTTTGTCTTCAACTGACGGCGCCATTCTTTCAGATATCGAAGTCGGGCTCAAATATTTCGGCCGTCGAAGTCTTCAGAAACAAGGCAGGGTGGCCCACATTCTGCTTCATTACGAGCCGACATAAACGACCTTCTCGGCAGCGGAAAGTATCCCGGTTCCGGAGGGTGAAGATTCTCTCATCGCTCTTATTTTGTCCAACTTCAAAAACTTGAGGCAGGTTGGTTTTGGAGGATCGGATTTAGAGTGGGGTGTAGCTAATGTTACCGAATCAGATCAGTCCAAAATCGAATCTGACACGGTATTGAATTCGGCCAATCCCCCATCTGCTTTGGGCCGAGGGGATCTTTCACTTGACGGCGTTTTTCACGGTTTAGAGGATATTCCCGCTGCAAACCCCGAAGACATGACCGGGTTAAGCCTGACAAAACTTGCCAGGAAGGCGAATGCGGAAAGGTTGGCCGCGCGGCGAAGAGCGGAGGCCCTTCCGTCTGAAGCACCACCCGCCACCACATCTCAATTTTCCCTGCCTGCTAGCGAATCAGAGTCCTTCCGCGTTATTGAGGTGGAGACGGCGGAAAATCGAGATGCCGAATCTACCTTGATCATGCAGGCCAGCCAAGAAGTCAAGGTAGAGAAACACTCCGCCGAGTTTGAAGCCGGTGTAGAAGAACATGGAAAACGTCCTCAATTAGAGGGATTGAACGTGATCGTTCCGTTTGTCATTCAGCCGATGATAAAAAAACGTGCCGGTTTCTTCTGATGCTTCGGAGCTGAAAGACCGAGAAGTCGCATTCAGCTTGGCTACGTCTGTGTCTTTGTCGTCTGACAAGGAGGCTTTTCGGGTGGAAACGGATCTAGATGCGACAGCACTGGCCGCCCAATCGGCACTTTTGGTGCACATTCGAACTTAGCTTTACTTAATCCAAATACTATTGAAGTTATGGTTCTAAATTCTTGTTTTACAGACCGTCGGATGGATAGCCGATATGGGCCGTCGCCATCGCGACGCCGTCAAACAGATTGGTCATTTATGCGAGGAAGTTGAAGGCCAGAGGAGAAGGGTCGAGGTCGAAGCGTTGAGGGCGGACAAGGAAGCCTCAAGGGCCAACGTCGAGATGGAGAAGGCTCGTTGCGCGGATCAATTGAGGTCGGATGCAGAGAGGAAGGCGAACGTGAGCGAAGATGCGCTCAAGTTGGCCCAGAAAGTGATCTCCAAACTGGAGGCTGAGTTGGCTGAAATGAAAACGGCAAAGGAATCAGCCGAATCAGAGTCTTCCAAAGTATTCGAGGCCGGGAAAAATGTTGGGCTCACCGAGTACGTGAACCAAGTCCCCAAGTTTGAAAATCAGGGATTCAAACATGGCTGGCACAAAGCCCTTGCTGCTACTAACGCTTCATTGATTGTGCCAATACCATATGAGCAAGTGGATGTTGAGCCATTGGAGTCTGATTCCGATGGCTGATCCGGCCGATTGACAGTTTTTAGGATGTCGCATGTATTTTTACAGTTTTAATTTAGTATTTTTCATCTTTTGCAACAGTCAGTGTTTGTTTTTTGAATGTATTTTTACGATTTTAATTTAATATTTTTCATCTTGTAGCTTTCTGTTTGGTAACTGGAGTATATAAAATTTCCAGAGTTGTGCTCAACTGGCTAAGGAAGATGTTGTTGATGAATGTTATTGCTTTCGATTATGGTTAGATCGGCTGCTTAGCTTAGGTATTTGGCCGATCAGATCTGCCCTCGCCTTAGTCGGGGCGCGAGTTTGGGAAGCCGAATGGTGTAACTCGTGGGCTGGCTGAGGCACACATTGATCGGCGCTTGCGCTTGAAAACATGGCCGACTAGATTAGTGAGTCTGCCCTCGCCTTAGCCAGGACACGAGCTTGAGAAGCCGAATGGCGTAACTCGTGGGCTGGCTGAGGCACACATTGATCGGCGCTTGCAGTTGAAAACATGGCGGACCAGATTAGTGAATCTGTCCTCGCCTTAGCCAGGGCGTGAGCTTGAGAAGCCGAATGGCGTAACTCGTGGGCTAGCTGAGGCACACATTGATCGGCGCTTGCGCTTGAAAACATGGCGGACCAAATTAGTGAATCTATCCTCGCCTTAGCTAGGGCATGAGCTTGAGAAGCTGAATGGCGTAACTCGTGGGCTAGCTGAGGCACACATTGATCTGCGCTTGCGCTGGAAAACATGGCTGACCAGATTAGTGAATCTGCCCTCGCCTTAGCCAGGACGCGAGCTTTTGGAGTTAGGAAGCCGAATGGCGGAACTCGTGGGCTGGTTGAGGTACACATTGATCGGCGCTTGCGCTTGAAAACATGGCCGACCATATTAGTAAATCTACCCTTGCCTTAGCCAGGGCGCAAGCTTGAGAAGCCGAATGGCGTAACTCGTGGGCTGGCTGAGGCACACATTGATCTGTTCTTGCGCTTGAAAACATGACCGACCAGATTAGTGAATCTGCCCTCGCCTTAGCCCGGGCGTGAGCTTTTGGAGTTGAGAAGCCGAATGGCGGAACTCGTGGGCTGGCTGAGGCACACATTGATTGGTGCTTGCGCTTGAAAACATGGCTGACCAGATTAGTGAATCTGCCATTGCCTTAGCCTGGGCGCGAGCTTTTGGATTTGGGAAGCCGAATGGCGGAACTCGTGGGCTAGCTGAGGCACACATTGATCAGCGCTTGCGCTTGAAAACATGGCGAACCAGATTAGTAAATCTGCCCTTACCTTAGCCAAGGCGCAAGCTTGAGAAGCCGAATGGCATAACTCGTGGGCTGGACAATTGTCATCCGACTTTTGACGTTTGGGATTACTGACGTTGCCTCGGGAGAGCTGCATACATTGAAGGATAAGTGGCGCGGGTACACGCCAGAAGCCCTACTTATTTCCATTCAAGCAACTTGGAAGGGACGAAGATTGGCTGAATTAGATGCCGCAATGAGTCGCAGTAGCGAGCCTATTTGTATGGGAAGAAGAATGTCCAAGGATCGAGAAACACGGCTGCCCCTTAGTCGTCGAAGCGTATCACCCCGAAAGGACAGGCAACAACGGGGAAATTCTCTGCGCCCGCGACCAAGAATCAAGCCTGATGCGACGCCACGACTGTTGAGTTTTGCGGTTTTTGTGAGGAATAGACCAATGACGGAGGCGGGTTCTATCATTAAAGACCCAGGTGTAGCAGTCGAGTTCGCTCGACAGATCTTCCCGCCGAAAGTCCAACAATCGATGGTCGGACGTCAAGATTTCGAAGTATTTCGAGACGGCATTCATGGGGCCGTGAAAGGACTATATACTGCTCACGAAGTCGGCATGCATCTACAGGAAGCGCGATGTGAGAGTGAGAAAAGGAAAAAAAGGAATCACAGTCTGGAGATTTACGCGGAAAAGGCTGAGCGTGAGCTTCGAGAGCTGAAGAATGTTCAAACGAGCGCGTCGGTGGTGGTCGGTCAATCTAAATTGGTCGTTGAGAGAGTGACCCAACGGACCTCGGGTTATGAAAAGGAGTTTCAGGACGTCCTAAAGGTCGGGATAGAGAAGACCAAACGAGACCTTGTCGAGGAGGTCTGCCGATGTGAAAATCGTGGATTCAAGCACAGCTGGATCAAGGCCCTTCAAATCGAGGAAGCTCTCGAAGCCGTGGGCATTGATTCGGCCTCGCCCCTGTATCATTGCCACTACTTTCCTTTTTCCAATTTTGAAATTGAGAAGAGCGACGATGAAGGCGCCGAATGAATAGACTTCGCGCCGAATAAATAGAATTTATTTTATTTTCAACGTTTGTATACGGTCTTGAAATGTTGTGTTTAATTAATTGTATTATTTCAACTTTTTGCCAGGGTTAGTGTTGCGTGGCGTAAATATTTAAACATGTATTGACCGGCTTGAATTAAGAACGATTTTGTGAATATGTGTTCGGCCCTAAGGTGTCATGCACCGAAAGGAGCTCCGAATCCGGAGACTTGGTACGACTTTAATTTGGCCAATCGTGATATCCACGAAGGGCGCTCCGAATCCGGAGGCTTTAATCGGCCCTAAGGTGTCATGCACCGAAAGGGGTTCCGAATCCGGAGACTTAATCGGCCCTAAGGTGTCATGCACCGAAAGGGGCTCCGAATCCGGAGACTTTAATTTGGCCAATCGTGATATCCACGAAGGGCGCTCTAAATCCGGAGATTTAATCGGCCCTAAGGTGTCATGCACCGAAAGGGGCTCAGAATCCAGAGACTTAATCGGCCCTCAGGTGTCATGCACCGAAAGGCGCTCTGAATCCGGAGACTTTAATTTGGCCAATCGTGATATCCACGAAGGGCGCTCCGAATCCGGAGACTTAATCGGCCCCAAGGTGTCATGCATCGAAAGGGGCTCCGAATTCGGAGACTTTAATTTGGCCAATCATGATATCCACGAAAGGCGCCCCGAATCCAGAGACTTTAATTGGCCCTAAGGTGTCATGCACCAGAAGGAGCTCCGAATCCGGAGACTTGATCGGCCCTAAGGTGTCATGCACCGAAAGGGGCTCCGAATACGGAGACTTAATCGCCCCTAAGGTGTCATGCACCGAAAGGGGCTCCAAATCCAGAGACTTAATCGCCCCTAAGGTGTCATGCACCGAAAGGGGCTCCGAATCCGGAGACTTTAATTTGGCCAATCGTGATATCCACGAAGGACGCTCAAATCCGGAGGCTTTAATCGGCCCTAAGGTGTCATGCACCGAAAGGGGCTCCGAATCCGGAGACTTAATCGGCCCTGAGGTGTCATGCACCGAAAGGGGCTCCGAATGTGGAGACTTTAATTTGGCCAATCGTGATGTCCACGAAGGGCGCTCCGAATCCAAAGACTTAATCGGCCCTAAGGTGTCATGCACCGAAAGGGGCTCCGAATCCGGAGACTTTAATTTGGCCAATCGTGATATCCACGAAGGGTGCTCCGAATCCAGAGACTTTAATCGGCCCTAAGGTGTCATGCACCAGAAGGGGCTCCGAATTCGGAGACTTAATCGGCCCTATGGTGTCATACACCAAAAGGGGCTCCGAATCCGAAGACTTAATTGGCCCTAAGGTGTCATACACCAAAAGGAGCTCTGAATCCGGAGACTTAATCGGCCCTAAGGTGTCATGCACCGAAAGGGGCTCCGAATCCGGAGACTTTAATTTGGCCAATTGTGATATCCACGAAGGGCGCTCCGAATCCGGAGGCTTTAATCGGCCCTAAGGTGTTATGCACCGAAAGGGGCTCCGAATCCGGAGACTTAATCGGCCCGAAGGTGTCATGCACCGAAAGGGGCTCCAAATCCGAAGACTTTAATTTGGCCAATCGTGATATCCATGAAGGGCGCTCCTAATCTGGAGACTTAATCAGCCCTAAGGTGTCGTGCACCGAAAGGGGCTCCGAATTCGGAGACTTTAATTTGGCCAATCATGACATCCACGAAGGCCGCTCCGAATCCAGAGACTTTAATCGGCCCTAAGGTGTCATCCACCAGAAGGGGCTCTGAATCCAGAGACTTAATCGACCCTAAGGTGTCATGCACCGAAAGGGGCTCCGAATTCGAAGACTTTAATTTGGCCAATCGTGACATCCACGAAGGGTGCTCTGAATCTGAAGGCTTTAATTAGCCCTAAGGTGTCATGCACCGAAAGGGGCTCCGAATCCGGAGACTTAGTCGGCCCTAAGGTGTCATGCACCGAAAGGGGCTCTGAATCCGGAGACTTTAATTTGGCCAATCGTGATATCCACGAAAGGCGCTCCGAATCCAGAGGCTTTAATCGGCCCTAAGGTGTCATGCACCGAAAGGGGCTCCGAATCCAGAGACTTAATCGGCCCTAAGGTGTCATGCACCGAAAGGGGCTCCGAATTTGGAGACTTTAATTTGGTCAATCGTGATATCCACGAAGGGCGCTCCGAATCCGGAGACTTAATCGGCCATAAGGTGTCATGCACCGAAAGGGGCTCCGAATCCGGAGACTTTAATTTGGCCAATCGTGATATCCACAAAGGGCGTTTCGAATCCGGAGGCTTTAATCGGCCCTAAGGTGTCATGCACCGAAAGGGGCTCCGAATCCGGAGACTTAATCAGCCCTAAGGTGTCATGCACCGAAAGGGGCTCCGAATCCGGAGACTAAGTTGGCCAATCGTGATATCCACGAAGGGCGCTCCGAATCTGGAGACTTTAATCGGTCCTAAGGTGTCATGCACCAGAAGGGGCTCCGAATCCGGAGACTTAATCGGCCTTAATTGGCTTGGGAGCGGGCTGGCGAAAGCAAGAAACTTTGTATTGCAAAGGTGGAGCATGTATAAGTATCAAGCCCACAAGTCGGGTCAATGATAGAATTTATGTACATGTGTTGAATTCCAAGGTCATGGCAGGCTTCTTCCTGACATGTCTGAGAGCCGATATGCCCCTGTTCCTACGATGGATTCTATCTGATAGGGGCCATCCCAGTTTGGACCCAATTTTTCATCGGCCAGTCTCCGGTCGACTGGAAGTACCTTCTTCAGGACAAGCTCTCCTGGCGTGTATCGGCGCAACTGAACTCGCTGATTACACGACTTGGCGAGCTGCTGTTGGTACCGTGCCATGGATGCCAGGGTGCGGTCCCTTTGTTCCTCAATGAGGATCAGATCCAGGGCAAGCATCATGTCGTTTCGTCCCGTGTCAAAAACTTGCGATTTCAGAGTTGGGAGGCCGATTTCCAGGGGTAAGATTGCCTGGGTTCTGAAGTATAGAGCAAACGGCGTTTCTCCAGCGGATCTCCTTGGCGTAGTACGATGAGCCCACAATACACTCGGTAATTCTTCCACCCATTTGCCTTTAGCTTTTTCCAGCCTCTTTTTGATGCCGTCCAAGATGGATTTTTTAGAGGCTTCGGCTTGACCATTACTTTGGGGGTAGGCCGGTGTCGAGAAGTAAGGCCGAATGCCATATTTGCTACATAGCTCTCGATATACGACACAATCGAACTGGGTGCCATTGCCTGAGATAAGAGCTCTCGAAATGCCGAATCGTGTTACGATGTTTCTCCATACAAAGCGTTTAATGTCGGCATCTCGTATGTGTCAAAGCCTCCGCTTCGACCCATTTTGTGAAGTAGTCTGTCGCGACAATTAAGAATAGCTTGTTCCTTGGGGCCCTGGGCAATGGTTATAACGATCCCGATTGTCCCTTTACTGTTCTGCTGTATTTTAGACTCGGTTCCGTGATGTTGGTGGTGGTACACCTTGTTATCATCCTTTAATTCCACTTGATTGAGTTTTAGGATTTGTGGGGCAGAGTTGTTACAGGTTGGTTAGGCTTTGGTTTCAATTCTTTGTTGCCCAGTTTTTAGAAGGTCCGCTGGAGCGGGTCTTCTTGCGCTCGAGCGGAGATTACGTGCTCCTAGTTTTTCGTGTCCCTGCAAAACTTCTGCAGGTGTGGTTTTTACGCTCGAGCGGTGGCGCTCGAGCGGGTACTTTGGCACTCGAGCAGGTAGTACCTTTTCGGTGTAAGTTCTGGGAGGGAGAAATCTACGCTCGAGCGGATTGGTTTTCACGCTCGAGCAGATGTGCTTTATTCTTGTGTCTTGGCACTCGAGCGGGTCTTTTTGCGCTCGAGCGGACCTAGTTTTTGCTCTTGACGCTCGAGCGTTGTGTTTTCTGCTCGAGCGGGAATGTCGTACATCAGTTGGCCGTGGGACAGTTTTAAATCACTTTTTCCACTTCTCTTCTCTCTCTTACTTTTCCAAAAACACCATTGTTGAGCTTCTCACTCTAGAGCTCTACCTTCTCTCTAGGTATTGATCTAGTAGGAGTGATTTCCTCACCTTTGGCCTTTACAAAAGAGTTGTTGATCGTCGAGGGCTATCTTTTGATCTGAGAAATTCGTGGTTTGGAGCATTTTCGTTTTCTTCACCTTCTTGGTTGGGAGTCATCTTTTGAGGTAGGGATAACCTACTCCTCACTATGGGCTTTGTCTTTAAATTTTAGTATTTTGAGATGTTGGGGTTGGTTTGGTAATTTTGTGAAAGTTTGGGGCTTTTGTGTAAATTTACAAATGTTGGGGTTTTAACTATATAAAAACCTAGATGCATGTTTGGCATGGAAAAGCGAAATTAATGTTAAAACATTAATGAAAATAGAACCTAAGGGTTGTAATGTTAATTATGGAATATGCCCTAATTACATTGGTTAATTAATTCGCATAATTAATTATGAGGAATGAGAAATTGATTTGGAAATGTATGGAATTAAAGGGTGTAGTTGGATTATTTATCACTCACCTGGTTGAAATGCTGATTGTATATCCATTGTTGCATTTATATTATGTATAGAAATAACTGCTTTGGGCTATCGGTGGAGGATAGTCTTGATTGTTGTAGATAATGCATGATGATTAGGCAAACTGGAACTAATCACTGGAATGTGTCATTGAGTATGACAGTTGAAAGAATACATTAAATTTATATGTTGTGTGATGATGTGTATAATTATTGTTTATATGCATTGTGTCATGTTGGAGGAGATAGGGGATGTACTCCACGGTTTAGGGGATGATAGGGGATGGACCTCTAAACCGGATGTTGTTGGGAGAAGATAGGGGATGGACTCCATAGATAGAGCTCATATGCTTATCTAGTAATGTGTTGACATAGCTCATATGCTTGTCTTTGGAGGTGTGATAGTGCTTTTATGCATATCTATGGAAGTGATGATATAGCTTGTATGCTTATCTGTTGATGTGTTGATATAGCTAGTACGCTTATCTAATATGAATTGGGAAGAAGTTTAATATGAGTTATTGTCTCATATAAGTTGTTTGGCCAGGTTCTGAGCCATTTTTATAAATTGAGAATTGAAAAGACTTGGAAAATGGATTGTAACATGGACTTGTATGTCATGAAACCGTAAAGTGTGATAAGGGAAAGTATCAGTGTTGGCCATCTATCAACTGCTAATCTTTTAGTCATTGTTCATATTTGGTTTAGTGTATTTCTACTGGGTTGTGGCTCACCCTACATGGGAATATCATTTTCAGGTACAGGTAGCATGCCACCTCCAAGGACGTAGCTTGGAAGGCTAGAGGCGGGCAGACTTTTGTTGTTTAGTTTCTTTGATGTATTATATGTATATTCAAGCCAAGGGCTTAATGTGTAAATGAGTTAGCACTCTTTTGTTGTAACCAAGTGTTAACTTGGAAAGCTGTAAGCCTTTAGGGCATTTGCTTTTGTCGTTAACATGTAATACTTTTTGGTAATGGAACTCTGATGAAAAGAAGAATGTGGAGCTTTTATATATCAATGCATGTCTATATTGATGGGTTAAATGTTATTATTTTGAGGGCATTACAACTTGGTATCAGAGCGTACCGGGTTCGAATACTTTGGGTACGTGGGAAGTAATTAGTATCACAATGGGTTTGTCTCGCTTGATAGAGACTTAGGTGTAGTGTCATATGCTATGTGTTTAAATTGATAACATGTTTATGTGTTTATATGGGTATGGGATTTAATTTCTAGGATGTTGATTGGATCCTTGGGTTTCTGGGAGTCTTGTTGGAAAGGCACTTGATCAATGCCGTTTCTAACCGGAACTCTAGTAACGCCTCGGGACTATCATTATCCGGAAATGAAATTCGTAAGTGCTTATGTGTTTATGTGCTTACGTGGAGTGAATTACAGTTGTTCATGCATTAGGACGTGAGTGTTTAGTTTTGGCACATTTGTGAATGTGCTAACGTTCTGTATCACCTTTATTAGGATGTCAGGACAAGAAAGAGGAGCTAGGCGTGGTAGGCCTGCAAGGCAGGAAGTACCTTTACCGGATGATATTCCGGCAGCGCAGGAGGGAGTTGGCCAGGCCAATGTGGCCGAGCCAGCGGGTCAGCAGGCTATGAGTGCCTTGGCCCGAGAGATAGCAGGAGCTTTGGGTATTCTCAGAGCAGGGAATCAGGCAGCTGAGGCAGGGCCTTCTTTCTTGAAGAGAGAGTTCTTCCGGTCTAATCCAGACGAGTTTGTTGGAGATCCGAAGGAACCACTGAAGGCTGACGAGTGGTTAGAACAAATGAGTAAGACATTCGAGCATTGAAAGTGACCTTGGCATCCTTCCAGCTGAAGGGAGATGCGGGTCAATGGTAGAAGTACGAGAAGGCTCGTGTTGGCGGTACATGGGAGGCGTTTGTGAATGCTTTCCAGGAGAGGTTCTTATCCGCAGTTGCTAGGGAGAAGCTGAGGGAACAGTTTAGCCGGCTTAAGCAGCAGGGTATGTCTGTGGCAGAGTTTGAGGCCAGTTTTACTAGCTTGTCCAGGTTTGCACCTGAGTTGGTGGTGTTCGAAGAACACCGTTGCTATGAGTTTGAACGGAAGTTGAGGCGGGGCCTCAAGTTGAGGGTTGGTGGGTCTTACATCCGAGAGTATAGACATTTGGTGGATGCTGCAGCTCATATGGAGCTTATGATGCAGGAGGAGGAGGAGGAGAAGCATGCAAGCTCCAAGAGGGGCTAGGATGGTCAGGGTGATGGCAGGAGACAGAGGGGTTACAACCCTCAGCAGTCTCAGGGTGGAGTTGTTAGATCGACCTCTTCGGTGCCAAGTGCATGCTCGGGGAGAGGTGATCAGGGAGGTTTGACTTGCTACACTTGTGGCCAGCTGGGTCACAAGTCTTCGGTTTGCTCACAGAAGGGCGGAGATCAGAGAGCTGCTTCTTCTTCAGCTAGACCCCAAAGTCAGAGTTTGGGCAGGGGGCAGCCCTTATCTTGCTATCAGTGTGGGCAGCCTGGGCACCTGAAGAGGTTTTGCCCACAGTTGAGTGCCACTTCAGGAGCGTCTGGTTCTAGACAGACGCAGGGATTTCAGCCAACTCAGTCTGTGCAGGCCTCGAGGGCCAATCCGGGGGCTTCGTCGTCCCAGTCAGTGCAGCAGTCGTATGCTCTGAGGGGTGAGCAAGTAGATCAGGGGCCTACGGGGCGCGTGTATGCTGTTACCGCGTAGGATCTAGTACCGGCTCCATCAGTAGTGAGAGGTACCTTTTTGTTTTCCAACTCAGTTGCTAATGTGTTGATTGATACGGGTGCATCTCATTCTTTTGTATCTGCTGCATTTGCATCTGTTTTGGAGTTGGAGTTAGCACAGTTAGCATCTCCTATATGTGTAGTGTCACCTCTTGGGGGTGAACTGATCTTGAAACAGGGTTGTAGAGGTTGCGATATAGAGGTCGCCGACTATAGACTTGCGTTCCCTTTTGTAGTTATGCTCATGACGGGTTTTGATGTTATTTTGGGTATGGACTAGCTATCGTCATACCGGGCTGTTATCGATTGCTACCGCCAGAGGGTCACGTTATGTACCTTGAGCGGGGAGTGGTTCCATTTCTTGGGAGACCGGGTTGGTAGTGTTTTGCCACTGGGGTATGATTCGCGAGGGCGGAGTGAGCTTAGTGGTCTACTTGCTAGCTTTGAGAGTGGTGAGTGTGGTGAGACCCAGCTGTAGACGCGCCCGCGTGGGCCTCGCTACGGTTCGGACTCGATTTGTGTCACGGTTCTTAATCTGAACCAAAGAGTCCAAATCTGGCAAATCGTTTTAAGAAACAGATTTTTGAAAAAGTAGTGCCAAACATGGACTGCTTTGCCAAATACAGAGTCGCCACCTAAATATTTTAAAATGGGGAAATTTAGGAAACCCTGACTCGGTGCCGAAGGCCACATGTCCGTCATCACCGGAGTTGTCTCGGCTCGGGAGCTTGGGTACGATCGGGGAAGGTCAGCTATGAGCACCCCCTTTCGCCCGGTCCGAAGACCGGCCTCTACTAACCGTGATATCTGATTTTGAAAACGTTTATGTATTCTTATTCCAATTATTAGCCTAAGATTACTATGTTATGCGCGCAGCAAACAAGTATAGACCAAATTGCCCAAATTGGAACAAAACATTCTATGTTCATTTTGAAAATGGTTTGCTACTCGCAAGTAGGCTAAAATGCAGGTTTTGCCACCCTCAAGTGGGCTTTTTAGAAAAGACGGTTTTGCCACTATCTAGTGGGCTTAAAACAAATATAGTTTTAACGCATTATCCCAATTTAAGCAGTTTGACCTCCACCCACAGGCATTCAAGCAATTTATCTCATGTAAACACTTAGCTGCATGGCAAGCATACTTTTATGGCAACATTCACACGCATGTTGGATGCTAAAGCATAACCACTTACATTGTACTCCGTGCCAAAACAATAAACTAGTTAGCAAATGTGCATGTCCTAGTTCATGTTATTTTGCCTAATGCAACACATACAAGATGCAATTTTAGTTAGGCTCGGTTAACCTAAACATGGCATATGATATGCAACCAACTGTTTCATGTATTCAATTTTGGAATTTGAAAATACGAATGCGGTTAGTATGATGTACCGAGCCCGGTGCATGCCAACAGATGCATGAATGCACGCATGCACATCATAAGGTGTGCTAATCTCAAAAATGCCCTAATCTACCATTATAAGCAGATAAATAAAAGGGAAGAAAGAAATGGGGATTGGAAGACATACACACACTCACCCACACTTATTACATGTTTACCCTCACTCAGAGGGTTCGAATTAATATTACAGTCCCAAAATAATGAACAAACAAAATTATTACAAAATTTCTCTAATTAATTAAAAGAAAGGAAGCAAAAGGAAAGAAGAGGGTGGCCACAGCCTCTGCCTCAGGGTGCGCGGATGATGCATGCTCGAATCCGTCCTGCCCGGAAAACCCGTACTATACTCTTGTCGCCTCTGTTTGTACTGCCTTGTCTTTCTGAAAATTGCCAAAGTACTGGAACAAGCTCCTTGCATCCTGCAGAGCACCACCGGCCAGACAGAATTGCCACCGGCACTTCAAAATTCCCATCGGCACTTTATCGGATTCATCGGCATTCCAGATAGTGCCGGTCGGCACTAAATTCTGCCGGTCGGCAGAAACTTCCTGCAGAAGACAATTTGACAGCAAATAGAGAACAGACAGTGCATAGCATGGAGTTTTTGGACACATGTAAGCATGGTCCTACTTCTTATCATATTTTGAACTCAAAGAAGCATGACTTTCGATCCTTGAACCACCAATGGTACGTGGTGGGTCAAAAGATCGAATTTGCCATTTGATATGAAAATGTATGCAACAAACAACATGAAAACCGGGGCCTTATCAAGATGGAGTCAAAGGTCCCGATGACCGGGAATCGAGGCACATTGCATCACTTGAAGTATGAATGGTCCTTGATTCCCACACTTAGTTTGACACCCCAAACCAAGTAAATGCAATGCATGTAATGCTCAACAAGGCTCAAATGTATCATGCCATCAAGATGTAAAGCACAACAAGCATTATGCAACCAACATGATAAATGTATAATATCAAGCATACAAGGTACAAACATGATATAAACATGGACCAAATTGACTATGGGATTGATGTGCTACAAAGCTTAATGGAACAACTATGCAACAAACATGGAGCAAGCATGCAAGAGGGCTTAAAATGGCAAAGGGGCAGGCCCTCACCCTTCTCAAAACAGTGGCCAAGAGTGCTCAAAATGATAGACAATCAACTCATGTTAACAAGCAAACTCATGGTCCCAAAGCTAAGGCACACAAGGAGACAACTTACCCCCACCAACACGACCTCTCATGGCATGATCAAAACCAAGCAAAAACAGAATTTGTGCATGCAAAATAGGACCCCAAGACTCCTAATATGGCGGCTAAAACATCTCCCATGAAGCATATGCACTAAGGCTCATTCTTAGGCATAAGAGGACACACCCTCAAGGCATTAAAGAGACCATGCATGCACACATACAAGCATGATTCTTGGGCTAAAATGTGGTCCTTAGATGATGTTGAATCATGAGGGTTAATCACAAACATACATATCAGAGGTCAACATGCTCAAAGCTTTTAAGCTAAAATACAAAGCAACCTTAACACACATGTCAAGCATAACTAAATGGATAACCAACAAACCTTAAGCATGGAAAAACAACACTAAGAACTTCATGGAACTAAACCAATTCTCACAAGAATCATGGCCTAATCATGATATGTATTTCTAAGCAAGATGGAGCAATACAAAGCAAATATTACAAGCATACAAAGAGGCCCAAATCCGACCAAAAACAGAGGTTATATATGACCTAAGATGCCTAAAAAAATGCTGGAATGAAGCCAAGAAACATCAAGCACACATGCTACCCTCTTGAGCCCAAAAAGCAAGGAAACAAAACCATAAAGGGAGAGGGGTGTCCCTCCCCTATGCAAGACTTCAAACCAACTTTTTTGACACTAAAATACACTGATTTTTAGTGATGAAAAGATCAAAGTGCTGAAGTGAACAAAACCTTATCAAAGAGGCACCAAAATAGACCAAACAAGGCCTATGAGGATGAGTTTGCACTCTAACCACAAAGTGACCTTAATGAAAGTGCTAGAGCAGGAAAATATGAGCCTTTTTTATGTTATACACAAGAGCCAAAACAATAAACAAAATAGGTAGAAAACCAATGCAAGTTTGGGGAATAAAAGGGAAGATGCTCACCCTTGAAGAACCCTTGAAGAACAAATGGTCTAGCCTCCTTCTTTGGATCAAAACCAGTCCAAAACTCAAGAAACAACTCCTCCAAGTCCCTCAATCTCGGAATAAGGTGTAATGGTGTGTGTAATGGTGCAAAAGTAAGGTAAAACACACCTTTTGGGCCAAGAAACACACACAAGAAGGGAGAGGGAGAGAGGTATAGAGATAATATGTATCTATATCTCTAAAGGCTGATTTTTGCTTCTGTTTTTCTAACCTAGAACCAAGAGGAAAGCCTCTCTCTTATAAGGATCCCTCTTGCAAAGCTTATTCAACAAGCTTGGCTAGAGGGAAATCCCTCCATACACGTGTATGGAGGGGAAAGGAGTTGGTGCCAGCTATCACAGCTGGCACAAAATATCTCCATAAAGTGGAGGAACAGTGGTCGGCTGCCCAAAAATGCTATTTCGGCAAAAAACAGTGCCGACCGGCAACAAATTATGCCGACCGGCAATAAAGTGTGCCGACCGACAAACAAAATTGCCGACGGAAGAAAAAGACCAGCCGGTGGTGTATGGGGATGTCTCACAAGGCATTCCCTGCCCCTCTAAGGCAAAACAAAAGTGTTTGGTGCAAAACCAGACACTAAACAGTCGAGTTCGGGGGTCCTGAGGCAAGGCGCGCGAGCCGAGACCTCCGGGAACTCCAAACGAACACAATCATGGATGATCACCGAGTGTTCAAACGGTGACGTCCAACTCTTGAGGACGGTCAAAAATGGGGTGTCTACACCAGCTTGTGTTGCCGAGGGTGGTTTGTGAGTATTCGGATGTCTTTCCCGAGGACCTTGTTAGTTTGCCACCTCACCGAGAGATAAAGTTCTCTATTGATCTAGTGCCAGGCACGACGCCGATTTCTATGGCACCTTACCGTTTTGCTCCAGCAGAGTTGGTTGAGTTGAAAGTTCAGCTCCAGGAATTGCTAGATAAGGGCTTTGTTCGCCCTAGTGTTTCACCGTGGGGAGCACCGGCCCTCTTTGCTAAAAAGAAAGATGGTGCCTTGAGATTGTGCATTGACTACCGAAAGTTGAATCGGGTTACGATCAAGAATAAGTACCCTATGCCCTGTATAGATGATCTGTTTGACCAGTTGAAGGGTTCCCGTTGTTTCTCTAAGATAGACTTGAGATCGGGTTACCACCAGTTGAGGGTCAGGGAGGAGGATATTCCGAAGACGGCATTCTGTACACGGTATGGCCATTATGAGTTTCTGGTGATGCCATTTGGGCTTACCAATGCACTGGCAGTCTTCATGGACTTGATGAACCGGATCTTCCGAAAATTCTTGGATCGATTTGTAGTCGTTTTTGTGGACGACATTCTTATCTATTCGCCTTCTGAGGAGAAGCACGAGGAACACTTGAGAGTGGTGCTTGAGTTGCTTAGAGCCCATAGGCTATATGCCAAGTTTGGGAAGTGTGAGTTCTAGCTAGGAGAAGTCAAGTTCTTAGGCCATGTGGTATCCAAGGAAGGGGTGTCTGTTGATACATCCAAGACTGAGGCAGTGCAGGATTGGGCACAGCCTAGGAGTGTGTTTGAGATCCGCAGTTTTCTGGGATTAGCTGGGTATTACTGTCGGTTTGTGAAGGATTTCTCCAGGCTAGCTTCGCCGTTGACTAGATTGACGCGGAAAGGGGTCAAGTTTGTATGGAGTGAGACTTGTGAAAAGTCGTTCCAAGAGTTGAAGGTTAGATTGACCACCGCTCCGGTTTTGATTATTCCGGAGAGAGGGTTGGGTTATGCGGTTTATTATGATGCCTCACGAGAGGGTTTGGGTTGTGTGTTGATGCAAGAGAGGAAAGTGGTAGCTTATGGCTCACGTCAGTTGAAAATACACGAGAAGAACTACCCTACACACGACCTAGAGTTAGCAGCAGTGATCTTTACCTTGAAGATTTGGAGGCACTACCTTTATGGTGAGAGGTTCAAGGTGTTCTCGGACCACAAGAGTTTGAAGTATCTGTTTACACAGAGAGACTTAAATTTGAGGCAGAGGAGATGGATGGAGTTCATTGAGGACTATGATTTTGAGTTACACTATCACCCAGGAAAGGCCAATGTTGTGGCCAATGCCCTTAGTAGGAAATCCATTAGTGATGTAGCTTGTATAGCCATCCGGGAATGGAGGATGTTGGGTGTACTTGGCGAGTTTGATTTGCATCTGGGCGAATCTGTTGAGGCTGCGGCCTTGTTTTCTGTTGTTGCACAACCTACACTTGTTACTCGAGTGTTAGAGGCACAGAGAGGTGACCCTGAGGTAGAATCCCTCCGAGAGAAGATCTCCAGTGGGAAGGTTGAGAAGGGTTTGACGGTGTATCCCGACCTGAGTGTGAGATACCGAGACCGTTTGTTTGTGCCGGAGTCTTACCGAGAGGAAGTACTCCGAGAGTTCCATCATTCACGCCTTGCGGTGCATCCGAGAGGTGCTAAGATGTATCGGGATTTGGGTCGCCAGTTTTGGTGGCGGGATATGAAGAGAGATGTGGCAGCTTTTGTGTCGAAGTGCCTTACTTGCCAGCAAGTGAAGGCCGAGCATCAGAGGCCAGCGGGTTTGTTGCAACCCTTGCCTATTGCCGAGTGGAAGTGGGAGCATGTCACTATGGACTTCGTTGTAGGTCTTCCGAGGACTCAGCGGGGTAGTGATGCCATTTGGGTGGTTGTAGACCGGTTGACTAAGTCGGCGCACTTCATTCCTATGCGCCTGAGAGATTCGGTAGATCATCTCGCCGACTTGTATATTCGGGGCATAGTGAGATCGCACAGGGTCCCAGTGACGATCATTTCAGATAGAGATCCTCGTTTTACTGCTAGGTTGTGGCAGAGTTTGCAGAGTGCCTTGGGCACTAGGTTGACCTTTAGTACGGCTTATCACCCTCAGACTGAGTGACAGTCTGAGCGTACTATTCAGATCCTTGAGGATATGCTTCGAGGTTGTGTCCTTAACTTTAGTGGGACGTGGGAGAGGCACTTGCCCATAGTGGAGTTTGCCTACAACAACAGTTTTCAGTCTAGCATCGGTATGGCACCGTTTGAGGCCTTGTATGGCCGACCGTGTAGGTCTCCAGTGTGTTGGGCCGAGGTGGGTGATGCACCTTTGTTGGGTCCGGAGTTAGTTAGGGAGACGACGGAGAAAGTTGAGCTTATCCGTAGGAGGCTTGTTACAGCCCAGAGTCGCCAAAAGAGTTATGCCGACCGTAGGAGGAGGCCTTTGGCGTTCGAGGTAGGTGATCATGTCTTCTTGAAAATATCACCTAGGCGAGGTTTGATGAGGTTTGGGAAGAGTGGGAAGTTATCCCCTCGGTTTATTGGTCCCTTTGAGATCCTTGAGAGGATTGGCGAGGTTGATTATCGTTTAGCTTTACCGCCGCAGTTGTCCGGAGTTCATGACGTGTTTCATGTGAGTATGCTTCGAAAGTATGAGCCGGATCCATCACATGTGTTAGATTGGACCGACTTAGAGGTAGATGAGGATGCCTCGTATGAGGAGAGACCGGTTCGGGTCTTGGATAGGCGGGATCAAGTCCTACGTGGCAAGACCATCCCTTTGGTAAAGGTTTTGTGGAAACATCACGGAGCGGAGGAAGCCACTTGGGAACGTGAGTTGGAGGTCCGCGAGAAATATCCAGACTTGTTTATTGATGAGTAATCTTGTATTTAGAATTTTGTAATGTTATTGGACTTAAGAGCTTTATATATGTCTTAAGTTGTAAAACATTTGTAATGTTTTGGTATTAATGGAAGTATGTTGTAGAACTTACCTTGATATGGGAGTTGATTATGATATTGTATATGTTGGCTATATTGTAGAATTGGAGTTGTATCATGTATATTGATTATGATATGAACTGTGAACCATGTATGTTGGAAATGGTTGGAAATGGAAGAAAATTGCATGTTGATAATGCATTTGCAATATATGTTGTGTTTTGCCTCTTAAAAAGAGATAGGATTGACCAGTAATGGGTCGGGTTGTTTAATATTATGTTGCAATATTGTTGAAAATAGAGAAAACCTGTTTTTGAAAAACTCGTGTTTAATTTCGGGGATGAAATTCTTTAAGGGGGGGAGGTTGTAACGATCCCGGTTGTCCCTTTACTGTTCTGTTGTATTTCGGACTCGGTTCCGTGATGTTGGTGGTGGTTCACCTTGTTGTCATCCTTTAATTCCACTTAATTGAGTTTTAGGATGTGTGGGGCAGAGTTGTTACGAGTTGGTTAGGCTTTGGTTTCAATTCTTTGTTGCCCAGTTTTTAGAAGGTCCGCTCGAGCGGGTCTTCTTGCGCTCGAGCGGAGATTACGTGCTCCTAGTTTTTCGTGTCCCTGCAAAACTTCTGCAGGTGTGGTTTTTACGCTCGAGCGGGTTTGTTTACGCTCGAGCGGGTACTTTGGCGCTCGAGCGGGTAGTACCTTTTCGGTGTAAGTTCTGGGAGGGGGAAATCTACGCTCAAGTGGATTGGTTTTCGCGCTCAAGAGGATGTGCTTTATTCTTGTGTCTTGGAGCTCGAGCGGTTCTTTTTGCGCTCGAGCGGACCTAGTTTTTGCTCTTGACGCTCGAGCATTGTGTTTTCCGCTCAAGCAGGAATGTCGTATATCAGTTGGCCGTGGGACAGTTTTAAATCACTTTTTCCACTTCTCTTCTCTCTCTTACTTTTCCAAAAACACCATTGTTGAGCTTCTCACTCTAGAGCTCTACCTTCTCTCTAGGTATTGATCTAGTAGGAGTGATTTCCTCACCTTTGGCCTTTACAAAAGAGTTGTTGATCGTCGAGGGCTATCTTTTGATCCGAGAACTTCGTGGTTTGGAGCATTTTCGTTTTCTTTACCTTCTTGGTTGGGAGTCATCTTTTGAGGTAGGGATAACCTACTCCTCACTATGGGCTTTGTCTTTAAATTTTAGTATTTTGAGATGTTGGGGTTGGTTTGGTAATTTTGTGAAAGTTTGGGGCTTTTGTGTAAATTTACAAATGTTGGGGTTTTAACTATATAAAAACCTAGATGCATGTTTGGCATGGAAAAGCGAAATTAATGTTAAAACATTAATGAAAATGGAACCTAAGGGTTGTAATGTTAATTATGGAATATGCCCTAATTATATTGGTTAATTAATTCGCATAATTAATTATGAGGAATGAGAAATTGATTTGAAAATGTATGGAATTAAAGGGTGTAGTTGGATTATTTATCACTCACCTGGTTGAAATGTTGATTATATATCCATTGTTGCATTTATATTCTGTATAGAAATAACTGCTTCAGGCTATCGGTGGAGGATAGTCTTGATTATTGTAGATAATGCATGATGATTAGGCAAACTGGAACAAATCACTGGAATGTGTCATTGAGTATGACAGTTGAAAGAATACATTAAATTTATGTGTTGTGTGATGATGTGTATAATTATTGTTTATATGCATTGTGTCGTGTTGGAGGAGATAGGGGATGTACTCCACGGTTTAGGGGATGATAGGGGATGGACCTCTAAACCGGATGTTGTTGGGAGAAGATAGGGGATGGACTCCATAGATAGAGCTCATATGCTTATCTAGTAATGTGTTGACATAGCTCATATGCTTGTCTTTGGAGGTGTGATAGTGCTCTTATGCATATCTATAGAAGTGATGATACAGCTTGTATGCTTATCTGTTGATGTGTTGATATAGCTAGTACGCTTATCTAATATGAATTGGGAAGAAGTTTAATATGAGTTACTGTCTCATATAAGTTGTTTGGCCAGGTTCTGAGCCATTGTTATAAATTGAGAATTGAAAAGAATTGGAAAATGGATTGTAACATGGACTTGTATGTCATGAAACCGTAAAGTGTGATAAGGGAAAGTATCGGTGTTGGCCATCTATCAACTGCTAATCTTTTAGTCATTGTTCATATTTGGTTTAGTGTATTTCTACTGGGCTGTGGCTCACCCTATATGGGAATATCATTTTCAGGTACAGGTAGCATGCCACCTCCAAGGACGTAGCTTAGAAGGCTAGAGGCGGGCAGACTTTTATTATTTAGTTTCTTTGATGTATTACATATATATTCAAGCCAAGGGCTTAATGTGTAAATGAGTTAGCACTCTTTTGTTGTAACCAAGTGTTAACTTGGAAAGTTGTAAGCCTTTAGGGCATTCGCTTTTGTCGTTAACATGTAATACTTTTTGGTAATGGAACTCTGATGAATAGAAGAATGTGGAGCTTTTATATATCAATGCATGTCTATATTGATGGGTTAAATGTTATTATTTTGAGGGCGTTACAATGGTCCTACGATATCAAGTCCCCACTGAGCAAACGGCCAGGGGCTGGTGATAAAATTCAACTCTTCGGTAGGCAGATGGGTTAATGGGGAGAACTTTTGGCACTGTTTGCATTTTTTTACATAACTCTCCGCGTCAGCTCTCATTGTCGGCCAATAGTATCCCTGCGTTATAGCTCGATGGGCTAGGGAGCGTCCGCCAGAATGGGCACCATAACTGCCCTCATGTATCTTTGTCAAAAGCCCTTCCACTTTGTCGGGGTGCACGCATCCAAATATGGACCAGAGAGGGACTTTTTGTAAAGCCCTCCTTGCGAATCCTGATAGTATCACAGGGCTTTATTTCGCAGCTTGTGTGCTTCTTTTTTGTCCTCTGGGAGTTGTTCAGAGGAGAAGAATGCAGCAATGGGGTCCATCCAGCTTGGTGCGGATTCTATAACGTTGACATGGATTTCATTCGGAGGGCCAATGCTCGGCTCCGGGACGAAACCTACTTCGATGGTCCGCTTGATCTCAGAATTGATGGCGGAGGCTAGGCACGCCAAGGCATCCGCGTGTGTGTTCTGGTCACGTGTTATTTGGTTCAGCTCGTCATGGTCAAATTTTGCCAGCAAGGAATTTGCCGTTTTCATGTAGGCCGCCATACGGTCGTTTCTTGCTGCGTATTCCCCCTTTAGCTGATTGATTACCAATTTTGAATCACAAAACACAAGCAAACGCCGAACGCTAAGAAGGTGCGCATTCCGCAGACCGGCTAGAAGGGCTTCGTATTCGGCTTCGTTATTTGATGCTTTAAAGCCAAGCTTGACGGCCTGCTCAATTACTGCGCCGTCTAGAGACATGATTACAACTCCGGCGCCACTGTCCCTTCGGTTAGATGATCCATCACAGTACAATTGCCAAATATCCCCGACATAAATTCTCTAGTTCAGCTTTGGTAGAACTTCAGCCTTTGGTCGAGCTTCATCTAGTTTGAGATTGGCGAGCTCGCCGGTGAATTCGGCAACAAAGTCGGCCAACACCTGCCCCTTGATTGCAATTTTAGGTAAAAATTGAATGTCGTATTGGCCGAGTTCAAGAGCCCATTTTGAAACACGTCCTGATGCTTCTGCACTTCATAGTACTGATCGGAGGGGATAATCTGTTAGCACCCCAATGCTATGTCCCTGGAAGTAATGCATCAGTTTTCTTGCCGCCGTGACTAAGGCTAAGATGAGTTTTTCCAGCGGAAGGTAGCGAGTTTCGGCGTCAACCATTGCCTTGCTCACGTAATACACTGGTCGTTGCTCCCCCTCATCTTCTTTTAACAGTACGGCGCTGACGGCCCTATCGAAAACTGCCAGATATAGGATGAACGGGTCACCAGCGGCGGGTGTTGTCAAGAGAGGTACTGAGCGGAGGTAGGTCTTGAGTCCGTTGAAAGCTGTTTCACATTCGGGGGACCATTCAAAAGCCTTACCCTTACGTAGTGTCTGAAAGAATTGTCGGGATCGATCTGTAGACCGGCTGATAAACCTGTTGAGTGCAGCGGCCATCCCCATCAACTTTTGGACTTCTTTTACTGAGCAGGGGGAACCGAGTTCCAAGATTACTGTGACTTGCCTTGGGTTGGCTTCGATTCCTCGGTGATTGACGATGTAACCCAGGAATTTACCAGAGCCGATTCCGAACGCACACTTGGAAGCCTTCAGTTTCATTCTATATTTGCGTAAGATGCTAAATGTCTTTTCTAGATCAGCTATATGACTCTGTTCTTCTTTGGACTTGACCACCATATTGTCAATGTATACTTCCATAGTGTGGCCGAGTTGCTCTTTGAACATGGCCGTGACCAATCTTTGGTAGGTTGCCCCTGCATTCTTCAGCCCAAAGGGCATAACTTTGTAGCGATAGGTTCCTCTTGGGGTGAGGAAGGCAGTTTTATCCTGGTCATCTGGATGCATGGCGATTTGATGGTAACCTCTGTAAGCATCGAGGAAGCTCATGCGTTGGTGGCGTGCCGTCGCATCGACGAGCTGGTCGATTCTGGGTAGAGGAAAACAGTCTTTGGGGCAAGCTTTGTTCAGATCCGTGAAGTCGACGCACACTCGTCAAGTCCCATTTTTCTTCTTCACCACCATTGTATTGAAGAGCCACGTAGGGTAAGTGACTTCTCTAATTGCCCCGGCGTCAAGCAGTCTGTCTACCTCCTCAACAACGGCGGCAGTGTGCTCCGCGGCTGACCGTCAGCCTTTCTGAATGATCGGCTTACATTTCGGATCGACATTCAAATGGTGCTATGAAACTGACGGATCTATCCCCAACATTTCATACGGAGTCCACGCAAAGACGTTGAGGTTGTTGTGCAAGAAAGAGATCAGCTGCTGCCTGTCAGCCTGATTCAGAGAGGCGCCGATCATGAAGAACTTTTCTGGGCTGCCATCAATGTCAACTCAGTCCAAATCTTCAGTGGCCTTCTCATTTGGATACCGCCCAACATCGTCCAGGATCTCCTGATTCGGCACCTCAATGGAGTTTACTTGCAGTTCCTTTGGCGTTCTGGCGGCAAGGAGATAACATGCTTGTGCCGATTTTTGAGATCTGCGGATTTGCTCAATGTCGTGTTTTGTTGGGAAACGTAGCAGTTGATGATAGGTGCTTGGGATGACCTGCAAGGTATGCAAACACGATCGCCCCATGATGAGATTGTACGGCGATGGCAGCCTGGCGACCAAGAATTCCACGTCCACCGTTCTGGAACCTGCTCGAACAGGTAAGCTAATTTTTCCCAATGGGTACTCTGGAGTGGCATTGAAGCCGAATAGTGGATAAGGAGACGGAGTCAGGTCTGACTCGTTGAATCCAAGTTTGGTGAAGCTTTTATAATACATAACCTCCGAGGTATTACCCTGGTCGATAAGAACGCGTTCGACGGTGAATCGGTTTACGCGCAGCTCAACAACTAACGGATCAATGTGGGGGAGTGTTACACCGATCAAGTCAAAATCGTCGAAGGTGATACTTGGCGTTTCTCGGGGCCGCTTTGCTGGCGTGAGTTGCTGTTGGGGGCCTGGATGTGATTGGATCGCATGCACGGCCGGGGCCACTGGAAAGCTGTATATCATGTGAACGATGTCAAGCGGAGATGCATCCTCCGGACGGGCAGGTGTTTCGACCATACTCCTCCGGACGCATTGGTGGAGACGTTCTTCCTTTGCCAACTCCTCGAGATAATCTGCCCTTAGGGGTCGCTCAGAAGCCTTGGGCACCGTTTGTTTGGATTTTGCTATTTCCGAGGCTAGATCGCGACGAAGGCGTTCGTTCTCAGCAATGATGTTGGCCAACCTCTGTTAGGTTTGCCTAGCTTGTGCCATGGTCGCTTGTATTGTCGTTTACGTTGGGTTTGAAGATGAGTAGAGGTCCGAGGCAAGTCTTGCCGCGATGGTTTTTGGTCCAAGCAAGTTTGCTGGAATGGGGTCAACTCTCTGTGCAGTCTCGTCAGTGGCTAGCGGAGGATCTTCAGTCACGCCTGCCATGAATGTGTTTGAGTATTCCCACAGACGGCGCCAGTTGTGGGGAAGTGGTTTGGAAATACTCTTCGGATCCTGGGAGACGCTAGTGATCCTCAGCTAGTCACCTGAAAAGATACAAGCACTCCGGTCGGGGGTGCCGGAATTAGCACTCCGACGGACAAGTTAGTTCAGACACTCAGGATAGCTTACTTTCTAAATCTTTGTGAAGTGATTCTTACATACCTTTTTATAACCATTGTTCCTATATTTATACCTGTTCTTTTTTATCCTCGGGGCCAGGGCCTACTTTTTGATCATTCCCCTTTCTTTCATTCGGAGCTACTGATCTCCATCTATTCGGCTTTACTCACGTATTCGGCGTCCTGGTCACGCAATATGAAGCCGGATAGTATCTAATTTCTGGAGCGCACATCTTCCAACTCTTCTATTTATTCAGCTCCCACAGTGATGTTTTTAGATCATTCTACACTAGATAGACAAAAAAAGTAAAATCTTTGAGGCAAATTTTAAAAATAAAATATTCAAAAGAAAAAAAAATAAGTTTTTTTGGTTACTTGCCGAACCCACCAATTGTTATTGATTGAAATAGAAAAAATCATCATTTTTATGTTTTGTAATTATCACCAAGAACTGATCGACAGGGTGCGAAAGTATATTTAGATTTTCAAATTTTCAAGATCCATCCATGATCATAACAATACTAATTTATTTATTTTATTCATGAAAAATGAAAGTCCATCCATGATCATCACAACATTAATTTTTTATTTTCTACTACACGTAAAAAAAGAATAAATAAATAAATAAATAAATAAATAAAGTGGTGGTTGTCCAATGACTTAAACTAAAGCTACAGCCAGAGAACCTACAGGTTCACTGATCTAGCCTGAGTTCAACTAAGCTGACCACAACCTACAGGGTTTAACAAAACTAGGTAGCACATAGAGGTTTACTCGGTCTAGCCTGAGTTCAACCAAGCTAGCTAGAACCTAGTGGTTTTTACTCGGTTTAGCCTGAGTTCAACCAAGCAGCTAGAACGTACAGGTTCGTTGGTCTATCCTGAGTTCAAGCGTTAAAGCCATCTATCAACTTTACCATCATCTAACCACTTTGGTGCCCTCGCTTGAGTCATAAGCTAACGCTACTTAGCTCGGCAATTATTAGATGCTCAATCACCCCTTATATTCAAACATTATGCGTTGTTTTTAAACGATGTGGGAGAAGTTTATGATTATACTACTACCAATATTTAATGTTTACATTATCTTTTTTCTAATTAGATTATGAACGATGTGAGATAGATTTACGATTCTACTATGACCAATATTTAAACTTTATACTATCTTTTTTCTAATGAGATTATGTTTCTTTCTCTACCATAGTAGCCGTCATCGTCCACCACCATCTCCAAACCGTCTTTTATCTTCCCCACCTACAAGGACCAACCGCCACGGGGAGAGTGAGGTTGAGAGAAAAGAAAAAAAAAAAAGGGTTGCAAACAAGGAAGACCTTTTGGGTGTGTGGTAGGTCTCTATCTTTCTTCTTCTCTTTGCTTTTGTTCTTTATCCTTACTCGAATATTATTTAGTTCATTGATGGAGAGGTTGTAGGTTTATTTATTTTGTATATATATATACGGTTAAGAAATTTGAGGAGTTAAATTCATGTATAAAGAATGGGTATAATTCTTAGTCCAAAAATTCTGCACATAATCACAAACTTTAAAAATCAAGCAGCCATATCAAACGAATAAATTTTGAACTGAAATTTTTACAGTAGATTAATTACATATTGAGTTGAATATCAAAATTTTTTCATAATTTTTGGGAGTCAAAATCCATATAAACTAATGCGTTCAAATCTGTCCAGAAAACTGGTTTAAAACAGTAAATTCGGGAGTGTCGTTATCTTTGGGTATAAATCCAAAAATGATCAAATTAGGGTCATTAGAACCGGTTACGAGTCTAGTTTCTTATATTTTTGGCCTTGCATTGATTGCTCATGTATGCTAAGAGAACAATTAATTTTTTTAGAGTGTTGCAGAAAACAACCTGTTTAGATATAATTAATTGTAAATAATTATTTTGATAAGCAAATCAAGTGAGACCAATTGGGTTTGAAACTTAGGATATATTAGTTGTTATCTAGAGGGTTTTGAAATTTTTCGAATAGCGTGCAGTGGGTTTTGTAATTTTCAAAGTTAGCGAATAGATTGGGAAAGCTTGTTTAAAACTCTGTTTTCTGTTAAAGTTACTTTTCATTAAGTTTCGATTTGAACCCATGTCTTGGGTAATTTTAGACCTTGAAGAACATGAACTTAGGTATTATTTAAGAGTAACGGTGAGTGGGGTTGAGCTGTGTTAGTGCGCTTTAGTGTGGGATACTTAATTTATTATTCTCTTTAGTATTTTTAAATTAGTAGTGACGTGTAGTCTTCATACTTTGTTCAGGGCACTAGTTGGACTTTCATACTCTATTCGAGGATTATATTATTTATTTTTCAGGTGAGTAGGTTCATCCTACATATTTTTATAAATGTTTCCCTACCTTGAACTGTTGGAAAATTAAATTGTTGTTTCAGGACTAAACCGTTTTGATAAAATTATTTTATTATCAATGGAATCAAATTATTTATGAAACATGTTTGAACTTAGCATACTGTAAACTATTTGTTTTGGTCTCATGTTTATAATGGTGAACTACCACGTTTCGCGATACTGATGTGTATTGGTTATTGGGACCATCTGTGTATTTTAGTCCAGGGAAATTATTCCACTGTGCGTGGTGACTCTAGCCACTAGGGAACAGATCCGGGTTGGGCCAAGAACCTGTGGTTTTTTTTTTTTTTTTTTTGTTCATTTTTGATGAACTTTTTTTGAAAAAAGTTTGCGTTTTAGAATCTGCGTGACTATATGGACCAAATAAGTTATAAAAAAAATGAAAAACAATTCATTAAAAATAAAAGTGAAAATAAATTGGTGATGTTTTTAGATCATTCTACGCTAAATACACAAAAAATGTAAAATCTTTGACGCAAATTTAAAAAATATAATATTCAAAAGAAAAAAAAAAGAGTTTTTTTGGGTTAGTTGCCAACCCCACCAAATGTTATTGATTGAAATAGAAAAAATCATCATTTTTATGTTTTGTAATCATCACCAATGACTGATCCACAGGGTGCGAAAGCATATTTAGATTTTCACATTTTCAAGATCCATCCATGATCATAACAATACAAATTTATTTATTTTATACATGAAAAATAAAAGTCCATCCTTGATCATCACAACATTAATTTTTTATTTTCTACTAAACATCTTAACAATACAAATTTATTTATTTTATACATAAAAAATAAAAGTCCATCCTTGATCATCACAACATTAATTTTTTATTTTCTACTAAACGTAAAAAAAAAAAAAAAATGTGGTTGTTCAATGACTTAAACTAAAGCTATAGCCAGGGAACCTACAGGTTCACTAGTCTATCCTGAGTTCAACTATGCTGGCCACAACCTGAGTTCAAGCGTTGAGGCCATCTATCAACTTTACCATCGTCCAACCACTTTGGTGCCCTCACTTGAGTCATAAACTAACACTACTTAGCCCGGCAATTATTAGATGTCTCAATCACATCTTATATGTAAACATTATGCATTGTTTTTAAACGATGTGGGATAAGTTTTCGATTATACTACTACCAATATTTCAACTTTATACTATCTCTTTTCTAATTAGATTATGAATGATGTGGGATGGATTTACGTTTCTACTACTACCAACATTTAAACTTTACGCTATCTCTTTTCTAATGAGATTATGTTTCCTTCTTTTCCGTGGTAGCCACCATCGTCCTCCACCATTACCGAACCCTCTCTTGTCGATGCTTTTAAATATTTATGGTTCTTTGAGTCTATATTGAATTATTTTTTTGAAAAAAAATTAGATCAGAGTGGTAAATTCTGTAAACATTAAAATTAAAATTATTTTTTCTAATATAAATTTCTTATTATTTTTTTAAAATACTATTTAAGTGTAATTTTTCATAAAGAAAACATAGTGGAACTGAGGTGAGTATTTGGTTTTTTTTTTTTTGGTTCATTTTTAATTAATTGTTTTCTAAAATTTTTGAAAAACTTTGCGTTTTGGAATATACTAGACTACGTGGACGAAACAAGTTATAAAAAACAATTCATTAAAAAAAAAAGTGATAATAAGTTGGTGATGTTTTTAGATCATTCTACACTAGATACACAAAAAATGTAAAATCTTTATCACAAATTTAAAAAATATAACATTCAAAAAAAGGGGGAGGAGGGGGTTATATAGTTGCCAAACCCACCAAATGTTGTTGATTGAAATAGAAAAAACCATCATTTTTATGTTGTGTAATAATCACCAAGGACTGATCCACAAGATGCAAAAGTATATATTTAGATTTTCAAATTTTCAAAATCCATCCTTGATCAGAACTATTTTAATTTATTTATTTTATATATGAAAAAAAAACTCCATCCCTGATCATCACAATGTTAATTTTTTATTTTCTATATGTTAAAAAAAAAAAAAAAAAAAAAAAAAAAAGAAGTGGTTGTCCAATGACCTAAATCAACAACCTAAAGGTGGCCAGAACAACAGGTTCACTGGTGTAGCCTGAGTTCAAGTTTTGAAGCCATCTTTCAACTTTACCATTATCCAACCACTTTGGTCCCTCTGTGACCGATTGGTCCCTCTGTGACCGATTAGCTAAGGCTACCTAGCTCAGCGATTGTTAGATCTCCCAATCACATCTTATATTTAAATATTATGCGTTGCTTTTAAACGGTGTGGGATATGTTTATAATTATACTACTACCAAATTTTGAACTTTACACTGTCTTTTTTCTAATTAGATTATGAACAATGTGGTATGGATTTATGATTCTACTACTACCAATATTTAAACTTTACTCTATCTCTTTTCTAATGAGATTATGTTTCCTTCTTTTCCGTAGTAGCCGCCATCGTCCGCCACCATTACCGAACCCTCTCTTGTCAAAGCTTCTAAACATTTATTGTGCATTGAATATATTTTCATTTATTTTTTTGAAAAAAAAAATCTGATCAGAGTGTTAAATTTTCTAAATATTAAAATTAAAATTATTTTTTAAATAAATTTGTAATTATTTTTTGAAAATACTATTGAATTGTAATTTTTCGAAAAGAAAACTTAGTGGAACTGCGGCAATTATTGTTTTTTTTTTTTTTTTTGGTTCATTTTGATGAACTTTTTTTTGAAAAAACTATACGTTTTAGAATCTACCCGACTATGTGGACCAAATAAGTTATAAAAAAAATGAAAAACAATTCATTTAAAATAAAAGTGAAAATAAGTTGGTGATGTTTTTTGATCATTCTACACTAGATACACAAAAGATATAAAATGTTTGACGCAAATTTAAAAAATATAATATTCAAAAGAAGAAAAAAAAATGAGTTTTTTTTGTTATTTGCCAACCCCACCAAATGTTATTGGTTGAAATAGAAAAAAATCTTCATTTTTATGTTTTGTAATCATCACCAAAGACTGATCCTGTAACGCCCTCAAAATAATACATAAAACCCCACATTCTTGCCATGCATTGATATAAGAGAAATAAACACTTTTCCATTCATCAGAGTAGTCCATACAAATGTATTACATGTTGACAATAAAAGTAAATGCCCAACGGCTTACAACTTTCCAAGTCAACACTTGGTTACAAAAAAGAGAGTGCTAACTCGTATCATATTAAGCCCTTGGCTTGATTTACATGTAATACGCAAAAGATAACACAAAAAGTCTGTCAGCCTCTAGCCTCCCAGGCTATGTCCTTGAAGGTAGCATACCATCTGTACCTGAAAATGTTGTCCCATATAGGGTGAGCCACAGCCCAGTAGAGATATACTAAACCAAATATGAACAATGACTAAAATAACAGCATTTGACAGATGGTTAACACGTATAAACCAATGTATATCACAATACTATTCCATGACTTTCGTGTCCATGTTACATTCCAATTCCCTTTACTTATCAAATCATTTCATAAAGATGGCTCAGAACCTGGCCAATCATTCAATGAGATTATATCTCAAGTTATAACAGTTCCATACTTTACAATTCCTATGAGATCACAACTCATATTAAAACACTTCCAATACTTCAAATAATACACATATTTGTTGTATTAACACTTCCATCTAATACACATATTTGATGTACTAACATTTCAATCTGATACACATATTTGTTGTATCTATGGAGTCCATCCCCTTATCTTCTCCCAAACAGGTTTGAGAGTCCATCCCCTATCTTCCCTCAAACCATGGAGTACATCCCCTATCTCCTCCCACACAATACACTTATTCCAAGTATATAAGTAATTATCATATACAATGATCAATCAATACACATATTTGATGTATGATTCCAACTGTTATATTCAATGACTTATTCGATGTGATTAGTTTCGATTTTCCCTAATCAACATGCAGTGTCTACAACAATCAAGACTATCCTCCACCGATAGCCCAAAGCAGATATTTCTAAACAGAACATAAATGCATAAACAGATATAATATCAACATTTTCATAGGTGAGTGATAAATTTATTCGACTACACCATTCAATCCCATACTTTCCCAATTTCATTATTCTCAACTCAATTTCACATTTCCACATTTTTCCAAAATTAATTATACAAATTAATTTATTTCATAATTAGGGCATTCTCCCCCCTTATCACATATCAACCCAAATGGCTCAAATTCAACAATTTGACAACAATAGTTCCATTTTCCAACCCTTACATACACATGGAGTTTAATATCATAAAACCCCTCTTTTGTTAATTACATAACAAACCCTAACTTTCCCAAAAATTATCTAACATCACCAACTATTCAAAATGACCAAAATTAAAGACAAAACTCATAAGATGGTGTAGGGTATCCCTACCTCGAAATTAGAAGCTCAAATGGAGAGGATGACCAAAAACCAAAGTACTCCAAATCCAAGATTTTTCAGATTAAAAGGAAGCCCTCAACACCCTCTATCTTTCTTGCAAAGAACCTATGGTAGATACACACTAAAGATAAATGAAACCCTAGAGAGAAGGTAAGTGTAGAGAGAGGAGCAGCCGGATCTAGGGTTTTTACAAAAGAGGAGATGAAAAAGTGAAGTGTAATCCCGCTGCTGTCTGCTGATATAACACAAGCTCGCTCGAGCGAAGGATTGGTATGCGTTTCAATAATTCGCATTGTCATACATTTCAACAATGTGCATTGTCATGCATCTCCTGTTTGCATTGATTTGCATTTCGAACAACTCGCATTGTCATGCATCTTCCATTTGCATTATCATGCATGTCAATCTCTTGCATTGTTGCATATTTCATTTGCATTGTCTTGCACCCCTTTAACTTGCATTGTTCTGCACATTCCTTCTCTGAAACACCGGGATATATCCCTATGTTTCCCTTTCTTTGGTTAAGAGAATTCGGAACATGTTTCGATGTCTAACTTTTCTCCACTCGTGTGCCGCGTGTGGACATAACTCTAACTTTTCTCCACTCACGTGTCGCGTGTGGACGTATCTAACTTTTCTCCACTCACATGCCACGTGTAGACATCTCTAACTTTTCTCCACTCGCGTGCCGCGTGTGGACGTAACTCTAACTTTTCTCCACTCGCGTGCCGCGTGTGGACGTATCTAATTTTTCTCCACTCGCGTGCCGCATGTGGACGTCTCTAACTTTTCTCCACTCGCGTGCCGCGTGTGGACGTATCTAACTTTTCTCCACTCGCGTGCCGCGTGTGGACGTAACTAACCCTTACTAACCGTAACTAACCCTTTCTAACCCCTTTCTACCCTCTTTGCATTGTTACACACATTGCATACGTTTCTACGTATGCTTTACTTACATGTGTTTATGCACCTTCTCGCATTGTTACACGCATTGTATACGTCTTTGCGTATGCTTTACTTACATGTGTTTATGCACCTCTTCTCCTTCTTTGCATTGTTACACACATTGCATACATTTTCGCGTATGCTTTACTTACATGTGTTTATGCACCTTCACGCATTGTTACACACATTGCATGCATTTTCGTGTGTGCTTTACTTACATGTGTTTATGCACCTTTCTCCCCTTTTCGCATTGTTACACATTGCATGCGTTTCCGCGCGTGCTTTACTTACATGTGTATATTTATCCATTGCTTTACACATTGTACACGTTGTCGTGTGTGCTTTACTTACATGTGTACATTTCATTCCTGCTATACACATTGCATGCGTTTTCACGTGTGCTTTACTTACATGAGTTTATACACTACTCGGTTTGCATTGTTATGCATCATTCAGTTTGCGTTGCCGCGCATGCCCTCCTTGCATTGTTATGCTTGTTTCAAATCGCATTATTATGCGTCACACTTAGGTTGCATTGTCATGCACCCCCTCACTTGCGTTGTCATGCATTTTTCACTTGCGTTGCTATGCATGTTTCTAACGATATTGTACCTATTAAGTTTCTTTCTTTTGCAGGCACGATATTGTATGTACGGTTCATTTGAAGCTGGCGCGACCAGACGAACCGGACAGGTATTGTATTCTCCGCGTGAGACGTAGCAAGAATTACATAATTCTCTTACATCCTTTCTGCATTGTAATGTAGTTTGGTTTTTGGCTTGCTTAAAACTGTTGCATGTTATGCTTCGTTACAGCTTTCTTTGCATAATCATAAGTTATGCTCGACTTTGTACATTGTTCTTGCATCTTGCCCCTGCCTTTGGGCACATATCTTGTTATCTTGCATGCTTGTCTAAGTCTTTGGCCTTGTCAAAAATGGGTCGTCTCTAGGCTTTGACATTCACTCCCGTCATTGTTATGACTTTCAAGTTCTGTCAAAGAGGGGCAACTGTAGACACCCCATTTTTGACCGTCCTCAAAATTTGGACGTCATCGTTTGAACACTCGATGATCATCCATGCTCGTGTTTGTTTTGAGTTCTCGGAGGTCTCGGCTACGTGCCTTGCCTCAAGATCTCTCAACTTATCTATTATGTGCTTAGTCATGGACCAAACACTTGTGTTTTTGCTTCTAAGGGAAGAGGGTGGCTTGTTGACCATTTTCTCAACCCACCAGCCAGGGACTGAGGCCATCGGCCCCTTTTCCTTTCCATCGGCTAAGTGTGTTGGCCGATCGGCACTTTAGTTGGTCGGTCGGCCATTTATTTGGTCGGTTGACCACATTTTCTGGCCGAGCCCTTTTCTTTGCCTTTTTCAGGCATTGTGCATGTCAGTTGTGCCAGCTGGTAAGCACAGACCCTGCCCTCCATACACGTGTATGGAGGGATTTCATCCTTGTTTAGCTTCTCTTGGAAGCTTTGCAAATTAGTTTTTCTATAAAATGAGGGCCTCCCCTCCCTTTCCAGGGGTTGAATCATCTGATATACAAGATATATATCACTCTCTCTCCATATCTCCCCCTCTCTCTAATTGTATATAAGCTTCAAGGACTACGACCAAGACGCCGTCTACAACGTCATAGACGACATCAAATACTCGACAGTCCCTACCGAATTAATGAAGAATTTAGTAGGCTGCCAGAGAGATTTCCATGTATTTGTTAAGTTCCAACCAGATCTCACTATTAGAGGAGGAATTCCTTGTATTTTATTAACTCTCCAACGAAGGCCATTCCGATTCTGACACAGACTAAGTCTGTTGGTTTACCGGAGAGGCGAAGAGATTTTTTATTAGGAGGTTTTGGGGAAAGTGGTTCAGTTATTCATGAACGCAGAGGTCGTCTGAGTTTGTCAGAGATTGACGTACGCAGAGGTGGTGATGATACTAGTGATGTTGATCCTGGTCCGTCAATTTCAGAGGTTGGTGTTAGCAAAGAGGAAGTTGATCATAGAGGATCAATTGTTATGGATGCAGCAGAATTTTCTAATGTTTCACGAAAGGTAATCATCAGTGTAAAAAATAGTGATGTGACTCAAGATGTAATAGTTGATGATAAGGGAAATGTAATAAGTAAATAAAATTTTGAGTGGTTTCATAAATAAAATTAATAAAATTTTTCATTAATCATGACAGTGGTTACATTAACATCAAACCATTCTCTCATTTTTGGGGACATTGCATCTAACCAACTACTGTCCCCATTTGTTAATAAAATACAAGGAATTCCTCCTTTAATAGTGAGATCTGGTTGGAACTTAACAAATACATGGAAATCCCTCTGGCAGCCTACTAAATTCTTCATTAATTCGGTAGGGACTGTCGAGTATTTGATGTCGTCTATGACGTTGTAGATGGCGTCTTGGTCGTAGTCCTTGAAGCTTATTCTGTCGGAGAAGTAATTGTGTCGTCCGAGGCTTCTGGCCCAGGCAGTTTTGCCTGTTCTCGAGGGTCCTTCGAGGTAAAGGGAGATTGGGCGGATGGGCCTCTGCTCTGGTTCCTGTTATCAGAGGAGGAGGAGAGTTTTTCATCAGTATATAAATTATTGATATTGTTTTTAATTGGGGCTATTTTGTGACGTAATCGGTGGGACATCTTTCTTTACAGAGAGCAAAGAATTGTTCCTTCATTTCTACTTCGCCAAGTATTCCCCTCCAGAGTTCATCTCTTTTTTTCGAAGGACTTTTCCCCTTAGCTGAAAATTCTCCCCATTCGACGAACTCGCCCTCTTTCTGCATATACTGTCTACTTGCTGTTGGGGAGTGGAGTTTTTCTATATTTGGATGGTAGATCCTCCCGTTGGTTCCAGTGAGATCGAAAAATCTCGGGTTTGATGTGTTGAGGGGTTTGATTTCAGAGTTTTTGAGTTAGTTTTGATCAAAAGGGGGTGCTAGAGTTGGTGTTCTTGAAGTGTTCTTCAAAGGTGAGAACTACCTCTTTTATTCCCCATTTTTCCTTAAGCTTTTAGCCTATCTTGTATGCTTTTTTAAGCTTAGTGTATAACTGATAAAATTTTTGTATTTTTATGCTTAAGATGTTTCATTAAGGTCACTTTTGTGTTGGGGGTCGTCCACCCCCTCTTAGGCCTTGTTTGGCCTCTTTTTGTGCCTTCCTCTTTGGGCTTTGTAACCCTTTTATTTTGGCCTTCTCACCACTAAAATCCAGCGGATTTTCAGTGGTGGAGAAGTGGTTCTGAGATCTTGTATAGGGGAGGGACACCCCTCTCCCCTTATGACTCATTTGCTTACATTTAGGGCTCATAAAGGTAGCATGTTTGCATAGCTTTATTTGGCTCCATTTTAGAGGGTATTTGGTGTTAGTTTATCATGTTAGACCTTTGTTTCATGTTGGTTCTTTGGCCTATTGTATGCATCATGCACTTGCTTTGTAATCCCCTCTATTATCATAACATGTACCATGCATTTAGGCCATCATGCTTGCATGTTTTAGCTTGACTTCATGAAGCTTTTAGCCATGTTGTGACATGTTTAAGTTCTGTTTGGTGTTGATTCAATCATGTTTGCCATGTTTTGTATAGCCACCAAGTATCCTAGCTTGTTAGCTTTGAGTGTGTGAGTCATGAGCATGCCTTATTTGGGTTATTTCAGTGATTTGGAATCACTTATCATGTTGTTTCAATCCATGCTCCATGCTTGTATGCTTGCATTTACCATCCTTTCAATGCTTTGAAGAGTTGTTCTTTTGTGTCTTAAAATAGGTCATTGTGCATGCCTCTTTGTTTAAGTCCTTAGGCTGCCATATCAGTGGGTTTTGGGGCTCCTTTTGGCATATTATAGCTCTGTTTTTCTTTGAATAATCCATGCCATGTGTGGTTGAGGTAGTTGTAGTGGAGTGTTCTCTTTGTGGCCTTGAATGCCCTTTGTTTTGCGCCCTTTTCTTAGCATGTTTTTGGCCTTGTTCCATGCATGTTTTAGCCTTATTTTGGTCTGCCCTGGGACTGTTTTAAGTCATCTTGGCTCTTTGGGGCTTGGTTGATATGGCCATGGTTTGAACCCCTTTGTTAGTCTTGAGTTTTGGGCTTTGTTGCATGCCTTACTTGCATGGCTTGGTTGATTTGGCATCATCCTTTACACATTTTCAGAGCTTGTCATGCTTGTGATTTGTCCGTATTTGTCTCTTCTTAATGCGCTTGAGAGTCGACTCTTTTCATGCCTAAGTGTTGGACCTTCACATGTGCATGCTTGGGTGTTGCTTTGTCCATCATTTCTTGGCACTTTGGCCACTGTTTTAGTAAGGCTGAGGCCTATCCATCCTTAGTGTAAGTCCATGGATCATGCACTCGTGTATTGTTGTAGGCTTACCGCATTGTATGTTGCCGCATCCTTGTGGTTAGTGTCATTGTCACATGTCTATCACTTGATATACTTACATACTTAGGTTGCATTGTAGTATTACATACCTATTGTATTACCATGTTGCTTGCATATTAAGTTGCATTGTCCATGTTGCATTGCATTAATTGCATGTTTCGCATTGCATTTGGCATACATGCATTGCATTTTTGTTTGGTTTGGGGTGTCAAACCAAACATGAGGACCAAGGGACGTTTCGTACTTAAAGTGACGAAGCGTGCCTTAATCCTCGATCGCCGACACTCTTGACCCAACATGATAGAGTGTGTAGCATTCATTTGTTTGTTGCATTCATTCTATATTGATATGCACCTTTGACACCATTGGCTATCATGCACCAAAATGCGTGATTGGTGGCCCGAGGGTCGAGGGCCACACTCCCTTGAGTCCATAGCATGATAGGGAGGGTGGTCGTGCATACATTTGGCTTGTAAATTCCATGCCATGCACTGTCTGTCCTCTGTTGCAGCAAAACCAGTGTTCTGCAGGAAGAAATGGCCGGTCGGCCACTTTCAGTGCCGGCCAACTACCAATATCCAGCCGATGGCCCCATCTTTGGTCGATGGCCATCCTTCCATGGCCGGTATTCCTGTCTCTTGGCCGGTGACCTCTCACAGTGCTCAGGGAGTGATTCAGAAGTAGCCTTGGGACTTGTGCAGCTTTTAGAGGCATGAAACAGTGCAAACAGAGGCAACAGTTGGCATGGCAACGGGTTGCCGAGCAAGACGAATCGAGCATGCATCATCTAATCATTCCGAGGCAGAGCTGCGGCGGCCTCTTTTATTTCATACTTAGATTATTTTGTAATTAATTTGTTAATTAGTTAAGGGCTTTGTAATATTTAACTAGCTAGGGTAGTTGATTAAATTATTCGGTCCGTATTATTTATTCGAACCCTCTACGAGAGGGTGAACTTTGTAATAAGTGTGCGTGTGTGTGATGCATGTCTTCCAACCCCACGTTTTTCTCCTTTTTATTTACTAGCTTACGATGGTTAGTTTTAGGGCATATTTCAATTAGCATCTATATGTTCGCATGTTTGCATTCATTCATCTGTATTGCATGCACCGGGCTCGGCGCATCATGCTAACTGCATTGTATTTCAATTCCAAGTTGAATACATGTATCGACCGTTGCATCTCATATGCCATCTTAGAATAGCCGAGCCTATTGTAGTTGCATTTTTGCCTATGTTGCATTAGGCATTCTTAGCATAGTTAGGATTCATGCATGTTTTCTAATTAGCTTCTTTCTTTGGCTCGGAGTGCTCGGTAAGTGTTTATGCTTTAGCATCCTTGCATGCATGTGAGTGACTACCATGATAGCATGCTTACCATAAGGCTATGTGCTTATGTGATATAATTGCCTGGATGCCTGTGGGTGAAGGTTGGATTACTTGAATTGAATCAATTCATTGAAATTTGTGTTTTAGCCTACTTGCGAGTAACAAACCTCAAACCATTTTCCAAACAAACGGATATGTGATGCTTTGTTCCGAATTAGGCGATCTAGTCTATACTTGTGTGTTGTGCGCATCACATAGTAATTCTAGGTTAATAACCGGAATAAGAGCACATGTGTTTTCAAAAACAAGACATCATGTTTAGTAGTGGCCGATTTTCGGATCGGGCAAGCAGGGGTGCTCATAGCTGACCTTCCCCAATTGTACCCAAGTTCCCGAGCCGAGGCAACTTTGGTGATGACGGACACGTGGCCTTAGGCAACGAGTCAGGGTTTCCTAAATTCCCCCAAAATAAATACTTAGGTGGCGACTCTGTATCTGGCAAAGCAGTCCATGTTTGGCACTTCTTTCTTAAAAATCTATTTTCCAAAACGATTTGCTGGATTTGGACTCTTTGGTGATTTATCAATCTTGCATTGCATATTGCGAGATCAGATTAAGAACCGTGACATTGAGTCCGAACTGTAGTGAGCCCAATGAACAAAACGGGATTTTCCCGGGACGTTCGGGGACGTCTACAGGCATGTGATTAGTAAGGATGGCATTTTAGTTGACCCACAGAAGATTGAAGCAGTGGTGAATTGGCCTAGACTGACTAATGTTACTGAAGTTCGGAGTTTCTTAGGTTTAGCTGGGTACTACAGACGGTTTGTGAAAGATTTTTCCAAAATTGCTCTACCATTGACCCAATTGACTCAAAAGGGAATATCATTTGACTGGACCGATCAGAGAGAATCAGCTTTCCAAGAATTAAAGACTCAACTTGTGACTGAGCCGATTCTTACCCTACCCTCAGGTACGGATGGATTTACTATTTTTAGTGATGCTTCTTATAAGGGTTTGGGATGTGTGTTAATGAAGAATGGTAAAGTTATTGCGTATGCTTCTCGACAACTGAGACCACATGAAAAGAACTACCGCACTCATGATTTAGAACTTGCCGCAGTGGTATTTGCATTACAAATTTGGCACCACTACTTATATGGGGCAACATGTGAAGTGTACACAGATCACAAGAGTCTAAAATATTTCTTTACACAGAAAGAGTTGAACATGAGACAGCGGAGATGGTTAGAACTAATAAAAGACTATGACTTGCAAATTTTGTACCATCCGGGGAAAGTTAACACCATTGTTGATGCACTGAGTCGGAAATCAATTGGAAATTTGGCTTGTTTACTCACCAGACAGAAAGAACTGCTATGTGATCTTGAGAAATTTGAAGTTGAGATTGTTTTACAAGAACAAGGTGGGACATTGGCTACTATTTCTGCTCAATCGGCACTTATTGAGGAGATTAAAGAGAAACAACACCAAGATGACTTTTTGAAGAAGGTCATTGATGAACGGGAATCCAAACCAAGGCCGGACTTTAAATTCGAAAACAATGTATTGAAATTTCAGGGATGGTTGTGTGTGCCAAATGATTCTGAACTGAAAAGTCGAATTTTGCAGGAAAGCCACAATTCAAAACTTTCCATCCATCCAGGAAATACAAAAATGTACCAAGACTTGAAACTTAATTTCTGCTGGCCGAGAATGAAAAAAGAAATTGCCGAGTTTGTATCGAAATGTCTACATTGCCAACAAGTCAAAGCTGAACATCAACTACTCGCAGGCTTACTTCAGCCCTTACCAATACCGGAGTGGAAATGAGAACATATTACTATGGATTTCATTGTTAGATTGCCTCACTCCATTAAAGGTATGGATTCAATTTGGGTTATTGTTGATCGATTGACTAAATCTGCTCACTTCTTACCTGTCAAAACAATTTATGATGCGGACAAATTGGCTACAATTTATATTGATGAGATTGTTAGATTGCATGGAGTGCTTGTGTCTATTGTTTCTGATAGGGACTCGAAGTTTACATCGAGATTCTGGCAAAGTCTGCAAATGGCATTAGGTACTGAATTGATGCTGAGTAGTGCATACCATCCTCAGACAGATGGCCAATCAGAAAGAACCATCCAGACTCTGGAAGATTTACTGCGTATGTGTGTTCTTGATTTCCAAGGAAATTGGGAAAGTCATTTACCTTTAGCTGAGTTCGCCTATAACAACAGTTATCACTCGAGTGTTGGTATGGCGCCTTTCGAGGCTTTATATAGCAGAAAATGTCGATCTCCTATTTGCTGGGCAGAAGTTGGAGACAGGCCTTTACTTGGGCCCGAGATCGTACATGAGACCACAGAAAATGTGAAACTAATTCAACAGAGATTGAAAACCGCACAAAGCCGACAGAAAAGTTACGCGGATGTACGAAGGCGAGACAGGGAATATGAAGTGGGTGATCATGCTTTTGTTAAAGTGACACCAATGAAAGGACAGACTCGTTTTGGGGCTAAGGGTAAGCTAGCACCGAGATATGTTGGGTCGTATGAAATCATTGAAAAGATTAATCCAATGGCGTACCAAGTAGCGCTTCCTCCTAAAATGGAGCATATGCATAATGTCTTCCATATTTCAATGCTGAGGGATTATCTTCAGGATCCTTTCCATGTTATTGAGCCTACCCGTGTGGTACTGAGCAATGACTACACTTATGAAGAATGGCCTATTCAGATTGTAAACCGACGAATCAAGAAGTTGAGAAGTAAGGAAATCCCGTTAATGAAAGTGGATTGGCAAAACCATGGTGGCGTTTATGCCACTTGGAAAAGGGAAGACGATATGATAAAGAGATATCCTGAATTGTTCCCCCTAAACCCAGTATTCTTCCAAAATGAAGGTAATCCGAGTTTGGAAGACCAAACTCTTTTTAAGGGGGGAAGACTACGACAACCCTCACCTCTGATTAGCGTTAATTTGTGATTAAGCATGATAAGTAACTGATTAAGATGAAATCCTGAATTGATTGCATTAGTGTGTTGCTTTAAATGCATTTCTATCTGTTTATTACTGAATGATCTGTTCATGTTTTAATTCTTGAATTGCAAATTGAAAGCCTTATCGGCGGCCAAATCAAAAATTGATTAGTGTTATATGCTATTTAGGATTTATGTGATTTTATGGTAAGTTTAATTAAAATCCGATTTGGAACGATTAAATTAGAATAAATAATGTTAAATTGCATTAGCTTGAGTTATTACATAATTGCCATTGAGTGGTTTATTTCTAGACCAATAATTTAGTCTTGATTCATATATGTTTGGCAGTATCATTTCATCATCTCTTCCATTCTCAAGACGAAAACGGTAAGAGAAAGAGAGAGAGTTGGGAGGAAAATAGATTCAACAAGAGTTTGGCTTGAAATTTAGAAGAATTTGAAGGATACTTGAGGAATTAGGCTTCTACATTTGGAATTCAAGACTTAAGGTAGGAAATGCATCCCCTTAACTGTGAAATTAAGTTGTTACATGCATTATTCATGATAGGTTTCATTGAAATTATGATCAATTGGTGATTAGAGTCAAGAATTAGCTCAAAGTGTTGATTTGAGAGTGAATTCATGCATGCATGTCCATTTTGAGGTTGTTTTCATGAAAATTCTACATGCATGTTCATATTTTAGTTTTGGTTCAAGAATTCACCATGTTTTAGAGTTCAATCTTGCATTTGATCATGTTTTGGAGCATTAGAGTTCATAAGAACTCATGCATGTTATGTTCTTGCATTGTTCTTCAAGTTTCATCAAAAATTGTGTTCAATTGTCACACCTTTGGGCTTGATTTTATAAAATGATCTTTGAAACATGTTGTATTATGAGTTTCAAAGTGTTTTCCAGAAAAATTGGCCTAGAAGGATCGAGTTTGAAGCTTTAATGGTTGAGTTTTGTGCTTGAGGATCAATCTAGAAATTCTAGATTTTTGATCCACGCTCGAGCGTACACTCTGAGTACATGCACTTCCGCTCGAGTGTCGAGAGTCACGCTCAAGCGTGAAATGCATATGCCTAGAAGTTCATGTGTTTTGTAGTCCGCTCGAGCGAGGTAATCTGTGCTCGAGCGAGAGTCTGAGTCTCACGCTCGATCGTGGGTCAAGCGTCAATCGAGCGTGAAAATTGTGCAACCAGTACTTTTTCATGAATTTGCAGTCCTCTCGAGCGAGGGAAGTCACACTCAAGCGGAGCTTCATTGTCTACATGTCCGCTCGAACGAGAAAACCCACGCTCGAGCGAGACCCCTATTTCAGCAAATTTTGAAAAAGTGTTTCAAAGTACATTTCTTGCATCCTTATCCTATCCTAGGCATTCCTAGGTCATGTTTAAGGCATCTTAATGAGGATAATGTTATAGAACCACACCAAGCCAATTAGGGGCTAAGTTGTTAATCCTGAGTGTGTACTTAGTGTTTTTTCTTTCTGCAACTATGTAGGGTTGGCACCCGAGGACGCTGACTAGCCTGTCGATAGCCCAGTAATCTGTGAGTAACAATACTGTAAAGATACGTTCAATTATGATTATTTTCTAAATGATCGACTGTACTGCTTTCTGAAATGACATTGTTTACTGAATGAATGTCTGTCCTATTTGTAAACTATACTCGTGGCATCCATAGCAACTTACTGTTACTGTTATTGTTACTGCTACTGTTACAGAGATCTCTGTCAGTTCCAATGTTGGGAACTACTACTGTCATTATATTGATGGCCATCAACTGACTGCTCGGTCTATTAAGACCTACTGTACTGTTTTGCTATTGGGTGTACCACATATGAGTGTTATGATTTTTAATTGACTAATATGGCATGAAATATGAGCCACTGATTGAATAACTGATCTATTGATGCAAATGACTATTTTAATTACTGAAAGGACATTCATTCTTAACCCCTTTACGCATTTGTTATTCACTGGCCTTTAGCTCATTGTTTATATATATATATATATATATATATGTAGGTGGCCAGGCACCGGACCGAAGCTAGAAGCGTCAAGTTAAGCTCACGTTTTGTCAAGCCAACCATTGTGCCTCACTTCGAGGTTCCGAGTCTTCTCAAGCCAAGGCTGTTTTTGGGGTGTTCAGACTCACCCTTTTGCCTCTGTTTTGTAATGAATGTTTTAGACTCTTGACTATACAGTTATTGTGAAGGGATTGGATCCCTAACCTATATGTTACGCGTATCTGATATGTATATATATGTCATGGTTATGATGTGGACTAGTCTATAAAAGTCTTTTTCTATTCAGATTTTCACAGCTCATTGGACATCTTTTATTTATTATTTGGCTTCCGCCAGCCCCTTACTCTGTATTATTGTTATTACTATTAAGTAGGCCTTTGGTAATCACGGATTACTGGCCGGTTACGATGCTAAACCCTTAGGGGCGGGTTTGGGTCGTGACAAGTTTCATACTACATATTTTTATAAATGTTTCCCTACCTTGAACTGTTGGAAAATTAAATTGTTGTTTCAGGACTAAACTGTTTTGATAAAATTATTATATTATCAATGGAATCAAATTATTTCTAAAACATGTGTGAACTTAGCATACTGTAAACTATTTGTTTTGGTCTCATGTTTATAATGGTGAACTACCACGTTTTGCGATACTGATGTGTATTGATTATTAGGACCATCTGTGTATTTTAGTCCCGGGAGCTTGTGGTTTTCTTTTCTTTTCTTTTTTTTGTTCATTTTTGATGAACTTTTTTTGAAAAAAGTTTGCGTTTTAGAATCTACGCGACTTTATGTGTAGCAATCCCGGTTTCGATCCTTCTTTTATGTTTTGCCACTTCGACTAGGTCGGTCGGGGGTCGAGGGGGCAGCGCCCTTCGCGGGGGTCCAGGGGGTAGCGCCCCTCAAAACAAAAATGCAAAATGCATTCGAAGTTGCTTGTCCGCACATGCGGGGAATGAGGCCGCACGTTCGGAAAACAGGGCAGGGGAGCTGAAGCACAATGCTAAAAAAGCAGGGGCGGCTGGAGGTGCGAGAAGTTAGGTAGATCCGAAATTTTTCCTTTTCTTCTCTTTTTTGGGCTGATTGAATGTCACTTTTTGGTATATATCTCTCTCTCTAAAAACATTTCCTCTCCTTTCTCTCTACGTTTCCTACCAAAAACCTCACAAGATCTTTGACTTCTCCAAATCCATTAGAATTTATATCCAAGTCCTTTATCAAAGTTGGTTATCTAGGCGAGGGCTACGTTGTGTGCGGTGGAGATTGAGTTTAAGCATCGTTGATTTTTGGGGTTTCAACTCGTTTCTTCTTCAAACTTGAGGTAGGGATTTTCTACACTCTAATATGATTTTTAGCTTAGTTATTTGCTATTGTGTATAGATGATGAGATTTGGTTGTGGTTTGGACAAATCTAGGATTTTGGTGTGAAATGAAAAGAGGGGTTTTGATGAATATGAGATAAACAAGTATAAGGCTTGAATATAAGATCATGTTGTGCCAAAATAGTTGATTTTGGTGTTTTGGTTGATATTTGGTGAAAGGGGGGTTTTTGCCCTAATTTTGATTAAACTATTATTTTGCATAAATAATTGGGATTAACATTGAAAATGTGAAATTGGAAGGTTGTGATTACAAATGGTGATATTGGATATGTATTATCTCACCTATGGAAGTTTTGAATAAACTATTTATTTTGATATTGAACATCTCTTTAGAAATAATTGCATTGAGCTATCGGTGGAGGATAGTTATGATTGTTGTAGAAATTACATGAGGATTAGGCAATTTAATGCTAATCCATTATTGGTGTCATTGAATATGACTATGTTATAAATACATTGTATATGTATGTTTATTGGGAGGAGAAAGGGGATGTACTCCATATGTGATTATGTTTATAAATACATTGTATATATATATGTTTATTGGGAGGACAAAGGAGATGTACTCCATATGTGATTATATTTATAAATACATTGTATATGTATGTTTATTGGGAGGAGATAGGGGATGTACTCCATATATGATTATGTTTATAAATACATTGCATATGTATATTTGTTTGGGAGGAGAAAAGGGATGGACTCCATCTAAAGCAAGTTGGCCAAAGTGTCCTAGGTGAAAGACCCGAAATTTTATATATAAATGGGTGCCGATTCCTTCGGACGAAATATCCGTAAAATGGCAGGTTTGAAGTGTTTATGTGTATTTTTGAATTGTTGGAAAACTATTGAGTTATAGTCTATTTTGGTTGTTGAAAGATAATGAATTTAACTCATGAATTGAATAGCATATATGAACTTGAAATGAATTGAAGGAAAATGGAAATGATGTTTGGTCTTAGTAGCATATGAATATGCAGGCCTTGTGGATACTTCCGTATCAGTATTGTTTATATACGTGGTATTTATACCTTTGCTAAACCTCATAAATTGTGTTAGATTATTTCTACTGGGCTGTTGGCTCACCCTATATGGGAATACCATTTTCAGGTGCAGGTGAGATGCTTCCTCCAAGGCAATAGCGTGGATGGAGTTTTGGGAAGCTAGAGCTTCTTAATTATATCTTGTTGTGTGTATATTTTTATTATTTGTAAAGCCAAGGGCTTAATATGTAACGAGCGAGATTCAATTTGTGTAATCAAGCAATGACTTGGAAAAATGTAAGCCTACATGGCATTTAACCGTTTGTTAAACACTGAACTCTGATGAATGCAAGTATTGTATTTCTGTTATATTCTTCCGCATGGTAGATAGGGTTATTGTATTATTTTGGGGGCGTTACAAACTTTATACTATCTCTTTTCTAATTAGATTATGATCGATGTGGGATGGATTTACGATTCTACTACTACCAATATTTAAACTTTACGCTATCTCTTTTCTAATGAATTTATCTTTCCTTCTTTTCCGTGGTAGCCACCATTGTCCTCCACCATTACCGAACCCTCTCTTGTCGAAGCTTTTAAATATTTATTGTTCTTTGAGTCTATTTTAAATTATTTTTTTGAAAAAAAAAATCAGATTAGAGTGATAAATTTTGTAAACATTAAAATTAAAATTATTTTTTTAATATAAATTTCTTATTATTTTTTGAAAATACTATTGAATTGTAATTTTTCGTAAAGAAAAAATAATGGAACTAGGGTGGGTATTTGGGTTTTTTTTTTTTTTTTGTTCATTTTGAATGAATTTTTTTCTAAAATTTTCGAAAAACTTTGCGTTTTGGAATATACTAGACTACGTGAACCAAACAAGCTATAAAAAACAATGAAAAACAATTCATTTAAAAAAAAAGTGATAATAAATTGGTGATGTTTTTAGATCATTCTACACTAGATACACAAAAAATGTAAAATCTTTGACACAAATTTTAAAAATATAATATTCAAAAGGGGGGTTTATATAGTTGCCAAACCCATCAAATGTTGTTGATTGAATTAGAAAAAAAACCATCATTTTTATGTTGTGTAATCATCACCAAGGACTGATCCACAAGACGCAAAAGTATATATTTAGATTTTCAAATTTTCAGGATCCATCATTGATCATAACAATTTTAATTAATTTATTTTATATATGAAAAAAAATTCCATCCTTGATCATCACAGTGTTAATTTTTTATTTTCTATATGTTAAAAAAAACAAAAAAAAGAATTGGTTGTCCAATGACTTAACTCAACAACCTAAAGGTAGCCAGAACCCACCGGTACACTGCTCTTGCCTGAGTTCAAGTTTTGAAGCCATCTTTCAACTTTACCATTATCCAATCACTTTGGTGCCCTCACTTGAGTGATTAGCTAAGGCTACTTAGCTCACTAATTATTAGATCTCTCAATCACATCTTATATTTAAACATTATGCATTGCTTTTAAACGATGTGGGATAAGTTTCTAATTATACTACTACCAATATTTAAACTTTACACTATCTTTTTTCTAATTAGATTATGAACAATGTGGTATGGATTTATGATTCTACTACTACCAATATTTAAACTTTACCCTATCTCTTTTCTAATGAGATTATGTTTCCTTCTTTTCCGTAGTAGCCGTCATCATCCGCCACCGTTACCGAACCCTCTCTTGTCAAAGCTTTTAAATATTTATTGTGCTTTGAATATATTTCGATTTATTTTTTTGAAAAAAAAAAATCTGATCAGAGTGTTAAATTTTCTAAATATTAAAATTAAAATTATTTTTTAAATAAATTTGTAATTATTTTTTGAAAATACCATTTAATTGTAATTTTTCGTAAAGAAAACTTAGTGGAACTGCGGTAAGTATTTGTGGTTTTTTTTTTTTTTTTTTGGTTCATTTTTGATGAACTTTTTTTGAAAAAACTTTGCGTTTTAGAATTTACGCGACTACATGGAACAAATAAGTTACAAAAAAAAAATGAAAAACAATTCATTAAAAATAAAAGTGAAAAATAAGTTGGTGATGTTTTTAGATCATTCTACACTAGATACACAAAAAATGTAAAATCTTTGACGCAAATTTAAAATATATAATATTCAAAAGAAAAAAAAAATGAGTTTTTTTGGTTAGTTACCAACCCCACCAAATGTTATTGATTGAAATAGAAAAATCATCATTTTTATGTTTTGTAATCATCACCAAGAACTGATCTACAGGGTGCGAAAGTATATTTAGATTTTCAAATTTTCAAGATTCATCCATGATCATAACAATACTAGCGGTAAGTGACGGAAAAATCACAATGTAATAAAATTAAAAGTACAGGAATTAAATTGTTCAAGTAAAAATTATACTAAATTGTTCAAATAAAAATTATGAAACTAAAACGACATTTCACCTAAATTATAGGAACTAATAATATAATTTACCCTAAAGGAGATATTTTAATCTAAAAAATGATGACACCATCATTTTCATCATTTTGACCAAGAGTATGAGCTAAAAAATTATGAAATTTATAATTCAAGAGACTATAATATAATTATGTTAAATAGTATATTATGATTTAATTATAATTAAACATTATTCCAAAGAGGTCCGTAAAATTTACTAGGGTGGCCCAACCAAATTGCCCAAAATTGGCCAACTTCTAAAAAGAAAATGATATAAAAGTTTATTTTTTGACTCTTTTTAAATTTAGTGATGTGTCAAAAAATGATTGATTGATAATTAGAGAATATTTAATTATCAATCAATTATTTTCTTAACGTATCACTAAATTTAAAAAATAAATCTAACTTTATGTTATTTGCGATAAGCCTATGAAGCTGGATTTGGCTTAAAGTTCTGAATATGTATGTTTTTGGGCCAGGAGAAGTTGCAGTGCGGCTCGGTCCACTTATATATAAAATATTAATATCAATTTTTATATTATTTTGTTACATAAGAAATTTAAAATAATAAAAAAAAAACCGAATAATATATAGATTCTATACTTTTCTAGCTTCAGTTCAAGCATATTTTTTAAAGGCTTAAAATCATTTAAAATAAAATTTGTAATAGGTCAAATTCAAATAAATAGTAAAAGGACTAAATTCATTATTCAAAAAATAAAATAAAAAAATTTATATGAGAATAAGTAGGTGAGTTTGGAATTTAGAAAATATTTTAAAATTGAGTTTGGTATAAAATGTAATGTAAGGAAAGCAAAAGAAAAAGGGGAACGCAAAAAGATCAAAAAATCAAGGCAAAAGTTGTATCAATCAAAGCGAAAGTAGTGTCGTCTTGAAACTTTGATCCTATTCAGCAAATTTTATTATTTATTTTTATTTATTAAAATCTATAAAAAGATAAAATATGTTAAAAATAGTTAATAAGACAAAATGTCACACTAAATCTATAATCATTTTATTTTTTCTTTCACAGATATCACATCCAATTACAAAAAAAATCTAACAATCTTTCTAAATATAAAAATTTTAGCCAACTAAAATAGTCAAATACTAAAATAACCTTCTTTTCAAATGAGGCCAAAGATATATGTGGAAAGATTCGTTTGATTAGTGTGAAACCAAGTTGAAAAATAAAGTGAAATGAAACGAAAAAATGTTGGGCTCCTCTCTAGTTCGTGTTCGAATTGGAATGTATTGTTGGGCTCGTAGAATTCACCATGGATCCCGTTTCGATAATGCGAACCGTCAATGTGTAGAATTCGTCGACTACATCGGATAACAATAACTACATGATCAGACCCAATTTCTGTCACTGTAAATATAATTTTCAAATAAATTGTTGATAAAAATATAATCTGATCAAGTAATTATCGATATCCAATCAACGTGATTTTTTACAGGGATAAAAATACTCGACGAGTTCAACACATTAAACGGTTCGAATCATCGAAATAGGACCCATGATGGGCCCAACAATACCGTCAAACTGCTCCCAAAGAAAAAATAACAGCATGGGCTTGGGCTTGGGTTTGGACCTAACTTTTTGAACCGTGGCCCAATCCCAACTCGAATTTTGGCGGAATCCTGTGTGGCTTAACAGTAGGCCCAGTCGGGCTAAATTTGCACCCGTCTTCAATCCAGAACCTGTTCAAATGAAATGTTTAGGATTGGGTTAGTAGTTACTGTTTTTTTATTTTTTGTTGGAATTTTGATTTGGATTTGTTAAAATACACTATTAATTTGATTGAATTTTTTAGACTTTATTTTTTAGAAAAAATTTAAAAAATTAGTTTGATAAAAAAGATTAATTAACACTCATTATTTTTATATAATTTTCTCTTTTTGAGAAACCAATAATTTTAAAATTCTAAAATATCATTTTTGTATATATTTTTTTTATCAAACTAATTTTTAATTTTAAAAACTCAACCAAATACAAATTTGCAACTAGAAAGCTTTATTTTGCAACAAATATTTTGAGGGCTCTTACTGTGTGAGTACAGTTTTTGAAAAAAAAAAATGAAAAAAAAAAAAAAAAGTAGTTTTTCAGTAAGGAGGAGGTTATGGAGGGGGCTATTTGGGTCCGTAAGGTCCATTACGAGCCTGTTTTGATGATTTGAATCGTTCATTTTGTCGAGTACTATGTATATTTCATCCACAAAAATAATTAGGTTGATCCAACAATTGCAACTTGCTCAATTTATTATTTTTGTCATCAAAAAAATATGTAGTTTATTTTTTTAAAATATAATTATCCTTCATTTTTTTAGTGAAGAATTTGGTAAATTGAACAAGTTATCGTTATCGAATCGACTTAAAATTTTTTTTTTTTTTTTTTTTTTTGAGTGAAATACACAAAGTGCCCAACAAAATAAATGGTTTAAATCATTAAAATGAGACATGTAATCGGTCCCATGAGCCCAAACAATCTCCTTAAATCTAGATTTTGGACCAAAAAAAATACTCTTCCATAAAATTATATAAAAAGAGGATTTTCTCCGCTGCACAAAAAAAAATTGGACCAATCATAGGTTTAACTTTAATGATTTGAATTATTTATTTTTTAAATCACAACATATAAATCATCAATAAAAAAATTAAGAAAAGCCTATAATTGTAAAGGGTAGTCTATGATTTTAACTAATGCTCATCGGGTGGTCCTCAATAAAATCCTTTATTCGTTTACTCCGGATTACTAATGGCAACGGGGCGGGGCAGGGCGGGGCGGGGCCGGGGATCGCACTCCCCGTCCCCGATCCCCGATGGTGGAAATACCCCCGTCCCCGGCCCCGATCCCCGACGGGGAACCTGTCACTGCCCCCGCCCCGCCCCCCAACGGGGATCGGGTTTCCCCAACCCCGAAAAGTCCCCGGCCAAAAAAAAAAATACAGCTTCAGATCAAATATTGAATAAAAAATTTAACAGATTCAAAAAAAAAATTTAACAGCTTCAGATCAAAAAAAAATTCAACAACATCATATCAAATATTGAATAAAAAATTTAACAGATTCAAAAAAAAAATTTAACAGCTTCAGATCAAAAAAAAATTCAACAACATCAGATCAAATATTGAATAACAAATTTAACAGCTTCAGATCAAAAAAAAATTCGACTTCAGATCAAATATTCGATAGATTCAACAGTAGAAATGGCGAAACCCTAGCATACACCAGATTCGTCTCTCACTCCTCAACTCGGATCTTGGCTAGAACTTCCAGATCTGAAAAACAAAATCAAAAAACAGATAGAGAGAGAGAGAGTAACTAGAGAGGAGATACCCTGAGAGAGAGGAGGAGATACCGTGAAAGAGAGAGAGAGGACATACTGTAAGAGAGAGAGAGGAGCTACCGCCAGTGAGAGAGGAGAGGAGCCGCCACCGCGACGCCTTGAGAGAGGAGTGACGCCGGTGAGAAAGAGAGGAGGAGACGCCGACGCCGTGAGCACCGCAGCATAGAGAGAGAGAGAGGGAGAGAGTCAGAGAGACGCCGTCCCGTGAGCACTGCAACATATAGAGAGAGAGAAAGAGAGAGAGAGAGTCTGAGAGAAGAGAGGTGAGTGTGAGTGGAGAAGAGAGGTGAGTAGTGTATAATCTCAAAAAGTAACCTAAATATATTTATATATATATAACCTAAACATATATATAGATTCGGGGATTATACGAGGTTAATTCGGGACCGGGGCCGGGGCGGGTCTGGGGCTGGGAAACCTATCCCCGTCCCCGGCCCGAAAATCATCGGGGAATTAATTTTTGATACCATCCCCGGCCCTATGGGGATAATTTTCGGAGAAAACCCGCTCTATTCGGGGTCGGAAGTCAGCTCCCCATCGGGCCGGGTTTAAATTGCCATCCCTACTCCGGATTGGGCAACATAATTTTTACTCTAAGGAAAAGCAAAAGAAAAAGCAAAAAGAAAAGAGGAAAGGAAAAGTGTAAGCTTCACCTTTTTTGAATATGCAAAGTCTGCGAGTGAGTTGAGCTAAGTCGAACTTTATTATGTTTGTCTTATTTATTAAGATTTTAATAAATTTGAGTTCGAATTTAATAAAAATTTAACGAATCGAGCTCAAGCTGAGTTGATTTAGACTTGACTAGAGCTCGAGCCTATTCACGAGTCTTAATGAGCAAAAAAATCTATAAATTCATACTTGAGTATGAGACTAAAGTTACAATTAAAATTTTGATTATACAATTATATATATAATATATATAAATATTCTAAAAAAAATTTAATATTTTATCAAAATAATAATATTTATTACCACTGTTATATAAATGTACTATCTTTTTTTTTATTAGCAAAAAAGAATCTTTATTAATGATAAAACCATACAACAAATGAAATTATATCAAATAAAGGAGTGAAGAAGCAAAAAGTGTCATAGCAAATTAACTCAATCCCAACTAGGTTGACACTATATAAATGTATTATCTATAGTTAACTATTATTTACATTAATATTTTTTAAATATATAAATAACATATTTATCTTATTTTTTATACATATTTTTTCATTATTCAATATATAAATAATAAATATTAAATGAGTCAGCGAACGAGCTGAGCCTTAGAATGTTTGGGCTTATTTATTAAAAATTTAACAAGCTCGAACTTGAACGCAAAAAAAATAAAAATAAAAATAAAAATAAAATAAAAAAATAATTAACGAACCGAATTTGAGAAAACTTTTACCTTCATATGTTTATCTTTTGGATGCAGATTTCACAAGTTATGGATGCTAGCCGAGAATATTTATACAAGTGAGGTTGAGAATTTGGGAACTGATTTTATTTTTGATAATTTTTCTCTCCGGAATATGCATATCACTATGGCTTTTCAGAACTTATGGTTGGAATAATTTTCTTTTAAATTGTTTTTGCTTTAACTTTGTTAGTGTGGTAGAATATTTAATAATTTTGGCAAGGGATTTTTTTGTGCAATATAAATAAATTTATATTTCAATAATAAATAATTGATTGTGGTTTTTTTTTTTTTTTGATGTGATGATCTTATGGTGGTAATATTTGTTTATTATTATGAAAATATTACAGGATGAATGGATGTTAAATTAATATATGATGTGGCAATTAATATTTAATTGTTTATAAAATTGATTCAATTTTTATAGATACGCATGCATAATTGTAGCTTTTAAAAGTGTCAATGAAAAAAATATATAAGTGGCATTTTGTAGTAGTGATAGTAGCTTTGCAAAGTGTCACTAAAATAAGTTCCAATGGCACTTATATCTATTTAATGGCATAAATGAATTGGATTTAGTGGCATTTATGAAGGCGTTATAAATATCAATTGTGGCATAATAAGCGTCATTAAAAATCCATATCGTGGCATTTTTTAGATTGCAAGTCTTCTTTAATGGCACTTGATAGCGTCACGAATAGTGCCTACCATGACATGAAAGTGTCACTGAAAAGTTTTAGTCTTGATGGTGTAATGACACTTATAAGTGTCACTAACTCTTTTTTTAATGGCGCTTGATAATGCCACAAATAATATCTATCATGACATTAAAATGTCATTGAATGTTTTCAGCCATGATGGTGCAGTGGCACTTGCAAGTATCTATCGTGGCACTCGTATCTACCGTGGCACCGATAGAAGTGGCACTTGTTCAAAATGCCACAAGACCGAAAAATGTCATTAGAAGAATAGTTTTGTGGCACTTTCAAATGTCACTAAACTAAGAAAATGTTGTAGTGTAAGCTTGAGCCTATTCACGAATGGCTCTATTCACTTACAACTTTATGCATATCATATGCATTTGCGTAAGTTCTCACAAATATACATAAATTACCTAATAAGATCATGAAAGTTCTCACAAATATATATAATGATTTCTCAATTTTTTTTAAATTAACTTATGTTTTGTTTATAAAAATTTATAAAATTTTTTAAGATAATTTATATATATTTGTGAATTCTTCATATGCAAAAATTGTCCATCTTTTATAGCGTCCCCAAAACATTTCAAGTCGTGCTGTGGTTGCTTTCCTAGAGAAAGAGAGAGATAGATGCGGCCAGCAATTTCAATTGTGAGCCGTGTGCTACACAAGTTTAGAGAAAAACAAAAAGTGATAGGAGTAGAGAGTGTGATGAACTATGCACACTACAGGAAATGTAGGTTTTAACGGCGTTTATTTAATGACGTTTTTCTGAACGTCACTGTTTTATAATATTTAACGGCGTTTTGCAAACGTCGCCTTTTTTTAAATGAAAATGGCACCGTTTTAATGATAGGAGGCGTTCAAAAGCGCCTTCAAATCTCTAAACACTATCTCCCTAAATGGGCCGGCCGCTGACACACTCTTCTACACCCTCTTCCTAAGCTCTCAGTCACTCAACCCTCTCCTGATCTGTGGACGGCTCGCTCGCTCTCTCTCTCTCTCAAATACTTCCAATAGCAGTGATTCATCTCAGAATATCAATCGATCGATATCTCAACGGATCGCTCTCTCTCAAGCTCTCTCTCAACGGATCGATCAATCAAATCTCGGTGATTCATCTCAGAATGACATCTCGGCGATTTCGATTTTGATTTCAAAGCGCTCTCTCTCTCGATTTCGAAGGTCTCTCTCTCGATTTCGAAGGTCTCTCTCTCGATTGCGAAGGTCTATCTGTTATGCGGAGATCAAGGCATTGAGAGAAGGCAGAAAGGTTCGGATCTACCCCTTCTCTCTCTCTATATGACTATCGTAAATCTGATTCGGTGATTCTGTTTTGTTTGTGTTGGTTCAGTGATTCTATATATATATATATATATATATATATGTATATATATTATAACTCTCTTCTGTTTTGTTGATTTGGTTGTTGCCAAGTTTTGATTCTTTAGTGCCGAGCGTGCTGTTAGGTTTTTTATGGGGCGAATTTCGATGCATCTTCTAGAGATTTTGTGTTGTCCAAATGGAATTTACACTGCACAAGGGCTATACCTGATATTGCAGTGTGAATGGCTCATGTACAGAGGACTAGTTTTGATGAAAGGGATGTCGAGCAGGTGATGTAACTTCTCTATCTTTTTCCTTTTCTTTTCTTTCATAATTTTATTGCCAATTAGAATTTTTTTGCTTTTGTTTCCTATCTGAGGTTGCTTCCATAGCTATATGATGGGGACAGCTTTAACTATTAAATATTGTAGAAGCCATTTGAAAGTCTGCTTTAAGTGCTTTCAGTTTTCTTTTCTCTGAGAGAACTAAGATGGCTGTTGGTATCTGCAATTGATGGAAATGAGTCTTGCTGGAGTTCTTAAACATAAACAAAGAAGAAAAAAGAATAGAAGAACAAAAAAATAAAAACCAACAAGAAGTCATATGAAATATTTTTCACTTTAAGGTGCAAGTCTCCATTCCAGTTTTACATTTTGACTGCCTAGGAACAATTAAAATGCTTATGTGCCATTTTGAATTGTGAACAAGTAGTATCCTAGTTTTGAATATTAGTTACATGGTTAATTCCTTTGGCTTCCTCTTTGAGTCGAATGGTCCCTCTTCTTACATTGTAATCTATAGGCATCACTGAGAATATGATAGGAAGGCTGGCCTTTTGATCAAGTTTGCAAGTGTTCTTGCTTTGGAGTTAAGCGATTCCTCATTTTGATCGAGTATTTATTGTGTAGAGTAATCCAGCAGTGCATCAAGTGATTTTGTTGCTTGTGGTCCAGTGGTTCCTATGCTTCTATCTTTGCTTTGGCCTTAGACATGGGATGGATGCCCATGATTAAACACCATTTTTGGTGTAGGAAGCCCATGATTGGGAATTTCTTGTGATATCATGAAGTTTTTATTTATCTTCACATATGCTAATTTTCTTAGTATTCTCCCTGTTTCCTCTTAGGGTACTTCAGTATGCTATATGCTTTTGCTAAATTATCCGTGAGTGATCTGATAATTTTTTCTGTATCTTATTTTTAAATGTAGTCTATTGCAGCCTTAAAGATGGGGGCATATCTGCTAAAGTATGGACGCAGAGGGAAGCCGAAGTTCTGTCCATTCCGACTTTCTACTGTAAGTTATTTGCATTGATATAAGTATGGATCAGGTCTACATTTCTTTCTGCATGTTTTCCAGTTACGCTGATTGCATGGTATATTATGTTTTTCAAATGTGTATCTGGTTTGTGCTGTGATAAAAATAAATATGTTTTTAAAAGTGGATAAAAGGCCTACAGGTGGGCTCTGCTTTGGGAGAAGTTATTCAGTGCTTCCAGGACATCACCTGGCGAAGGCCATGTGGTGGTCCATGCCTCTTACAGACAGACATCCCAAGCAACCTGACAGTTTCTCCCAATAAATATGCAAGTCACATAAATATGTAAAATATCAATGACAGTAAATGCTTTAAATTATCTGATAAAAGAAATCCATCTAGTGTTCACAAAATATGAATCAGAAGTCATTTTGTGATTTTGAAAAGTTTTTCCCTTTGTAGTTTTGAAAAATCGGGGTATTACATGAAATAAAAGCATATTCATATTAATTAAAACATTGGTAATGAAAGCTTACTTTTGGAAATTGAGCCAAGCTATGGTTCCCTACATGTGTAAATATAACAAATTCTTTTTTATTTATTTATTTTGAGGCCAATTTTGAAGATATGCACTTTTGCTGTTATAATTGTGGGTAATTTTGTCTTCCTATAGAAAGTTCAACATGAATTGTTGTCTGTTTATGCAACCCAATTGCTCGAGAAGGAGCACTCTGGATGTCATGCATTGCTTAGGGATGACAAGGTAGTCATTTGGACCATTTTTTTTTATCAGACTTGGACAGTGTTATTATTCAAGCCTTCTTGCTGTTATTTCAGTTGCAATTAACTAAAGTTTATTAACATTTTTTTCCTGTTCTCTTGTAGGTAGAGGATTTATCAAGGATGTATAGGCTCTTTTCCAAAATACCTCGAGGTTTAGATCCGGTTTCTAGTATATTTAAACAGGTTTTGGTCTTTAACTTGCAGTACATTGTTCTGTAAAGAATGTAGCATTGTGCCTCTGGTATTATTTGTTTCTTCCCCTTGTTTATTTTGAGGTTTCGCTGGGTTTTTCTTTATGCAACATGTTACTGCTGAAGGTACAACATTGGTTAAACAAGCGGAAGATGCAGCCAGCAATAAGAAGGTGATGTAATCTTGATTGTGTTATTTCAGATCCCATAGTCTTTGTGCAATTTGTCTTCTGAGGAGGTGCATTTCACAAGGCTCATGATTGATCTGCCATTACATTCGACTTGGTTAAACAAGTTAACATGAATCAGTCATATAAAATTATAAATCTATCTTATTGTGCATGTGCTAACTAGATGAAATCATTATGCATGTATTAGTCATACTGATGCATTTGTATTCATTTTTTTGGTGCTGGGTTATTGATACATGTGTATTTATGGAACATTGTTACTCTAATGAATTTGTGATTTAATATTGCACCAACGTGCTTACTTGCTTTTAAGTTCAGGATAACAAAATTCAATGTGGGGGTAAAAGTATTTGCTCTAATTAAATGCACCAGATGCTGGGCATTTAAATCGTAGTGTGGGACTTTTGGGTGGTCTGCTTCTTTGACTAACAGAAAAACATGAAACTGATGGGGCGAAGCACACTCTTATAAACTCCGATCTAAAGTTTGATTTTGATTTCTCAAAGAGGGTCTTCGAGAGTGACTATTGTGGACCCTCAAGGTCTGAAATTGGTGTAATAAAGGGTTTGGTTTTGGAGTTATGCAGTGAGGTTTAATTGGTTAGAAGGGGCAAGGAAAGGGTTTTTTAAATTTATTCAAAGTAAAACCTGCCTTTCTTTGTTTCATCTAGCCCTCGTCTTTTATCATTATGCTATGTATATCATCCTTAATATTCTCTTGCACTTGTCAGAGATATGGCGAAGTAACCAAGCAAAGACTTGATCATGCTGTTCTGGTCTTCTTTCAACATTTTAGGAAGTAACTAATTTAAAGTTTGACCTTCCATTTGGAAAGTGGGAGAAGAACCAAGCATCACAAGCTCCATAGTTGGTAAGTTTAAGAATACCCCTGTTAATCGTTACTTCTCACATTTCTTGCAGCAGATGACCTGCAACATTGCACACTCTGCCGTCCTCAGACAGGGACACAATGATTCAATCACTTGGCTATCAACATTGCACACCAGTAGAATTTTTGTTTGATTTCACTCTAATGTTTTGTTTTATGTCTTTTATTTGCAGTTGCGATTGCGATTTCGAAGTTCTCTCTCTCTACCGATTTCGAAGCTCCACCGCCGCCACCATCGTCTACTAAGGTGAGCACACCACTGTCTACAATCTCAGAATCATCATTATTGTAGACTTGTAGTGACATTCATTAATAATGAAACTTGTAAATCTAAATATAGTTTATTTTATTTTTTTGGAGTGAATTCCAGTGTTTGTTGATTATAATGTTTTTATTTTTATAGTTGAATTTCGGTGAACTGAAATTCGTGTTAATTGCGTATAGGTATTACTTGTTTTAATTTCTTTGACATTTGGAATTGAACTTAACTAAAGTGCACTGCTGTATATATCTGTTGAATCATGGATTTCGAATTAAATCTTTTGATTTGATTTAAATATCTTGAATATTCTGAGATTTTGGTTTTTTTTTTTTTTTTTTTTTGAACTTTCTCAAGTCAGCTGATGTTGATTTTGTCTGGTAATAGTGGCTAGAAGGTATGCAACTGTTATATACGGGATGATATAGTATATCACAGCAAGTGGGGGGGTGTTATTCAACAGAATTGCTGGTTTGTTAGATTTTTTTTGGTTGTCTTGTTGTGTAGATCATACTGCAATTGTGCCATGTTAAGCTTCTTTCTTAGTCTATTGACATATTTGTGGAAGAAAAAGGGTAAACCACAAAAAAATAAAAATGGACAGCTTTAGGTTCAACCCTCACACACTTGTTACCTTCTCCCATTCATTCATATTTGTCTGTTGAGATCCTAGGCTTTCATCATCTGATTTCAGTTATTGCTAATTGATAATGGACAGCTTTAGTGTATTGTCTCTTGTAGGTTTGGAAAAGATTCACCCAGTTTGAGCAAACTTTGGAAAAGATTCACCTAGCTTTAGTGTATTTTCTTTATTTTTTTTGTTAGTTTTTGGATTATTATCGTATTATCTAGATCTATAAATTTTTCAGGTCTGAGCTTTACAATTGTTCTTCTGACACAGGTTGAGCAAAAAAGGAAAGAAGCGCTTTCCAGAACAAGCGAAGAGAGTCAATCAGCTTTAGAGAGTTCACTACAAGATGTTGTATCACGTTATAGTTTCATGGATCTTTGGCCTTGCTCTTCTAAGGATATGGATCATTTGGCACGGCAAGAGGTACTTATTAAGTTACCATTTTTCTTAGTTCAATCCATAAAATTAGCATTGTCAACGTTAATATTAGTCGTCTTTAAGTAATAATAAACTGGTTACCATTGTCAGGCTTTTCCTTCATCCTCTTCCTTCTTCCAAGTTACCATTGTCAACGTTAATATTAGTCGTCCTTAAGTAATAATAAACTGGTTACATTGTAGAACTCCTTTTGGCTGCTCTGTTTCTTTAGGTTGCGTACGTGATTACCATTTCAAGTTCTAAGGGCAAAAGCCTTCTTATTTGAAGGAATCCAATATGTAATTCTTCTGAATAGGAATTTTTGGCCTGGTTGTTACTTTTGTGTCTGGTTATGCCATTATGAGTTAATACTTTCTGAATTCCAAGATTACCTCCTAATAGGAAAAAAACTAATGCCTCATTCTTAATGGAAACGGAAAATTGACAATATTGTTTGTGAACTGTAATATTCTGTAGCTTAGCTAATGTTACGAACACTTGGTGTATGGACTTTAAATTAATACACTTAAATAGTCTAAATTCACATGTACAGATCTTAAGGGGATAAGCAAAACTTTGTGACTGATTATTTCTACAGTTTTTTAACCATCTATCTTTCTTGTTTTTATTTTTATTTTTTTTCAAATTTCTTACGAACTGAAGTCAACTATATGTGAGGGATGCTGATGAATCCGATGGATTCATTTCTTTGGGAACTTATGCTTCATGCTCTCAAACTTAACAATTGACCAATGCACTGTGCATCTTCCTAAATGACCCTTTCTGAATTTTGGACTGATGGCTGTTCTTAGCTCTTGCTCTTCGTTGAAAAAAAAAAGCGAGAAGATATTAGGATTTTTAGTTCCAAGTAGTCGTTTATCATTTCATTGCTGGCAGGAAGCTGATTGAATGGATGATTTGTACACCTTCTGTTTATGCAATAGGATGACTTTGAAGTATCTGCAATTATTGGGAAGGATCCAATTACCTGCTGCCTTGGCATTATTTTCTTTGGGAACTTCTGCTTCATCCATTAATGTGTATTTGAGGGAATCAACTTGAGCTAGAAACATGTGAATCACACACACACACACATATATATATAGCATAAAAGAGTAATTGCTAATTTGACTCTGAAACAGTCAAATGTTTCCCGACAGCTACAAAAGAGATATAATAGTTATGCATATGAAGGGATTGGCTGCCTTTTTTCATTCAATACCGGATGGATAGATAACATGAATCCCTATCATTGGGAGGAGAATGGAGTAGATTCTTTCAACCCTTTTTGGAAATAGTGCTTCTGCCTATCTCTTAATCCTAGAAAAATGGGTACCACTCTGTTTCTTTCAGCTGGATAATGAATTGAACTCGAGCTCTTCTTCTATATGATTCAGATGCAATGGTTCAGGACTGGCGAAAGTTAATCCAGATGAATACTGCTTATTTTATTTATCAGAGAGAAATGCAATTTGGACTGCATTGTTGTTTTATGGTTTCCTCCTTCAAGAAGTCCCTTGTAAAATTGCATTCAGAATTTTAATTTTATTTATTTATTTATTTATTTTGGTAATCCAGTTTGCTGTATTGGAACTGGAAATGCACTGTTGTTTTCTCTAGACTCTTTTGATGAAGTTAATGATAAAAATTTGCCAATCTAGCCATAATATGTTGATTTGGTTTATGTTAGTGTAGCAAAATTTACGTTAGGTGCTTCATGCAAATGTTGCATCATCACTCTCTCCTGGTGGAGAAAATCTTGCTAGGTCCCTATTTTCACCTTATATGAATAAACAATGCATTTAAAAATATGCATAAACAATGTGATTAAAGAATATGGAAGCCTTATTTCTTATTATTTTTTTAAATACCTACTTTGAGTCTAGCTGGTTGAAAAGTCATAGTTATCCAAGTGGCAAAGGGATTAAACTCTGGAATAAATTGTAAATTGAGATATTTTAAGTTTGACTATTGATAGTAGTTGTTGAGCTTAACTGATATTTGTGATTTACTGTGATTTACAGTGATTGTAGGTATTCGGAGTTTACTATGCAGAGTTGGATCCAATTTGGCGCTGTCTTATAGAGGTTTCTTGGATTGAAATTACATATTTGTAATTACATATTTGTAAATCGATTATAAGCTCAGCAAAATAGTCTATCTGGGGGTTCAAGCTAGAGAATTGTTTGACTGGAAAACTATGCTTTAGAGGTTTTAATGTTGCTCCTCATGAATTACACATTCTTTATACTCAAACCTTTTTGCTGTTTGTTTAATTTTCTGAATTGCGCTAGTGGGTAATTTTTTTGGTTTTGAAATGTGCCTGGTCGGTTTTGCAGGTGATGACCAATGGGAGGTTTAAAAGTGTAAGGCATAGAGTTATAGCAAACAGTTTGAAATCAAGGGTTTCAATGATATATTTTGGAGGACCACCATTGAGTGAAAAGATAGCCCCATTGCCTTCACTCATGGAAGGAGAAGACAGCTTGTACAAAGAGTTTACGTGGTTTGAATACAAAAAATCTGCATACAAGTCTTGACTTGCTGATAATAGGTTGGGCCTATTTGAGAAAATTGCAGCCTCATAATCTTTCCCGCTTTGTCCCCACCTTATTAAGGAAATGGTTTTTTCAAGTCTCAAAAAATTAGGGTTTTAGAATAGTTTGATCAAATCTGAAAGTTTTGTACTCTCTCTCTCTCTCTCTCTCTCTGTTTCTCTTATTTACCTTTTTTTTGTTTTTTGTTTTTTGTTTTTTCCCTCTTTGTTTTCATACTTCATGTAACTACTCTTCTTGTTATTAACAGAAGTTCGTTGATCATGTAACCATTATGAAATGTAGAAGCCTTTTCATGATATGATTGAGAATCAATCAAATGATCATATTCAGTAATCTCACAAAAGTAGTAGTTAAAACAAAAAAAACAAACTATTGCGGCGTTTTACAAAACGCCATTGTAGTTATTTTTTTGAACATAACAAAAAGCAATTACGGCGTTTTTGAAGTGTCGCTGAATGCTGTGTGACGTCATTTTACCGTTGGGGCTGTCACATTTAGCGGCGTTTAATTTTACGACGTTTTTAAAGCGTCTTAAACTTATAGCGACGGCCGCGTCCTCGACGTTTGGTGGTAAGCGTCACTGAAGGAATTAGCGGCGTTTTTCAGACATATAGCGGCGTTTTTAAAACGCCACTAAAAATAATTTTTCTAGCAGTGGCAATACACAAGTCCAAGGAATTGCCGGCAGCAGTAGGAAACATAGGTGGGAATTTGATGGATAACGCAGCGGACAAGTGGAAGGAATTGTCACCGGAGCTAAGAAAATTGGGTGGAAAAGTGGTGGAGAAGTCCAAGGAATTACCCACGGCGGTAGAAAACATTGGTGGGAATTTGATGGATAACTCAGCGGACAAGTGGAAGGAATTGTCGCCAGAGCTTGGAAAAGTGGTGGAGAAGTCCAAGGAATTGCCGGGGATGATAGGAAACATGGGTGAAAATTTGATGAGCAAGGTGGACAAGGGGCAACTCTAACATTTGATCTAAGTTTCTAAACCTTATGTCATTCCCACCGCGGCTTTAATCATCATCCTTTATTTTTTTCCCCGCAGCCGCGGCGCTGCAGGAAAACTAATTATTAATATGAGAGAAGGTATTTTTAATTGTTTCTACCATGTCGCCACTGGTGGAGGGAAACTAGTTGTGAAGATGATGAAAGCTCCAGGAAGGAGTTATATGAAGATTCCTAGTCATGTTTTTGAAAGTAATCCCAGGGGTTACTTTCGTGGTCTCCGGGGAAAGCCATAATAAACGTAAATTTCTCTTATAATAAAGCCTTGTATACCTAGTACTCGTTTGAACTATGTTTGTTTGCTATATTATTAATCTATAGTTTGTTTATGTATATTTCTTGTTTTCAATGTTCACCAATCTTGATGTACAATGGTTTGGTTTGACGTAAGTTTTAAGCTCACCCTGAAATTACAGATGTTTGGCCTTTCAAAGAGTTTGTTTATGGCTTTAGAATAAAAATGTTCAATGTTGGAGGTTTTTGTGGCATGATCACATGCTCTCTCCATTGATGATTAAATTTGTTTATTTTATACCTACGTATAAATCATTCATAAAAAAAATATAAATAATTTGATAATTAACTATGTAATTTCAACAAACATATATTTTTTTAATACAAAAAAAAAATTGAATTTTAAAATATAGCCTTCATTTTTAAAATTCAAATATAATTAGATTGCATAAATTTAAATCAACAAAATAAGACAGAAGTAAACCCACAAATCCGATATGTAATCAACTTTCATTTTTAATGGGTGACCCTACTAAACCTGAAGCATTCTTTCCCCAAACCATGGTGTCTTGGTGGAGATTTTAATGAAATTAGGACCATAGGGGAAAGGATAGGAGTTTCATGCAGGGATAGAGGCATGAAAGAGTTTAATAACTTCATAGACAATTGTGAGGTGGTGGATGTGCCAATGCTAGGCAGAAAATACACTTGGTGCAATGCACTGGATGGGAGTAAATGGAGTAGAATAGACAGGTTTCTTATTAGCCCTGAGTGGATGATGAGGTTTAAGCTCAAACTCTGGGGTCTTTCCAGATCTATATCTGACCATTGCCTACTGCCCACTGCCCGCTTATACTCATGGAGGATGAAAGGGACTGGGGCCTAAACCATTCAAGTTTCTGAATGCTTGGTTCTTACACCCAAACCTAGCTTCCATGGTAGAGAACACTTTGACAGAACCACAGCTGAGTGGGTCCGATGGCTTCATTCTGAAAAGAAAACTACATATTCTGAAATTAGCATTAAAAAAATGGAATAAAGAAGTCTATGGTAATGTTGCGAACAAAGTAAAAGATACTGAATCTGATCTCCATGACGTTGATCTGAAAGCTGAAACAAGACCTTTAGATAAGACAGAGTTGAAAATACTAAGAGAGAGAAGAAATGAAAAGTGGATATTAAGCAGGAAGTTAGAATGGGAGTGGCTTCAAAAGTCTAGGATGGATTGGAACTTGAAAGGGGATAGGAACACTAAATTTTTCCATATAATGGCAAGCAGCAGGCAAACCAGAAACACTATCAACTCCATTACAATAGGGGATGTGCTATTTGAGGAGCCAGACTCTGTCAAGACTGAGGTGTGGAACCATTTCTTAAACCTATTCACAAATGATTGGAAGCACAAACCTGTCTTAGCTGGGGACTTCAAAAGTGTTAGGCTCAGTGCCTTTTTCCATTTGCTAGAAGCAAAATTTTCTGAAGAAGAAATCTGGGCAGCAGTTAGAGACTGTAATAGGAACAAAGCCCCAGGTCCAGATGGATTCAACTTGATGTTCTTTCAGAAATTTTGGAAGGTACTCAAAGATGAAGTTCTTAAATTTATGAAAGACTTACTATGTTAGTGGCATATTGGCTCCAGGTTTAAATAGTTCTTTCATTACTTTCATCCCAAAAAAGGAGAAAGCTGTGACCCTAAATGAATTCAGACCTATTTGTCTGATTAACTCTGTTTATAAAATTCTCTCAAAAGTCCTCACAGCTAGACTTAAACAAGTCATGCTTATGGTAATTGGGGACTCACAATCAGCCTTTCTGGGAGGTAGGGCCATTCTTGATGGAGTTTTGATTGCAAATGAAGTTGTGGATGGCTGGCATAAACCCAAGAAATCAGGGTTGCTCTTCAAATTAAACTTTGAAAAGGCTTTTGATTCCATCAATTGGAATTTTCTACTCTCAATGATCACAAACTTTGGGTTTGGTCAAAAATGGATCTCATGGATTCTGGAATGTGTTTCCACTGCGAAAATTTCAGTACTTGTCAATGGCTCACCAACCAAGGAGTTCATCCCTCAAAAAGGTCGCAGGCAAGGTGATCCCTTATTACCATTTCTATTCAACTTGGTTGTTGAGGCTCTTAATATACTCCTCCAGAGAGCTACGGAGCTTAATTTGCTAAAAGGGGTATCTATTGGGATCAATCATGTGCAATTCTCCCACCTACAATGTGACGCCCCGAAAATTGGGCATGATATATCTATTTATGCAATAAAACCCACCTGATAGACAACCACATATATATAGAAAACTAATCCATACACCCAGTTCCATTAAATCCCAAATGCCAAATACATGTTGTTCACATCTCAAAGCCCCAATTCTAATCCCAAACATGCATTTTACAACAAGTATGAAATGGAAGCCAAACAGATAATAAGTGCCCTACAGGCTTACAAATTTATCCAAGAACATTCTTGGTTACACAAAATGGAGTCTCACTCATTACATCTTAAGCCCTTGGCTTTACAAATAACAAACATACACACATAAGGCATAATTAAGAAGCTCTTACTTCCCAAAACTCCATCCACACTATTGCCTTGGAGGAAGCATCTCACCTGCACCTGAAAATGGTATTCCCATATAGGGTGAGCCAATAGCCCAATAGAAATAATCTAACACAATTTATGAGGTTTAGCAAAGGTATAAATACCACGTACATAAACAATACCGATCCTGAAACATCCACAAGACCTGCATATCCATATGCCACTAAGACCAACGTTATTCCATTTTCCTTTAATTTCATTTTCAGTTCATAGATGCTACTCAATTCATGAGTTAAATTCGTTATCTTTCAAGAATCAAAATGAGACTGCAACTTAATGATTTTTCCAATTATGCAAAACTCACATAAACACTTGAAACCTGTCATTTTACGGATATTTCGTCTGAAGGAATCGGCACCCATTTATATATAAAATTTCAGGCCTTTCACCCAGGACACTCCGGCTAACTTGCTTTAAATAGAGTCCATCCCCTTTCTCCTTCCAAACCAATATACATATGCAATGTATTTATAAACATAATCACATATGGAGTACATCCCTTTTCTCCTCCCAATGAACATACATATACAATATATCTATAACATGGTCATATTCAATGACACCAACAATGGATTAGTATTAAATCGCCTAATCTTCATGTAATTTCTACAACAATCATAGCTATCCTCCACCGATAGCCCAATACAATTATTTCTAAAGAGATGTTCATTATCAAAATAAATAGTTTATTCAAAATTTCCATAGGTGAGATAACACATATCCAATATCACCATTTAAAATCATAACCTTCCAATTTCACGTTTTCACTGTTAATCCCAATTATTTATGCAAAATAATAATTTAATCAAAATTTGGGCAGAATCCCCCTTTCACCAATTATCAACCCAAACACCAAAATCAACTATTTTGGCACAACATGATCTTATATTCAAGCCTCATGCTCGTTTACCTCATATTCATCAAAACCCCTCTTTTCATTTCACACCCATATATCCTAGATTTGTCCAAACCACAACCAAATCTCATCATCTATACACAATAGCAAATAACTAAGCTAAAAACCATATTAGAGTGTAGAAAATCCGTACCTCAAGTTTTATAGAGAATCTAAGATGAAACCCCAAAATCTATGGTGTCGAAACTCGATCTCCACCACACACAATGAAGCCCTCGAGGTGATAACCAACTTTGGTAAAGAACTTAGGCCTAAATCCCAATGGATTTGCAGAAATCAAAGAGATAAGATGACTTCTAGAGAGAGAAACTCTAGACCTGGAAATTTAGAGAGTTTTAAAAAGAGAGGGGGCTGCAAAAAGTGATCTGAAACCCTAATTTACGGACTGATATATCGAGGTCACTCGAGCGTGAAATACATTTTCTCGTAAGCAATTTCGAAGTTGACCGGGTCAAAATCAGGATCGCTACAACCTCCCCTCCTTAAAGAATTTTGTCCCCGAAATTACAAATCATGTTTCAAAACTATGTTTTAGCCAATTTCCAAAATGATTACCAACAACATATACGATGCTTCCAAGAGTGATACAACACCCACAATATTCCACATTCTCAAAACATATACAATGTTTATATTGAATCCATGTTCTTCCTAAACAATTATAACATATACAATGTTCTTACAAGTTAAAACATATACAATGCTCATAATTTTCATTAACAAAATTTAATTCTCAATACATGCCTATGCATCAACAAACAAATCCGGATATTTTTCTCGGACTTCTAATTCACGTTCCCAAGTCGCTTCCTCTACTCCGTGATGTTTTCACAATACTTTTACCAATGGAATTGTCTTGCCTCGCAAAACTTGATCTTATCTATCCAAGACTCTTACCGGTCTCTCCTCATACGAGGCATCCTCATCTACCTCTAAGTCGGTCCAATCCAACACGTGCGATGGATCCGGCTCATATTTCCGAAGCATACAAATATGAAACACGTCATGAACCCCAAAAATTTGTGGCGGTAACGACAAACAATAAGCAACCTCCCCAATCCGTTCAAGGATCTCAAAAGGGCCAATAAACCGAGGGAACAACATCCCACTTTTCCCAAACCTCATCAAACCCCGTCTAGGTGATATCTTCAAAAAGACATGATCTCCCACCTCAAAAGACAAAGGTCTCCTCCTACGATCGGCATAACTTTTTTGGCGACTCTGAGCTGTAACTAACCTTTTACGAATAAGTGTAACTTTCTCTGTCGTTTCCCAAACCAACTCTAGACCTAACAAAGGTGCATCACCCACCTTGGCCCAACATACTGGAGATCTACACGGTCGACCGTACAAGGCCTCAAACGGTGTCATGCCAATACTTGCTTGGAAACTATTGTTATAGGCAAATTCCACTAAGGGTAGGTGTCTCTCCCACGACCCCTTAAAATCAAGAACACAGCCTCTAAGCATATCCTCACGGATCTGAATAGTACGTTCAGACTGCCCGTCAGTCTGAGGGTGATACACAATACTAAAAGTCAATCTAGTACCTAAGGCACTCTGGAAACTCTACCACAACCAAGCAGTGAAACGCGGATCTCTATCCGAAACAATCGTCACAGGGACCCCGTGCAACCTCACTATGTCCTTAATATACAGGTCGGCAAGATAATCTACTGAGTCACTTACACGCATGGGAATAAAATGCACCGACTTAGTTAATCGATCAACGACCACCCTAATGGCATCACTACCCCGTTGAGTCCTCGGAAGACCCAGAACAAAATCCATTGTGATATGTTCTCACTTCCATTCAGCTATAGGCAAGGGTTGCAACAAACCCGCTGGCCTCTGATGCTCAGCCTTCACTTGTTGACAAGTAAGGCACTTTGATATGAACACAGCTACATCCTTTTTCATACCTCTCCACCAAAACTGGCGACTAAGATCATGATACATCTTTGTGCCTCCCGGATGCACCGCAAGGCGCGAATGATGAAACTCTCAAAGTACTTCCTCTCGACAAGACTCCGGTACAAATAAATGGTCACGATATCTCACACTTAGGTCGGGATACATAGTCAAACCTCTTTCTACTTTCCTATTCGAAATCTTCTCTCGAAACGATTCCACCTCAAGGTCACCCTTTTGCGCTTCCAACACTCGGTTCACAAGTGTAGGTTGTGCAACTGTAGACACCCCATTTTTGACCGACCTTAAGACTCAGACGTCACCGATTGAGCGCTTGGTGATGTTGCATAATGTGCTCGTTCAGAAGTTTCCGAGTTGCGGCCGTGAGCCCTGCCTCCGGACTTCCGAACCCTCTTTTGTGCTTTGCCTCGGTTTGCGAACCAGGCTCGGTTTTCTTTGTTTCTTTTCCTGAGGGGAGGGAGAGGTCCCGTAGACCATCTCTCAGTGGCCGTGGGCTACATGTGGTGGCTGTAGGCCATTTTCCCATTTCGGAGTCCGGTTTCCGGTTTTTCGGGATCGTTGGCCATGTGCCCCGGTTCGGGACCGCTTAACCATCTCCATTTGCTCTGATTTTTGGCATACATCTTATTTTCTCCCTTTTGAGGGACACTGGGGTCTGAGAAACCCACTTCGTGGCCGAACGCCACTTTCGGTGTTTAACGGGCAGTTTTCGGGGCCCCGAACTGCGTGTTTTGGCCCCCGAACATTCGTTTTGCATCGGTTTTCATTCGTTTTTGGCAGGTACCTCTGTTTTATCACCGGGGAGGTCACTGGAGGGTGGGAGGCCAGCAATTATCTTGGCAACCAGTTATGTTCCATTTTCGCCCTCCGACACCCGTTTTTCGCACTTCCGGGCTAATGTTGAACACCTTGGAGCCATTTTCTTCAAACCCAAACCACATATTTGTGATGTACACACATGGGAGGACCCTAAAAGTTCATGGCCGGCCACTAACGTTGCTTGACCCTTTTGAACCCCTCCTTCCGAGCCAATGTTGAACAACCTGGGCCCTTTTTCTTGAACTTTGAACCACATATTTGTGTTGTACACACATGGGAGGATCCTAATATCATATCACTATTTCCTTTTGACCCTTTTGAACCCCTCCTAAAATTGGCTTGTTCTCTCTCCTGTTTTAGAATTTCCAAATTCGAACCACAGGGTTGTGAAGAGGAGACCTGGGAGGCCACCAATATATGGTGGCCGGCCACTATTTCAAGTTGACCCTTTTGACCCCTAGCTGGCCGGCTAGGGGGGGTGGCCGGCCGGCCACCTGCAGCAAAAGTAAGTGGCCGGCCATGCTCCTCATGCTTGGTACTTTACAGCTGTGCAGCTGTTTCCCCCAGAAAAGATCTCAATCCGGGGGATATTTTGTGGGGGAAAACTTGCCTATTTTCCCCCACCTTTTGCCCCTCCTTTACTCCCCTTTTCTTGTCCATATAACCAGCTGGTGGCATCACATTTAGGGGTTAGAAAATTTGTTCTTCAAGCCTCAAGATCCATATCTCCCTCCATCCTTCTCATTTTCCTAAAAAACCTTAAGTCCTACACCTTGTTTTCTTCATCACCACCAAGCTCTACCATCACCACTTCATTTCCAGCAACAAGGAGGGCTTCTCAAAGGCTAAAGGAGCTGCAAATTGGTCCAAGAAGCAACAAAAGACTTGTCTCCAAGGGTGACTTACCATTTTCTCTTTTTTGAGCTTTTCTTTGCAATATTTCTTAGCCTCTCCTTCTTATACATTTGAGCTCCGACCAAAACTGAAAGTATCTTTTTTTTGAGCTCATTTTCATGTCTCATTAAGGGCTCAACCCTGTTTGAGCCCTCCATCTTGCACTTGCTTCATTATCCCTCTAAAAGGTCATTTTCTTGCATGATATTTTTAGCTTGTGTGTGATTTATTTTGGAGCATGTTGTAAACTGATAATAGGCTTATTTTGAGCCCCTCTTCAACATTTAAGAAGGGCTCAACACTGTTTGAGACTTCCATGTTATACTTCCCTTTATACTCCTTTTTTGGTCCCATTTTTGCATGCTATGGCAGCCTACCATGCTTTTGTTTTTGGCCATTTTACAGTTCTGGAAATAGTCTTATTTTGGTCCATTCTTCATGTTTCATTTAGGGCCTTCATGGTTTGGGACCTCCATATGCCACTTCATGTTATATCTCTCTTTTATTCCCCATTCTTGCATGTTTAGTTAGCCTATCATGCTTTTGTTTTTGGCCATTTTACAGTTCTGGAAATAGTCTTATTTTGGTCTATAATTCATGTTTCATTAACATTTTTTTTCTGTTTGGTGATTATTTTGTATACTTCATGTTATAGCACCTTTTGAGCCTCAATCTTGTGCCTTTTTTTAGCATGTTTGTATATTGATTTGAGGTTTTCCATATACTGTAAACATTCATATTTTTGGTCCCTCTTCAATGTTGTAGAAGGAAATTTTTCAGTTTGGATTTTGCTTATATCACTTGCTTCATTACCCCTCTCTTGGCCCCTATTCTTGCATGCCATTTTTGCCCTACCTATGCTTGATTTTTGGCCATGTTTATAACTGTGAAAGTGCCTTTTTTGGGACTGCCTAGCTTCTGTCTTTGCATTACATGTCCATATCGTGCATGTTTGGCATAGCTATAGGCCATTTCGGGTGCCTAAATTCGCATTTCGGGACTATTCCATGCATTTGGTGTCATTTCGCCTCATTTCGGGACTGTTTTCCCCCATATTTTAGTGCTGAAATTCCATTAGAATGATTGCTTTCCATTTCCATGTCATTTGCATTGCATATACCATTGCCTTGGTTTGCGTGCCCGTGTGCACGATTTCGAGGCACTTCATTTTCATCCATCGGCCTCTTATGTGAGTGCGGCTGAGGCTCTCTCATGTTAGTATAAGTCCATGTTGCATTCTATATGCCATTTCCATGCCATTGCATTGCGTATGCCATTGCCTCGGTTTGCGTGGCCGTGTGCACGCATTTCGAGGCACTTCATTTTCATCCATCGGCCTCTTATGTGAGTGTGGCTGAGTCTCTCTCATATTAGTGTAAGCCCATATCGCATTTTCATATCATTTGCATTGCGTATGTCATTTTCTTGGTTTGCGTGCCCGTGTGCACGCATTTCGAGGCATCTCATTTTCATAGCATTGTGCATACTAGGTTGTATCTTAGATCGCATTCATGCATTTTCTTGGTTTGCGTGCCCGTGCGCACGCACTTCGAGGCATCTCATTTTCATAGCATTGTGCATGCTAGGCCGTATCTTAGTTGCATTCATGCATGTCATGCATATCGCATTGTGTTCGGAATAGGAGTTAGCCCGGACACGGGAAACGAGGTGCACCGACACTCCGGATTACCCATGATGGAGTTAGGTTTTGTTGTGTTTTCGTGTGCATTCATTCCATATTGAGTTGCACATTTTGACCCCTCTGCCATCATGCATCGATATGCGTGATTGGTGGCACGAGGATCGAGGCATGCATATATCTGTGAAAATACATTGCTATGCCCCTTTCCTGCTCTCTGTTGCAGCAAAATGAAGAATCAGCAACTTTTCGGAGTCTGGCACGCTTTCCAAGAATAACTGCTAAACAGAGGCTAATTGGGGCATCCCAGTGGATTTCCGCGCAAGGCAGCCCGGACATGCATCATCCATCAGAAGCAAGGCAGTCCCTGGCTTGCATGCCAGTTTTATTAAGCTTTCTTAGTTAATTTGTTAATTAATTAGGAATTTGTATATTATTCGGCCTGTAATATTTGGACTGTAATATTCTTTTATTCGGGACTGTATATTTATTCGGACCCTCCGAGCGAGGGCAAAACTGTAATAAGTGTGCGTGTGTGTGTTGTATGTCTTCCAACCCCACGTCTTTCTTCCCTTTTATTTACCAGCTTACGATGGTTAGATTAGGGCATGTTTCAATTAGCATACAGTATGATAGCATGTTTGCATTCATTCATCTGTTTTGCATGCACCGGGCTCGGCGCACCATACTAACTGCATCGTACTTTCAATTCCAAATTGAATACATGTTAGTTGTAGCATTTCATATGCCATGTTTAGAATAGCCGAGCCTGCTATAGTTGCATTTTTGCATGTGTTGCATTAGGCATTTCTGTATATTTAGGATCATGCATGATTTCTAATGTAAATTCTGTTTTGGCTTGGAGTACTCGGTAAGTTTTTATGCTTTAGCATCCTTGCATGCGTGTGAGTGACTGCCATGAATAGCATGCTTACCATGAGGCTAATTGCTAATGTGATATAACTGCCTGAATGCCTGTGGGTGAAGGTTGGGTTATTTGAATTGGAATAATTCATCAAATGTGTGTTTTAAGCCCACTAGATAGTGGCAAAATCATGTTTTCTAAGCCCACCCGAGGGTGGCAAATCCACGTCTTAGCCTACTTGCGGGTAGCACCATCAAACCACTTTCAAATAAACAAACATGAAATGTTTTGTTCCAATTCAGGCAACTCAGTCTATACTTATATGCTGTGTGCATCACATAGTAACCTAGGCTAATAACCGGAATAAGGACACACAAAGTTTTCAAAATTTGATATCATGGTTAGTAGAGGCCGATCTTTGATCGGGCGAGCGGGGGTGCTCACGAAGTGACCTTCCCCAATCGTACCCAAGTTCCCGAGCCGAGGCAACTTTGGTGATGACGGGCACGTGGCCTTTGGCACCGAGTCAGGGTTTCCTAAATTTCCCATTAAAAAACATTTAGGTGGCGACTCTGTATCTGGCAAAGCATTCCATGTTTGGCATTTCTTTTCAAAAATCTGTTTCTCAAAACGATTTGCCGGATTTGGACTCTTTGGTTCAGACTTAGAACCGTGACAAATTTGAGAGTCCTGAGCTGTAGTGACCCCAATATGAACGGAACGGGAGCTCGTTCCTCCCGGGGCGTTCGGGGACGTCTACAGCAACTACTGAAAACAAAGCTGCAGACTCAACAAACTCGCCCAGATACAAGTCAAACTCATTAAGAGTACCCAACATTTCCCATTCTCGGATGGCGATAGAAGCTACACTGCCAACTAGCTTTCTACTCAAGGCATCGGCCACAACATTGGCCTTCCCGGGATGATAATGCAACTCAAAATCATAATCCTCTACGAATTCCATCCACCTCCTCTGTCTCAAATTCAAGTCTTTCTGTGTAAACAGATATTTCAGACTCTTGTGATCAGAGAACATTTCAAATTTCTCACCATACAGATAGTGCCTCCAAATCTTCAAGGCAAATATCACTACTGCTAACTCTAAGTCATGGATGGGATAATTTCTCTCATGTGTTTTCATCTTCCGTGAGCCATAGGCTACTACTTTACCCTCTTACATCAATACACAACCTAGACCTTCTCGTGAAGCATCACAGTAAACTGAATAACCCAAGCCCCTCTCTGGTATAATCAATACTGGAGCAATGGTGAGTCTAATCTTAAGCTCTTAGAACAACTTCTCATAAGTCTCACTCCACACGAATTTGATTTCTTTCCTTGTCAACTTAGTCAAAAGTGAAGCTAGTCTAGAGAAATCTTTCACAAACCGACGGTAATACCCGGCAAAACCCAAGAAACTACGAATTTCGAAAGCATTCTTAGGTTGTGCCCAATCTTGCACTGCCTCTATCTTGGATGAATCTATAGTCACCCCTTCCCTTGATACTACATGCCCTAGGAATTTAACCTCTTCCAGCCAAAAGTCACATTTCCCAAACTTAGCATACAGCTTATGGGCTCTAAGTAACTCAAGTACTACTCGTAAATGTTCCTTATGCTCCTCCTCAGAAGGTGAATAAATCAAAATGTCATCCACAAAGACAACCACAAAACAATCTAAGAATTCACGAAAGATCCGATTCATTAAATCCATAAACACAACTAGAGCATTAGTTAGCCCACAAGGCATTGCAAGAAACTCAAAATGGCCATACCGCATACGGAATGCCGGCTTCGGGATATCCTCCTCCCTTACTCTCAACTGATGATAACCCAATCTCAAGTCTATCTTAGAGAAACAAGAAAACCCCTTCAACTGATCAAACAGATCATCTATACGAGGCATTGGGTACTTATTCTTAATAGTAACCCGGTTCAACTTTCAATAATCAATACAAAGCCGTAATGCTCCATCTTTCTTTTTAACAAAGAGAGTCGGCGCTCCCCAAGGTGAAATACTAGGGCGAATAAAACCCTTATCTAACAATTCCTGGAGTTGAATCTTCAACTCACTCAATTCAGCAGGTGCAAATCTATATGGTGCCATAGAAACTGGTGCCTGGCGCCGGTGTCGTGCCTGGCACTAAATCAATAGAAAACTTGATCTCTCGATGAGACGGTAAACTGACAAGATTCTCGAAAAAAACATCCGAGTATTCACAAACTACCCTTGGCAATTCAACCCGAATTTTATCACACTCACTACTCAAAAAGTTAGCAAGGAGACAACTAAGTTCACTCCACCCATGCGAATCATATACCGGTGATAAGACTCTATCCACCCGGTCCCCCAAGAAATAAAAACAATCACCACTCAAGGTACATACAGTAACTTTCTGACGGTAGCAATCTATAACAGCCCGGTATGACGATAACCAGTCCATACCTAATATGACATCAAAACTAAGCATGTCAATCAATACAAATGCAAAAGGTAATTGACGACCAGCAACCTCGATGTCACAACCCCGACATTCCTGTCTCAAAACAGTCTGACCACCAATATGTGACTCTACACAAATAGGAGATGCTAACTGTGCCAACTCCAAACCCAAAACTAATGCAAATGCATACGAAATAAAAGAATGGGATGCACCCGTATCAATCAACACATTAGCAACTGAATTGCAAAACAAAAAGGTACCTCTCACTACAAAAGGATCAGGTACAAGATCTGGCCCTACAACTGTATACATACGTCCAGTAGGCCTCTGCTCAACCTGCTCATCCCTCGGAGTAGAAGCCTGATGCACAAACTGAGCCGAAGAAACTCCCTGATTGGCCCTTGAGGCCTGTGCTGACTGTGCTGGCTGGTGACTCTATGTCTGTCTCGAACCAGATGCACCAGGTGTACCACCCAACTGTGGGCAAAACCTCTTCAGGTGCCCCACTTGCCCGCACTGATAACAAGTGCGCGGCTGGCCTCTTCCCTAACTCTGGCTCTGAAAACGAGCTGAAGATGATGATGCTTGCTATCCTCCTCCTGTTTGAGGACAAGCTGGAGACTTGTGGCCCAACTGACCACAATTAAAGAAAGTAAAATCTCCATGCCCACCTCTCCTAGAACCTGAACTCGGTATTGGAAAAGTGGACCTCGACTGAGTTCCCTGGGACTGCTGAGGGTAGGAACCCCTCTGCCTCTTACTGTCTCCCTGACTATCCTGACTCCTCCTGGAGCCCCTCATCCTTTCATCTTTTGCTTACATAATAGTTTCAAGGTGGGCTGCAGACTACACAAGGCGCTCATAATCTCTAATCATGGAACCAGCCACTCGAAACATGAGTCTGGTCTTTAATTTCTTCTCAAACTCCAGACAGTGATGTTCCTCAGTCGCCACTAACTCCGGTGCAAACCTGGATAGACTAGTAAAGGTGGCCTCAAACTCCGCCACTGGTGTATTCAGCTGCTTGAGCTGATAGAACTGATCCCTTAACTTCTCCCTAACAGTGGGAGGCAAAAACTTCTCCTGAAAGGCGTTAACAAATGCCTCCCAAGTCCCTCCAATGCGTCCCCGCGCATACTTCCACCACTGCCCCGCATCCCCCTTTAACTGGAAGGACGCCAAGGTCACTTTCAACTGATCATCCTCGATGCCAAGCATCTCGAATGTCTTCGCTAATTGTTCAAGACACTCATCAGCCTTCAATGGCTCCTTAGGGTCACCCAAAAACTCATCCAGATTCGACCGGAAGAACTCTCTCTTCAGAAAAGACGGCCCTGCTTCAGCTACATTCGCCTAGATTTGATTCTCAGCCCTAAGAATGTCCATGGATTCCCTCAATGCTCCTGTCATCTCGTGGGCTAAGGCGCCCATGGCCTGCTGACCTACTGGCTTGGCCATGTTGGCTTGACAACCTCCTTCCTCCTGCGCCGGAATTTCATTCGGTATAGGTATCTCCTTCCTCCTAGGCCTCCCATGCCTACCACCACATCCACATCCTGACATCCTAATAAAGGTAACAATAAGATTAGCACATTTAAAAAAACATGCCAGATTTAACTCACTTGTGGCCTAACGCATTGGACAACAATAAATCATTCCATGTATGCACATAGTCACATAAACACATAAGAATTTTATTCCTAGATAATGACTGTCCCACGGCGTTGCTAGAGTTCTAATTAGAAATAGCAGTGATCAAGTGCTCTTCCAATAGGACTTCCAAAAAATCGTAAACTCAATCAACATCTTAGGAACCAAATCTCATACTCATATAAACACATAAGCATGTTATCACATAAGCATACAATACATGCTAACGTCTCAATCAAGCGAGACAAACCCATTGTGGTACTAACCACTTCCCACGTACCCAAACTATTCAAACCCGGTACGCTCTGATACCAAGTTGTGACGCCCCAAAAATTGGGCATGATATATCTATTTATGCAACAAAACCCACCTGATAGACAACCACATATATATAGCAAACTAATCCATACACCCAGTTCCATTAAATACCAAATGCCAAATACATGTTGTTCACATCTCAAAGCCCCAGTTCTAATCCCATACATGCATTTTACAACAAGTATGAAATGGAAGCCAAACAGATAATAAGTGCCCTACAGGCTTACAAATTTATCCAAGAACATCCTTGGTACAAAAAATGGAGTCTCACTCATTACATCTTAAGCCCTTGGCTTTACAAATAACAAACACACACACATAAGGCATAATTAAGAAGCTCTTGCTTCCCAAAACTCCATCCACACTATTGCCTTGGAGGAAGCATCTCACTTGTACCTGAAAATGGTATTCCCATATAGGGTGAGCCAACAGCCCAGTAGAAATAATCCAACACAATTTATAAGGTTTAGCAAAGGTATAAATGCCACGTACATAAACAATACCGATCCTGAAACATCCACAAGACCTGCATATCCATATGCCACTAAGACCAACCTTATTCCATTTCCTTTAATTTCGTTTCCAGTTCATAGATGCTACTCAATTCATGAGTTAAATTTGTTATCTTTCAAGAATCAAAATGAGACTGCAACTTAATGATTTTTCCAGTATGCAAAACTCACATAAACACTTCAAACCTGCCATTTTACGAATATTTCGTCCGAAGGAATCGGCACCCATTTATATATAAAATTTCGGGTCTCTCACCCAGGACACGCTGGCCAACTTGCTTTAAATGGAGTCCATCCCTTTTCTCCTCCTAAACAAATATACATATGCAATGTATTTATAAATATAATCACATATGGAGTACATCCTCTTTCTCCTCCCAATAAACATACATATACAATATATCTATAACATGGTCATATTCAATGACACCAACAATGGATTAGTATTAAATCGCATAATCTTCATGTAATTTCTACAACAACCATAACTATCCTCCACCGATAGCCCAATGCAATTATTTCTAAAGAGATGTTTATTATCAAAATAAATAGTTTATTCAAAACTTCCATAGGTGAGATAATACATATCAAATATCACCATTTATAATCACAACCTTCCAATTTCACGTTTTCACTGTTAATCCCAATTATTTATGCAAAATAATAATTTAATCAAAATTTGGGCAAATTCCCCATTTCACCAAATATCAACCCAAACACCAAAATCAACTATTTTGGCACAACATGATCTTATATTCAAGCCGCATACTCGTTTACCTCATATTCATCAAAACCCCTCTTTTCATTTCACACCCAAATCCTAGATTTGTCCAAAACACAACTAAATCTCATCATCTATACACAATAGCAAATAACTAAGCTAAAAACCATATTAGAGTGTAGAAAATCCCTACCTCAAGTTTTGAAGAGAATCTGAGACGAAACCCCAAAATCCATAGTGTCGAAACTCGATCTCCACCACACACAATGAAGCCCTCAAGGTGATAACGAACTTTGGTGAAGAACTTATATAGCGACCCCGGTCTTTTTCCCATTTGACTATTGTGTCCGGACATAGGTTCCGTAGATTCTGTCATTGTATAATGGTTGTTGTTGTCCCTTATTTTCTCATTTGGAATTTTAGGATGTGTTGGGCAGGTTTGTTTCAGGTTGGTTGGGTTTAGAAATCTAGTGTTGCTGTCCAGTATTTTGGATCTTCGCTCGAGCGAGGAGTTTGTCGCTCGAGCGAGCAGTTGTTTTTGGTTCTTCGCTCGAGCCGGGGTTTGGTAGCTCGAGCGAGAGTTTGCATCTGGTTTGGACCTGTAGCTTTGCATTCTTGGCTCGAGCGAGATTTTCTTCGCTCGAGCGAGTTAGTTCGTTCTTCGCTCGAGCAATAGTTCCTTCGCTCGAGCGTGTGTCTGGTTACAGACCTGAGGGTTTGAGTTCTTCGCTCGATCGAGCTTTCTTTCGCTCGAGCGAGCTTTTGGGTTGTTGGCTCGAGCAAGGCTTCCTTGGCTCGAGCGTAGTTTCTCTGTGTCTGGTCGCTCGAGCGACCAAGTCTTCGCTCGAGCGAGCCTGTCCAGTATATATTTACAGCAGCGGGTTTTGATCAGTCCTTTTCATCTTCTTTTTGATTCCAAACCCTAGGTCCGACTTCTCCTTCTCCCTACTCACCTTCTTTCTTAGATTTGATCCACTTAGGGTGTGTTTCTACCCTAGATCCTTCATTAAAAAGATAGAGGGAGTTGAGGGCTTTCATTTAATCTGAACATTTGGCAATTTGGAGCACTTTGGTAATTGGGCACTCATCTTTGTCTTCACCATTTGTGTTTTTTTCTTCGAGGTAGGGATTTCCTACTCCATTATATAGGTTTTGTTCTAAGTTTTGGTATATTAACATGTTGGGGTTACTTTGATAAATTTTGGGAAAAACCCTTGTTGTATTATTGAATTGTTGACATAGTTATTTTCAGTTTAGAAATAACTGTTTTGGGCTATCGGTGGAGGATAGTCGTGATTGTTGTAGACATTGCATGTGGATTAGGAATAACTGAAACTAATCACATTGGTTAAGTCATTAATGTTGACTATGGCATTGATACAGAAAATACGTGTATTGATTGAGCATTGCATTTGCATACATTGTTTGTGTGTGGGAGGAGATAGGGGATGTACTCCACGGTTTAGGGGAAGATAGGGGATGGACCTCTAAACCGGATTTTGTTTGGGAGGAGATAGGGGATGGACTCCATTAGCATCACTTTTATGTGTGCTTATTTATATAGAAGTGTTATATTGATACAGCACTAAAATGTGTATCAATTTGGAAGTATGAAGTGTTTGATTTGAGCTTGAGTCTCATTTGTTTGTTGATATTGGAAGGATGTGAATATTATATATGTGATTTACTGTTGTAAGTTTGGCCAGGTTCTGAGCCATGTTGATAAAATTGGAAAGTAAAACGTATCTTAGACAATAGTGTCATGAGATCGTAAAATGAAGTAATTGATTATCTTGGTTAACCATCTGTTGAATACTATTGCTTTATTCATTGCTTATAAGTGGTTTAGTATATTTCTACTGGGCTGTGGCTCACCCTTTATGGGAACATCATTTTCAGGTTCAGGCGATAAACTACCTCCAAGGACTTAGCTTGGGAGGGTTTGGCTTCTGGATTGAAGAAGACTACCTTTAGTTAATAGTTGTTATTTATTAGTACATGTAAACATTCAAGCCTAGGGCTTTTCTTGTATTGAGATTAGAACTCATATTTTTGAATCCAAGTGTTGGCTTGGAAAGATGTAAGCCTGTAGGGCATTTTATTCGATGTTACATGTAATGCTTTGTTTAGTAATACTCTGATGAATGAATTAATTAATTGTCTTCTTTAATTAATGCATGGCAATGATATATATAATGGGTTTTTTTTTTGAGGGCGTTACAACTTAGGCCTAAATCCCAATAGATTTGGAGAAATTAAAGAGAGAAGATGACTTCTAGAGAGAGAAGCTCTAGACCTGGAAATTTAGAGAGTTTTAAAGAGAGAGGGGGCTGCAAAAAGTGATCTGAAACCCTAATTTACGGACTGATATATCAAGGTCACTCGAGCGTGAAATACACTTTCCCGTAAGCAATTTCAAATGCATGTTGCAATTTTGCTTTCGGCGAGCTGACCGGGTCAAAATCAGGATCGCTACATACAATTTGCAGATGATTCTCTACTATTTTGTGAAGCTAAGCTGTCAAAAGTCCTTACTTTGAAAAGACTACTCAGGTGTTTTAAAGTGGCATCCGGCCTTAAAATCAACTATCACAAAAGTGTGGTTTGTGGTATTGGTATCTCTAACTCTGTTCTTGCTGTATTTGCATCCCTGTTGAACTGTAGGACTCAAACTCTTCCAATTAAGTATCTAGGATTGCCTTTGGGTGCTAATCCAAGGAGAAAGAAAACATGGTAACCTGTTATTGATAAGTTTAAATTGAGACTTGCTAGTTGGAAAAGAAGACTTCTTTCTGTTGCAGGTCGATTAACCTTAGTGAAAGCAATATTGTCAAGCTTACCTGTGTACTTCTTGTCTCTATATAGGCTGCCTGAAGGAGTTGCTAAGGAGATAGATAAAATTCAAGCCTCGTTCTTATGGGGGGGGCTCAGACTTAAGGCGAAAAATCCACTTAGCGAAATGGTCAAAGGTAACTAAGAGTATAAAGCAAGATAGTCTGGGCATCAAAAGAGTTAGGGATTTAAACTTGTGCTTACTCCTAAAGTGGTGGTAGAGGTTTGCATCTGAAAATGACTCATTATGGAAGAGAGTCATTTGCAGCGAATACAAATTCCTTGGAGGGAAATGGTTCCCAAATCTCAGCCTAAGCATCAAATTTTCAAACATATGGAGTGGCATTGCGACAGCAGCGAAGCAGAAAGAGTCCCTTTTACAATAATATGTCAATAATCTACAATTAAGGGTGGGAAATGGTTGTCGAATCAAGTTTTGGTATGATACTTGGTATGGAGATGTTTGTCTAAAAGACGAGTTCCCTCAATTTTTCAGACTGTCACTTGATAAGGAAAGGCTACTTAAGGACTTTGTGGATGTCTCTGGTCCTGCTAAGCATTAGCTTTTCACCTTTAGGAGGCCCCTCTTTGATTGGGAGAAGAATGAGCTCCTCAGACTCACTGGTATCTTATCTCCAATTCCTTCATTGAACTTGGAGGCCCAAGACAGTGCAGTTTGGTTAGAAGCTAAACCAGGGCTGTCTTTTGGTGTGGAGATGTTTGTGTAAAAGACGAGTTCCCTCGATTTTTCAGACTGTCACTTGATAAGGAAGGGCTACTTAAGGACTTTGTGGATGTCTCTAGTCTTGCTGAGCATTGGTTGTTCACCTTTAGGAGGCCCCTCTTTGATTGGGAGAAGAATGAGCTCCTCAGACTCACTGGTATCTTATCTCCAATTCCTTCATTGAACTTGGAGGCCCAAGACAATGCAGTTTGGTCAGAAGCTAAACCAGGGCAATCTCTTGTATCGGTTCTTTATAACCACACCAGCATTGCTTATGGAGTTTCTGATGGTTCTATTCGAATGGTGTGGATCAAGCATCTCCCACCCAAAGTGCAATTCTTTGGTGGGCTTGCATGGAAGCACAAGCTGAAAACCTTTGTATTCTTACAGTGAATTGGTATCTTGGATGGGTATGCTTCTACCTTGTGCATTTTTTGTAAAGTTCAACAGGAAACAATAGAACATGTGCTAATTTTCTGCCCTCTAGTGTGGAGAGTATGGACTGGGCTGTTACAGTGGTGTGTAGCGACCCTGATTTTTTTTTTTTTTTGGTAAGCCTTTATTTATTTATTATTACTATTATTATTATATTTTATTTTATTTTTTACTTTATTAATTGTGTGGTTACATGAGAATTTAATGTGGTATTAAATTAATTTAATGTGTTAGTTAATTATATATAAGTAATCTGAATATTTATATTTTTATATTTATATATATATTAAAAAACGAAATTATTGATATAAATTTTATATAAGATATTTATATTTATATATGTGATTTATTTGTATAATATAATATAATAGGAAATTAGGTTATTACATATATAATATAATATAAGTATTCAACTAGGTTTAGAAGTTCATAAGGAAACAAAGAAAAAAAAACAAAAAAGAGAGAACAGCTGTGAGAGAGAGAGAGAGAGAGAGAGAGAGAGATCGATCAAAGAGAGGTGAGGAAGAGAGACGGCGGGAGAAAGGAAAAAGAGAGGAGAGAAAAGAAAAAAAAAGATTAGGGTTTTGTTTTAGTGGCTCCATTAGTTCTTCAAATAATTTTTTGATCTCCAAAAAAATATTATGAGTACAAAACTCACTTTCCTTGTTTTATGTTTACTTCTTTGTTTTTATTTATTTATTTAATATTAGTTTGATTTTGTATTTATATAAAGATGATAGATTAATTTTAATTATTTTGATTAGCTGTATATGTAAAGTTTAGGGTTTTTAGATAATTGATTGATTTTAATTACTTTGATTAGTTGTGTAGGTAAAGTTTAGAATTTTTAGATGATTGATTGATTTTAATTATTTTGATTAGTGGTGTATGCCAGGTTTAAGGGGGTTTTTTTATATAGATTTATTTTATGGTTGTAATCACCCTCATGGTTATATGAAATTAAAATTAATTAGGAACCCATAGATAAATTCTTTATACTCCATCATGACTTGATGGATTGTTGTTTTATTTAAGTGTTAGTGAGAAAGAGTATATAAAAAAAATGAGGATTATGAGATTTATTTGAATGCCTTAGGCTTGGCATTGTTATATTTATTCTCATGAGTGAGATGCTGTGTATATATATTGTTGCCTCATTTTCATGAGTAGATGAGTGCTTTGATTTACGCGCGTACGTATATGCTAACCATCCGGGGAGTGTGAGTCAAACTCGGGACGATATCCCTGTGCAAGTTTGGCTTCGGAGCAGTGTTAGGCATACGAGAGGTACATGGGATATATGTGTAGGCCGGAAGTGGAGGGCCGAAGTGGTAGAGTTAAGGTACAAAGAATTTAATTATGAGTTTATTGGTATAGTGTGAATTGTAATGATTTGTACATCTTGAAAAAATAGTAAATGACCTCGATAAATTATGAAATTTGAGAAGAGGCATGTATGTGTGATTCTAGACAACTTTTGTATTTTAACTTTTTATTAAAAAGATCGATTAGAACTTATAATCGGATGATCTTGATGATAGTAGTTTTAATTCATTTTGGCAATGCAGACTTTAGATACTGTTTTAACCCACGAAACAAACTCATTTTTTTGGTTTCACGTAAACTGAAGTAAAACATTATTATGAACATTTTTCATGTTTTGAACTTTTCCAAAAAAATTCATCTTACAGCAGTTTCTTTTCGTTTTCAGTTCTAGATTTTTCGATTGAAATTCGGTTAGGATATTCTATTAAGTTTTTCTCTCAACCTGTTTAGTTTGTGTTAAATTTGTTCACTTTATCTTTTAGGAAATTTGATTTTGTACAACTTTCGTTCTTTGAGTTTTTGTCAATTCGAATTATTTAAGAGTAAAACGATGCATTATTATACTTCTTCAGCAAGTTACTTATGATTAAATTATACTAATTTTTTTTTTTTTTTTGCAGGGTGGTGGGTCTTACTAATTTTTTTTTGCAAGGATGACCCACCATATTTTTTTTTTATTTTGTTTATTTTATAATCAATTTATATTTCGTTGTGTACGGACAAGAAACTAAATGCCACCGTATCTCCGGAAACTACCCATTCGTCTCGGTGCAGTTGGAACTACTTGTCTTATCCCATAACAAGAATTAAATGAATCTTTGTTTGTGTCTGGTGGACACATGGGTGTTAATCTTATACTCATACCAGTATACCTGTATACTAACCCGTTTTGTCTCTTGGCAACTCGGGTGCGTTCTGTTTCAGCGTAGCTGAGCTTCCTTTGCAGGATTAGTTGGGGCTACGGTGATGATGTGGAATAACTATAGTTGTTGGACCTGTCTATTGGATTTCTTTCATTTTCTTGAGCTTAGGGTTGATATTAGTTTATGTATGTATTATTATTATTATTTTTATGACTTTAGTATTGGAATAATTTTTGGCATGGTTTGTAACCATACATTATTTAAGTTGTTTTGAGTATGTATTGTTACTTTAATGTTGGAGGTATTGGTTAGTTATGAAATTATGGTGGATAGTTTGACTGGCGTTTAGTTTTTTTGTTTCACCCCTAAGATTTGGATGATGGAATATTAATTGGGGGTTAGTCCTAATTTAATATTTAATTATCCAAATTTTAGGGCGTGACAGGGGATTACTTGGGTTGTCCCAGTTTCTGTTCAAAGTTTGCTACTATGGTGGTCAGGTTACAACTGCAAGAAATCTGAACGGCAAATTTGGTGCGCCATATCTCTGGTGACTCTTTGGTCGATCTAAAAACACAAGAATGATTGTTTCTTTCAAGCTTCTCCACCAAAACTGGAGTAGCTGCAAGAGCTCATTATCACTAGGCTTGCCATCTAGTTGAAGGCTACGTCCAAGAAGCTTCAATTTTCAATTAATGACTTCCTATATAACATCTCAGGTGTTAGGCTTTGTATCCAAGGCTAGCTCTGTAATTGATTTCTTTTTCTTGCTTTGTTGTTGGGCTGGTCTTGTATCTTTGGTTGTTCTCTCATCAACCTGAGTTGTCCTCACAATTGATTGGGCATCCCTTTCGGTGATGCTTGATTCTTTGCTCTTCCTCATCCTTTCTGGATACTCTCAACAGCTTAGCAAAATGCCAAAAAACCATAGCTTCAAAAAGAAAAGAAATAATATTATATGTGCGCCAAAGTCTTTTTAATCTTTCAGTCTAATTAATGGCGATTGTTGCGGAAGATGTAGAAGGGTCACTATCAAACAGGGTCACTTTCAGCAGGGTCACTCTCAAACACATCCCTATAGATGTAGAAGTCCTTTCCATGTGCTTTCATGATTTTCCTGATTGAGCTCGAAGTTGCTTTTGCTGCTATTGATGATGATGATACAAGCAGCTTAGACACACCACAACCCACACCAACTGTCTTCACTGTTTCCATTATCATCTCTTCCTTCTTTTTCTTCCTCTGATCCAACAAATCTTCTTCAATTTGGGTGTTCTCATAACTACCCATTATGCCCAATAGTTGTTTACTGCTTTTTTATGATTGATGGAGTGAATGCAATGAGCCATTTTTGTTTATAAAGGAAAATATTAAGAGAGAAACAAAGAGTCACTCATGAGTTAATTTGGTCTCTCTTTTCTGGGTTGGCTTAACAGATTACATTTATATTATTTATTGATGATGGTCCATCTTCTATGCAAATTCTGTTGAGACTTACCCATGTGGAGAGGTAGCCACCATTGTTGACAATTGGTTGCCATAAATGTTGGTGGTTGCTTGTTGAAAACTTTGGCCCTCCATTTTCTCTTATAAATGGTTAGTGAATTGGAGAGGGTCTGTGTAGTGAATTAAAGGGAATAACACAAGTTATATACAAGTGAGTGTATATCTCTGTGAAAGTGAGAGAAAAATCAGAGAGTGTAAGGCAGTAGAGAGTAGGTGAGTTGAGAGAGAGTGTCTCATCCTCTGCGTAATCTCTATTTCTTTTAATGGAAATCTCTGGTTCTCTCCGTGGATGTAGGCATTGAGGCCGAACCACGTAAATCTTGTGTCCATTTATTGTGTGTTTAAGTTCTGGTAGTTCAAGTGGGTTGCCTTAAACCACAACAATTGGTATCAGAGCTAAGGTTGAGTAAGGAGGCAAAATAGAGGCTCGGAAGCTTTGTTTTTTCAAAACTGACAGAAATAAAGTTGCCCAAAATTCACTTTTGAGCATACCGGGAGGAAGATCTCGACGAGAGAAGTCTAGAACAGCAAAGAACAGTCCCAGAAGATTTGGCACGCGCTCTCACGCGCTTTCTGAAATCTGAGCGTGAATCTCACGCGCTGTATGTGCCACAAGCGTCTTGAAGAACAGTCGGCCACACGCGCTACTCAATGAGGAAGACGAGTATGGTGCGCGTGGTTCTGACGTCATCTCCACGTCACGCGCCAACTTAACGCCAGCTCAGTAACACGTGTCTAACAGGTCATCACCACGTCAGCCGAACTGCCACATGTGTCTACCACGTCGTCTGACACGTCAGGTGACACGTCATCAGGTTTGCCACGGTGTGCCACGTCATCCGACCAGTCAGCACCCTGTCAGCACGCAAGAGGAGGGATCCAGTGCTTCGCGGCTATGGTGTAGCCGCAAATCTGAGGCGTCCAAACTGTTTTGGCTTGATCTGAGTCAGTCGGAGTCCATTTCTGACGATCCAATAGTGCTTTCCAACTATTTGGAGTATTTCGAACACATCCGTATGGTCAGATTGTTGAATCCAAATTTTTGTAAATGGAAAGAAGTTTAAAATAGCAGGAAAAAGTGCAAGTTTCATAGTAGAACCTTTCAATGGTAATAATGACTTTACCCTATGGCAGCAAAGGGTAAAAAATATTTTAATGCGGGAGGGCTTGGTAAAAGCTCTCAACAAGAAGTCCAACAAACCGACAGACATGGGAGATGACAAGTGGGAGGAGTTGAGAGAATTGGCAAACAGTACAATCCAGTTATATCTCGGGAACAACACACTCCGAGAAGTCATCAATGAAGTAGATCTGGCAGAGCTATGAGCAAAGTTAGAAATGAGGTACAAGTCAAAGTCCTCGACAAATCGGTTATCTTTGAAGAAGCAGTTGCACACTCTTCAAATGCCAGAAGAAGCGAACCTTACAAAACATCTGGACGAGTTCAACAGGCTCACAATGGAGTTGGATACTATTGAGGTGAAAACCGAGGAGGAAGATAAGGCTATTATCTTGCTGGTCTCCTTACCTCCATCATATGAGCATATCAAGACTACTCTAATGTATGGGAAAGATACTCTTGGACTAGATGAGGTGGTTGCTACACTTATTTCTCATGAAACGATGAAGAAAAGGGAAAGCAGCAAACACCCAGAAGGAAATGCCATGGTTGCATCAGAAGATGATCAAGGCAAAGGCAGGACCAATGAGAGACGGGGTAAATCCAAATCAAGAGGGCGTTCGCAATCAAGACCAGGCTACAGAAGAAAGTGCTATTATTTTGATCAAGAGAATCACCTCATCAAAGATGTGCAAAGCTTAAGGAAGACAGGCAAACAAGGAACAAGCGAGCTCATCAAATGTCGCTACTGCAGTAAATGCTAAGGATGAGTATGCATTCACAGTTTCGTCGAGTATGACGAAACCTGATTGGATTTTAGATTCTGGAAGTACATACCATATATGCATGGACAAGAAACTTTTTTCCACCTACCAAGCAAAGGACAGAGGTATTGTTCGAGTGGCTAACAACACTGTGAGTAAGATTGTTGGCATAGGAACAATATGACTCCGAATGGAAGATGGAAAAATTTTCACGTTGGATGGAGTCTGACACGTGCCGAGGCTGAAGAAGAATCTAATTTCCTTAAGTATGCTAGACTTGAAGGGTTACAGCTTCTCTTCTAGTAAAGAAAATCTCAAAGTTATCCATGGAGATACAGTGATGCTGCATGGACAACTAGAGGGGAATCTGTACAGACTTGTTGAAGAGGTTGTGGCAGAAGGAGCTACTGTTACTTACCGGGCAAGAAGTACAAGACACGCACTGAAAAGACATAGGGCTCAGCAGACATGGCAACCAAAGTGTACAAGAACACGAGGCAATTCAAAAGTGCATAAAACGGAGCCATTGCAGCCAATCTTGAAGAAAGCTCAGAGCAAAGAGACCAAGACAACAAAGCACATCCCAGGGAAGAAAAGAGTTTCTTTTGCTCCTGAATTAGAGATCTATTGTGATCTCTCCAAGACAACATTGAAGAGAGAGATGCAATCACAAAAAGTTGCAAAGTAAGCTTTGCATGGCACCCCAGTGAGGGGGTGCAGGGCATTCCAGGCAGGGGGTGCTATTATGGATCACCTTACATCGGTGAAGGGGGTGATTTGTTGAGATTCACCCATGTGGAGAGGCAGCCACCATTGTTGACAATTGGTTGCCATAAATGTTAGTGGTTGCCATAAATGTTGGTGGTTGCTTGTTGAAAACTTTGGCCCTCCATTTTCTCCTATAAATGATTAGTGAATGGGAGAGGGTCTGTGTAGTGATTTGAAGGGAATAACACAAGTTATATACAAGTGAGTGTATATCTTTGTGAAAGTGAGAGAAAAATCAGAGAGTGTAAGGCAATAGAGAGTGGGTGAGTTGAGAGAGTGTCTCCTCCTCTGTGTAATCTCTATTTCTTTTAATGGAAATCTCCGGTTCTCTCCGTGGACGTAGGCATTGAGGCCGAACCACGTAAATTTTGTGTCCATTTATTGTGTGTTTAATTTCTAGTAGTTCAAGTGGGTTGCCTTAAACCACAACAAATTCAACCCCCATAAAAGATGAATTGACAGTCAATTTTCTACGAAATTCTGATGAGAACTGATTATGTAATTTTATGTTTTTATTTTATATTTTTAATTTTATTTTTAAAAAATAATGCGACTCAAATAAAATAAAAAGATGTGCTAAAGTAACATATCCCAAACAATCCCTTAAGAAATCCTTATGGTATAATTTCAATGTGCTTTTGCAATGATGATGGCAAGGTCAAAAAAATCTTTTACAGCAATAGTGATAGGATTCAATTTTCAATATCAAATCCCCTACGGGATTAGCAAACCGAACGAAACACCAATGCGATTATATATTTGTCAACCAAACACACAATTTGTGAGTCACATCTCATTGCTACTAATCTCATCATTGAGTTTGCAAAACAAACAGGTCCGGCTAGTGATCTCATAATGTTAAGCCTCATTTGAAGCACTCGCACTACAAGAATCTGCACTTTTAGCGACCACTTTTCGCGACCAATATAAAAGTTCGTAGCTAAAAGTTACCTTTGGCGACCCAATATTAATTAGTCGCGAATGATCATTATTTTTAGCGACCAAATATGAGTTGATCGCAGAAGGTCATATTTTGGCGACCAAAAAATGAGTTGGTCGCAGAAAGTGGTATGGTTTTGGCGACCAACTACAAATTTGGTCGCGAAATGTCACATTTTGGCAACCAAAAAATAAGTTGGTCGCCGAAAATCAAAAATAAGTTGGTTGTGGAATCGGCGACCAAAATTTTGGTCGCCAAAAAACTTATTTTTAGCGACAAAAAATATTTTAGTCGCCGTATATTAAGTTTTGGCTACTAAAACAATATAGTAGTCGAATGGAAAATAAAAAATTATTTTTTGGTCGCCAAAAACTTATTTTTGAGCGACTAAAAATATTTTAGTCGTCGTATATTGAGTTTTTGCTACTAAAACAATATAGTCGCCAAATGGAAAATAAAAAATTATTTTTTATCTTTTGGCGACCAAAATTTTGGTCGCCAAAAAACTTATTTTTAGCGACTACAAATATTTTAGTCGCCGTATATTGAGTTTTGGCTACTAAAACAATGTAGTCGCCGAAGGAAAAATAAAAGATTATTTTTTATCTTTTGGCAACCAAAATTTTGGTCGCCAAAAAACTTATTTTTCGCGACTACAAATATTTTAGTCGCTGTATATTGAGTTTTGGCTACTAAAACAATGTAGTCGCCGAATGAAAAATAAAAAATTATTTTTTATCTTTTGGCGACCAAAACTTTGGTCGCCAAAAAACTTATTTTTAGCGACTAAAAATATTTTAGTCACCGTATATTGAGTTTTGGCTACTAAAACAAAGTAGTCGCCGAATGGGAAATAAAAAATTATTTTTTATCTTTTGGCGACCAAAATTTTGGTGGCCAAAAAACTTATTTTTAGCGACTACAAATATTTTAGTCGTCGTATATTTAGTTTTGGCTACTAAAACAATGTAGTCGCCGAATGGAAAATAAAAAATTATTTTTTATCTTTTGGTAACCAAAATTTTGGTCGCCAAAAAACTTGTTTTTCGCGACTACAAATATTTTAGTCACCGTATATTGAGTTTTGACTACTAAAACAATGTAGTCGCCGAATGAAAAATAAAAAAATATTTTTTATCTTTTGGCGACCAAAACTTTGGTCGCCAAAAAACTTATTTTTAGCGACTAAAAATATTTTAATCGCCGTATATTGAGTTTTGGCTACTAAAACAATGTAATCGCCGACTGGAAAATAAAAAATTATTTTTCATCTTTTGGCGACCAAAATTTTGGTCGCAAAAAAACTTATTTTTAGCGCCTAAAAATATTTTAGTCGTCGTATATTGAGTTTTGGCTACTAAAACTATTTAGTCGCCGAATGGAAGATATATATATGTTTTTTTTTTTTAATCTTTGGCGACCAAAATTTGGGTCACCAAAAATTTATTTTTAGCAACTAAAAAAATTTTAGTCGTCATATATTGAGTTTCGACTACTAAAACTATTTAGTCACAGAATGGAAAATAAAAAATTATTTTTTATCTGGTCGCCAAAAACTTTTTTTTAGCAACCAAAAAAAAAATTAGTCGTCATATATTTATTTTTTCCGACCAAAAGAAAGTTAGTCGCCAAATTAATATTTTTTGCCGACTAATATTTTAGTCGCCGTTAATTAAGTTTTGGCTACAACAAAATTTTAGTCACCAATTATTAACATTTGCTGACCAAAAACTACTTTTGTCGCCAAAGGTGTGAAAATTTTAGAGGGAAACCATTTAATATTGTCCCCGTCTGTTCTCTGTTTAAACAAATCAGATTGTTCTCTCTCTCACACAGATTCTCCTTTACCCCCACCTCACTGCTGGTGCCTCTCTCTCTCTCTCTCTCTCTCTCTCTCTCTCCCCCCTAAACAATTTAGTAGCTAAAAATACCAGAATTGGCGACAAAAAAATTATTTTAGTCGCCGTATGTTGAGTTTTGGCTACTAAAATTATTTAGTCGCCGAATGAAAAAGAAAAAAAATATTTTTTTATCTTTGGCGACCAAAAGTTTTTTATCTTTCTCTCTCTCACTCATCACTCTTCTCTGTCTATTTGTCTATTTGTTTCTCTCTCTCTCTTTCTCTCTGTGTCTCTCGCCTATCTCTCTTCTCTCTATCTCTCATCTTTCTTCTCTCTCCGTCTCTTTTCTCTCTCTCTCTCTCGCTCATCTCTCTTCTCTTTATCTCTATCACTCTCTCGCTCATCTTTCTCTGTCTCTCTCTCGTTTATCTCTTTTCGCTCTCTTTCTCTCTCTCTTTTTGTCTATCTCTCGCTCATCTTTTGTTTCTCTCTTTTTTTTGTCTCTCTCTCTATCTCTCTCTGATTCATCACTCTTCTATCTCTCTTTCTCTCTCTGTCTACTTGTCTGTTTGTCTGTCTGTCTGTCTCTCTCCCCTACTGTGTTCGCCTTACTCACTTTCTCTCTCCCCTCTTCTCTATTTACTGAGCTCCCTCTCGATTTATCAATTCACTACAAGAAAATGCACTTTTAGCGACCACTTTGTCTCTCTCGCTCATCACTCTGTCTCCGTCTTTCTATCTTTATTTTTTGTCTGTCTTTCACTCATCTCTCTCTCTCACCAACCATCTCCTCTACCACCTTCACTACTACTGCAAATGTCATTCCACTACCACCATTACTACCACTGTTGCCACTCCACCTCTACAACTACCATTATTACCACCATTGCCACCACTACTACTGCCACTACTACTACCATTACCTCTCCTCCACCACCACCACTCCATCTCCTCTACCACTACCACAACTTCACCACTAATTTCCTTTACCATCACCACCACCACCACCACCACCATCCCCTCTTATCTACCACATTCATTACTACTGTCGTTCCCTCTCTTCTACCATAGCAAATTAGTTCCTGATTCTTGGTAACAAAAAAAAATGGGCCGCAGAAAAATGTTTTTAATTGACCACAAAAAATTAACTTTATTTTAATGGAAAATATGTTTCATTAAAATATTACCCCAACTTCTACCAAATAAAAATAATAATAATTTTTTTCATTAAAATAAAAATGAAACAAATAAATTTTCAACCTTAGTAACTAAAAAAAAATCAAAAATAAAAAATAAAAATATTAACTACAAAAAAAATAACAAAAATAAATAAATAAAACCACGTCATTCACACCGCCTCTCCTCTCCTCTCCTCTACTTTTCTTCTTTTCATTTCCCCCCTTTATATCCAAATTCCCCCCTTCCTTTCCCCCCTTTTGTTTCTCACCAACTCAAATCTCCAATCCCTAATCCCTTAAACAAAAAAATCCCCAATTTCAAAAATCTCCAAAATACTGTACCATCTCTCTCTCTCTCTCTCTCTCTCTCTCTCTCTCTTACGTCTGCAAGCAGCGGCAGTGGCAGTGGTAGCAGCAGGAAGGGGGGACGATGGCGAGCAGCGAGCGATGACGGTGAGCAGCGAGTGACGACAGCTAGCAGCGGCAGCGATGGTGCGACGTCTCAGATACCTTTGCCGATTCAACCCGTCCCTCCGATTGAGTTATTAGGTTTTTTCTCCAAAACGAAAACCCGGCAACGCCGACTGAGGTAAACCTCTCTTTCTCTCTCTCGCTCTCTCTCTCTCTCTCTCACACACACACACACACCCACACACACACACATTTCAATCCAACATATATGTATATGCACATAAGTAATTGAGACTTAGTTATGAAGCAAATCTCAATTAGGTTGAAACATGAAGCAAATCCAATCAAATACAAAGTCAGTGCCTAAAAGAAAAAAATAAAAGAACACACTAGGGCAAACAAAGCAAAATAAGGCAAACCAAAGACCATGCTTTGAACTGTTGAAATTTAATTGAAAAGCCATGCTTTGAACTGTTGAAAAACCATGCTTTGAACTATTAAAAATAAATTGTGTTAAAAATAATCATCCAAAAAATTATCTATTGAAAAACCATGCTTTGAACTGTTGAAATTTAATTGATAATTACTGATCCTAGTTTCATGCATTAGAGAAAAATTAGGTACTTGAATTGAATATGCTTTTGGACCTATGCTACTTGAACAGGATCACTCATGAGAGAGAGAGAGAGAGCAGAATGTGTATAACACTTAGGAAATATTGCACTAGAGCAAAACGGTTTATACATGTTGTAGATTTGGGTTTGATGCAAAAGAATTAGAGCAGAACAGAATGTGTATCACCACACCCATCCGTCTTTGTCTATATTGATTATATATTCATATATTTATCAATATAGCTGTTTTCTTTTGCCGATCAAATAAAAGAGAATTAGTGAAATTCTCTTGTATTTAGCCAGCCCAATTTCCAAATAAATTTTTTGGAATGATCAACAAAACAAAAAATTTTATTGATGAAATTCAATGTACATAAAGCATTGAGACAACATAAAAAATAAAAGGTGGGTACATAAAGTATCTGTTAGGTTTTATTCTTGGCAACCTCGTTTGACAAAACTCCTTTCAGTTGTATTTATTTTCGCACTTTTATTTCAGTGAGACTGTGAGTGTTTAGATGCGAATCCAACCCGAATTGTGCCTTTTAGAGAAGTTTGTGATGCTAATACTTTCAAGATTGCCACTTCGCTGATTATGACGGGGATTGAGCTGCCCGGTCAGCTCGCGGGGGTCCAGGGGACAGCGCCCCTTGGCGGGTCCGGGGCAGCGCCACGACGGGGTCGAGGGGCAGCACCCCAGAAGTAAAATGCAAAAATGCATTCCAAGTTGCCTGTCCACTCGAGCGGAGAATCCCTAGTTCCAGAAGTTTTGGTCGCTTGTAAAAATACTGAACTGTGTGATTTCGCGCTCGAGCGGGTTCTCTAGCGCTCGAACGAACCTCTGTTATATCACGTGCATATTTTGCTGAAGCCGCTCGAACGGGCTGTTGTGCACTCGAGCGGGATCGCGGGACAGATTCTATAAATTCGCGTGTTGGGTCAGATTTTAAGATTACTACTCCAGATCTTCTTTTTGGGTTCTAGGGTTTATATCTGGGGATACTTTGAGAGTTTTCTTTGATGTTTTGATTGAGTATTCAACTCATGTTTTAAAGAGTATACATCAAAGGTTTTGTTTGTTCTACAAAAGAGAGAGTTGTTCTTCGGTGGATTCTGAAGAATTCAAGCCTGAAGCTTTGGTGGATTCCGGAGTGACTCATCGTAAAGACAATTCCGAGGTGAAGACGGGTTGGAAGAGGCACATAGAGGTTGGTTCAATTAGGCGTGGATTCGCTAGGTAATTGAGAGTATACCTGTGTAATTCCTTTAAATCTTCTTAGTCGATTGTTTTGTGGCTGTTGCCCGTGGTTTTTTAATCACAGTTAGAGGTGTCCAATTGTGGTTTTTTCCACGTTAAAATCGTTGTGTTGATTTGTCTTGGTTGTTTGATTGGGATTGTTATATACTGCTTAAATTTGTTACATAATCACAAATCAATATCTAGGGGATTTCTAGATTTTTCAGTATCATAGCAAAACTTCCGACCCCAACTAAGTTAGCACGGAAAAGGAAGCTTAATCATGTATTAGCACCACACCAAGGGTTGGAGAACTGAGAAAGTTTCTGATTGAACAATGGAAAACAATAGGTTCCTCAAGTTTGCTTCAGTCAGAAACGACTATACAAATCAAGCTTCTTACAGCAAGTTGTTCCAGACTACATAGAAAACCATTCAAAGTAGAGATAATAGCACAAGATTCACAGCCCTCTAGTGCCAAATATCACAAGCCATAACAAAAAGGAAAAAGAAAAAATAAATAAATAAATTGAGCTGAGGAGATGGATCCAATGTTAATTCAACAGTTTGTTAAAAATCATTCCTAGATATTTGAATCTTTCACAATTCAAAGAGCAGAAATAGCAGAAAAATATCCCCTTCCATGATCTTGTTCATCATCTTCATTATTGCTATAAAGACCTAGATTTGATTTTTAAAGTTCAAGAGCTTTCACCCTTTTCAAAAACTTTGAACTCTAGTGGAGTTGGACTATCAGTATGTTTCTAAACTCTTATCTCTAACTCACATGGATAGCTTAGTTGTCAAGGATTTTCGAAATTAATTGTAAACTTGAATGCTTTGTGCAATCTTTTTTTTTATTATTATTATTATTATTATTTCTGGTGATGTGCTTGTACTTAGATACACATGATTGGTGGATTATTATGTGTAACTGGAGTTTATTTTGTAAGGTGAGTCAATGTTGCTCTGTCTTATAGAAGTTCCTCAATAGTTTTTAAAAAAAACAAAAAGAAAAGATAAATTAAAAATGAAATAATTTGGGTTTATTTATCAAAATCAAATAAGGTAGCCCCAAGATTAACACTTTCTCAACCAAATAATGAACTAGGAGAAGAGACATGAGGGAGTAATTTAGACCCAATGCCTTTCCCAAATAAACAAGCCCTAAAACCATCTCCAAGGGCAAGGGCAAGGGCAAAAAGGAGTGGTACAAACTTTAATGTCTTTGTGGATTAGTCTATGTTTTGGAGGGAATATACCTCATGGTTCATGTTCCACTTCAAAGCTACTATTGAACAACAAAAGTTTTCATTTTGATGAAGAATCTCAACCTTTAGATTCGAAATCAGCAATTTCTCAAGAAGTGTGCATATTTTCAAAGGATGGAACCCACTCCAATCATGGTCTTGACTTTCAAGAGTAGTCTTTTTCTACCATCTTTTTGTTTAGGGAGTCTTTGGTTTGCCTTATTTTGCTTTGTTTTCCCTAGTGTGTTCTTTTATTTTTTTTCTTTTAGGCACTGACTTTGTATTTGATTAGATTTGCTTCATGTTTCAACCTAATTGAGATATGGATTTGCTTCATTTCAATCCAACTGGTAAACCTTGTCTTTTGTTTTTCTTTCTTCCTCTACCAACATTAAGAGTTGTAGTATTAAATAATAATAATAATAATAATAATAATAATAATAATAATAATAATAATAATAATAATAATAATAATAAGAGCTCATTTATCTATCTCACTTGAAAATCGGGAGTTCAATTTATGTTTGAGTTTTTTTTTTTTTTTTTTTTTGTGATTTGTGTGATTGTTGAATTTTGAAGAATCGATTTTGAAGACTGTTGTTATTATTATATTTGTACTTTGCCTTATCCATGTATTTGTACTTTGCCTTATCCATGTTATGAAACTGTTGTTATTATTATGCTATTCACCTTTTAATGGATACCTTTCTGTTTTAGTGTAATGGAAAAGGGTTCTCCATTGACATCTTCTCTCTCTGTTGTAGGTTAGGGTGTTATGCGAGAAGGCTAAGGGGATTCTAATGGAAGAAAGCAATGTGACCATCTTTTTTCTTGACTCTTCCCGATAGGAATAAACAAACTTGTCCAATATGCCATATAATGTGGAAGTAGTAAAGAGTTCGAATTGATTCTTATTCTTCACTAATTCTTCACTTTGATTCTTATGTTTATAAATATATTTTTTTGTACTGCTAGTTATCTGTACTTGATACACTGATGCCTCTTGTATTTTTCTGCACTTATTATGCACATTATCCCATAGTGATTAACTTTATGATATCTTGAATTGAATTGGCGTCAGGGTTCTTCACAATCTGCCATCCTTGGTGAAGCTACCATCAACCTGCTGATTATGCTTATGCACTGAAGCCTTTTGCCATTGCACTGCCTCTACATGGATGTAAGTCTGGAACTATTTTACATGTGAGACACTTCTATCAGATATCTTTTTAAATTGTAACCAGTGGCCAAGTTGAATGTATTAGTTGAGCAGAAACATCAAAATTCAAATGAAGAATTTGGAATTTATTGCGCTTCTCATTACTTGGATTGGGATTTTTAAAGTTTCTGCTCAACTTAGCAGCCACCTAGAAGTAAACAAGATTTTTTAATTGGATTCTTAACTCTATCTGCTTTTTGGGTTGTTGATTATACTCCATTTGGTTTCCTAGAAAATCTAGTAAAGAGAAGAAAATTTTGAATTTATTAGGTTTCGCATTACTTGTATTGGGAATGTAAAATGTTTTACTCAACTTAGCGTAGTACAAGTAGATAGCATTAGTTAATTGAATTCTTAATTTTGTTGTCTGTTTGGATTATGGAAAAATCAAAGCATTAGTTACTATCCTCTCTCTATGTACTTCTTGGGTTTTTGATTATACTCCATTTGGTTGTCAATTATACTCCATTTGATTATACTCCATTAATTACTCCTTGTATCAGTAGCCCATCTACACCAATACCAACCCAAACCAAGCATAGCAATACAAGTCACCACAATAGTTTAGCACTCCACACTACAGCAGTTATAGGAAAAACTAAAAAAACTACACTTTTCTGGTTAATTAGCACTCCACACTACAGTTTAACACTCCACATTTTTCTGCTAGTTGAGAAGTTCATTGCATATTATTGTGAACTGTTGTTTTATTTAATTATTTTTGACTTGTTCTTCTTTAAATTACATTTAAGTCTGTTCAAAAAGCTAAACAATGAAATACCAAAGTGGTAATGCTATAGACATAAGAATGCTGTTGTTTTATTTACAATTTGATAATGATAGTCATTTAATTTGCTAATGTGACCTTAACTTTTTATGGACATTTTTCATTATTTGTCCAATTTTACCTGACATTATTTCTGTTTTTCTTTGGTACAGATGGATGAACTCGTGCACAAAGCTAAATTGTATAGGACAAATTGGCACTTTTTGTATTTTTGGAATGATTATATATTTTTGTATAGATGTATATGGAAAATATTAAGGTAGACTAGTAGTTATATTTTTAGATACACTAGTACTTATATTTTTGGATGGGTGTGTATGGAAAATATTTGGTAGATGACTAGTTATATTTTTGGGTTGATGCACATGGATAAAAATTTAAAACATAATAATAAGTACTTATGTTTTAAATTTTTATGCTAGATGAAATATGTAGTTTAGAATTACTTGTGGATGAAAACTTATAATAGTTGCTGACTTTAATTAAACAGGTTCAGAAATGGTTGATATATGTATTTTGTTGAATGTTCATGATTCAATTTATTTGTTGGTTTGAATGATTTTTGCAAATTACAGATTATATTGAATAAATTGGATGGATTATTATAAATTACAGGTTTATTTTGTTGGATGTTGGCGACCAAATTTTAGTTTTGTTTTTCTAGTGTTTGCAACCAATTGATTAGTCGGGAAAGATAAGTTATACTTTTGCCGACTAAATAAAGTAGTCGGTGTATCACCAAGCACATTTGGCGACTAAATAATTAGTCGTTAAAATTATTAATTTTGGCAAGCAAAGAATTTGGTCGCGAATAGGTCTATTGCCGACTAAAGTTTTAGTTGCGCAAACATTTCTTTTTGCGACAAACATGTTTGATCGTGGAATGTGACAATTGGCGACCAAATAATTTGGTTGTGAAATGTGACAATTGGCGACTAATTATTTTAGTCGTGGAATGTGACAATTGGCGACCAAACTAAGAGGTTGTAGAATGTCACAATTGGCTACCAAAATTTTTGGTCATGGAATGTCACAATTGCCGACCAAACTTTTTGGTCGTTGAATGTGATAATTGGCAACCAAACTTTTTGGTCGTGGAATATGACAATTGGCGACTAAGATATTTGGTCGGGAAAATTTCACTTTTCGCGACCAAAGTACTTTAGCGACAAAATGGATTAGTCACAGTAATGATAAATTTAGCGACCAAAAATTTAGTCAGCAAATCCAACTTTTCTCGACCAACCAAAATTTTGGTCACGAATTACTTTTGCCGACCCTCAATTGGCGACCAAAGTAGCGACCAAAAAAATTGATCGCGGATAACTTTTACCGACTAAAAATAAATTTTTAACGATCAATTTTTTGATCAACAAAAATGTTATTTCTTATAGTGTCGTCATGCGCTGACTCATGGATTTTGATCGGTCAATGAGCTAAGCTCGAGTAAGTTCATTCTAAACTTGTAAATGTTTAGGTCCAATTGATGAGCTTCAAAATATGGGTTTATGGATTTCGGACGGGAGTCCCAATATCGATTTAATTTGACCATAATTCGGACTTTTTTAATAAATTCAAAATTTGTTAGGAAGAAACAAAATTGTAATACAAAACTTCATAAAATGCATTGTGACGATTAGAAATAATGAAAAATAAAAAAATAAACTTTATTTATCGAAACATAAAATTACATTAATATATCCATTATGTTATTAAATTATATGCATTTTTAATTTCTTGATAAAAATATTAATTTTATTGTTGGTGTGCTACTCACTTTTTTTTAATGGTTTTATGAATCTTAATATTTTACTAATATGCATATATACAAAAAAAAATAAAATAATAAAATAATAATAATAATAATAATAATAATAAATAAGAGAGAAAACATAGTATTTTTTTAATTAGATGCCAAACCACCATTAAGAAGTGGATACTTGGCCAAAACCCTTCCATTGAGCCCTTCTTTGGTGAAAACGACAGTCTAATTTATTTTGTTTCATAAACCCCTTAGGAAGGAGTCGCATAATTGAGTAAGGACAGAATAAAATTTCTTTTTTTTTTTCCTGAACAATATTACTCATATATCACATATTTGAAATTTGTTGGATTCTTTAGTTTGTAATTATCTGAGAAATCCTTCTTTATTTGGCATTTGGTAGTGTCATCGAATTACTTTTGAAAGTCTCAAAATCTATGATCTTCTTCATTCATCAATCACCAAAGGCGAAACTCACAAGCCATAATTTAATTGTCTGAGTTCGAAGAAATAGATAAGAAGAGAAGGTAATCATTGTTTGTTTCTTCTAATGTACTTTAAACTAGGCTTGTGCTAACATCATTGTTTATCAATTCAATAAATTCTCACTTTTATTTTACAAGTTTAGAAATATTGTGTATATGTATTTTTCGTTCGTTCATCTAATATGTACTCTGTTTTTTGTAAAGTAAAATTTTACGCTGATTAACGACAATAAACTTTGATTGCTGATATGCTTAATGATAGTTACTGTGAAACATAGTAAAATTTTACTCTGAATGATGTTGTGATTTCGCCTACTCTATTTATGACAGAATAAAATTTTACTGTGAAATAGAGTAAAATTTTACTGTCTATGTTAATTTCGATAGTATTTTTTTTTTTTAAAGAATTTTATACTCAACCTAGATTTTGTTTGATAGATCTTGATGAGAGGATTCTAAAAATATAAATTTTATTAAAAACCGATATCTAAATTAAAAGTTATATCATTTTAAAATTTAAAATATTAAATTAGTCACTAAAGATATTTTGATAATAATAATATGTGTTGAACTTTTTAAAAAAAAATTTATACTTATTCTTAACGCATTAAAATTTTATTATAAGAGTTTTGACTATATCTCTCTATTTTTAGCCGTAGGGAAGTGAACTAATGATGTTGGTCTTACTACTGTACAGTATTTTGTTTGATGGATAAGGCCCCACTTGTTAGATATACAACAAAAGCTTAAGTCAAAAAGATTTTTTAAAGGTTAATATTAAAGATATCAAATTTTTTATTAAATAAATGATAAAATATTTCACATAAAAAAATAGTTAGAATCCACTGGTGAGGCCGATTTTGTTTATACATTTAAAAAATGGGTGAATAATATACATATATTTTGATTGATGGATTATAGTGGGACTTATTTTTGGGTAAGGTCATTCGCAAATTTAGACTAATCATAATTTCATGTATTATTTATATACTAAAAAAATGTGTCAACAAATTTTTTTTAACGACAACCGATTGCCATTGGGTTAGGGTCTTAGAGAGATGTTAGCGCAAAATCTTACAAATAGATATAGTAACTCATTTTTGTTAAATAGTTAAAAGATAAAATTTTCACTTATTAAGAGTATCACATAAATAACGTCACATAATATTCTTAGACTATTTAATAATTTTCTTCACCAAAATTGACTCTTTTTTTTTCAATTTTTTTCATTCCACAAAATTCAATTTGCCGTCTTGTAGAATAATTTTCTCTTAACCAAATTTCAAGGGTGATACAAATGAAGCCATAAAATCAAAAGTTTAGTGTGCGTCTTTTTGTACAACACTAAGATCCTTAGCCACCTCCATCACCAATAAAGCAAGACACAACACAGCCACCCTTCACTCTCAAAGTTGAGCCAATGGGTGTCCTTGAATCTTCAATAACCCTTTTTTCAAGCTCTCTATGTATTTCCCTCATTTTTGTCCTCATCAAGTTCCTTCACAAAGTATGGTGGACTCCAATCTCCATACAACATGTGATGAGCTCACAGGGAATCACAGGACCTCCTTATAGATTCATCTATGGAAACAGCAAGGAGATCATCAAGATGAGAGCTGAATCCATGAGCAAGCCCATGGATTTATCCCATGACATATTTCCTAGATTACATCCTCATATCCACTCTTGGCTCACCTTATTTGGTAGTTATGTTTTAGTTTTCCAAACTTTTCGATCATATGGTTTTTGTTAACTTGATATACATTTTTTAGACTCACCGTCCAACTTCCACTTTAGAAGTATTTTTCATTATGGTCGGGTCTTACACACATATTAGTGATCTGGTTTCAGAAAATTCTAGATTAAAGTCTTGTCACCATGTTATCTCTATCATTGTGCACTACTTTTTATCTGTCTTCATATACCTTTTTTTTCAATATGTTTACCTCTTCACGCTCGAGATGGTGTCTCACACGAAAGGGAGTGCCAACTTAATACATGTTGTTAGACTTATTTTCTAACAACTTAAGTTCTTTAGACATTTGATGAACTAACAGTTTCAATACACAATTTAACTAATTTAACATTTGCTCTACTTTTATGTATTTATTTATTTGGAACAGGGAAGAATTTTCTTAGCTGGTATGGTCCTAGAGCTCAGCTAGTTATTACTGAGTCAGAGCTTGCCAAAGAAATACTTAACAACAGAGAAAAAGCTTATCAGAAAGTAGACACGGAAAAATACTTAAAGAAGATATTTGGTGATGGTCTTTTGACATCTGAAGGAGAAAAGTGGGTGAAATTACGAAAACTGGCCAATCATGCTTTCCGTGCGGAGAGTTTGAAAGTATGCTTTTATTAGTATTTTGATTATGATCATATTATTCATGTTATTGAGTCTAAATTAACAAAAATAACAATTTTGGTAAATATTCACTTTTTGTTAATAATATGAGGATTTGGTATATGTATTGTGTAGAATATGGTTCCGGCAATGATTGAGAGTGTTGAGATGATGCTAGAGAGATGGAAATATCATGAAGGCAAAGAGGTCGAGGTATTTGAAGAGTTCAGGATATTAACATCAGAAATTATTTCAAGAACAGCTTTTGGGAGCAATTATTTAGAAGGGAAAGAAATATTTGAAATGTTGATGAAGCTGGTTATAATATTTTCTAGAAATTCTTCAAACATTAGGCTTCCTGGCCTCGGGTAAGTCCATCCTTCGTTTTCTGAAAAACGTTTTCCATGAAAAACTTTTTCATGTGTTTGTGATTGCAGCCTTGAACATGATGATGTGCTAATTGTGGTGGTGGCGACGATAGAAGCAGTGGCAATGTGGTGAAGTGGTGGCATTGGCAGTAGTGATATTTGTAGGACTATAGTTCAGATAGAACATTTTCTACTTTTGAATTACTAGCGCTTTTTATCAAAATAAGCTCATTTTTTGTTTATCAAAGAAAAAATGTTTCGTTAACTTTCATTTTTCTATCATACCATTTTAGTCACTGACATAGCAACCGACACTGCCGGATATCAACTGATATATAAATATATCATCGTTTCCGTTACATATCTTGATACCGTTATTTAAAACAATGTTCATAAGTTAGTGCTTCATGTCAAGAACTAATTTTGATTGATTAATGAATTGTCAATTTGTGCAGTAAATTCTGGAAAAGTAGCGATGACGTAGAATCAGAAAAACTTGAACAAGGGATACAAGATTCTATTATAAAGATGATAAATAAGAGAGAAAAGGCAATGATACAAATAGGCAACTTTGGGACTGATTTGCTTGGACTACTAGTGAAAGCTAATAACGATATAGATGAGAATAATAGGTTTACAGTAGAAGAAGTTGTTGATGAATGCAAGACTTTTTACATTGCTGGACATGAAACTACGACAACCTTGCTTTCATGGACTGTTCTTTTTCTAGCAATCCACGCAGATTGGCAAGACAAAGCGAGAAAGGAGGTCCTTGAGCTTTTTGGCCAAAAACTTCCAAATGCACAAGGCATTGCACGAATGAAAATGGTATACATTTTTCCCATTTGGTAAGGTTTATATTTATCCAAAACAAAATTTTGATTTATTTTTTAAATACAAAATTTGCTAAATTCTAGTAGACAAAAAAAAAAGTTATTTGGCGTTTAAGATTTTTCTTTTCTACAAGTGAATCAATGACGCAAGTTTAATACTTGGTGACAAAAAAAAAATCGTCGCTAAATATGCCATTTCTTTGGTGTGTAATAGTTTACAAACTTTACTAAATAAGTTTCACTCCTCTACTCACCCAAAAAGTTTCATTCCTCTCTTCCCCATCTGGTTACTAAGGCCAAGTTTGGGAACACCCCAAAAAGTCAAAAAGTCAAAAAGTTACTCAAAAAGTTAAAAAGTTATCACTATTCACCAAAAGTCAACAATTACGGCTGCACAACTCCCAATTCTAATTTTCTCCTACAAATCAATTTTTACAATTTTTTATTACACATTTTTCCATAAAAAGTCAAAAAGTTAACCCAAACATTCATATTTTCAACCTCAACTTTTTAGTCTAAAAAGACAAAAAGTGCACTTATTTAGTCTTCCCAAACTTGGCCTAAATTGTAATAAAAAATAGTAGATTATAAATACACCACCCGAGTTTTACTTAATATACAGATTATTCTTCATAATTTTAAAAATTATATTTCACCTATTTATATTTATAATCGCATAACAAATGACATCTTTTATAATAAATCATCAAGTCAATCAACGATTTTTAATAATGTTAGAAGTCTATTAATTTTATTATTATATAGGAGAATAGTTATAAATTTCATTTTTTCTGACAATTCTGTTAAATAAAAAATTCTGACAAACAAATATTTGTAATTTCTAAAATCACAAGAAATGATATATATTTTAAGCAAATCTTATGAGGTTTATTTATAATTTACCCTTAAAAAATGATTTTCAATTTTTTTTTTTTCAAATAATTTTTTTTTCTCTCCCATCCGATCACCACCGACAGCCAACACGAACTCCTTAGCTCCAATCCAAACACTACCACCTCTGACCAGAGACAGAACCAAGATTTCATTATCAAGGGAATTAAAAGAAAAATACTTTTTTTTCACCATATAAGCAAGCATACATGTATGTATAATATGATATATAATATATATGTATATACATAGAAAAAAATTGTAAATACCGTAGAAGCAATTTCTAATAGGATGGAAAAAAAAGTTGGTGCAAAATAGAAAGATAATGCAAAATGGAAGAAAAATTAAATATATATTTTTTATACTAGAAACCATTTTATATATAAAATTATATATATATATATAAAGTTTTATGAAAAATATTAATTTTTCACAAAAACAAGAGGGCCATAGCTCTTCATAATCTTCTTCTAATTCCTTTCTTATCTCTGACGTCAAGTCCTTGTGACCACTACTAGCAGCCAATCGACCACCACAACTTGCAAGTCCAGTTCCTTCTGACAACTGTTAACCAACTTCAATATTCCTCTCATTTGTTTTAAGAATAAGCTTTTGAAAAAATGTGTATCAACATCTAACTCAACTAATTAATTAGATATGAGTGGAGGATTTCTAAAGTATATTAACCAAGTTTAAGTGATTTAGAAAGATGATGTTGGACAAATTTAACGATATACTTGTCAAATATGATTTTTTTATTATTATTATTGTTTTTACTATTAAAAAAATATTTTGAATGACCTTAATCCCATTATCACTTTATATCTCCTTATAATATTAACATGACCTTTTGATTTGTTTTGTCTTTTTTTTTTTAGATGAACATGATCATTAACGAGTCTTTAAGACTGTATCCTCCTCTAACAAACTTCACAAGAAAAGTTCATCGAAAAGTCAAATTGGGAAATCTAGTCCTTCCAGCCAACATAAACTTGTCGATTTCAACATTTGCACTTCATCGTGATCCTCAAATATGGGGAGAAGATGTGCATCTCTTCAAACCGGAGAGATTTTCAGGAGGAGTTGCTAAAGCTACCAACAACAACTCATCGGTGTATATTCCCTTTGGTTTGGGAGCTCGAAGTTGCGTAGGGACGAACTTTGCAACTAATGAAGCAAAGATTGCTCTGTCGATGATCCTACAACGCTATGCGTTCACTCTCTCTCCTGCATATATTCACTCTCCTGTGCAACTTCTAACGATTCGGCCACAACATGGGATTCAAGTAATGCTTCATGCTCTCTAGCTTGGACAAGAGTTGTTAACAAGATGTGCATTTGAATAATCAGACTTCGCAGAGATAGCATTTGAATAATGGCAAGCCGTGTGAAAAAATAAGTAATCTGTGAAGAAAGCATAATTAATTTCGAATGAACAATGCTTAATTCACACTCAAATTATGGCAAACACGTTTTTATGTTTATAATTTTTTGTTTATGAATAAAATTTTAAAAAAAACTGTAAATAAAAACTGGTTTTATGTCTTCTCCTTTTTTTTTTTTTTTTTCCTTAAGAAATTGTGAACAACTTACAAAATTTTCTAAATTGTTGTAAGTAAAAAAGATATTTTAATTTGTTTTGAAAGCAAGTTTTTGAAATTTCAAAAAAAAGCTTTCATCTCTTCCTCTCTCTCAACATGTCGAGGAACTCTCCAACCTGTATCTCCGGCTACCGACTCTCACTTGTTTTGAAAATAAAATTTTCAAACATAGGTGTATTAAATATTTTTTATTTTTTTATTTTCATTCAAAAATATATATAAATATATTTAATGTTTTTTCCAAACAAAAAATAATAATAAATTGTAGATGAATATCAAAGGTGCTCGAACCCCAGGGGTGACCCTGACTCCATCGGGGCCCAAAACGAAGTTTAAAATGAGGCCTTTATAGATAATTATAAATAACAATAATAATAATAATAATAATAATAATAAATTTGCATCCATACAAATTTGCTTGCATATATAAATACTAAAATTATTAATTTTTTACCTTTGATATGGACGAAAATTATTTAAAATATTAAGTGATAAATCCAATTTAAAAATATCATATTAGTGAATAATTCAATTATAATTTATTTTTCACAATAAATATAATTTGAAATAGATTTTAGACATTTTCAATGGATAATGTTATTAATTTTTTTATAACGTAAATGATTAAATGTAAAATTTGATCGATTTCAGCTTAAAATAATTATTTCTCAAGAGGCAAATGTAATTGGCATAGTCAACAATAGTCTATATATAATTTATACATTTAGCAAATAACGTCCATTGCTATTAAATAATTTATCACTTCAATTATTTTATAAATAAAAAAATCAATTAAACTTTATTTTTAAATTACTAATATAATAATGTAATGTTTGGTTCATTGTAATAAAATTGAATGGAATAGTATGATCATTTTCATCCTCTCTATAAAATGATTATTCTCTCACAATAATAATTGTATTTGTAATATTTGTATATTTTTAACCCGCAAGGGTGGCCCAGTGGGTGAGGGAAGAAAACCTGGGGTCTGGGAGTTTGCTCCTCCTGGAGGTTCCAAGTTCGAATCCCACTCTCCACGGGTTACTGTGTGGGGCACTGGAGGTTTGTCCGGTCGTTAACTTCAGGGCCCTCAGGATTAGTCTCATGCTTCGGCTGTGGGGATACCTGAGTCATCAAAAAAAAATATATATATATTTGTAATATTTTTTTTTATTTTTTTTAATAAATCAAACATAAAAATAAACATTAAAATAGAATGATTATTTATTTTTAATGAATCAAACCTAACCTACAAACTAATAAATCATTCAAGGACCCTAATTTTTACACAAAATTTAGAAGCAGGAGACAGCCGCCATGATAGCCTTGCCTATGGCCGGCCCTGTTGAACCCCTACTGTCATAACATCCAAAAGACACTGCCAAATAAGGCATTGACAACAAACATATACTTTTCTAATTGAATTCCTTGAAACAAACAAAAATAAAGTTTATTTAACATGTTATAATCATGATACTTGGGGATGTCAATTTTTTTCCGTCCCTTTCTGTCTGTGCATCATTGTTTCGTTTTGCGTATGATTGTCTTACCCAATAACAAAGTGGATGAGATCTCCGCCACATCTCAACTTTACTTATTAATGTCTGTATATAATGCAAGGTAAATTGTACTTGTCACCTTTATAATTTGATTTAAATTTTATTTTTATTTTTATTATTTTATTTTAAACAATCTCTTTTTGATATTTAAGTTCAATTTTAACTTAGTTATTTTGTTCAAATTTTTATTAATTTTTTTCTATGTGTACACTTAAGAAGATTGACAAATATCCCAAAATTGTTAATATTAATTTTCAACTGGAACATAAATTGAAATTAGACTTAAAGTATAAGGATTGAATTGTTCAATTTGAAACAATATATACCAAAATAAAATTTGAGTCAAATAAAAAGGGTTAAAAGTGTAATTTAACATATAGTATATTGATTTAATTTTCAATTATAGTAATTCTAAAACACCTAAATATTAAACTTAAAAATCTAATTTTTATCTTCTCTTCAATGGAGGTTGTTTTATTCATCCCTTTTATGGAAGTTGTTCATCTATTTTTGAGATCTTTTGATACCGCTATACTAAATTGATCCAATCTTTTATTGGTTTTGCAATAAAAATTTTCTTCCCGATCTAAAAAAAAACACTCAAATTTTATCCTTTATCTCTCATTCTCTATCTTTACACTTCATTACTTATCAATTATTATTCTTCATATGTCATATCATCTTTTAATCTTATTAGTACCACTATTCCTAATGTTATAAAATTAATCCACCTCCACCCACAATATAAAATTAATCCACCTAACTCTAGTTATCTTCCTTTTTTTTTTCCCATCCACAGTGGAACACTACAAACCCGACTTTCACTAGCGTGCTCCGTTGCCATCCCTAATTGCTCTCAACTTTCACTATGCCAACAATGACCAAATCAATTTTCACTATGCCAACAATGATTAAATCACAAAATATATACTACACTCTTACAATGAACTAGAAGCAGGGCCGGCTCTCACATTTTCGGGATCCAAAGCGAACTTTCAATATGAGGCCTTTCAAACATTTAAAAAAAAATTAAAAATTTGTAACTAAAAAATTATGTATTCATTTTTTTAGACAAAGGTTACTTCTATATATAATTATTAAAATTTATTTAAATATATAACAAAGTTTATAATAAGAAAACTATTAAAATAATCCAAACTCAAGTAACAAATAAAAAAAGTCAACAAATTGTAACAAAATATCACTTAAATACGATAATTTTCTCAATTTTAATTGTAAAATCGCCAATTAAGCTTGTACAATACTTTTCAATGATTAAAATTGCTAATCCATTCAATTTTTTTGTGGCAGAGTTGACCGAAAGTAAACTTTGATCAACTTTAAATTTAAAAAGTGTTTTTTCTTTATAAACAATTATAACTAATATAACTAATCATATTCTACTCACAATTCATGCATTTAAGAAACTATCATCCTTATTTTTAAAAAAGTCACCATATATGAATCTGCTTTTTTATTTTTATTTTTGGGTAAAACAATCATCTATTAATTTTAAATAATTCACCACATCAATCATTTATTAGTTTTGAACTTTCATCAAACTTTGTTGGGGTATTCTAAATTTAAATGATTTTTTTTTTTTTTTTTGGAACTAGCAGAAATAGCTAAAACAAACAAAAATATTAGAGATCCTAAAAGTTCTACCAAAAATTATACCAAATGTCTCATATGGGTGTGGACCCCAAACCTATGTGAGACATTTGGTAGAACTTTTGATAAAATTTTTGAGTTCTCTAACATTACTCTAAAACAAATTTGAGACCCTTTTTTCATCAATTTTTGAGACCCAAAGCTTTGTCGGCTTTGGGCCAAGGCCAGCTCTCCACTACTACCTTGATGTAGTCTTCATCGCCACCCCAACAGATGGAGCCATGCCTAGCATCTAGTTTTTGTATCCATTTCAACACAAAGATTCCCCAAACACTTGCTTTATAACCATAACTTATAACAACATAGTTGATTGCAACAAGTTCATTGTTAGGGCACCATGATAACCTTCTTTGCAACCACTTTATGCATCTTCCTCCTCTTTGCACTCCTGTGGTTCCTGCATAAGGTATGGTGGACTCCAATTCGGATTCAAAGTTTCATGGCTTCACAAGGAATCAAAGGACCTTCTTATAGATTCATTCATGGAAGCACCAAGCAGATCAGCACCATGTTGGAGGAAACCGAAAGCAAACCAATGGAGGACATATCTCATCATTTATTCCCAAGACTGCTGCCCCATGTTTATGCTTGGACCCAACTATACGGTAACAAATGGTTGTTTTAGCTCTCAACAAGTTGTACTCTCTCTACCATACTTTGTGTGGACCATGCACATAGTTTGGGAAATTTTTTTGGATTTATCTCTGGTGTTAGTTTGGTCAATTGCATCGATTTTAAACTTTTCGTACTATCAATTTAGTTCAATTGATGATGTCATTTTAGAAATTAAAATAAAATCAATTGACAAAATAGTTTATTCACTTTCTTGAAAGTGATAAAGGGGTTAGTCTATTACTGGACCATTTTACCATTGATTTTTGTCCATTTTCTTAACAGACGTTATGAATAAAACTAAATTAACACAATATGAAAATTCATTAGGAAAAATTGATATAATTGACACTATATGGACCAATTTGACAAAATAGACAAATTATAGTGACCACATGTATAATTTGCCCAATTTTTTTAGAATAATATGGTTTAACACTTGCATAACTGCTATGTGAATCGGGATTTAACTACAAATTTGAAGGAGATTACTATGATAATCAAGATTGCTAATTTTAGTTTTTTTTTTTTTTTTTTTTTCAATTAACCTATTGGAATAGGGAAAACTTATCTTAATTGGCATGGTCCTCGAGCTCAATTGGTAGTCGCTGAACCTAGCCTGGTTAAAGAGATATTGAATAACAAAGATGGAGCATACCCAAAAACAAAGATCGATGATTACTTGAAGAAGCTGTTAGGAGATGGAATTGTGATATGTGAAGGAGAAAAATGGTCAAAGCTACGCAAAATAGCCAACCATGCTTTCCATGGAGAGAGCTTGAAGGTAATTAAACTTTATTTTTTGAGCATAATCAAGCATAGTTTTGAGGTATATTGCGGATATTGCAACAAAAAGTTTCAAATGAGGCCTTTTATATGTAGGAAATGGTTCCAGCAATGGTAAAGAGTGTGGAAACAATGCTAGAAAGATGGAGACAGCATGAAGGAAAGGAGATCGAGGTGTATGAAGAGTTCAGGATGCTAACATCAGAAATTATTTCCCGAACAGCTTTTGGAAGTAGTTACTTGGAAGGCAAGAACATATTTGACATGTTGATGAAGTTGGGGGTGATTGTGTCAAGAAATGAGTTGAAAATTAGCTTTCCGGCCATCGGGTATTCATTCATGAATCAACCTCTCTTTCTCTCTCTAACTTGCTAGTTAATCAAATTTCATTTTGCAGAAAATTTGTGAAATCACGCGATGAAATTGATTCGGATAAAATAGAACAAGAAATTCGAGATGCAATCATAGCAATGGTAAAGAAAAGAGAAAACAAGGTGATAACAGGCGAAACAGAGAGCTATGGGAGTGACTTTCTTGGATCGCTTATAAAGGTTAATCATGATGCCAATGAGAATAATAGAATTTCAATAGACAACATAGTAGATGAGTGCAAGACATTCTACATTGCTGGACAAGAAACAACAAATAGCTCACTAGCTTGGAGTGTTCTTCTCCTAGCAATCCACACAGATTGGCAAGACAAAGCAAGAAAGGAGGTTCTTGATTTGTTTGGCAACCAAAACCCAAATCTAGAGGGCATTGCGAGATTAAAGACGGTAAGCAAATCAAAACTGTCACTTGTGCTGTATTTTCTCAAAATTTCGAAGTAAGTCAGTTTAACTTACCCTTATTCTTTTCTTCCTCCTCTTTTTTATTTATTTGTTATTTTATTTTTTGTTGTTGAAATTCTTGTAGGTGAGCATGATCCTAAATGAAACTATGAGGCTGTATACACCAGTAATCCAGGTGATAAGAAAAGTTGAAAGGGCAGTCAAGTTGGGGAAGCACAATCTTCCGTCTAATATAGATGTAACCGTTCCAATTCTAGCACTGCACCATGACCCTGAAATATGGGGACAAGATGTTCATCTCTTCAAGCCAGAGAGATTTGAAGAAGGGGTGGCTAAAGCAACTAACAACATTGCATCATTTATTCCATTTAGCTTTGGACCCCGGATGTGCGTCGGCTTGAATTTTGCAAACGCTGAATCGAAGATAGCACTATCAATGATTCTGCAACGTTATAAGTTCACTCTATCACCAACTTATGTCCACTGGCCGATTCAAATGCTCACACTTCGCCCGCAGCATGGAATTCAAGTCATATTCCACCAGCTCTAAATTTGAATAGTAAAATTTTCATGTCTTGTAAGAATAATGTTATGTTTTTCTGTCCGTGTGATTTAAAATAAATAATTGTTTGAACCAACTTGTTCTGAAATTTCAATTAACGAGTATGAATCTATTTATTTTATGTTATCACACAATTTATGTAATATATATATATATATATATATATATGAATGTATTTGAAAATAAAGAAATTGTAGAGAATCAAAATAAGCATGAGTCGTGAGTGGTTAGAAATAATGGGTACAAAGATTTATTTGCTAGAAAAACAAAAAGGGGATACAAAGTCTTACTAAATAATTTTTTTAAATTAAAAGAATTTTTCTTAGTTATGAACAGATTTAACTGAAATCAGCTTGTTTCCCAATGCTATGCTTCATTTATTTAGATAGAAAATATTTTTTAATGAAAAATATTTTTTATAAAAAAAATTAAAAATATATTTTTTTATATTTGGTGGTGGTGGTGGTGGTGATGGAACGAATGTGAAAGTAAAGATTGTTACATAGTGGTGGGGTGATGGCGGCAGTGATGATAGTAGTGGCTATGGTGATGGTAGTGTGACAATGAAAGTGAGAATAGTGGTGATGGTGTTGTGAAATTAGTAAAAATTTAATTGAAAAAACATTTTTTGTTTTTTAAAAGTAACAAACAACAAAATTCGTGGGGGACTAAAGGAAGAAGATGGAAGATGGATTGGGTGTGGTAATGCATAGATATCTTAAAATGAGTGGTTCAGATTTGTTAAAGGTATAATTAGATTTTGGATAAATTAAAATGAATGGTTCAAATTTGCTAAGAAAAAGATGGTTTAATGTCTAAAATGTCCGTGGCTAACAAATCAACAAACAATTCCTTATTTATACCCTGATGCAATTTAATATGAGTCTTATAACACTTTCTTCAAACAGGCTCTTATAACATTGTAATCAGATTCTTATAACATGTAAGAGAGAGAGAGAGAGAGAGAGTGTGAGAGTGAGAGAGAGAGATATAGTTGTAATTTTTTTTTAATCTTCCACATTTTTTTTTTCAATTACTAAAACTTATTTGATTGTCTCAAAATTATATATTTGATTATTATAAAACAAACTTTTTAATTAATTAATTAATGTGTATTTGATTTTGTTGTTGAACCAAATAAAATAAAATAAGATTGAATGTATATTTAGCTTTTGTTGTGAACCTTAAAAAAATTAAAAATAAATAAAAAAATAAGTTGTTAACATTAAATATATTAAAAAAGAAAGAAAAAAGATTGAAGGTATATTTAGCTAAAACCTTTATAAAAAAGAAAAAAGAAAAAAAAAAGAAGGTTGTTAACATTAAATATATTAAAAAAGAAAGAAAAAAGATTGAAGGTATATTTAACTTTTGTTGTGAACCTTAAAAAAATAAAAAAATAAAAAATAATAAAAAAAAAATAATTGTTAACATTAAATATATTAAAAAATAAAGAAAAAAGATTGAAGGTATATTTAGTTTTTGTTGTGAACCTTTAAAAAAAAAAAAGAAAAAAAAGTGGTTGTTAACATTAAATATAAAAAATAAAAATGGGGATTAAAGTGGGATGGGAAAAATTCATACCCATTAAAAAATGGGGAGGGTGGTACCCATGGGGAATGAGAAATGGAGAATGGAGAAAATTTATTATAAGGGAATGGAGATAGGAAATTAATATCCACCCCATTGCCCCCATTACCATTCCTAGAACCAAGGGTGTGATAGAGATAAAAATACTAGTGACTCGATTATGTTCCACAAGGGGTTTTGGGTATTCGTGTAAAATTAGTCTGCTTTATTTCACCATTTTACCCTCTATTAATCATAATAGAATTATTTATTTTACCTACCCTAGTATTATTTCTCTCACATTAAATATTGTCTCTCTTTTGTATACGTGAAATTATTTTAGGCATATGAATTTATTTGTTGAGGGTCTCTTTTATGTGCGTGAAGTTATCTAAGACATAAATTTATTTCAACAAGCAGTACTAATGTCTGAATGGATTTTTAGCATTAAAGTGCCTTGTAAATTGTTGTAGAGTTGTAAACAAGTCAATATTAGTAAACTAATCAAGTTCAGCTTGAATACTTGACCAACTTGAAAATATATTCAATTTTGAACAATTCACCTTTAAAACCAATCTCAAACAAACTTTAACCAAGTTGATTATGAACTGAGTTCAAGTCATTTGGTTTTTAATAGTGCATTAATCAAGTTGCGTTGAGAAATAAATTGTTCGTTTAATTTCAATACTTAACAAGTTTAAAATCCATTCAAACTTACTTATTTTCATAACAAGTTGATCTCAAACATGCTTAAACAATTCAAATTATCGATCCTTTTTAAAAATATATAACCTGTCCCCTTTAGTCGCACATACCAGAATCAAACACCATAAGATTGTAAGCAATATACAGATGACAAAACATTGTACAAAAAGGACTAAAGGATTGATGATTAACACAACCCAACAGTAGTTAGAACAATGGATTAGCACAAAGCTCCACCCACCGGACGGTGAGAACACCTTGGGATAAAAAAATTTGCTTCAGCTACTCGTTGCAAAAATTACAACCGATGTACAAATAATGAATTCTCGTACGCAGCGAGCGAAAGCAGACTTTTCTGTACCCTGTGAAAGCCGACTAGGTAACTGATATTTCTCTTAAAAGAGAAAAATCTAAAGCATTTTCAAGCTATACCAGTGAGAAGATTGGTAAAATTTCACTGAAAACTAAAACATATATATATGTTCAAGTGTATATCTCATGAAGTAGACAAAAACTTGTCCTTCATACGTGAAATAAGCTTAAATTTTTCCTCAGCTTCAACTAACTGGCGAATGTCTGACCCAGACGCTCTATCTGGGTGAAAGCTTAGCAAAGCTCGTTTATATGCTGCGCGGACCTGAAAAAGTTGTACTACTGGGTAAGCAATGGTGAAAATGAAGAACAACATGTAGTAAAAGGATTACATAAAATACAGAAACTAAAAGCAACACTTCCCCCTACTTCCCAATAATCCTCTTCTTTTTTTTCAAGCTTATATAAGCTATTTCTACCTCATAAATTGTAAGCAAAAGCTACATCGATACAAATTTTTTAAATAAAAAGAAGAAAAAAAAAGCTATAAACAGACTTAAAACCTGCACCAAACAGGCCCATAGTACCCAAAAGAAATGAGGAAAAAAAAAAGAAGAGGACGACGATTTAACCTGTCAGAAAAGAATTACATAAAATATAGGGATGCAAACATGAATAAAATCATTCTTTTCGCACAACATATGATGATGCATGGCAGAGCATAACAGTGAGTGAGTGCATGTGAATTTGTCAAGAGACATAATAAGCTTCCTAATCAGGCTTATCCTACCTACCCTAAAAACAGCATGAATATGTACGTATTAGATCAGATTCTTTAACCAATAGCCTCCAAACTTTCTTAACCGTATCATGGTCTTCAGACTTGAATTCACATTCATTTTAAAACCCTTCATTAAATTTAAATATAACATTTTAAGTTACCCCCTTCCAAATAAAAATTGTTCTTGGAAGTATATGAACATAGTTTGGCCATCAAGCAATGATAGCGAATTATTGGGACATACAAAAGATGAAAAGAGCCAATAAATTGTGGATTGAACACATTCCTTCAAGTCCACCAACCACTAACTTAAACACTATTGTTTAAAATACTCGGCACACCACTTAGTTTTCACTACTGTCATCCCATGGAACAAGGGCTACTCTATGCAATGATCACTATACAAGAGTGCTAAATAGATCATGAAAAAACTTACTAGAAACTAGCAAAAGGAAAACAGAAGCCCTAAAAAATAAATAATAAAAAAATCATACGAAAACAACAAATCATGGACTTGTGGTGATCAGTGACAAAAACATTGAGCTCACTGAGTCTAACATAAGAAGAACATCAAGGCAACTCAATAATGAGAAGCAAGCAACACATTGCCATATCATCACTAGGTAAAGATTGTGTCACTACCAAAACTACTCTCCAATTGATCACTGATTTGCACCATATTTATAAGACTTGAAGTATTACAAACAAACAACTTAACTCACCTCATGTGCCTGGGGCTGAAACCCACCACCTACTTGGATTCCTAGGCCACGCAATAGTGAAGCCATATCTCGACATTTAATTTCCAATTGGTTAAGCTCCTTCCTAACTTCAGCACGAAGTTGTTCTTTCAAGTTCATATTCTCTTCATCCTAAAAATATATAAAAACATAATCAGATCACAGAAAAACAAACACTCATCTCCTGCTAATTAGAAAGCTTTTTCTTTCCTTTTCTTTGTTTATTATTTGTGTTTGTGTGTGTCTCTGTGTATGTGTGTGTGTGTGAGAGAGAGAGAGAGAGAGGAAAATTAAAGCCAAGGCAAAGAAAATATAACAGAAGACAAATCTTTGGTAATATTAGAAAAAGGAAATGTCAGAATTGAGCATACCTTCTTTTGAATCTCTCGCATTTCTTCCACCCGTTGCTTTTGTCTTCTCTCCATGTCTAATAACCGCATACTTTCAGCTTTCTCCCTCTTCCGTAGTTGCCGCATCTTTTGTGCTTCTTCAGCCTGCAAAGGAGCAAGCATATTGACTGTGAAATCATCGTTCATCCACTTGAGAGCACAGACATCGTTATTTTATATTTAAATTGGACCTGACAATATATCTATGTGGTGAAAAACTTTAACTCGTGGAAAGCATCATGGGGTACCATTTCATCTAATGCAATTTTGGTTTGACTACACAATCTCATGGATCTGCTGTGGGTCAACACCACTAACAAAAGGGCTCAAACACTATCCATTTGTGATTAGGTTCTTTCCCAACAAAAAAATGCCTTTGCAACGATAGCCTGAAAAAGGTGTTTGATAGCATTTGAGCTTTAAGTTCAGGTTTAGATCTTTGACAGCCGCACATCAGATTCCAATTTTGGCCAAGCAGTTGCTGACAATGCTGTACAGCCACTTTATAATGTTCTAAAAATTGGTCAATACACCGTTGCACGGCTGTTACTCAACAGTTTCGATTGGACCAGCTGGAGCAGCTAGATTGAGACTCACAAGCACTTACAATTCCATAGTGGCAACTCGACCACATGAAACTTCACATACCCTTTTTCATTTTTTTTTCATTTTTCAAATTTCTTTTAAGCTCCAAGCTATCGTTTTGGATTAATGGAACACCTAAAAAGCACACCTAAAGACTAAGTAACACACAGAAATGCTTTTAGACTTCTCTTCTAATGGCCATGCCTCCACTTGTCTATAGAAATCAATTTCCCCATCAACTTGACATTAAATACTTTCCAAGAAGATGCTCTCACAGCTCAATGCAAAATGTCTGGAAGTCTGCCTTCATTGAAGTTGAAATCAACATTCTTAGCTTCAATTATCGAGCTTCTCACTTGAGTCTTAACTTTATGCTTTTCATGATGGGCCATTACTTGATTTTTTTCATGGAATATAGCTACAAAAGTAATTCTTCTTTTTTATGTTTAAGCTATCTAGTCTACGTTTAACAACAGCCCAAAACAAACTCTTCCTATGTACGCTCTTTATGTGTGTACCCCTCATAAATACAAGACAAACTTGAGATGCACACCTCTGATTGTGATACACAAGCCTCTGGAGAGTATTGAAATATGAAAGTGTCGATACAGTTTTCCTCCGCCTTGCCTCTAGGTGAGCCTCAATAACGCCTTTTAAAACTTTTGGGTAAAGGTATGATATATGTGTCCGATGTGCCTAATTGGACATACTCCCAATAAGTATACGTGACTAGATGAGTTTAATACACAACTGTGCATAAGACTTCCACTTTCTACATAAAATGCTATATTTTGGTTTGTAAACATCATTCTACCCTAATAATAAAGGAAATATTTTTAAAAAAAATATGAAATATGTTCGTGTCCTGATAAGAGTTAGACGAATCTAAACTTGGACACATACCCGTACTCAAATCCATTTACCATACGCGAGGATCTACATATACCTCCGGGGGTTTTTTGACAACTTGCAATGGTATGAAAGTAGATTACAAGGTTAGGTTCCAAATCTAAATATAAAGTGCGATTCCTGTAGTGTAAGATGTGAAGGATTCAAATTTTTTTTAGCAAAAAGATTTCATAGTGCTTGTTTTTACAATAATTTTGCAGCCACATATGTTGCTAGTAATCTGATATTTCATTCAAGAACAAGCACAACAAAGTGGACAACCAATTTCTTGTGAATGGCAACGAGAACCTAAATTAAAATTTAAAAATGAGAAAAAAAATATGATAAAAGCCCTCTAAAGCGTTATTATATTGACATTTGTAACATGCTAAACATAATTTAGACCCATGTCCAGCTTGAGAAAAATAAAAAAACAGGCAATGGGAGGGGGACACCATCCAATTATATTCAGGCAGATGCAAATATCTAGTATTTATTTATTCCACAAAAAGGAAGGGAAATTTGGTCAAAGCCCCCTCATAATAAAACTTTAATACATTAAGGACAAGTACAAAAAGTTTTCCTTGAAAAGTCCAGCATATACCACTATTACCAAAAAATCCTTAGTGAGTAATTTAATATTTTAAACTTTAAAATAATATAACTTTTGATCTAGATGTTGGTTTTTAATAAAATTAATTCATGTGTTTGGTTTCAGTTTTCTGAGTTCAATTTTTTAGAAATGGAGTTTTTTATTTTTCGTATTTTTTTGTTTTTAGTGAATAGTTTTAAAATGTTAAGCAATTTTTTTCTTTTTTAGATGCACCTTACTTAGATGTATCTAAATAGTAAAATATTTGTGAAAAAATATTTTAAAAAATTAATAAATACACAAAAATATGAAAAATGTACTGAATTTTTGTATTTTTTTTATATTTTTGGTATTTAGTGAATTTTTTAAAGAATTTTTTCACAAATATTATACTTTTAAGTGTATTTATGTTATATGTGTCTAAAATTAAAAAAATTACTTAAAATAAAATTCAGTGAAAACAAAAAAAAATACCAAAAACAAAAAAGTAAAATTTTCTGAAAAGTGTTTTATGAAAACCCAAACCAAGCAAAGTGAATATTTTAAGAATCCTTTCATCAAGATCTATCAAACGAGATCCATGTTGACTATAAAATTCGTTAAAAAAAAAATACCGTCAAAATTGACATAAATAGTAACATGTTACTGATTACCAGAGTAACACTTTACAGTCTTCTTAAGTAGGATATCAGTAACAAAAAAACAGAGTATGAAAGGAAGCTCTACAAGTTCCTTTACGAGTTCGCAAACAAATCAACAATAATTCAACATACCTAAACAAAACTTTACAAACAACAATCAACAAACTCAACAAATTCCTTCAAATCCCATCAAATTTTCGATTGATAGGGTCCTTCAACCAAACTCTCCTTAATCACACTAGGTTTCTACACCCACTACTACTTTCATCAAAACCCAACCAAGACCCAAATCCAAACCTACTTTCACTGCAACAATCGGCATAAAAGCTTCTTCTTCTTCTTCTTCTTCTTCTTCTTCTTCATTTGGGTTTATGAATTTTTGGAATTGGATTTTGATTTCTTAGGTCCTTGATTTCCGTGAGATGAACAATGGGTGTTAGCGTGTAAAGACCAGTGAAAGCAAACTGGATATATATATAGGTATAAGATTGTCCAGAAAAAAGAGAAAAAATATTAGTATGTCCTTCGTGGAGGAAACACTTGTTGCTCAAGGGATTTAGGAAGTAAAATATTTTGAACTGTCCTTGACACACTAACATGTTGGGCCTAGGGGTTTTGGCTAAATTTCCCAAAAAGGGAATGGGACCAATACTTAAAAAGAATAACTAGATGATACTGTTTATGCATTAAGTGACAAAGTATGCAGAAATACACGCTGAAAGACATAACCTCATTTCTTACAAGTAAAGCTGATTAAGTAATTAATTTAAGTCACTACACCTTCAACTCCTTGTACGATTTATAAGCATTTTCAACTAGGTTAAATAACTTCAATTCTAAATTAATACAACAATCAAAAAAAGATAGGAGTCCATTTTGAAAAGCTTGCTACCCTCATTTGACTATATCATACAGTGAAAAGGTGTTAGACAGAAAGAAGTCAGCCATGCGGCCAAACAATACAATCTACAACAACAATATGAAATGGTATATGTATAAATTAATGGGATGAAACTAATCAATGAAGTTGTATAAGCCCACACCTGAACTTGTAACTCTCGCTGCCTGGATGCCCATTCTTCCTCTACTGCTCGTTTGTATTCATCAGTCTCCTTAAGCTTTTCCCGTTCATTAATTATACAACCCTGATCAGCATTCGTAACATCACCATCTTGAGCATGCAATGGACCATCCTTTTCTACTTCTTGTTGATGATTAGACATAAAATCACTACATAATTTCCCTGCCCCCATGTTTGGTGAAGAATGTGCTTCATTACGAGGAATGCTAAAGAAAGATGGTTCCTCAGGGACTGGCTTCACTTTGACTTGACAGCAAACCTTTACTTTTTTCAAAGCTGACTCTCCCAAGGGTGTATCTTCACAGAAAGTTTCCACAGGAATAGCTCCAACTTCATTATCCGGAACACCATGATTAACTTGTGTTTCATCAGATGGTTTCATATTCTGAAATGAAGGTTCTCTAGATGCCAATTTCTCCTTATCCACAGAACTACCACTTGCATTTTCAAATTCATTAGGAAAATGAGAGTTGCAACTACGAGGCTGCTGAAACTTCTCTCTGCCATTGCCAACTTCAGTATCAACTGAATGTTGGGTCTTGGAGAACAAAAGCACTTCATCTGGTATCATAAAGAAGGAAAACTCCTCATCTAGGAAACTAGTTTTACTACAACCAAAGTGTATGTCAATGGTTGGATCAGGATTTGTCATACAAGGTTCTGCAGGCGGGGTTTTGTCTTTATCCTGAGAAAATCTATTAGTATGATTAACTTGTTTATTACCTTGTTCATGACTGGAACATGCAGAAAATCCTCGAGACCAGTGGTCATGTTCATAGTGAAGACTAGAACGACCATGCTTAACATGTTTAGTAGCTGGCCCCTCAGAATTGTTGAAAGGTGGGTCAACTGCGAATGACTCTTCTCTGACCCAGTTATCAGCCTTACTATCAGAAAATTGAGTTTCTTCAGTTGACTTCAAACCAAAATCAGCAAAAGGAGATGGGTTTTCTTCCTCATAACAAGCATTGCTTGAACTAGGACAAACCTGGGCTTCTGTGTGTTGGTCAGTCATGTTCTCTACTTCAACTTTCTGCTGACTACCAGTATGCAACCCAGAAGTAGTAGCCTGATCTACCCTACCAGATTGACCATTGCGAACATCATATTTTTTCTTCATGTTAGCTTTTTCCCACTGTTCACGAAGCTCTCCAAAAGAGTCTTCCATGAATTCACAATCAGGATAATCATTATCAGCTGAACCAGTGTCCGATTCAGGACCTAAACCATAACGATTTCTGCTGGAAGCTTTTCCAGAATAGGTCCTTTTGCACTTTGATAACTTCAATGGGGATAAATTTTCTTGAACAAACTGACACTCATCACCAACCTGATCTGCAGACTTTTGAGTGTGGTTTGAGGTAGGGAAAAATCTCCCACTAGAGGAGGCATCACTATAAAAGTCACCACCACCTTCTACACCCATCCCAGGATGATCGTTGTCAGAACTTTCATCATCATCAATGCAGATTACAGTCCGTAATTTACACCTATCACTTGAACCACGTAGCTTCTGCTTTAAAGACTCAGGAATATCGATGACAATAACGTTATTGATATTATCACTATCAACATCAATGAGGACAACATTATCAGCTTCCCCATTATTCTTGCACCTTTGCAATGTCTTCCTTCCAGAACAAGTACTAGATTGAGAGTGACCTACAGATTTACCTTTTCCTCGCATCTGTCCCTGCAAAACAGGACTTGAAACTTACAAAAGATATCCACCTTGATACGACTGAAATACTCTTAATTTAAGATGAAGTACCATATATGTCAAATAGTAACCCAAAATTCTATATCTTAGAAAGGAATGACTCAAAAAAATAAAAAATAAAATAACAATGATGATAATAATCTTTAACCACTACAGAGCTAGTAAGTTCAAGCCTATCTAATCTAATTCACAAATTGAGTCAAGCACAAGTGACAAGCAATCCCCGCCCACCACCTCCCTCACACACGGGAAGCAAAAAATGGTGCAAAGGTAAACCTTGCATTTATGCATGCATTTTGTTGTCAGTGATGTCAAGGAATTCATATATTCATGCACACCAACGTTTTTTTAGCAGAAAAGAGATCATATTTGGCATCATTATTTGATGTGGAGTACGAATACATGAGTGAGATAGGGGCAGAGTTCATTTGGACTAGTCTTTCTTATTGATCGTTTATAACTTAAAATGAGGGCAATTTGGTACTAGAAAATCTGATTGTTAAGTGACCAGGTTAATATTAATCATGACAACAAAAATGGCTATTATCAGCATGCATCCCATGCGCAACCACCTTCCCAATTTGCTTTCTTTGGCACAACTGTTTCAACAACTGTCATAAAACTAAATGCACATTTACCCAGCCAAACACACTTGTCCACAATAAAGTATTATATTGACGAGAATCATTCTTAACCCTGATGATAAATAAGAAATTGCACTAAAAAACCACTAAAGGGGCGCAACCACACACAGGCACTAATACATAAAAGACACGAAATAACTTTAAAAAACAAAAATTGTGGAACTAACAAATCCCAGAAAACCACAGGAGCTTAAAGGCAGATGTTTCACCTTGTGAATATGCAATTTTACCCCACCACCATGAGAAGCACAAGACAACTACATAGAAAAAAATAAAAATGACTTCAGTTCACTAGATAAACCATCTAAAAATCAACTGTGAATTTAACAAAGAGTGACAACAAACTCCCTGAAATCCAAAGCATTTTCATAATTTTCATCGCTGGAATTTCAGGTTTTAAGATAATAAAAACAAAAAAATGCTAAAAACACTACCAAACAAGTCATAAATTTAGTGTTGATTCTTCATTATATTGGACAAAACAAACCAAAATCTATAACTAACCAAGCTCAATTGAAGTAATACTATAAGAAGCACAAACAAGAATCGAGTTCTGTTAAAAGGCAAAAATCAAGAAAATTCAAAACCCTAATGAAATCAACAAAAACATTAAAAACCCATATTTCAACAAGAAGAAAATCAAGAACAGCAAACAAATATCAAATCAGTTATAAAACCCTAATCAAAATCAGCAAACACAGATACGACAACAGAACCAAACACATATTCAGAGAGAATGAAATTCGAGTATCAAATCAGAAATTGAGAAAGGGTTTGTACCTGCGGAGAGACCGATACAAATGGGGAAAATCTAGAGAGAGAAACAGTTTTTTAGAGAGAGAAGTGGGGGGAAAAGCACGGGGCGTGTTTGGGAATTTGGAAGAGGAAATTTCAAAAATTTGGTACCGAAAAATGGAAAGGAAATTAAAATGGCTTTGCTGTGTATGTACGATCACAACGACGACGAAAATGAATGCGAGCTCGGCGTGGAGATATGACAGACGGTCACGAGCGTAATGTGATACGTGGAGGTTTGTTATTGGTCGGTCACGTCACTTGCCTCTTCGCGTTGTTGGAATGGGTAGATTGGGAATTTCGCGTTTGACTTTCCTATTGGGGAAGTTGACACTTAGTGGGCTACCGGCCCTTTTTAGACTTGTAGGTTTGGAATTGCAACTTTTAGCCAAGCCCAACTCTACAATCTACATTCAAACTTACCCCGTTTGGAGATTTTATTTTTTTAGTATTTTTTTTTTTATAAGGTTAATAGTATTAATGTATTCAACAGTGATTTTTTTAGTTGAATAAATAATTAAGATAAAAAAATAATTAATTGACATATTGTTGAGGTTGAATTTTTAATTTTTTTATTTTTTTGATATTTTTTAACCAAAAATTACTTCCCAATCAATTTTTTTTTTAACTAGTCCCAGACAATCCCTTAAGCTAGTCCAATATGGCTTAACCATATGGCATTGGGCACTTCTTTATTATCCCATTTCTCTACTGGACCATCGAGTTTGGTCATATGATCCCCCATAAAACCCACTTGGATAATATATATACTTATTCGTTTATCCAGGAATAACAAAACATTTCTCAAAAATGTGAAATTTTAAAAGTAAAAGACTGTGATACTTTCAAATTCACAAAAAGTATAAATTTTAACTTTTTCATTTTACGTAATTTTATATTCAATTGAAATCGTATTTATAGATCTAGTTATGTAGTTTTTTAAAAATCCAAATTTTACCAAAAAGGAATTTGTATTTTAAAAGTAACAAATTTTTAAACTTTCCTTAAAAAAATGCCATAAAAGCATCTTGACCAAAAAAGAAATAAAATTGTCATGACAAAATATTTAATTTCAAAAAAATGATCTTCCAAAAACTTATTGGATCACAAATACAATAATGACTTGGACTCCATTTTTTTCCACCCCTGACCCCCTCTTCACCTGATTGGCTACTTTTTCTTTCTTTCATTTTTTTTTTTTTTTGTTCCTTTTCCTCCAATCACCACCCGCCACGTGTCTGGGGGGGTTGGGTGATAGGGGTGGTGATTGAAGGGATCTCAATCATCACCCATCACAAATATTTCTATAGGATCTATGACAAAATAAGTTGAAACAATTCCCTTATTAATTTCTCTTTCACAATTCTAAGACACAGACCAATTATTTGTCGGTTCAAGTTTGCTGAGAGCTTTCAAACACCATAACATGGTTTACAAGACAATGTAGTGTGAGTCCAATTTAAAATGAGTACTGGAGCCTGGAGGTATCATTGTATTCTGTACACTTATATGTGAAATATTACTATAGTAATGATTTTCAAAGACCCTTTTCAAAGAATGCTATCAATATCAATTTTATTCTTGTTTTGTCTTGCTGAGTTTGCGACTAGTTTTGTCTATAAATAAAAAAATAAAAAAAATTGCGACTAGTTGAGGACTACTCTTCCCAAATTCACAATATGCCTGACTTCCAGCAGCAATGGAAGCGTTGTAAGCAAGATTTTCTCTTCCCAGACTAGAGTCTCAACCTCCTAGCTGCCCATTTGATGGATGGAGATTTTGACATTGAATTTTATGTCAAATTCTCCATTGAAATTCAATGGATTCAAATCTTTTCATTAAATCCAAACACAACCTTATAATGTGGGGGAGAAAAAAGTGTTAGGGAAAATCTATGATTCCCACAAGTAAATCAATCAATGGGAATAAAAACTAATGCGGAAAAATTAAATCAAAAGCAATACAAGAATTTTACGTGGTTCTCTCAATCTGAGGTACGTCCACGGGATCGAAATCCGATTCCACTATCAACCAAATAAGTTTCCAAACGATTATAAACGAGACACGAATGGTCTCACAAAATCACCCTTAGGTGAATTTCAAATAATCACAAATAAACAAAGAGAAAATACCTCACCAAATAGATGAACCAAAATCTTCAGAACCAGAGTTGAAGAACACTCAAAATAACGAAGCAAATTATCTTCAAAACCGAGGCAACATAACCATCAACCAATCAAGTAGCCTTGACAAATCTTCACTCTTCGGCACTGCTACCGAAGCAATAGAATTGGTATAGCAGCCGCACCTTTTTGGCTTTCTCACCCCACCGAAAATCAACCACGTTGTAGCTGCCTCACCGATTTTTCAAGAACTAAAACAATATATATATATATATATTGAATTTTGGATTTTGAAATCAAATTCTAATTATTACCCAATTAAATTAGGTCTCCAAAAAATTAGATATAATATATATAAAATATATTATATCCAAACTAAACCAAATTAGAATTCTTTTAACAAATCAATTGGGTCCCACACTCCAATAAGGAGGTATACCCAACAATTCTCTCCTTACCAACTTAGGTGGAGATATCAACCATACCCGCCAAAGTTCGACACTTCAAATGTTTGTCCCGCGACAAAGTCTTAGTCAACATATCCAAAATATTATCATCTGTGTGAACCTTTTCGAGTTGCAACAATTTCGAATCTAACACATCACGAATCCAATGGTATCTCACATCAATGTGTTTCGATATCGAATGAAAAGCAGAAATTTTTACTCAAATGAATAGCACTTTGACTATCACAATAAAGCACATACTTTTCTTGCTTCAAACCCAATTCTTGCAAAAATTTCTTCAACCATAACTCTTCTTTGCAAGCCTCTATAATGGCAATAAATTCAGCTTCGGTAGTTGAGGGAACAACACATTTTTGTAATTTAGATTGCCATGCCACAGCTCCCCCTGTAAAAGTCATCAAATACCCCGAAGTAGATTTCTTAGAATCAATATCACCGGCCATGTCAGAATCTGTGAACCCATCAAGCATCGGCTTACCATCCCCAAAACGCAAACACACCTTCGAAGTCCCTCGAAAATATCTTAGAATCCATTTTACCGCTGCCCAATGTTCTTTACCCGGATTAGAGAGAAACCAACTCACCACACCAATGGCGTGAGCAATATCCGGCCTTGTACAAACCATGGCGTACATTAAAGAACCAACTGCTGAAGCATAAAGAATTTTCAACATCTCTTCCTTGTCTTTCTCACTTGTAGGACATTGATTCGAACTAAGTTTGAAGTGACCTGCAAGTGGACAACCAACCGGCTTTGTTTTATTCATGTTGAACCTCTCAAGAACTTTCTTAATGTAGCTTTGTTAAGACAATCAAATCAGCCTCTCTTTGCGATCACGAACAATTTTCATACCAAGTATTTGCTTTGCCAGTCCCAAATCTTTCATAGCAAAAAATTTACTCAACTCTATCTTCAACTTGTTAATCATGGTAGAATCTTGACCCACAATTAACATGTCATCAACATAAAGCAAAAGAATAATAAATTTACCATCCGAGAAATTTTTCACAAACACACAATGGTCCGAAGTGGTTTTAGAAAAACCATTATTCATCATGAAAGAGTCAAATTTTTTGTACCATTTCCGCGGGGCTTGCTTGAGACCATACAAACTTTTTTTCAATTTGCAAACAAATTTCTCTTTCCCTTTCTCTACAAAACCTTCCGGTTGCTCCATGTAAATTTCTTCTTCAAGGTCACCATGAAGAAATGCGGTCTTCACATCAAGTTGCTCAACTTCAAGGTTCATACTTGCAGCTATACCAAGTACAACCCGAATAGAAGACATCTTTACAACCGGTGAGAAAATCTCGTCAAAGTCAATAACTTTCTTTTGCCCAAAGCCTTTCACAACAAGATGTGCCTTGTAGCTCAGATTCTTGCCATCATTCTTCAATTTGAAAACCCACTTATTTTTCAGAACTTTCCTCCCTTTAGGCAACTTCACTAAATCATAAGTCTGGTTTTCAAGCAAGGAATTCATCTCCTCGTCCATGGCCTTTTTCCAATCACCTTTATTTGCATGCTTAATTGCTTCTTGGTAGCTCTCAGGCTCCCCTTGATCAGAAATCAACACAAATTCATTGGGAGGATACTTTCTTAAAGGTTGTCTGTGACAACCCTCACTACGGTTTACTGATAACACCACTGATTACTGCTAAACTAAGACTGATCATGATAAGCAATTGAATTGATTAAAATTCTGAGTTAATTAATTGAATGTGTTAGTTAAGTGCATGTCTATCTGTTTGACTGTTAAATTATATGTTCGTGTTTTATGTTTTAAACTGCAAATTGAAGGCCTTATCGGCGGCCGAATCTGAAATTGATTAGTGTTTTGTGCTAATTAAAATTTATGTGATTTTATGGCATGTTTAATTGAAATGTGATTTGGTATGATTAAATTGGATCAAATAAGCTAAATTATCAAAGTTGGACTTATTTACAAGAGTGCCACTTAGTGGACTTTCATGAGCTTTTATTTGATTTCTATATGCTAGCATTATATCATTCTATCAGCCCATTCCTTGAACCATAACCGACTAAGAGAGAGAGAGAGAGAAAGTGAGTTCAACTTGAAGGTTTTGCTTGGAATTGAAGGTTAATTGCATATTTGAGCTTCCATACTTGACATTGAGGACCTAAGGTAGGATACTCATCCTTTAGTTTGTGAATTTGAGTTGTGTCTTGCATGATTCATGGAATTTTAGTGATCTAAGTCTAGAATTGGTTTACAATGTTGAATTGAGAGCTAAATCATGCATGCATGTGCATATCTTGAAATTTAGAGTTGTTTTCATGGAAATTATTACATGCATGTCCATATTATTATTATAATCCATGAATTCACCATGTTTTTGGAAGGTTTGGCTCATTTGATCTTGTGTTTGAAGCTTTAAGTTCATATAAGCTCATGCATGTTACATTTGAGTCTTGTTCTTGATGTTTATTTGAAATTGTGTTTAATTGACTTACCCTTGGGCTTTGATTTTACAAATTGATCTTCAAAACATGTTATATTATGGGTTTAAAGTGTTTTTACAGAAAATGGGCCCAAGAAGTTGAGTTTTGATGCATTAGAGATGAGTTTTGAGCATGAAGGTTCAATCTGGAATTTTCAAAATTTGGACTCACACTTGAGCGGGGACTCCTCGCTTGAGCGTACAACCTGTGTTCGTGCAATCCGCTCGAGCGGGGAAAGTGACGCTCGAGCGGGAAATGCGTGTATCCAGCACTTTGCATGTGTTTACAGTCCGCTTGAGCGGGGGAGTGCACGTTCGAACGAGGACTTGTGTCTCACACTCGAAATGGTGTCGAGCGCCCATCGAGCGTGAATTTCGTGCATCCAATACTTTTACTGTAGTTTACAGTCCACTCGAGCGGAGGAATCCAAGCTCGAGCGGATCCCTTTTGTCTGCATGTCCGCTCGAGCGGAGAAACCCACGCTCAAGCAGGACCCTTGTTTTCTGAAAATTCTGAAAAGTGTTTTAAAGTACGTCTTTGCATCCTCATTTCATCCTAGGCACTCCTAAACCTAGTTTAAGGCATCTTAATGAGGATATTGATGTAGAACCACACCGAGGCAAATAAGGGATTAAGTTATTATTTTCCCAACTGTGTAACTTAGTGTGTGTTCATTCTGTAACTGTGTAGGGTTGGCATCCGAGGACGCTCTAGCTTATCTGTAGCCCAAAACTCTGTAAGTAACAATGTTGTAAAGATATGTTCAATTGAGATTATTTTCTGAACAAATGACTGTACTGCTTTATGAAATGACATTATTTACTGAATGAATGTTTGTCCTATTTGTGAATTATATTCTTGGCATCCATAGCAATTTACTGTTATTGAACTGTTACTGCTACTGTTACAGAGATCTCTGTCGGTTTCCATGTTGGAACCACTACTGTATACTGATATGATGGCCATCATTGACTGCTCGGTCTGTTAAGACCTACTGTACTGTTTTGCTATTGGATGTACCACATATGACTATTATAGTTTCTGAATGACTGTTATGGCATGAATTATGAGCCACAAACTGAATGACTGATATACTGATAAATGACTGTTTTCAATACTGAAAAGACATTCATTCTTAACCTTTTTACACATATGTTATTCATTGGGCTTTAGCTTACTGTTTATATATATATGTAGGTGTTCAGGCACCGGACCGGAGTTCGGAGCGTCGAATTAGCTCTTGTTTTGTCAAGCACACTATCGTGCCTCACCTTGAGGGTCCAAGTGCTGCCAAGCTAAGGTTGCTTCGGGGTGTTTTAGATTTTCCCCTTTCTATATCTGTTTTGTATAGACTGTATAGACCTGTACTGTACTTTTATGGTAGGGACTTGGTCTCTAACCTGAATGATTGTATGTGACATATGTATATACTGTTTGTCCTGAATATGAATATGTTTTAAAAAGTCTTTTTGCATACAGACTGTCACAGTTCATTGGACATTTTTTAATTACTGTTTTGGCTTCCGCCAGCCCCTGTACTCTGTATTACTGTTTTACTGTTAAGTAGGCCTTCGGTAATCTCGGATTACTGGCCGGTTACGGTGCTAAACCCATAGGGGCGAGTTTGGGTCGTGACATTGTTGGTCCCTTGTAGATTTCCTCAACTCAAGTTGTGGTGGTGGTTCTTAAGTTGGATGCTCTTCCTTAATTTCGGGCTCAACTTCATTTTGAATAGCATCATCATCTACATCTTCAAGAGGTGGCTGCACCTCTCCCTCACTTTCATCATCAACTAAAGATGAAGAAGATGGATCCATGTCAATGAGATCACTAGTTTTTGGCTCTGGTTGATCACCTTTGCCAAAGTCTTCAATCATTTGGTCTTCAAGAAACACAACATCACAGCTTCAAATGACTTTCTTATCGACCGGATCCCACAATCTATACCCGAATTCATCACGCCCATAGCCAAGAAAAATACATTGTCTTGATTTACTATCAAGCTTGGACCTCTCATCCTTTGGAATGTGAACAAAAACTCGGCACCCAAACACTCTCAAGTGCTAATAAGATACATCTTTACCGGTCCAAACTCTTTCTAGAACATCACCATTCAAAGGATAGGAATGAGACAAATTGATTACGCCAACCACTGTCTTCATTGCCTCACCCCAAAGGATCTTGGCAATTTAGCTTGTGAAAGCAAACACCTTGCTCTTTCCACAATGGTGCGGTTCATCCTCTCGGCAACTCCATTTTGTTGAGGAGTCTTCTTAACTGTCTTTTGGTGCCGAATACCTTGGCTGCGACAATACTCATCAAATGGCCCAATGTATTCACCACCATTGTCTAATCGAATGCACTTCAATTTCTGCCCTGTTTCTCTTTCAACCATGGCCTGAAAATGCTTAAATACTTCTAGAACTTGATCTTTAGTTTTTAGCAGAAAAGCCCAAACTTTCCTTGAATAATCATCAATGAAAGTAACAAAATAAAGTGCACCACTATGTGTTCTAACTTTTAAAGGACCACAAACATCTGAATGAATCAACTCCAACACATTTTCTTTTCTAGAAGCAACATTTTTATGAAAAGAAACTCTATGTTGTTTACCCGCCAAACAATGAATACAAGTTTTAAGATGTGTACCTTTCAAACTAGGTAGAAGATCTTTCTTGAACAAAACTTGTAGCCCCTTTTCACTCATATAGCCAAGCCGCTTGTGCCATAATTCGGTAGAAGTATCATCTTGAAGTGCATTGACAACACCTTTACAAATTTTTCCACACATCGAATAAAGTGTATGAGTCTTCTTGTACTTAGCCACCACCAAAGAACCCTTTGTGAGCTTCCATATTCCATCACCAAATTTGTTGTTGAAGCCTTCATCATCTAGCTTCCCAGTAGAGATCAAATTGAGGCGAATGTCGAGAACATGCCTCACATCTTTAAGCAACAACTTGCAGCCCAAATTTGTTTCCAAGCAAGCATCACCCATACCAATAATTTTGGACAAACCTTCATTACCCATTCGAACAAAACCATAATCTCTTTCGGTGTAGGTAGTGAAGAAATTAACTCGAGAAGTCACATGAAAAGAAGCACCGGAATCAATCACCCAACTGCTCTCTTGGCCCACAAAAATGATACAATCATCTTCACAAATGACTATGAGATCATCGGTAGTAACAACCGTTGTGTCGTCTTGCTTCTTATCCACACTTTTGTCACGCATTTTCTCCTTATTCTTGAGCTTTCGGCATTCCCGCTTCATGTGCCCTTTCTCATGGCAATAATAGCACTCAATGTCTTTCTTTGAAAAAGAACCATCTCTTGATTTGTCACGGCTTTGATCATGACCATGAGGAGTCTTACTCCTCCCCCTTGTTTTGCTTCGGCCTCTCACAACAAATGCTTCTGAATGAGAGGAACCCGCTGATTTTCTTCTAGTTTCTTTATTCAACAGGCTACTAGTGACTTGGCCTATTGTGACGACTTCATCGGGCGCTGAATTACTAACGGTCACAACCAAGGTCTCCCAACTTTCGGGCAAAGAACTAAGTAGCATCAAAACCTGTAACTCATCATCAAAAACAATTTTCATAGAAGCAAGTTGGTTAACAATACTCTTTATTTCATTCAGATGTTCCGGAATAGGGCTGCCCTCTTTATATTTTAAATTAACCAACTTACTAAACAGAAAAACTTTATTTGTGGTTGATTTCTTATCATAAAGGCCTTCTAATTTTTTTCCATAAATCATGTGTTGAAATTTCAGTAGCAACATGATAAAACACACTATCATCAATCCATTGACGGATAACATCAACGACTTTTCGATTAAGCCTATTCCATTCATCATCTTTCATACCCTCGAGTTTGCCACTATCACCCTCAATGGGTCCATACAAATTTTTACAAAATAATAGGTCCGCCATTTTAGTTTTTCAAGTTACCCAATTGCTTCCATTGAAGCTAGATATACGATCCACATTCCCCTCCATTGATTTACACAAATAAATAAACTCAAATAAACCGTAAACTTTGATACCAGTTGTTAGGAAAAATCTATGATTCCCACAAGTAAATTAATCAATGAGAATAAAAACTAATGCTTCTTTCCGATGTAACCAAAAAAAAGAGAATAAAAACTAATGCGGAAAAATTAAATCAAAAGCAACACAAGAATTTTACGTGGTTCCCTCAATGTGAGGTACGTCCACGGGATCGAAATCCTATTCCACTAACAACCAAATAAGTTTCCAAACGATTACAAACGAGACACGAATGGTCTCACAAAACCTCCCTTAGGTGAATTTCAAATAATCACAAATAAACAATGAGGAAAGACCTCACCAAATAGATGAAGCAAAATCTTCAAAACCAGAGTTGAAGAACACTCAAGATTACGAACCAAATTATCTTCAGAACCAAGGCAACATAACCATCAACCAATCAAGTAGCCTCGACAAATCTTTACTCTTTGGCACTGTTACCGAAGCAATAGAATTGGTATAGTAGCCGCACCTTTTTGATTTTCTCACCCCACCGAAAATCAACCACGTTGTAGCTGCCTCACCGATTTTTCAAGAAGTAAAACAATATATATATATATATATATATTGAATCTTAGATTTTGAAATCAAATCCTAATTATTATCCAATTAAATTAGGTCTCCAAAAAATTAGATATAACATATATAAAATATATTATATCCAAATTAAATCAAATTAAAATTCTTTTAATAAATCAATTAGCCCCACGCTCTAATAAAGAGGTATGCCCAAACAAATAGAGATAATAAAAAGTCCTTGTTATGGAGCTAATTGCAGACTTGATTCAATACTTGTGCTGACCATTGTTTGTCTACTGAAAGGGAAGAGAAAAGGCAAAACAAAACAAAAATCAAACTAATAATAAGCTGCAAAGCCAAGTTTCTGAAAAACATCATCAAATCTATATAACCTGTAAATTTTCCAACACTGAAAAGAGCAAATCTACATAATGTACAGAGGAAAATGTCACTTGAGACAAAAAAAAAAAGAAAAAAAAGAATAAGTACTTTTGCAATGGAATACAGTTTCTGATATTAATTCAATGAGATTTCGCAGTGTTTTCCGGCTTCATATAGGCTGAATCAAGCAGAGAGGGCAACACGAGCGGAGAAAGAAGAGGAATTGGGTCTTTACTGTTATAGTAGGAAGTAAATGAAGAAAACAACGGTGATGATGATGACGACGACGACGACGACGACGACGAATCCAAATTGCACCCTTTTGAATTTGATGAACTCTTGAATTCAGAGGAGGGAGAGGGTTTCAGCTGGAGAGGACGGGGAGCTTGTGCCTGCAACCGGCTCAAAAGCCTGCCCGAGACAAACACATCTTTTGGAAGAGCTGTTTGGAAGCCTGGAAAATCATTTTCTGATCCCTCCATTGTACTGATCATTTGAAAAGCAAATGTAAAGAGTGGGATAAGAGCAACTCCCTTTTAGCTAGAGTGTGAATGACATAGAAGGTTTGGAATCTTAATAGATATGTTGTGATTATTAGTATATAACAGTCTTAATTTGATCATCATGTTTGGCTAAGACCCTATGTAATTGGGGGTATCCTATGATAATTTGATGGGAACATGTTCCAGCCTGTTAGGGGTCATGATATGCCATTCATGTGAGGAGAAGTTACTACTGTGTTATGCTCAATACTGTTGTATTTTATCACCAGATTTTAAAATTGAGATCGTTATTGGATTGTAGGATCAAATCGAATATTGTAAAATTTTATTTTTCATAAAAATAGATGATGTATGTTAAAATAAAGTAAAAAATCATTATCTTAATTATCCTACTTGCAATCTTATGTCATCTTACATTATTTTATATTATGTTCCATGAACTTGGGTACATGTGCATATTTAAATAAGTGACAATGCTACGTAGCTCAAATTTTGTGGCTCAAAAGTGACTCAAATGGCCAAAACGACGTCGTTTTGAGTACAGAACAACATAAAAATGGCCAAAACGACGTCGTTTTGGCCATTTGAGCTACTTTTGAGTCACAAAATTTGAGTTACGAGATATTTTCCTTAAACAAGTTGGTCACATCAAATTTTAAATTTTAATATACGTCAACTTAATAAAAAAAAAATTTCAAAAATTATATACGGCATAGGAGAATACATTGATTTATTGGAAATGAAATAATTTTATATATGTAAAAGTAAAATTTATTCATATAATCTATAATGCTTTCACAATAATTTTAATATATTGACAATGATTTTATTTTGAAATTTCTTTCTCAAATTTTTTTTTTTTTAAACGGATAATCTTGAGATTGAGATTTTGACAAACAGGCTTATCACTCATGTGAGCAAGGAATCAGTGCATACAATTAAAAAACGAATTCAGTGGCAAAAGCACCAGAGGCACATGGTACATCTTTTTTATTGAAATCTGTTAAGCATTTATAAGAAAGAATCTATGAATCATAGTCATTGTGTCATAGATGATTGGATAACAACCAATCACAAGTCAATTTTTTTTTTTTTTTTTTTTTTTTTTAAATTTTGTGTTGGATGAATAGTCATGATTTTGCAGTGACTATACTGCCATCAATTGATCTCCATTAAATCAAACAATAGGACAGCTCCAAACACTTTACATGTTCAAAATCATTGACTATTGATCAACTTTTTTTAATTTTTCCTTCGAAAACACATGCCTGTAAAATTAACTAATGATAATGCTACAAAAATAAGTAAATAAGGAATGGCCTCCCTCGGATAGGTGATGTACAATGTAAATGGTTCATTTCGTAAATCGCATTCTGTATTTGATTTATGTATTCCTAACATTACTGTGTAACTAATATACTCAATAAATCTTATAATATTAATAATTTTGAATCGATGTGGGCTACAGATAGACCCACCAACTCCGGTAGAGCATTTCACGCATTAGTGATGTAAATGAAGAGAAGCTTAACCCAAATAATTTACTCTCTCTTCGAGAATTTGGTAAATAAGTCAGTTATATATGGACACAAATTGTATTTGGACTAAACAAATTATTGAATGATGCATTGAACAAGATCTAATTCATATAGATTAATAAAATGGTTTACTCTCTTCTCTCGAGAATGCTGTGACAACAGCAGTGACTGCATGGAATAAAAATGTTTTTGCCAATATATAGAAAAGGGAAAAAAAAAAAAAATGAAAGCTTTATGCAAGACTTCTAAGTCTCCGTTTGCCAAAATGTATTTTGCAGTTTATTTTGCTTAACTTAAAAAATGAACAAATAAAAAGCCATCTCTTTTTTGAATTTTTTTGTTCTTAGCGACATTTTTTTTTAAAATTATGTCAAAATTATTTTCTTTTTTTAAACTTTTTCGGCCCATCTTGTGTATACAAATCTAAAAAGTAAATTTTTCTTGAAAGAAAAATCCAAAATAAGCAAAAAAACAGCCTACTATTGTTGGCTTATTTTTATTTTTCTGAACTTTTTTTTCCATTTTTTAATTTTCCTATTCATTTTGTTTAGTAGAATCTAAAAGTCTAAAATTTTTTGAAAAATTTAATTTTTTTTTTACTAAGTTGTACTTTGTAAAACTAGGATTTCTAAATCCAGCATTTTATTAATGACCCTCACTTTTACTGTTAATGGAAAGAAAAAATATAATATTTACTCTTGTCTTCTCTTTTTTCTTTCCTATGCAAATCCTAACAAAGTCATTCATTCCATGGAAAATTTCAAGAGCAAGATAGGTAGGATACCTATTAAGATTGATAAAAAATACTTATGATAAAATCAATTGATCCTTTCTGAAAAAACACCCACGTTGAATTTGATTTCTCGAAATTACCAAATTCATCATGTTTTGTGTTAAAAAAAGGATGAAGACAAAATGACCCTCTATCACCATACCTCTTTATGTATTCATTAAAGAACATTCTCCTTTAATTTCCCATATCATTACTATAAAAATTTGGAGACCGATGAAGCCCACTAAATAAGGCCCCAACACCCTCCATCTGTTTTTTTGCTGATGATCAGATCAAGTTTTCTAAAGCAAACCCCGCCCAAGCTAGCAAGCTTATGGAAATCCTTAACATAATTTGCATGTCTGCTCGGCAAAAATAAAATTTTCACTCTCCTTCCACTTTTGGACCAGTTGCTCGAAAAAATTGCAAAATTAAACCTACCAATGGCCTAGGGAAACACTTGGGAATTTTTCAACTTCACAAAAGAATCACTAAAAACACCTATATGGAGTTGATTGAAAGGATGCAGAACAGAGTTTGGAGTGGGAAAGCCAAATTCCTAAATATTGTTGGGAAAACTGCTCTCATTCATGCAGTGATTTTAGATCTGCCCACTTTGTACCATGGGCAAGTCTGTTAGTCACCTTTTCACGCATGAAAAATTAGGTAATATCAATAAAATTTTCATTTGGTCTAGTGATTTTGAAAAAAGGAAGTTGCACCTTATTTGGGAGAAAATCATAGCCTAAGAAAGGTCAATTGGGAATTAAGGAAACCAGAAAGGCTAAAAGTGATGGAATAGAATCATCTCTAACACTTTCTTCATCCTGTCATCATCTAGTAATTGATCCATAAAAGTGTTAAACTGTGACATTTGAATCAACTGCTAGATAATAATTAGATGAAAAAAGTATTGAAAAGGATCCGAATATAAAAGTGATTGGCCTCACCGTTTAAACCAATAAAAATCAAATTAAAATACTACATGACCTTAGCTCAAGAGCACTAAATAATTTTCCATCAAGGAAATGGAGGCTCATATAAGCTTTGACTAATGGAGATGGGAGTAGTAAGACCTCATTTTGGTTTGGTTTGATTTGCAGGCAGGGGACAAACCTCTCTGTATGAAGTAATTGATGTTGATATACACCAGAATTAGATCCTACTATGCATAAGTGTGGTCATTGGGATGAAAATATGGACTCAAACCTTCAAGGATTCATACACCAATTCCTCAACAAGTTATTAATGATGTCATTCTTGGAAAGCTCTTTGTAGATAGTCACTTAAAATATTTATATATATATATATATATACATATTAACGAGTGAGAAGTTAGAAAAAATATTTACAGAAATGTGAAAATATTTGTGGGGTGTAATTTTTGTTGTGGTTTTTTATACAGGAAAGAGTTTTACTACTATATATTAAATATTTTTAGTCAACTACCCTGCTTTGTAATTGTCCCCCACCCCTTCCAAAAAAAAAATATTTTAACTTGTACTTCTACTAGTCTTAGCCTAGCTCTGGATGGTTGGAACCATAATTTTTTTTTTTTTTTAATGTTTTGAAAACAAAAATAATCACCTTGTTTTGTTTGATTTTTCGAAAAAAAATTTCCTTTCTGTTTATCTTGTATTTTTTTTTTCTCTGTATATAATGTGACTGACCCAACATCTAAATTTGTATAATTTGACCTTATATAAATTACTTGTCATTCTGAATTTTAAAATTAAATATTAAAAATGTACATTGCAAAATTAAATGGTTCAGGGAGGGGTGGGGTGGGGTGGGGTGGGGTGGGGTGGGACTAGGAAGGGTAGGGGTGGAGGTTGGGGGAGAATCTAACAGGTAAAGTCATATACGAGGGCAATGTCCATTAAATGGGATGAGGTGGAGTTGGGGTTCCCTACCTGTATCGAGGAAAAAAATATTTAGGATACAAAATTTGATCAGAAAACGACAAAATCCTGATTAAATACATAAGTTTTATCTCATGTAAGTTAGTTGTGTCTTATTGTATATGTATGGATAGAATAACGTACTCGTTTCAATCCCTAACTATTTTTTTTTTAACTCCCTTTCACACTTGGATAAAGAAACTAATTAATACAACTTATTTGAATTGCTTATATTTGTATTAAACTATTTGATGCAATTTATATTATAACTTATTAGTTAAAGATAATTTAAATAAGTTGAGAAAAAAATAATAATTATCTCAAAATTGAGAAGGGATTGTTTTGACTTCCACTTATTTATTATCAATTTTTAACTTATAATAATTTGCATTAAACTGTCCCAAAGAGTTGCATGAACCAAACTCCTATTTAGTTGCTTGGTCTTATTCCAATTGGAATATATTTTTCTTGCGCTACCCTTTGGACCATTTGAAGGTGTAGAAAATTGTAGGAAAACCACAACCACAGCAACAGCAACTTAAGTCAATCCACCAGACCCCTCTCTCTTGACCTCAATAAAGCTTATCCTAGTGATTTCTCTTAATAAAATTCTAAGAATCCCCAAATTAAAGTATATATTTATTTTGAATTTGTGATTGGCGTATGCCGTAGTGGTTAACTTGTATAACATGAAGAGAGGATTACGTGGGTTCCATTCCAACAGATCACCAAAAAGAAAACAACCAAATGAGTAGCAAATCAACTAGAAAATAAAAAATAAAATAGAAATCCAGCCACTAACCAACTAGATAAGTACTAACTCCATAAATATGGATGAATACTTTGGTGCCTGTCCTCATCTAACAATTAATCATTTGGATCCGTAGTTTCCTAACAACCAAAGTCAAGACTAGAGATACACAAGCCGCCTTGCCGAACCCATGGCCTTGATTTTCAAGAATTAAATAATAAAAAAAATAATGCAAGAAACATGAGTTAATATTGGGAGTTTATGAGGTCTACATAAATATTACCTTAAAACTATTTATTTTGTTGGACTATGTATTTAAATTATTCATAGAAAGAATTAAATTAAATTGACCTCTAATAACAACCTCAAGTCTAGTCTACATCTCTTTCAAAAAAAAGGTACACAAAATAGTGCTGTCGATGTTTGAAATAATCATGAATGGAGTTCGCATTCCATCAAGATGAATACAATGTCAACCTTACTCATTCCATCATCATTCTACAAAATTGTGGAAAGAAATGGAAAGAGTATTTAACCATAATAAATCACAAATCTTGCAACACACACACACACAAAAAAAGAAAAGAAAAGAAAGGCTAGTTAATTTAAATAACAAAAAAGATTTAAATAACAAAAAAGGAGGATTTGACTAATAATAAGGCCATAAAATTAAGAGCTAGAAAGCAAGTATATACAACTATTTTCCATCTCTCTCCTATTGTGGCTCCAACACGGCATTGGACTCACACACTAACAAGTAAAGATCTAAAACAAGTGAAAATGAGGGCATATGTACCGGCACTTTACTCTTTCTATCCCTTTCTCTACCTCTTGAGACATGCTTTTGATACTCTAATCTTTTGGTTTCACACATATCCTAAAAGAGGACAAGTGTGAGGGGTTTCAATGTACATAAGGTGCGAGCTAAGAGCTAAGAGTAGGACTTAACCAAGCCAAAATTGCAAAAAGATCTGGACTTGAAGAGGCCACCAAAGAGGAACCTAGTGGGAGACTCTTGAGGAACTTGGTTCATCTCTTCAGGGCTGCCCTTCACTTGGAGTATGGTCTGCCCAATCGCTTGTCGAATTGAATCGATTATCTTGGCATCGACAGGGTACCCTGAGGCATCGCGGACGTAGAACGAGTTGACAGCTTTCCCTGATCTAGTTGTAACTTCGGCTCTTGTGACAGTGAGACTGTTCTCACGGAAGATGCGAGTGACATCAGAGAGAAGCCCAACCCTGTCAGTTGTGCATAGTTCTAGCTTCAACCCCTGGATGATTCAAAAACAAATGAACTGTCAAGAAAATAAAATAAAAGAAAGGAAAAGAAATGAGTGGAGCCTATGTGGGAACCAGAAGTAACAAAATAATGTTTGTATATATGAGTATCTTATTGCACAACATTGAGGACTATAAATATTGCAAGTCCACATCAATATGACAATGCATGTCTGATTTAATCAGAGAACATCATCTGTTAAGACACAACAAGTAGATGTAACAAAACATAATCAGACAAAAGAATGGATTACTTGGTGCAAATAATTAACTCAACATGACCATCTATAAAAAAAAATTTACTCAACATGAAAAATATCAGCAAGCCACAGATTTAAAATAAAAAATTTGGAATCACAAATACTTCAACAGCATAAGCATCACAGAAGATAATATACAGGGAACCAAACTTGGTAAAATTAACCTACACTACGTATTATTGGTAAAAAAAATAAAAACCTAAATTGAGCAGGGAAATGGAAAAGGTTAAATTCTGAGTAAAACTTGAGAATTTCTGATTTGGGTTAGAGGCAATACCTCTGATACTCTTCTTTCAATAGCTGCTCCAAGACATTGAATCAGTCTTTGTCTCTCTGCATCCGATTTCACAGGCTCACCATCTATATGCCTGATGCAGTATTCCTTCAAATGCCACAAGAAATTATTTCAAACTCTGTAATTTAACCAAAACAAAGCTCATTTAAAAGTGTTAATGTACGCAATAGAAAGAAGATTATATACCTGATGAGCTTCTGGCCCCTCAGCATCAACATTTCCATGGAAAACCACATAATCCATGTCTGTCAAAGTGCATATTGTGTCGAAAAGAAGTTTTGGTCTATCCTTAGACCTAATAGTAACTACAGAGTAGTCTCTGTCATACCAGTTAACAACACTAACATCTGGTTTTTGCTTCTCACCCGAGGCTTTATCACAAGGCCTTTCGTAGTCTCGGTCAGCAAACATCATCTGGTGAAGCCTTCTCTCAGTGTGGGTGATTCCATGAGACACAACAGTGTTAGCTGCTTCTCTTGATTTGTTGCTACCCTTAAGCACATTGCAGAGAAGTTTCTTGATTACAGAGAGCCTCTCCGGATTAGTAATTGCGCCGCCAGTTTCTTCATCGGTCACTTGCATCACAGCTGCAGCACGCGTGTTGTGGGTCCACACCTCGCCATTAACCACATTGCATTTGAGGTGGGTGAGGACAGCACTCACTTCAGAGAGTAGTCCTGGCCTATCACAGCCAACCAATTCAATGGAAGTATGGTCCATTGATGGTTTAACCCCAACCGATCTTCTCACAGAAGAGGTAAAGCACGAATCTGGCCCTAGAGACTGAGCATAAACACAAGAAATTAGGTGGGTTTTGCACATAAAAGTAGATTAGAGAGGTAAGCATGGCCAAATTCAACACACCTTTTGGATATAATCAAGAACCTCATCATCTGTAATCTTGCTCCCATTTTGATCAGTGACATTGAAGACTGGCAAAAGTCGCGAAAGTTAATTTTTTCAAGCCCAAAGAAACAAAAGAAACAGCTAAAGAATGTGACTACAGGAAGGAAAATGAAAAAGTGGCGGTTTTAGTACCATCCATGAACCAGCCTCCATCAGAGGAAATATAAGCTTTGGTAATGATAAGGTTGAGATCAGTGAGGACTTGTACAACTTCCAAAAGTATTCCATGTTTGTTGGCACTGTCCACCTGAATCACAGAATTGCAGATGTACCAACAAGATCTCAAAGATAAGAAAAATACAAAAATCCCAATGAAGGTAATTCAAAGTACTGATAAAAGCTTAAAGGACTAAAAATGAGGCATACCTGTATAACAGTGGCATTTTTGCAGGTCTCATTATCAATCACAACTCTGACAACAAGCGAAACATATTTATGAGCAAGAAATTCAAGTGACTTTCAATGAGAGAAAAGAAGATGAAGAATATGGGTACCTGGGTGGGTTCATTCTTCTAATGAATTTCTGATATTCATCATTTATGTCCTGTGAAAAGCTCCTTGTGGTCTCTGGGAAAATTAACACAAAAAAATGAGATAAAGCAAAATAACAACCAATCCAAATCACAACAAAGATACTGAACCAGGAGTGTGAAGCAAGTAATTAAGACAAAAAATAAAAAGAAGAAACTGAAAAAATAAAATAAAAATAATAAAATAAATAAATAAATAATAATAATAATAATAAAAAGCTTGGTAATAAGAATCTAATGAGAATATAGAAGAAATAAATTGACCAATCATGGAGATGTAAAGAGGACCAGGATAACCCAGATACCAAGAAGGCCAATGAAGAAGCTTAAACCACCTTAAAAAGGAGTTAGTGCCTCTTTTTATGTGGAGTTGGGTGGTGGGGTTTTGTGTGTGTTTAGGATCCAGCAATCCACCAAGCCATTGAAACACACACACTGAGAGACAGAGACAGAGACAGAGAGAGAGAGAGAGGGGGGGAGAGAGAGAGCAGAGCAGAGATGACAAGTGAAATCAAGCAGAGTCCAGAACAGAAGCAGAGACCAAATCCCCCAAAAAACAGAAAAAATAAAAAATAAAAAAGTCATAATAGCCCAAAAACCATGAATTGAGGACACTATTTGCTATAAAACTAAAAAATTATAACTCAAACCAAAACTAATCACAACCACATATTACCCAATGAAAACCCAGAACCAAATTTTTAGAGAACACAGTAAACAACAAATCTAACCCCTCAAATCACCACTTGTAAGAGATACCCAGAAACCCAAAAAACAAAATAAACACAAATTCAGAACAGAAAACGAGAAAGAAGGGGAACAATGGCTCGTACCCATTGCAGGTCTTGTGGATTGGTGATCTGTTTGCCCCAAAAATTTCTTGATTCTCTCGAAGCAGAGAGGCTTATAACACGGGCAAGTATACCTAAAAAGGAAGAGATCTCAACCCCCTAATATCTCTCACAATATAAAGGCACAGTGCTCTCTCTCTCTCTCTTCACCCTCTCTTGTTTCTCTTTCTATATCTAACCATGAGTCCTATGCTCTGTTTTTTATATATGTATGAACTCTCTGTCTCTCTCTCTCTCACCACTTTCCAATTTATAATTTCTCTTCTAAATTCAGACTTTGTTTTGGTACTTAAAAAGAAAATCCCCTAAAAACCAAGAGAGGGTGGTTTGAGGGCTTCCTTTGAACTACCAGCGCACTTTAGCAATAACCGAGTTGTTTGGTGGGTTGTGGATCTGCTAAAGTACGCTGACAGTGGAATCATTTTACCTGGGGTTAAATCTCAACCACGTGTTAGCAAGGAAAGGGTAATAATCTCCAAGGTTTGTGGAGAGAGAGAGACAGAGAGAGAGAGAGTTTTTACAGTACAGAGTCAAAACGCATATTGTTGTAACGGTCGTCATTATCAGACCATGTGGAGTACTCTAAAATTCATAGGTTAAATCAACTCGTAACCGTAGAAGTGATTTTAAGGGTTGTTTATGGTGATCTAAATAAATATATTTTTTGATTTTTTATAAAATATGAGTTGAATTTGGATTATGTTTGAAATGATGTGTTAGAGAAGTGATGTGATTTAAATAGAATAGTGATTTTTTGACCTTTTATCTTTTTCAAGATATGTCAAATTTGACCTTAATTAACTACGCCAACAGTTATAAATGTTCAAGGTTAAATATCACCATTTTTATAAGAATAATACTATGTGGATGTTCGGGAAGTGAGTTATTATGTTGGTTTTTTTAGTTGTAGGATATTATTAGAGAAATTTTTTTTTGAAAAGATAGTTGGGTTTTTTTGTGGTTGGATGTGATGTTTGTTAGAAAAAAAGTAAAATGATTATGGGGTTGGATGTAATATTTTGTTTGGATGTATTTTTTTTAGTTTTGCAAAAAATTTGTCATTTTGTCAAAAAAAAACCCAAGTCTCAAACTTCCCAAACACCACTATGTAGCAATTAGTCTACTAATTAATATATCAATAAATAACATAATTTAAGAGTTTTTGAGTATTTATAATTTGTAAAATGAGTGAGATTAATAATAATATCATAACTAATATTGATACACTAATTAATATATTAATTGATGTCTGTAGCATCACCGTTTTTATAATAAGATGTTTAAATCAGTTTAGGGGTGTTTTGATTAATTTTGAAGTATTGAAATTAATGATAAAGCGATTATTTGAGATAATTTACATAAGTGTAATTTTTAATTTTGAAAAAATTATTTATAAATCTCATTTGGAGAAAAGTTATTCCATTTAGTTCTAAAAGTTTTCTTTCAAACCGATTAGTCTTTTTATTTTGGATGTATTGTATTTCCTTGATTTGGGGGTTTGAAAGTTTACTTGTTTGCCTTTGTGTGTGATTTTGTTTGGATTTTTTTTCTTAGGATTAAGGGTCATTGCTGTGCTCTTTAGCACAACAGTGATTGTTGTGCCTCAATTTAAGATGTATTATAGGCTTATTTTTATGATTTGAATTGTTCATTTTGTAAGGTTTGTTAAGTATTTCGTGTCTACCAAAAATCATATTAATCAGATATCAATAACTATATGATCAATAATCAAAAAAATAAACAATAAGTTTTTCTTTTGAGAAATAGCATAAAAAATATGCAATTCGATCATATAGTTATTGATATCCGATTAATATGATTTTTGGTAGGCACGAAGTACTCAACAAACTCTATAAATTATACAGTTCAGATCATAAAACACAATCCCATAATATATCTCAAATTGAGACACAACAGTGACCCTTAATCATTTTTCTTAATGTTGGGTGTGCGTGGATGCGGTAGGTTTTACGTTTCTATTTTTTTGTGAAGATTTAGTGGAGTGATTTGTAGGTGGACGATGTTACCTTGTTTGTGGTGTTATTGGTGTGGTGTTTCGTTCCTTTTTGTAGTATTCATCCCTATTGTAACATTGACATTAATTAACATCCAAACGTAATACTAATGTAACACAAAAAAGAACTCATTATTATACTTTTTCCAAACGTAACACTAAAAAAAAAACTCTTTAGTGTAGCATTCTAAAGTAACACATAAAAAAATTTCTTATTGTAACACTTTAATGTAACACACAAAAAAACTCATTAGTATATTTTTTCCAAACGTAACACTCTAATATAACATACAAAAAAATTCCTTAATGTAACACTCTAATGTAACACACAAAAAACTCTTTAATATATTTTTTTCCAAACGTAACAATCTAATATAACATGCAAAAAAATTATTTAATATAACACTCTAATGTAGCACACACAAAAACTCCTTAGTGTAACACTCTAATGTAACATACAAAAAAAATTTTGATGTATTTTTTCCAAATGTAACACTCTAATATAATATTCTAAAAAAAATTCTTAATATAACATTCTAATGTAACACACAAAAAAATTGCTTAGTGTATTTTTTTCCAAACATAACACTTCAATATAACACTCCAAATTTTTTTTTTAGTGTAGCACTTTAATATAACACACAAAAAAACTCTTTGGTATACATATCCCAAACGTAACGCACCAAAAAAAAAAAAAAAAAAACTTTTTAGGGTATTTTCCTAAATGTAACACTCCAATGTAATACTAAAAAAATGTGAAATTCTTCAAATCATTCCAAAAGGAGTACAAATATTCCTTAGTAAGTTTTGAATAAATGTATAATTTCAAACTGTGAGTGTTACGTTTGAAAAAAGTACACTAAAGAGTTTTTTTAGCATTTTTATGTGTTACATTGGAGTATATTATATTAGAGTGTTACATTTGAGATTACACTGATTGAAGTGTTACGTTTAGGAAAAGTACACTAAGAAATATAATTTTTTTAAAATTAGAGCGTTACGTTTGGAAAAAGTACACAAATATTTTTTTTGAGTGTTACGTTGTTATATTTGGAAAAAAGTACACCAATGAGATTTTTAATGTGTTACATTGACATGTTACGTTATTTGAGTGTTACATTAAAGTTTAGGTTTTTGTTTGTAATGTATGATTTGTTCTAGAATGAGAGAAAAATTAAAACTTCTATTGTGCAAATTACCCAAATATGTAATTTTACATTTTGAAAAATCACTTTTATTCTTAAAAAATTAAATCCAAACATGTAAGTAACTACTTGTTTATGTAATTTTCACTTTAATAAAATCTTTGGATTTATAAGAAAAAATGATTCACTAAACCGTTCACAAGATCACATTTTAAAATTTATTGATGTTTCATCCTTATTTCTACTATCTTATTTTATCATCTAATGTGTCAGTCCAATTGTGTATTACAGGAAAAATGTACATAAGTGGTAAGATTTATTACATTAATATTATAATAAGAAGTAAAATGATAACGGTAATATCATATAAATATGTGATAAATATAAATTATTGCTAAAATAAATTATAAGGTCAAGTTTGACGAGTTGTCAAAAAGTTAAAAAGTTATTTAAAAAGTTAAAAAATTATTTCTATTCACCAAAAGTCAAAAATTACGACTGCACAACTCCTAATCTTAATTTTTCCCTACACACTAATTTATACAATTTTTTAATACACATTTTTTCATAAAAATTCAAAAAATTAACCCAAACATCCATATTTTTTTCCTTAATTTTTTAATCTAAAAAGATAAAAAATACACTTATTTAGAACACCTTAAACACCCCCTAAATATGTCATTAAGTAGTACCGTTTTCACAAGAGATGGCAATGATGTGATTTGTAAGGTCATGCCGCGCCCTATTCCATAGTTGGGGTGAAGCAAATTAGAGTGAGGTTAGATAAATTTTGAAACTACAAAAAATATAGTATTAAAAAAATAGATATTACAAATAATAATTTATAATTAATGAGAGTTAAAAGATATAAGATGAACATAAATTAGTAAAAATGAATGTTAAGTGTTAAGGTGAAACACCAATAAATTTTAAAATATAATTTTGTGAACGGTTTAATTCTCCATTTTCACTTATAAACTTAAATATATCATTAAAATAAAAATTATATAAAAAAATAATCACTTAAATGTTTGAGTTTAATTTTTTAACAAAAAAGTGATTTTCTCAAAAACCCATATTGTTGTAACGGTTGCCACTTGAATGTTTGAGTTTAATGTTTTTAACCAAAAAAAAAAATTGATTTTCTCAAAAACGCATATTGTTGTAACGGTTGTCATTATCAGACCATGTAACGGTTGTCATTAATTAACGTCGCCAACAGTCATAAATGTTCAAGGTTAAATATCACCATTTTTAATAAGTATAATATTATATGTATTAATTAATTAGTATATCAATTGATAAAGTGATATAATTTAAGAAATTTTTAATATTTATAATTTATATACTGAGTGGAATCAATAATAATATCATAACTAATGTTAATACATTAATTTGTACACTAATTGATGTATGTAACACCATCGTTTTTATAATAAGATGTTTGAGTCAGTGTAGATGTGTTTTGATTAATTTTGAAGTATTGAAATTAATGATGAAGTAGTTATTTGAGATAATTCACATTAGTGTAATTTTTATTTCTTTACAAAATAATATACAAAAAAAAATAAAAATAAAGAAGTAATGTAATACAAAAAAATAAAATAATAAATAAGTATACTTTTTAAGTTCATACCAAATAAGCTCCAAATAAATGTTTAGTGGTCCTTTTAAGATAATTGGAAATTTTTGATTTTATTCTAAAATATTTACTTATATCACCGTTGTATTCAATTTATTTTTCATTAATAAGAATGACAAAAACCTAATGACCGGATTGATTCCGACCTTTTTTAATTCTAATAAATGGGTTTGGAGTAGGAATGGCAACGGGCCGGGGCGGGGTCGAGGATCACACTCCCCGTCCTCGATCCCCGATGGTAGGAGTTTTCCCGTCCCCAGCCCCGATCCCCGACGGGGAGTCTATCACCGCCCCCACCCCCATTCCCTAACGGGGATCGGGTTTCCCTGACCCGAAAATTCCCCGACCAAAATATAAAAAAAAAAACAATAAACATATATTCAATAACGGAGATTCAACATATATATCAACAACAACAAAAATCATATCTCTTCATCATCATCAACAATAGAACTCGGAGCTATATTCAACAGATATGAGCCCAAATATATATTCAACACTAGATTTAATATATATACAACAGATCGAATAGATCTGAGCTCAAAAAAAAAAAAAAATTAACACATTCAGAGAGAAAGAGATGACTGCAATCTGCGACGATAAAGAGACAGCGGTGATGGAGTGGAGGGACGACGGCGATGGGGAGAAAGGACAGCGTCGTTGGAGAGGAGGAATAGCGGACAACGGCAAATCGGCGATGGAATGGAAGGACAACGGCGATGGAGGGATGACGGCGATCGGCGGTGATAAGAGGAGGGAGATCGCCGCCGATGCCGTGAGACCAACTGTGTAGAGAGAGACAGGGAGAGAGGCTGAAGTTGAGACCAACTGTGTATAGAGAGAGAGAGAGAGAGAGAGAGAGAGAGAGAGAGGCTGAGGTTGAGACTCCGAGAAATGAAATGAATTAGGTGAGTGAGAGAGGCAGACTAACATATATATAAGGAATATTCGGGGAATATTCGGGGATTTATGTGGGGGTAATTCGAGGCAAGGCCGGGGCTGGGGTAACCTATCCCCGTCCTCGGCCTGAAAACCATCAGGGATTTAATTTTCAATACCATCCCCGGCCCTACGGGGGTAATTTTTGGAGAAAACTCGTTCTAATCGGGGTCGGGGGATCGGGTCCCCATCGGGCCGGGTTTAAATTGTCATCCCTAGTTTGGAGGGATTGTCAAGAGTGTAACGTTGAGTTTCGAAGTGAAATAAAAATTCCATAGCAGATAAGTAGAGATAAGAGTTTATTTTTTTGTAGTGATTTATTATTTTTTTTGATTATTTTAAACAATTGCCAAAACAATAGTAAAATGCAAGTCCCAAGCTGCAAAAAAAAGATAGAGTCAAGTTTTGAGGTGTTTGAGCTAAGTCACTAAAATTAGTTGAGTTAAAGCTCAACTCAAGTATAAAAAACTTGAGTTCAACCTCGGCTTGTCAAGTATATTTGAGAAACTCAAATTCAACTTGAGTTAACTCAATTAAATACATAAGTCGAGCTTGAAAAGAAATATCAAACTTAAATTAATATACATAATGAGAAGGAAAAAAAGTATGAGAAAAATATAAAAGAATTGTCACGACCCAAACCCGCCCCTATGGGTTTAGCACCGTAACCGGCTAGTAATCCGAGATTACCAAAGGCCTGCTTAACAGTAATACAGTAAAACAGAGTACATGGGCCTGGCGGAAGCCAATACAGTAAATAAACAATATCCAATGAGCTGTGACAGTCTGTATGAAAAAGACTTTTCATTGATGTATATACAGTCAGACAAAACAGTATGTACAATGTAAACAATCATTCAGAGTAGGGCCTTATTCCCTATTAAACAGTACAATACAGTAAACAAAACAGTTACAGAGACAGATGGGGGAACTAAAACACCCCTAAGCCAAGGCTTGGTGGGCTCGGAACCTCACAGTGAGGCACAGTAGTTGGCTTGACAAAAAAGGGAGTCTAACCCACACTCCTAGCTCCGGTCTGGTGCCTGAATACCAACATATATATATAAACAGTGAGCTAAAGCCCAGTGAATAACGTAATGCGTAAAGAGGTTAAGAATGAAATGTCCTTACAGTAATGAAAACAGTTCATTGATTCAGTATATCGGTCGTTCAGTCATATGTGGTACACCCATTAGCATAACAGTATAGTAAACAGTAGGTCTTAAACGACCGAATAGTAAATGATGGTCATCAATCAGTAAACAGTAGTGGTTCCAACAAGGGTACCGACAGAGATCTCTGTAACAGTAACAGTAAATAGTAGTTGCTAAGGATGCCACAATACAGTTCAGAATATGGGACATTCATTCATTCAGTTAACAGTAATCAATTCAGAAACAGTACAGTTCAATTGTTCAGAAGATAATCATTTTGAACATATCTTTACACAGTTGTTACTCACAGAGTTCTGGGCTACAGTAAAGCTAGAGCGCGTCCCTAGTCGCCAACCCTATACAGTTACAGATTGAACACACACTAAGTTACACAGTTGGGAAAGATAATAGCTTAATCCCTAATTTGCCTCGGTGTGTTCTACATCTATATCCTCATTAAGATGCCTTAAACTAGGCCTAAGAATGCCTAGGATGGGATGAGGATACAAAGATGCACTTTAAAAGCATTTTCAGAATTTTCAGAAAACAGGGGTCACGCGCGAGCGTAGGTTACTCCGCTCGAGCGGACATGCAGACAAAGGTTTCTACTCGAGCGTATACTTACTCGCTTGAGCGTTCTGCAAAACAGTCAAAAGTGCTGGATAGGTGAAAATCACGCTTGATTGGGCGCACGACACCCGCTCGAGCATGAGACACAATGTCTCGCTTGAGCGTCAATTATTTCGCTCGATCGAACTTCAAAACAGTGCAAAGTACTGGGAGCATGAATTTCACGCTCGAGCGCCAGTCACCCCACTCGAGCGTGAGTTCAAAATCTGGAATTCCTAGATTTGAACCTCAAGCTCAAATTCAACTTTTGATGCATCAAAGCCAAACCTTTTTGGGCTAATTTTCCAGAAAACATTCCAAAACTCATAGTTCAACATGATTCTAGGCCTCGTTTGGCAAGAGGCTATTTTAGCCAATTAGCCAAAAAGTTACTAAATTAGCCAAAAAGCCAACAACCCATACCAAAAAGTCAAAGATTCTCTTTTCTCTCTACTTTTTGCACATCTTTTCGTAATTAGCCAAAAAGTCATTCCAAACATACAAGTTTTTTTTACCTACCTTTTTAGCCAAATAGCCAAAAAGTTACTAAATTAGCCTGTTCCCAAACGAAGCCTGCTCAAATATAAGATCAAAGCCCCAAATGAAGATCATTTGAACCCAATTTGAAACCAAATTTCATGAATATGAAGAACATGCAAACATGCATGAATTTAAACCATTTCAAAGCTTCAATTTCATGCTCTAATAAGCCAATTCTTCCAAGGACAAGATGAAATCATGGACTTAAACACAATATGAACATGCATATAACATTTTACCATGAAATCAACTCACAACTCAACAATTCAAACATGCATGCATGGAATGAGCTCCAATTCAACAATTTAAAGTTAATTCATGCCCTTAATCTCTAAACTTCCATAAACCATGCAACATATGACTTGATTACATGAATAAGAAGGTACAATCTCTACCTTAAGTCTTGAATCAAAGGCAAGGAGGCTCAATTATGCAATCTCTCTTCACTTCCTTCAAATCTCCAAACTAAAATTGATGAATTCAAGTTGAAAACACTCTTTTCCTCTCACTCTCTCACTCTAGTCGGCTATGCTCTCAAAATGGCTGAGGAAGAGTTGTGCAATGCAAGACTAAGCCTTAGACAAAGTTTGGTGTAGTGGCCCACTCAAATGGCAAAGTTGTAACTAAAGCCAATATACGTAATTTATCAATATTGATCCAATTTAATCATACCAAATCACATTTTAACTGAACATGCCATAAAGTCACATTAATTCTACTGATCATGGAACACTAATCAATTTCCGGTTCGGCTGCCGATAAGGCCTTCAATTCGCAATTTAAACACAAAAACATGAACAGATAATTGAACGACAAACAAATAGATATACAATTAAACAGATATACTCAGTCAATTCAGTACCAGATTTCAGTCAGTCAGTTCAGTATTTCAACCAGTTCGATTACCAATCATAATCAGTCTCAGTTTAGCAGTAATCGGTAGTTAATCGGTAATCAGTAACAAGGGTTGTTACAAGAATGCTCATATTAATAATAAATTTTATAAATCAAATATGTAAATTTATAAAAATATCAAATATAAATATAGTAATAAAAAAATAAAATTAATTTATATTTTTTGTAACCACGAATTTTATCAAGTCGAGCTTGAATTGCTTGAGCTCTACTCAATTACTAAATAAGACTAATTTTCATTCATTTGGCAAACAAATTTTAAAAGAGCTAAGCTCAAGTTGACATGCCTTGTTAGCAAGAGGTTCTAAATACACCAAACATATTTCTCTTTGTTGGAAAAATGGCTTTGAAAATTCTTTATTTTTTGCTAACTTTGAGCATAAATTAAGGTGAGACCCAATTTTTATTTTTAACGCTTTTCATTAGATTCATATTTAATGTTGCATAGTGAATAACATTGTCTATTTGGTTGCTTAAAACCATTTTCAGATGAATGAAAATGCAATGCGCGTTTTCGGGTTCATGAAACGGCTTTAGGTGAGTTTCCTACACATTTGTGAAATGTGCTTGTCCCATATTGGAAAGGCATCAGGTTTTGAATGGATTTATATACCTTAGCTTGGGATACTTGGGATAAGACCCAAATGTGTGGAAGGGTGAGATTATGAGTAAAGTGGGCTAGACCCACTGGACCCAAAACTAAAACCACACGCGCGCGCCGCCGCTATCCGTCTGGTCGGTCGAGTTGGGCTTGGATATATGATGTGAGGTTGGGTTGATACTTATCTTTTTAGGCCAAAAACATCTGTAAATTATTTATTTATTTTTTATTTTGATTTCAAAATTCAAATTAAATTGGTCCAAATTTTTTCCTTCACCCAAACAGATCCTAACCCACCCGAACAGGTTTTCTACCTGTTGAAATTCAAACCGTATATGTTCAATCTCTCCGAATAGATTTCTATCTGTTTGGTACCTATTTGAATAGCCACCAATTTTCCTATATATACCCTGTCATTCCAGCATTCATTTGAATCAGAAAAATTCCAAACTTCTTCCCTTTTTTCTTCAGTTCGTCCTCCTGCACTACAGCATCTATTTCTGCATTTTTTTTAGAAAAAGAAAGAGAAAGAGTTACAACATAATTTGGTTCGCCATTCTTGTCTTTGTAGTGCTGCAAATTCAAGTGTTAGTCGTTGCATCTTGGAAAGTAGACGCCAGTTAAAACTCGAAGCACCAGAGCGAGGGCAAAATCTACTTTAAGGAGATTGTGTCCAACACAAGCCTCGACTTTAATTACTGTAAGCGTTTAATTCGGAATTTAATTTATATAATCATTTTTTGAATTATTTTATTTTGTTGTTTATTTAATTTATACACATACACAACTGTGGGGATATCAATCTTAAAATAGATTTTTTATTTTTTATTTATTTTTGTGTTAGACAAACGAATATTTTGTTTTGGGAAATTAAATAGTAATAATATACTATTTAATGATTTCTTTGATAACATAGTACTAATATACTGTTTATCATTGAAATTTTGTTGCAAAATATTATTCTGTATTTTTTGTGTGTAAATTCTTTTCTGTATAAAGTTGTGATTGGTGTCTTATTATTTCGTCAGAATTATGACAATTGAAATAAACAGTACTGAGACTGTTATTACTCAAACCCCCATACCTGTTGTGCCAGTGATAACTCCGGCAGTACCGATAAATCATGGGGAGAAGCTAGAAAAATTCAATGGAAATGATTTTAAAAGATGCAACAAAAAATGTTGTTTTATCTTACCACATTGAATTTGGCTCGTTTCACCCATGAAAAAGCTCCGGCACTGAACGAGGGAGAAACTGACAGGCAAGTGGTTGCCGCAGTCGATGCATGGAAACATGGTGATTTTTTGTATTGGAATTATACCCTCAATGGGTTGGACAATACACTGTACAATGTGTATAGTGTTAAAAGCACTGCTAAAGACCTGTAGGAATCTCTAGATCATAAATATAAGGTGGAGGACGCCGGTACAAAGAAATTTGTTGTCGGCCGTTTTCTAAATTTTAAAATGATAGATTCCAAAACGGTTATTAGCCAGGTTCAAGATCTCTAATTAATTCTCCATGACATACATGCGGAAGGGATGGTTCTTAGTGAATCTTTCCAAGTAGCGACAATCGTTGAAAAATTGCCACCATCCTGGAAAGAATTCAATAATTATCCAAAGCATAAGCGCAAGGAGATGAAATTGGGGAACTAATAGTACGACTCAAGATTGAGGAGGACAACCGTGGTTCCAACAAAAAGCCAGGAATCCATGTCATGCAGGCTAAGGCAAATGTTGTGGAACATGGACAAGGGTTAAAGTTCAACAACAAAAAGTGAAAGCATGATGGGAATGGTCCCAAACAAGGATCCACAAGTAAGATCAATAAAGGGATCAACAACGAGTTCAACAAGAGGTTCAAAGGCAAGTGTTTTGTGTGCGGCAAAGATGGACATCGCGTTATGGATTGTCATGTTCGCAAGGACGGAAGGAGTTCAAGCAAAAAGTCAGCACAAGCTAACATAGCCGAGGATTTTTATCTTTCTGATGGAGTGGCCCACATCAATCTTGCTGCAGTAGTCTCTTAAGCAAATTTGGTGGGCAATTCCAATGAGTGGTGGGTGGATATTGGAGCAACCCGCCATAGCTGTGCAGATAATAAGATGTTCACAACCTACAAAGTAGTGGAAAATGGGGAATAACTTTTTATGAAAAACTCATCCACTCCAACTGTGGAAGGACAAGGAAAGATCGTGCTGAAAATGACATCGGGGAAAGAACTCACTCTTAACAATGTACTTCATGTGCCAGAAATTTGTAAAAATTTGATTTCAGGGTCATTGTTGATTAAGAATGGGTTTAAATTAATCTTTGAATCTGACAAGGTTGTACTCTCCAAGAGTGGAATGTATGTGAGGCGAGGTTATATGAGTGATGGGATTTTTTAGCTCAATGTAAATACTGTTGTACCAAATTTGGCTATTAATAGTAAGAACGCTTTTTCTGTTTATATTGCTGAGTCTTCTTTTTTATGGCATGGTAGATTAGGACATGTTAATTTTAATTCTTTGCGTAGACTTGTTGCTTTAGAATGTTTGCCAAACTTAGAATTTTATCCTAATTATAAATGTGAGATTTCTGTTGAGGCAAAACTCACTAAGGCATCATTTAATAAAGTAGAAAGAAGTATTGAACATCTAAGTTTAATTCATACAGATATCTGTGATTTAAAATTTGTTCAAATTAGAGGAGGTAAAAAGTACTTTATTACTTTTATTGATAATTGCATTCGATATTACTATGTTTACTTACTAAGAAATAAATACGAAGCCTTAAAAGCTTTTGAGCAATATAAACTTGAGGTTGAAAATCAACTTGGTAAAACTATTAAAGATAGTGAGAAGTGACAAAGGTGGTGAGTATGATGCACCATTTGAGGAATTTTGTTCTGAACATGGTATTATTCACCAAATCACTGCACCCTATTCTTATCAATCAAATGGAGATGCTAAGAGAAAGAATCAAACTTTGAAAGAGATGATGAATGCCATGTTGATTAGTTCAGGGTTACCTCAGAACTTGTGGGGGGAGGTGATTTTGTCTGCTAACTTTATCTTTAACAAGGTACCCTACAAGAAACTCAATCAAACACCTTATGAATTATGGAAAAATCGACGACCTACCTACAATTATCTCAAAGTGTGGGGGTGTTTAGCCAAGATGGCAATCCCTAGTCCCAAAACGACTACGATAGGACCAAAAACCGTTTGTTGTGTGTTCATTGGTTATGCAAATAATAGTAGTCCATATAGGTTTTTAGTTTATAGATCTGAAAATCCTGATATGCATGTAAACACTATTATTGAGTCAAGGAATGCGTTATTTTTTAACACATTTTTCTATGGAAGGAAACTGAAGAGAAAAGTTTAAATAAAAGAACTTTTGATACTGCTATAGGTAGCAGTGAAGACCACGATGATAATGAAGCAGATGAACCTAGACGTAGCAAGAGGGGTAGGATCTCTAAATCATTTGGTCCAGATTTTCTGGCATACCTGTTAGAAAATGGGCCTCAAAACTTCAAGGAAGCAATGTCAAGTCCTGAAGTTCCGTTATAGAGAAAGGTTGTGAATAGTGAAATTGAATCAATACTGCAAAATCATACTTGGGAACTGGTGAATCTTTCACCAGGGTGTAAACCTATTGGATATAAGTGGATATTCAAGAGAAAAATGAAAGTAGATGGTTCAATTGATAAATACAAGACTAGGCTTGTTATTAAGGGATACAGGCAGAAGGAAGACCTTGATTATTTTGATACCTATTCATCAGTGACAAGAATAATATCTATTTGCATGTTGATAGTGATTGCAAGTTTGTATACTTTGGAAATACATCAAACGGATGTTAAAACAACTTTTTTGAATGGCAAGCTAGATGAGGAAATCTATATGGAACAACTGGAAGGGTTTCAGGTTCCCGGCCAAGAGAAAAAGGTTTGTAAACTTGTCAAATCCCTTTATGGAATAAAACAAGCTTTGAAACAATAGCATGAAAAATTTGATCACACTATGCTTTCGGATGGTTTTAAGATAAACGAATGTGACAAATGCGTCTATGTTAAAAGCACAGACAAAGGTTATGTCATAGTTTGTCTTTATGTGGATGACATGCTCATTATTGGAAGCAATAATGACATGATTAAATCCATAAAGAAAATGTTGAACAAAAAGTTTTACATGAAAGATCTGGAAATAGTAGATGTAATTCTAGGAATAAAAATTACTAGAACATCTGAAGGATATACTTTATCTCAGTCTCACTATGTTGAAAAGATTCTAGAGAAATTTGGAAAGCATTACGACCGTCATGCTAAAACACCTGTTGACATTAGTCATCATTTGTCAAAAAATATAGGTGCAAGCATACCACAATTAGAGTACTCTCGGATAATTGGAAGCTTGATGTACTTAATGAATTGCACTAGGTCAGATATAGCCTATACGGTAAGCAAATTGAGTAGGTATACAAGTAATCCAGGATTCGATCATTGGAAAGCAATAATTGAGGTACTTAGGTATCTAAGACATACCCGGAATAATGTCTTACATTATACAAAATATCCAGCAGTACTCGAGGGGTACATCAATGCAAATTAGATATCGGATACTAAAGACTCAAAATCCACTAGTGGATACGTCTTTACCTTGGGGGTTGTTGCAGTCTCTTCGAAATCCTCCAAGCAGACATACATAGTAAGGTCAACAATGGAATATGAGTTTATTGCATTAGATAATACAGGAGAAGAAGCTGAATGGCTTCGTAATTTCTTAAAAGATATTCCAATGTGGCCTAAACCTGTGCCAGCTATATGCATTCACTATGATAGTGAAACAGCAATAGGACGGGCACATAATCGTATGTATAACGGTAAGTCTCGACACATTCGTCGAAAACATAATACCGTTAGGCATTTTCTCTCACATGGAATAATTTCCATTGAATATGTAAAGTCAAAGAAGAATATTGTGGATCCATTGACTAAAGGGCTAGCCAGAGAGCAAGTGTACCATTTATCGAGGGGAATAGGATTAAAGCCTATTACTTAAAAGTCGCCATAATGGCAACCCAACCTAGTTGACTGGAGATCTCAAGATCTAGGTTCAAAGGGACAATCGATATAGCGATCCCGGTTTTTCCTTTCTTTCTATACTGTATTCTGGACTTGGTTCCGTGGACTTGTTTTTGTATCATTATCACTTCTAGCCTTTCCTCTTTGTATTTGAATCTTGGGTTGTGATGGGCAGGTTTGAAACAGGTTGGTTGCACTTTGAAACCAAAAGGTGATGTCCAGATTTTGGCCTTCACGCTCGAGCGGAAGTTTTAACGCTCGAGCGGGCTCTTCGTTGTTGCTTATCCGCTCGAGCGGGAGTTTTGATGCTCGAGCGTGTTTTTCCATCTCCCAGTACTTTACTCTGCAGTCCCTCCGCTCGAGCGGAGAGTTTGGCGCTCGAGCGGGTACCATCGCCTGCAAAACTTCTGGAAGTGTGCAATCGACGCTCGAGCGGCTCTTTTCACGCTCAAGCGTGAGTCTGTGTCTGACGCTCGAGCGGGGATTTTCACGCTCGAGCGGGGAGTCGACTACATCAGTCTGAGATTTCACTTTTTGGATCACTTTTTGACCTACTTTTCTTTCTTAACTTTTAGAAAACCGCCCCTTGAGAGTCTCTCTCTTTTTCTCTCTCTCTAAACCTGCCTTCTCTCTAAAAATTGATCTACCTAGGGTGAGTATCTAACCTTGGTCCTTTATTAAAAAGATAGAGTGAGTCAAGGGCTTTCATTCAATCTGAACGTTTGGTGGTTTGGAGCACTTTGGAATTTGGGTATTCATCTTCGTCTTCTCCATTCGGGTTATTTTCTTCGAGGTAGGGATTTCCTACTCCATTCTATAAGTTTAGTTCTAAGTTTTGGTATTTTAATATGTTGGGAGTACTTTGGTAATTTTGGGAAAAACCCTAGTTGTATTAATAAATTATTTGTATAATTAATTTAAGGAAATTGAGGAATTCATTGATTAAATGGTGTAGTTGGATCATTAAAATCACTCGCCTATTGAATTGTTGATATATTTATTTCCAGTCTAGAAATAACTGTTTTGGGCTATCGGTGGAGGATAGTCGTGTTTGTTGTAGACATTGCATGTGGATTAGGGAAAATTGAAACTAATCAATTTGTTTAAGTCATAAATTTAGACTATTGAATTAATACAGAAAATACATGTATTGATTGAGCATTGCATATGCATATTGTTTGGGAGGAGATAGGGGATGTACTCCACGATTTAGGGGAAGATAGGGGATGGACCTCTAAACCCGATTTTTGTTTGGGAGGAGATAGGGGATGGACTCCATTAGCATCACTATTATGTGTGCTTATTATATTGAAGTGTTTTTACATGTTATTGATACAGCACTAAAATGTGTATCAAATGAGAAGTACGAAGTGTTTTGATATGAGCCTGAGTCTCATCTGTGTTGTTGATATTGGAAGTAATGTGAATGTGATATATAGTTCACTGTTGTAGGTTTGGCCAGGTTCTGAGCCATATTGATAATAATGGGAATTGAAACATGTCATAGACATTAGTGTCATGAGACAGTATCAAGTTATAATTAATTATCTTGGTTAACCATCTATTGAATGCTATAGCTTTATCCAATGCTTATATTTGGTTTAGTATTTTTCTACTGGGCTGTGGCTCACCCTTTATGGGAACATCATTTTCAAGTTCAGGTGATAAGCTACCTCCAAGGACTTAGCTTGGAAGGAATTGGAGTTGAAGACTCTGTTTAGTTTAGTTGTTATTTATTTATTTGATATAACATGTAAACATTCAAGCCTAGGGCTTTATTTGTATTTGAGTTAGAACTCATATTCTGTGTCCAAGTGTTGGCTTGGAAAGATGTTAGCCCGTAGGGCATTTAATTTGATGTTACATGTAACGCTTTTATTTAGTAATACTCTGATGAATGAATTAATGAATTGTTTTCTTTAAATATTGTATGTCAATGATATATATATAATGGGTTAATTTTGAGGGCGTTACAATCGAATTATGAATGACTTCAAGTATCACTAAGGAGGTTTACTCCTACCTATTTCTATGATAAGAAGAGTGATATCTGTAGCGTTAGTAGGATAAGGTTTGCTTTTAATGATTCTTATAGCTTGGACATCCAAGTGGGATATAGTATGATACTCTTAATAAAAAATCATCTATATGAGTGTGAACTAGGCCAGTTCTGTGAGAATTGAGAAGGCTAAATTCTCTAGAGCACTCTTGAATTACCAAGCGTTGTTCAGGGCCAAAATGAACACAACCGTAAGAACTAAACTGTGTTCGCGGATATTGTCTTGGCTTACACAAACAACTAAATAGTTCAAGGCATCGTATCCATTGCCAGTAAGTCCGATAGGCTTTCACTAGAGGAGGTTCAAAGCCAAAAGTTACTTATCTCAATGTGGTGTTTCTTCTTAATGTACTCTTTCTTTGTCTGTATCTTGTTGCATATCCATTCTTGTGAATTCCATTCATGTGGAGGATTGTTGGAAAAATGGCTTTGAAAATTTCTTATTTTTTGCAAACTTTGAGCATAAATTAAGGTGGGACCCAAGCATTATTTTTAACGTTTTTCATTGGGTTCATATTTAATGCCGCATAGTGAATAACATCGTGAATTTGATTACACAAAACCATTTCCGGATGAATGAGAATTCAACACGCGTTTTCGGGTTCATGGAATGGCTTTAGGTGGGTTTTCTACATATTTGTGAAATGTACTTATCCTACATTAGAAAGGCTTAAGGTTTTGAATGGGTTTATATACCTTAGCTTGTGATATTTAGGATGGGCTCCAAGGGATACCCAAGTTTGTGGAAGCGAGAGGTTATGAATAAAGTGGGCTAGACCCATTGGACCCAAAACTAAAACCACACACACTCACGCCGCCGCCGTCCGTCCATTTGGTTAGTTGGGCTAGGCTTGGGCACATAATGTGAGGTTGGGTTGGGCTTGTCCGGCCCAATAATTATCTTTTTGGGCAAAAAACATTTGTAAATTATTTATTTATTTTTTATTTTGGTTTCAAAATTCAAAATAAATTGGTCCAAATTTTTTCCTTCATCCAAACAGATCCTAACCCACCCGAACAGGTTCAAACAAGTTTTCTACCTGTTAAGTTCCACCCGAATAGGTTTTCTACCTGTTGAAATTCAAACCGTATCTGTTCAATCTATCCAAACAGATTTCTATCTGTTTGGTACCTATTTGAATAGCCATCAATTTTCCTATATATACACTGCCATTCTAGCATTCATTTGCATCGAAAAAATTTCAAACTTCTTCCCTTTCTTCTTCAGTTCGACCTCCTGCACTACAATGCCTGTTTCTGCATTTATTTTTAGGAAAAGAAAGAGAAAGAGTTACAACATAATTTGGTTCGCCAGACTTGTTTTGTAGTGCTGCAAATTCAAGTGTTAGTCGCTGCATCCTGGGAAGTAAACGCAGGTTAAAACTTGAAGCAGCGAAGTGAGGGTAAAATCTACTTTAAGGAGATTGTATCCAACACAAGACTCGACTTTAATTACTGTAAGCGTTTAATTTGAAATTTAATTTGTATAATTATTTTTTGAATTACTTTATTTTACTGTATATTTAATTTATATATTTAATTTACACACACTACTATAGGGATAACACTCTTTACAGCCACTATGTATAGAGAGATAATTGTAAATTATCAAAGAAATTCTTATTTTGGATATATTTAAGACCTTTAGCTGTTAGCCAAAGAAGTATATTTTATTATACAAGAGTAATGTTATACAGATATTTTTTTGTACAAATTTAATTTGTATTTTCATGTGGTAGTTGAATTGTTAATTTCAGCAAGTTCCATTGTAAATACTAGAATTTATTAGCACTACAAGTTATAAATATTTAAAAAAAATAAAAATAAAATTTATTTGTGTAGTATTTTCCATGGATAATACCAACCAAAAGAGTGATGAATGGGATCTCCTATATTACTCTCTTTTCCCCTTTTCTTGATTTGGTTTTTGTGGGTAGCTCTCTAGCCTAAAGATCCTAACATCTTCTAGGCTTAATTTCGTCACTCCCAAAAACAAAGCAATCATCCTTTAATTTAACATTTAGGTGACTAGCGAGTCCAAATATTGGACTCCTTCTAACTTTCTTTTAAAGAATAAAGCAATAATAATTGAGTTTGAATTGGTTGAAAATGAGGTCACCTTTTGTAGGATTGATTTCGTAGATTAAGTATTTTTTTTTTAATTTAAGTTTGTTGACATGGCTTTAATTATTCAGTTTAATGTAAAATTTTTAAGTCATTTTATCCATATTAAAATAGAGATCAACAAAATTAAGTTGAAAATGTAAGACTAATTGTATTTTTTCTAAATTTTGAAAGAGGCAAATACAATTTATTCCCAAAAAAAATATTAAATTTGCATGTATAATTTTTTTTTCCTTTATTTTCTTCATATCAATTATAAAAAAAGAATAGCCTTTCACAAGATTAATAAAAATTATTTTGTTAGTGTTTAATTTTTCGTTTTTGTCTTCATTTTTGTATTAAAACTTGCCATAATTTCAAATCTAGAAAATGTATTAAAAATAGGAATATTTACACACAAGTCTTAATTTATGAACTTATACTCTATTGCTGACTTTTTGGCTTTCGAAGGTTATTTTTGTAATTGTGAGCGTGCCAGTAATGATCAATCAGTCCTTACAGAATATTAATTGCCAACCAATTATCAGACGATTGTGTTTTAGTTCTTTCAGCCTCAATGAAGAGGACTTTTACTGGTGGCTTTGTTTAGAAAAATTAAGTAAACAATGATTAAATGAAGAACAATTATAACATTTCATTCAGTGAAATGAAAGACTTGCAAAGATCCAAATCAGCCTCGTAGAGATTTACAGTAACAAACTACTTGAAACTACTCCTATGAACGAAGTGCAGTGTAGGAATTTGAAGTACAGAAATGTAAAGAACAAGAAATGTAAAAACTAGAAAGGAAATAAAGTAGACAAAACTGGTTTTTTAGATCTGAGTTTGGGGGGCACTTTCTGGGGCCTTCTCTGCTATTTATACTTCTCAATGACAACTGTCGAACTGCATTTCTAATGATCGAACCATCTTTCCATTGTCGCTGATCATGTTGTCTTATAATTAGCTCTATTATGCCATATCTGCAGTTAAGTTTCCCACTTGATTTTGAATTTAAATATGAATAACCATTGAAGCCACGTCATCTTGCATCTCTTTGCTGATCCAGTGCTATGTAAATCTACAAAAAAACCAATACTAACTGCTACGTGTGTGATTATGATTGAAGATTTGAATTGTCTTCCCATATTGCTCTTATCCAGCCATGTGTCGAACTATAATTGGCTTATACAAAATATGTAGCCAACATTACCCCCCGTACTAATATACCCAATACTTGGTGATATTAGTGGATCAAGGTATTTTATCCACGTCTTAGAACGTGTATGGGCTTTGTATTTTCCAGAAATGCAACCGTCATTCATCATTTGCATTAAATTCTCTTCTAATCTTTTGAACATCCCCACTATCCCAGTATTCGGAAAAACTGATACATCTTTTATGGCCAAGCCAATCTTCTCTTACATTGATCAAGCATACGAAGAGTTATTTGATGATGTTGTTCATCATTGAAAGAACCTTCATGCATTGATTAGCAACCTTTACCCACCTTCCTATATTCAAGTCATGGAAGCTTTTGTAAACTATCAACCTTTGGATTACGAACCCGTTATCCACAATTCTTTAACCCAAAATTTTGCAAACATGGATATTGGAAGCTTTTCTTCTAACCCAAAACCTTCTGCGTGGAATGAGGCTGCAGCTTCTTCTTCCTCTGGGGCTTCTGGTTGGAGAAGCTGGCCAGAACCTGAAGAGTCTAAGTTAAGGGAACGAATCAATCATCATTTTGTCGAATTTGTTGATCCCCTAACTTTCCCTCCCTTTGCTCGGAGTTCGGCAGTTTACCCATATGTACCCATCGACCGCCGACACCATTTGGAAGACAACCTACATGGTATACGTCTTCCATGCCTACGAAGATAGTACAAGCCACTCATCGTCCAGAAGAGGCCCAAGGGTACAACCCGTCATTCTTAGCTCAAAAGGCAAAACTTTGCTCTTCTGACTGGCTTGATATTGTCAACAACCCCCAATTTCCTCATTCTTTCAAGATGGAAGCTCATGCGCATCCTCTTCCGTAAAATCCTCATTGGATGGAGGAACTAAGACTTACTCTCTTTGAGGACCAGTTTCTTCCCTCCTATCACTATAGACGTCCCCGAACGCCCCGGGAGGAACGAGGTCCCCCGTTTCGTTCGATATTGGGCTCACTACAGTTCGGACTCTCAAATTGTCACGGTTCTTAATCTGAACCAAAGAGTCCAAATCCGGCAATCGTTTTGAGAAAGCAGATTTTTTTTAGAAAGAAGTGCTAAACATGGACTGCTTTGTCAGATACAGAGTCGCCACCTAAATATTTTATTTTGGAGAAATTTAGGAAACCCTGACTCGTTTGCCTAAGGCCACGTGTTCGTCATTACCAAAGTTGCCTCGGCTCGGGAACTTGGGTACGATTAGGGAAGGTCACTTCGTGAGCACCCCCGCTCGCCCGATCAAAGATCGGCCTCTACTAACCATGATATCTAGTTTTGAAAACTTTATGCGTTCTTATTACGGTTATTAGCCTAGATTTACTATGTGACGCGCACAGCATACAAGTATAGACTGGATCGTCTGAATTGGAACAAAACATTTCATGTTTGTTTATTTTGAAAATGGTTTGATGGTGCTACCCGCAAGTAGGCTAAGACATGGATTTGCCACCCTCGGGTGGGCTTAGAAAAACATGATTTTGCCACTATCTAGTGGGCTTAAAACACACAGTGAATGAATTGTTCCAATCCAAATAACCCAACCTTCACCCATAGGCATTCAGGCAGTTATATCACATAAGCATATAGCCTCATGGTAAGCATGCTATTCATGGCAGTTACTCACACGCATGCAAGGATGCTAAAGCATAAAACTTACCGAGTACTCCAAGCCAAAACAGAAGCTAATTAGAAATCCATGCATGATCCTAACTATGCAGAAATGCCTAATGCAACACATGCAAAATGCAACTAAGATAGGCTCGGCTATTCTAAACATGTCAGATGATGATGCTACAGCTAACACGTATTCAACTTGAAATTGAAATATAATGCAATTAGTATGATGCGCCAAGCCCGGTGCATGCAAAACAGATGAATGAATGCAAACATGCTATCATACTGTATGCTAATTGAAACATGCCCTAATCTAACCATCATAAGTTGATAAATAAAAGGGAGAAAGACGTGGGGTTGGAAGACATACGCACACTTATTACAACATTGCCCTCACACAGAGGGTCCGAATAAATAATATACAGTCCCAAATGAATAATTACAGTCCAAATATGTACAAAATCCTAATTAATTAACAAATTAAATTAGGAAAGCAATAAATTGGCATGCAAGCCAGGGACTGCCTCAAATCTGCTCCGGATGATGAATGATGCATGCTCGGGTTACCTTGTGCGAAGAATCCCTCGCGATGCCCCGGTTTGCCTCTGTTTGCAATTGTTCTTGGAATACGTGCCAAGCTCCGGAAGGCTGTCGATTTCTGATTTGCTGCAACAGAAAGCAACAAAGGGACATGGCAAAGTATTTTCACATATGTATGCATGACTACTCTTCAGGGAGTGTAGTCCTCGGTCCTCGTGCCACAAATCACGTATATCGATGCATGATGGCCGAGGAGTCGAATTGCACGACTCAATATGAAATGAATGCACATGAAAACACAATAGGGCCTAGACTCCATCATGGATAATCCGGAGCATCGGCGACCAGGAATTGAGACACGTTCCGTCACTCGAAGTATGAAACGTACCTCGTTTCCCGTGCTTGGGCTAATTCCTATCCCAAGCACAATGCAATATGCATGACATGCATGAATGCAACTAATATACAACCTAGCATGCATAATGCTATGAGACGGCATACACAATGCACGATGTAACAAGGCATACGCAATGCTCTAACATACAACCTAGCATACGCAATGCTATAAAATGAAATGGCATACTCAATGCACAATGAACTTACACCAACATAAGTGGACCTCAGCCACACTCACATTAGTAGCCATTGGATGAAAATGAGACACTCGAGATGCGTGCACACATGCACGCAAACCGAGGACTGAACCTAAGGCACAAATGCCACTCTAACAAAGCATGGCAAGGTATGAAACATGATATGCAAACATGCAAATTTTAGTACCAAAATATGATGCAAAACAGCCCCGAAACATGGAAACATGGCACCCGATGCATGAAATGAGACCTGAAACTCGAAACTAGGCGCATGGAATGACTTATAGCTATACAAAGCATGCATTATTTGAATATGAAGCATAAATACAGAATCAAGGCAGTCCCAAAACATGCATATTTCCAGTTTTAAGCAAGGCCAAAAAGTGAACACAAATAGGGCTAAGTTAACATGCAAAAAAGGCCCTGTAAGAGAGATAATTAAGCAAGTAGCATCTTCTGGCCCTAAATAGCCAAGAGCCCTTCAACAAAGTTGAAGAGGGGCTCAAAATGAGGCACTTTATAGTTTACAACAAGCCACAAAAACAAACACAAGTATGGCTAAACTATTGTGCAAGAAATGGGCCAAAAGGGAGACAAAGAAGCAAGTGATGGTTGCTGGCCTCAAACAGAGGAGGGCCCTTCAACAAAGTTGAAGAGGGGCCCAAAACATGGTATTTTACAGTTAGTGACCAAACCCAAAACAGTGCGCATGCAAGCTTAAAATACTATGCAAAATAAGGCCTAAAAAGAGGTTTAAACACAAAGAGCAAAAAGGGAGCTTCAAAAAGCAAAAGTACATTGATAAAACATGAAGAGGGGGTCAAAATAAGGCTATTTACAGTTCGGAACAGAGCCCAAAAATACAAGCACAAGGGGCTAACAAAACATGCAAAAATAAGGCCAAAAGAGGGATAAAGAGGCAAGTGACAAAAGGAAGCCTCAAAAAGTGAAGATCCCTTCAACAATGTTGGATAAGGGCTCAAAATAAGCCACTTTTTAGTTTATGACCAAGCTCAAAAAAGTTTACAAATGAGCCTAAAATACTATGCAAGAAAGAGGCATACAAGAGAGGTAAAGAAGCAAGTGGTATCTAGAGACCTTAAACATGGAAGGACCCTTAATCAATCATGAAAAAGACATCAAAACATGACTATTTTCAGTTAGGGTCGGAGCCCAAAAATGTAAGCAAGTATGGCTTAGATATAGAACAAAATAAAGCACAAAAGAGGGAGAATGAAGACTCACCCTTGTAGACCAAGCTTCAGCAGCTCTTGGCTTGAGAAAAGGTGCTCCTAAGCTCTGAAAAACCAGCTCCAAGTGTTGGAAAGGATGGTGGTGGTGTGGTGCTATGTGGTGGTGTAGAAAGGGGTGTGGGATTTGAGGGTTGGAGTGTAGAGAGAGAGAGATGCAATGCAAGAGCCTTAAAGAAAATTTTGTAACCCTTCAAATGGGAGCTGGAGGGCCTGGATATATAGGCAAAAGAGGGGGGAAAAAAGGGGGGGAATGGAATTCAAGTTTCCTCCCAAAAGTTGGCCCCCCCGGATACAAAATCTGGGGGGAAACAGAGGGCATTTTCGTAAAGTACCTGTAGAGAGGATCATGGTCGGCCAGTTTTCTAGGGTTTAGGTGGCCGGTCGGCCTTCCCCATGGCCGGTCAGCCAAGGGTCAAAAGGGTCAAGAAGTATTAGTGGCCGGCCACCCCAGATTGGTGGCCTCCCATGTGTGCACAACACAACCATGTGGTAAAAAATTGGAGAAAGTAAACCAGGAGAGAGAAAAACCCACTTTTTGGAGGGGTTCAAAAGGGTCAAACATAATTACTGGCCGGCCATGTGATATTGGTGGCCTCCCAGGTGTGTACAACACAAATATGTGGTTTAGGGCTGGAAAAAGTGGCCTTAGGGTAGTCAACATTGGCTTTCAAGTGAGAAAAACGGGCGACGGAGGGCGATGGAGGAATAAAACTGGTTGTCAGAATAATTACTGGCCTCCCACCCTTCTACGACCTTCTTAGCAGTGAAAATAAGGTCCCCACCAAAAATGAGCCCAAACCGATGCAAAATGAAGGTTCGGGGGCCGAAACGCGCAGCCAGAGGCCCCGAAAACTGACTGTTAGGCACCGGAAGTGGTGTTCGACCACGAAGTTGGTCTCTCGAGCCACAGTGTCCCTCAAAAGGGAGCAAATAAGATGCATGCCAAAAACCGGAGCAAACGGAGGTGGTTAAGCGGTCCCGAACTGAGGCACACGGCCAACGGCTCCGAAAAATCGAAAACCGGACTCCAAACGGGCAAAATGGCCTACGACCACGAAACGTAGCCTACGGCCACTGAGAGATGATCTACGAGACCTCTCCCTCCCTTCAGGAAGAGAAAACAGAGAAAACAAAGCCTGGTTCGCAAACCGAGGCAAAGCATGAAAAAGTCCGGAAGTCTAGAGGCGAGGCTCGCAGCCGAGACTCTGAAACCTCTGAACGAGCACAATATGCACCATCACCGAGCGCTCAATCAGTGACGTCTGAGTCTTAAGGTCGGTCAAAAATGGGGTGTCTACAATCACCCTCCATCTCCTCCTCCTAAATGTCAGCGACAGCAAGCCCAACTTCTACTTGCGGCCTTTTCTCACTTGTCCTTCAATGTTCTCAAGTACAATGTTCCTCTCAAGAACTTTCGATGGGCTTGTGATGTTATGACCCGGGTCATGTCCTTAACCCTATCGCCCAAGCAGAGCTCCAGATGTTTTTAGACCAACTCTCATTGCTTTTTCATTGGCATCACATTTCTCTGGCCACCACTCGAACTTTGGATCAAATCTCAGCCCGTCGAGTTCATACCCAGTATGAAGTAGTGAACCTTATCTATGAATATAATGATTTCAAGAATAAAGACTCTGCATACTAGGATGATTTGAACATGGACGAGATAGAACAAGGTGTAGGCACCCCATTTTTGACCGACCTTAAGACTCAGACGTCACCGATTGAGCGCTTGGTGATATTGCATAATGTACTCGTTCAGAAGTTTCAGAGTCGCGGCCGTGAGCCATGTCTCCGGACTTCCGAACCCTCTTCTGTGCCTTGTCTCGGTTTGCGAACCAGACTCGGTTTTCTCTGTTTCTTTTCCTGAGGGAAGGGAGAGGTCCTGTAGACCATCTCTCAGTGGCCGTAGGCTACATTTGGTGGCCGTAGGCCATTTTGCCAATTTCGGAGTCCGGTTCCCGGTTTTCGGGACCGTAGGCCGTGTGCCTCGGTTCGGGACCGCTTAACCATCTCCTATTGCTCTGATTTTTGGCATACTTCTTATTTTCTCCCTTTTGAGGGACACTGAGGTTTGAGAAACCCACTTCGTGGTCGAATACCACTTTCGGTGCTTAACAGCCCATTTTCGGGACCCCGAACTGCGTGTTTTGGTCCCCGAGCTTTCGTTTTGCAACGGTTTTCGTTCATTTTTGGCAGGTACCTCTGTTTTATCACTGGAGAGGTCACTGAAGGGTGGGAGGCCAGCAATTGTTGCAGCAACCAGTTATCTCTCCTCCGGAGCCTCCCGGCACCCATTTTTCCAACTTCCGGGCTAATGTTGAACACCTTGGAGTTAATGTTGCCAACTTTCAACCACATATCTGTGATCTACACACATGGGAGGCCCCTAAAAGTTGGTGGCCGGCCATTAAGGTTACCTGACCCTTTTGACCCTTTCTTCCGGGCTAATGTTGAACCCCTTGGGCCCACATTCTTGAACTTTCAACCACATATCTGTGATCTACACACATGGGAGGCCCCTAAAAGTTCATGGCCGGCCAGTAATTCAACTTGACCCTTTTGACCCCCTCTTTCCGAGCCAATGTTGAACCCCTTGGACCCACTTTCTTGGAATTTTAACCACATGGTTGTGTTGTACACACATAGGAGTACCTCACCAGTTGCTGGCCGGCCAGAAAATATGATTGAACCTTTTGACCCCTAGCCGGCCGGCTAGGGGGTGTGGCCGGCCAGCCACCTGCAACAAAAGTACTAGGCCGGCCGTGTTCCTTGCACTGTGCACTTTACAGCTGTGGGGCAATATCCCCTAGAAAAGATCTTTACCCGGGGGATATTTTGTAGGGGAATTTTGCTCTCCTTTTCCCCCACCTTTACACCCCCTTTTGAACCCTTATAACCAGCTGGTGGCCTCCTTTGTTGGGGTTGGAAAAACTCTCCTTCAAGCCTCCATACACAACTCCATCTTCATCCTTCTCAATTCTTTGAAAAACCCTAAGTCCCTAACCATCATTCCTTCTACACCACCAAGCTCTACCACCACTACCTCATTTCCAGCAACAAGGAAGGTTTCTCAAAGGCCAAAGAAGCTGCAAATTCATCAAAGAAGCAACAAAAGTTTGAGTCTTCAAGGGTAAGTAATACTTTTACCCTTTTGACCCTTTTTCTTGATCTATTTCTAAGCCCCACTTGCTTTTTGTTTCAAGCTCCGGCCCTAACTGAAAAGGGCCCTCTTTTGAGCTCATCTTCACTTTTCATTAAGGGCTCAACCCTGTTTGAGCCCTCCATAATACACTTGCTTCATTGACCCTCTTGTATGTCATAGTTTTGCATGCTATTTTTGGCCCATGAGCAATTTATTTTCGAGCATGCTGTAAACTGATATTAGGCTTATTTTTGAGCCCCTCTTCAACATTGAAGAAGGGCTCAACACCATTTGGGGTTTCCATGTTGTACCTACCTTTATACTCCTCTTTTCTTCCCCATTCTTGCATGCAATGGCAGCCTACCATGCTTTTGTTTTTGGCCATTTTACAGTTCTGAAAAAGTTCTTATTTTGGTCCATAATTCATGTTTCATTTAGGTCCTTTCATGGTTTGGGGCCTCCATAGGTCACTTCATGTTATATCCCTCTTTTATTCCCCATTCTTGCATGTTTAGTTAGCCTACCATGCTTTTGTTTTTGGCCATTTTACAGTTCTAGAAAAGTGCTTATTTTGGTCCATTCTACATGTTTTATTAAGGGTCTTTTGCTGTTTGGTGATTATTTTGTATACCTCATGTTATAGCCACTTTCGAGCCTTATTTCGCATCACATTTCTATCATGTTTGTATACTAATTTGAGGTCTGCCATATACTGTAAATATTCATATTTTTGGTCCCTCTTCAGTGTTGTAGAAGGAAATTTTTCAGTTTGGGTTTTGCTTGTATCACTTGCTTCATTACCCCTCTTTTGGCCCTTATTCTTGCATGCTATTTTTGCCATACCTATGCTTGCTGTTTGGCCATTCTTATAACTGTGAAAGTGCCTTTTTTGGGACTGTCTAGCTTCTGTCTTTGCATTGCATGTCCATATTGTGCATGTTTGGCATAGCTATAGGCCATTTCGGGTGCCTAATGTTGCATTTCGGGACAATTCCATGCATTTCATGTCATTTCGCTTCATTTCGGGACTGTTTTCCTCCATATTTTACTGCTGAAATTCCATTAGAATGATTGCTATCATTTCCATGTCATTTCATCATATTTTGCCATCGCCTCGGTTTGCGTGCCCGTGTGCACGCATTTCGAGGCACTTCATTTTCATCAACCGGCTTCTTATGTGAGTGTGGCTGAGGCTCACTCATGTTGGTATAAGCCCATTTGTCATTTCCATGTCATTTCATCATATTTTGTCATCGCCTCGGTTTGCGTGCCCGTGTGCACGCATTTCGAGGCACTTCTTTTTTATCCGACGGCATCCTATGTGAGTGTGGCTGAGGCTCACTCATGTTGGTATAAGCCCATTTGTCATTTCCATGTCATTTCATTGCATTCCGCCATCACCTCGGTTTGCGTGCCCGTGTGCACGCATTTCGAGGCACTTCATTTTCATCAACCGGCTTCTTATGTGAGTGTGGCTGAGGTTTCCTCATGTTAGTATAAGTCCATGTTGTGTTTTCATAGCATTTTACCATTGCCTCAGTTTGCGTGCCCGTGTGCACGCATTTCGAGGCATCTCATTTTCATTGCATGTTACCATTGCCTCGGTTTGCGTGCCCGTGTGCATGCATTTCGAGGCACCTCATTTTCATTGCATTTACCATTGCCTCGGTTTGTGTGCCCGTGTGCACGCATTTCAAGGCATCTCATTTTCATTGCATTTACCATTGCCTCAGTTTGCGTGCCTGTGTGCACACATTTCAAGGCATCTCATTTTCATTGCATTTACCATTGCCTCGGTTTGCGTGCCCGTGTGCACGCATTTCAAGGCATCTCATTTTCATTGCATTCATGTATCATCTCGGTTTGCGTGCCCGTGTGCACGCATTTCGAGGCATCTGGGTTTGCGTGCCCGTGTGCACACATTTCGAGGCGTTTCATTTCCATAGCATTGTATATGTTAGGATTGTATCTTAGTTGCATTTCACGCATATCATGCATACTGCATCATGTCCGGAATAAGAGTTAGCCCGGGCACGGGAAACGAGGTACATTTCATACTCCGAGTGACGGAATGTGTCTCAATTCGCCAGTCACCGACACTCCGGATTATCCATGATGGAGTTAGGTTTTAGCTGTAGTTTCATGTGCATTCATCCTATATCGAGTTGTGCATTTCGACTCCTCGGCCATCATGCCTCGGTATACGTGATTGGTGGCACGAGGATCGAGACATGCATATATCTGTGCAAATACCTTGCTATGCCCCTTTCCTGCTCTCTGTTGCAGCAAAATCAGGAATCAGCAACTTTTCGGGGCTTGGCACGCATTTCAAGAACAGATGTAAACAGAGGCTAATTGGGGCATTCCGGTGGATTTCCGCGCAAAACAATCCGGACATGCATCATCCATCAGAAGCAAGGCTGTCCCTGGCTTGCATGCCAGTTTTATTTGCTTTCTTAGTTAATTCATTAATTAATTAGGATTCTGTAATATTTGGGACTGTAATATTCTTTTATTTCGGGACTGTAATATTTGGACTGTATATTTATTCGGACCCTCTGTGCGAGGGCATAACTGTAATAAGTGTGCGTGAGTGTGTTGTATGTCTTCCAACCCCACGTCTTTCTCCCTTTTATTTACCCGCTTATGATGGTTAGATTAGGGCATGTTTCAATTAGCATACAGTATGACAGCATGTTTGCATCATTCATCTGTATTGCATGCATCGGGCTCGGCGCATCATACTAACTGCATTGTATTTTCAATTCCAAATTGAATACATGTTAGCTGTAGCATTCCATATGCCATGTTTAGAATAGCCGAGCCTACTATAGGTTGCATTTTTGCATGTGTTGCATTAAGCATTTTTGTATACTTAGGATCATGCATGATTTCTAATGTGGTTTCTATTTTGGCTTGGAGTACTCGGTAAGCTTTATGCTTTAGCATCCTTGCATACGTGTGAGTGTTGCCATGAATAGCATGCTTACCATGAGGCTATGTGCTTATGTGATATAACTGCCTGAATGCCTGTGGGTGAAGGTTGGGTTATCTGAATTGGAATAAATCATCAAATGTTTCAAGCCTACCTGCGGGTAGCAAACCATTTTCAAAAACAAGCATGAAATGTTTTGTTCCAATCTGGGCGACCCGGTCTATACTTATATGCTGTAAGCATCACATAGTAGCCTAGGCTAATAACCGGAATAAGAACTCACAATGTTTTCAAAAATTGATATCGTGGTTAGTAGAGGCCGGTCTATGACCGGGCGAGCGGGGGTGCTCACGAAGTGACCTTCCCCAATCGTACCCAAGTTCCCGAGCCGAGGCAACTTTGGTGATGACGGACACGTGGCCTTTTGGCACCGAGTCAGGGTTTCCTAAATTTCCCAAAATAAAATATTTAGGTGGCGACTCTGTATCTGGCAAAGCAGTCCATGTTTGGCACTACTTTTTCAAAAATCAGTTTCTCAAAATGATTTGCCGGATTTGGACTCTTTGGTTCAGATTAGGAACCGTGACATTCAAGAGTCCGAGTTGTAGTGACCCCTAATGAACAGAACGGGAGCTAACCCTCCCGGGGCGTTCGGGGGACGTCTACAGTTTCTGGCGACTCCGCTGGGGATTTAGAGAACTTGACTCGAACTCATGATATCTGTTTTTGACTACACTTGTGTGTTTCTTTGCATTGCATTTGCATTGGTGCGCCTAGGACACCATGTTTGCCATCTGCTATTCCTGAACGGTTTGCCGGAGGCTTGTCTTGTCAAGGCATGACCATAAGGCTGACCGGTTGTGGGCTCTGCCAGTATGGGAACACAAACCCCGGTTTTACCGGGGCACCCTCGTTGACCATTCGACCTAGTGCATATTCGGATCCATAGTGACCATTCCAAATTAGGACAGGTTGCTTACCCGTTTATAGGTTGTTTGAAACCGCTGTGTGCGTAGTGGAACCCTAGTTCCTGACAAAATAGGACAGGGAGACCCTACCCCAACATAGGGGTGTTTTGGCTCTCATTTATCTGCTATGTGCTTTAGAGTGCGTCTCTACAGGAATGCATGTATCAGTATATGAGTTTGAATATCAAGCCTGCGGGCATCAGTTCAGGACCGTCAGTATCAAGCCTGCAGGCATCAGTTCGGTATTGTCAGCATCAGGCCTGCGGGCATCCGTTCAGTATTATGGGTATCAAGCCTGCGGGCATCAGCCAGTATTTGAGAAATCAGCTATCCGCGGGTATCAGATTCTGTTTTAGGGAACAGTGATACAGGGATAATAATCAGTGTTTGAGGACAGTGTATTATTCAGCCTATTGACTGTGTGTTGATTATGCCCGACTGTGTGTCTTGCATTTTATTTTAAGCTGTTATGCTGCCCGTTTATCTGTTTATTTATTTCCTTTTCGCTTTATTTATCTTTTGCTAGGTCAGTTTTAGCAAGATTGCTTCCAACCCAACAGGCATTCCCTAAGCACTTTGGACACGAGGTCGTCGACTCCATCGATCTGAGGATCTAATCGACGGACAGCCAGTGTTCCATTCTCTACCCCCTGTTACCAGAAGGAAGCCGAAAAGGCGCAGTGTGTCAGAACAGAGGTTGTCAGAGCAGTGGGTTACTTTATCAGAGGACTATAGGACTGAGGTCTCAATTACTGCTGTAGAAATAGACATACCAGTTAGACAGATGGATCAACAGAATACATCAGGGATGGAGGCTTTAATGCGCCAGATGCAGGAGAGCATGAGACAGATGCATGATGATGCCACCCGTCAATCGGAGTTTTCCAAACAGCAGGCCGCGATTATGGCCCAACAGGCCGAACTAATCACCAGGCTGCAACAACAGAATACAGCGTCTGCTTCACAACAAATTCCTCCTCCGGCAGGAGCCCCATTACCTGAGCAGGCGCCTGCTGTTCAGAACGCTCCTCCAAACACCCAGAATACTGTACCGACTATCCAAAATCTGCAAGAAGACACAAATCTTCCAACGGGGCCAGTTCCGCCCCCGCTTCCACCACAACTGTCCAAGGTCCATACATCCAATCACCCGGACTCTCCATTCGAGGTCGAGGTTGATCATACAGCTCTGAAATTGAGCAAACTGGAGAAGCTCTTCAAGAAATTCCAAGGGGTCAAGGCTATGCCGGATATCGGAGATGGATATACCGAGGAGGCCGTAACACTCCCCGATAGGTTCAAAATGCCACAAATCGACCGCTTTGACGGAACCGGAGACCCCATGGTCCATATCCGACTGTTTGCAGATGTCTTGCGGCCAATGGGCCTAACACGACCACAGAAGCTCTCACTATTCGGCCGAACCCTGTCGGGTGTGGCCTCCCATTGGTACGCAAGATTACAAGATGAAGTGAAAAAGAATTGGGATGAAATGGCTGAGGCCTTTGTCACGCAATATTCGTACAACACTCAGATCGAGATCACAACCCGCGATCTTGAAACGACAAGGCAAGAGCCCAAGGAATCTTTCTCAGACTTTGTGATCCGATGGAGGGCAAAGGCGTCAACAATGACTTTAAGGCCCACAGACAAAGATCAAATCCGGATGATTGTGCGCAATCTCCACCCAAAACTGATGTTAAGAATGATTGTAGTCCCCTTTCCTACTTTTGCAGATTTACATGATATGGGGGTGCAAATCGAAGACGCAATGAAACAAGGTCTGTTTGACCACGACAGAGAACAACCGAGGAGGACCTTCAACCGTAACAACAATGCGGGCCCGAGTGGCGCTGCAAATACGAGAGCCTCGGAAGTTAGTATGGTCACCACCACTCCCCCTCCAAGGCCCATGACTGCCACACCCTTTTCCGGCGCGTCCGGAAGCAACACACAAGCCACCAACAGATTCCAACCGCGAGGCCAAAGAACCTTTACCCCACTATATATGCCTCTGACCAAGGTTCTGGGAATATTGATCAGAAAAAATCATTTAAAACCCCTGGAACCAAAGCCATTACCGAATCCACTCCCCCCCTCTTACGACCCGTCAAAATACTGTGCGTACCACCAACAACACGGTCATGACACCGACCGTTGTTACAGATTGCGTCATGAGATCCAAGATCTTATTGACAAACAGGTGATCGCACCTCCTGACAAACCCAATGTCACCACCAACCCTCTCCCACCACATAACCAAGCTCCTCCTCCCAAAAGAATTAATTTTATCCAGACTGGGGTCGCATCTTATGATCCTAGCATCTATATTACACCCACCCACCTACCCAAGCCGGAGGTGCTCCTCCCCGATTGCACTGACTTCTTGTGCATGGTGGACCTCTCTGAAACCCAACCAGGACCGATGGTGGTGACCGTCGAAGACAGGGCAGGGCAGATTTTGGGAGAAAATGAGATTGTTGAATCTGGGACTAGGCAGAATTTTGCTGGGGGAGCCTATGATCCAAGCAAGCACATCCTATCAACGAGCCGAATTGGGCTAAGCGTAGAATTGCCAGAGACAGGAGAGCTATGCATGATCCGGGGGGATGGATCTGGGCTATGGGCAGATGATTTTACAGCCGCAGAGGAAGACTTTGCCAACCTGCAATTTCTCGACGACCAGGAACTGGGGGATGCATCGGTTAACTGGTACGATTATGAGGGATCAGAGGAGGCCACTGGATGGCTCGAAGATCAACCGGATGCAGTGGGGGAAGCCCAACCAGAACAGAGCCCGGCAGGGGCGGAAATATCAGTTGTGGCCGGAATGGCTGAAAGCCAAGTTGTATCGCCGGAGAGCGCCGGTGTTAAGAATTCCGCTCGAGACATGGGCATTATGGAGATGGGAACTGTTGAACAAACAGCTGTACTGACGCAGCTGGAACAAGAAAAGTTTGAGGCTACTGAGAGAGCCAGGAAGGCAAAGGGCCCTGAGGGGACTGAAAGTGCTGTGTGCATGAAAACAGACAATGCTGCGAGCATATGGACAGAGAGCACTGAGAGTGCGAGTGGACCGGAGCCAGACAGGTGTCTGTTGGCTGCCAGCGGAATGTGGTGGGAAGATGACGACTTATGTCTTGCCCACACGGATGAAGACTGGGGGAATAACCAGCCGGATGATACTTGGTATCTTGATGAAGTGGACCATATGACAAGAAGTGGGCGGTACTTCAAGCCCCCACATCTGGACCAACCCGAGGCATCCGGGAAGGATAGAGAAGCGGAGAGACAGAAGGAGAAGCAGATTGAAGATGAAGCTGTGCTGAAACAGTTAAAGAAAATACAAGCAGACATCTCCATCTGGGGACTGCTAATGGCATCACGAGCAGTCTCTTCCACTCTACATCAGATGCTAAAGTACCCCCACGGGAAAGGGGTAGCGATAGTTTTCGGGAATTCATCAATCCATCCGCCGCTGGAGGTGTCTACACCCGTCTTGGAGATCGAGCACGGCACGGAGGATGTGTTTTTGTCGGGGTTCACTTTGGCCGAAGCTCAAGTGGTGCAGAATGTCATGGCTGCGAATGAGGGCATGTATGTTAGTGCACAATCAATCTACCTCATGAACAAGCTAAAGCATACCCCTGGGATGGGATTAGGGAGAAGCGGCCGGAAGGGCGTCTCAGTGTTGGCCGAAGTGCCACACAACCCTCACGCCTTTGGACTGGGTTACCTGCCCACCAAGGAAGATTGGATGAGGAAAGGAAAAGAAATGGCCGAAAGGGCTAGGGCAAAGAAGGCCGGGAAGCCATTTGATTTAATGCACAGGCCCATCTGGGGTACCCTAAACGGACGTTTCGTCCGGGAGGGGGAAGATTTTCCATTCTGTGGCTTCCCGGAGCCATGGCTAAACGCGGAGAGGACGCGCGTGCCTGGTTTTGAAATCTTCTTCGACATACAATTATCTGGGGATGACGTTGCCGAAGCGCAGACAGACCCACCAACTGAGGTTGAGCAATGTGAAGCAGTGGATCCTGAGAGCACAGAGCTTGAAATGGGGGTAGCACTGGCGAGTCTACTATCAGATCCTCCGATCGGCCAAGAGTGCTTGGGGGATAACTCTTCGGTTTCTGTGATTGGAGATGAAATAGCTGCGGGCTTTCCAGCGCCGATCTTGGATGCATCTATCGCACCTTCTCTCATCTGGCAATATGAAGAGGGCTTTTTATCTAGCAGTTTCGGGTCAGGTAGTGAGCCGGAATCTGATTCTACCGAATCTTGTGCGTCAGAATCAGATTCCAGCTCGACTGAGTCTGAGTCCGGTATTCCTGGGGGTGATAACCCGGATGCCACAGTCCTGTCTAGGTCGTCTTTTTCATTTTCTTTTGAGTCTGTTGTAACAGAGGAATCTGACGGCTTGGAAGTATTTAATGAGAATGATGTGGATGTGGTTTCCGAGTATTTTTCTGTGCCTTTGATTTATTGCTTAAATCAGGATTTTCAAAATTTTGATGAAAACAACGAGGGAGAAATTCCCCCAGTTTTGCAACGATTAATTGATCAAGAGCAGGAAAGATTTGTTAAACCTTTAATGGATGAAATCACTACTGTGAATGTTGGTACTGAGAAGGACCCGCGGCTGGTCCAGATCGGGTCCACGTTGTCTTCAGAGGAGCGCGAGCGCTTAGTCGCTTTATTAAAAGATTTTAAAGATGTTTTCGCGTGGTCCTACGAAGACATGCCTGGAATCGATCCTGAGATTGTACAGCACCGGATCCCTCTTGACCCCAAGGCCCGTCCTGTCAAACAGAAACTCAGAAGGATTCGCCCGGACTGGGCTCTCAAAATTAAGGAAGAGGTCACCAAGCAAATTGACGCAGGGTTCCTGCTGGTATCTGAATATCCAACTTGGTTGGCCAACATTGTTCCGGTGCCAAAGAAGGACGGCAGAATTCGGGTCTGTGTAGACTTCAGAGATTTGAACAGGGCCAGTCCGAAGGACGACTTCCCCTTGCCGCACATCGATGAATTGGTGGATTTCACGGCAGGACACGCCTTGCTTTCGTTTATGGATGGTTTCTCAGGCTATAATCAGATAGTAATGGCACCCGAAGACCGGGAGAAGACTGCGTTCACTACCCCGTGGGGGACATATTGTTATAGAGTAATGCCATTCGGGTTGAAAAATGCTGGAGCTACGTATCAACGGGCAGCAACTACAATATTGCATGATATGATCCATAAGGAAGTCGAGGTGTATGTGGATGACATGATTGTCAAGTCCAAGGATAGACAGGGCCACTACACCACCTTACAAAAATTCTTTCAAAGGATCAAAGAGTTTCGGCTGCGACTGAATCCCCAGAAATGCACGTTTGGTGTTACAGCAGGGAAGATGCTAGGGTTTCTGATCACACAAAGGGGCATCGAGGTCGACCCTTCCAAAATCAAGGCCATCTTAGAAATGCCACCACCAAGGACTGAAAAGGAGGTGCGAGGCTTTCTAGGTAAAGTGCAATTCATAAGACGGTTTATTTCTAAATTAACCTTGACTTGTGAACCACTTTTTGGTCTCTTGAAGAAAGGAAAGAAATTCCAATGGGACGGCCGATGTCAAGCAGCTTTTGAGCAGATCAAAGAGTATCTACAGAACCCACCCGTGTTGTCACCGCCAGAGCCGGGGAGACCGTTGATACTGTACCTTTCGGTAACTGAGACTACCATGGGCTGCATGCTCGCGCAGGAGTCAGAAGACAAAGTGGAAAGGGCCATATACTATCTGAGCAAAAAGATGTTGGATTACGAGACCCGCTATACACCGTTGGAGAAGGCTTGTTTGGCCTTGGTATGGGCAACCAGGAAGCTGCGGCACTACCTGTTAGCCCACTCTGTAATGTTGGTTTCGCGTTTGGATCCCATCAAATATCTCTTCGAGAAACCAGTACTTACGGGTAGGCTAGCTCGATGGCTGCTGTTGCTCTCCGAATTTGATTTGAAGTATATAACGCGCAAGTCAGTAAAAGGGAGAGCGGTAGCGGAGTTCCTTGCCGACCACCCGGTTGAGGGGGATGAAGCGATTGAGTATCTATTCCCAGATGAAGCCATTCTGCACGTCAAAGATGAAACTTGGACAATGTACTTTGACGGAGCTTCAAACCAGTATGGGTATGAGATAGGGGTGTTGCTGATAGCGCCTGATGATTCCCGTATCCCTTTAGCATTCAAGCTCCAGTTCAAAGTTTCCAACAATGAAGCAGAGTATGAGGCATGTATTGCTGGCCTGGAAGCAGCCCTAGAACTAGGGGCGAGACGGTTGGACGTCATTGGGGACTCGAACCTTGTTGTGTCTCAAGCAAAAGGAGATTGGAAAGTCAAGAAGGAAAGGATGATAATCTACCACCAAACCTTGGATCTGCTAATTCCTCGGTTTGAAAAGCTAAATTTCACCCACCTCGTAAGAGAGAACAACAGGTTTGCAGATTCATTAGCAACTCTATCTTCTATGATAGACATTCCGTCCGGAGTCCGGATGCGTCCAGTCATTATTGATCAGAAGTTCACGCCAGCATACGAGTCGATTTCCGCCATAGATGAGGTTCAAGACGGCAACCCCTGGTATTACGACATCTGGAACTTCTTGGAAAAGGAGACGTATCCACTAGGGGCAAATGCCAAGGATAAGAGGGCCATCAGAAGAATGGCTGTTCAGTTCATCATCTGCGGGGGTAAGCTGTACAAAAGGGGTCATCTGGGAATGCATAAGCTCTGTGTAGAAGCTGAAGAGTCGAAACGCCTGATGGAAGCCATCCATGGGGGAGAGTGCGGTGCACACATGAATGGAGTAATGCTGGCCAAAAAAATCCTCAGACAGGGCTACTACTGGTCAACCATGGAGGAGGATTGTATTAGCTTTGTTCGGCGATGCCACAAGTGTCAAATTCATGCAAACCGCATGAACATCCCGCCGTCAAAACTGTACAACATGACTTCGCCATGGCCTTTTTCAGTCTGGGGAATTGATGTGATCGGAGCTGTTACCCCGAAGAGGTCAAACGGGCATGAGTTTATCCTGGTAGCGATAGATTATTTCACAAAGTGGGCCGAGGCCCAATCATACGCGGTGTTGAAAGCGTCGCATGTCGCAAAGTTCATCAGGAACAACATCATCTGTCGCTACGGGGTGCCAAACGAGATAATTTCAGATAATGGTTCCCACTTCAAGAAAGAAGTGATAGACTTGTTGGAGAAATACAATGTGGCTTTCCATAAGTCATCTACATACCGACCGCAGACCAACGGAGCGGTTGAGGCCGCCAACAAGAATGTCAAGCATATACTACAGAAGATGGTGGAAACCTATCGGGATTGGCCAGACAAGCTGCCATTTGCTCTGTGGGGCTACAGGACTTCAATCAGAACTTCTACTGGAGCAACTCCATATTCATTGGTCTATGGAATGGAGGTTGTTCTACCCATTGAGATTGAGGTTCCGTCGTTACGAGTATTGGCTGAATGCCAGATAGCCGAGGCAGATTGGCAGCAAAGCAGATTCGAAGAACTCATGCTCTTTGATGAAAGAAGGCTGAAAGCACTGTACCACATCCAAAGCTATCAACGAAGAATTGCCCGGGCTTTCAACAAGAAGGTTAAGTCCCGGAATCTGAAAGAGGGAGATTTGGTGCTCAAAGACAACCGAGCTCCCATCCACGACCCAAGGGGCAAGTTCAAACCTAATTGGACTGGTCCTTACATCATCAAAGCTATCTGGTCAGGTGGAGCTGTGGTTCTGATGGATCTAGATGGCTTGGAGTTCTCACAACCGATCAATATGGACAAGTTGAAGAAATACTATCCTTGAGAGGCTCGCTAGGCCGAAAACCCGAAAGGGCGACCTAGGCAAAAGTCAGAGCACAAAAAAATTAGAAAATATAAAAACTGAGCTCGCAAGGTTGAAAACCCGCAAAGGGCGGCCTTGGCAAAAGTTAGAGCGCAAAAGGAGAGTGAAAATACTCGAGCGAACCTCCGCCTGAACTACGTAAGGCTTGATTCCCATCTTTGGGATACGTAGACAACTTCACCTCGAAGTTCAGCCATAAACTTTTCCCCGATCAACTCTGTCCATTTTGATCGTCTCAGTCATCTTTATCCATCAGCATTTTGCGATCTCCGGTACAGTGCTGTTCAAACTAGGGGCAACTTTCCGTTGCCGCGACGGTGCAAAGTTACTCAGACTAGGGGCAACTTTCCAGTTGCAGGGATCTGGGGTTGTGCATTTCAGTGACAGATCTCCGGCGTGTCCAGTTCTGATCCACTTCGAAAATAGTTTTGAAAGGTTTTAATAAAAGTTGACTTTGTTCAAATCAATCTTTTTACGACTAAGACCATTTTTGGACCAAAAACGGAAAATTTTCAGTACCATAACTTTCAATTTCATTGATTTCAAAGCTGAGTTCTCCTGCTCTTGCATTACAATCGAGGTTGCTTTGTAGTACATTCATAAAGAAAACTTGAAAATACTAAATAAGCAATAAATTTGGGGCATAGCTGAATCAAGTATCTCTGCGTCCCCTCCCAGAGCTGGACGGAGCATCTGATGCCAAGCTAGGCCCGACCTGTGCCTCCTCATTGAGCCAATCCAAGCACTCATCGGACAAAGTGCAACTGAAAGTAGAAGCAGGGGCCAGGAGCTCTCTAGTCCTCCATGCTGTGGCATATCGGGCAAGCTGTGCGCCCCGGATTGGGAAAGCGGCTGGGTACTCAATCCCCTCCGGTGGACAGGTCTGATCATGACCAAACTGACGCAGGAACCGGAACGGAAAATAGAATACGCAGTGGGTTAGACCAATCAATTGGATCCCAATCATGCGGGACATACTATAGCTCATTGCCGGGAGGTTGAGCCAAGGACAACGCCAAGCAATGCCGTCTGCGGGCAAATTGCACATCCAATCGAACCACCACCTTTCGTCAAGAGCATTGACTAGACGCTGCCGGAAGAAGTAGCCTCGAGCTGAATAAGCTGGGCAAGAGTCCACAACCTGCAACTTGTCCATTAACCATACCTAGGGGAGGGATGGAAAATGAGAGAATAAAGAACAGAGAGATGTACGATGAGAGAAAAGTAAGACAAGGGTTTTGTGAGAAAAACCGAACCTGAGGGTCGAGTGATGTGAGCAAATACATATGTGAGGTTGGGTGGGAATCATTACCTGCAGCAGCAGTGGACTCCCAGCAAACCTAGTCGCCTCCCGGCAATAGACAGAATCTAAGCCCATCAGCGTCTCGGCCAAGGTCATGGCAATACAGCTCTTTCCTTCTCTCAAACCTTGGGCGACTTCAATTAGGCGAATGCTAGCCCCGCCGAAGCCCGAGGAAAGCAGAAAATGGGACAATATACACAAGCAGAGGGCGTGTTGCCGGAAACCCTGCCGATAATGGTTGCTGCGGTCACCAGCGTCGGAAAAACGATGGATCAAGCCGAGGATGTCTAGTTCCCCACTGCAGATCATAGATCGAGCATCATGCGCCGTGAGCCCACACATCCGCCCTAAAGCCTGAACGTGGCCAAAACGGAGCTGAGGCAAGATCACTTCAGAGCATTCAGATTCCATCAAAACCTGAAAATCTTCGAAAGTGGGACACATCTCTTGGCCGCCAAAGCTAAAAACATGCGTCACTGGATTCCAGAACCTTGCCGCGGCATGGAGAAAAGGAAGCTGTAGCGGAGTACGGCTCAGCGTGAATAGTGCATTCAAGCCGAAACCCCGAAAATTCAGCTTTTCCGAGCCATCTAGAGAAGAGATCCAAGATGTGATATTTTCTGCGAGGAACGCCTCCATCTTTGGCTAAAACTAAGATGAAATGAATGTTCCCGAAGTTGAAGCTTTTATAGAAGGAAAAACACTATTCACGGGGACACGTGTCAAAAATCTGGTGGCTGCAGGACTGAATGGCCGGCCAGCCACCTTTTCTGGCTGGCCAGCCATTTACTTTTTGCAAAAATGGCCGGCCAACTGTCTCTCTCTACAAAAAATGGCCGGCCGGCTCCTAGGGATGGCCAGCAATGCTGCAGTGTATCCTCTGGGCCCTGTTTTACTCTTCGAGGGAAAGTTCCAAGCATTTCCATGCAACGGGAGAGTCAAAGGCCTTCATTTCGGATGCGTTCCGATGCCCAGATCGTCAGAAGTACACTTTGTTGTTGTTAAGTTTTGTTTATCGAGTTGTTGTTTTGCTTATCGAGTTGTTTGTCGAGCGGACGTGTTTCGTGTTTTTTTTGAGTCATTGCTCTCTGTTTAAGCAATTTTTGTTAAAATCTTTTTTATTTGCGTTGTTGCATTTTGTTTATCGAGTTGTAAACTTGCTAAAGATTCTGTTATATCTTAGTAAGTTGAGTTGCTTAGTTTGTTGTGTCGGTTCACTACCTGACTTGGTAATTACACAATGCACATTCCCATTCAATCTCATTTTTGTGCGAAATAAATTGATGCGATACGATGCTGAAGTTTAAAATACAAACATCTTTTCAAAAGCTCTTTCGTTTCATCATGCTTTACAACAAACAAAGGTACAAGTTTTACAGAAAATAAAACTGCCTAACAGTGTGCAAAGTGCTACAAACTACTAGTAAAAAGAAAAATAAAGCAGGAAATAGCAACATCAAAGTCCTCGGGAGCGGGAACGAGAAGCACGCCTCATCCTCTTCTGCGGGACAATCTCCACACCATCATCTGAGTCAGAGCTGTCATCCTCAGGATTCCCCTCAGCCTCACCTCTATTCCCCGAGCCAAAACCGGAGCCCCCCTCCTCAGCAGATGTCTCTGACTGACGGTCGGTAGCCTCCTGCTCCTCCTCAGCATCCTCCTCCTCCTCATCAGGCTCCACCTCCACAACGTGAGCCCTACGTCTGCGGACAGGCCCCCCTCGAGCTCCTCGAAAAGGCCTAGATGGCCCGGCTCCTCGGGAAGGCCGAGATGGCCCCGCCCCCTGAAAAGGCCCAGATGGCCCAGCTCCCCAATGAGGCCCGGGTGGCCTGGTCTGCGGCTGACCGAACCATGAAGGCATCTGAAAACAAAGAGTTCAATTCAAATACATCAGTCCGAATATATACATCAGATGCAGATACAAGCAAAGGCTACATGAAGTGGGTGCATGTAAATACAATGTACAAGTGGGGTGTGTGTCAGATGTGCTCTACACAAATAGTCTATCGATGCAGTAGAAATCAGCATGTCATCAGAAGTATGATAAATGCTAGAAAACTGAAGGGTACCTGGATGCCCGCGACAGACAACTGTGCCTCCCTACGCAAGACCATGCCCTCGAGTGTGGCCACCAGTCCAACCACCTCCTTCATGTACCCTTGCGATGGCTGCAAAAATGAGCTCATAATCATCAGTGAACAGAAGAGTGAATGAATGAAAAGAAGTGGAGCATACCGGCGGTGAGTCCGGATCAATGGCGTATCGATCACTGGGCATCGGAGGCTCTAGTGGAATTGGAGTCGGGAAGCTAGCCCCATACTGCCACGCCATCAACTCAGTAGGCATATCTGGCCATCCGGGATGAGGATGAACCGACGGAGTCGGAGGAACCGGTCTACTCCCACCTCTAGATGTACCGGCCCTGCTAGTAGAAGGGGCGTCTGCAGCCCGAGCCCGAGCCTGGTCCGAGGATGACATACCGGCAGGCCTCATCATTGGGATACGAGCTTCCGTCAATGGAGGCATCAAATATATGTGACGGTAAGTGGCGTAGTCCCCCTCCTCAACATGTAGTAAAGCATCACTGCCTAGTATGGCGCCGACTACCTCTGAGTAAGAGAGCCTATCAGCAGTCCGCATACTGGCTGGGGGTACTGCGGGAATATCCTGAGAAAGATACCCCCATACCTGACGCAGAAAGCGCTCCCCCAGGAACCATACCCTGCCAACCGGCCCTTCGAGCAGGACCCTATACTGGGAAATGCCCGACGCTCCGGTATACTGAAGTCGGAGGTCGTCACCCAGGGACACCCATGGCTGCCATGTGATCTGCGGATGATAAATGCATAAATCAATCAGAAGTCGAGAATACACAGAGCAAATCAAAGATGAGAATGAAAAGAACTGAAAGTTCTGAAGTACCTCTGAATGTCGCACAGTGTCGAAGTACTGTCGCAGGCGAAGGAGGGTCTCTCGAGGTCTCGGCCGGTGCGGGCCCTCGAATATCAATGAATATGGGGTCATGGGAATCCCTACCACCTCCAGCTCTGGGGCTAATGATGGGAAGTATACATAGACCCACAACTGAGAAAAGCAATGCAGAATGTAAGCACGAAATGCTGAGAGCAAAATACAGACTGTAAAAGTGCGCTGTGTGTGTGCAATGTACAAGTAATGAGAAGCAGAAATGTAAATCAAGGGGACAGAAAGTACCTCCCAGGCTCTCCAGTAGCCGCCAAGCAAATCGCCCCGCCCGCGGGAGGTCGCGCTCATATAAAAGTAAAAGGTAGCCAGGCCGGCGCCACCCCAGTCATATCGATGGACCTGTGATAGGTCGACTAGAGCGCTCAGCAGGTATAGCCCAACGGTGTTCCCTCTGTCGGCAAACAGGGTAGTCCCGAAGAGGAACATCAGCAAACCAGGGGCATACTGCTCTGTCTCCTCGGAAGTCTCAGGCACCATCTCCGCCCGCCGAAAATGGGAAGAGAACCAAGTGTATCGGACTCTCCTAGAGACCCTGTCAACAGGTGGGTGAGCCCCCAATAGATACATCCAGGCGGCCTCCCACTCGCCCATATCCTCATCATAGGGGATGGACCAACCTCCGACGTCTAAGCCGGTCAATACAGCGAAGTCAAAAGGGGTCATGGTCATATCCCCGGTAGCAGAGAAATGAAAGGAGTTGGTGGTGTCCCACCATCTCTCTACCAAGGCTACCATCAGCGTCCTCCTGGCAGGACAACGTGACAACCCGACGCAGAAGGGTCTGAATCCTGCCAAATCTACCAAATCTCGGACGCCCATCGGGAACTCGGCATACCAATCCCGCGCAATGGTAGAACCATATCCCCGCACACTGCGGGAACCAACCTGCATTCAGAATGAATACATGTGTCAATAATGAGATGAAATGGGCTGTGTGCCAATGAGATGAAATGGGCTGTGTGCCAATGAGATGAAATGGGCTATGTGCCAATGGAATGAAATGGACTGTGTGCCAATGAAATGAAAGGGCTGTGTCAACAATGAGATGAAATGGGCTGTGTGCCAATGGAATGAAATGGGTTGTGTGCCGATGAAGTGAAATAAGCTACATGCAAATTCTAATGTGGGCAGCGTGTTCACTATCTATCTGGGCTGCGTGTTCAGAAAATTTAAATTTTGGGCTGCGTGTTCAACTTTCAGTTAAATTGTGGGCTGCGTGTTCACTATCTATCTGGGCTGCGTGTTCAGAAAATTTGAATTTTGGGCTGCGTGTTCAACTTTCAGTTAAATTGTGGGCTGCGTGTTCACTATCTATCTGGGCTGCGTGTTCAGAAAATTTGAATTTTGGGCTGCGTGTTCAACTTTCAGTTAAATTGTGGGCTGCGTGTTCACTATCTACCTGGGCTGCGTGTTCAGAAAATTTGAATTTTGGGCTGCATGTTCAACTTTCAGTTAAATTGTGGGCTGCGTGTTCACTATCTACCTGGGCTGCGTGTTCAGAAAATTTGAATTTTGGGCTGCGTGTTCAACTTTCAGTTAAATTGTGGGCTGCGTGTTCACTATCTATCTGGGCTGCGTGTTCAGAAAATTTGAATTTTGGGCTGCGTGTTCAACTTTCAGTTAAATTGTGGGCTGCGTGTTCACTATCTACCTGGGCTGCGTGTTCAGAAAATTTGAATTTTGGGCTGCGTGTTCAACTTTCAGTTAAATTGTGGGCTGCGTGTTCACTATCTACCTGGGCTGCGTGTTCAGAAAATTTGAATTTTGGGCTGCGTGTTCAACTTTCAGTTAAATTGTGGGCTGCGTGTTCACTATCTACCTGGGCTGCGTGTTCAGAAAATTTGAAGTTTGGGCTGCGTGTTCAACTTTCAGTTAAATTGTGGGCTGCGTGTTCACTATCTACCTGGGCTGCGTGTTCAGAAAATTTGAATTTTGGGCTGCGTGTTCAACTTTCAGTTAAATTGTAGGCTGCGTGTTCACTATCTATCTGGGCTGCGTGTTCAGAAAATTTAAATTTTGGGCTGCGTGTTCAACTTTCAGTTAAATTGTGGGCTGCGTGTTCACTATCTACCTGGGCTGCGTGTTCAGAAAATTTGAATTTTGGGCTACGTGTTCAACTTTCAGTTAAATTGTGGGCTGCGTGTTCACTATCTACCTGGGCTGCGTGTTCAGAAAATTTGAATTTTGGGCTGCGTGTTCAACTTTCAGTTAAATTGTGGGCTGCGTGTTCACTATCTACCTGGGCTGCGTGTTCAGAAAATTTGAAGTTTGGGCTGCGTGTTCAACTTTCAGTCAAATTGTGGGCTGCGTGTTCACTATCTATCTGGGCTGCGTGTTCAGAAAATTTAAAGTTTGAGCTGTGTGTCCACTTTCGAATTCGAGCTGTGTGTTCGACAAATCAGTGTTTGAACCGTGTGTTCTAATGTGGGCTGTGTGTTCGCAATTAATTAATGAGCTGAGTGTTCAGAAATTCAAGTGTTGAAACTACATGTTCAAGATGTAAGCAAAGTACTATGTCATAAGCTAAACTGCATGTTCAAGCATGGCAAAGGTGCGAAATGTAAAATACAGAAGATGAGGTAAATACCTCTCGGGCCTCGTGAGAGAGATGCTGCTCCGGCTCTCTGAGAAGCAGATCCCTGGGTGCTCGCTCGTCAAAACTGGTAAAGTGACGGAAGACAGCGCGCGGAAGGACGTGTGCTGGCGGACGGTACCTCCCGGGAATGAAAGGTCGGGTCCTCGGAGGTAGAGTCATGGGATCGAAATCATCTCCGGCACCTGGAAAACCTCCGCCGTGAGGAGAATTGCCCGCCATTTTCAAAGAATCTGTAAAAGGGAGCAGAAATGAGCAAAATGGGCCAAAATTGGAAAAAGTCAACAAAAGTCAACTCTCGGGAAATAAAAAGTCAACAAAAGTCAAATCCCGAGAAAATATTCCAAATATTGAGGCAAACTTACCTCAAGTGGCGAAAATACAAAAAGAAGCTCCGAAGCCGGAATTTAATCGCTTCAAAGTGCTTGAAACTGAGTGTTTTTGCGAAAACAATTTGCACGGGGCGTTGGAAAATGCACGTGAAACTCAGATCTGGAGAGGAAAGTGTTGTAGAAGGCAAGAAAGGAAGGGGCCTCGGCTGCCTTTTATAGGCCTCAAGTCTTGGTTGAAGAAGCATGCAAAAGGGAGTGAAAAAGACCAAAATACCCCCGGATAAGGCAAATGGCCGGCCGGCCCCTATTACTAGCCGGCCAGCTATCTGCTTTTTGCAGAAATGGCCGGCCAGCCATTAGCTTTATTGGAAACCGGCTGGCCACCCCCCCTTGGGAAGATAAATGGCCGGCCATGTCCCCCACATGCCCACCTAGCTCTCTGCAAATTTTGAGGAAGATCGGAGTCCCCGGGACCTGAAAAAGTTCAAGAAAAGTACACTTCCGGTCGCGAAATAGCTCCGTCGGGACTTCGGCTTCAAGTTCTGACATGTGTATCATCATCATTCATCGAAATCCAAGTGTGTCCTTTTTAAATGAGTTGTAACCTTTCAGGGAAGCGGATCGGAGGCCGTAATTGGGTTGCCTTCGCCGAAACACGCGTTTCCGTACTCGTTGTTTCATGACAAATGAGCACCCTGATTTATGCTCGTTTTGTACTATCGTGCACATAACTTGCATTCTCATGAGCATACTTGCCTTGTCATGTACATTTCTTGATATTGGCATACCTCCATGTTTGAGCATGCGTTGTCACGCATGTTCCATTCTTGCATTGCGATACATACACTTGCCGGCACTGCGTGTGTCGAGCTTTCGGAACCACATTAAATATATGTTGGTAGCATATTGTACTTGTTGCAATTTCTCTCTTTTGCAGGCACGATATTGTATGTACGGTTCAATTGAGGCTGGTGCGACCAGACGAATCGCGCAGGTATCGTATCTTCTCCGTGTGAGACGTGGCGGGGATTGAATAGTCCTCCGCATTCTTAACTGCATGAAATGTAGTTGTTGCTTTGCATTCTCGCTTAAAACTGTTGCATCTATTTGCGAATACTTGCTTCATTACAGTTTGCTGCATTTGCACGATCATTGGGTTACCTTCGGCTTCTTGCATATCATTTGCATTTTGCCCCCTGCCTGCGGGCATGCCTGCGGGCGCATCTCTGTTTATCCTGTCTGTTTGTCTAAGTCTTCGGCCTTGTCAAAAATGGGTCGTCTCTGGGCTTTGACATTCACTCTCGTCACTTGTGACTTCCGAGTTCTGTCAAAGAGGGGCAACTGTAGACACCCCATTTTTGACCGACCTTAAGACTCAGACGTCACCGATTAAGCGCTTGGTGATATTGCATAATGTGCTCATTCAGAAGTTTCAGAGTCGCGGCCGTGAGCCCTGCCTCCGGACTTCCGAACCCTCTTCTGTGCCTTGTCTCGGTTTGCGAACCAGACTCGGTTTTCTCTGTTTTTTTTCCTGAGGGAAGGGAGAGGTCCTTTAGACCATCTCTCAGTGGCCGTAGGCTACATTTGGTGGCCGTAGGCCATTTTGCCCATTTCGGAGTCCGGTTCCCGGTTTTCGGGACTGTAGGCCGTGTGCCTCGGTTCGGGACCGCTTAACCATCTCCTATTGCTCTGATTTTTGGCATACTTCTTATTTTCTCCCTTTTGAGGGACACTGGGGTCTGAGAAACCCACTTCGTGGTCGAATACCACTTTCGGTGCTTAAAAGCCCATTTTCGGGACCCCGAACTGCGTGTTTTGGTCCCCGAGCTTTCGTTTTGCAACTGTTTTCGTTCATTTTTGGCAGGTACCTCTGTTTTATCACTGGAGAGGTCACTGAAGGGTGGGAGGCCAGCAATTGTTGCAGCAACCAGTTATCTCTCCTCCGGAGCCTCCCGGCACCCATTTTTCCAACTTCCGGGCTAATGTTGAACACCTTGGAGTTAATGTTGCCAACTTTCAACCACATATCTGTGATCTACACACATGGGAGGCCCCTAAAAGTTGGTGGCCGGCCATTAAGGTTACCTGACCCTTTTGACCCCTTTCTTCCGGGCTAATGTTGAACCCCTTGGGCCCACATTCTTGAACTTTCAACCACATATCTGTGATCTACACACATGAGAGGCCCCTAAAAGTTCATGGCCGGCCAGTAATTCAACTTGACCCTTTTGACCCCCTCTTTCCGAGCCAATGTTGAACCCCTTGGACCCACTTTCTTGGAATTTTAACCACATGGTTGTGTTGTACACACATAGAAGTACCTCACCAGTTGCTGGCCGGCTAGGGGGTGTGGCCGGCCGGCCACCTGCAACAAAAGTACTAGGCCGGCCGTGTTCCTTGCACTGTGCACTTTACAGCTGTGGGGCAATATCCCCCAGAAAAGATCTTTACCCGGGGGATATTTTGTAGGGGAATTTTGCTCTCCTTTTCCCCCACCTTTACACCCCCTTTTAAACCCTTATAACCAGCTGGTGGCCTCCTTTGTTGGGGTTGGAAAAACTCTCCTTCAAGCCTCCATACACAGCTCCATCTTCATCCTTCTCAATTCTTTGAAAAACCCTAAGTCCCTAACCATCATTCCTTCTACACCACCAAGCTCTACCACCACTACCTCATTTCCAGCAACAAGGAAGGTTTCTCAAAGGCCAAAGAAGCTGCAAATTCATCCAAGAAGCAACAAAAGTTTGAGTCTTCAAGGGTAAGTAATACTTTTACCCTTTTGACCCTTTTTCTTGATCTATTTCTAAGCCCCACTTGCTTTTTGTTTCAAGCTCCGGCCCTAACTGAAAAGGGCTCTCTTTTGAGCTCATTTTCACTTTTCATTAAGGGCTCAACCCTGTTTGAGCCCTCCATAATACACTTGCTTCATTGACCCTCTTGTATGTCATAGTTTTGCATGCTATTTTTGGCCCATGAGAAATTTATTTTCGAGCATGTTGTAAACTGATATTAGGCTTATTTTGAGCCCCTCTTCAACATTGAAGAAGGGCTCAACACCATTTGGGGTTTCCATGTTGTACCTACCTTTATACTCCTCTTTTCTTCCCCATTCTTGCATGCAATGGCAGCCTACCATGCTTTTGTTTTTGGCCATTTTACAGTTCTGAAAAAGTTCTTATTTTGGTCCATAATTCATGTTTCATTTAGGTCCTTTCATGGTTTGGGGCCTCCATAGGTCACTTCATGTTATATCCCTCTTTTATTCCCCATTCTTGCATGTTTAGTTAGCCTACCATGCTTTTGTTTTTGGCCATTTTACAGTTCTATAAAAGTGCTTATTTTGATCCATTCTACATGTTTTATTAAGGGTTTTTGGCTGTTTGGTGATTATTTTGTATACCTCATGTTATAGCCACTTTCGAGCCTTATTTCGCATCACATTTCTATCATGTTTGTATACTGATTTGAGGTCTGCCATATACTGTAAATATTCATATTTTTGGTCCCTCTTCAGTGTTGTAGAAGGAAATTTTTCAGTTTGGGTTTTGCTTGTATCACTTGCTTCATTACCCCTCTTTTGGCCCTTATTCTTGCATGCTATTTTTGCCATACCTATGCTTGCTGTTTGGCCATGCTTATAACTGTGAAAGTGCCTTTTTTGGGACTGTCTAGCTTCTGTATTTGCATTGCATGTCCATATTGTGCATGTTTGGCATAGCTATAGGCCATTTGGGGTGCCTAATGTTGCATTTCATGTCATTTCGCTTCATTTCGGGACTGTTTTCCTCCATATTTTACTGCTGAAATTCCATTAGAATGATTGCTATCATTTCCATGTCATTTCATCATATTTTGCCATCGTCTCGGTTTGCGTGCCCGTGTGCACGCATTTCGAGGCACTTCATTTTCATCAACCGGCTTCTTATGTGAGTGTGGCTGAGGCTCACTCATGTTGGTATAAGCCCATTTGTCATTTCCATGTCATTTCATCATATTTTGTCATCGCCTCGGTTTGCGTGCCCGTGTGCACGCATTTCGAGGCACTTCTTTTTTATCCGACGGCATCTTATGTGAGTATGGCTGAGGCTCACTCATGTTGGTATAAGCCCATTTGTCATTTCCATGTCATTTCATCATATTTTGCCATCGCCTCAGTTTGCGTGCCCGTGTGCACGCATTTCGAGGCACTTCATTTTCATCAACCGGCTTCTTATGTGAGTGTGGCTGAGGCTCACTCATGTTGGTATAAGCCCATTTGTCATTTCCATGTCATTTCATCATATTTTGTCATCGCCTCGGTTTGCGTGCCCGTGTGCACGCATTTCGAGGCACTTCTTTTTTATCCGACGGCATCCTATGTGAGTGTGGCTGAGGCTCACTCATGTTGGTATAAGCCCATTTGTCATTTCCATGTCATTTCATTGCATTCCGCCATCGCCTCGGTTTGCGTGCCCGTGTGCACGCATTTCGAGGCACTTCATTTTCATCAACCGGCTTCTTATGTGAGTGTGGCTGAGGTTTCCTCATGTTAGTATAAGTCCATGTTGTGTTTTCATAGCATTTTACCATTGCCTCAGTTTGCGTGCCCGTGTGCACGCATTTCGAGGCATCTCATTTTCATTGCATGTTACCATTGCCTCGGTTTGCGTGTCCGTGTGCATGCATTTCGAGGCACCTCATTTTCATTGCATTTACCATTGCCTCGGTTTGTGTGCCCGTGTGCACGCATTTCAAGGCATCTCATTTTCATTGCATTTACCATTGCCTCAGTTTGCGTGCCTGTGTGCACACATTTCAAGGCATCTCATTTTCATTGCATTTACCATTGCCTCGGTTTGCGTGCCCGTGTGCACGTATTTCAAGGCATCTCATTTTCATTGCATTCATGTATCATCTCGGTTTGCGTGCCCGTGTGCACGCATTTCGAGGCATCTGGGTTTGCGTGCCCGTGTGCACACATTTCGAGGCGTTTCATTTCCATAGCATTGTATATGTTAGGATTGTATCTTAGTTGCATTTCACGCATATCATGCATACTGCATCATGTCCGGAATAAGAGTTAGCCCGGGCACGGGAAACGAGGTACATTTCATACTCCGAGTGACGGAATGTGTCTCAATTCGCCAGTCACCGACACTCCGGATTATCCATGATGGAGTTAGGTTTTAGCTGTAGTTTCATGTGCATTCATCCTATATCGAGTTGTGCATTTCGACTCCTCGGCCATCATGCCTCGGTATACGTGATTGGTGGCACGAGGATCGAGACATGCATATATCTGTGCAAATACCTTGCTATGCCCCTTTCCTGCTCTCTGTTGCAGCAAAATCAGGAATCAGCAACTTTTCGGGGCTTGGCACGCATTTCAAGAACAGATGTAAACAGAGGCTAATTGGGGCATTCCGGTGGATTTCCGCGCAAAACAATCCGGACATGCATCATCCATCAGAAGCAAGGCTGTCCCTGGCTTGCATGCCAGTTTTATTTGCTTTCTTAGTTAATTCATTAATTAATTAGGATTCTGTAATATTTGGGACTGTAATATTCTTTTATTTCGGGACTGTAATATTTGGACTGTATATTTATTCGGACCCTCTGTGCGAGGGCATAACTGTAATAAGTGTGCGTGAGTGTGTTGTATGTCTTCCAACCCCACGTCTTTCTCCCTTTTATTTACCCGCTTATGATGGTTAGATTAGGGCATGTTTCAATTAGCATACAGTATGACAGCATGTTTGCATCATTCATCTGTATTGCATGCATCGGGCTCGGCGCATCATACTAACTGCATTGTATTTTCAATTCCAAATTGAATACATGTTAGCTGTAGCATTCCATATGCCATGTTTAGAATAGCCGAGCCTACTATAGGTTGCATTTTTGCATGTGTTGCATTAAGCATTTTTGTATACTTAGGATCATGCATGATTTCTAATGTGGTTTCTATTTTGGCTTGGAGTACTCGGTAAGCTTTATGCTTTAGCATCCTTGCATGCGTGTGAGTGTTGCCATGAATAGCATGCTTACCATGAGGCTATGTGCTTATGTGATATAACTGCCTGAATGCCTGTGGGTGAAGGTTGGGTTATCTGAATTGGAATAAATCATCAAATGTTTCAAGCCTACCTGCGGGTAGCAAACCATTTTCAAAAACAAGCATGAAATGTTTTGTTCCAATCTGGGCGACCCGGTCTATACTTATATGCTGTAAGCATCACATAGTAGCCTAGGCTAATAACCGGAATAAGAACTCACAATGTTTTCAAAAATTGATATCATGGTTAGTAGAGGTCGGTCTATGACCGGGCGAGCGGGGGTGCTCACGAAGTGACCTTCCCCAATCGTACCCAAGTTCCCGAGCCGAGGCAACTTTGGTGATGACGGACACGTGGCCTTTTGGCACCGAGTCAGGGTTTCCTAAATTTCCCAAAATAAAATATTTAGGTGGCGACTCTGTATCTGGCAAAACAGTCCATGTTTGGCACTACTTTTTCAAAAATCAGTTTCTTAAAATGATTTGCCGGATTTGGACTCTTTGGTTCAGATTAGGAACCGTGACATTCAAGAGTCCGAGTTGTAGTGACCCCTAATGAACAGAACGGGAGCTAACCCTCCCGGGGCGTTCGGGGGACGTCTACAGTTTCTGGCGACTCCGCTGGGGATTTAGAGAACTTGACTCGAACTCATGATATCTGTTTTCGACTACACTTGTGTGTTTCTTTGCATTGCATTTGCATTGTTGCGCCTAGGACACCGTGTTTGCCATCTGCTATTCCTGAACGGTTTGCCGGAGGCTTGTCTTGTCAAGGCATGACCATAAGGCTGACCGGTTGTGAGCTCTGCCAGTATGGGAACACAAACCCCGGTTTTACCGGGGCACCCTCTTTGACCATTCGACCTAGTGCATATTCGGATCTATAGTGACCATTCCAAATTAGGACAGGTTGCTTACCCGTTTATAGGTTGTTTGAAACCGCTGTGTGCGTAGTGGAACCCTAGATCCTGACAAAATAGGACAGGGAGACCCTACCCCAACATAGGGGTGTTTTGGCTCTCATTTATCTGCTATGTGCTTTAGAGTGCGTCTCTACGGGAATGCATGTATCAGTATATGAGTTTGAATATCAAGCCTGCGGGCATCAGTTCAGGACCGTCAGTATCAAGCCTGCGGGCATCAGTTCGGTATTGTCAGCATCAGGCCTGCGGGCATCCGTTCAGTATTATGGGTATCAGGCCTGCGGGCATCAGCCAGTATTTGAGAAATCAGCTATCCGCGGGTATCAGATTCTGTTTTAGGGAACAGTGATACAGGGATAATAATCAGTGTTTGAGGACAGTGTATTATTCAGCCTATTGACTGTGTGTTGATTATGCCCGACTGTGTGTCTTGCATTTTATTTTAAGCTGTTATGCTGCCCGTTTATCTGTTTATTTATTTGCTTTTCGCTTTATTTATCTTTTGCTAGGTCAGTTTTAGCACGATTGCTTCCAACCCAACAGGCATTCCCCAAGCACTTTGGACACGAGGTCGTCGACTCCATCGATCTGAGGATCTAATCGACGGACAGCCAGTGTTCCATTCTCTACCCCCTGTTACCAGAAGGAAGCCGAAAATGCGCAGTGTGTCAGAACAGAGGTTGTCAGAGCAGTGGGTTACTTTATCAGAGGACTATAGGACTGAGGTCTCAATTACTGCTGTAGAAATAGACATACCAGTTAGACAGATGGATCAACAGAATACATCAGGGATGGAGGCTTTAATGCGCCAGATACAGGAGAGCATGAGACAGATGCATGATGATGCCACCCGTCAATCGGAGTTTTCCAAACAGCAGGCCGCGATTATGGCCCAACAGGCCGAACTAATCACCAGGCTGCAACAACAGAATACAGCGTCTGCTTCACAACAAATTCCTCCTCCGGCAGGAGCCCCATTACCTGAGCAGGCGCCTGCTGTTCAGAACGCTCCTCCAAACACCCAGAATACTATACCGACTATCCAAAATCTGCAAGAAGACACAAATCTTCCAACGGGGCCAGCTCCGCCCCCGCTTCCACCACAACTGTCCAAGGTCCATACATCCAATCACCCGGACTCTCCATTCGAGGTCGAGGTTGATCATACAGCTCTGAAATTGAGCAAACTGGAGAAGCTCTTCAAGAAATCCCAAGGGGTCAAGGCTATGCCGGATATCGGAGATGGATATACCGAGCAGGCCGTAACACTCCCCGATAGGTTCAAAATGCCACAAATCGACCGTTTTGACGGAACCGGAGACCCCATGGTCCATATCCGACTGTTTGCAGATGTCTTGCGGCCAATGGGCCTAACACGACCACAGAAGCTCTCACTATTCGGCCGAACCCTGTCGGGTATGGCCTCCCATTGGTACGCAAGATTACAAGATGAAGTGAAAAAGAATTGGGATGAAATGGCTGAGGCCTTTGTCACGCAATATTCGTACAACACTCAGATCGAGATCACAACCCGCGATCTTGAAACGACAAGGCAAGAGCCCAAGGAATCTTTCTCAGACTTTGTGATCCGATGGAGGGCAAAGGCGTCAACAATGACTTTAAGGCCCACAGACAAAGATCAAATCCGGATGATTGTGCGCAATCTCCACCCAAAACTGATGTTAAGAATGATTGTAGTCCCCTTTCCTACTTTCGCAGATTTACATGATATGGGGGTGCAAATCGAAGACGCAATGAAACAAGGTCTGTTTGACCACGACAGAGAACAACCGAGGAGGACCTTCAACCGTAACAACAATGCGGGCCCGAGTGGCGCTGCAAATACGAGAGCCTCGGAAGTTAGTATGGTCACCACCACTCCCCCTCCAAGGCCCATGACTGCCACACCCTTTTCCGGCGCGTCCGGAAGCAACACACAAGCCACCAACAGATTCCAACCGCGAGGCCAAAGAACCTTTACCCCACTATATATGCCTCTGACCAAGGTTCTGGGAATATTGATCAGAAAAAATCATTTAAAACCCCTGGAACCAAAGCCATTACCGAATCCACTCCCCCCCTCTTACGACCCGTCAAAATACTGTGCGTACCACCAACAACACGGTCATGACACCGACCGTTGTTACAGATTGCGTCATGAGATCCAAGATTTTATTGACAAACAGGTGATCGCACCTCCTGACAAACCCAATGTCACCACCAACCCTCTCCCACCACATAACCAAGCTCCTCCTCCCAAAAGAATTAATTTTATCCAGACTGGGGTCGCATCTTATGATCCTAGCATCTATATTACACCCACCCACCTACCCAAGCCGGAGGTGCTCCTCCCCGATTGCACTGACTTCTTGTGCATGGTGGACCTCTCTGAAACCCAACCAGGACCGATGGTGGTGACCGTCGAAGACAGGGCAGGGCAGATTTTGGGAGAAAATGAGATTGTTGAATCTGGGACTGGGCAGAATTTTGCTGGGGGAGCCTATGATCCAAGCAAGCACATCCTATCAACGAGCCGAATTGGGCTAAGCGTAGAATTGCCAGAGACAGGAGAGCTATGCATGATCCGGGGGGATGGATCTGGGCTATGGGCAGATGATTTGACAGCCGCAGAGGAAGACTTTGCCAACCTGCAATTTCTCGACGACCAGGAACTGGGGGATGCATCGGTTAACTGGTACGATTATGAGGGATCAGAGGAGGCCACTGGATGGCTCGAAGATCAACCGGATGCAGTGGGGGAAGCCCAACCAGAACAGAGCCCGGCAGGGGCGGAAATATCAGTTGTGGCCGGAATGGCCGAAAGCCAAGTTGTATCGCCGGAGAGCGCCGGTGTTAAGAATTCCGCTCGAGACATGGGCATTATGGAGATGGGAACTGTTGAACAAACAGCTGTACTGACGCAGCTGGAACAAGAAAAGTTTGAGGCTACTGAGAGAGCCAGGAAGGCAAAGGGCCCTGAGGGGACTGAAAGTGCTGTGTGCACGAAAACAGACAATGCTGCGAGCATATTGACAGAGAGCACTGAGAGTGCGAGTGGACCGGAGCCAGACAGGTGTCTGTTGGCTGCCAGCGGAATGTGGTGGGAAAATGACGACTTATGTCTTGCCCACACGGATGAAGACTGGGGGAATAACCAGCCGGATGATACTTGGTATCTTGATGAAGTGGACCATATGACAAGAAGTGGGCGGTACTTCAAGCCCCCACATCTGGACCAACCCGAGGCATCCGGGAAGGATAGAGAAGCGGAGAGACAGAAGGAGAAGCAGATTGAAGATGAAGCTGTGCTGAAACAGTTAAAGAAAATACAAGCAGACATCTCCATCTGGGGACTGCTAATGGCATCACGAGTACACAGAGAAGCTGTCCTATCTGCTATGGACAAGTCCAAACTCTCCATAGACACCACGCCTGAACAGCTGGTTGGGCTGGTTTTTCCGGGAGGAGGTTCCCCGGCATTAACCTTTTCGGACAAGGAGCTACCACCTGAGGGCACAAGTCATAACAAACCTCTCTATATTTCTGTGGAATGTAGAGATAAGTGGATACCGGTGGTACTTGTCGATACCGGGTCTGCGATTAACGTCTGCCTAACCAGAACGGCATATGCAATCGGGTTGAAGCCCGTGGACTTCGTCCCAACCACCCAAGTGATCAGAGCATACGACAATACCAGCAGAGAGGTGATGGGGACTGTTAAAATTCAAACCAAGGTTGGTCCAGGACAACACAGCATTGAATTTCATATCTTGGACGTTCCTGCAACCTTTAACCTACTTTTGGGGCGACCGTGGTTGCACCAGGTCAAAGCAGTCTCTTCCACTCTACATCAGATGCTAAAGTACCCCCACGGGAAAGGGGTAGCGATAGTTTTCGGGAATTCATCAATCCATCCGCCGCCGGAGGTGTCTACACCCGTCTTGGAGATCGAGCACGGCACGGAGGATGTGTTTTTGTCGGGGTTCACTTTGGCCGAAGCTCAAGTGGTGCAGAATGTCATGGTTGCGAATGAGGGCATGTATGTTAGTGCACAATCAATCTACCTCATGAACAAGCTAAAGCATACCCCTGGGATGGGATTAGGGAGAAGCGGCCGGAAGGGCGTCTCAGTGTTGGCCGAAGTGCCACACAACCCTCACGCCTTTGGACTAGGTTACCTGCCCACCAAGGAAGATTGGATGAGGAAAGGAAAAGAAATGGCCGAAAGGGCCAGGGCAAAGAAGGCCGGGAAGCCATTTGATTTAATGCACAGGCCCATCTAGGGTACCCTAAACGGACGTTTCGTCCGGGAGGGGGAAGATTTTCCATTCTGTGGCTTCCCGGAGCCATGGCTAAACGCGGAGGGGACGCGCGTGCCTGGTTTTGAAATCTTCTTCGACATACAATTATCTGGGGATGACGTTGCCGAAGCGCAGACAGACCCACCAACTGAGGTTGAGCAATGTGAAGCAGTGGATCCTGAGAGCACAGAGCTTGAAATGGGGGTAGCACTGGCGAGTCTACTATCAGATCCTCCGATCGGCCAAGAGTGCTTGGGGGATAACTCTTCGGTTTCTGTGATTGGAGATGAAATAGCTGCGGGCTTTCCAGCACCGATCTTGGATGCATCTATCGCACCTTCTCTCATCTGGCAATATGAAGAGGGCTTTTTATCTAGCAGTTCCGGGTCAGGTAGTGAGCCGGAATCTGATTCTACCGAATCTTGTGCGTCAGAATCAAATTCCAGCTCGACTGAGTCTGAGTCCGGTATTCCTGGGGGTGATAACCCGGATGCCACAGTCCTGTCTAGGTCGTCTTTTTCATTTTCTTTTGAGTCTGTTGTAACAGAGGAATCTGACGGCTTGGAAGTATTTAATGAGAATGATGTGGATGTGGTTTCCGAGTATTTTTCTGTGCCTTTGATTTATTGCTTAAATCAGGATTTTCAAAATTTTGATGAAAACAACGAGGGAGAAATTCCCCCAGTTTTGCAACGATTAATTGATCAAGAGCAGGAAAGATTTGTTAAACCTTTAATGGATGAAATCACTACTGTGAATGTTGGTACTGAGAAGGACCCGCGGCTGGTCCAGATCGGGTCCACGTTGTCTTCAGAGGAGCGCGAGCGCTTAGTCGCTTTATTAAAAGATTTTAAAGATGTTTTCGCGTGGTCCTACGAAGACATGCCTGGAATCGATCCTGAGATTGTACAGCACCGGATCCCTCTTGACCCCAAGGCCCGTCCTGTCAAACAGAAACTCAGAAGGATTCGCCCGGACTGGGCTCTCAAAATTAAGGAAGAGGTCACCAAGCAAATTGACGCAGGGTTCCTGCTGGTATCTGAATATCCAACTTGGTTGGCCAACATTGTTCCGGTGCCAAAGAAGGACGGCAGAATTCGGGTCTGTGTAGACTTCAGAGATTTGAACAGGGCCAGTCCGAAGGACGACTTCCCCTTGCCGCACATCGATGAATTGGTGGATTTCACGGCAGGACACGCCTTGCTTTCGTTTATGGATGGTTTCTCAGGCTATAATCAGATAGTAATGGCACCCGAAGACCGGGAGAAGACTGCGTTCACTACCCCGTGGGGGACATATTGTTATAGAGTAATGCCATTCGGGTTGAAAAATGCTGAAGCTACGTATCAACGGGCAGCAACTACAATATTGCATGATATGATCCATAAGGAAGTCGAGGTGTATGTGGATGACATGATTGTCAAGTCCAAGGATAGACAGGGCCACTACACCACCTTACAAAAATTCTTTCAAAGGATCAAAGAGTTTCGGCTGCGACTGAATCCCCAGAAATGCACGTTTGGTGTTACAGCAGGGAAGATGCTAGGGTTTCTGATCACACAAAGGGGCATCGAGGTCGACCCTTCCAAAATCAAGGCCATCTTAGAAATGCCACCACCAAGGACTGAAAAGGAGGTGCGAGGCTTTCTAGGTAAAGTGCAATTCATAAGACGGTTTATTTCTAAATTAACCTTGACTTGTGAACCACTTTTTGGTCTCTTGAAGAAAGGAAAGAAATTCCAATGGGACGGCCGATGTCAAGCAGCTTTTGAGCAGATCAAAGAGTATCTACAGAACCCACCCGTGTTGTCACCGCCAGAGCCGGGGAGACCGTTGATACTGTACCTTTCGGTAACTGAGACTACCATGGGCTGCATGCTCGCGCAGGAGTCAGAAGACAAAGTGGAAAGGGCCATATACTATCTGAGCAAAAAGATGTTGGATTACGAGACCCGCTATACACCGTTGGAGAAGGCTTGTTTGGCCTTGGTATGGGCAACCAGGAAGCTGCGGCACTACCTGTTAGCCCACTCTGTAATGTTGGTTTCGCGTTTGGATCCCATCAAATATCTCTTCGAGAAACCAGTACTTACGGGTAGGCTAGCTCGATGGCTGCTGTTGCTCTCCGAATTTGATTTGAAGTATATAACGCGCAAGTCAGTAAAAGGGAGAGCGGTAGCGGAGTTCCTTGCCGACCACCCGGTTGAGGGGGATGAAGCGATTGAGTATCTATTCCCAGATGAAGCCATTCTGCACGTCAAAGATGAAACTTGGACAATGTACTTTGACGGAGCTTCAAACCAGTATGGGTATGAGATAGGGGTGTTGCTGATAGCGCCTGATGATTCCCGTATCCCTTTAGCATTCAAGCTCCAGTTCAAAGTTTCCAACAATGAAGCAGAGTATGAGGCATGTATTGCTGGCCTGGAAGCAGCTCTAGAACTAGGGGCGAGACGGTTGGACGTCATTGGGGACTCGAACCTTGTTGTGTCTCAAGCAAAAGGAGATTGGAAAGTCAAGGAGGAAAGGATGATAATCTACCACCAAACCTTGGATCTGCTAATTCCTCGGTTTGAAAAGCTAAATTTCACCCACCTCGTAAGAGAGAACAACAGGTTTGCAGATTCATTAGTAACTCTATCTTCTATGATAGACATTCCGTCCGGAGTCCGGATGCGTCCCGTCATTATTGATCAGAAGTTCACGCCAGCATACGAGTCGATTTCCGCCATAGATGAGGTTCAAGACGGCAACCCCTGGTATTACGACATCTGGAACTTCTTGGAAAAGGAGACGTATCCACTAGGGGCAAATGCCAAGGATAAGAGGGCCATCAGAAGAATGGCTGTTCAGTTCATCATCTGCGGGGGTAAGCTGTACAAAAGGGGTCATCTGGGAATGCATAAGCTCTGTGTAGAAGCTGAAGAGTCGAAACGCCTGATGGAAGCCATCCATGGGGGAGAGTGCGGTGCACACATGAATGGAGTAATGCTGGCCAGAAAAATCCTCAGACAGGGCTACTACTGGTCAACCATGGAGGAGGATTGTATTAGCTTTGTTCGGCGATGCCACAAGTGTCAAATTCATGCAAACCGCATGAACATCCCGCCGTCAAAACTGTACAACATGACTTCGCCATGGCCTTTTTCAGTCTGGGGAATTGATGTGATCGGAGCTGTTACCCCGAAGGGGTCAAACGGGCATGAGTTTATCCTGGTAGCGATAGATTATTTCAGAAAGTGGGTCGAGGCCCAATCATACGCGGTGTTGAAAGCGTCGCATGTCGCAAAGTTCATCAGGAACAACATCACCTGTCGCTACGGGGTGCCAAACGAGATAATTTCAGATAATGGTTCCCACTTCAAGAAAGAAGTGATAGACTTGTTGGAGAAATACAATGTGGCTTTCCATAAGTCATCTACATACCGACCGCAGACCAACGGAGCGGTTGAGGCCGCCAACAAGAATGTCAAGCATATACTACAGAAGATGGTGGAAACCTATCGGGATTGGCCAGACAAGCTGCCATTTGCTCTGTGGGGCTACAGGACTTCAATCAGAACTTCTACTGGAGCAACTCCATATTCATTGGTCTATGGAATGGAGGCTGTTCTACCCATTGAGATTGAGATTCCGTCGTTACGAGTATTGGCTGAATGCCAGATAGCCGAGGCAGATTGGCAGCAAAGCAGATTCGAAGAACTCATGCTCTTTGATGAAAGAAGGCTGAAAGCACTGTACCACATCCAAAGCTATCAACGAAGAATTGCCCGGGCTTTCAACAAGAAGGTTAAGTCCTGGAATCTGAAAGAGGGAGATTTGGTGCTCAAAGACAACCGAGCTCCCATCCACGACCCAAGGGGCAAGTTCAAACCTAATTAGACTGGTCCTTACATCATCAAAGCTATCTGGTCAGGTGGAGCTGTGGTTCTGATGGATCTAGATGGCTTGGAGTTCTCACAACCGATCAATATGGACAAGTTGAAGAAATACTATCCTTGAGAGGCTCGCTAGGCCGAAAACCCGAAAGGGCGACCTAGGCAAAAGTCAGAGCACAAAAAAATTAGAAAATATAAAAACTGAGCTCGCAAGGTTGAAAACCCGCAAAGGGCGGCCTTGGCAAAAGTTAGAGCGCAAAAGGAGAGTGAAAATACTCGAGCGAACCTCCGCCTGAACTACGTAAGGCTTGATTCCCATCTTTGGGATACGTAGGCAACTTCACCTCGAAGTTCAGCCATAAACTTTTCCCCGATCAACTCTGTCCATTTTGATCGTCTCAGTCATCTTTATCCATCAGCATTTTGCGATCTCCGGTACAGTGCTGTTCAAACTAGGGGCAACTTTCCGTTGCCGCGACGGTGCAAAGTTACTCAGACTAGGGGCAACTTTCCAGTTGCAGGGATCTGGGGTTGTGCATTTCAGTGACAGATCTCCGGCGTGTCCAGTTCTGATCCACATCGAAAATAGTTTTGAAAGGTTTTAATAAAAGTTGACTTTGTTCAAATCAATCTTTTTACGACTAAGACCATTTTTGGACCAAAAACGGAAAATTTTCAGTACCATAACTTTCAATTTCATTGATTTCAAAGCTGAGTTCTCCTGCTCTTGCATTACAATCGAGGTTGCTTTGTAGTACATTCATAAAGAAAACTTGAAAATACTAAATAAGCAATAAATTTGGGGCATAGCTGAATCAAGTATCTCTGCGTCCCCTCCCAGAGCTAGACGGAGCATCTGATGCCAAGCTAGGCCCGACCTGTGCCTCCTCATTGAGCCAATCCAAGCACTCATCGGACAAAGTGCAACTGAAAGTAGAAGCAGGGGCCAGGAGCTCTCTAGTCCTCCATGCTGTGGCAAATCGGGCAAGCTGTGCACCCCGGATTGGGAAAGCGGCTGGGTACTCAATCCCCTCCGGTGGACAGGTCTGATCATGACCAAACTGACGCAGGAACCGGAACGGAAAATAGAATACGCAGTGGGTTAGACCAATCAATTGGATCCCAATCATGCGGGACATACTATAGCTCATTGCCGGGAGGTTGAGCCAAGGACAACGCCAAGCAATGCCGTCTGCGGGCAAATTGCACATCCAATCGAACCACCACCTTTCGTCAAGAGCATTGACTAGACGCTGCCGGAAGAAGTAGCCTCGAGCTGAATAAGCTGGGCAAGAGTCCACAACCTGCAACTTGTCCATTAACCATACCTAGGGGAGGGATGGAAAATGAGAGAATAAAGAACAGAGAGATGTACGATGAGAGAAAAGTAAGACAAGGGTTTTGTGAGAAAAACCGAGCCTGAGGGTCGAGTGATGTGAGCAAATATATATGTGAGGTTGGGTGGGAAACATTACCTGCAGCAGAAGTGGACTCCCAGCAAACCTAGTCGCCTCCCGGCAATAGACAGAATCTAAGCCCATCAGCGTCTCGGCCAAGGTCATGGCAATACAGCTCTTTCCTTCTCTCAAACCTTGGGCGACTTCAATTAGGCGAATGCTAGCCCCGCCGAAGCCCGAGGAAAGCAGAAAATGGGACAATATACACAAGCAGAGGGCGTGTTGCCGGAAACCCTGCCGATAATGGTTGCTGCGGTCACCAGCGTCGGAAAAACGATGGATCAAGCCGAGGATGTCTAGTTCCCCACTGCAGATCATAAATCGAGCATCATGCGCCGTGAGCCCACACATCCGTCCTAAAGCCTGAACGTGGCCAAAACGGAGCTGAGGCAAGATCACTTCAGAGCATTCAGATTCCATCAAAACCTGAAAATCTTCGAAAGTGGGACACATCTCTTGGCCGCCAAAGCTAAAAACATGCGTCACTGGATTCCAGAACCTTGCCGCGGCATGGAGAAAAGGAAGCTGTAGCGGAGTACGGCTCAGCGTGAATAGTGCATTCAAGCCGAAACCCCGGAAATTCAGCTTTTCCGAGCCATCTAGAGAAGAGATCCAAGATGTGATATTTTCTGCGAGGAACGCCTCCATCTTTGGCTAAAACTAAGATGAAATGAATGTTCCCGAAGTTGAAGCTTTTATAGAAGGAAAAACACTATTCACGGGGACACGTGTCAAAAATCTGGTGGCTGCAGGACTGAATGGCCGGCCAGCCACCTTTTTTGGCTGGCCAGCCATTTACTTTTTGCAGAAATGGCCGGCCAACTGTCTCTCTCTACAAAAAATGGCCGGCCGGCTCCTAGGGATGGCCAGCAATGCTGCAGTGTATCCTCTGGGCCCTGTTTTACTCTTCGAGGGAAAGTTCCAAGCATTTCCATGCAACGGGAGAGTCAAAGGCCTTCATTTCGGATGCGTTCCGATGCCCAAATCGTCAGAAGTACACTTTGTTGTTGTTAAGTTTTGTTTATCGAGTTGTTGTTTTGCTTATCGAGTTGTTTGTCGAGCGGACGTGTTTCGTGTTTTTTTTGAGTCATTGCTCTCTGTTTAAGCAATTTTTGTTAAAATCTTGTTTATTTGCGTTGTTGCATTTTGTTTATCGAGTTGTAAACTTGCTAAAGATTCTGTTATATCTTAGTAAGTTGAGTTGCTTAGTTTGTTGCGTCGGTTCACTACCTGACTTGGTAATTACACAATGCACATTCCCATTCAATCTCATTTTTGTGCGAAATAAATTGATGCGATACGATGCTAAAGTTTAAAATACAAACATCTTTTCAAAAGCTCTTTCGTTTCATCATGCTTTACAACAAACAAAGGTACAAGTTTTACAGAAAATAAAACTGCCTAACAGTGTGCAAAGTGCTACAAACTACTAGTAAAAAGAAAAATAAAGCAGGAAATAGCAACATCAAAGTCCTCGGGAGCGGGAACGAGAAGCACGCCTCATCCTCTTCTGCGGGACAATCTCCACACCATCATCTGAGTCAGAGCTGTCATCCTCAGGATTCCCCTCAGCCTCACCTCTATTCCCCGAGCCAAAACCGGAGCCCCCCTCCTCAGCAGATGTCTCTGACTGACGGTCGGTAGCCTCCTCCTCCTCCTCAGCATCCTCCTCCTCCTCATCAGGCTCCACCTCCACAACGTGAGCCCTACGTCTGCGGACAGGCCCCCCTCGAGCTCCTCGAAAAGGCCTAGATGGCCCGGCTCCTCGGGAAGGCCGAGATGGCCCCGCCCCCTGAAAAGGCCCATATGGTCCAGCTCCCCAATGAGGCCCGGGTGGCCTGGTCTGCGGCTGACCGGACCATGAAGGCATCTGAAAACAAAGAGTTCAATTCAAATACATCAGTCCGAATATATACATCAGATGCAGATACAAGCAAAGGCTACATGAAGTGGGTGCATGTAAATACAATGTACAAGTGGGGTGTGTGTCAGATGTGCTCTACACAAATAGTCTATAGATGCAGTAGAAATCAGCATGTCATCAGAAGTATGATAAATGCTAGAAAACTGAAGGGTACCTGGATGCCCGCGACAGACAACTGTGCCTCCCTACGCAAGACCATGCCCTCGAGTGTGGCCACCAGTCCAACCACCTCCTCCATGTACCCTTGCGATGGCTGCAAAAATGAGCTCATAATCATCAGTGAACAGAAGAGTGTCTAAACATCTGAATGATGAATGAAAAGAAGTGGAGCATACCGGCGGTGAGTCCGGATCAATGGCGTATCGATCACTGGGCATCGGAGGCTCTAGTGGAATCGGAGTTGGGAAGCTAGCCCCATACTGCCACGCCATCAACTCAGTAGGCATATCTGGCCATCCGGGATGAGGATGAACCGACGGAGTCGGAGGAACCGGTCTACTCCCACCTCTAGATGTACCGGCCCTGCTAGTAGAAGGGGCGTCTGCAGCCCGAGCCCGAGCCTGGTCCGAGGATGACATACCGGCAGGCCTCATCATCGGGATACGAGCTTCCGTCAATGGAGGCATCAAATATATGTGACGGTAAGTGGCGTAGTCCCCCTCCTCAACATGTAGTAAAGCATCACTACCTAGCATGGCGCCGACTACCTCTGAGTAAGAGAGCCTATCAGCAGTCCGCATACTGGCTGGGGGTACTGCGGGAATATCCTGAGAAAGATACCCCCATACCTGATGCAGAAAGCGCTCCCCCAGGAACCATACCCTGCCAACCGGCCCTTCGAGCAGGACCCTATACTGGGAAATGCCCGACGCTCCGGTATACTGAAGTCGGAGGTCGTCACCCAGGGACACCTATGGCTGCCATGTGATCTGCGGATGATAAATGCATAAATCAATCAGAAGTCGAGAATACACAGAGCAAATCAAAGATGAGAATGAAAAGAACTGAAAGTTCTGAAGTACCTCTGAATGTCGCACAGTGTCGAAGTACTGTCGCAGACGAAGGAGGGTCTCTCGAGGTCTCGGCCGGTGCGGGCCCTCGATTATCAATGAATATGGGGTCATGGGAATTCCTACCACCTCCAGCTCTGGGGCTAATGATGGGAAGTATACATAGACCCACAACTGAGAAAAGCAATGCAGAATGTAAGCACGAAATGCTGAGAGCAAAATACAGACTGTAAAAGTGCGCTGTGTGTGTGCAATGTACAAGTAATGAGAAGCAGAAATGTAAATCAAGGGGACATAAAGTACCTCCCAGGCTCTCCAGTAGCCGCCAAGCAAATCGCCCCGCCCGCGGGAGGTCGCGCTCATATAAAAGTAAAAGGTAGCCAGGCCGGCGCCACCCCAGTCATATCGATGGACCTGTGATAGGTCGACTAGAGCGCTCAGCAGGTATAGCCCAACAGTGTTCCCTCTGTCGGCAAACAGGGTAGTCCCGAAGAGGAACATCAGGAAACCACGGGCATACTGCTCTGTCTCCTCGGAAGTCTCAGGCACCATCTCCGCCCGCCGAAAATGGGAAGAGAACCAAGTGTATCGGACTCTCCCAGAGACCCTGTCAATAGGTGGGTGAGCCCCCAATAGATACATCCAGGCGGCCTCCTACTCGCCCATATCCTCATCATAGGGGATGGACCAACCTCCGACGTCTAAGCCGGTCAATACAGCGAAGTCAAAAGGGGTCATGGTCATATCCCCGGTAGCAGAGAAATGAAAGGAGTTGGTGGTGTCCCACCATCTCTCTACCAAGGCTGCCATCAGCGTCCTCCTGGCAGGACAACGTGACAACCCGACGCAGAAGGGTCCGAATCCTGCCAAATCTACCAAATCTCGGACGCCCTTCGGGAGCTCGGCATACCAATCCCGCGCGATGGTAGAACCATATCCCCGCACACTGCGGGAACCAACCTGCATTCAGAATGAATACATGTGTCAATAATGAGATGAAATGGGCTGTGTGCCAATGAGATGAAATGGGCTGTGTGCCAATGAGATGAAATGGGCTATGTGCCAATGGAATGAAATGGACTGTGTGCCAATGAAATGAAAGGGCTGTGTCAACAATGAGATGAAATGGGCTGTGTGCCAATGGAATGAAATGGGTTGTGTGCCGATGAAGTGAAATAAGCTACATGCAAATTCTAATGTGGGCTGCGTGTTCACTATCTATCTGGGCTGCGTGTTCAGAAAATTTAAATTTTGGGTTGCGTGTTCAACTTTCAGTTAAATTGTGGGCTGCGTGTTCACTATCTATCTGGGCTGCGTGTTCAGAAAATTTGAATTTTGGGCTGCGTGTTCAACTTTCAGTTAAATTGTGGGCTGCGTGTTCACTATCTATCTGGGCTGCGTGTTCAGAAAATTTGAATTTTGGGCTGCGTGTTCAACTTTCAGTTAAATTGTAGGCTGCGTGTTCACTATCTACCTGGGCTGCGTGTTCAGAAAATTTGAATTTTGGGCTGCGTGTTCAACTTTCAGTTAAATTGTGGGCTGCGTGTTCACTATCTATCTGGGCTGCGTGTTCAGAAAATTTGAATTTTGGGCTGCGTGTTCAACTTTCAGTTAAATTGTGGGCTGCGTGTTCACTATCTACCTGGGCTGCGTGTTCAGAAAATTTGAATTTTGGGCTGCGTTTTCAACTTTCAGTTAAATTGTGGGCTGCGTGTTCACTATCTACCTGGGCTGCGTGTTCAGAAAATTTGAAGTTTGGGCTGCGTGTTCAACTTTCAGTTAAATTGTGGGCTGCGTGTTCACTATCTACCTGGGCTGCGTGTTCAGAAAATTTGAATTTTGGGCTGTGTGTTCAACTTTCTGTTAAATTGTGGGCTGCGTGTTCACTATCTATCTGGGCTGCGTGTTCATAAAATTTGAATTTTGGGCTGCCTGTTCAACTTTCAGTTAAATTGTGGGCTGCGTGTTCACTATCTACCTGGGCTGCGTGTTCAGAAAATTTGAATTTTGGGCTGCGTGTTCAACTTTCAGTTAAATTGTGGGCTGCGTGTTCACTATCTATCTGGGCTGCGTGTTCAGAAAATTTGAATTTTGGGCGGCGTGTTCAACTTTCAGTTAAATTGTGGGCTGCGTGTTCACTATCTACCTGGGCTGCGTGTTCAGAAAATTTGAAGTTTGGGCTGCGTGTTCAACTTTCAGTTAAATTGTGGGCTGCGTATTCACTATCTACCTGGGCTGCGTGTTCAGAAAATTTGAAGTTTGGGCTGCGTGTTCAACTTTCAGTCAAATTGTGGGCTGCGTGTTCACTATCTATCTGGGCTGCGTGTTCAGAAAATTTAAAGTTTGAGCTGTGTGTCCACTTTCGAATTCGAGCTGTGTGTTCGACAAATCAGTGTTTGAACCGTGTGTTCTAATGTGGGCTGTGTGTTCGCAATTAATTAATGAGCCGAGTGTTCAGAAATTCAAGTGTTGAAACTACATGTTCAAGATGTAAGCAAAGTACTATGTCATAAGCTAAACTGCATGTTCAAGCATGGCAAAGGTGCGAAATGTAAAATACAGAAGATGAGGTAAATACCTCTCGGGCCTCGTGAGAGAGATGCTGCTCCGGCTCTCTGAGAAGCAGATCCCCGGGTGCTCGCTCGTCAAAACTGGTAAAGTGACGGAAGACAGCGCGCGGAAGGACGTGTGCTGGCGGACGGTACCTCCCGGGAATGAAAGGTCGGGTCCTCGGAGGTAGAGTCATGGGATCGAAATCATCTCCGGCACCTGGAAAACCTCCGCCGTGAGGAGAATTGCCCGCCATTTTCAAAGAATCTGTAAAAGGGAGCAGAAATGAGCAAAATGGGCCAAAATTGGAAAAAGTCAACAAAAGTCAACTCTCGGGAAATAAAAAGTCAACAAAAGTCAAATCCCGAGAAAATATTCCAAATATTGAGGCAAACTTACCTCAAGTGGCGAAAATACAAAAAGAAGCTCCGAAGCCGGAATTTAATCGCTTCAAAGTGCTTGAAACTGAGTGTTTTTGCGAAAACAATTTGCACGGGGCGTTGGAAAATGCACGTGAAACTCAGATCTGGAGAGGAAAGTGTTGTAGAAGGCAAGAAAGGAAGGGGCCTCGGCTGCCTTTTATAGGCCTCAAGTCTTGGTTGAAGAAGCATGCAAAAGGGAGTGAAAAAGACCAAAATACCCCCGGATAAGGCAAATGGCCAGCCGGCCCCTATTACTAGCCGGCCAGCTATCTGCTTTTTGCAGAAATGGCCGGCCAGCCATTAGCTTTATTGGAAACCGGCTGGCCACCCCCCCTTGGGAAGATAAAGGCCGGCCATGTCCCCCACATGCCCACCTAGCTCTCTGCAAATTTTGAGGAAGATCGGAGTCCCCGGGACCTGAAAAAGTTCAAGAAAAGTACACTTCCGGTCGCGAAATAGCTCCGTCGGGACTTCGGCTTCAAGTTCTGACATGTGTATCATCATCATTCATCGAAATCCAAGTGTGCCCTTTTTAAATGAGTTGTAACCTTTCAGGGAAGCGGATCGGAGGCCGTAATTGGGTTGCCTTCGCCGAAACACGCGTTTCCGTACTCGTTGTTTCATGACAAATGAGCACCCTGATTTATGCTCGTTTTGTACTATCGTGCACATAACTTGCATTCTCATGAGCATACTTGCCTTGTCATGTACATTTCTTGATATTGGCATACCTCCATGTTTGAGCATGCGTTGTCACGCATGTTCCATTCTTGCATTGCGATACATACACTTGCCGGCACTGCGTGTGTCGAGCTTTCGGAACCACATTAAATATATGTTGGTAGCATATTGTACTTGTTGCAATTTCTCTCTTTTGCAGGCACGATATTGTATGTACAGTTCAATTGAGGCTGGTGCGACCAGACGAATCGCGCAGGTATCGTATCTTCTCCGTGTGAGACGTGGCGGGGATTGAATAGTCCTCCACATTCTTAACTGCATGAAATGTAGTTGTTGCTTTGCATTCTCGCTTAAAACTGTTGCATCTATTTGCGAATACTTGCTTCATTACAGCTTGCTGCATTTGCACGATCATTGGGTTACCTTCGGCTTCTTGCATATCATTTGCATTTTGCCCCCTGCCTGCGGGCATGCCTGTGGGCGCATCTCTGTTTATCCTGTCTGTTTGTCTAAGTCTTCGGCCTTGTCAAAAATGGGTCGTCTCTGGGCTTTGACATTCACTCTCGTCACTTGTGACTTCCGAGTTCTGTCAAAGAGGGGCAACTGTAGACACCCCATTTTTGACCGACCTTAAGACTCAGACGTCACCGATTGAGCGCTTGGTGATATTGCATAATGTGCTCATTCAGAAGTTTCAGAGTCGCGGCCGTGAGCTCTGCCTCCGGACTTCCGAACCCTCTTCTGTGCCTTGTCTCGGTTTGCGAACCAGACTCGGTTTTCTCTGTTTCTTTTCCTGAGGGAAGGGAGAGGTCCTGTAGACCATCTCTCAGTGGCCGTAGGCTACATTTGGTGGCCGTAGGCCATTTTGCCCATTTCGGAGTCCGGTTCCCGGTTTTCGGGACCGTAGGCCGTGTGCCTCGGTTCGGGACCGCTTAACCATCTCCTATTGCTCTGATTTTTGGCATACTTCTTATTTTCTCCCTTTTGAGGGACACTGGGGTCTGAGAAACCCACTTCGTGGTCGAATACCACTTTCGGTGCTTAACAGCCCATTTTCGGGATCCCGAACTGCGTGTTTTGGTCCCCGAGCTTTCGTTTTGCAACGGTTTTCGTTCATTTTTGGCAGGTACCTCTGTTTTATCACTGGAGAGGTCACTGAAGGGTGGGAGGCCAGCAATTGTTGCAGCAACCAGTTATCTCTCCTCCGGAGCCTCCCGGCACCCATTTTTCCAACTTCCGGGCTAATGTTGAACACCTTGGAGTTAATGTTGCCAACTTTCAACCACATATCTGTGATCTACACACATGGGAGGCCCCTAAAAGTTGGTGGCCGGCCATTAAGGTTACCTGACCCTTTTGACCCCTTTCTTCCGGGCTAATGTTGAACCCCTTGGGCCCACATTCTTGAACTTTCAACCACATATCTGTGATCTACACACATGAGAGGCCCCTAAAAGTTCATGGCCGGCCAGTAATTCAACTTGACCCTTTTGACCCCCTCTTTCCGAGCCAATGTTGAACCCCTTGGACCCACTTTCTTGGAATTTTAACCACATGGTTGTGTTGTACACACATAGGAGTACCTCACCAGTTGCTGGCCGGCCAGAAAATATGATTGAACCTTTTGACCCCTAGCCGGCCGGCTAGGGGGTGTGGCCGGCCGGCCACCTGCAACAAAAGTACTAGGCCGGCCGTGTTCCTTGCACTGTGCACTTTACAGCTGTGGGGCAATATCCCCCAGAAAAGATCTTTACCCGGGGGATATTTTGTAGGGGAATTTTGCTCTCCTTTTCCCCCACCTTTACACCCCCTTTTGAACCCTTATAACCAGCTGGTGGCCTCCTTTGTTGGGGTTGGAAAAACTCTCCTTCAAGCCTCCATACACAACTCCATCTTCATCCTTCTCAATTCTTTGAAAAACCCTAAGTCCCTAACCATCATTCCTTCTACACCACCAAGCTCTACCACCACTACCTCATTTCCAGCAACAAGGAAGGTTTCTCAAAGGCCAAAGAAGCTGCAAATTCATCCAAGAAGCAACAAAAGTTTGAGTCTTCAAGGGTAAGTAATACTTTTACCCTTTTGACCCTTTTTCTTGATCTATTTCTAAGCCCCACTTGCTTTTTGTTTCAAGCTCCGGCCCTAACTGAAAAGGGCCCTCTTTTGAGCTCATTTTCACTTTTCATTAAGGGCTCAACCCTGTTTGAGCCCTCCATAATACACTTGCTTCATTGACCCTCTTGTATGTCATAGTTTTGCATGCTATTTTTGGCCCATGAGAAATTTATTTTCGAGCATGTTGTAAACTGATATTAGGCTTATTTTGAGCCCCTCTTCAACATTGAAGAAGGGCTCAACACCATTTGGGGTTTCCATGTTGTACCTACCTTTATACTCCTCTTTTCTTCCCCCATTCTTGCATGCAATGGCAGCCTACCATGCTTTTGTTTTTGGCCATTTTACAGTTCTGAAAAAGTTCTTATTTTGGTCCATACTTCATGTTTCATTTAGGTCCTTTCATGGTTTGGGGCCTCCATAGGTCACTTCATGTTATATCCCTCTTTTATTCCCCATTCTTGCATGTTTAGTTAGCCTACCATGCTTTTGTTTTTGGCCATTTTACAGTTCTAGAAAAGTGCTTATTTTGGTCCATTCTACATGTTTTATTAAGGGTCTTTGGCTGTTTGGTGATTATTTTGTATACCTCATGTTATAGCCACTTTCGAGCCTTATTTCGCATCACATTTCTATCATGTTTGTATACTGATTTGAGGTCTGCCATATACTGTAAATATTCATATTTTTGGTCCCTCTTCAGTGTTGTAGAAGGAAATTTTTCAGTTTGGGTTTTGCTTGTATCACTTGCTTCATTACCCCTCTTTTGGCCCTTATTCTTGCATGCTATTTTTGCCATACCTATGCTTGCTGTTTGGCCATGCTTATAACTGTGAAAGTGCCTTTTTTGGGACTGTCTAGCTTCTGTATTTGCATTGCATGTCCATATTGTGCATGTTTGGCATAGCTATAGGCCATTTCGGGTGCCTAATGTTGCATTTCATGTCATTTCGCTTCATTTCGGGACTGTTTTCCTCCATATTTTACTGCTGAAATTCCATTAGAATGATTGCTATCATTTCCATGTCATTTCATCATATTTTGCCATCGTCTCGGTTTGCGTGCCCGTGTGCACGCATTTCGAGGCACTTCATTTTCATCAACCGGTTTCTTATGTGAGTGTGGCTGAGGCTCACTCATGTTGGTATAAGCCCATTTGTCATTTCCATGTCATTTCATCATATTTTGTCATCGCCTCGGTTTGCGTGCCCGTGTGCACGCATTTCGAGGCACTTCTTTTTTATCCGACGACATCTTATGTGAGTATGGCTGAGGCTCACTCATGTTGGTATAAGCCCATTTGTCATTTCCATGTCATTTCATCATATTTTGCCATCGCCTCGGTTTGCGTGCCCGTGTGCACGCATTTTGAGGCACTTCATTTTCATCAACCGGCTTCTTATGTGAGTGTGGCTGAGGCTCACTCATGTTGGTATAAGCCCATTTGTCATTTCCATGTCATTTCATCATATTTTGTCATCGCCTCGGTTTGCGTGCCCGTGTGCACGCATTTCGAGGCACTTCTTTTTTATCCGACGGCATCCTATGTGAGTGTGGCTGAGGCTCACTCATGTTGGTATAAGCCCATTTGTCATTTCCATGTCATTTCATTGCATTCCGCCATCGCCTCGGTTTGCGTGCCCGTGTGCACGCATTTCGAGGCACTTCATTTTCATCAACCGGCTTCTTATGTGAGTGTGGCTGAGGTTTCCTCATGTTAGTATAAGTCCATGTTGTGTTTTCATAGCATTTTACCATTGCCTCAGTTTGCGTGCCCGTGTGCACGCATTTCGAGGTATCTCATTTTCATTGCGTTTTACCATTGCCTCGATTTGCATGCCCGTGTGCACGCATTTCGAGGCACCTCATTTTCATTGCATTTACCATTGCCTCGGTTTGCGTGCCCGTGTGCACGCATTTCAAGGCATCTCATTTTCATTACATTTACCATTGCCTCAGTTTGCGTGCCCGTGTGCACACATTTCAAGGCATCTCATTTTCATTGCATTTACCATTGCCTCGGTTTGCGTGCCCGTGTGCACGCATTTCAAGGCATCTCATTTTCATTGCATTCATGTATCATCTCGGTTTGCGTGCCCGTGTGCACGCATTTCGAGGCATCTGGGTTTGCGTGCCCGTGTGTACACATTTCGAGGCGTTTCATTTCCATAGCATTGTATATGTTAGGATTGTATCTTAGTTGCATTTCACGCATATCATGCATACTGCATCATGTCCGGAATAAGAGTTAGCCCGGGCACGGGAAACGAGGTACATTTCATACTCCGAGTGACGGAATGTGTCTCAATTCGCCAGTCACCGACACTCCGGATTATCCATGATGGAGTTAGGTTTTAGCTGTAGTTTCATGTGCATTCATCCTATATCGAGTTGTGCATTTCGACTCCTCGGCCATCATGCCTCGGTATACGTGATTGGTGGCACGAGGATCGAGACATGCATATATCTGTGCAAATACCTTGCTATGCCCCTTTCCTGCTCTCTGTTGCAGCAAAATCAGGAATCAGCAACTTTTCGGGGCTTGGCACGCATTTCAAGAACAGATGTAAACAGAGGCTAATTGGGGCATTCCGGTGGATTTCCGCGCAAAACAATCCGGACATGCATCATCCATCAGAAGCAAGGCTGTCCCTGGCTTGCATGCCAGTTTTATTTGCTTTCTTAGTTAATTCATTAATTAATTAGGATTCTGTAATATTTGGGACTGTAATATTCTTTTATTTCGGGACTGTAATATTTGGACTGTATATTTATTCGGACCCTCTGCGTGAGGGCATAACTGTAATAAGTGTGCGTGAGTGTGTTGTATGTCTTCCAACCCCACGTCTTTCTCCCTTTTATTTACCCGCTTATGATGGTTAGATTAGGGCATGTTTCAATTAGCATACAGTATGACAGCATGTTTGCATCATTCATCTGTATTGCATGCATCGGGCTCGGCGCATCATACTAACTGCATTGTATTTTCAATTCCAAATTGAATACATGTTAGCTGTAGCATTCCATATGCCATGTTTAGAATAGCCGAGCCTACTATAGGTTGCATTTTTGCATGTGTTGCATTAAGCATTTTTGTATACTTAGGATCATGCATGATTTCTAATGTGGTTTCTATTTTGGCTTGGAGTACTCGGTAAGCTTTATGCTTTAGCATCCTTGCATGCGTGTGAGTGTTGCTATGAATAGCATGCTTACCATGAGGCTATGTGCTTATGTGATATAACTGCCTGAATGCCTGTGGGTGAAGGTTGGGTTATCTGAATTGGAATAAATCATCAAATGTTTCAAGCCTACCTGCGGGTAGCAAACCATTTTCAAAAACAAGCATGAAATGTTTTGTTCCAATCTGGGCGACCCGGTCTATACTTATATGCTGTAAGCATCACATAGTAGCCTAGGCTAATAACCGGAATAAGAACTCACAATGTTTTCAAAAATTGATATCATGGTTAGTAGAGGCCGGTCTATGACCGGGCGAGCGGGGGTGCTCACGAAGTGACCTTCCCCAATCGTACCCAAGTTCCCGAGCCGAGGCAACTTTGGTGATGACGGACACGTGGCCTTTTGGCACCGAGTCAGGGTTTCCTAAATTTCCCAAAATAAAATATTTAGGTGGCGACTCTGTATCTGGCAAAGCAGTCCATGTTTGGCACTACTTTTTCAAAAATCAGTTTCTCAAAATGATTTGTCGGATTTGGACTCTTTGGTTCAGATTAGGAACCGTGACATTCAAGAGTCCGAGCTGTAGTGACCCCTAATGAACAGAACGGGAGCTAACCCTCCCGGGGCGTTCGGGGGACGTCTACACAAGGGTTGAAAGAAACAGAATTCGAAATAAAGGTCAAAAAACTTTTTTATCAAGTAAAAGCATATCAACTTCAGCCGCCTAGCCTGGAGAAGATAGAAGATAGAATAAAGAAGGAATAGAAGTTCATTGACCATAGTTGGGACAAGTTTCATGACCTTGTAATTTATTATGTTCCTTATTTTTATGAACTTGAATATGTAGCCAAAGAAGGCTTCTGATATAGTCGCTTTTGTCTTAATAAAGCTTAAGATATTTTTCTTTTATTTGGCATGGTTTGATTTTACCCCATTTGTCAAAGCCAAACAAACTTAGGGCTTCAAAATCAACAATTTCATCATTCGCATCTCAATTTGATCATACCTAATGAAATATTGAAAACCCAATTTGAATTTTTCCAACTTATGGAGTGTAATTAACAACTTTTGCCGGTTTCCTTTTAAAATCAAAGCTTCGAATTTATCAATTCTGCTCTTCGAAACTCGATTTGATCATATCCAGTTCCCCAACATATGGTTAATACAATCAAGTGATTTCAAATCAACTAATTTTGTTTCGAACAAACAGTGTACATTTTTCAAAATATGCAAACCTCTTTTAAGAACTGCACTGTTGTATTCCAAAAAATGTGATTTCCTCTATGTATTATCAAATCAACTATTGATTTTGACACTTAGAACAACAATTTCTAACCTTAAGGTATTTCAAGTTTTGCTTCGAAGGATTTTACTGTCACTGACAAACCCTAAAACAGGTCCTTAATCCTTTTGAAGTAAGCAAATACTTGAGTATTCTTGCATCCTTAGGCATGGAATGTGTTTTGAAGTCGACTTCTTGCCTTCAAAGCCGTTTGTTATCTGATTTTGGCGACAAAATTTGGCTTCGAAGCCAAATATTTTATTTTGAAACTGACGATAGTATTTGAGATGTGTTTCCCTCCATAACTATCAATATCACGAGGAACTTTTCACACTCGTACCTTTAGTACTTCTTTGTGAGTTCCGTTCATGGAAAATGATTGAATGCTTTTTCAGACAGAAGAGTTTAAAAACCTTTTTATTTTGTGCTCCCAATCCACTTGATCGTCTAACACACAAACCCTTTCATCCTCTACTAGCTTTCCTTTTCTCTCTACTCCCTTTCCCGACTTCGTCTTTTGAAAAAAATTTCTATCAATGGTTTTTTCTTCTTTGAAAATACCGGTCGTGGAGCATGCAAGTCCGTCTGTAACCTTGAAAAGGATCATTGATGCAGAATGTGAGAAGTACAAGGCTGGTGAGAAAAGCGCCATTGACGGACGCATCTTCATTCCTCGTCATCATGAGCAGCAAGAGTATGTGCTTGGGCCTATTTTCAGGGAGATTCCTACTGAGCTTCCAGCTCTGTATCCACGTCTAGAAGACCATTGTCTCCTTTACGAAGGTGGTCTTGACTGGGGAAGCTGGAGGATGAACCGTCCCCATCACTGCTGGCCCACGGTGAGACCAGAGTGGCAAGAATGGTATGATCGGGTTGTCCCTGATAGGACTCTGGATCTTTAAGAGCTCTGCCTTTTCGATGCCCTCAAATTATCCAGGTTCACTATTTCGAAGGACCCTTTCTTAATACCTGCTGCCCTTTGTTTTTGGAATTTTGATTTTAATTTCTTTCAATTCAGATGTGGGATGATGGCCCCTACTGTTCTTGATATCTGTCATCTATTAGGATTGTTCCCTAGTGGAACCCCTATTGATCCAGATTATCCTGACCTCAAAACCCCTTTTTCCGTCCCCTCTCTTAACTCATCCTATAGTGACTTTGTCAAGGCTGAGAATAAAAGAGAGGGCCCTGTGATTGATAGGGAATTCTTTTATTTTATATTATATTGGCTTTGCAAGTTCTTTTTCTGCACCTCTTCTCAGAGGATCATGCCTGAATTCGCCTCTCTTGCCAAAGCCCTTGTCTTACAAAAAAAGGTGGCCTTAGCTCCATATGTTCTAGGTCATGTATATAGAGTTTGTTCTCCTTTTTTATGAGAAACCCTTGGATACCAATCAAGGAGGTCCATTTTGGATACTTCAACTTTGGCTTTTTGCATATTTTACTGAGCTACAATCTAAATGCCCAAAGTTTTTAGAGCCAAATCCTACTACTCATGGCATGAGGTTAGCCAATGTTTCACTCTATCCTTCTACCTATGCTTTTTACTTTTATTTCTTCCACCAACTCCCAGTTTCCCTTTCTTCTCACAACTTCCATCCCTTCGAACCTACCAACATTGGCCCATCCTGGTTGAGGACCTTTCCGAATGATAGGTTCTGCTCTTTACCCCCAACACAAGAACATATGGGCCTCTATTCTGATCCCTAGAGAGTTACTCATTGGGACTATGAACCCCAGAGCTTACAAATGCATTGCTGAGCCACATTGTCCTGCCCAATTTGCTAGGCAATTTGGCTTCTCACAGGGGGTCCCAATACCTCTCTGCAGCCAGACCAATTTAAGCCTTACCCGCAGGGACTTGAAGGTTCGAAGATCCAGATTAGAAGAAGCAACTTCTAAATTTATCCAGGACTTTATTGACTTTGAGTACTTCCTTTTCATTCCTCAAAGTAACTTATTGAAAAGGTGCCAGAACTGGTAGATAGCCAACATGGAGGTATACTTAGTCATTCCTCCCCAAGACCTATTAATGGTACTGGACGTACCTCAAGCCAAATCGAAAGGGGCTGGAGTTGTTACTTCTTCCACTGCTCCTGCTACTACAGTTCTTGCACCTGTCACCACAAAGCCTATTCCTGGTGCCTCAACTCCTCCTAGAGTTACTTGAGCTACCTCGAAGAAAGGTATGTACCCTTGCTTCTCTTCTCTCCTTCTCCTTTATAATGCTCTTATCCTTACATATAGTTATTTCTTTGGTGTAGGTGGTGCAGGTACCTTACAGGGAGATTCTCTCCAAAAGGTCCAAGCTTTAAACCTTCTCAAGAGCAAATAGCAATAACAAAAGAAAAGAAAACTTTTACTTGATCCTAAAGAGGAGGCACCTGGGGTTCACACAGTAGTAGAAGAAGAAGCAGAAAAAGAAGAGACAGAACAAGAGCAAGAGACACCCGTAAAAGGAGAAAGAAGATGACTGTCTCTCTTGCTGATTTCACTAGAGATCCCATCCACGAAGCATCTGCTAAAGCAGTGCAAACAGAGCATTTCAAAGAGTTTATTGTATTTCAAAGGGCTGAGAAGATGAGGCAACAACAAATACTTAGGGATGAGGCTGTTGTTGCTAATGCACTTCAAAGAGAAATTGTAAGAAAACAACAAGCTGCTGGACATTATACTCTTCCCAGCTCTCCAATCATAGCGACTACTTCTGAAACCAGTAAGTTCCTTTGCACTTCTATTCATCTTTCTCAAATTCTCAATACGGAGTCTTGACATTGTTTTGTATTTCTTCTTTTGCAGCAACAACTACTTTGCCTACTCTTTCAATAAGGATTCCCAGTTTCAGTCGAAGTTGAACAACCTCAAAATGTGGAGCCCATTCAGAAAATACTCCAACTTTTTGGCCCTATATTTTTCATACCCTTTTTGAGACCAAGTATTCCTGCATCTCTTTCTTTTGGCTTAACTCCATACTTTCCTCATTTTTCTTTCAATTTTACTCAATTTGATTCCCTTTCAAGCCTTGCTTCTTCTTCCCCTCCTAAAGAAATTCCAATTGTTACTTCATCTTTGATTACAGCTGATTTCTACAAAGAAGGTACTGGTAGCTCTCCAGTTCGTCGTCCATTATCTTTGCCTAGCTCCAGTCCCTTTTCTCTTGACCTACTGGTAGCCAAAACTATAGAAATTGCTAAGGATACTCCATATTCTGCTCCTATTCCTATGCAGTCATTTCTTCCTTCTACCAGAGCTCTTTTTGCACCTTCCATGTCAATGGATGAGGTAGATATCTTCGAAGCTAGGCTAGCTAGTCTCTTTGACATACCTCCCACCTCTCCAACAGCTAGCAATGAGACTGAGCGATTAATTCTAGTTGATTCTCTACTAGAAATCTTTAAGAGCTCTTCCTCCAGTGATAAGACTCCCTTGCCTTCAATAGACTTAGACAGCTGCCTAGAGCTGCTGATAATCTTTTCGAGGATTCCTTTCGAAGCCTTACAAAGGCCTATAATAAAAAATGGCTTCCTCCAGTGCTATAAGATTGTTGAGCAATCTGACATGACTGTTTCAAGTCATTTATCTCAGGCGGCAGCCACCATAGATTTTTACATCAACATTTGTCATGTTGCCAAGACTGCAGAGGAGAAATTGCTGAGAGATCAGAGTTTTGTTTCTAAAGTTCATGCTGAAGTGTTAGAACTGAAAGAGCAACATTCCTCTGTCTCCCAATTTCAAGCTCAACTGTTGGAAAAGAAGGCTCAACTTGAGGAAGAGTTATCAGCAGTCAACCACGCTTTAGATCGAATTGCTACCAAGCTGCAAATTACTTACCAAGAGCTGGCTGATCGAAAGCTAGAGATGACCTCAGTTATTCAGTTGTTCTCATCTCTCAAGAATAGAGTATCTATTGTAAAAGAGCAACTGAAACATTATACTAACTTTTGGGCCAATCTATAGCTACATGTACTCAACTCTTTATGAAATAAAGTTATTATTTGTCATTTGAGTGTTCTCATGTTCTTTTTATTCAGCACCTATTTTATTTTTTGTGTTTCCACACGGTTGGATAATAAAGCTTCTAATATCTGCCATTAATCTTTTTGGGATGTATATATCCATTCAAATTTTTCAAATGATATGCTCCCAGAGGCAAGACTCTATAAACTTGATATGTTCCTTCCCAGTTAGGTGACCATTTGCAAAATTTGTGACTTTTAATCCCTATTGGGAGTATTGTCTTCCATACCAAATCACCTTCATCAAAGTTAATGTGCTTGACTTTCTTATTATAGTTTTTAGCGGCTTTCTTCTTTTGGAAAAGAATGCTATTTAATGCTAGAATTTTAGCTTCATCTATACTTTCTAATTCCAAGCACATACTCTGATGGTATTACTTAAGATCTAACTGATCCTGGCATCTCACCCTCAAGGACTTAACATTAATTTCCACAAGAAGCACTGCATCATGCCCATATACTAAGGCATAAGGAGTGATTCCTGTACTTAATCTTGGAGAAGTCCTATAAGCCCACAATACATCCAACAACAAGTTATGCCAATCCCTGGGATTGTCTTCCATAACCTTCTGTATTTCTTTCTTCAAAGACTTATTAGATGATTTAGCTTGACCATTGGCTTGTGCATAATAGTGGGTAGAATTAACAAGGCTAATTCCAAACTCTGCCACAAAAGACTTTACCATTTTCCCATCAAATACAGTCTCATTATCAACAGTTATAGTCTGTGGGATGCCAAATCTATGGATCAGATCTTTAATGAAGCCAATAACTTCGCTCTGGTCTACAGCCTTATATGGCTTAGCTTTAACCCACTTAGTGAAATAATCTATGACCACTAAGATGAAATAATGATGCTTCGAAGAAGATGGATGTATTTTTCCTATCATATCCATAGCCCATCCTCTAAATGGCCAAGGCTTCACAACTGCATACAGATCAGTTATGGGTACATGCCTTATTGTACCATGCTTTTGGCATGCTTGGCAACCTCTAGCATATTCTATGCAGTCATTAAGGATGATTGACCAATAATAAGAATGTTTTCGAAGCAGCCATCTCATCTTCACACTAAGCTGATGAGCACCACAGATGCCTTCATGAACCTCAGCCATAACTGTCAATGCTTCCCTTGGACCCAAACATTCCAATAATAAACCATCTGCCCCCTTTTTGTAGAGAGCATTACCATACATTATGTATTGCATAGATTGCAATTTGATTTTTCTACTGGCTTTCAAAGATGGACTAGCTAGATACTGCATTATTGGATGCCTCCAATCTTGTTCTTGTAAGTCATTATGATTGACTTCCAGAACCATATTCCTTTTATTTAAGGGTGGTATTACTTTCTGATATGTTGTTTAACTTATGTCTCTTTGAGTATTATCCATTCTCTTCAAATTCGAAACTTTCTGAGCCACATCATTAGCTTTATTATTCAAGAATCTTGGGACATAAGTTACATTTGCTATTTGAAATTGAGAAAGCAGATGTAATGCAACAACATAATATGGCAACATGCTTACACTTTGACATTTGAAAATCCCTTTCACCTGGTTAACTACCAATTGAGAATCTCCAAATATGTCAACTGCATGAGCTTGTAATCCAATAAGTATTTCTAGCCCCATTATTAAGGCTTCATATTTAGCTTGATTATTGGAACAAGTAATTTCATCAACTCTGAAACCATGTGTGGTTTCTACCCCTTATGGTGACTTAATCACCACACCAATTCTAGTTAGACCATTGACTTTTGATCCATCGAACCACATTTGCCATGGTTCAACACTAACCATTCCAAGTTCCATTATCTCTTGGTTTTCTGTTTGACATGGATGGTCTGCCAAAAAATTAACTAAAACTTGTCATTTTACTGCCTTTTGGGGGACATATTCTAAATAAAATTCTGATAAAGCTAGTATCCATTTGCCAATTCTTCCCCTCAACATGGGTCTAAATAACATATATTTAACTAAATATGTGGTTGCAATTACCAAGACAGTTATAGGCAAAAGATAGTATCTTAATTTCATTATAGTAAAATACAATGCAAGGCACAGCTTTTCTACAGCTGAATATTTACATTCACAAGAATTTAGAAACCTACTAAGGTAATAAACAGCTTGCTCTTTGCCTTCTTCATTGTCTTAGGCTAAGCAGACTCCTAACGAATCGTCTGTTGCAGCTATGTACAACTTCAAGGGTTTATCACCCTTTGGTGGCATCAGCACTAGAGGATTGGCCAAGTAGGCTTTGATACCTTCGAAAGCAGTTTGATGCTCTGCTGTCCGCACAAACTCCTCTTTATCTTTCAGCCTTAATAAGGAAGAAAATACTTTGGTTTTCCCTGCAGTATTAGAAATGAATCTTTGAAGAAAATTAACTTGTCCAAAGAATTTTTGTAATTCTTTCTTACTTGATGGAGGTTTAGCTTCAATGATAGCTTTGGCTTTATGCTGATCAATTTGTATTCCCTTCTTGTGTACTACATAGCCCAAGAAGTTTTCAGCTGATACGCCAAAAGCACATTTGAGAGGATTAAGTTTCAACTTGAACCTTCTTATTCTTTCAAAGGCTACTTCCAAGTGAAACAAATGTTCCTCCATGGATTGGGACTTTACTACAATATCATCAATGTAACACTCTAAATATCCTCCAATGAGGTCATGAAAAATAGTGTTCATAGCCCTTTGATATGTAGCCCCAGTATTCTTCAAGCCAAATGGCATTTTAACCCATTCGAAAGTGCCAATATTCCCAGGACATCTAAATGCTGTCTTGTGGATATCCTCCTCTACAATGCAAATTTGGTTATAACCAGAGTACCCATTCATCATTGATAAAATTTGATGCTCTGCTGAACTATCCACCAACAAATCTACTATAGGCATATGATACTCATCTTTTGGGGTTGTTAAATTCAGGTTTTTGAAATCGATGCATACCCTCATTTTACCATTCTTCTTAACTACAGACACAATATTGGATAGCCATTCAACGTATCTGGCTGTCCTAATAAAGCCTGCCTTGCGGAACCTAAGAATTTCCTCCTTGACTTTCTGAATCACCTTAGGGCTGATTCTTCTTGGTTTTGCTTGTATGGGTTGAAATTAGGCCTCATAGGGCGCCTATGCTCTACTAATGATCTATCCAATCCTGGTAGTTCATTATAAGACCATGCAAAACAATCTTTATATCTCTTCAAGACTACCAACAACTGGTCCCTGTCAAGAGCATTCAACCAAGCACTTATATAGGTGGGCTGCAGTATAGAACATTCCCCTAAGTTCACTTCTTCCAAAGGGTCTTGCATTTGAGGACTCACTGATGCTTCTTTTTTTATTTCTTTTACCTTCGAAGCAGTCTCCTTGCTCTGTCCTGCTCCCAGTTTCTTTGATTCAATATCTTTGCCCTCCTCCTCATAGACAAAGTCTATCCACAAGGCTTCTTCTTCTTGTATCTCCTGGACTTTTGTTTCAATGTCCAATGCACAGTATTTTCCCAAGGCTAAAACCCTAACCTGTTGCTGCTCCTGCTTATAGCCAATTGCCATGGTTTCTTCCTCTTGTTCTTGCATCTTCTGGACTATTGATTTTATGTCCAATACTGAGAACTTAATTAAAGCCAAAGACCTGGCCTCCTGGGTTCCATCTTTTTGCCTACAACCAGGCATCATTATCATCTTTGGCGATAAACTCCTCATCAGCACTTTCTTGGACTAAGTGCTTCACGTGTGCTAATTCCTCATCAGTCGTCACTTTGGCTGATCCATCAGGTTTCCTCAGTACACTGAGTGGTGCCACTCCTTCAGTATACAATTTGGCCTTTGTAAAATCTGCACAAACTATGAAGGGTTGAGGATCTGCATTGATCTCCTTTGTCTCTCCACTGCCCAAGGCCATCATTATTTTTTGATGTAGAGAGGAAGGCACACACTTGTTGGTGTGAATCCGATCCCTACCAAGTAGAGCATTGTACTTAGCATTGCTGTCGATAACGAAGAATGCAGTTATACAGTCCCTGGTTCCCACACTCAGGTTGGTGGGCAAAATGCCTTGAGCCATCTGTTTGTCTCCAGCAAAACCAGCAATGGTTGTACTGGTTGGGATTAGTCTGGGGTTCCTCTTTCCTAGTTTCTTCAAAGAAGATTTCGGAGGCAGGTTTACTACTGTCCCATTATCCACCAATACCCAGTTCATCTCTATCCCATCGAAGAAGGCCTTGATATACAAGGGTTTGACATGCTGTGTCATGGATGTTGTGGGATACTCAAAAGGGTATAAGAGGTTTATACTCATCTTCTCCTTACTCTCATCTCCAGTTTCCATTGGTATGGCCATTTTGAATGCATCTTGCACTATACTCACTTGTGAGTCATCACTAGAAACTAGAATTGGGTCAATTTCTTGACCTTCTTGGTTCTCATCTTCAACTTGGAATTCCTGTGGTAGTATATGTACCATATTCACTGATATTGGAGGAAACGAGCCAAATTGGACGACTGGCTGTACCTGTTTCTCTTCCTGGCCAACTTGTTCAATTACTTCAGAAGCATCTTCCATGCTGTATTCTAGCACTTCAATACTCGTAACTTCCTTCGAATGGTTTGTTTCTGCTGGTTTTTCAACCAAAAATGTTTGTTCAGCCATGAAGGCTTCAAACATTTCTTCCTTAACCATCTCATTCCTTTGGCCTAGGCCAACTTCTTCCTCTGCCCCCACTATCACTTTCCATCAAAGTTTTTTCCAATCCTGCCAAACTGGATCTTTTTTTGGCTTTCAGTTCGGAATGAACTTTAGCCAATTGTTTTCTGCTGCAACTCCTTTTATCCTGAGGAGTCGATTCTGGATTATGATCTAACCTTGAACTTTTTCCTCCCCCTGTCTGGCCTTTTGGCTGGACCAATGAAGAACTTTCTCTGTTTTCTTTCAGATCCTTCTGGTACTGAGTGTACCTTCGCTGGATCTTTCTCCTTTGGGACCTAGAGATCACTGGGACCATATTTGGTTCCTTTGTTTTTGGATGCTTAAGTAACACTCAATTATTTGGAGCCACCAAAGGAGGTTTAACCATCATATCTTGGTCTCCAACAACATTTCTTTGGGCAGACATCTCCCTAGGTTTGTTTTGCATGACAAACCAATCTGGGACTCCAGGCACCCACGAACCTACTAGTTCAGTTGTTGAACTGTCTTTTTCTTCCTTCGAAGCCATCTTCGAAGCTGGCTGTGAAGGCCACTACCTGGCCCTGACTCCCTATTTTGGGCCCAATTTAAGCCTTCCATGGAGGTGGCCACTTTCCATCCTGTGTGAGGCTGGTTTAGGAGGCCAATCCCTGGCTTTGATCCATAACTTGAACCCCTTTCAGGTCTCCTTTCAGGATGATTGCCCTTCATTCTGTAATAGTCAAGTGGTGTGGATTCATGTAGAGGTCTCTTGCCTTTGGAGTGCACTCTAGTGGCTATTGGCTAAACCATTAATGGTTGCTGCCTAATACCAGTTGGATACGGCCTTTTGTTATAAGCACTGGTTGGTTTAGGACGCCTCTGCACATCCTTGTAATATTGCTTTCCATCAATCGGAAGCCCTTTCAACCACTTGTAGCTTAACCTACATTTAGGACACATTCTTTGCATGACAGCTGCTTCTAAAGAATCACCATCCAATGCCTCTTCATCGGAGTCTTCCCTCTGGTCTGGAAAACCTTGTCTAATAGCTGGTAAACTTCTAGCATCTTTCTTGACAGTGGTCTGGCTGGCAACATGCATTTACACATTGACCTCTTCCAATTCTTTCAAGGACAAGTTCTAGAAGTCTGATACAATGACATTGGCTGTCACTTCTCTAATTTCTGGGAATGGATTAGTGTCAATCCCCATGGCTTTTTCAGCTTTAGCTGGGAATTTCAAATTTCCCTTTCAAATCTACTCTTGAATCCTGTGTCAAAAAACAATACAGTTTTTAGTTGAGTGAGATCAAGAATTATGCAATTTACAATACACTTTTCCTTTAAGTTCCTCTGGAGACGGAATTTTGACTCCTTTTGGCAACTTCAAGAAGTTCGCAGCAAATAAATGATAAAAAATGTCATCTGCCTCTGTCAAATCAAAAGAGTATTTCCTATGAAGGTCTTTCTTTTTAAACTACTGGTCTATTGTTGTTTCTTTATGAATTAATGCTTCACAGATCACAGGTTCTTTCCCTACAATCTCTGCTACATCAATCTCATAATTAGGATCTCTATAATACGTCTTGTATGATACATTACTCCGATCTTGTTCTTCCTCTAGTAATGCTTCATACCTAGATACCTTATAGGTCAGTTCTACTAAGTCACTAAACTCAGTTGAGTCAAACTTCTTTTGAAGCCTAAACTCTAGACTATTTTGAGCCAATCTCACAAACTCAGGCTCTGGTAGGACAATCCTACATTTGTTTCGTGCTCTTTTGAACTTGGCAATAAATTGAGCAGCCTTTTCATCAGGCCTTTGACTCAACCTTGCCAAGTCTGTCATAGAAACTTCTGGCTCCGTTTGGAAGAATTAGGCATGAAATGCCTCCTCCATCTGTTGCCAAGTTTGGATAAAGCCAGGTGTAAGGTTAATACACCATACAAAGGCTGTCCCAGTTAGAGAATTTGGGAACAATCTCAACTTCATGTAATCATTATTGGTAAATTCACCACATTGAGTAGCGAATCTAGTAATATGCTCCACTGTTGACTGATTTCCATTCCCATAAAAAAGGGAAAAGTCTGGTATTTTGAAGCCTCTTGGGTATTCATGTACCCTATCTACCAATTCTGGGTATGGTTTCCTATACACAGGAGTTTGAACCCCCCGAGCCATTGGTCCACACCTCTCTCTAACAATATCAGCAATTTGGTCCCTAGGAACCATAATTTGTGCTTGTTGAACCACTATTGGAGGAACAAACGCAGGATTTAATGGACAACCTTGTGCTTGAGGTCCTCTTGGTCCATAGAGTAGCACATTTGGGACTGGTTGTCCATGTGGTGCTGGCTGCTGTTGAGGGTATGGGTAACCCCTCTGAGCTTGTCCTGCGAAAGGTGCTGGAACAGATGTTGTGTCTCTTTCAATTGTAGGGAACCCTTCTGACCCCCCGGGTGTAAATTCAAACAAAGGATTAGTGAACCCCCTTGTGCCAGGTATGGCTTCGAACATGGGATTTGGAAACATCCTTATGCCATTTTCTTGTGTTGGGCCAGATCCACCAACTTGCATGGCTTCACTGTTAAGTACTGAGGCATTTTGATTTATCACAGGTCTTGAAAGAGGTTCATACCAAGACTGAGGTGATGGTCTTTCGTAGTTTTGGTTACTAGTTTGACCATTAGAATGTCCATTAATTTGCATAGGCTGTTTATCTCTAGCCAATCTTTGCTAAGGGACATTTGAAATCTCCTCCATATGTCTTGTATTTGTGGGTTGGTGGGTATTCATTCGATCTATGAAGGATGTTGCCACCTTTCCATTGTGTTCATTAACTGCTGTCCCATGACATCTACTAGGCCACTCCATGGATTCATTGGGTGAGTAGATGGAGCAGTGGATGGTCCAATTCCTTGGCCTCGTCTAATATTTTGAACATGTGGTACTTGTTTCGAAGTACTGGTCTATTCGACCATAGGTTCTGATAGAACAGGTACTTCCACAGGATGTGTTATCACATTATCCTCTAGATTAGGCATTTCTACCTCTTCTTCCACGCGTTCTTCCAAACATTCATTTTCTCCTTGTCTCCTATGTCTAGCCATTTCAATTAGTCCTACTGGGCGTACCAAAAATATTTGTTAACTTTTTGGCTTTCGAAGGTTAATTTTGTAATTGTGAGCATGCCAGCAAGGATCAATCAGTCCTTACAGAATATTAATTGCCAACCAATTATCAGACGATTGTGTTTTAGTTCTTTCAGCCTCAATAAAGAGAACTTTTACTAGTGGCTTTGTTTGGAAAAATTAAGTAAACAATGATTAAATGAAGGACAATTATAGCATTTCATTCAGTAAAATGAAAGACTTACAAAAATCCAAATCAGCCTCATAGAGGTTTATAGCAACAAACTACTTGAAACTACTCCTATAAACGAAGTGCAGTGTAGGAATTTGAAGTACATAAATGTAAAAACTGGAAAGGAAATAAAGTAGATAAAACTAGTTTTTTGGATCTGAGTCTGGGGGCACTTTTTAGGGCCTTCTCTGCTATTTATACTTCTCAATGACAACCGTTGAACTGCATTTCTAATCGTTGAACCATCCTTTGATGGTCGCTGATCATGTTGCCTTATAATTAGCTCCACTATGCCATATCTGCAGTTAGGTTTCCCTCATGATTTTGAATTTAAATATGAGTAACCGTTGAAGTCACATCATCTTGCATCTCTTTGCTGATCCAGTGCTATGTAGATTTACAAAAAACCAATACTAACTGCCACGTGTGTGATTATGATTGAAGATTTTAATTGTCTTCCCGTATTGCACTTATCCATCCATGTGTTGAACTGTAATTGGCTTATACAAAATATGTAGCCAACACCCATTAAATCCTAACTAAGATTTTTTGGACCTTCAAGTCCCATTAAATTTTTAATAGTCGAAATTACCCTTCAAACAATGATTGTTCATTATTTGTGATTATCTATGAAGGAACATGATAATTTGACATTTATTTTGATTTTCAAAACTTTAAAACATCAACTTCTAAATTAAAAAAAAAAATTAATTATCTTTTTGTGCAAAACTGAAAATTTTGTGCTTATAAAGGATCATGATGATGGAACATTGATGTGTAACACTAAAAAAAAAAAAAAACTTTAAAAGTGAAAAAATTGATAATATTCTCAATTTTAAAATTTGAAAAAACTGATAATGTTCTCAATTTTATTGAGAAATTCAATCATACTAATCAGTAGAAGTGCAAAAACATTTAAGTTCACGCCCTGTTTTTTTATCAATTAGTGAAACAATTATTTGGAACACTATTATGCAAAATTGATAATATTCTTAGTTTTAAAAATTGAAAAAAAAAACTGAAAATATTCTCTGTTTTACTAAATAAGATTTATTGGTTCAAAAATTTTTAGATAGAATCTGAGTTACTATAACATTTATAAATAAGACTTTTAGGTAATTAATTCTTAAAAATATAATAATAAAATTATTGTATGGAAAAAAAAATTCAATGTGTTGTTTGGTTTCAGTTTTCTGAAAATTTTATTTTTTATTTTTCATGTTTTTTGTTTTTAGTGAATAATTTTAAATTTTAAACAAGTTTTCTACTTTTTTAAATGCAACTTACTTAAATGTATCTAAATAGTAAAATATTTGTGAAAAATTATTTTAAAAAATTAATAAATATACAAAAATATGAAAAATGTATTGAATTTTTATTTTTTTTGTATTTTTTGGTATTTAGTGTATTTTTTTAAAAAAAAATTCATAAATATTATACTTTTTAAATATATTTATGTTAGGTGTGTCTAAAAATTTAAAAAAATTGTTTAAAATATTAAAAAAATTTATTGAAAACATTAAAATACAAAAAATAAAATTTTTTAAAAACGGTTTTTTAAAAATCAAAACTAAACAAGATGACTGATTTTTGTCTCCAATTTTTATATTAGATTTGCCATAATTTCAAGTCTAAAAATTATATGGGTTCTAATTTGGTAGATTTTCCCGTAGTTCACTCGTTGACTTTTGACCATTACCCTTGTGACCAGTCATGGAAGAATTGAGCCGCCAAACTCTTTATAAATGTTTTGACAATTTAGACCTTTAACAATATCTAAATTGACTTAAGCTTCGTTTAGTATTAGCTACGGCAATCAATATTTTTATATTGAGACTTTTTTAATTTTGTTTAATTTTTGTTTTTTGAATTTTTTAATTTTGTTAAAGAAAAAATATAATAATTATAGTTTAAATATAACATTTTACCTTATTAACTTATATAACTTATTTTGTATTTTTATACTATTTTTAGTGTCAAAATATTTATCAAATGAGGTCCTTAACAATGTCTCCCCTCAAGTACTTACTGGGCCTTTCGTGGAGTAAATCGTACATTTGAACATCTTTTACGTAGTATCGCACTTTTATCTAAAAATATCTTATCTTTTAATAAATTAATTGTCTTTGAGAGGATAATTTATAAATAAATTGAGCCCAGGTAGAAAGAGTATTCTTTAGGAGGTGGGCCGCATAATAAGCCGAGATAAGGGCTGGTGTAGGTAGGTCTTAGGCCAAGAAGACATCTCATATTTCGAGTTTGGGCTGAGCTATGGGTCGAGGTAATTATTTATATAGCACGGTCGTTGATCATCTAAACATCGGGTCGGTTAGAGATGGGCTACCAGTGACCTGACCTAGCTATCCTGGACCGAGGTATCAGTGGAGGGAGAACCGAGCTAAATGATAGCTCTGTAGGGCATCATCTCAGAGTCAAGACTGACAGTGGTGCTTAAAGTATCACCGAACTGTGTGAGCACGGTTGACCGCAATGTCAGCCGAGGTAAGGGTTCAGCCATCTCACTTGGCTTGCAGTGATAAGGGTGTTTTAGGGATAATCATTATCCTTGGGCTTAAGACTCTTAGGAGGACTCTGCTAAGGAGAGTAGAGTCCTACTAAGATTGTGCAAACCATCTCACTTGGTTGGTAGTGAGTAGGGTGTGTGATTCCTAGAAGGACTCTTATAAGGAGAGTTGGAATTTCACTAAGATTGGGCTAGGCCAAGTCTATAAAAACTCATGACCAGACCTATGTACAGGTATCCCAGTTCTTACTCTAGAATACACAGAGGTTATTGTCTATTGTCTAGCTGCTGACTTAGGCATCAGAGGGGTTTCCGACACACACCTCCCTGTTAGCTCACGTTTGTGTTTTCAAGTGGTAAGGCGACGACGTTTGGAAGAGTGCAACCTTGATCAACAGAATTATACGAGAAGATTATTTTGTGCTCGTACAGTCTTTATGAACATTATTGAAAAACTAAATTGTTAAACACCTATATTTGCAATCAATCTCTCTCTAATATATTAATGTTGTGAGTGCCTCATTTGAATACTATCTTTATAAGTTTGGATAATAGTTAAAAAGTCAAAAATTAATTAAAAAATTAAAAGTTTATACAAAAAAAATTAAAAATTTCATTTTCTCTATATTTTTTACATATTTTTTTCATAATATTTTAATTAAAAAATCAAAAAAATTACTAAAAAATGTCCACACAAAAAAAAATTAATTCATACAAAAAAAATTAAAAATTTCTTCTTGTTCACTCTACTTGTTACATTTTTTTTTTCTTGTAAAAAGTGAAAAAAAGAATTCCAAACAAATAGTTTGTTTCCATCTCATATTATAATTAAAACAACATTACTAAAACACTATCCAAACGGGCCCTACGTGAACAGTTTTAGGGGTGAGCATGGTTCGGATTGATTCAAATTTAAATAAAACTAGGATCAATCCGTTATCTACGGTTCTTAAAAAATTGAAACCAATCCAATCCGTTTAAATCGTGAAACCAATCCGAACCAATTACGGATTTACATAATTAATAATACAAAAAAATAGAACATTTTAATTTCATAAAAATATAAACATAGCATCATATTAGTTCTACAATAGCAACATGTCTTTCCATGATAGTGACATACTGTTCTAAAATTTAAACAAGAATAATGCTTGGGACCCCCTTTTGGGGGTCACCCCCTCACCCCCCTTTGCCACGTGGCGGGTGGTGATTGGAGGAGCAGGAAAAAAAAGAAAAAGAAAAAGAAAATGTAACCAATGAGAGAGAGGGGGGGTCAAAGGGGTGGGGGAAAAGGGGGGATGAATCATTGTTGTTTAAACAATCATAAGAAAACTGGTTTCAGATAAGTATTTAAACCATTACAAATTAAAACTAAAAACAAATAAATAAAAGTAATAAAAGAAGATAATATCCAGGTTTAGGTTTTATATGAAATAAGAGAAAATACTATGTAGGAGAGTGTATAATATAAATATAGGCTATTTGTATACGGTTTAGATTGATTCCAATCCGGAATCGTGAGATTCAATTCGGAATCAATCTGTGGACTACGGATTTTTAATTTTTTAATTCGGAACGGAACTATGGATTCAAAAAAATCAATTCAAACCTACCGAATTTGATTAGATCACATCGAATAACGAATTTTACGAATTTCTTACTCAGACCTAAACAGTTAGTTCAGAGTGGAGTAAAATTACATGTAATATAGTAGATGTTACTTCTGTTTAAAAAAAACAATAGTAGATGCTACTAAAATTTAATCAGCTTATTTGGTTTTGATTTTTACAAAATATTTTTCAAAAAATTATTTTTTTATTTTTCGTATTTTTTTATTTGCAATGATTTTTTTTAATATTTTAAGTAATTTTTTTAATTTTTAAACACACCTAACATAAATATACTTAAAAAATATAATATTTGTGAAAAAATATTTAAAAAATTACTAAATACCAAAAATATTAAAAAAATATAAAAATTCAGTATATTTTTCATATTTTTGTATATTTATTAATTTTTTAAAATATTTTTTCACAAATATTTTACTATTTAGATACATCTAAGTAAGGTGTATTTAAAAAAGTAAAAAAATTACTTAAAATTTTAAAAATATTTACTAAAAAAATTATGAAAAATAAAAAATTAAATTTAACAAACTAAAACCAAATAAATTGAATAATATTCAAATATGATTACACTAATATATATTAGACTTTTATATATATATATATATATATATGTATATTGAAAGGAATTTGGCGGTAAAGTGATGGAGTGGGAGATAGTTGGCATTGGCAGTCAGTGGGTCAAAGATTGAGTGGTCGCACACGGCCGTGTCTCACGGTCTATGCCGCCCTCACTCTCTCTCTCTCTCTCTCTCTCTCTCTCTCTCTCTAGCACATGGCCTCACATGAACTCCTCTGCTACCTTCATATCTGTTCCCACATTTAGGGCATTTTACTAAAGTTTTATTTGGGATACGACAATGTTACGTAACTCAAATTTTGTGGCTTAAAAGTGATTCAAATGGTCAAAACGACGTCGTTTTGAGTACATAACAACATAAAAATGGCCAAAACGACGTCGTTTTGGCCATTTAAGCCACTTTTGAACCACAAAATTTGAGCTACGAGACATTTTCCTTTGGGATATAGATTGATTTTTGATTTTTTTAATTTGAAACTAAAATGATTTTATTTAAGATAAATTTTTTAATTCTTTTTAATTTTTATAAAAAAATAAAATAATTATAATTTAAATTAATTTAAAATTATTATTATTTTTTTTATAACTATTTTAACCGTAATCATCCTTAACCCATATGCCAAACCAAGACCAAGCCACTACTACCTCTCCTACCTAAAGTTTTTGGCTCTTTCCACCATATATTTTTATTTTTTATTTTTATAGTAATGATACATATTCTCCATTTGGGATCTTTAATAACATGACAATTACTTATTGGATAATTTTTATATTTTTATGAGATTTTCAAATGATGTGATTTATGACATATCATTTGAGAATGATTTGGGAGCTTAAAATTAGAGGTTCGAAACATTTTTTTATTTTTTATTGGTTAGATATACACTCTGTCAATATTTTTTATTAAAATATGCTAAGTACACTAATTGGTATAGTTATATTCACCTTGTTTATTTCTACTTTTTAAAAAAACACTTTTCAGAAAATTTTACTTTCTTATTTTTTATGTTTTTTTGTTTTTATTGAATTTTTTTAATATTTTAAGCAATTTTTTTACTTTTTAGACACACCTAACATATATACACCTAAAAAGTAAAAAAATTGTAAAAAAAATCTTTTAAAAATTCACTAAATACCAAAAATATAAAAAATATATAAAAATTTAATACATTTTTTGTATTTTTATGTATTTATTAATTTTTTAAAATATTTTTTCACAAATTCTTTACTATTTATGTACATCTAACTAAGGTGCATCTAAAAAAGTAAAAAAAATATTTAAAATTTAAAAAATATTCACTAAAACAAAAAAATACAAAAATCAAAAAAGTCAATTTTCAAAAAATTTAATCCAGAAAACTCAAACCAAGCACACGGATTAATTTTTTTAATAATAAAATTAAAGAGATTGAAACTAAAATAAATTGTGTCAAAATACAGGGATACATAATTTTTTATATACATTTTCTGTCAAAGAAATGACAATACAACTCTGCTATCCATTTAACTAATAAATTATTAATGAAAGAGTTAAGTGTTATACAATTAAAAATTAAAAAAAATTATCTTTTAAATTATTTTTTGTGTTTTTTTTTAAATCAATTATTTTTTATTGTTAGAAATAGTGGGTTTTGTTTGTGCGTGTGTATATGCGGGGAGGTCATGTGGCCCAACGTGGGACTTCCCAAGCTTTGTAGGGATATCTGCCTCTTTTTGTCATCTGTGATTCTTACTTGTATGGGAGAGTGTGGTGTGGAGTATGAACCTATTTCGAGTATAGGTGGTTTTTGGTGTTATGAAACAAAAGTTTGTGTGATGAGAGGTACAATTAATTATATAGTATTCGGTAACATTTATTACTGTGAGGTTAAGACTTATTTTGAAAAGTGATCTCAGTTTTTTATTCATTTTTTTCTCTCACAAAAAAGTCAAAAAAAGTGAAAGAGTAGCTTTTAACCATTTTTTCAAAACACTCCTAAGTATTCTTTGTAGCAACATTCTCTATATGATACTCCGAATTAATTATTAAAAATTTTATAGATTGGACATGTCAATTGACATTTGTTAGCTAGTTATGAGACAAAAGATAACTCACTTTATGTGTGTTGTGTTTTCTTATTTGTCGAAAGTAGCACAAAAATAATATTAGATGATATTTTGAAAACATCTACTAATTCTTTTGCTTATTTTTTGGCCAATTTTGTGAGACACATCTTTAGCATTGAAGTTGGGTTGGTTATTATCTAAAATGGTTAACCAAATCAAAACAAACCAGCTTCTTGAGATTGGATGGTGTTTGGTTAAAGGGCCAAGACGTTGATCATGAGAAAGAGTTGCGGTTTTGGCTATTGTTTGAAGTGCTTTTGGTTATGAGTCAAAATGATATTAGTTATAAATCAAAATCGTCGCTCAACTATTTAAATTCATTTATTTAAATCTAACAGCGGAAAGTATAGGTGACATACACCCTTTTAGGTGTGTCTAATATTCTTTCTTCTAGCTCTTCTTAGTAGAAAAATGCTAACAGCAATTCTTTAGGTTGTCAATAGCATCAATAGATGTGTTAAAAACATTCAAATTGTATTAAAATTCTAACTTTTTAGTCCTTTTTTTCTTTGTATTAACAATTTATTAGATTGTCATTGCCGCGAGACTTCTTAATATTGTTGCATAAGGAATTCATATGGGGGATATTGTGCATAGTGATACCCACAGTTGCAGTTGTCATTGTTTCATAGGTCACATACATTGCTACATATACAACATGGTACATTTCTATAAAAGATGATAACAAAACAAATACAATGTGAACATGTTTGATATATCTTCAACAAAATAAGCCTTACATGCCCCATTGTCACCCCCAAACATATCAATACATACAATAAAATCTCAAGACATGATTTGAATTTATGCCTTCCATAATCCCATTTCCTATCACTTCTCCCCCATTAGAAGCATAAGATATTTTGAAATCTCAAGTTAAATATCACAATAAGATTTTATCTTACGAGACTTTTGAAAAATTGAAATCTTTTGCAATAATTTAAAAAAAAAAATCTTATTGATGGGTCTTAAACAACAGATTAAATAACCTCATGATTCAACAACTTTTAATTCTCCCCTCCCTTATCCTTCTTGAATTGTCCCATTGGATGAAAGTGGGCTTCAAATTGGTGTCTTCCACCTAGCATGAGTGGGCATATGTGCAATGGGTGATGGCCTAGCTAAGCCAGCTAGCTAGACAGATAGTGCAGGTGCTAAATCTATGTCATGGCCACTTCCAACTTGCCCTTTCTAAGCAAAGCCATGCCTAGCAATGACAACTTGTAACGGCATTATCACCAATGTGTCACATTTAAATTATTATATAAAGCATACAACTCAGAAAATGATTTGATATTTTATCTATCAAAATAACGGTTAAAGAGTTTTCTTATTTAACTTATCTTTCACATTTCAAATTATCCAAAAGAATTCAGATATAAAATTATAAACGCATCTCGTTTCCAATTCACATCTAATATGACATATGTGTAAGCAAACATATTATCCATAATATGTGAGTAATTGAGACACAATTGCAGAAGTCCTGGAATTTGTCTGTTGGCATTGACCTAGTATTTTGCTTCCCATTTTCATGGGCATATCACACACATCAGAATCCATCCAAGTGATATCCATATCAGACTCTTCTTGTGGAAAATGAATGACATGCATTACTACATTATTACCTAGGCAATTCAATATATAGGGGACCGACCAATAGTGTGTATAATGGCTTACATTTCTCTCATTTTCTAAATTCGAAAAATTATTTTGATCACACATAAATAAAATATACTTTTAATTGATTAAAATAATGTATTGGGTACCATTTAAATGGGAAGATCTCAATGTTTTAGGAAATCGGGAGAGGGTATTTGAGTACTAGATAAATAAAATTCGAATTAATGAAATCACGTTGGCCTATTATAATAATTTAACTCATCTTATCGTGTAATGAGTTAGGATTTGTTTGAGATAATATAAATAAGTATAGTTTTTATCTTTTTACGAAAAAAAATGTAAAAAAAATAGAAAGATAATATGATTAAAAAAAGATTAAAATAATAAAAAAAATTGCTAATATAAATCATGCCAAACAAGCTCTTAATACGGTAATATAGGTTGTGTTTTGTTCAAAAATCGTCATAGATGAGTAAACAAAATCGGACTCCTCTGAATATGAGTATTTCCATCTATTATTTGTTTGTTTCTATATAATTTTTTCTATTGATTTAGTAACACGCAACTCAATAATGAGATCAAACCATTTTTAGACCCTTTGGTGTAACTTATGGAATGCTTACAGTTTAAAAACAAAATAAAAATTTGAGAATTTGTGACAGAGTATATAAGTTTTAAAAATATGGTTATTGGAAAATTGAAAAGAAAATGTTTTTAAATTTTGTGTGTTTAAATTATTAATTTTTAGGGTAAATTATACGCATGGTCCCTGTAAATTGTCTCTTATGTCAATATGGTGCCTATAGTTTCACTTGTATCGATTTTGCCATATAATTCTTAATATTATGTAAATTGGAAGGGCATAAAGATCCATTTAAAAGGGAATAGACTATTTATATTAGACACCAACCCTCAAACGCTTTGAGGACAATGAATGAATTATTTTGTTCTTGAATTTTGGTGCAATTTCTAAATGATTGTTATCAATTGAATTAAGTTGACGCAATATAAAAAATGTAAAGATAAAACTAATACGATTAAATTATAAAAATCGAATTAATACAATGGACAAATTTACTACAAAAAAATTAAGGTTTTAGAGACCAAAATTTAGGGACAAAATTATTTTTTATGGGGTAAATATTTTTGTTACGAAAAATGTCATTATTATATTTTTAGCGAAGAAAATTAGACATTAGTGATAAATTATTATCCTTTTGAAACCAAATTATTTTGTTCCTAAAATTCTATTTATTAGTGACATTTTTAAAATTTTGTCGATAAAAGTCTTATTTTTTATTTTTCAGAACGACATTTTAGTGACTATCCTCACAACAATAGAAATTGATTTCTAAATGTCTTTTATAATAAAATTTTCACTTTTAAAGACCGAAAAATTTAACATTTAAAACTCTTATTTATTACACTGATTACACTAATAATAGGTGTAAATTATCGTAATTTTTAACTCTCTTTCTTTTGTTCCTGCTAACTTTAACCTATCACCTATGTTCTTCGCTAGTAGTATTATATTCCATTATAGCATTCCTTATTAGTGCAATGCCCATGAAGAAAAAAACAAAAATAAAAATAAAATAAAATAAAATTCCGTTGTTAGCATAATGACAAAATTTAGTCGCTTCAAATCGATTTCAAGTGGTATTTTAAAAAGGCCTTTCAACCTCGATATTAGAAACTTAATTGGCCTACTTGCATTCTTTAATTAAAAAGACAAAAACAAAAAAGCAAAAAAAATAAACGATAGGAAAAAAAGAAAGGTTATCCTTAATTCATGAAACTTCAAAACTTTTTTCCACTAATATGTCAAAAACTACTTTAGCCCCCAATGTTATTCAATAAATAAATAAAAAAAATTAATCAACTTGACTAAGCTAGTGCCTGGTGAAGAACTATTTTGGTGTAGTTTTCCTTGAAGTTAAAATTTTATATTTAAAAATCATAAGTTGAAATTATTATTTTTTTTTAGATTTTAGATAATTAGTTTATTTCAATTATTAATGCCTTATAAATTATTAATAGGATCTGTATCAAACACCTTGACACATTCTCTAATTTTATTTTTATTTTTAATAAGAGAGTTATAAACAACTTTTATAAGTTATACTAAACAACTTCATATTATATGATACAACTTCCTTTTAAAAGGTCAATTATGTACTCTCTTAAAAAGTTATGACAATCACAACTTTTTAAGAGAGTATATAATTGACTTTTAAAAAGGAAATTGTATCATATGGTTAATGTTAAAACTCAATATAAGCCTTTGGATGGCATATCCAATAAAAATAAAAATAAAAATAAATTAAATTTAATCTGATTGGTGTCCTATATCATAATCAAACCACATTCTTAAGAATACATCATGAGATTGCACACTCCATAATTTGCCCTTTTATAATAGAGGTGAAGGCTTAGCCCAAGTGCATGAAATATTTTATGACTGACATTTTTGTAAGTTTCACAGCCTTTTGAGGCTCCATGTGAATGATTTAATAGAGGATGACTTCTTATAGTGGTTATCAAGACTTTGCCTAAGTGCATGACTTGTTTTATGACTAAACATTTTTTCATAAGATTCTATGCATATCTCCCTTCCTGAAAGTTTTTAAGTTTGACTGATCCTATGAACATACCTACTTAAGCTAGGATCCCTCTTTCACATATTCTATGTTATCATGCATGGCTTTGTGCATATTATCCAATTTTATTTTATAGGGATATGTTTAGTTGGTCAGACTTAAAAGAAAGAGATTTTTTTTAAATAAAATTTGAGGGGAGGGGGGTTGTGGTTTCCAGCTTCACAATGCAATTTTTTTTTATTTATTTATGTGAAGAATAAAATAATTATTTAAACACTTTTGTATTAAAGTCAAAGATATTTAGCTCAGGTTTTTAGCTTAATTATTTTTTGTTTTTACTAAATCTTTTTAAAATTTGAATCAAATTATTATTTTTCTTTGAAGTCAGACTCAATTAGATGATTCTCGAAATTTAAAGAAGAAAATTGAATTCTTTTTTTTTTTTTTAAAAGTCCATTAGAGATTAATAATTTAAAGAAGAAAATTAAATTATTAATAATTTTTTGAAAAAAAATATATATAAATAGAATCTAATTTTAATAAATTAATAATTTAACTACACAAAAAAAAAATGAAATTCATATACAACTTGAATAATTCGAGTTTAATTCAGATTGAGTTTAGCAAACAATTTCAGATTACATTCCTGAACCTGGATAAACGTAGTGAGTGTTTGGAAAGTGAATTTTTATGTAGGTTTTTTTAATTGTAGGATATTATTGGATAAAAAAAATTTGATATTTGAAAAAATAGTTAAGTTTTTTTATGGTTGAATATGATATTTGTGAGAAAAAAAGTGAAATAATTATGAAATTGAATGTGATATTTTGTTTAAATTTATTTTTTTTATTTTATAAAAAATTTGTCATTTAACGTACACAAACTTCTCAAACACCCCCTAAATAGGTCTGAACACAAAATTTGAATAACCCCTTCACCCAATCAAATCCGTCCAAATGGCACCCTACCACAATCATTCCCATAATCACTGCTAATAATTTATTAACTGCCATTCTTAACTGTCAATCCAAGCTTTTATTGAGAGTGTAAGTTAGTTAGTTAAAACCTAACCTAACCCAAAGTTTGTGGTCCTTTTCCAGAGAGAGAGAGAGAGAGAGAGAGAGAGAGAGCGAGCTGTCTATCTCTCAGTCAATGGTCAAATGGACTGTGACACTGATACATACACCGACCTCTCTGTCTCTGTTACGTTAATTAATTAAAAAGTGTTTTGCTGGGTTTCAGAAATCCAACCAACGCATGTGACACATGAGGCTGTCTCGTGATTATATTTTTATACAGTAAATTACAAATATATTTTTTAAGATTTATTTAAAATATAAATTATTTTTATAATTTTAAAAATTATGAATATTTTTTTATCAAAAAAATTTATTTAATAGACTTAATTAAAAAAATAAAATATATAATTATTTTCTAATACAATAATAAAATTATATAAATTATTAATTAAAACATATTTTTAATATAGTGAATTACACTAATAGTCTCTATAGTTTGGGACTTGTGTTACTTTAGTCTCTGACCTTTCAATTGTAACACATTTGACCATGAATTTTGAGTCTTGTTCCAAATAAGGACAATTGAAGATACCATTAGATTTTTCAAAGGTAAAATCGTCAATGTCATAAAATATAAACTAATTTGACAAAAATAAATGTCAAAAAAATATTTTTAAATTATTAAAAATTATTTCTACCCATTAAAGATAAAATTATGTAAAATTGATAAATCTTTTAGACATTTATTTTTACCAAATTAATTTTTATTATATATTTAGATGATGATCATGTAAAATTAATCATCTAATTTTTATTAATTTTGATCAACTTTACATAACTTTATCTTTAGTGGATAGAAATAATTTTAAAAAAATTAAAAATATTTTTTTGACATTTATTTTTGTCAAATTAGTTTATATTTTATTAAATTGACGATTTTACCATTGAAATTAAATAATGGTATCTTCAATTGTTCTTATTTTTAACAAGATTCAAAATTCAGGATCAAATGTGTCACAATTAAAAAGTTAGGGACTAAAGTGACACAAGTCTTAAACTATAGGGACTGTTAGTGTAATTTGTCCTTTTTAATATTATTAAAAACTGTTAATTGACTTCATGATTTATTAATAAAATAGATAATTTGTTACGAAATTAGAAACTTCAAGGGTAGAATGTAATTTTCAAAGCCACAGGAATGATTCATATTTTAATCAAACCTTAAGGGGTGTATTTGTAATTTACCCTATCTTTTTTTAGGATTAATTAGACTGACACCCTTTGAGGTTTCTATTTAATACAAATTCATCATTCACATTTGAAAAATTATATTTTCCTCTCTAAAGTTTGTAATATCATTACAAATTATTCTCTAAATTGCTGATATAATGCTCTAAAATGTTTTAAATGATTATTTTGCCCTTTTTCTATCATTTATTTTTTCTATCATCATGATTACAATTTTTCATCATTAAATTTTACTTGAATATATTTTTATTGAATGATGATATACAAACATAAATTTTACATAAAATTTTCAAACACAATGATATAGTTTGATGGTAACCTTTCACTTTAAAACAAAACACCCATAAATATTATTTATATTTACAACATCACTATCGCAACATTTTTATGATTTTTTTGTCTAAATTTTTATATATGAATAGAATTTTTCATTTTTATTTCTACCATTATTTTTCTTTCTCGTTTATTCACCCATATTTATTACAGTATTACCAAATATCACCATTCATATTTATTACAGTATTACTATTTTTTTTATATTTTTTTTATTTAGTGAATTTTAAAAAAATCACAAAATATTATACTTCTTAAATATATCTAGATTAGGTTTATCTAAAAACAATAATTAAAAAAATATTTATAATATTAAAAAAATTCAGTAAAAAAAAAATTATGTTTTTGTGTGAGTTAAACCAAAAAATATGATTGTTATTTACCTTGAAATGACATAAATAAAATATCAATATTATTTTATTATTTTATATGTATAAAGGTTAAAAAAAAAATATGTAATTTTAATCTAACAGTGATAAATGTAATTTTTCAAATGTAAGAAGAGAATCTATATTAAATAAAAACTTCAGCATGACAGTGTAATTTACTCTTCTTCTTTTTTTTAACACCATGGATCCTAGGGGTACTCTACACGTGTGACCCGTATTTATATATAATAAATTAAGAGCAAATTACATTAATAGTCCTTATAATTTGAGACTTGTATCACTTTGATCATTGACTTTTTAATTGTGACATATTTGACCCTGAATTTTGAATCGTGTTCCAAATAAGGATAATTGAAGTTACTGTTACTCAATTGTTAGAACCCACAAAGGTGTATTTGTGTAAATTAAATGTATAAATTAAATAAACAATAAAATAAAATAATTCAAAAAATAATTATATAAATTATTTTCCAAATTAAATGCTTACAGAAAATAATTTCAAGACTTGTGTTGGACACAATCTCCTTAAAGTAGATTTCGCCCTCGCTCCAGTACTTCGAGATATAACTAGTGTCTACTTCCCAAGATGTAATGACTAACACTTGATTTTACAGCACTATAAAATCAAGTCTAGCGAACCAAACAATACTGTGACTCTTTTTTTTTTCTTTTCCTAAAAATAAATGCAAAAACAGATGCACGAGCATCAGAGGACGAACAGAAGAAGAAAGTGAAGAAGTTTGAAAATTTTCAGATCCAAAATGAATTACTGGAGCAGACTTTATATAGGCAGATTGGTGGCTATTTGAATAGGTAGAAAACCTGTTCGGGCAAATTGAACAGGCACCAACAGATTTGAATTTGTTTAGAACAGATTCAATTTTGAATTCAACATATCTGAACCTGTGTTGAACCCTTTGAATTGTTCAGGTGGGTTAAACTTGTTTGGGTGAAGAAAAATTTTAGACCAATTTATTTTGAATTTTGAAACCAAAATTTAAAATTAAAAATAAAATACAAAAGTTTTTGGCCCAAAAAGATAAGTTTTTGGTCGAACAAGCCCAACCTGACCTCACACCCACACCCAAGCCCAGGCCCAACCCAGCCCACCTGACCGATCGGATGGACGGCAGCGGTACGCACGCGCGTGTGGTTTTAATTTTGAGTCCAATGGGTCTAGCCCACTTCACCCTTCCATAAACTTGGATACCCCTTAGGACTTATCCCAATCTAAGGTATATAAATCCATTCAAAACCTCAAGCATTTCTAATGTGGGACAAGCACATTTCACAAATGTGTACGAAACCCACAAAAAAACTAGTTCCATGAACCTGAAAACGCGCGTTGAATTCTGATTCATCCGAAAATAGTTTTGAGCAACCAAATACATGAATTTATTCACTACGTGACATTAAACATGAACCCAATTAGAAACGTTAAAAATAACGCTTGGGTCCCACCTTAATTAATGCTCAAAGTTAGCAAAAAATAAGGTTATACAAAAGCCATTTTCCAACAATCCCCCACATGAATAGAATTCACGATGACGGACATGTAACAAGATGCAGACAAAGAAATAGTACATTAAGAAGATACACCGCATCGAGGTAAGTACCTTTGGCTTTGAACCTCCGCTAGTGAAAGCCTATCGGACTTACTGGCTAACTATGGACGCGATGTCTTGAACTGTTCAGCTATTTTTGTAAGGCAAGACAATAGACTACACATAGTGTATCCGTAGACACAGTTTGATTCTTACGGTTGTGTTCATTTTGGCCCTGAACAATGCCTGATAATTCATGAGTGTTCTAGAGAATTTAGCCTTCTCAATTCTCACAGAACCGGCCCAATTCACACTCATGTAAGTGACTTCTTATTAAGAGTATCCTGCTATATCCCACTTAGATATCCAAGCTATAAGAATCATTAAAAGCAAAGTTTATCCTACTAACACTACAAGTATCACTCTTCTTATTATAGAAATGGGTAGGAGTAAACCTCTTTAGTGATACATGAAGTCATCCATAACTCGGTTGTCCCTTTGAACCTAGATCTTGGGATCTCTAGTCAACTAGGTTGGGTTACCATTATGACGACTTTTAAATAATAGGTTTTAATCCCATTCCCCTCGATAAATGGTACACTTGCTCTTTGGCTAGCCCTTTAGTCAATGGATTCGCAATATTATCCTTTGACTTTACATATTCTATGAAAATTATTCCATATGAGAGCAAATGCCTAACGGTATTATGTCTTCGACGAATGTGTCGAGACTTACCGTTATAAATATGATTATGTGTCCGTCCTATTGCTGTTTCACTATCACAGTGAATGCATATAGCTAGCACATGTTTAAGCCACATTGGAATGTCTTCTAAGAAATTACGAAGCCATTCAGCTTCTTCTCCTGTTTTATCTAATGCAATAAACTCATATTCCATTGTCGACCTTGCTATGCATGTCTTCTTGGAGGATTTCCAAGAGACTGCAGCAATTCCCAGGGTAAAGACATATCCACTAGTGGATTTTGAGTCTTTAGTATCCGATATCCAATTTGCATCGCTGTACCCCTCGAGTACTGCTGGATATTTGGTATAATGTAAGTCATAATTCTGGGTATGTCTTGAATACCTAAGTACCCTAATTATTGCTTTCCAATGATTGAACCCTGGATTACTTGTGTACCTACTCAATTTGCTTACAGCATAGGCTAAATCTGGCCTAGTGCAATTCATTAAGTACATCAAGCTTCCGATTATTCGAGAGTATTCTAATTGTGATATGCTTGCACCTATATTTTTTGACAAATGAAGACTAATGTCAACAGGTGTTTTAGCAAGACGGTCATCATGCTTTCCAAATTTCTCCAGAATTTTCTCAACATAATGAGACTAAGATAAAGCATATCCTTCAGAAGTTCTAGTAATTTTTATTCCTAGAATTACATCTACTACTCCCAGATCTTTTATGTCAAATTTTTTGTTCAACATTTTCTTTATGGATTTAATCATGTCATTATTACTTCCAATAATGAACATGTCATCCACATAAAGACAAACTATGACATAGCCTTTGTTTGTGCTTTTAATATAGACGCATTTGTCACATTCGTTTATCTTAAAACCATTCGAAAGCATAACGTAACCAAATTTTTCATGCTATTGTTTCGGAGCTTGTTTTAATCCATAAAAGGATTTGACAAGTTTACAAACCTTTTTTCTTTTGGCCGGGAACTTAAAACCCTTATGGTTGTTCCATATAAATTTCCTCATCTAACTTGTCATTCAAAAAAGTTGTTTTAACATCCATTTGATGTAATTCCAGATTATACAAAGCTGCAATCGCAATCAACATGCGAATGGATGTTATTCTTGTCACTGGTGAATAGGTGTCAAAATAATCAATGTCTTCCTTTTGCTTGTATCCCTTAACAACAAGCCTAGTATTGTATTTAGCTATTGAACCATCTATTTCCATTTTTCTCTTGAATATCCACTTATGTCCAAGAGGTTTACTTCTTGGTGAAAGATCCACCAGTTCCCAAGTATGATTTTGCAGCATTGATTCAATTTCACTATTCATAATCTCTCTCCATAATGGAGTTTCAAGACTTGATATTGCTTCCTTAAAGTTTTGAGGCTCATTTTCTAACAGGTATGTCAGAAAATCTGGACCAAATGATTTAGAGATCCTAGTCCTCTTGCTACGTCTAGGTTCATTTACTTCATTATCATTTTGGTCTTCACTACTACCTATAGTAGTATTAAAAGTTCTTTTATTTGAACTTTTCTCTTCAATTTCCTTCCTAGGAAAAATGTGTTCAAAAAACAATGCATTTCTTGACTTAATAATAGTGTTTACATGCATATCCAGATTTTCAGATCTATGAACTAAAAATCTATATGCACTACTATTATTGGTATATCCAATGAACACACAATCAACGGTCTTTGGTCCTATCTTAGTCATTTTGGGACTAACGACTGCCATCTCAGCCAAACACCCCCACACTTTGAGGTAATTATAGGTAGGTCGTTGACCTTTCCATAATTCACAAGGTATTTGATTGAGTTTCTCGTGGGGTACCATGTCAAGGATAAAGTTAACAAACAAAATCACCTCTCCCCCCACAAGTTCTGAGGTAACCCTAAACTAATCAATATGGCATTCATCATCTTTTTAAGAATTGGATTCTTTCTCTCAGCAACACCATTTGACTGAGGAGAATAGGGTGCAGTGGTTTGGTGAATAATACCATATTTAGAACAAAATTCTTCAAATGGTACATCATACTCACCACCTCTGTCACTCCTCACTATCTTAATAGTTTTACCAAGTTGATTTCAACCTCAAGTTTATATTGCCTAAAAGCTTCTATGACTTAGTCTTTATTTCTCAATTAGTAAACATAGCAATATCGAGTGCAATCATCAATAAAAGTAATAAAGTATTTATTACCTCCTCTAGTTTGAACAAATTTTGAATCACAGATATCTGTGTGAATTAAACTTAGAGGTTCAATACTTCTTTCAACTTTATTAAATGATGCCTTAGTGAGTTTTGCCTCAACACAAATCTCACATTTATGATTAAGATCAAATTCTAAGTTAGATAAACATTCTAAAACAATAAGTCTACGCAAAGAATTAAAATTAACATGTCATAATCTACCATGTCATAAGAAAGAAGATTCAGCAATATAAATAGAAAATGTGTTCTTATTATTAAAAGTCAAATTAGGTACAACAGTATTTACATTGAGCTTAAAAAGCCTATCACTCATATTACCTCGCCCCACATACATTCCACTCTTGGAGAGAACAACTTTATCAGATTCAAAGACTAATTTAAACTCATTCTTGATCAATAATGACTCAGAAATCAAATTCTTGCAAATTTCTGGCACATAGAGTACATTGTTAAGAGTGAGTTCTTTTCCCGAGGTCATTTTCAGCACAATTTTCCCTTGTCCTTCTACAGTTAAAGTGGAGAAGTTTCTCATGAAAAGCTGTTCTCCACTTTCCACCACTTTGTAGGTTGTGAACATCTTCTTATCTGCACAGATATGGCAGGTTGCTCCAGTATCTACCTACCACTCCTTGGGATTGCCCACCAAATTTGCTTTAGAGACTACTGCAGCAAGATTGATGTCTGTCATTCCATCGGAAAAACAAAAATCCTCGGCTATGTTGGCTTGTGCTGGCTTTTTGCTTGAACTTCCTCCGTCCTTGTGAACGTGACAATCCTTAGCACGATGTCCATCTTTGCCGCACACAAAACACTTGCCTTTGAACCTCTTATTGAACCTGTTGTTGATCCCTTTGTTGATCTTACTAGTGGATCCTTGTTTGGGACCATTGCCATCATGCTTCCGCTTCTTGTTGTTGAACTTTGACCCTTATTTATGTTCTACAACATTTACTTTAACTTGCATAACATGGTTTCTTGACTTCTTGTCGGAACCACGGTTGTCCTTCTCAATTCTGAGTCGCACAATTAGTTCCTCCAGTTTCATCTCCTTGCGTTTATACTTTAGATAATTCTTGAATTCTTTCCAAAATGGTGGCAATTTTTCAATTGTTGCCGCAACTTGAAAAGATTCACTAAGAGCAATCCCTTCCGCATGTATGTCGTGGAGAATTAATTGGAGATCTTGAACTTGGCTAATAACCGTCTTGGAATCCATCATTTTAAAATCCAGAAAACGACCGACAACAAATTTCTTTGTACCGGTATCCTCTGTCTTATACTTATGATCTAAAGATTCTCACAGTTCTTTAGCTGTGCTTTTCACACTATACACATTGTACAGTGTATTGTCCAACCCATTAAGGATATAATTTCGACACAGAAAATCACCATGTTTCCATACATCGACTGCGGCAACCACTTGCCTGTCAATTTTTTTCTCGTTCAGTACCGGTGCCTTTTCATGAGTGAAGCGAGTCAAATTCAATGTGGTAAGATAAAACATCATTTTTTGTTGCCATATTTTAAAATCATTGCCATTGAATTTTTTTGGCTTCTCCCTATGATTTACCAGTACTGCCGGAGTCATCACTGGCATAACAAGTGTGGGGTCGGTGTAATAACAATCTCAGTACTGTTAGTTGTCATATTTCTAACGAAATAAAAAAAAAAAATGTACCAATCACAAATTTATACACAAAAAGAAATTACACACAAAATATACAGAAAAAATATTTTGTAACAAAATTCCAATGATAAATAATATATTACTACTATGTTATCAAAGAAATCATTAAACAGTATATTACTACTATTTAAGAAATTAAACAGTATATTACTACAATTTAATTTTTTGAAACAAAATATTTATCTGTCTATCACAGAAATAAATAAAAATAAGAAATCTACTTTAAAATTGTTAGAATCCACAAAGGTGCATGTCTGTAATTTAATGTATAAATTAAATAAAAAATAAAATAAAATAATTATATAAATTATTTTTCGAATTAAATGCTTACAGAAAATAATGTCGAGGCTTGTGTTGGACACAATCTCCTTAAAGTAGATTTCGCCATTGCTCCGATACTTCGAGATATAAATGGCGTCTACTTCCCAGGATGTAACGACTAACACTTGATTTTACAGCACTATAAAATCAAGTCTGGCGAACCAAACAATGCTGTAACTCTTTCTCTTTTTTTTCTAAAAAATAAATGCAGAAACAGATGCAGGAGCAACAGAGGACGAACAGAAGAAGAAGGGGAAAAAGTTTGAAAATTTTTGGATCCAAAATGAATTGCTGGACCAGACTTTATATAGGCAGATTGGTGGCTATTCGAACAGGTAGAAAACCTGTTCGAACAAATTGAACAAACACCAATAGATTTGAATCTGTTTGGAACAAATTCAATTTTGAATTCAACAGATCTGAACTTGTGTTGAACCCTTTGAACTGTTCGGGTGGGTTAAACCTATTAAGGACCTGTTTGGGTGAAGAAAAAATTCTAGACCAATTTATTTTGAATTTTGAAACCAAAATTAAAAAATAAAAAATAAAATACAAAAGTTTTTGGCACAAAAAGATAAATATTGGGCTGGACAAGCCCAACCCAACCTCACACCCGCGCCCAAGCCAGCCCGACCGGATGGACGGTGACGGCGTGCGCATGTGGTTTTAATTTTGGGTCCAATGGGTTTAGCCCACTTCACCCTTCCACAAACTTGGGTACCCCTTGGGGCCCATTCCAAGTACCCCAAGCTAATGTATATAAACCCATTTAAAACCTCAAGCCTTTCCAATGTGGGACAAACACATTTCACAAATGTGTAGGAAACCCACCAAAAAACTAGTTCCACGAACCCGAAAATGCGTGTTGAATTCTCATTCATCCAGAAATGGTTTTGAGCAACAAAATCCATGAATTTATTCACTACGCGACATTAAACATGAACCCAATTAGGAACGTTAAAAATAACGCTTGAGTCTCACCTTAATTAATGCTCAAAGTTAGCAAAAAATAAGGTTATACAAAAGCCATTTTCCAACATCAATTGTTATCAATTTGATAAAATATAAACTAATTTGACAAAAATAAATGTCAAAAAAATATTTTTAAATTTTTAAAAATTATTTCTACCCACCAAAGATAAAATTATGTAAAATTGATAAATCGTTTACACATTTATTTATTTTTTTACCAAATTAATTTTTATTATGTATTTAAATGATGATCATGTAATACGTGGTTGTTAGACTTTTAATGTATAATTAATATATTTAATATGTGAAATGTTTTTAGTTTTGAATTATTTGATTTAATGGATTGATTTAATAATGATATCAAAGTTGTCGTCATATTTGACTTTTGAAAAAATAAAACTAATTTAATGAAAATAAAAACAACCACCCATTACATGATCATCATCCAAACATATAATAAAAATTAATTTGGTAATAAATAAATAAATAAATGTGTAAGAGATTTATCAATTTTACATAATTTTATCATTGATGGGTAGAAATAATTTTAAAAAATTTAAAAATATTTTTTGACATTTATTTTTGTCAAATTAGTTTATATTTTATCAAATTGACAATTTTGCCTTTGAAATTGAATAATGATATATTCAATTATCGTTATTTGGAATAAGATTCAAAATTCAATATTAAATGTGTCACAATTAAAAAGTCAGGGATTAAAGTGATACAAGCTCTAAATATAGGAACTTTTAGTATAATTCACCCATAAATTAAAAATATTATATATATATATATATGTATATATTTTTTGCGCAAGTAAATTTTTTTTCTTTTCCTTCCTTTGTCTTTCAACTTCCTTTGAAAGGAAACAGGGATACTGCTGTGTTCTTTGTGGGAGGTCGTCCTGAGTATTTTTTAATAAACTGAATCGTTCATATTATAGAGTTCATCAAGAATAAAAGGAAACGGGAATACTGCTATGTTCTTTGTAGGAGGTCGTCTTGAGTTTTTTTTAATAATCTGAGTCGTTCATATTATAGAGTTCGTCAAAAATATTATACACATAAACAATCAAGTTAATCGAATATTTATAACCCTATGATTAGGTCGTAATTGTTTTTAAAAATTTATGAAATTATGTTAACCATTAATTTGTATAAAAACAAATGTGCTTTGATCATAAGACTATAGATATCTAATCAATTTAATTTTTTAAATAAATGATCTACTTAACAAATCATACAATATAAACGATTAAAATTATCAAAAAAACACTCAGACCTTCCACAAACAACATAGCAATAACTAACAGTATCCCTGTTCCCCTTTGAAAGGCCTCTTCCAAGTTCACCGCAGTCAACTTGGTACATTGCCAACTCATCTTCCACGTCAGAAAGTTAAAAACTAAAAAAATATTTTTATTATATAAGGCATACTCTTCACTTATAAAGGTTGATTCAAATTTTATTTTAATTGTTAATATTTTGATTTGAGTAATTAATATATATTTTTTTAACAGTGACAAAGTTAATGATTGAAATGATCAAATTAACACATTTTGTGAACTAAAATGATAAAAGACACATAGTTTAAGAACTATTTTTGAATTTAACCCATAAAAATAAATAAAAGTATATGTTAGTACATAAAATGTGTATAGAAAAAATTATGTCTTATTTATTGATAAAGAAAATATAACAAAAAAGATAATTGAAATCAAGTCTAAGATTTGCGACAGAAAACATAGTTATTGTTTGGGTATGGCTTCTGTCTAGTCTGAGATCGGACTGGACCGTGCTGCTGAGCCCGTAGGGGCCTACCACGGGTCTCGTTTTGATAATCTAAACCGTTCAATGTGTAGAACTCGTCGAGTACTATATGTTTGTAAAAAATCACGTTGATCGGATATCGATAGCTATATGATCAAATCAGTTTCGTATTAAAAAAATTGGACGGTGAACAAATTAACGGTTGAAAAAAAACTGTTTTGATTATATAGCTATCAATATCCGATCAACGTGATTTTTTATAGGCATATAGTACTCGACGATTTATACACATCGAACGGTTCAGATTGTCAAAACAGGATCCATGGTAAGCCCCCACAGACCCAACAACACAGTCCAATCTGATCCCGAACTGAACAGAAGCTATACCTTGTTGTTTAAACTAAGACATTCAAAAGCTAACATTAATCCTCAATATTAAAAAATATATATAAAGAATGCACGTTCAAATCAATTTGGTGTCCTTGAATTAAGAGATGCCTAATTTTTTTTGTATAACTTTTCTATTAATATCTTTTTTCACACAAAAAAATTAATTTGGGCATTGAAGTGCCCCAGCTAAGATATTGAAAATTTGATTTAGCAAATCTCATATGTGGGATTTCCGTCATTTTTTTGTCGTTGAATTTTCTTCAGCAATAAGAAAGGTATAATTTTTTTTTTATTACCATATTAAAAAAAAATTAATTCACATTAATTGATTTTTACAGAATAATCTCAGTAATGACCACGTGCTAGCATGTGACCCTTTTTTGGCGATGACGTCCGTTGTTAAATAAATTAAATTAAGAGTAAGTGTGGTATCTTTAAAAAAAGTTAAAAAATTACTATCCTATTTAAGTTAAATCATCTTATTTAAATCACATCACTTTTCTATCACATCACTTTTCTATCATATCACTTTAAATTCAACCTATATTTTATAAAAAGTAAAAAAAAAACACTCACTTAGACCATCTCCAACGGTTCATCAAACCCAGCATCAAATTTAAAATTTGGTGAAAAAGTTACTGTTTGATTCTCTAACGGTTGCACCAAATCGATATCAAAATGAAATTTCACCAAACATTTCATCAAACTGAGAACAGTCGAAGCATTTCACCAAATCACTGTTACTGACCGTTGGGGTGATACCAACCGGTCGACCAGCCGGTTGACCAACCGGTCAACCAGTAAAAGATTCAAACATTTCAAAAAAGAAGTTCAAACAGTTCAAAAAAAAATTTCCCTAACCGGTCCACTGGCCGGTCGACCACCCGGTCGTCCCGGAAAAAGTTCAGAAAGTTCAACAAAAACGGTTCAGACAATTCAAAAAAAAAAAATTTCACTCACCGGTCGACCACCCAGTTGTCTCGGGACAGATTTGGTAAAAGGTGAATCGTTGGAGCATCTGGTACCAGATTTGGTGAAATGAGTTCATCAAATCTGAGTAAAAAATGACTCATTTCACCAAATCTGGTACCAGATGCTTCAACGGTTCACCTTTCACCAAATTTGTCCCGAGACAACCGGGTGGTCGACTGGCTGGTCAACCGGTGAGTGAAATGTTTTTCTTTTTTTGAATTATCTGAACCGTTTTTGTTGAACTTTCTGAACTTTTTCTGGGACGACCGGTTGACCGGTTAGGGATTTTTTTTTGAACTGTTTGAACTTTTTTTTCGAACTGTTTGAATCTTTTACTGGTTGATCGGTTGGTCAACCGGCCGGTCAACCGGCTGGTCGATCGGTTGGTATCATCCCAACGGTCAGTAACAGTGATTTGGTGAAATGCTTCGCCTGTTCTCAATTTGATGAAATGTTTGATGAAATCTCATTTTAATATCGATTTAGTACAACCGTTAGAATATCAAACAGTAACTTTTTTACTAAATTTTAAATTTGATATTGAGTTTGATAAATCGTTAGAGATGGTGTTATAACATCTCAAACAACCCCAAAAGTGAAAATTGTAATAAAGAGTTGAAATTAGACAGAAAAAGGTGGTGGAGGAAGAGAGAGAGCATGTGGTCCAGCTGACAGGGTGGCATCGTCAGTGGCCACACACGCACGCACACGTTTCGAGTAGGAGGCGCCCTCACCTATTTATTGACACGACAACTAATTCCCATGTTCCTTCCCCCTTATTTTGCCTTTTTAGTCCCCCACATCAGACATACGTCGTACTACTAGTGGAATTTACATTTTACACCCCCACATGAATTTTTAATAAAAATACCATAAATTCACTTTTATCAACTTATAATTTATTTTGAATATATTTAAGTGGTTGAAAATTAAATTAAAGATGTGTAAATTGAATTGAATTATTGATTTCTTTTTTTGAGTAAATTTTAAATTCATAAATTTAGATTTATAGTGTTGTTGTATTTTTAATAAGCATGTTTATGCTTGTTTTAGTAAGGGGGTAAAAAAACACTTTTTGACTTTTAATTTATTTTGAATCACATCACTTATTATATTTTTACACATTTTTAAAACAAAAATTAAAAAGCCAAAAAGACATCTTTTAATCAACTTCTCAAAACAAGGCTTAGTGATAATATTTATATTTATAATTATAATTTTTTTTATTTATATTTAGAGAATTTTCAAAAATTGTTTGGTTTCTGTGTTTATTTTCATAAGGTTATAAATTTTATAAATATAAAAAAAAAAAATTATTTCACTTGTTTGATTTTTTTTCCCTTTGTTATCCTACTTTTTTTTTTTTTTTACTACCACCAGTTATTTATCACTATCACTATCTTCGATCATCGATAATCACTTTCAACCATCATTTTTTGTAGTAGCAAAAAAACACTTCCAACCACCTTTGGGGAGCACTTCCTGCAATCATCACTAACAGTAGACAACCATTCATTTCACTTATTTTCAAAATCAAATTTTAAAATATTTTTATAATGTTCATATTTGTTGTTTTCATTTTTATTCAAAATAAATATAAACATGTTTAATATTTTTTATAAATTAAAAATTAAAAATTATAAATGTTATCAAATTGCACTGCATGTTTCATTTAAATATCTAACCTTTCCAATTCCAAGTTGCAATATGATCATTATATATGTAATGAAATTGTCACATAACCTCCTCATGAGTCATTTTTAAATAAGACATTATATAATTTTTTTTCTCTTTATTTTATATACTTTTACAATTTTTTTTTTTGGTTTCTACTATATTCTTAAAATTCACCACTCTTTATTGTTATTTTCTCACCCCTTTCCATGGCCCTTGCCTAGGAGTCCGGATTCTCTGCCGTTCTTTCCTACGGTGCGTTCTGCAGTGCCATAAAACGACGTCGTTTTGGGATAAAATTTCAAAAAAAAAAAGAAAAGAAAAGAAAAAAGATTAGAGCCAGAGGGGAGGGAGAAGAAATAAAGCAGCCACAAGAAGGCCCTGTTTCAGTCATCATTTCTCTCTCTCTCTCTCTCTCTCTCTCTAAGCAAAACCCACATCAATTAGAACACATTCATGGACTTTACAGCCACAAGAAGGCCTTGTTTCATTGAAGAAGACGATGCTCTTGCCTCTCTTGCAGACATGGAAGTTGACCACAAACTCCGGCCTCTCTTCACCCCACAAAAACAAAGCCTCATATAAGCATTTACATTTATTTACATGAAAATAAAAAATTAAAAAAAACAAAAATCCTCAAAATGGGTGTTCTTTCTCTTGTGCTTCTCTCAAATTGGCCCCTCTTCTTGCCTTAAACACAGTGAACAGAAAATAAAATAGCAAATCTCATTCTTTTCCGATTCTATCCTAAACCCATCTCCAATTAGTAAGACCATATTTTGCAGAGCAAAAAGAATTGGTCTTTCCCCAAACATATATACAATTTTCCGTGATTAAACAAAATTTTTTCAGAAAATTCAACTTTTTCAAAAAGGGTCTTTCTTGCAAAGAAAATAAGCCTCCAAGAAATGGGTCTGGTGTTCTTCGTAGAATCTATTAGCATCATAGAACCCTCTAGATCTGGGGAAGAAATCTGATGCTACCTCTTCTTTGCAAGGAGGATGTGTAATAGAGTGGCCTAGACACAAAAGGGTGTGGATGGCGGTGGCACCTCGGCGACGATGGCACTGGGAGGAGTTGGGAAAGAGCAGGCGAGGGTGGGGATGGCCGTTGTCGTTGTCGTTGTTACTGTGCCATCATCGCCATCGTTGTCCATCTTCGTCTCTGTGATTTGAGAGCTAAGATAGAAGAAAAAGAGGCTCAAAAGCAAAACAAGGAAAAAAAAAAAAGGACCGCCGCAGAGGCTATCGTAAAAAACCACGGCAGACGATCCAGACTCCTTGCATAGTGCCTACCCATTTAGTGATAGTTGATGGGCATTTTAATCATATTTGCTTCAGGGCTTGTTTATATCGGTTTAGATGGGACGGATTTTACCCGTGTGACATTTATGTGAGGCGGGAATGAATTATGTTTTGATCACTTGTAACAGGGGTGGGGCGGGGGTCAAGGATGGATTCATGATTATGTCTTTGGGGGGGGGGGGCTACTCTATAATTTAAAAAATTGGGAGGACTACTCAATATAATTTTGAAATTATCTATAAAAAATTTAGGAGTGCAAACTCCTATAATTTTAAGTTATTTTAAAAATTTTAATATAATATATGATATTTTTCAAATTTCTAGGGGTGCGACCGCCCTCCTAGCCCCCCCTAGATCCATCATTGGTGGGGGCAAATATCGCTTTCTCCAATCCAAACCATACTCGATATAATTAATAATATATAAATAGATAAATAATATATGTATACATATAAAATATAATTAGATATAAGAAAATAATATTAAAAAACTATGATTTTGTTAAAATATAAATAAATAATAATCTTAAAAGTCTCATTGTTTATATATATGAAAATAAAAAAAAAATTATTTAGTGTCCAAACAATTTAAATGATTTTTAATTTTTTTGACTAATTGAAATATAGTTGGATATCCGCGGGTATCCGCGGGAGTGGAGGTGGGGTTGAAAAATTCCACTTGTAGTGAAGGTATGGCGGGGGCTGAGGCGGGGATTGTAACGCCCTCAAAATATTATATAAATCAACCATTCATAAGATCTACTGACATAATAGAAATGTCATATTTTCATTCACCAGAGTTAATATTACAAAAGATATTACATGCATTACACTTTCATAAACATTCATCTTGAAACTATAACATGTAACTCTAACTGCTGATAACAAAATGAGTGCCCTACAGGCTTGCATCTTTCCAAATTATCACTTGGTTACAACAAAAGAAGAGTGACAAACAATTAAAGCCCTCAGCTTAAAAAGAAACATATAAACACAAAATGTAACAACAAAACGGAGCCTTCAGCCCCTAAGCCTCTCAAGCTATGTCCTTGGAGGTGGCATGTCACCTGTACTTGAAAATGGTTTTCCAAGTAGGGTGAGCCAAAGCCCAGTAGAGATATGCTAAACAATGTATGAGAATTAACTAAGATATCAACATCAGATAAATGTTTAATGCTTGTAAACCAACTTACATCTTTTCCATAACCAATCAATATTGACATCCATATTTCAGTCCACTTCCATTCATTTATCCAAATCGATTCATTAACATAGTTCATTATTATTTAAACAATTCAAAACGAGACTACAATTCATTCATCAATACTTTAATAACAAACATTGTTCAAACTTCCATTTTCTTGCTATTTTATGGAATCACATCCGAGGGAACTGGCACCCAAATACATAAGATTTCGGGACTTTCACCCTCGACACTCCGGCCAACTTAATTATCAATGGAGTCCATCCCCCTATCTCCTCCCAAATAATGGAGTACATCCCCTATCTCCTCCCAAACAATGATACATATACAATGTATTTAAACACGTTGTCATATGTAATGACTAATCAAATCACATATTCAATGGTTTAACCAAACTGTCATATTCAATGACAATATTCATATGACTAGTTTCAATTTACCTAGTTCTCATACAGTTTCTACCACAATTACAGCTATCCTCCACCGATAGCCCAAAACAGATATATCTAAATAGATAAATAAATCTGTCAACAGATAATTTATCAAATTCCATAGGTCAATGATTTATCAAATCTAGCTACACCCTTTATTTATACATCCTCCAAATTTCATATTTTCCATACCAATTTCATTATTCAAACAAAATAATTATTTAATTCAAATTAAGGCAATCTTCCCCCTTTCACAAATATTACACCCAAGACCAAATTTCATATATTATACCCAAGCAATATCATGTTCAAGGCCTTTTATACACATATGGTACCAAATATGGAAAACCCCTCTTTCAAATATCAAAACCCTAACCTTAACTTCACCCAAATCTTCCCAAATCCCACAATTTATACAAAATGACAAATATCTAGGTTAAAGCTCATATTAAAGAGTAGAATATCCTTACCTCAAATGTAGAGCTCAAAGAGGAAGAAGGAGAAACTTGAAGATGCCCAAAACTCAAGCTTTTTCGGATCAAAAGGAAGCCCACGCAAAATTATATCTTTTTAACAAAGGGAGTAGGGTAGTGTAGACGTCCCCGAACGCCACGGAAGGGAAATCCCGTTTTGTTCGTTGGGCTCACTATAGTTCAGGACTCAAATGTCACGGTCCTGTATCTAATCTCGCAGAGTGCAATGCAAGATCGATGAATCATCAAAGAGTCCAAATCTGGCAAATCGTTTTTGAAAACAGATTTTTTTTGAAAGAAGTGCCAAACATGGACTGCTTTGCCAGATACAGAGTCGCCACCTAAATATTTTATTTTGGAGAATTTAGGAAACCCTGACTCATTTGCCTAAGGCCACGTGTCCGTCATCACCAAGGTTGCCTCAGCTTGGGAACTTGGGTACAATTGGGGAAGGTCACTTCATGGGTACCCCCGCTCGCCCGATCAAAGATCGGCTTCTACTAACCATGATATCGAGTTTTGAAAACATTATGTGCTCTTATTCCGGTTATTAGCCTAGAATTACTATGTGATGCGTACAGCATACAAGTATAGACTGGATTGCCTAAGTTGGAACAAAGCATCACATATCCGTTTGTTTTGAAAATGGATTGAAATTTGCTACTCGCAAGTAGGCTAAAACATGGGTTTCGACGAATTATTCCAACTCACGCAACCCAACCTTCACCCACAGGCATTCAGGCAGTTATATCACGTCAGCACATAGCCTCATGGTAAGCATGCTATCATGGCAGTCACTCACACGTATGCAAGGATGCTAAAGCACAAACACTTACTGAGTACTCTAAGCCAAAACAAAAGCTATGTTAGAAATCCATACATGATCCTAACTATGCTGAAATGCCTAATGCAACACATACAGGAATGCAACTACAATAGGCTCGGCTATTCTAAAATGGCATATGAAATGCAACAACTGATACACGTATTCAACTCGAAATTGAAATACAATGCAGTTAGTATGATGCGCCGAGCCCGGTGCATGCAATACAGATGAATGATGCAAGCATGCAAGCATAAGTATGCTAATTGAAACATGCCCTAATCTAACCATCATAAGCTGGTAAATAAAAGGGAGAAAGACGTGGGGTTGGAAGACATACATCACACACACGCACACTTATTACAATTGTGCCCTCGCTCGGAGGGTCCGGATAAATAATACAGTCAGAATAAATAATTAACTACTCTAGCTAATTAAATATTACAAAAACCCTAATTAATTAACAAATTAACTAGGAAAGCGAATAAACTAGCATGCAATACTACAAGTAATGGACTGCGTCAGCTTTGTTCTGACTGATGAAAGATGCATGCATGCTCGAGTCGCCTTGTCGGCAAATTCCATCGCGATGCCTCGCCTCACCCTTGTTTGCAATTGATCTCAGAAACTTGCACAAAGCTCTAGAAGGCTGAAACTCCACCTTGGGAAGGCCACCGACCAGTTATTAGCATGGGAGACCACCTGCCGACCACCCTTTGTGGTGGAGACCAAAGAGGGTGGTCAGCCTGCCAGAAAATCTGGTTGGTCGACCAGTTTCCATCTCTGGTTTCTGGTTTTTCTGCAACAAAAGCAAGAGAGAGAAAAGACAACGTATTTTCAACAAATGTGTGCATGACCACTCTCCCCGTCCTTGCACAAGCTCAAGGGAGTGTAGCCCTCGATCCTCGTGCCACCAATCACGTATCTCGATGCATGATGGCCGAGAAGTCAGATTGCACGACTCAATGGGACGTGAATGCACATATAAGCAACTAAAGCCAACGACTCTATCATGGATAGTCAAGAGTGTCAGCAATCGAGGCACGTTTCATCACTTGGAGTACGAAATGTCCCTCGTTTCCCGTGTTCAGACTAAACCCTACTCCAAACACAAAGCAATGAGGTGGCATACACAATGCGACTAACATGCAACCTAGCATACGCAATGCTATGGGCTAAAATGGCATACACAATGCACGTGACATAACATGGCATACACAATGTACTTACGAAGACTATCATGTGCACATGAACTAAATGGCATATACAAATGCAAGATGGACTTACACCAATATGAGTGGACCTCAGCCACACTCACATCAGTGGCCATATGATAAAAATGAGACAACCGAAATACATGCAAGCATGCACGAATGCAATGGACCGATCCTAAGGCGCAACATGCAACTCTAACTAAGCCTGGCAAAGGATGAAATATGGCATACAAGCATACATTTTCCAGCTCTGAAACATGATGTATAATGGTCCCGAATCATGCAAATATGTTACCCAATGCATGCTAGATGGCCCGAATACCGAAACTAGTGAAGTGCGTTACACTATAGGTACACAAAGCAATGCACGAATGGAAAAACCAACCCCAAACAAACCCTAGGCAGGTCTGAAACAGTGGGGAAATGGCCCAAAATGATGGTTCAAAGTGTATGGAAATGAAGCTCATTCAATGGTCCGAAAACAAGGCGTTCATGCACAACTCTCAAGCACACTTAAAGAGGAGAAAACATGAGGATATGGCATTCACATAGGCTCTGAAATATGATGCAAAATGACCCCAAAGCATGGAAACACCTCAGTATATGCATGCAATAGACCTCAAATCTCAAAGCTAGGCAAGTGTATTGAACTACAAGCATGCAAAACAAGCATCATTCGACCATGAGACCCAAAAATAGAGCTAGGGCAGTCCAAAATATGCACAAAATCAGTTTAAGGCAAGGCCAAAAAGTGCTAAAATCAAGGGTCAACAAAGCATGCAAAATAAGCTAGTGAACCATGATTTGCACTACAACTATATGAAGCACATGAGAGCTCACAAAACTAGCCAAAAATAGAAGTATTCCATACCAAATAATGCCCAAAAATCCACTGAAACTCAGTCAATGCATGCAAGAATGATGTGTCCCTTTGAAAGGCCAATAAGAGAGTTGTTCTACACATGCAAGATAGACATACGAAATGGCAAAACCACCTCTAGAAAGAGGTCATGAAGGTCACCAAACTCATCAAAAATGTCCTGGACCATGGCTTTGAAACATGCAAATAGGGGCTCCTTTGGAAGGCCAAGAAAGCCAGTAAAAAGAACAAAGGGTGAGAGGGTCACCCCTCTCTGATTTTGAGGCTTAAAGACACATGTTAACCACTAAAAATCCACTGGATTTCAGTAGCTAAAAGGCCAAACCAAGGCCGACACAAATGCTCTAAAGCATAGCTCAAAACATGAGGAAATGAAGCATGCAAGGGGGTAGATGACCCCCAACAGAAAAATGGTCTTAAAAAAACATGTTTAGAAGATCAAAACAAGATTTTTTTCAGTTTATGAGAAAGCCTAAATATGCTTGAAAATAGAGCTAAACTATGAAGCAAAACAATGTCAAAAAGAGGGAAATGGAGTGTTACCCTTGTAGCCAAAGGAACCAGCAACTTCTGGACCAAGATAACAAGTCTTCAACCTCTGAAAATAAGCTCCAAGGTGCTTGGATGGATGATGGAGATATTAGGTTAAGAGGTGTAGTGCAATGGTGCAAGAAGAAGGGACCTTTGGAGCTAAAATGGAGAGAAATAGGGAGGGAAGTGTATGTATGCCTTGAAGCAAAATTCTGAACCCCAGCAATGGAAGAGGGCCCTTCCCTATGTAGAGGAGAAGGTCTAAAGCTTCTCCAAGAAGCTTAAAACCAAGCTTAAATATCCTCCATATGGAGGATGCATTCTGAGGCTTCCAGCTGGCACAGCTGGCTTCAACTCAATGAGACAAAAAAGCAGAAGGTTGGCCGACCAGTTCAAGTGGTCGGCCGACCACTTGCCCTGGTCGGCTGACCAGGGGTCAAAAGGTTCAAGCTCAAAAGGTGGTTGGCCTACCCATATTGGTGGTCTCCCAAGTGAATGCAACTTAGTGGTGATATAGGAGACCAGAAATTGTGGCCCAAAAGTGAGGGAGACCACCTACCTGTCAAGAAAAACCGGCCGACCGGGAAAGGTGGTCTCCAAGAATAAAAGGTGGTCTCCCACCCTACTACCACCTTCCTAACAATGAAACTAGGGTTCATGCCAAAAATGAACCCACACCGATGCGAAATGAAGGTTCAAGGGCCAAAACGCGCAGTCGGGGGCCCTAAAAACTGACTATTAAGCATCGAAAGTGGCGTGCGACCACGAAGGTGGTCTCCTTGGCCACCGTGTCCCTCTAAGGAGAGGAAACAAGGTGTGTGCCAAAAACTAGAGCAAACAGAGGTAGTTAAGCAGTCCCGAACCGAGGAACACAGCCGACGGCTCCGAAAATCGGAAACTGGTCTCCAAACGGGAAAAATGGCCTATGACCACGAAACGTAGCCTACGGCCACTGAGAGATGGTCTACGAGACCTCTCCCTCCCTTTAGGAACAGAAAATAGAGAAAATAGGACCTGGTTCACAAACCGAGGCAAGGCACGGAAAGGTTCCGAAGCCCGGAGGCAAGGCTCTCAACTGAGACTTTACAACCTCAGAACTAGCACAATATGCAACATCACCGAGCGCTCAGTTGGTGACATCTGAGTCTTAAGGTCGGTAAAAAATGGGGTGTCTACAGTTGCCCCTCTTTGACAGAACTCAAAAGTCATAAGTGACGGGAGTGAATGTCAAAACCCAGAGACGACCCATTTTTGACAAGGCCGAAGACTTAGACAAACAGGCAAGATAAAAGAGATGCGCCCGCAGGCATGGGCAAAATGCAAGGGACATGCACAAAGCCGAACATAACTTATGATCATGCAAAGGAAGCTGTAATGAAGCACATATACACAATAAATGCAACAATTTAAGCAAGCGAATAAAAACCAAACTACATTACATGCAGAAAGGATATAAAAAGATTATGCAATCTTAGCGAGCATGTGCGATAGATACACAAAAGTGGATGAGGTGTGATAGATACACAGAATGAGTAAGCATGTGCGATAGACACACAAAGCGAGTGTAGTGATAGATACACTAAAGTAAACATGTGATGGATACACAAAGCGTGCGTGTGATGGATACACAAAGCGAACGTGTGATGGATACACAAAGTAAACGTGTGATGGATACACAAAGCGAGCATGTGATAGATACACAAAGGGTGAACACAAAGTGTGATAGATGCACTTAGTGAACAAAATGTGATGGATACACAAAAGGTGAACACAAAGTGTGATAGATGCACTAAGTAAACTAGTGTGATGGATACAGAAAAGGTGAACACGAAGTGTGATAGGTGCACTAAGTGAACAAGTGTGATGGATACACTAAAGGTGAACACAAAGTGTGATAGATGCACTAAATGAACAAGTGTGATGGATACACAAAAGGTGAACACAAAAGTGTGATAGATGCACTGAGTGAACAAAGTATGATAGATACACTAAAAGTGAACACAAAATGTGATAGATTCACTATGTGAACAAGGTATGATAGATACACTAAAAGTGAACACAAAGTGTGATAGATTTACTATGTGAACAAGTGTGATGGATACACAAAAGGTGAACACGAAGTGTGATAGATGCACTAAGTGAACAAGTATGATAGATACACTAAAGGTGAACACGAAGTGTGATAGATGCACTAAGTGAACAGAGTATGATAGATACACTAAAGGTGAATACGAAGTGTGATAGATGCACTAAGTGAACAAGTATGATAGATATACTAAAGGTGAACACGAAGTGTGATAGATGCACTAAATGAATAGGTGTGATGGATATACAAAAAGTGAACATGAAGTGTGATAGATGCACTAAGTGAACAGAGTATGATAGATACACGAAAGGTGAACACGAAGTGTGATAGATGCACTAAGTGAACAGAGTATGATAGATATACTAAAGGTGAACACAAAGTGTGATAGATGCACTTAGTGAACAGGTATGATGGATACACAAAAGGTGAACACGAAGTGTGATAGATGCACTAAGTGAACAAGTATGATAGATACACTAAAGGTGAACACGAAGTGTGATAGATGCACTAAGTGAACAGAGTATGATAGATACACTAAAGGTGAACACGAAGTATGATAGATGCACTAAGTGAACAAGTATGATAGATATACTGAAGGTGACTACGAAGTGTGATAGATGCACTAAGTGAACAGGTGTGATGGATACACAAAAGGTGAACATGAAGTGTGATAGATGCACTAAGTGAACAGAGTATGATAGATACACTAAAGGTGAACACAAAGTGTGACAGATGCACTAAATAAATGATCTCAAACAGAACTTCTTTGAATGAACCGTACACACAATATCGTGCATGAATGAGAAAGAAACTTGATAGGTACAATGCAATACAATGTATGATGTTTAAGGAACGCAATAAACAAGCGTAGCGGCGCTTTTGAAAGCACCTCATGGGGTGAGTGGCGATGAACCGCTCTACTCTGATGGGGATCTCCCCCCGTGCTCTTCGAATACTTACCTTCAACTCACAGTACAAAGACTCTGAAATACTGACAAGGGTTCTTCACGTAGAACACTTTGGATGTTGCCTTTTTCCTAATCATATTTACAACTTTCCCTATTCTCCAACGGGGTGACAGACTAGGTTGGTTCAGTATCCAGAATTGAGGTGCATACACGCTATCTCAACCTATGGAGCTTCCATACAGATTTCAAGCCGAGGACATGCCTCTGGGTATTTAAACCAGACTTTAGTCTCAAAAATCCTAAACTTTTGCGTTCTAGACAACAGCCATTTGAACTCTAGTTTCCACCATCGCAGTTGGTCTCCCAGGAACTCATTGCAAATACAGCTAAGATGCCTTTGGCAGGGATTGGTACTCAGGGAGAGCGCTTTTGATTGCCATTCTGGCTTGAAGTAGACTTCATCTTGAGCTTGAGGTAGAGGCACACTCATACTTTGGAGCATTGGCAAGACCTGAAGAGGTACACACGTAATGCAATCTCGAAACTTACTGAAGTTAAAACAAACTCAGATGCTCGACATTTCCTCTTTTTCTCTTGCGTTGCAGTCTGGAACCCATATAGCTTCAGATAGGTCCTGGCTTTACTGTTCTGACACGACCTAGGTTGAACCCTGTGGTTTTATGAAAGAACGAATCTTGTTTTGCACAAATGTAGAGAATGGCACAACACTCTGAGCACAAAACAAATCATTTTGAAATTGATAAATGAGTTCTCGACCGGGTATTGAGCCTACGACTGAACATAGCGCACCACGACTCAACAAAGGAAAACAAAGACAAAACAACCTAAACACAAACACAGACACTCAAAAATGACTCAAGACAAGAATCGAGATAAAACAAAAAGACACGACACTCAGACGTGCACAGGGAGCCTGTTTCTCTGGGTATTGTTTCCCACCATCTCATTTGCGATTCTCACATCACTCGGCCCTCAGGCTCTTTTTTTTTCTCTGAAAAAGCCCTTTTCCTCACTTTTTCTCTCAGCGCACATCTCTCTATTCTTGAATCTCTCATTTTTTATCCCTCCCCTGGGTGGTTGATGGATAAACAAGAAGTTGCGGGTTAATGCCCAACGTTATTAGCTCGCGGCTATTTCCTTCGTTGACATTTAGTCGATGCCCCAGATGAAGGAGTGGAGTATCTTGATCCATTCCAATTCGTGCTTCGCACTCGGCTTGATACCTCGCTGCTTGGAGGATGAGAGAGCTTTCAGCCATTTGTTGTTAACTTCAGTTGTGCCTTTCTTGGCGAATAGGGTACCCTTTCCGGCAAGTATGGTGCCCTTTCTGGCAAGTATGTTGACAACGGGGAAAAGACAGAACACCTGACTTAACTGTGTCCCTAGTTCATTATTTTGACCATTTTTTGTTTTTGCTTTCTACTAAAATAATTTTGACCAATATGAGGGTTAGATTAACACATTTGTTCGATTTTCTGATTTGAAATCATGCAAGTTAGGTTATGAGCACTGAAAATTTTCCTTTTTTGGGTCCAAGAAATGGTCCAGTTTTGAAAAATGAAATACTTTTCGAGAAAATTAGTCAACCTTAGTAAAAATTCTCAAAACTGCTTTCGCAAACAGCCACTGCTCAACGAGCACGGAACCTACTCTCGAGATGCACAACCTCAGATCCGAAGGAAAATTGCCTCTTGTCTAAATGGCACTGCATGGCAACGAAAAGTTGCTACTTGTTTGAATGGCACCGCAGCGCAACGAAAAGTTGCTACTTGTTTGAATGGCACCGCAGCGCGCTGTATGGCAACGGCAAGTTGCCCCTTGTTTGAATAGCATCGTAGCGCGCTATATGGCAACGGAAAGTTGCCTCTTGTTTGAATAGTACCGCAGCACACTGTAACCAGTTTTCAAGATGACAATCACAACCAAGCTCTCGGATACAAAGAAGACAAAGATGACCAGAACCATCACATGGACACAGTTGAATTTGAAGTGTTTTATGGCTGAACTTTAGAACGAAGTTGCCTACGTATCCCAAAGATGGGAATCAAGCCATACGTAGTTCGGGGTTAAGGTACACTCGTGTATTTAACCTCTCCTTTTGCGCTCTAACTTTTGCCAAGACCGCCCTTCCGGGTTTTCAACCTTACGAGCTCTGTTCTTCTTTTCTTTTCATTTCTTTTCATTTTTCTTCTACTTTTTTCTTCTTCTTCTTTTTTTTTTTCATTCATTTTTCTTCTTTTCTTTTCTTCATTCTTTGCATTTTTCTTTTTTTTTTAGTTCTTTTTCTTCTTTTTCTTGCTCTAACTTTTGCCTGGGTCACCCTTCCGGGTTTTCGGCCCAGCGAGCTTCTCAAGGGTAAAAGTGTAGCTTTGTCCATGTCAAATGGTTTTGAGATCTTGAAGTCATCTGAATCCAAGAGAATGGCTGCTGTTTGCTGACGATGCAGGAGTCTATCCAAAGGGGGGGGCTGAATCTGCTCCTAGTGTTGTGGGTAGGAACTCAGTTATCCTTCAGCAATACTTTCTTCTTTCCTCCCTTCTGGGATTTGGCATTCTTGCCGATCTTTGTTAGCTTGAGAAATATCCCAACTTTTTTGACTCTTCGAGCACATCTGACATCTTTGCCCCTAGTTCGAGGGCTTTTGATCTAGCTTTGCAAGCTTCCTTTTGATTATTTCTGACCTCCTTGCCCCTAGTTCATGGGCTGCTTCAAATCTGGCCACACAGGCCTCACATTGTAGTTGACCGTTGAACATTCTGAATTTCAAGTTCAAGGTTTGAAAGTGAGGGGTCGAGTCTCGGGGCTAAGAGTGATCCCAAGCTGCATAATCTCAAGAGCAATTCCACACAAGTCTTCGTAGGACTGCGCAAAATATTTTTTGAAATCTTTTAAGAAAGCGACTAATCGCTCGTGCTGAAGATAGTGTGGAACCAATCTGGATCAAGCCAGGGTCCTTCTTAGTACTCATATTAACAAACATGATTTCATTCATTAAGGGCTTAGCATGCCTCTCTTTCTCTCAATTGATCAAATTTTTTTACAAATCTTGAGGAATTCCTTCCTCTTTGTTTTCATCACAATGTTCAAAAAGTTTTGAAAAACTTAGGTCCATGCAATGAGTTTGAGGCACAGAAAAGTAGGCAAAAGTACTGCCGTTTCATTCAAACTTTTGGCACAACTGGTGCAAGGCAGAAGCAAACACAAGGGTGTGAAAATCACTGCTGTTCATTCAAATCTGTTGGCATTATTGGCTCCAAGGCAGAAACAGACTCAAAAGAAAGCAAAAAGACAAACACAATACAAAATAGTGATGTCCAAGGTAACACTCCCGAAATCACTCGACTCTAACAAAACAAGACTGACTCGATACAACAAGACAGACCCAACTGACTCAGTACAAAAAGACTGACTATGCACAAAACAACAAAACTAACCCAATACCCAAGTCAGAAAGTACAAAAACTAGCATTCACAAATGCTCAAAATAGTTTGTGCCATACGCCACATCTGGAGTAAACTAAGCGCCACTTGCAGGTGGTTCATCCCTTGATCACATAACAACACAGGTCCAGAGTACCCGAGGGATATCAGACCCTTCTGAAGCTATGGTTCCAAGACTACTTAGCAATAGAGAAAACGGACAGCATCTCAGCCTGATTTCACTAGAACCATCATGAGCGAAGCTAAATGACTGCGCTCCCTACAGAATTCTGCCCAAAATTCTGCCCTGTAAACTGATACCCTCAGGTAAAACTGATTCTTCCAAATACTGATGCCCACGGGCCTGATACCCAGACTTGCAAACTGATACATGCATTCTCTGTAGAGACACACTCTAAAAGCACATAACAAGCAAGTGAGAGCCAAAACACCCCTATGTTGGGGGTAGGGTTTTCCTGTCCTATTTTGTCAGAAGCTAGGGTTTCACTACGCACGCAGCGGTTTCAAACAACCTATAATCGGGTAAGCAACCTGTCCTAGTTTGGAATGGTCACTATGGATTCAGAATATGCACTAGGTTGAATGGTCAAAAGGGTGCCCCGGTGAAAATCGGGGTTTATGTTGCCGTTGTGACAGAGCCCGCAACCGGTCAGCCTTATGGCACGCTTTCCGAAGCAAGCCTCCGGCAAACTGTTTAGGAATAGCATACGGCAAACACGGTGTCCTAGGCGCACCAATGCAAATGCAATGCAAAGAAACACATAAGTGTAATCAAAACAAGATATCATGAGTTCGAGTTAAGTTCTCTATCACTCCCCAGCAGAGTCGCCAGAAACTGTAGACGTCCCCGAACGCCCCGGGAGGGAAATCCTGTTTTGTTCGTTGGGCTCACTACAGTTCAGGACTCAAATGCCACGGTCCTGTATCTAATCTCGCAGAGTGCAATGCAAGACCGATGAATCATCAAAGAGTCCGAATCCGGCAAATCATTTTTGAAAACAGATTTTTTTTGAAAGAAGTGCCAAACATGGACTGTTTTGCCAGATACAGAGTCGCTACCTAAATATTTTATTTTGGGAAATTTAGGAAACCCTGATTCGTTTGCCTAAGGCCACGTGTTCGTCATCACCAAAGTTGCCTCGGCTCGGGAACTTGGGTACGATTGGGGAAGGTCACTTCGTGAGCACCCCCGCTCACCCGATCAAAGATCGGCCTCCACTAACCATGATATCGAGTTTTGAAAACATTATGTGCTCTTATTCCAGTTATTAGCCTAGAATTACTATGTGATACGCACAACATACAAGTATAGACTGGATTGCCTAAGTTGGAACAAAGCATCGTATATCCGTTTGTTTCGAAAATGGATTGAAATTTGCTACTCGCAAGTAGGCTAAAACAAGGGTTTCGATGAATTATTCCAACTCACGCAACCCAACCTTCACCCATAGGAATTCAGGAAGTTATATCACGTCAGCACATAGCCTCATGGTAAGCATGCTATCATGGCAGTCACTCACACACATGCAAGGATGCTAAAGCACAAACACTTACCGAGTACTCCAAGCCAAAACAGAAGCTATGTTAGAAATCCATACATGATCCTAACTATCCTGAAATGCCTAATGCAACACATGCAAGAATGCAACTACAATAGGCTCGGCTATTCTAAAATGGCATACGAAATGCAACAACTGATACACGTATTCAACTCGGAATTGAAATACAATGCAATTAGTATGATGCGCCGAGCCCAGTGCATGCAATACAGATGAATGATGCAAACATGCAAGCATAAGTATGCTAATTGAAACATGCCCTAATCTAACCACCATAAGTTGGTAAATAAAAGGGAGAAAGACGTGGGGTTGGAAGACATACATCACACACATGCACACTGGTCCGGATAAATAATACAGTCTGAATAAATAATTAACTACTCTAGCTAATTAAATATTACAAAAACCCTAATTGATTAACAAATTAACTAGGAAAGCGAATAAACTAGCATGCAATACTACAAGTAATGGACTGCGTCAGCTTTGTTCTGACTGATGAAAGATGCATGTATGCTCGAGTCGCCTTGTCGGTAAATTCCATCGCGATGCCTCGCCTCACCCTTGTTTGCAATTGATCTCAGAAACTTGCACAAAGCTCCAGAAGGCTGAAACTCCACCTTGGGAAGGCCACCGACCAGTTATTAGCATGGGAGACCACCTGCCGACCACCCTTTGTGGTGGAGACCAAAGAGGGTGGTTGGCCTGCCAGAAAATCTGGTCAGCTGACCAGTTTCCACCTCTGGTTTCTGGTTTTTCTGCAACAAAGGCAAGAGCGAGAAAAGGCAATGTATTTTCAACAAATGTGTGCATGACCACTCTCCTCGTCCTTGCACAAGCTCAAGGGAGTGCAGTCCTCGATCCTTGTGTCACTAATCACGCATCTCGATGCATGATGGTCGAGAAGTCGGATTGCACGACTCAATGGGACGTGAATGCACATATAAGCAACTAAAGCCAACGACTCTATCATCGATAGTCAAGAGTGTCGGCGACCGAGAATCGAGGCACGTTTCGTCACTTGAAGTACGAAACGTCCCTCGTTTCCCATGTTCAGACTAAACCCTACTCCAAACACAAAGCAATGAGGTAGCATACATAATGCGACTAACATGCAACCTAGCATACGCAATGCTATGGGCTAAAATGGCATACACAATGCACGTGACATAACATGGCATACACAATGCACTTACGAAGACTATCATGCCCACATGAACTAAATGGCATATACAAATGCAAGATGGACTTACACCAATATGAGTGTACCTCAGCCACACTCACATCAATGGCCATATGATGAAAATGAGACAACCGAAATACATGCAAGCATGCACGAATGCAATAGACTGATCCTAAGGCACAACATGCAACTCTAACTAAGCCTGGCAAAGGATGAAATATGGCATACAAGCATACATTTTCCAGCTCTGAAACATGATGTACAATGGTTTCGAATCATGCAAATATGTTACCCAATGCATGCTAGATGCCTCGAATACCGAAACTAGTGAAGTGCGTTACACTATAGTTACACAAAGCAATGCACGAATGGCAAAATCAACCCCAAAAAAACCCTAGGCAAGTTTGAAATAGTGGGAAAATGGCCCAAAATGATGGTTCAAAGTGCATGGAAATGAAGCTCATTCAATGGTCCGAAAACAAGGCGTTCATGCATAACTCTCAAGCACACTTAAAGAGGAGAAAACATGAGGATATGACATTCACATAGGCTCTAAAATATGATGCAAAATGACCCCAAAGCATGAAAAGACCTCAGTATATGCATGCAATAGACCTCAAATCTCAAAGCTAGGCAAGTGTATTGAACTACAAGCATGCAAAACAAGCATCATTCGACCATGAGACCCAAAAATAGAGCTAGGACAGTCCAAAATATGCACAAAATTAGTTTAAGGCAAGGCCAAAAAGTGCTAAAATCAAGGGTCAACAAAGCATGCAAAATAAGCTAGTGAACCATGATTTGCACTACAACTATATGAAGCACATGAGAGCTCACAAAACCAGCCAAAAACAGAAGTATGCCATACCAAATAATGCCCAAAAACCCACTGAAACTCAGTCAATGCATGCAAGAATGACGTGTCCCTTTGAAAGGCCAATAAGAGAGTTGTTCTACACATGCAAGATAGACATACAAAATGGAAAAACCACCTCTGGAAAGAGGTCATGCAGGTCACAAAACTCATCAAAAATGTCCTGGAGCATGGCTTTGAAACATGCAAATAGGGGCTCCTTTGGAAGGCCAAGAAAGCTAGTAAAGAGAACAAAGGGTGAGAGGGTCACCCCTCTCTGATTTTGAGGCTCAAAGACACATGTTAGCCACTGAAAATCCACTGGATTTCAGTGTCTAAATGGCCAAACCAAGGCTGACACAAATGCTCTAAAGCATAGCTCAAAACATGAGGAAATGAAGCATGAAAGGGTCTAAACAAACATGTTCAGAAGATCAAGACAAGACTTTTTTTAGTTTATGAAAAAGCCTAAATATGCTTGAAAATAGAGCTAAAGTATGAAGCAAAACAATGTCAAAAAGAGGGAAATGGAGTGTAGCCAAAGGAACCAGCAACTTCTGGACCAAGATAGCAAGTCTTCAACCTCTGAAAATGAGCTCCAAGGTGCTTGGATGGATGATGGAGAGGTTAGGTTAAGAGGTGTAGTGCAATGGTGCAAGAACAAAGGACCTTTGGAGCTAAAATGGAGAGAAATAGGGAGGGAAGTGTATGTATGCCTTGAAGCAAAATTCTGAACCCCAGCAATGGAAGAGGGCCCTTCCTTTTATAGAGGAGAAGGTCTAAAGCTTCTCCAAGAAGCTTAAAACCAAGCTTAAACATCCTCCATACACGTGTATGGAGGATGCATTCTGAGGCTTCCAGCTGGCATAGCTGTCTTCAACTCAATGAGATAAAAAAGCAGAAGGCTGGCCGACCAGTTCAAGTGGTCGGCCGACCACTTGCCCTGGTCGGCTGACCAGGGGTCAAAAGATTCAAGCTCAAAAGGTGGTCAGCCTACCCATATTGGTGGTCTCCCAGGTGAATGCAACTCAGTGATGATATGGGAGACCAGAAATTGTGGCCCAAAAGTGAGGGAGACCACCTACCTGTCAAGAAAAATCGGCCGACCGGGAAAAGTGGTCTCCAAGAAAAAAAGGTGGTCTCCCACTGTACTACCACCTTCCTAACAGTGAAACTAGGGTCCGTGCCAAAAATGAACGCATACCGATGTGAAACGAAGGTTCGGGGGCCAAAACGCGCAGTCGGGGGCCTCGAAAACTGACAATTAAGCATCGAAAGTGGCGTGCGACCACGAAGGTGGTCTCCCTGGCCACTGTGTCCCTCTAAGGAGAGGAAACAAGGTGTGTGCCAAAAATCGGAGCAAACGGAGGTAGTTAAGCGGTCCTGAACCGAGGCACACGGCCGACGGCTCTAAAAACTCGAAACTGGTCTCCAAATGGGAAAAATGGCCTACGACCACGAAACGTAGCCTACAGCCACTGAGAGATGGTCTACGAGACCTCTCCCTCCCTTCAGGAAGAGAAAATAGAGAAAACAGGACCTGGTTCGCAAACCGAGGCAAGGCACGGAAAGATTCTGAAGCCCGAAGGCAAGGTTCTCAGTCGAGACTTTGCAACCTCAGAACGAGCACAATATGCAACATCACCGAGCGCTCAGTTGGTGACGTCTGAGTCTTATGGTCGGTCAAAAATAGGGTGTCTACAAGTAGAGAGACCCAAGATCATTGAGTATTTGTAGAGAGAGAGTGTGTCTCAGAGAGAGAGATAGCCAGATTAGGTTTTTGAGTGAAAAAGAGACCAAAAAATGATATAAAATCACGCTGCTGCGAACTGATATACACAGTCCTCACTCGAACGAAGGAGTCGTCGCTCGAGCGACTAGACACAACGGTGACCTCGCTCAAGTGCAAGAAGCGTCGCTCGAGTGTAGAATACAAAGCTTTAGGTCTGCCACTGTGACAACCCTCGCCACTGTTTACTGATATACTACTGATTAGTGCTAAACTGTGGTTAAGCATGTTAAGTAACTGATCTGACTGAAATTCGGAACTGATTGATTAAGTGTATTAGTTTAAATGCAAGTCTATCTGTTTGACTGCTAAATGATCTGTTCATGTTTTATGTTTTAAACTGCAAATTGAAGGCCTTATCGGCGATCGAATCAGAAATTGATTAGTGTTATGTGCTGATTAGGATTTATGCGATTTTATGGTAAATTTAATTAAAAGTTGATTAGGAATGATTGATATTGTTGAATTACATTAGTTGCATTATTTACTTTTTGCCATATTAGTGGGCCACTTCATTAGACCTCTTCAGACTTGAATTTGTATCATTTTGTTACATCATTCTCCAACTTCTTGGCCATAGCCGTGGGAGAGAGTGTGAGAGAGTAGGAGAAAACTTAGCTCATCAAGAACTTGGCTTGGAGACTTAGAAGATTTGAGGAATTCATTGCATATTTGAGCTCCTAGACTTGAAATTAAAGACCTAAGGTAGGAGAATCACCTTCTTGAACTTGAATTCTAGTTGTATCTTGCATGGTTCATGAATTCATCATGTTTTTGAGTGAATTGACTCATATGATCAAGTATTTGAAGCTTTGATTTCAATTGAACACTTGCATGTTACATATACATTATGTTCATGAAGTTTTGTTTGGATTTGTGTTTAATTGAACTACCGTTGGGCTTTGATTTTGCAAATTGATCTTTAAAACTTGTTATATTATGAGTTTTAAAGTGTTTTCTAGAAAATTGGCCCAAAAGAATCGAATTTGATGCTTCAAATGTTGAATTTGAGCTTGGAGGTTCAATTTGGAAATACCAGATTTTGGACCCACGCTCGAGCGTAAGACTTCACGCTCAAGCGTACACTCTGAGTACATGCATCCCACTCGAGCGGGGAAAGTAACGCTCGAGCGTAAAATGCGTGTATCTAATACTTTTCATATGTTTACAGTCCGCTCGAGCGAGGAATGCACGCTCGAGCGAGGACTTGTGTCTCACGCTCGAGCGGAGCTCCTTTGTTCGCATGTCTGTTCGAGCGTAGAAAGCCACATTCGAGCGAGACCCCTGTTTTCTGAAAATTTTGAAAAGTGTTTTAAAGTGCATCTTTGCATCCTCATTCCATCCTAGACATTTCTCGGCCATGTTTAAGGCATCTTAATGAGGATATGGATGTAGAACCACATCGAGTCAAGATAGGGACTAAGTCATTGATTCCCAAGTGTGTAACTTAGTGTGTGTTCATTCTGTAACTGTGTAGGGTTGGCATCCGAGGACGCTCACTAGTCTCTCTGTAGCCCAGTGCTCTGTGAGTAACAATGTTGTAAAGATATGTTCAATTATGAATATTTTTTGAATGATCAACTGTTTTGTTTACTAAAACGTTATTGTTTAATGAATGAATATTTGTCATATTTGTAAACTGTATTCGTGGTATCCATAGCAATTTACTGTTACTGTACTATTACTGCTACTGTCACAGAGATCTCTGTCGGTTCCCATGTTTGGAACCACTACTGTTTACTGTTATGATGGCCATCAACTGAATGTTCGGTCTGTTAAGACCTACTGTACTGTTTGCTATTTGATACACCACATATACCTGCTATGGTTTCTAAATGACTGATATAACTGCTTAATGATTGAAGGGACATTCATTCTTAACCCCTTTACGCATTTGTTATTCACTGGGCTTTAGCTTACTATTTATATTTATATGTAGTTGTTCAGGCACCGGATTGGAGCTAGGGGCGTTGGGTTAAACTCCCTTTTTTGTCTAGCCAACCAATGTGCCTCACTGCGAAGTTCCAAGTGTGCTCAAGCTAAGGCTGCTTTGGGGTGTTTTAGATTCCCTCTTTCTGCTTCTGTTTTGTATAGAATGTTAAGACTTGTACTGTATTGTCATGGTAGGGATTTGGTCCCTAACCTGAATGTCTGTATATGTTGTATGTATATATGTTTTGCTTATGAATGTGAATATGTTCGAAAAAGTCATTTTGCATACAGACTGTCACAGCTCATTAGACACCTTTTATTAGTGTTTTGGTTTCCGCCAGCCCCTGTACTCTGTATTACTGTCTTTACTGTTAAGAAGGCCTTTGGTAATCACGGATTACTGGCCGGTTACGGTGCTAAACCCATAGGGGCGGGTTTGGGTCGTGACAGCCACCAATGCAGATGCACGCTCGAGCGTAAGAAGTCTCGCTCATGTAGCACTCTACCTTTCCAGAAAAGCTGCGTCTGGGAAAAGACCTGAGGACTCTCAATTCTCGCTCGAGCGTAAGAACCCTCACTCGAGCGACGAAGCATATTACACAAGACTCCCTCGAGCGCAAGAAGCCTCGCTCAAGCGAAGAAGCCAAAATCTGGGCAACAACATTCTAGACTAGCTAAAAACCAACCTGTTCCAAACATGCCCAATATAATCCAAAACTCAAATACCAAGAGTCAAAAGAGAATAACAAGACAAGGATACAATATTCAACCACGGAACCCAAGTCCAACACACAAAGAAGGTCGGGGCAAAACCGGGATCGCTATAGGGATGGGGGTGGGGGTGGGGGTGGGGGTGGGGGTGAAGTTTATCAACAGGGGTAGGGATGGAGAATAACAAACCCGCCCAAAATTTGCCTAGTGGCCATCCTTAGTTGGCTGTGGTGATTTTTAGAATATACAATAGTCATAAAATACTGTACAAAACAAAGAAAAAAAAAAGGAAGCTTTCATAAGAAATATATCACATTTTTGTTCTTACGAATGTCTCATGCGAGGATCACATGATATTTTTCGTTAAACAATTTAACACTAAATTAACAAAAAAAAAAAAAAAAAAAAAACCACAATATAACTTGATAGGAAACGTAAAAAATAATAATTACAATTAAAAAAATTTAAATAAAATATGAAATGTATAAGGGTAAAATATAATTTACCCTACAATCTATATGGATGCATTTGTATAGTTCACAAGGACCACACCTTCCAACACATTAAGGGTTGTTTGGCAACAATTTTTTTTTTTTTTTAAATGTGGAAATGCAATTAACAACAATTTAAGAAGTAACTTCTTGAATTACTGACATAAGCGTTTGGTAAATAAAAAAAGAAAAAGAAAAAAGAAGAAGAAGATAAATTCTAAAGAATATTCATACAAAAAATGTATGCAAAAAATATCAAGAGAATAGTGTGGTTATTTTAAAGTGAAAGATCAAAATTAAGTCATATTATTATATACAGAAATTTTGTATGAATTTTTTTATTTATATATCATTATTTAATTCTAAATGAAGAATGAATAGTATTTGTTGATGAGATTTTTCTTCCCTTTCAATTGCATAGTAGGTTTTTTTGTTTAATGAAACTTCTATTTATTTTGTAACTCTAATTTAGGTTAATATTTAGTGAACGGTGGTTGATAGATATAAATATATATATATATAATAGAACAAAAAATATTATATTGTTGAGCATAGTAAATACTACCACTACAAGAAATAACACCTTTGCCGACCAAAAAATTGGTCGCTAAAAGCCCATTTTTAGTCGGCAAAAGTTATTCGCGACTAATTTTTTTGGTCGCCAATTGAGGGTCGGCAAAAGTAATTCGCGACCAAATTTTTTTTTGGTCGGGAAAAGTTAAATTTGCCAACTAAATATTTGGTTGCTAAATATATCATTTGTAACAACCCTCACTCTACCCTAGTCATGCTTGCATATATTACATGATCTTGTCTTGATATGTTGCATCCTTGCAAACCTTGATTCGTCTTGCTTAAGTGTTTCTCGCATGTTTTATACCTTGCTTGGTGTGAGTTTAGCCGAGGTCATCTTTAGTCTAGAACCTTCTTGGAACCCCTTTGTTTGACCTCCACCTTCGCCTTGACATATTGGCCGAGATGTCATAATCTAGGTCGAGGTGTTCGTCACCAAGGCCGAGATGTGTATTATCTAGGCCGAGATGTTACCTTTGCACCCAAGTGATCTTGTCCTGGAGTGGTATGACCTAGACCGAGGTGTGGCACATCTAGGCCAAGGTGTGGCACAGCTTAGTCAAGTGTTGTCCTTCCTAGCCGAGGTCATTGTCACCTTAGTTGTCGAAGCTTTGTCCTTAGCCGATGTCATCACTTGCCGGAGTGCCTTACCGGGTAGCTTGTTAGATACACTTTGTCATAGTCTTGTCTTGTCAATCTATCACCTTTTTTAGGAGAGCTAACCAGTCGTTGCCACGTGTCCGAGCTGAGTGTTAAGTCAGCCGATAGAGAGAGAAAACCTATCATTTGTCTATCCTTGTTTTTGAAGAGAAGAGAGAGAAGCTCTAGAAAATGGAGAAGAGTTCTTGAGGGAGAGTGGATTTCCAAGCTTGATCCCCAGAGATCGAACCGTTAGATCCGTGTTCTAAGGTTAGATTCTTGATCCGCTCGTGTTGTTCTTTATGTTTATGATATTGCATTGCATGATTGAATATGATTTGTAAGCCATGTATTGCTTTGAAGTTCAGTTTTAGAAAGAGAAATAGCATTCATGTGTTCTTCAAGAAAAGTCATGTTTTGATCTGAAAGTTCATGCCAAGATCCATGTTTTTGTGTTTGTTTTCACATGATTTTCAAGTGTGGGTACCCAGGTCCATGTTTTCGAACTCATAGCATGCAATCCCAGATTTTGTAAATAAAGAAGTTATGATTTTAGCATTCATGTTCTTTATGATCTTCATGTTCATGTTCTTCCTGTTCTTCACGGGTGGAAACCCAGATCTCTAGACCTCACTTCCCGAGGTGTAGTCGCCGAGATCACGCTTACCTAGACCTCACACTTAGGCCAAGCATCGTATCTCACCTTGGCCTACCTTGCATGATCACTTACACCTTTAGTTGTCTTGTGCGCACCTCGGCATGCAGCCGCACGTCGAAAAGCCTAGGTAGCCACACCTCAACCAGGGGGTGTGGGACCTCGGCAAAGACCTGGTTGGTACCCAGCATGTCTTCCTGACATGTAAAATAGTGTTTTGACTTCCAGCATGTTTTTCCGAGATCATTTGCTTGCATGTAAGACTTGTTTTGAGAAGTATGTTCAGTAGTTTTTGCCGTGTGTTTGTAGGACTTGGACCTTTGCCTTGACCCCGACGTCCCAAGAACTATGTGAGTGGTATTTTTAATAAAGTTATGTTCTTAAGGTTTTGATAAAGCTTTGCCTTGTTTTGATGAAAGTATTTGTTAAGCATGAATGATATCCCTATTTTATGTATTAAGTATAAGCTTTGTTTTGGATGACATTCTTGGAACCGTCCTTTCGTGTTAGGGGACGTTAAGCCTAAGTAACACCATCCTTTCGTGTTAGGGGACGTTAAGCCTATGTAGCATAGTCCTTCCGTGCTAGGGGACTTTAAGCCTATGTAGCATAGTCCTTCCGTGCTAGGGGACTTTAAGCCTATGTAGCATAGTCCTTTTGTGTTAGGGGACGTTAAGCCTAAGTAACACCGTCCTTTCGTGTTAGGGGACGTTAAGCCTATGTAACATAGTCCTTCCGTGCTAGGGGACTTTAAGCTTATGTAGCATAGTCCTTTCGTGCTAGGGGACTTTAAGCCTAGGTAGCACCGTCCTTTCGTGCTAGGGGACGTTAAGCCTAAGTAGCACCCTTGTTAAGATATCGGCCGCCGACGGACTATGAACGGGTGTGCGCGATGCCGAGGTTATGCTTTTGTTTTGCCAAAATGTCATCACCCTATGTTTTGAGATTGAGTTATGTTAAGTATGTAAGCAAGTTTTGAAAGATCAAGGTTCGATTGATGTTTTATTTCAAGCCAAGCTAAGCTATGTTATGTATGGTTTTGACAAAGATATACTATGTATTGTTTTGAAAAGACCTCAGGAATCATTCATTTAACCCCTTTATTACTTATACCATTCACTGAGTATCCAAGCTCACCCTCCCTATGTATATATGTAGGTAACAAGCAAGAAGTCGGCTACGCCGAGATGTGTGTTTTGTATGCATGTTATGTCGGCAGTGAGGATGTCGGTAATTTTGAGGATTACGTCTCTTGACTTGTATTTCATGTATTTTGTTTATGTCGGCTTGAGAAGCCCTTTTGTTAAGATGTAATATGTATTTTTGTACTTCATTTTATTTGTATTCAAGTTTTAAAGCCATGTAAGCATGTATGCCATTTCATTTGACTTATGCACTGCTCTTATGGACCACTTGTATTGTCAGTTATTGCTTCCGCACATGTTAGCCTCATATATTCATACTCTGATTGTGTGTGAATTTTGAAAGTTGGCCTTCGGTAATCTCGGATTACTGGCCATCACGACACCAAACTACTAGGGGCGGTTTGGGGTCGTGACAGAATGGTATCAAAACACAAGTTTCTTATAGTACGTTATTCACACACTTTGAGTCCTAAAGAGCATAGGATGTCCCTTAGAATGATGTTAGGATTGCATCATATTGCTTGCTACTTGACAAGGTGTGCATCATCTCGGCATGAGCATCTGTTACATCGGCATGAGCATGTTCACTTGCATACATGTTCATTTGTTCATTTGTTTCTAAGAGTCACATCCTGCACACTCTTAGCACCATGAGAAGAGGTAGACCCCCAGTTGGCCGAGATCAATCCGAGGACAGAATAGACAGATTAGAAAGATTGGTTGAAAGTTTGGCCGATGAGTTAAGGCAAGCAAGGCAGCAGAACACCGGTACCACCTCCACCCAGGCCGCGCAGACAGATGGCCGACATGCAGCTCCACCACCGCTAGTACCACAAGTGCCTCCGCAGCCAGCTTTGTATGGAGATGACACATTGACCCTGATCAGAGAATTCAAGAAGATGAAACCGCCGAAGTTCTCTGGGGGTATTGAACCGATGAAGGCCGAAGCGTGGGTCTTAGAAATGGAGAAGCTGTTCGAGATCTTTCCCAGTACCGATGCCCAGAAGGTGTCACTGGCAACATTTACATTAGACGACGATGCACGACGATGGTGGATGATGACCCGAGAAAACAACCCAGGTCTAACTTGGGCCAAATTTTTGGAATTGTTTTACAACAAGCATTTCCCCTTTAGTGTTCGAGGCCGTAAGACCACAGAGTTTCAGACTTTGACACAAGGCAACAAGACAGTGGCAGAATATGACCGTGCTTTTATCGAGTTGACGAGATATGCACCTCACATGGTCGATGATGAATACAGAAAGGCCAGGAAGTTCGAAAGTGGACTGTGTGGACCAATTCAGGATCGAGTTAACATGCTCAATATGCCGACCTACACCGGAGTGTTGGACAAGGCCATCTTGGCAGAGGCTAACTTGAACCGATATCAGAACTCAGGAGAAAATCAGAAGAAGAGGCAGAACTATGATAATCGCTGAGCTTCGTTTAACGCCAAGAAGAAAGTGAATGTGGGCAGCTCTAGCAACTCGAACCAAGAAGGTAATACTAGGCCGACGTGTGCAAGCTGTGGGAAGCCGCATTCCGGAGTTTGTCGTTGGGCATCGGGAGCCTGTTTTGAATGTGGTGAAATGGGCCATCGTGTGAAAGACTGCCCGAAGGCAAGGACTGATGATGGTAAGAAGAATGGGAGTACCTTGGACTATGCACAGAGAAATAACATCGGAAGGGCATAGGCGAGACAGGGCAGAGTTTTTGCATTAGTACCAGGAGACACTCAGAATGCTGAGACAGTAGTGTCAGGTATACTCCCAATTTGCTCTCAAGATGCATACATATTAATTGATTCAGGTTCTACGCATTCATTTGTATCTGCTAAGTTTTCCGAGAAGTTAAATAGAGAACAAGAACCCCTTGACTATGTGTTATATGTGTCTACTCCATCTGGGAGAACTATGATTGTTGCATCCATTTATAGGGCGTGTGTGGTCGTGATTGGGGGTGTAGAATTGTTAGTCGATTTAATGCCGTTAACCATGGCTCACTTCGATGTCATATTGGGAATGGATTGGTTAGTAGCGAATCATGCATCCATTAATTGTGTTTCGAAGAATGTCACACTGAGGCCCCCAAACCAAGCCGAGGTTATTTTCCAGGGTAAGGGAGTAGTGCCCCCACTTTACTTAATCTCATCCATGAAAGCCTATAAGTTGATCCAAAAAGGGTGTCAGGGTTATTTGTGCAGTATACTAAGTGATTTGAATGGAAGTGTTGAGTTAGCTGACATACCAGTTGTTAAGGAATTTCCTGACGTCTTTCCAAATGAGTTGCCTGGCCACTTAGTCGATAGAGAAATAGAGTTTACTGTGGACATCATGTCGGGAACGCAACCTATCTCCAAAACACCCTATAGGATGGCCCCAGCTGAACTTAGAGAACTGAAACTGCAATTACAAGAATTGTTGGATAAAGGATTCATTAGGCCGAGCACTTCACCATGGGGAGCACCCGTTCTATTTGTTAAGAAAAAGGATGGCACACTTCTCCTTTGCATTGATTACAGAGAACTTAATAAGGTAACCATTAAGAACAAGTACCCGTTGCCTAGGATTGATGATTTGCTGGATCAACTACAAGGAGCACGAGTCTTTTCCAAGATTGACCTTAGGTCGGGCTACCATCAACTGAAAGTTAAAGCCGAGGACATTAAGAGGACTGCTTTTCGGACAAGGTATGGCCACTACGAATTTTTGGTAATGCCTTTCAGAGTGACCAATGCCCCTGTAGCATTCATGGACTTAATGAACAGAGTCTTTAAGTTGTATCTAGATGAGTTCGTAGTTGTTTTTATTGACGACATATTGATCTATTCCAAGAGTACAATTGAGCACGAGAATCATCTGAGACTCGCCCTGCAAATCTTAAGAGACAAGAAGTTGTACGCCAAGTTGAGCAAGTGCGAGTTTTGGCTTTTCAGCATTTCATTTTTAGGGCATGTGATTAATGAAGAGGGTATATCAGTTGATCCCAGTAAGATTAAAGCCATTGTGAATTGGCCGACGCCGACCAACGTCTCTGAGGTTCGTAGTTTTCTGGGCTTGGCAGGTTATTACAGAAAGTTTGTGAAGGACTTCTCAAAGATTGCAATACCATTGACACAACTAACCAAGAAGGGAACAACATATGAATGGACCGATGATAGAGAATCAGCCTTCCAAGAGTTGAAGACGAGGTTAGTTACGACACCAGTTCTTGTACTCCCATCAGGTAATGAGGAATTTCAGATTTTCAGTGATGCTTCACATAAGGGTTTGGGTTGTGTATTAATGCAAGGGGGCAAAGTCATAGCATATGCATCTCGTTAGTTGAAACTTCATGAAAAGAACTACCCAACCCATGATCTAGAGCTAGCAGCCGTGGTGTTTGCTTTGAAGATTTGGCGTCACTACTTGTATGGAGCCTCTTGCCAAGTTTTTACAGATCACAAGAGCTTGAAGTACTTGTTCACTCAAAAGGAACTGAATTTGAGATAGAGAAGGTGGCTTGAATTATTGAAGGACTACGACATGCAGATTCGGTATCACCTAGGTAAAGCAAACTCGGTAGCCGATGCATTGAGTAGAAAGTCAATAGGAAGTTTGGCATGCCTAGCCATGATTTCAGTGGAGCCGACTACTATTGGGGAAGTAAAGGCAAGGCAAATGGAGGATGAATTCCTGAAGAAGGTAGCCGACGAGATTATCACCAGGCCGAGGTCAGGTTACACCCTTGAGAATGGAGTGCTTAAGTTTGAAGGAAGATTGTGCGTGGCCGACGTCCCAGAGTTGAAAGGAAAGATTTTGCAAGACTCTCATGGATCCAGATTTGCAGTTCACCCAAGGAACACCAAGATGTATCAAGATGTAAAACAGACTTTTTGGTGGCCGAATATGAAAAGAGAGATAGTCGAGTTCGTGTCCCAGTGTTTGTATTGTCAGCAAGTGAAAGCAGAACATCAGAGGCCAACAGGACTTCTTCAACCATTGCCGATTCCTGAGTGGAAATGGGAACACATCTCCATGGACTTTGTGATTGGTTTGCCGAAGACACAGAAAGGGAAGGATTCAGTTTGGGTTGTAGTCGATAGATTAACTAAGTCAGCACACTTCTTGCCTGTTAAGACTACCTTTAATGCCAATCAACTAGCTTTGTTATATATGAATGCGATCGTTAGACTTCACGGAGTGCCGATGTCCATTGTGTCAGACCGAGATCCGAAGTTTGTTTCTAGGTTTTGGCGGAGTCTACAAGGAGCTTTGGGAACAGAGTTGAAATTTAGCACAGCTTTTCATACCCAGACCGATGGCCAAACAGAGAGAACAATTCAGACGCTTGAAGACATGCTTAGATTATGTATATTAGACTTCAAGGGAAGCTGGGAAGTGCATTTGCCATTAGTAGAATTCGCTTACAACAACAGTTATCAAACTAGCATTGGCATGGCGCCGTATGAAGCCTTATATAGAAGAAAGTGCAGATCGCCGATATGTTGGACCGAAGTAGGAGATAAAGCTTTGGTCGGCCCTGATCTAGTTCAAAGGACAACCAAAAAGATCAAGCTTATCCAACAGAGAATTAGAACTGCTCAGAGTCGACAAAAGAGTTATGTCGACCAGAGAAGAAAAGAGTTAGAGTTTGAAGTTGGGGATCATGTATTCCTGAAGATCTCGCCAATGAAAGGAGTTTCAAGATTTGGGAAGAAGGGTAAATTGGCACCTCGTTACGTCGGGCCTTTTGAAGTTCTTGAGAAAGTTAACCCAGCTGCCTATAGACTAGCTTTGCCACCAGAACTAAGTCAAGTTCACAATGTGTTCCATGTTTCGATGTTGAGGAAGTATATTCAAGATCCAGTGCATGTAATTGATTATACCGGGATTGCGGTTAGTGACGATTTAGGCTACGAGGAGAGGCCGATGAAAATAATTGACAGACAAGTGAAACAGTTGAGGAACAAATCTATACCAATGGTGAAAATCGAATGGAAGGAGCATTACGGCAATGATGCTACATGGGAAATGGAAGAAGAAATGGAGATCTGTTATCCGGGGTTATTTGTAGAACAAGGTAAAATTAAGTTTGGGGACCAAACTTCTTTAAGGAGGGTAGGATGTAACAACCCTCACTCTACCCTAGTCATGCTTGCATATATTACATGATCTTGTCTTGATATGTTGTATCCTTGCAAACCTTGATTCGTCTTGCTTAAGTGTTTCTCGCATGTTTTGTACCTTGCTTGGTGTGAGTTTAGCCGATGTCATCTTTAGTCTAGAACTTTCTTGGAACCCCTTTATTTGACCTCCACCTTCGCCTTGACATATTGGCCGAGATGTTATTATCTAGGCCGAGGTGTTTATCACCAAGGCCGAGATGTGTATTATCTAGGCCGAGATGTTACCTTTGCACCCAAGTGATCTTGTCCTGGAGTGGTATGACCTAGACCGAGGTGTGGCACATCCAGGCCAAGGTGTAGCATAGCTTAGTCAAGTGTTGTCCTTCCTAGTCGAGGTCATTGTCACCTTAGTTGCCGAAGCTTTGTCCTTAGCCGATGTCGTCACTTGCCGGAGTGCCTTACCGGGTAGCTTGTTAGATACACTTTGTCATAGTCTTGTCTTGTCAATCTATCACCTTTTTTAGAAGAGCCAACCAGTCGTTGCCACGTGTCCGAGCTGAGTGTTAAGTTAGCCGATAGAGAGAGAAAACCTATCATTTGTCTATCTTTGTTTTTGAAGAGAAGAGAGAGAAGCTCTAGAAGATGGAGAAGAGTTCTTGAGGGAGAGTGGATTTCCAAACTTGATCCCTAGAGATCGAACCGTTAGATCCATGTTCTAAGGTTAGATTCTTGATCCGCTCGTGTTGTTCTTTATGTTTATGATATTGCATTGCATGATTGAATATGATTTGTAAGCCATGTATTGCTTTGAAGTTCAGTTTTAGAAAGAGAAATAGCATTCATGTGTTCTTCAAGAAAAGTCATGTTTTGATCTGAAAGTTCATGCCAAGATCCATGTTTTTGTGTTTGTTTTCACATGATTTTCAAGTGTGGGTACCCAGGTCCATGTTTTCGAACTCATAGCATGCAATCCCAGATTTTGTAAATAAAGAAGTTATGATTTTAGCATTCATGTTCTTCATGATCTTCATGTTCATGTTCTTCCTGTTCTTCACGGGTGGAAACCCAGATCTCCAGACCTCACTTCCCGAGGTGTAGTCACCGAGATCACGCTTACCTAGACCTCACACTTAGGCCAAGCATCGTATCTCACCTTGGCCTACCTTGCATGATCACTTACACCTTTAGTTGTCTTGTGCGCACCTCGGCATGCAGCCGCATGTCGAAAAGCCTAGGTAGCCACACCTCGGCCAGGAGGTGTGGGACCTCGGCAAAGACCTGGTTGGTACCCAGCATGTCTTCCTGACATGTAAAACAGTGTTTTGACTTCCAACATGTTTTTCCGAGATCATTTGCATGCATGTAAGACTTGTTTTGAGAAGTATGTTCAGTAGTTTTTGCCGTGTGTTTGTAGGACTTGGACCTTTGCCTTGACCCCGACGTCCCAAGAACTATGTGAGTGGTATTTTTAATAAAGTTATATTCTTAAGGTTTTGATAAAGCTTCGCCTTTTTTTGATAAAAGTATTTGTTAAGCATGAATGATATCCCTATTTTATGTATTAAGTATAAGCTTTGTTTTGGATGACATTCTTGGAACCGTCCTTTCGTGTTAGGGGACGTTAAGCCTAAGTAACACCATCCTTTCGTGTTAGGGGACGTTAAGCCTATGTAGCATAGTCCTTCCGTGCTAGGGGACTTTAAGCCTATGTAGCATAGTCCTTCCGTGCTAGGGGACTTTAAGCCTATGTAACATAGTCCTTTTGTGTTAGGGGACGTTAAGCCTAAGTAACACCATCCTTTTGTGTTAGGAGACGTTAAGCCTATGTAACATAGTCCTTCCGTGCTAGGGGACTTTAAGCTCATGTAGCATAGTCCTTCCATGCTAGGGGACTTTAAGCCTAGGTAGCACCGTCCTTTCGTGCTAGGGGACGTTAAGCCTAAGTAGCACCCTTGTTAAGATATTGGCCGCCGACGGACTATGAACGGGTGTGCGCGATGCCGAGGTTATGCTTTTGTTTTGCCGGAATGTCATCACCCCATGTTTTGAGATTGAGGTATGTTAAGTATTTAAGCAAGTTTTGAAAGATCAAGGTTCGATTGATGTTTTATTTCAAGCCATGCTAAGCTATGTTATGTATGGTTTTGACAAAGATATACTATGTATTGTTTTGAAAAGACCTCGGGAATCATTCATTTAACCCCTTTATTACTTATACCATTCGCTGAGTATCCAAGCTCACCCTCCCTATGTATATATGTAGGTAACAAGCAAGAAGTCGGCTACGCCGAGATGTGTATTTTGTATGCATGTTATGTCGGCAGTGAGGATGTCGGCAATTTTGAGGATTACATCTCTTGACTTGTATTTCATGTATTTTGTTTATATCGGCTTGAGAAGCCCTTTTGTTAAGATGTAATATGTATTTTTGTACTTCATTTTATTTGTATTCAAGTTTTAAAGCCATGTAAAGATGTATGCCATTTCATTTGACTTATGCACTGCTCTTATGTACCACTTGTATTGTCAATTATTGCTTCCGCACATGTTAGCCTCATATATTCATACTCTGATTATGTGTGAATTTTGAAAGTTGGCTTTCGGTAATCTCGGATTACTGGCCATCACGGCACCAAACTATTAGGGGCGGTTTGGGGTCGTGACATCATTACTGCGACTAATCCATTTTGTCGCTAAAACACTTTGGTCGCAAAAAGTGATAATTTCACGACCAAATATCTTAGTCGCCAATTGTCACATTCTACGACCAATCAAATTAGTTGGCAAAAGTCGAAGAATCACCGACTATCAATTTTGTCGCCAAAAGGTAAGGAATTGCCGACCAATGATTTTAGTCGCAAAAGTGTAGAGTTTGCTGACCAATTTTTTAGTCGCCACGTCTCTCTTTTTTTTTTTTTTTAGAACAATCAACTTTTGTTTATAAACATTCAATCCAATATCGAACAAAATTCATTCAACCCAACCACAATTAAGGAACAATAACATTTTTTTTAAAAAAAAAAACTTAGGAACAATAATTAACATATTTCCTTTCTAGTAATTTTACTAAATCATCAAACAATAATTGAATTTCATTTAAAATAAAGATGAAAATATGTAACCGTAGTGCAACACAAGGCATATTCAAGTCAAATTGAATTTAGTAAGCATATATCTCAAAAGTTATATCCTCTTTGAAGTCCAACATGACACAAAACTTGAAGCCTTTCACCTTCTTTAATGATTTAACAAAGTTAATGCATAAATTGCGCAAAACATAAACACTGCACATAGTGAATGGACCTGATATAAACACTGGACATAAACACTGCACATAGACACTACACTAAACACTGCACACAGTGTCTTGCCAAAAGTTGTTTCCTCTGCTGCAATTGTGTCCCTAATATGCACTTCATGGTGTCTTAGCTTTGGAAATATGTCACCCATCACTTGTACCACCACCTTTACAAGCTTGATTTCCACACAATTATTAAGCAACCTCTAGAAGAGATGATATATATCAATTAGAACAACATAGGTAATCTTAAAAATATAACAATTAGGGATAATAAATGTAAAGTTAAACATGGCACCATATAAAGTAGAACTACAATACATTGATACAATTAAGAACAATAATTAACAAACATTGCAGGCTAGTTTTTCATTCCTACCCATTAAAGAATCTAGGTTGAGCTTTTAGGACTACAGTTCCATAACGTACAGCTCGACGAAGAATACGCCTTGGGACATATTCACGCCCCTCATTTCCTGCACAGTTAGTGATAATATCATTAGTTCCATTCACACTTACTTACCTGCGTCCTTGAATTTCACAAGAAATAATAATAAACATCAATCTACAATGCAGAAAAAAAGAAAGAAATAATAATAATAATGTTGGCTACATATTTTGTACAAGCCAATTACAATTCGACGCGTGGCAGAATAAGGGTAATACAGGAAGACTATTCAAGTCTTCGATCCTGATCGTACACGTGGCAGTTAGTATTGGTTATTACGAGATCTGAGCAGCAGTGAATCAACAAAGAGATGCAAGGTGATGTGGCTTCAACGGTTACTCACATTTAAATTCAAATTTAGGAGGGAAGTCTAACTGCAAGTGATGGCATAGTGGGCTAATTACAAGGCAACATGATCAGCGGTCATGGAGGAGCAGTTCGACGGTTGGAAACGCAATTCGATGGTCATCCTCAAGAAGTATAAATAGCAGAGAAGGCCCCCAAAAAAGCCCCCAGACTCAGATCCAAACCAGTCTTATTCTACTTATTTTACATTTTCAGTTTTATATTTCTAGTCTTACATTTCCTGTACTTTAAATTCCTGCACTGCACTTCGTTCATAGGAGTAGTTTCAAGTAGATTGTTGCTGTAAACCTCCACGAGGCTGAGTTTGGCTCATTGTAAGTTTTTTCATGTTAATGAAATACTTCAATTGTTCTTCATTTAATTGTTATTTTGCTTAATTTTCCTAAATCAAGCCACCAGTAAAAGTCCTCTTCATTGAGGCTGAAAGAATTAAAACGCAATCGTCTGATAATTGGTTGATAATTAATTTTCTGTAAAGACTGATTGATCCTTGCTGGTACGCTCGCAATTACAACAATAACCTTTGAAAGCCAAAAAGCCAACATATATTTTTGGCACGCCCGGTGGGACTAATTGAAATGGATAGACGTAGGAGACAAGGAGAAAATTAACGCTTGGAAGAAGGCGTGGAATGAGAGGTAGAGATACCTAATTCGGAGGATAATGTGATAACACATCCTATAGAAACTCCCATTTTATCAGAACCTATGGTCGAACAGATCAGCACTTCAGAACAAGTACTACATGTTCATAATATTGGACGAAACCAAGGAATTGGACCATCCACTGTTCTATCTACCCAGCCAATAAATCCATGGGGTGGCCTAGTAGATGCTATGGGACAACAATTAATGAACACAATGGAAAGGTGGACAACATCCTTTTTGGATCGAATGAATAACCACCAACTAACAAACATAAGACACATGGAGGAAGTTTTGAATGTCCCTCAGCAAAGATTGGCTAGAGATAAACAGTCTATGTAAGTTAATGGAAATTCTAATGGTCAAACTAGTAATCAGAACTATGAAAGACCATCACCTCAGTCTTGGTACGAATCGATTCCGAGGCCTATAGCAGGTCAAAATGCCTCAGTACTTAACAGAGAAGCCATGCAATTTGGTGGATCTCGCCCAGTACAAGAAAATGGCATAAGAATGGTTCCAAATCCCATGTTCGAAGCCATACCTGGCACAAAGGGGTTCACTAATCCCTTATTCGAATTTATACCCGGGGGGTTAGAAGGTTTTCCAACACCAGTTCCAGCACCTTTTGCAGGTCCTTTCGCAGGATAGGCTCAAAGGGGTTACCTACACCTCCAACAGCAATCTGCACCATAGGGATAACCAGTCCCAAATATACCACCTTATGAACCAAAAGGACTGCAGGCACAAGTTTGCCCACCAAATCCTGTGCTTCCCCTTCCAGTAGTGGTTTAGTAGGCACAAAATATGGTCCATAGGGATCAAATTGCTGACATTGTTAGAGAGATGTGTGGACCAATGGCTCGGGGGGTCCAGACTCCAGTGTACAGGAAACCATACCCAGAATGGGTAGACATGGTACATGAATACCCAAGAGGTTTCAGGATACCAAATTTTGCCCTTTTTTATGGGAATGGAAACCAATCAACAGTGGAGCATATTGATAGGTTTGCTGCTCAATGCGGTGAATTTACTAATAATGACTACATGAAGTTAAGGTTATTCCCAAATTCCCTAACTGGGAGAGCATTTGTATGGTATATTAACCTTAGACCTGGCTCTATCCAAACTTGGCAACAAATAGAAGAGGCATTTCATGCCCAATTCTTCCAATCGGAGCCAGAGGTTTCCATGGAAGACTTGGCAAGATTGAGTCAAAGGCCTGACGAGAAGACTACTTAGTTTATTGCTAGATTTAAAAGGGCTCGAAATAAATGTAGAGTCATTCTGCCAGAGCCAGAATTCGTGAGATTTGCTCAAAATGGCTTAGAGTTTAGGCTTCGAAAGAAGTTTGACTCAACTGAGTTCAGAGACTTAGTGGAACTCACTTATAAGGTATCTACATACGAAGCATTACTGGAGGAGGAACAAGATCAAAATAATGCATCGTACAAGACATATTATAGAGATCCTAATTATGAGATCGATGCAGCAGAGATTGCGGGGAAAAAACCTGTGATCTGTGAAGCATTAATTCATAAGGATACAACAATTGACCAGCAATTTAAAAACAAAGACCTTCACAGGAAATACTCTTTCGATTTAACTAAGGCAAATGACATTTTTGATCATTTGCTTGCGGCCAACTTCCTTAAGTTACCAAAAGGAGTCAAAATTTCATCTCTTGATGCACTTAAAGGAAAAGTATATTGTAAATGGCATAATTTTTGGTCTCACTTGACTAAGAACTGTATTGTTTTTCGAGACAGGATCCATGAACAAATTCAGAAAGGAAGTTTGAAATTCCCAACCAAAGCTGAAAAGGCCATGGGGATCGACAGTAATCCATTTCCAGAAATTGGAGAGGTGGCAGCCAGTGTCATTATGCAGACTTTCAGAACTTGTCTTTGAAAGAATTGGAAGAAGTCGATGTGCAGATGCATGTGGCCAACCAGACAACTATCAAGAAAGACACTGGAAATCTACCAACTATTGGGCAAGGTTTCTCACACCAGAGGAAAGACTCTGATGAAAAAGCACTGGATGACGATTCCTTAGAGGCAGCAAATGATGTGTCGCAGGTGCAAACTAAGCTACAAGTGGTTGAAAGGGCTTCCAATTAATGGGAAGCAACATTACAAGGATGTGCAGAGACGTCCTAAACCAACCAATGCTTACAATAAAAGGCCATATCTATCTGGTGTTAGGCAGCAGCCATTAATGGTTGAACCAACAACTGATAGAATGCATTCTAAAGGCAAGAGGCACTTATATGGGTCCAGGTCACCTAATTATTACAGAATGGAGAGCAGTCATTCTGAAAGGAGATTGGAGAAGGGTTCAGTTTATGAGATCAAAGCCAGAGATTGGCCCCCTAGACCAACCTCACGTAAGATAGAAAGTGGATACCTTCATCGAAGGCCTGACTTAGGCCCAAAGCATGAAGTCAGGGCCAAGCAGTGGCCTTCACACCTAGCTTCGAAGGTGGTTTCGAAGGAAGAAAGAAGCAATTCAACAGCTGGGTCAGTACTTCGTGGGTTCTTGGAGTTCCAGATTGGTTTGTGATGCAGAACAAACCTAGGGAAGTGTTTACCTAAAGAGATGTAATTGGAAACCAAGGTAGGATGGTCAAACCTCCTTTGGTGGCTCCAAACAATTGGGTATTGCTTTTACACCCAAAAACAAAAGAACCATATATGGTCCCCGTAATTTCTAGATTACAAAGGAGGAAAATTCAGCATAGGTACACCCCGTACCAGCAAGACCTGAAAGAAAGTGGAGAGAATTCTTTATTGGTCCAGGTAGAAGGAAAGAAGAACCCAAAGTCAGACCATACTCTAAAACCAACTCTACAAGGCAAGATAGATTGCAGTAGAGAACAGTTGGCCAAAGTTCACTCTGAACTAAAAGTCAGAGAGAAGTCCAGTCTAGCAGGATTGGAGAAGGAGTTGATGGCAAGTGATAGCGAGGTAGAGAAAGAAGTTGGCCTAGGCCAAAAGAAAAAAATGCTTGAGGAAGAAATGTTCAAAGCCTTCATGGCTGAACAAACGTTTTTGGCTAAAAAGCCAGTCAGAAAAACCATTCGAAGGAGCTCGTTGTAATGCTGTACCAGAATACAGCATGGAGGATACTTCCGCAGTAACTGAACAAGATGGCCAAAAGGAGAAACAGGCATAGCCAGCCATCCAATTTGGCTCAGTGTCAGTGAATATGGTTCACATACTACCGCATGAATTCCAAGTTGTGGATGAGAACCAAGAGGGGCAAGAAATTGACCCAATTCCAGTCTCTAGTGAAGACTCACAAGTGAGTATGGTGCAAGATAATTCCGAAATGGCTACCCCAATGGAAACTGAATATGAGAGTGAAGAAAAGGTGAGTATTAACCTCTCATATCCTTTTGAGTATCCCTCGAATTCTATGACACAACATGTTAAGCCTTTGTATATCAAGACCTTTTTCGATAGGATACAATTGAACCGAGTCTTGGTGGATAATGGGGCAGCGGTGAACTTACTACCGAAATCTTCCTTGAAGAAATTAGGGAAGAGGAACCCCAGGTTAATCCCGACCAGCACAATCATCGTTGGTTTTGCTGGAGACAAACAGATGGCTCAGGGAATTCTGCTCATCAACCTGTGTGTAGAAACCAGGGACTGCATGACGGCATTCTTCGTGATCGACAGTAATGCTAAGTACAATGCTTTACTTGGCAGAGATTGGATCCACACTAACAAATGTGTGCCTTCCTCTTTGCATCAGAAAATAATGATGGCCTTGGGCAATGGAGAGACAGAGGAAATTGACGCAGATCCTCAACCTTTCATAGCCTGCGCAGACTTCGCAGAGGCCAAGTTACATATTGAGGGAGTGACACCACTCAGTATACTAAGGAAACCTGATGGCTCAGCCGAAGTGACGGCTGATGAGGAGGTGACACACCTGAAGCACTTAGTCCAGGAAAGTGCTGATGAAGAGGTTGTCGTTAAGGATGACAATGATGCCTAGTTGTAGGCGAAGAGATGATGCACCAGAAGCCAAGGCTTTGGCTCTAATTAAGTTTTCAATATTGGATGTAAAATTAATAGTCCAGAAAGTGCAGGAGCAAGAGAAAGAAGCCATGATAATTGGCTGCAAGCAGAAGCAGCAACAGGCCAGAGTTTTGGCCCTTGATAATTACTGTGCATTGGACCTTGAAACAAAAGTCCAGGAGATACAGGAAGAAGAAGCCTTGTGGACAGACTTTGTCTATGAGGAAGAGGGTAAAGATGTTGAATCAAAGAACGTGAGAGCAAAACACAGCAAAGAGATTGCTTCGAAGCCAGAAGGAATCGAAGAAGAAACTTCAGTAAGTTCTCAGGCACAAGACCCCTTAGAAGAAGTAAATTTAGGGGAGGGTTCTATACAACAGCCCACTTATATAAGTGCTTGTTTGAATGCTCTGGACAGGGACCGGTTATTGGTTATTTTGAGAAAATATAAAGATTGTTTTGTGTGGTCTTATAATGAACTACCAGGATTGGATAGGTCATTAGTGGAACATAGGCTCCCTATGAGGCCTAATTTCAAGCCATACAAGCAAAAGCTAAGAAGAATGAGTCCAGAAGTGATTCAGAAAGTTAAGGAAGAAATTCTTAGACTACTCAAGGCAGGCTTTATTAGGACAACTAGGTATGTTGAGTGGCTATCCAATATTGTGCATGTAGTTAAGAAGAATGGTAAAATGAGGGTATGCATTGATTTCAGAAACTTGAATCTGGCAACTCCAAATGATGAGTATCCTATGCCTATAGTAGATTTGTTGGTAGACAGTTCAACAAGGCATCGAATTTTATCAATGATGGATGGGCACTCTGGTTATAACCAAATCTGCATTGCAGAGGAGGATGTTCACAAGACAGCAATCAGATGTCCTGGGAATATTGGCACCTTCGAATGGGTTAAAATGCCATTTGGCCTGAAGAATGCTGGGGCTACATATCAGAGGGCTATGAACACTATCTTTCATGACCTCATTGGAGGGTATTTAGAGTGTTATATTGATGACATTGTAGTTAAATCCCAATCCATGGAGGAGCATCTGTTTCACTTAGAAGCAGTCTTTGAAAGAATGAGAAAGTTCAAGTTGAAACTCAGTCCTCTTAAGTGTGCTTTTGGCGTATCATCTGGAAACTTCTTGGGCTATGTAGTACACAAGAGAGGAATACAGATTGACCAGAATAAAGCCAAAGCCATCATTGAAGCCAGACCTCCATCAAGTAAGAAAGAATTACAAAAGTTCCTTGGACAGGTTAATTTTCTTCGAAGATTCATTTCTAACACTGCAGGGAAAACTAAAGTATTTTCTTCCTTATTAAGGCTAAAACATGAAGAGGAATTTGTGTGGACAGTAGAGCATTAAATTACTTTCGAAGGTATCAAAGCCTACTTGGCCAACCCTCCAGTGCTGATACCACCAAAAGGTGATAAGCCCTTGAAGTTGTACATAAGCAGCAAAAGATTCATTGGTAGCTTTCTTAGCCCAAGACAATGAAGAAGGCAAGAAGCAAGCTGTTTATTACCTTAGCAGATTTTTAAATTCTTGTGATGTAAATATTCAGCTGTAAAAAAGCTTTGCCTTGCATTGCATTTTGCTGCAATGAAATTAAGATACTATCTTTTGCCTACAACTGTCTTGGTAATTGCAATCACAGATTTGGTTAAGTATATGTTATCTAGACCTATGTTGAGGGGAAGAATTGGCAAATGGGTATTAGCCTTATCAGAATTTCATTTAGAATATGTTCCCCAAAAGGCAGTGAAATGACAAGTTTTAGCCAATTTTTTGGCAGACCATCTATCTCAAACAGAAAGCCAAGAGATAATGAAATTTGGTATGGCTAGTGTTGACCCATGGCAAATGTGGTTCGATGGATCGAAAGCCAATGGCCTAACTGGAATTGGTATAGTGATTAAGTCACCACAAGGAATAGAAACCACACATGGTTTTAGAGTGGATGAAATTACTTGTTCTAATAATCAAGCTGAATATGAAGCCTTAATAGTGGGATTGGAAATTCTTATTGGATTACAAGTTCATGCAGTTGACATATTTGGAGATTCTCAATTGGTGGTTAACCAAGTAAAAGGGATTTTCAAATGTCAAAGTATAAGCATGTTGCCATATTATGTTGTTGCATTGCATCTGCTTTCTCAATTTCAAATAGTAAATGTAACTCATGTCCCAAGATTCTTGAATAATATAGCTAATGATGTGGCTCAGAAAGTTTTGAATTTCAAGAGAAGGGATAATACTCAAAGGGACATAAGCCAAACAACATACCAGAAATCAATACCACCTTTAAATAAAAGGAATGTGGTCCTGGAAGTCAATCATAATAACTTACAGGAACAAGATTGGAGGCATCCAATAATGCAGTACTTGGCTGGCCCATCTTTAAAGGCCAACAGAAAAATTAAATTGCAATCTATGCAATACATCATATACAACAATGCTCTCTACAAAAGGAGGGGGGAGATGGTTTATTGCTAGAATGTTTAGGCCCGAAAGAAGCATTAACAGCTATGACTGAGGTTCATGAAGGCATCTGTGGTGCTCATTAGCCTGGTGTGAAAATGAGATGGTTACTTCGAAGGCATTCCTACTATTGGCCAACTATCCTTAAAGACTGCATAGAATATGCAAAAGGTTGCCAGGCATGCCAAAAGCATGGCACAATAAGGCATGTGCCCATAACTGACCTGCATGCAGTAGTAAAGCCTTGGCCATTCAGAGGATGGGCCATGGATATGATGGGGAAAATACACCCACCCTCTTCGAAGCATCATTGTTTCATTTTAGTAGCTACTGATTACTTCACTAAGTGGGTCGAAGCTAAGCCATACAAGGCTGTAGACCAGACTGAGGTCATTGGATTCATCAAGGATTTAATCCATAGGTTTGGCATCCCACAAACTATAACTGTTGATAATGGGATTGTGTTCGATGGGAAAATGGTGAAGTCTTTTGTGGCAGAGTTTGGAATTAACCTTGTTAATTCCACCCCCTATTATGCACAAGCCAATGGTCAAGCTGAATCATCCAATAAGTCCTTGAAGAAAGGAATACAAAAGATTGTGGAAGACAATCCTAGGGATTGGCATAACTTATTGTTGGATGTATTGTGGGCTTATAGAACTTCCTCAAGGTCAAGCACAGGAGTTACTCCTTATGCCTTGGTGTATGGGCATGATGCAGTGTTGCCTATGGAAATTAGTGTTAAGTCTTTAAGGGTAAGATGCCAAGACCAGCTAGATCCTGAGCAATACCATCAAAGTATGTGCTCGGAATTAGAAGGCATAGATGAAGCCAGAATTCTGGCATTAAATAGCATTCTCTTTCAAAAGAAGAAAGCAGCCAAAAATTACATTAAGAAAGTCAAGTACATTGGCTTTGATGAAGGTGATTTGGTATGGAAGACAATACTCCCAATAGGAATTAAAAGTCATAAGTTTGGTAAATGGTCACCTAACTGGGAAGGACCATATCAAATTCATAGAGTCCTGTCTTTTGGAGCATACCATTTGAGAAATTTGAATGGATACATACATCCCAAAAAGATTAATGGCAGATATTTGAAGCCTTATTTTCCAACTATTTGGGAAACACGAGGAATAGAATAAATGTCAAGCAAGAGAACACAAGAGTACTTAAATGATAAATCATAATTTGTTTTTTCATAAAGAGTTAAATACATTCTGCCATAAATTGTGAGACCTTCCACATTGTCTTTGAAAATTTTCCACCTCTTTGTAGAAGATGAAAACAACACATATATGCGTTGTACCACTGTAAAGAAATAGATAGCTTTGGAACAAGAAATAGCCATATCACAAAGGGCAAGATTAAGACTATGACACCCACATGGCATGTAGAATGCTCTTGGATTTATTTCAAGTACTCTTTTTTGTACACCTTTGTGTCTCCCTTTCATATTAGAGCCATTATCATATCCTTGCCCTCTTATATCACCAATATCAAGCTGGAGTGTGTGCAATGCCTCTCTAAGTACATTAAAAAGTCCCAACCCCAATGTATTATCCACTTTAAAAAATTCTAAAAAGAATTCTTCTACCTTTATCGGACTAGTTGAAACATCTACATATCTTATCACAAGAGACATTTGTTCTTCATGACTACCATCTGGAGTACAATCACGAATAATTGAAAAATATTTCGCTTCTTTGATTCTTGCCACAATCGTACTCTTGATCTCACTCGTTAACATCTGTATCAATTCATTTTGGATTTTGTGGCCAAGATAATGGTAATGAATTTCACTCCTTTGAATACATTGAATGTGCTCTTGCATTACTGGATCAAATTTAGCAAGCATTTCAATTAAGCTTAAAAAGATTCCATTTCTTTCTTGATAAATCTTCTCATTGTCTCCACGAAAAGCTAAATTATTTTTAGCAAAAGTGATTACAATAGCAATTATCCTTAGTAACACTTGTCTCCAGTGTTCCCTCTCTTTGTTGATTTGTTCTTGAACACTTCTATCAATTGTTTCATTCTTCTTCAATCTACTTTCCAATTCAATCTATTTGTTCATGCAAATAAAGTGCTCATTACTAGTTTCATGACTTCTAAGCCTGTTGCCCATATTCTTCCAATCTTTCAATCCATCAGTAGCCAAATGAATATTGTTCCCATCTTGCTTAAACAACTTGCAACAAAAGCAAAACACTTTGTTTGAAGCGTCTGAATAGCCACTTCCTATCCTGCTTCTCTCCATTTTGTAACTGTCGCATGTAAAATGTAGAAGAAAAATGCCTATCTTTGTCATCTAGGGGAAAATTCACACCATTACCTCTTATAGGACCTCTTTCAACTAGTAAATCCCTTAAATTTTGATCAATCTTGTCCCAATTACTAGGGTCATAAATGTTTAGAGGTCCACATTCAACATTGACATCTTCACTTTCACTAGATTCTACATCCCCCAAATCTTCATTCTCATTCTCATTCATATGTTCACTAGGTTGTTCAATCACCAAATCATCATTCTCATTATTACTCACACAATGAGTAGGCTCTTCAATTACCAAATCTTCATCATCATTGTCATTTGAACCCAAAATATCTACTTGTTTCTTGGTACCAAAATATTTATCAAGTGCTCCCGATTGAGATTGAATTAATTGTTTTACTTTCATCCTCTTATTTCTCTTTTCATTTCTAGAACTATACTTCCTAGGAAACATGGCTATAATCACAAACACTTCAATCCACAAATGACAAACACTTCAAATCAATCCACAAATCACAACTTCAATCCACAAATCACAATCCACTGATCTGATAGCAAATAAATTATAAAAAAATAATTTAATGAAACAAAATTAGGGCAAACAAATTATTCAATTAAAACTGATAAATACCTAGGCAAAAAAATTAGGGCTAAATTATTTATTCCACTAAAATCTAATGGATAAAGAAGGTAATAAAAAAATTAGGGCAAATTTATTATTCCACTAATTGATAGAGAAAGAATATAAAAAAAAAATTAGGGCAACTTTATTTAATAAAATCTGATACTGAGAGAGAGGACTTACATGAGAGAGAGTGTGTGTGAGAGATAGTGAAAGAGGGAGAGTGAGTCTATGCTATGCTATGCTCTTCATCTGCCTGCCTTCAAGTCTTTCACTTCGTTTCGTTAAAGAGAGATTGAAAACAGAAGCACTCACCACACCACACTAGCAGTGCACTGGACATGTATGTATTGTATATTGTATTTGTATGTATGGTTCGGGTTGGGCCCAAACACATTTTGGGGCCCTTTAAATACATTTTCAGTTTTGGGGCCCTTTAAAGCCTCCAAAGCTGTTTTCAGTCCCACACCAGATAAACTTTCGGTTGGGCCTAAACACATTTTTAGTTTTTGTTTATTTATTTATATATTTTCATTTTAAAAAATATGGGCCAAACACATTTATAAATAAATATGGGCTAAATTATACATGGGCCCAATAAACATTTGGGGCCCTTTAAATTGATCTTAAAACCAAAAAAAAAAAAAAGAAAAGATTGGGCCTATAACAATTTTTTAAATTTGGGGGCCCTATTTTTGGGCCAAAATTTGGGGCCTAAGGCACAAGCCTTACCTGCCTTATGGTAGGGCCAGCCCTGAATCAATTGAACAATAATTGAAAATTTTCATTAGATTAGTATGATTGAGCTTTCAATACTCCTGTTACATGCGTGGTGTGGTTTGAAACTAAAAGAGAAACTGTGTGACAGGTGGTGGATTGGCAAATAATCAATTCGCGATTTGGGCAGTTTAGGACAGTTTTAATTTGCTAGTTAATTAAAAATATTCTTAAACAATTATCAAGCATATAATATATAATACTAATTCACATAATATTTTTTTTATATATATAATACAAATTAATTTTACATAATATTTTTCATAAATTTTACATTTTAAATCTTTCACACACTTTTTTTTACCTTAATATTTATTAGAGTTTAAAAAATAAATATCTAGGAGCGGTTTCAAATGTAAATTATAAAATTTAAAGTATAATCCGTGATCAACAACTAGATTGATGCAGATCAGTGTGATTTTAACGAATTAGACTGTATTTTGCACAACTCTAATTATAATAATGTGTTTCATGAGAATCAATTTGAGCACAGTAGTTGAGTGAGCTTGAGGACAAAGAGGGTAGATAGACAACAAAATCTCCATGCCTTCTACATAAGATTTGGTCTTCTAATTTATATATTTGTTTTTTTTTCCAATAAATATATTTGTTTTTTATTTGGTGGCAGCGGGTAAGGTTGAGCTAGGCTAGGGTTTCTCTCTCTAAAATAGCAATGTTATGTATTCATTAAAATATTTTTTAAAGTGTCAAGAATTTTAAAATGTGAAAATTTAATTTAATTTGGGTGTGATCCACACCATTAAGTGTAAATATATGTTATATATTTAAATTCTAGATTTTTTTTTTTTTTGGTGTTTGTTTTAATACACAACATTTCTCATCTTGAAATCCCGTTCTCCTATTTCAAATGCATTTCTAGTTGTATGTTTGTGTCTTGACTTTCGGGAATATTATATTTTGAGATTTCGTATCATATTGGAGATAGAAGATAGAGATTTTAAAAATAAAGAATCTCATGCCAATTAGCTATAACTATGTATATATATACACACATATATACACTTGTGCATAATGCTTGGACATCACGAAAAAGGGTAAGAATCCAAAATTTCTTCTCCATCCATGGCAACATCTCAACCTCCTCTTTTTCCACCCATGTACTAGGAAGAAGATGATTTAACCCAAGAATGCAAGGAAGAAGGGCTCAAAAACAATCTTGAGTAGGCAATTGTATTATTGTCTGTGCTCCTACTTTTTGTCAACATGAACCAACCTTATAATTAAATTTGCACAATCAATTGAACAATAATTGAAAATTTTCATTAGATTAGTATAACTGAGAATCAAATACTACTGTTACATGTGTGGTGCGGTTTGAGGCTTAAAGAGAAACCATGTGGCGGATGGCGGATTGACAAATAATCAATTCCCGATTTGAGCGGTTTAGGACAGTTTCAATTTGCTAGTTAATTGAAAATATTCTAAAACAATTATCAAGAATATAATATATAACACTAATTTACATAATATTATATATATATATATATATATAATACAAATTAATTTTACATAACATTTTTCATAAATTTTACATTTTAAATCTCCCACACTTATTTTTACTTTAATATTTTATTAGAGGTTAAAAAATATATATGTAGGAAGTGCCGAAGACGAATTATAAATTTTAAAATATAATCTGTAATTAGCCTATAGATCGGTGTTGATCAACATAGTTTTAACAAATTAAGCTCACTGCTCTAATTATAATAATGTGTTTCATGCGAATCAATTTGAGCACAGTAGTTGAGTGAGCTTGAGGACAACGAGGGTAGATAGATACTGTGTCAACAAAATCTCCATGCCGTTTACATGAGATTTGGTCTTCCAATTTATATATTTGTTTTTTTTTTCAATAAATATATTTCTTTTTTATTTGGTGGCAGGGGGTGTGGTTCAGCAAAGCTAGAGTTTCTCTCTTAGTTTGAGTTTTCTAAAAATATTTTTCAAAAAATTTAACTTTCTTGTTTTTGTTGTAATTTTTTTTTTATTTTTACTGAATTTTTTAAAAATTTTAAACAATTTTTAAAATTTTTAGACACACCTAACATAAATACACTTAAAAGTATAATTTTCGCAAAAAAAATCTTTAAAAAATTCACTAAATATCAAAAATACAAATATATATATGAAAATTTAGTATATTTTTTTGTATTTATTAGTTTTTTGAAATATTTTTTCATAAATATTTTATTTTTTAAATACATCTAAGTAAGGTGCATCTAAAAAAGTAAAAAAATGCTTAAAATTTAAAAAATATTTACTAAAAACAAAAAAAAAACACAAAAAACAAAAAAATTCAATTTTCAAAAGTCTAAATTCAAAAAACTCAAACCAAACACACTGAATGTTATGTATTCATTAAAATATTTTATAAAGTGTCAAGAATTTAGAATGTGAAAATTTAATTTAATTGGGGTGTGCTCCCGTTCTCCTATTTCAAATGCACTTTTAGTCGTATGTTTATGTCTTAACTTTTGAGAATATTATATTTTGAGATTTCGTATCATATTGGAGATAGGAGATAGAGATTTTAAGAATAAAGAATCTCATGTCAATTAGCTATATATATATACTTGTGCATAATGCTTGGACATCACAAAAAGAAGGTGAGAATCCAAAATTTCTTTTCCATCCATGGCAACATCTCAACCTCCTCTTTTTCCTGCTAAGTACTTGCAAGAAGATGATTTAACCCAAGAATTCCCTACCCAGAGAAAAAGGGTGGGTTGTATCTCATCTCTATCAATACCAAGGTTTTTGGTACTCATCTTGGGAATTGCAAGGAGTAATTGCATAGCAACAACACTTTCAAGCTCAAGACACTGATATCCTCCTTGTTACCACCCCTAAATCCGACACCACCTGGCTGAAGGCAATCTTGTTCGCAATAGAGAACCGGACACGTTATCCCGACACGAACCGACACCCATTGCTTGTAAACAATCCCCATGATCTTGTCCCTTTCTTGGAACTTCAGCTCTATGTCGACAAACAAGTCCCTAATCTCACCTCTTTCACTTCTCCGAGGTTGTTTGCAACCCATTTACCATTCTCATCCTTGCTTGAATCTGTGACGTGTTCGGCGAGCAAGCTTGACTATCTATGCAGGAACCCCATGGACACTTTTGTTTCACTTCATCACATCGCAAACAAGATTAGACCTCCTAGCTTTGGACCAAATATACTTGAAGATGTATTTGATATGTTTTGTAGGGGAGTGTGCCTATGTGGACCATTTTGGGATCATGTGTTGGGTTATGGGAAGGAGAGCATGGAGAAACCTCAAAAAGTACTTTTTTTAAAGTATGAGGAGATGAAAGAAGAACCCAATATTCATCTAAAGAGATTAGCTGAGTTCATGGGTTGCCCGTTTTCTCTAAAGGAAGAGGCATTAGGGGTGGTGGATGAGATCTTAAGGTTGTGTAGTTTTAATCATTTAAGTAGTTTGGAGGTGAACAAGAATGGAAAGGTGTCAACAGGAGTGGAAAATAAAGCCTTCTTTCTACGCGGTGAGGTTGGAGATTGGAAGAATTATCTGACAGACGAGATGGTCGACCGCCTAGTCCAAATTGGTGAACAAAAGTTCGCTGAATCTGGGCTAAAATTTTATGGTTCGTAGGTTTATGATTGTCATTAATTCAAATAAAGGTCTATTGTTCATTTCAACAATTCTATTTTAGTACAACTCTTCTAAGTGATTATCTTCAAACAATTATGTTGCTTCATTGTAAATGATGTGATATCACTAATGTATGGGATAAATCTTATTATACATAGCTTTTGTTGTTAACAAAGAGAGAGCTGTAAATTCTCACCTCTGATATTATTTTAAATGATGTGCACTATTACATGTCAGATGCTAATTTGCACAAGAATCAAACTTCTATTACACAATCCATTACCAAGGCATTATAGGTAAATCTAAGGATGATAATTTAGGATCTCTAGTAAGACTCTTCGATAATATAGTGTTCTCTTAAACAAAGAAAGAAAAATAAAATTTATCATTTTCATTAATTTAGTGAATGATTTATTTATTTATTTTGCATTTCTCTTTCCTTACAAGCATGTAATATTTTAATTTATTTTCCCCCTGATGTTTTCCACTAATTAATGCATGCTAACGGAGCGTCCCGGAGAGTCACGTGCCCTCCCTGGGTTTTGGAATAATTTTCTTTTTTTTCAAAAATAAAGAAAGTATTTTAAATCAAAAAATTATAAAATATTATTTAGAGTGAAATATCAATGACATTTTTAAAATTATAAGAATAAAAATTGTTATTTTTTTATTGAAAAAAAAATATTACGATGAATTATGTTATTATCCATACAATGGTGATATCTATTATTATTGACATACAATTATAATTAATATCAATGAAAATATGAAATTTATTGAATTGTTAGTTACATTTGACATGTGTGGTTCATCCTTTATGTGTTTCTTTACTATTGGTTGGTGATATCATATGTCAATGATGAGGTGGTATTACTATTATATTGAATTTTTATTGAAATTTTGTATAAAAAATTACTTTATCATTATATAATTTATTTTAAAACTTATATCCATGACTTTTTTTTCATGATATACTAGTTACAAATAACATATATAGATATATATATATCTTTCTTGAGGTCAATCGTAAAAATTTATGTGAAATATTTTTGTTAAAATTTTCAATGTTATAATTAATAAATACCTCTCTAATTTAATTTCTTGACTCTACTACTGCTTATGATGTCACAAATTTGATGGCACAACAACATAAAAAGTTAAATGTATTGTAATATTTAAAACATTTATTATACTCAGTAGCAAAACAATAATTAGTGATATATGATTAGTGTCGGCAAGATTCGATCAATTATATAATCAGAAAACAATTCTATTCACTACAACAAAAAAGGTCTTTGGTGACAGACTGATTTCGTCTCCAAACATTAAACGTTCGTCACTAAAGTGATTTGTGACGAAAAAAAATTTTCACCACATTTGTCGCCTATACGTTGTCGCTGAAAGTACCTGGTGACGAAAAACAGTTTCGTCGCCTATTTTTCATTTTTGGCGACGAAATTTTTCGTCTCCAAATGTTGCATTTTCGCCCTCTATAACATCAATTTCGTCACTAAAATTAGATAATATTTTATTTTAATTGTTTTTGGCGACCAAATATTTCGTCACCAAATAAATTTTAGTGACGAAAGTTTTCCTCACCAATGATATAGATTAAGGTGACCAAAAAAATTTATCACTAAAATAAGCAAAAAAGAAAATTATTCAATAACAAAAAAGATTTTATCACCAAATATTTCAATTTAGTGATGAAATATTCAGCAAATGTGACGAAATTATTTGTTTGGTACTATATCATTAGTGACAAAATTATTCGTCATGTTTTTCGAAAACTAATAGCGACATTTTTTATTTCGTCGCTAATAATAATTAAATTTTTTTAAAATGGAGATACTATTTTCAAATTAAAATTTTTCTTTTCACTAAAAATTCTCTACGCATTTCAATAACCTGTTCAATAAAATATCTATTACAAATCACTACAACAAAATGGTACTTTAATGACAAAATCATTTCGTCTCCAATAGTGAAATTTTCGTCACCAAATTGATCCGTGACGAAATAATTTCGTCACCACGTTCGTCACCAATTCGTCGTCACTAAAAGTACCCAGTGACGAAAATTTATTTTGTCACCTATTATTGGCATTTGGTGACGAAATATTTTGTCACGACCCCAAACCGCCCCTAGTAGTTTGGTGCCGTGATGGCCAGTAATCCGTAATTACCGAAGGCCAACTTTTCAAAAACTAAACACAATCAGAGTGTGGATATAGGGGGCTCACAAAATGCGGAAGCAATAAGTCAGATACAAGTGGTCCATAAGAGCTGTGCGTAGATTAAAGCAATGCCAAACATTCCAATTAATTTCACAACTTAATACAATAAGGTAAAATAATACATGTTACATCTTGATCAAAAGGCTTCTCGAGCCGACATATACAAAATACAGCTAATACAAGTCAAGAAGCATGATTTTCAAGATTTGCCGACATGTAAAACAGGGCATTGCCGACGTGAATACAAAGTAAAGCCGACATAAGCACGAATCCAAACAAGCGACCAAAACGATCTAGGCGTCGCCGCCGTCCTACTCATCACCTACATATATATAGAGGGGTGAGTACAAAACTCAGTGAATGGTACTAAAAATAAAGGTTTGCATGAATAAAGCCGGAGTCCTTCAAAACGAAACACATCAAACTTAGCAAGGCAAGGGATGAACCGTATTCATCAATCAAATATTACAAGTATCCAAAGGTGTTTACTGACATAGGCAAAACAAGGGATGAACCGTATTCATCATACAAGTATCATAACATCGGCAAAACAAGGGATGAACCATATTCATCATTCAATTATCATAACATCGGCGAAGCAAGGGATGAACCGTATTCATCAGTCAAGTATCATAACATCGGCGAAGCAAGGGATGAACCGTATTCATCATTCAATTATCATAACATCGGCGAAGCAAGGGATGAACCGTATTCATCAGTCAAGTTTCATAACATCGGCGAAGCAAGGGATGAACCGTATTCATCATTCAATTATCATAACATCGGCGAAGCAAGGGATGAACCGTATTCATCATTCAAGTATCAAGGGCTGTACGATCCGTAATCGTTTGGTCAAAGGTATTGCGAAAGTTTAGAGTCCTCCAGTACAAGGGACTTGTGTTACTTAGGCCCGTAGCCCGATTTAACTAGGACCGTATCCTTTTACACTTAGTACTGCGAAAGTTTAGAGTCCTCCAGCACAAGGGACTTGTGTTACTTAGGCCCGTAGCCCGATTTAACTAGGACCGTATCCTTTTACACTTAGTACTGCGAAAGTTTAGAGTCCTCCAGCACAAGGGACTTGTGTTACTTAGGCCCGTAGCCCGATTTAACAAGGACCGTATCCTTTTCAAAGGTGGCATCAACAAGGAGTATACTTGGCACATCAAAACAAGAGCTATTTATTCATGCTAACAAAATACTTTTGTCAAAACAAGGCAAGCAAGGTTTATCAACAAGTATAACATAGCTTTATCAATAATACCACTCACCTAGTCCTTCAGGTGCAGACTCAAAGCAATATCAAGAACCTACAATCACATGGCAAGTCACATTCTCAAAGTAAGCTCTATGTACGTGCAAATGATCTCGGCATTCTAGCCAGATCCAAGTCAAAGACAAGGCAAAACAAGCTGGGAGCTTAGTCACTGCTCCCGTTCAAGAAAACACACTAGGTACCGTCCAAGACTAAGCCGAGGTCCCGCTAAACAAAGTCAGGAAAAACCTGGGTTTTCCTTTGAAGAATATGAAGAACATGATCATTTGAAAGATGGATGCAAGTTCACAACTTGTTATAAAAATCTGAGTTTTCATGCCAAGAGTGCAAAATAGGGACCTGGGTACCCATTAAAGAAAGTCATGCAAGAACAAACACAAAAACATGGTTTTCGTTCCAAACTTTTCGATCAAAATGAGACTTGTTCAAGAACACATGAAAAACCATTTTCTCTTTCCAAACCAACTTCAAAACGATGCATGTCATGCAAAACAAATCCGATCATGCAATGCAGCTAGATATTCAGCAAGAACGACCAAAGGAGATCAAGATTCTAACCTCAAAACTCGGATCTAACGGTTCAAGCCACAAAGATCAAGGTTGGAAGGCTACTCTCACTCAAGAACTCTTCTTCCTCCTTTCTAGAGCTTCTCTCTCTAAAACAAAGATTTGAGACAAGAAATGATTTGTTTCAAGGTCTGTCGGCTGCCTTAACAAACAGCTCGGGCACGTGGCATTATCGGGTTGGTTCAGCTCCAAAAAGGTGATTGATAGACAAGACAAGTCTCTGACAAATCGTATGCAGCAAGCTCGGGTAAGACACATCGGCAAAGAGATGACATCGGCTCAAAACAAGGATCCAGCAACAGGATAGAAAAACATCGGCTAAGGAGGACGACACTTGACTAAGCTGTGCCACACCTTGGCCGGGGTGTGCCACATCTCGGCCTAGGCCATACCTGCCTGCAGACAAAGTTCAAGTGCAAAACATCTCGGCAAAGGATGCCCGAGGTGAAGATGGGGTTGAACAAGATCTCAAGATAGTTCTGAGTATAAGGTTCAAAAGCAGACTAAGCTCAAGATGACCTCGGCTACGCACACACACCAAGCAAAGATCAAAATCATGCTAGCAACTTTAAGCAAATCAAGACAAGGCAAAACCTTCAAATTATCATAATAAAGCAAGACCATGTAAGGATGTATGCAAGTATGGAAAGAGTAAGGTGAGGGTCGTTACATATTTCGTCACTAAATATTAAATATTTTGTCACCTATAACATCCATTTCGTCACCAAAATTAAATAAAATTTTATTTTATTTATTTTGAGTGACAAAATATTTCGTCATTAAAAATAGTGATAAAATTTTTAGTGACGAAAATATCGTCACCAAAAGATGGAAAAAAAAGACCTTTCAGTGACGAAAACTTTTTGTCAAGAAATATTTTAATTTAGTGATGAAATAGTGAATGTGTGACAAAATTATTTGTTGGGATTAGAAAGTTTTAGTGTCAATTTTTTTTCGTCACCAATAATAAATAATTTTTAAAAATTGAGGGGAGGGTTATATTTGCAATTTATATATTTTTTTCAATAAACAATACCTGTACATTTTAATAATCTATTAAATAAAATATTTAATACAAATCAATATAAAATTAACCTGTTCATTATCATAAAACAACCCAAGCAAAATACATGTCTCATAGTATCAAGAAATTAATATATAACATCCAAATTATAACATCTATTTTAGTAAAATCAAAAACTACAACACAATCAAAATAACTTGTGCATTTTAATAACCTTCTGAATATAATATCCATTACAAATCATTACAAAAACCTGTTCATTTGGTAATATCAACAAAAACCTGTTCATTTTAATCTATTCAATAAAATATCAACAAAAAAATAAGATCCATCACAATATAATCATAACCCACAACAACATAGTCAAAATACATGTTTGGTAATATCGACAAAAAGTACAACTACACTGTGATGGATGTCTGGTAATATCAACAAAAAACTCTTGCTATGCAGGTTACCAAATTCGTTCATCTCCAATCTGCCATTTAAAAAAGAAAAAATAAAAAGAAAAGACAACAACAACAAAAGGTTAAGGTAACCATTCACTAAATATGTTAATATGCAACCTATAAGAGAAAAAATAAAAATTTCAAAGTAAATTTTAAACCAAATTTTTATCGTACTTGTTCCGTAAATTTTTACAACTTACATTAGTTCCTCCCAAGGTGTTCATGATATTTCTTGGCCTTTTAACGACTATTTCAAGATTTTACTCCCTAACGGCCTATGTTCAAGCCTAAATGTTTTCCAACCGAGAGTCCTATGATTGTTCTGTAAGTTTTCACAACTTATGTTGATTCCTCCCAAAGTGTTCATGATAATTTCTGATAATCTCAAGGTGTTTGTGATGTTTTTCGGGCCTTTAGATGCATACTTCACTATTTTCCCGAGACCTTGTGCCTAAATGTCAAAAGTAGTTTTTATTCTACCCTAGTTAAAGAAGAAATGTTCTACTAAATTACCATATAAACATAATATACTAACCAAGAAGCTTGTTCATCAGAATCTGAACTTTCCCCACTCTCAAAATTTCCCGTGATACCTTTCTGCGTCAAACACTCTATGATACTTTGTATCTTCTTGCTTTGTTTCTTCTCTGACTTTTGAAACCTTGCAATTTGTTCATTTTGCTGTGCTATTTGCATCTCAAGGCGTTGAACATAGTCACTATTTTCAGCAGGTGCAACAGTAGTCTTCATAGAAGAAGAAGGCCTCAAGCCGAGTCCTTTCACATAACCTGACCTTGGCTTAAGCACCTTAACTGACAACTCCTCTTGGCTTAAAGGGATCACACCAGTCTGCGAGAGGTGTTCGGCTTGCGTCTTTATCATGTTGTCCTGTTAATTTAAAATAAATCGAACAATTATTAGTTATTCTACCCTACAAAGCAAATAAATAATTTTATCAAAATTAATATGCATTGCCTTGTACATACATAATTAGCTTGGCTCTCCGACGAAATCCATTCATGTGTGCTCGAATTATAGTGGATGGACTTGTAAAACTTTGCCAAATCAGGAACTTCTCCATTTGCAATTATCTGATTCATTTGTTTTTGAATGTTATTTCAAATATTTAAATAACAAAGCCTACTAATCTGATAAAATAAAATAGCAGAACACACCGAGCTGTGCACCCTAACCGGGATTGATTTTGATCCACATCTATGTTTTGTTTTCATTTGCATCCTATTATTCACATTAGTTAGTGATTGTTCCTACACGATTGAAACACCAATATAAACAACAAAACTTAACATTAGTAAGAAGAAAATAAATTTTTGACAATTAACATAAAACATTATACCATGAATTCTTTACTATTCCACTTCTTGTCAATTAGAGATGTCCATTGATTAAGAGTAACACTTGTAGGTGGGTGGCTTCTCGCGTACTCCTCCCCTCTTGCATCCTTAAGTTGCTTGTATTGTTTGTGCAACCTATAGGTGAAGCTACTCAATCGCCGACCAAACTGTGTGTTTAAAGTCCTTGCTACATCACTCGGATTGCCTTGTAGATCAAACTGATCCTACAAAATCAAATCATTTTTTTTATAAGTTAAATAACCTAAATTTCAGACAAGCAGCAATGAGCCTGATTAAATAACAAAGAAAAAAAGATTGCATCAACAGATGTGTTAACAGTTGCAATTTAATTTCTAGATATGCAGGCATTATATATTGTAACAGTTGCAACAGATGGGTTAACAGAGGAATATGTGGCTCTCGAAGAATAAGATGATTATCTTGATAACTGAATGAGCTGTTTGTTAGTCATATAAGCTCTGAGTTGTATACTTGCTGTTGGGAGTCAGCCAGATTGTGTACGCTGCAAATTTAGTATTACTCCTGTGGAGGTTTAGGCAATGGAGTTATGATTTTAATTGCTGATAGCAAATACACTCAAATTGTAATAGATGATAAAAATTCCCAGTTGTAAATACTTGTGATCTAGACACATGCATCAAATATAAATTGGAGGGGATAACATTTATCCTCTTATAAACTTGAGACAATGCTAAATTTCTGCAATCTTGATTATGGAGCAGTAGCTCCTTTGGACAATGCTTTGATTGCATGTCTGTTGTAAAGGTGTGAAGCGGAATTTTCTTTACCAATCCAAGACCAAACTGAATCAATAAGTGAACTGGATAAATTCCATAAAAGAAATACTTTGTACGAGTGTCATACCTAATTCAATAATGTCAGTAAGCACTCAAAACAATGCCATATTGCATTTATTTTTTCAGGGTTCACTATACTTTGAGAAAACACTTCCTCTAATCAATTTGTTGGATGCTGCCACTGCTCATATGCTTAAAATTCCCAGAGAGCAATTTTCTTATTTAAAAAAATAATATCAATCTTGGTAAAATGCAACAGTCTTATCAGTTGACAGAAAATGAGGTTGCCTACTACATCACACAACTCATCAAGTGAAAAATGGCCCATCAAACATGCTAGAGTTACTGCCCCTGTTTTAGCTAATTCATCTGTTTCTGAATTGGACAATTCAGGCACCCTTGATTTAGCTAACCAAGGATCTCTGCCTCCTTCCTCCATCTATTCTAATTAAATCAAAAACCCTCTGCTGTTTGTCACCTTCCTAAAGCCAATATAATGACCTCCATCTATTCATAGCTATTGTTTCCATGATTTGATTAGTACTAGCAAGAATACTTCCCTATTTATTTGTTGGCATCACTAGTTATATTAGTGTTTACTAATATATGCATCACTAGTCAAATCTTTAGATTTTCTATTGTGTTTTCACTGCGCAAGGATACAAACTGAATACATAGTTATAGTTGCATTCTTACTAATCGTTAAATTCGTTCCAAAACTAGAAGTCTTTGATATGCTACCAAGTAATATCTTGTTTAGCAGCAAGTTCTTGTAATCACCCTAACAAAGAGAGTATTTCTTTCACACAATAATTACCATGTAATTTCAATTTCAATTTCAATTTCAATTTTCATGTGTCATGCCTCTTTTACTTGACAATAATTACCTCCAAGCGTTGGATCATCGGCTTCTTATCAGCATCGTGAACCTTATTCCACCTACAAATGCTCAAGTCTGGTAATTGCGTTCGAACCTCTATGCCAATCTTGGAGGCCAACTTAGAGGCTTGATCTCCCACTGGCGCACGGAAATGTTCAGGTACAGGAACCAACATCTTTCCATTTTTCTGGGCAATGCGTTGGGTTTGTATGCCGCGTGTTGGACCACGACCACGTCTGTCATGTGATGCTGTAAGGACATAATGTTAATTGAGTTAATAAGTAAACAAATGCAAGTTAGACCTTAAATTAAATATAAGCAACTTTGCAAACTTACCGACACTACTAGATGCAGTCACCTCATGCACAGGTTGCACATTATGAGGTGGTAAGGGTTGGGTACCAATCTCTTGACGTGGGGGATCCATCCCTTCTTCTGGGGTGGGAGTTAATGGCCTCGAATGAGGCTGTAAACGTAACCCCGGTGGCATCTCCTGTTCCTGAAAAAACATAATCGAATAGTAAAGAAGATATTTAACACAGTTAAAATATATTTTAAAAAAGATATGATGTTTAAGATATATGAAGAAGATATTTAAATAGTAAAAGATACGTTCACACACAAATATAAAATAATGTATATAATACCTTGCGATAAAAGGAACCCAATGACTCATTATCACTATCGTTCTCACTCTCTGACGGATTATACTCATCATCATCATCTACCTCAACCCTAATTTTCTTTTCCTTTGAATTTGCACATTTGGGCTGAACCACACTCATCAAAGAATTTGTAATATTCTTCACTCCAAGATTGTTCATTACCTCATAGTTCTTCTTGATTCGCTTATTTCTTTGTTTCTCATATTCTGTTAGCTTCTTAGTTCTCAAATCACCTGGTTTCAGCCATTGTCTTTTTCCTTCGACCATTTTCTACAACTATATAACATAATTCAACTTTAATTAGAAAATATAGACAATATAATTATTCACCATTAAATAAAAGAAGAAAAACATAATCCCAATGTTTCGAATTGTAATGCATATATTTTAACTCCAAATATTTCATAACAAGGAAGTTCCAATCCCTTGAATTAATATTTCACGCAAAAATTTTAAATCATATTGTAGAGTAGTGAAGGTTTCCATGGAAAAAAAATCAAGACAAGAGATCCTCTTCTTAAAAGAGGTGATGTTCCTGTATTGCATATATTTTAAATCCAATTAGGATTGATGATCATTGATGCTTAACATAATTATGTCTTGCATTAATCATATATTACATTTGATTTTCTAATTGTTATACATTATGCAATATTGCAAATTCTAAAAATATTTTTTCATAGACATCCTAACCATATTTGTATTTTTATTTATTTTTTGCTATATCGATGTATAGAATTTTATTACTTTTTAACTAAACTTGAATTTGAAATAGAATAAATATGCACTTATTTTCATTTTTTTGTTTTGAAAAACAGCTTAGATATGGTAGTGAGTATGCAGAGAAACCTTACAACAGTGGCAGTAATAGTACAAAGACGCCATGGCCATGATCATATGTTGAATGAAGAATATGGAAGCTATATTTATCCTACAAATGAGTCACCTTCTATCTCCTATAACAATAAGGCAAAGCAGCAGCAGCTCAGGCAGAGCAGCAGCAGCTCCATAATTCTAAACTATCAAGTTGCTCCATAATTCTAAACAATGGGATCTTTTGATAAGGCAGAGTAGCAGTGTAGCCACAGGCAGAGCAGCAGCAGCAACCACAGCAGTCAGCTGCAGCCAAGGCCAAAGTCCACAGACACAGCAGCAAACAGCAGCCAGTTGCAGCCCAGATCACAGTCCACAGACAGAGTAGCTAATACTACAGCAGCTGCAGCTGACTGCTGTATCGCTCACAAACTCATACGCTTATAACAATTTGAATCTAAATAATCATAACCTAAGAGACAAAGTGTAACAAGTTGAACCTTCAAATATTACTTAAAAGTTTTATGATCAACTCCTCTGATGATTTATTGCGTTTTTTTTTTTTAATTAACTTCACTTATCAATAAAAAAAAATCATTATTGTTGATATATGGTTGTGGAAGAACATGGGCTTTTGAGCTTTGCAAGATTTCAAATTTGAAGCAGCCTTGAAGAGTTTTAAAATAAAGTAAAAAGACAAGTTTTTAATATATACATACTATGTTACCAGAAACATATTATAACTTTAAAAATGGGTAAATTCACTTGTGATATTGGTATTTTATATCAAGTCCTATTTTTTTCTTTAGCCTTTTAATTATGATAACAAAGTCTGCTACATATTCACCCAGTTATTAAGAAGTTAACGAAAATTAACCACGTGGCGATCATGAGCAATTACCAAGTGGCTATTTCGGCCAATTTCTTAAACGAAGACTAATGGATAGGAGTTAAGAATTCTTTGTTCATAAATCTCTCCATCCCAAAATACTCACTTTTATTGGATCAAGTGAGAATTTTAAAATATAAAAATCTCGTGACATGTTTAAACAATTATCAGGATAAGAGTTAAGGATTCTCTGTTCATAAATCTCTCCATCCAAAAATAGTCACTTTTATTGGATTATGTGAGAATTTTAAAATATAAAAATCTCATAATATGTTTCAACAATTATCAGCAGTGGTTTGAAAATTGACTATTTTAATTGACTTTTTACAAAAAGATGCACAAAAAAAATATAATAATTTATAATGATTTTTTAACTTTTACACTAAATATATTCCTAATCGAGTCCTTAGTGTTTTGGGAATGGAGGATTCAAAGAGATTGATACAAAGGTTCTGTGCGTTTCCACAAAGGAGGTTCCTAGTCACATGTAATTTTTTTTTTAGGTACATCGGAAAGTTCCTAGTCACATGTAATAGAAACCATATTGTCCATTGAAACCAAGCTGGTGACAACTTCAAGGATCTCCTTCTTCACCATTCAAAGGATTGAAAAATTTATTAGTATATAGGTTGACTTTTACTAACCAATACACGTTTGCTAGGGTTAAAAAGCAGAGAAATTCATCTAAATTTCTGATTTTCAAATGCTTAGTTGCCAGCAAAAGACGAAAAATTATTTTCCTTGAAACTTGCTTCAAAAAAATCTTCCATTTCCAAGTTTGAACCTTACCCTAAAGCCAATGCAAGCCCTCAAAGTCAAATTTAAAATATTTACGAACTAGCAAGACAAAGAAAATAAGAACAATATAAAAAAGTGAATAATTTTTCTAAATTTTATTACTGAAAAAGAACTTAATAGTTGTAAAATCTTAAATTTCAATTTATAACAAACAATGCTTGGTGTAAGTCACAATTCATGCTTCAAATCAAGCTAAGATTACATAAAGTAAGAAACTGTGAAAAATAAAAGTTAGAATATATTCTAGAGAAACGTTACTCAAAACGGATTTATTTAAACTTTGAAATTAAGTTGTTAATATGTTTTCAAATACAATATATTTTTTCGTTCAGAGACCAATAGAATTCACCTAAAATTCAAATCGAATATCAATGTTTTGGCCTGATTCAATGACCTTGAAATATCAACAAAATTATTATTTTACCAACAATTTGTCAAACCGTTCCATGAATTTGCTGTCATTCACCACTGCATTTATACACCCAAATGTCACATATGACTTAGCAATTGGGTCAATTTGAACTGGTATGCTACTCATTTTCCCATATATATATATGGATTGACATTTCAAGTTTTATATTTCTTCTTCCAGGTAACTTCAGGGATGCAACCCCTCAAGTCAAAATTTAAGATATTTATTAAGTATACTAATGCACAAAAATGTATGGAATAAGAAAAATACAAGAAAAAAATAAACCACATAGAAAAGAGACAATTTTTCTGAAATTTTATTACTAAAAAAGAATTAAACAGCCTCGAAAACTTCAAGTTCAATTTACATCAAATAATGTTTGGTGACCAAATCACAATCCACAACCCAAATCAAGCCAAGATTGCCAGGGACAAATTTCATTAAAAGGACTTTTATATTTGGCTTTCACAAGCCCCTAATAGCACAAATCAATCCAACAAGAACAAAATCAAGACATGTGAATCCAAAAGAACAGTTATAAAACCCTAATAAAAAATAGCAAACACATATATGACAGAGCCAAACAAATATTCTGAGATAATGAAATTCGAGTATCAAATCAGAAATTGAGAAAGGGTTTGTAAAGCATGGGGCGTGTTTGGGAATTTTGAAGAGGAAATTTAAAAAATGGAGTGATTGTAAAAGAGAGAGAGAGAGAGAGAGGGAGAAAGAGAGAGAGGGGGGGAATCCGAACATACCTCAAGAATGGGACAGTCAATCGTCGCCACCGCCGAATGGAGAGCACCGTTCGAAGTCGAAGTTGTCTTTCCTTCGACCCCTCTCTCTTCTCCCTCTCTTCTACTAGGTTTTGCAGCTTACAAATCTGATGTTCCAGAAGCCAAAAGAAAAAATTAGTAGAGCCTATTTTGGGGTTTCTTTTGCCGCCCAATTTTCCCTCCGAAATCGGTGACAGAATTATTATTGACAAGGAAACTGGTTTCTCACCAAATGATATAAAAATATTAAAAATTATTGGTGACGAAAATATATTCGTCATTAATAATTTTATAATTGGTGACAAATTGTTTTCTCACTAAAAATCTCAAAAAATTGGCACCATTAAAAAAAAGCAGAAAAATATTCAGTGACAAAAAAAAATAAAAATAATGACGAAAAAAATTTCGTCACCTAATTTTTTTATTATCTATGTAGATTGGTGACGAAATTTTATTTTTCTCTCTAAAAATAGTACATTTGGAGACGAAATATTATTTTCTTCACTAAAAGGTACGTTTTTCGTGACAAAATTTATTTTCGTCATTAGTTTTCGTCTCCAAAGACTCTTTTTGTTGTAGTGACAGCATGACAAATGTTGATGTAGAAGTCAATAGTAGCTGCTGCCTGAGATAGATGACTTGAGACAGTTATACTGGATTGCTCAACAACTATGCAGCACTGAAGGAAGCCATTTCTTATTATAGGCCTTTGTAAAGCCTCGAAAGGAATCCTTGAAAAAGATGTCAATAACTCTAGACAGCTGTCTAAGTCCATCAGAGGTACAGAAGGCTTACTACTGGAAGAAGAGGAGCTCTCAAGAATTTCTAACAAGAAATCAACCAGAACTAATGGCTCAGCCTCATCATTAGCTATTGGAGAGGTAGAGGGCATGTCAAAGAGACTGGCTAGTCTTGTTTCGAAAATATCTACCTCATCCGTGGACGTGAGGGGTGTAGAAAGAGCAGTGGTGGAAGGCACAGAGGACTGCATAGGGATATGAGAAATGGGTGGAACATCTTCAGCAGTCTCTATGGTCCTAGCGACCAATAGGTCAAGGGAAGAAGGGCTGGAAGTAGGTAAAGGTAATAAACCATGGGTTGGAGAGCTGTCAGCACCCTCTGTAGGGGAATCAGCTACCATCAGAGATAGAGCAGCAGTTGGAATTTCTTTAGGAGGAGAGGGAAGAGCAAGGCTCGAAAGAAAATTGAATTGAGGTAGATCCAAAGATAAGTAAGGAAGATACGGGTTTAATCCAAAGGAAAAAGATGCAGGAATGCTTGGCCTCAAGGAGGGTACATTGAATGTAGGCCTAGGAGTGGGAGTATTATCTGAATAGTCCTCACATTTTGCATCTGATCAACTTTAACTAAAACGGAGGGAGTCTTTATTGGAAGAATAGGCTCAGTAGTTGTTGCTGCAATAGAAGAGATGTAAAGTAATGTCAGGTTTCAATACCAAAAATTTGATAAGGAAGAAATAGTAGAAACATGAAAGAAATTACTTGTTTCAGAAGTGATAGCAGCAATAGGAGAGCTTCAAAGGAAATAGTGCTCAGCAATATGTTGCCTTCTTGCAGTTTCCATTTGGATTGCATCAGCAGCAGCTGCTTCATCTCTTAAGAATTGTTGCTTCCGTCTCTTCTCAGCTCTCTCAAAGACAATTATGGCCTTAGAATGCTCTTGTTCTACTGCCTTAGCAGCTGCTTCATGAATAGGGTCTTCGACCAAATCAGAAGGAGAGACAGTCATCTTCTTTCTCTTTTTTCTTTGTACTAGTATTGCATGTTCCTTCTCAATTTCTTTCTCTCCAATTTGGGATTTGGATTCTTCAGAAGTGAGTTCCTCTTCCACTACTCTGGCAGCTGTCTCATGAGTGGGATCTTCAATCGAAAGAGAGATAGTCATCTGTTCCCTTTTACTCCTCTGTAATGGCACCTCCTGTTCTTTCTCAATCTCTTCTTCTTCAATCTGGGATTTGGATTCCTCAGGAGTGAGTATCAGCTTCTTTTTCTTTTTCTGCTTTTGTTTGTCCTTGAGAGTAGCTAGGATTTCAGCCCTCTTAGGAGATTCTTCTTGTACAGACCCTGCACCAAGAGGTATGAATGTAAAGGAAACAAACAAAAGAGTCTAAGGGGAAACCTGAAAAGACTTACCCCTCTTAGAAGCAGCTCTGGTAACTCTAGTAGGAGATGATGAGGCTACATGAGTAGTTTTGGCAGCTGTGGAAAGAGAGGGGATGTTCCCAACTGTTGTTGATTTGGCCTTCGAAGGCACTCCTAACCCTATCAGTAAGTCATGAGGATGTACGGATAGGCGCACTTCCATATTGGCTGTCCACCAATTTTGAAATCTTTTCAGAGTCAGGCTGGAAGGAAGGAAGGGGATAAATTTGAACTCGCTCATTTCTTTCAACAGTCTGAATGTTGCTTCTTCCAGTTTTGATTTGGGTATTCTCAGGTCTCTAGCTGTAAGATGGACATTCGAGAGACTGTAGAGTGGAATGGGAATCCCCTGAGTTAACCCAAATTGCCTGGCAAATTGAGAAGGACAGTACACCTCAGCTATACACTTATAAGCTCGAGGGTTTAAAGTGCCAATGAACAGCTCCCTTGGCAGCAAAATAGAAGCCCACATGCCTTTGTGGGGTGGGGTAGAGCACTCTTTATCAGCTAAGAATGTTCGTAGCCGAGCAAGTCTTTTGTTCGCATCAAAGGGGCAGAAGAAGGTAGCAGGTGGAGAAATAGGAAGTTGTTGGAAAAAGGTGAAGTAGTAGGCAAAGGAAGCATGATAAAGAACAACTCTGGCATATTTTTCCCCATAAGTGCTAGGGTCCTGAACAAGGAATCTTAAGCATTTGGGATGCAAATCAGTGAAGTAAGCAAAGAGCCAGAGTTGGAGCACCCAAAGGGGACCCCATTGGTTCACATCAAGAGGTTTCTCGAAAAATTGGGAACATGCTCTATAAACATGGCCTAAGAGATAAGGAGCCAGGGCTATGCGTTTTTTCAAAACAAGTGCCTTCGCAAGTGGAGCGAACTCAGGCATAATCCTCTCAGATGATGTATAAAAGAGAAATTTGCACAACCAGTACAAAATGAAGGAAAAAAAGTTCTCTATCTCTCACGGGACCTACCCTTTTATTTTTGGCCTTTACAAAATCACTGTAAGAGGAGTTTAAGGGTAGAAGGGAGAACTTAACAGGAAGGTCTGGATAGCCGAGAGTGAAAGGAGAGCCAAGGGGTGAAAGCTCTAAAAGATGGCAAATATCAAGAATGGTGGGAACCATCATACCACACCGAAATTGGAAAAAATTAAAGCCATGTTCCAAAAACAAAGAGCAGCAGGAATCAAGAAAGGGTCTTCAGGAATGATAAACCTGGAAAGATGGAGGGCATCGAGAATACAGAGCTCTTGCAGGTCGTCTTCTCGCGTAGGTACAACTCTGTCATACCATTCTTCCCATTCAGCTCTCAATGTCGGCCAGCAGCGATGAGGTCGGGTCACCTTCCGATTTCCCCAGTCGAGCCCTCCTTTATAGAGAAGAAAATGGTCCTCCAGACGAGGGTATAAAGCTGGAAGTTGAGCAGGAGCCTCTCGAAAGATGGGACCCAAGACGTATTCTTGTTTGTTGCTGTGACGAGGAACGAAGATGCGGGCGTCTATGGTGCTTGACTCATTAGATGTTAACTTGGCGATCTCTTCATCTATACATTCTTTCAAAGCCATGGTTGGGCTTATACGATCACCAGCAAGCACTTTCAAAGAAGAAGAGTCCATTGGTAGCAAGCAGCAAGGAAGAGGCAAGGAAGAGGGGGTTAACAGAGGAAAATGGTTTGTGTTTTGAGCGAGCGAGTGATTTCAGAGCACGAAATAAAAAGGGTTTTTAAAAAAAACCTTTGTGTTCGGAAGATATATCTCGTAATTTGTTAAGTACTAAAAGTACAAATACGAAGAACTTCCTTCAATATTGATACTTTAGGAGGGAAAAACACATCCCAGATGTTGAAGCCAGCTTCGAAGTATAGTATTTGGCTTCGAAACCAGATTTTGGCGCCAAAAGTCAAATAATAAACAGCTTCGAAACTAAGAAGCCAGCTTCGAAGTACATTCCATACTTATGGATGTAAGAATGCTCAAGTATTCGTTTACTTCGAAGGGATTAAAGACCTGTTTTAGGTTTCTCAATTAAAGCAATGTCCTTCGAAGCAAGACTTGAGATCCCTTAAGGATGGGAATTGTTGTTCGAAACATCAAAACCAATATTTGGTTTGTATTTAAGAAAGATTCTCTTTCTAGACTAAAACAGTGCAGCTCTAAAAAGAAGCTTTCATATTTTTGAAAGTATGGACTGTTATTCTAGGGAAAAATGGTCAATTTAAAACTGATTGATCATACTGACCATGACCATATGTTGGCTATGATCGAAATAAACTTTAAGGGGTAGGACTGTCGAATTCGAAGCACTGATTCTAAATGAAAATCAGCAAAAATTGTCAACTATTATTCCATAAATTGGAAAAGTTCATGTTGGTTTTTAGTGTTTCATTTTAAACAATTGAGTCCAGATTCAAAGGATAAGATTGTTCAGTTCGAAGCCCTGAATTTGCTTTTAAAGACAAATGGAGACAAGATCAAACAATGCCAAATAAAGAGAAAAGTCTTAGTTGTATTAAAGCAAAAACAATTACATTGAATGGCCCTCTTTGGGTACAAATTCAAGTTCATAAAAGTAAGGAATAGAATAAATAACAAGATCATGAAATTTGGTCCAACTATGATCAATGAATTTTTGTTCTTTCTTTATTCTATCCTCTATTTCTTCTAACATTGGCTGCATGAGTTGATGTGCTCACTTCGTAAAAGAGCTCTTCAGCCTTTATTTCGAATGCTATTTCTCTCAATCCTTGTTCCAATTCGTCTATATCCAAGTCATCCCAGTACACAAAATCTTTATTCTTGAAATCATCAAATTCTTCAATGACGTTCTCTGCTTCGTACTGGGCATAAACTCAAAGGGACGAGAGTTGGTTTAAAGATTGTGTAGTGGCCATAGAGGTCCGATGCCAGTGGAGAAGCAATGGAAGTTGGTCCAAAAACATGTGAAGCTCTGCTTGGGCGAGGGGATTAAGGACATGACCCCGAGTCAGGATATCACAAGCCCATCGAAGGTTCTTGAGACGGACTTCGTCCTCAAGAACATTGAAGGGCAAGTGAGAGAAAGTCACGGGCAGAAGTTGAGCTTGCTTCCCCTCAGCTGGAGAAAGCGAAGGTGGAGGTTTGTAAAGTGGAAAGACCTTATCCATGGAGAGGGCAAGCCTCAGTCTCTCTGTCCAGCAAGGATTTGGCGGAGAAGAAGGTGTGGATGCTTCTATTTCAGGAGATGGAGCAAGGGCAGAAGGAACAAGGGCATTAATATAATCAAGCCAGTCAAAAGAACAAATTTTTGCCTTCTAGGCTAAGAATGATGGATTGTACTCTTGTGCCTCTTCGAGGCATCGGGCAGCATGCACTATCCTTGAAGGCATGGAAGATGTATACCATGCTACAAGTAGATTTTCCTCCAAACTACATCGATGATCGATGGGTACGTAAGGATAGACCACCGAGCTTCGCGTATAGGAAGGAAACTCTAAAGGGTCAGTAAACTTGACAAAGTGATGGTTGATCCACTCCCTTAAATCACAGGCCTCAGGTTTTGACCAGTGTGTCCAGTTAGAAGTCCTAGAGGAAGAAGAAACTGCAGCCTTATCCCATGCAGAGGGTTATGAAGAAGAACTTCCCATGTCCATATTTACAACTTTCTGAATCAAAGGATTGAGAGCAGTTCGTTCGTAGTCCAAGGGTGAGTCAGAAGAAGAGTTTTCCATGTCCATATTTGTAAGTTTCTGAATCAAAGGATTAAGGGCAATGTGTTCGTAGTCCAAGGGTTGATAATTGGCAAAGGCATCCATGACTTGAATATAGAAAGGTGGGTAAAGGTGACTAATTAATGCATGGAGGCTCTTTCGAGGAGGGACAGCATCATCAGATGACTCTTCGTGTGCTCGATCAATGGAGGAGGAAATTGATTTGGCCATAAAAATGTATCAGTCTGTTCGAATACTAAGGTAGTGGGGGTGTTCAAAAGATTGAAGGGGAGTTAATGTAGATGATGAATGGCAGTTACATTTCTAGAAGAATGCAAAGCCCATGCACATTCTAAGATGTGGGTAAAAGACCTTGATCCACTAATATCACCAAGTATTGGGTATATTAGTGCGGGGGGTAATGTTGGCTACATATTTTGTACAAGCCAATTACAATTCGACGCGTGGCAGAATAAGGGTAATACAGAAAGACTATTCAAGTCTTCGATCCTGATCGTACATGTGGCAGTTAGTATTGGTTATTACGAGATCTGAGCAGCAGTGAATCAACAAAGAGATGCAAGGTGATGTGGCTTCAACGGTTACTCACATTTAAATTCAAATTTAGGAGGGCAGTCTAACTGCAAGTAATGCCATAGTGGGCTAATTACAAAGCAACATGATCAGCGGTCATGGAGGAGCAGTTCAACGGTTGGAAACGCAGTTCGATGGTCATCCTCGAGAAGTATAAATAGTGGAGAAGGCCCCAGAAAAGCCCCCAGACTCAGATCCAAAAAACCAGTCTTATTCTACTTATTTTACATTTTCAGTTTTACATTTCTAGTCTTACATTTCCTGTACTTTAAATTCCTGCATTGCACTTCGTTTATAGGAGTAGTTTCAAGTAGATTGTTGCTGTAAACCTCCACGAGGCTGAGTTTGGATCATTGTAAGTTTTTTCATGTTAATGAAATACTTCAATTGTTCTTCATTTAATTGTTATTTTGCTTAATTCTCCTAAATCAAGCCACCAGTAAAAGTTCTCTTCTTGAGGCTGAAAGAACTAAAGCGCAATCGTCTGATAATTGGTTGGCAATTAATTTTCTGTAAGGACTGATTGATCCTTGCTGGCACGCTCGCAATTACAATAATAACCTTTGAAAGCCAAAAAGCCAATAAATAATAATATACACAAGAGAAACTAAAAGAAGAAATTAAAAACCTCTTAGCTTAGAATAATCTTACATTTTCTACCAATACTCATGTACGAAGTCATATGATGCACTAGAAAGGTGAAACACTTTACCAAAGAGGTTTGAATGGCCTATTGACATTATAGATGGCATGTCAGCAAAGAGGTTTATCATCTTGGATGAAGTCATTTTAACCAAAGTGTCAAACACAGTACCTGAAGAATCAGCTTGGGGTGAACAAAATCCACAAGAAGCTTTTGAAACTTTCCCCGTATATAAAATAATCTGAAGAAGCATAAATGTGTGCTGTTAATCCTCATTTCATTACAAGCATTTCAAGAATGTCAAATTGTAATAAATGAAATTCTTCTTATGTTTTTTTTTTCCCCCTCAAGTGAATTTCTCATGTCCAAATTTATGGTTTAAAAAAAATCCCAGAAACCCTGCATAACAAGCCTAAACCTTTTGTTCACACAAGCCAAAGGCAGCAAATTTATTGTTCAATATCCCACTTGTGTGCTTTGCATGCTTCAAGAGCCATAATTGCTTTCCTAGGGTTTTGCTTCGACTTTGTAGTAATCTTAGCAGCAAAACTCATCAGTAGATCAAAGTCTTTCCTTCCTTGCTATCTGAATAAGAACCTCCATAATCTGCAAAATTGTGGGGGAGAAGAGTCAAAGAAAATTCAGGGTACAATATGAGATTTTAGCCCCAGAAGATTCCCCAGCAGACTGCATACACTGCACATAGTGAATGGACCTAAAGACCAACAAAATCCCTCAATATTTCTATATTTCTATATATTTGTAGTATTTGGATTCCTGTTAACAATTCTATGAAATATTTTTGATTAAAAGAATCAAGATACCTATCCCAACCATGTTAGGAACCCATAAGAAATGAGATTAAAATTTTCTAAAAACATCAATTGACTCGTCATGGCTTCCCAAATTAACTCACCAAAATTTTTCCCTGGAATCATTTTTCTAGAGATTATCAGCTATGTTTATAATATGTGTGTTGATTGCAGGTCGGTGTCTAGATGTTGGATTCATTTAATTCCCATTTTTTTATTACATAAGAAACATTGAATTGTCGATTATCCATTATCTTTCAAAGTGATATGAAGTGTTCCTATGGCCATCAACCATGCACACCATCAAGAAAGAAGAGGATAATAGTATAATGTAAGGAGTGTCATAAAATGCAACCAAGAAACAACTACTATTCAATATCAATGAGCATACTTACTTTATGAGTCACAGGAGCATCAACCTCAATAACTTTGCAGCAATTTTTAACTTGTTCAAGAATGTCCACATCATCTTCACAGCAGAGTATGAGTTTACATGAATCTGTGTAACAGTCCACGATCCATTTTATCAAGTGCTGAATGTTCTTGGAAGCTTTGTCAATATCAACGGCACTGATGAATACGCTCAATCCAAACTAGCCAACATATTGCATACCAAGGAAATCGCAAGACAGCTTAAGGTAAATATATATATATACATATTTTAATTTTTTTAAATGCTGTGACATTTTTGACGACCAAACATCATATATGTGAGACAAAAACAAAAAAAAGGATAATGTTTTCTATCTTTTGATTCTGTCTCAGTGAAAAGTGTTTTTGTTGTTACAGTCAAGAAATGCAAGAGTAACCATAAATGCAGTACACCCAGGAATTGTGAAGACTGGCATCATCAAAGACCACAAAGGATTTATCACAGGCATGTATTATTTCCATCATTAAAACTCTGAATTTTTTTTTGGAGATGAAAGATGAAAATAAAATTTTGATCTTTCTGCTCCATTTTTCTTACAGATTCTGTGTTTTTCCTCACATCACTATTCACTTCACTCTTAAAAACAAGAAAAACATAAAGATACAAATTATTATTGATACAATGTAAGATTAAGGAAATACGAGTAGAAATTATTGTACACAGATGTGCATATACATACATAATATATAAATTAGGGAAAGTTGAGTTTTGATGAAATTGCTAACCGGGAAGAGAAACAAAAAAAGGAAATCAATACAAAATGAAAATAAGTCTTGAAATTTAATAAAAAAATTCAAACTTACGCATATATGCTCAGTGTGATTGGACAAACTGAACTATGCAACAAACCCTATCTCCTAGATTCTCACCCCACCTCCATAATCCCACTTATAATATAAAAACCTGTGTGTATATCCCAGATCAAATAGAAAAAAACCCAAAAAGGTATACATTAAACACTAATTTTTTAAAAAAAGAATAAAAATATTAGTTTCACTAGAATTTAAGCCTTTTCCTTATTAAAATCGAACTTAACCAAACACCGAAAAATTGAAAAAGCTATCTCTTAACCTCTGTTTTAAATTAAACAAACCAATCTGTGAGAATTGATAGACTAATCTAAAAGATAAAAACAGAGCAACATTATTTCAAATGAGATTAAAAAAAAGCCATCTTAAACCCTATTTTTAATTTACCTAATCAATCGAACAATGTAAAAGATAAAAACTGAGGCTATCTCTTAAACCCATTTTCAATTAACCAAACTAATTCGAGATAACCAATCGACCAATCTACAAGATCAAAACTTCAACTTAGTGAAAATACATTACTAAACCCATATATATCATATTTTCAGCTTAATATTTATCGCTTTGCAGAAACTTCAACTTAGCACTCTCTACAAACAATTTATGTAGTATGATGTCTCATGCTTATGACATAGCAAAGCATGGGTTATTGAAACAAATGGATGAAACTAATGTTTTAAAAAGTAAACCCAACCTCAATACTCTTAGAAATTTGGGGAATATGACACTAGATTCCAGTGCTTTTTATTTCTTTCCTTTTTTTCCTATAGTTTAACTATTAAGGCAAACTTGATTTTAAACAACAAGAGAAAGAAAAAAAAAAAAAAAAGAGAGTAATAGTTTCCTTAGCCATTTTGATTAATGCAAGAAGTAAGACTAAGCAAAAGCAATTATGGAAAAATTCAAGTGGAACCAAATGTTGATGCCTTATCAAGTGGAACCAAGTCATTCACATTTTTATAAGCATGTTCTTCAAATTTTCCACCAAACCCTGCTAATGAAACAGGGAAGTTAATCACATTTGAATCAGGACACTGATGACAGAAACAACAATGTAATTTACTTATCTTAAAAGGCCATAATTGAGCAAATACTCCTAATGAACTAGTGATGGAGTAAGAACTTTTTGTTCTTTTCTTTCTTGTTTTCTTTTACTACTTTTTATTTATTTATTTTTTTGATTGTTAGAGGTTTATTATGCCCGGCAATTTCCAAAGACAAAACTTAGGGATTTAGTCTACAGAGCATAGCCTTGGTTAATTGGTTCCAAGGACAGATTAAGATCGTGTTTAGATCTTGGATTTGGGTAGGCAAAGGAAATGGGAAGGAAACTATTAATGAATCATAAGCTAATTTTGTTTCACATTGTCCACTACTTTTCTTTTCCCTCCTCAAATCCCTATCCAAATTCATGACTCAAGCACAACATAAGTGGAGTGTTGCTGATTGAAAATTGACATCATCAGTGCAATCATTGCTCTGTACTCACACAACTATATTTTTCCTGAGTATATTGCATAAGTGGAGTGTTGGGATGTGTTTTAAAATTGACCTAGCATGCTGCCTCAAATAAATGAATGTCATGAGTATTTCATAGGTCAAAATGCAATTGCATTAACATGGGGTCCAAAATTTTCTGATGTTGAACAGTACAGGCCTAGGTAACATGATGCAATTTTGTGAGATAACATGATGCAATTTTGTGAGATCTCGAATCTTAGCTAAAGGTTTGATTTTAAAATAATAATAATAATAATTAACAGCGATTTTAATTTGAAATCTAAAAACAGAGTAAAATTAGCATGAATTCCAATCACTGTGCCCACTGATGTTCAATGGGAAAATGTTTGGTGTAGAAGCATTTTGTGGTATTTTACACGTTCATGCACAGTTCAACTAACCACAACAAGAAAAACCGTAAAACAAGATCTATTAGTATATATTTTGGAGAAACTAGAGTTAAGCTGCGATTTAAATAAATTTCAGGTTAGGAACGCGCACCATCTGAAATACACAATCCCCAAAGAACTGTCACGACCCCAAACCGCCCCTAGTAGTTTGGTGCCGTGATGGCCAGTAATACGAGATTACCGAAGGCCAACCTCCAAGATTCACACACAACAGAGTATAATATATGGGGCTCACAAGTACGGAAGCGATGCATACAAATCAGATTAGTCCATAAGAGCTGTGCATAAGTCAAATGAGATAGCAACCATTCTTCACATGGGTTACAACTTAATTACAAATGAAGCAAGGTACAAATTACATCTTACATTTTAACAAAGGCTTCACAAGCCGACACAAGCAAAATGTACGAACTACGGGTCAAGGAGCATAGTCTGCCAGATTGCCGATATCCTTGTTGCCGACATAACATACATACAAAAACACACATCTTGATCAAAAGGCTTCTCGAGCCGACGTATGCAACATACAAGTATTACAAATCGGGAAGCATAATTTTCAAGACTGCCGAGATGAATACAAGTCAAGCCGACATAACAAAAATCCCAAAACAAGCTCCTGAATCACATCTAGGCGTCACCGCCCTCTTGCTCATCACCTACATATATATAGAGAGGGTGAGCTTGGATACTCAGTGAATGGTATAAATAATAAAGAGGTTTGCATGAATAATAGTCGAAGTCCTTACAAAACAACACAAGTCAAAACTTTATATAACAAGGGATGGACCTCATCCATCTAACAAATCTTCAAAGCTTCAAGGGATGCTTACTAGCATCAACATATTACAAATGATGGCATTCCGGCAAGCACATCCACGCGGTAAACCGTCAGTGGCAAAACAAGACAAGGCAAGGGAGATATCTCAAACAAGGGTGCTACGAAAGTTTAGAGTCCTCTAGCACAAGGGACCTATGTTACAAAAGCCCGTAGCCCTTTAACACGAGAGTACTACGAAAGTTTAGAGTCCTCCAGCATAAGGGACTTTCAAAGCAAGATGTGCTGCGAAAGTTTAGAGTCCTCCAGCACAAGGGCACAAGGGACTTTCAAAACAAGATGTGCTGCGAAAGTTTAAAGTCCTCCAGCACAAGGGACTTTCCAAGGAGGTCATCAAAGCAAGTATAATACAAGATACAAAACTAGGGACAATCATTCATGCTTAACAAATACTTTTCAAAACAAAGCAAAGCAAAGCTCATCAAAATATTGATAACATAGCTTTATTCAAAATACCACTCACATAGTTCTGCAAACGTCGGGGTCAAGGCAAGTCCAAGTCCTACAAATACATGGCAAAGCCTATTGAATCCACTACTCAAAACAAGTCTAGCATACATGCAAATGACTTCGGCATTCTTCAAAACTAAGTCAAATCAAATCAAAACACAGTTTCTTATCTTTGGAAAAACAAGCTGGGCAACTACCAGGTCTAGGCTGAGGTCCCACACCTCCTTGCCGAGGTGTGGTCTTGATGGCCACATTCAAAAGCAAAGTCGGGAAAATCTGGGTTTCCCTCTTGATAAACATGAAGAACATGAACATGAGGAAGATGAATGCAAAGATCAAAACTTGCTATTACAAAAGCTGAGATTTCATGCTATAATTTCAAAAACATAGACCTGGGTACCCATACTCAAGGATCTTATCAAAACAAACACAAAGACATGAGCCTTAATGCAAACTTTCGGATCAAACGAGGTTTTTCTTCAAAAACACATGAAAACCATTTTCTCTTTCTAAAACCAACTTTAAATCAATGCATGACGTGCCGGACAGGTTTGATCGTGCAATGCAGCTAGATGATCAATAAGAACAACGAGAGTAGGTTAAGATTCTAACCTCAAAACTCGAATCTAACGGTTCAAGCTCCAACGATCAAGCTTGGAAGTTCACTCTCTCTAGCTTAAACTTCTCCTCCTTCTTCCTAGAGTTTCTCTCTCTAAAAGGCAAGATTGATGCAAAATGATATGTTTCTCTCGACAGTCACTAACTTAATCCCTCTGCTGGGACACGTGGCATTGGTTAATTGGCTCTACTCAGAAAGGTGACTGACTTGACAAGACAAGACCAAGACAAAGTGTATTCAACAAGCTAGGCAGCAAAAGAATTCCGACGAGTAACGACATCGGCTAACAACAAGACTCTGGCAAGCAAGTGGCAAGGACATCGGCTTGGAAGGACAACACTTGACTAAGCTGTGCCACACCTTGGCCTAGATGTGCCACACCTCGGTCTAGGTCATACCATTCCAGGAACAAAATCGCTAGTGCAAGGATCAAGGATCTAGAACGCCTAGGTATTAACATCTCGGCCTAGATGATGCACATCTCGGCCTAGGCGACGCGCACCTCGGCCTAGATAGTGACATCTCGGCCAATATGCCAGGGTGGAGATGGAGGTCAACCGAAGGGATTCCACAACAGTTCTAAGTGGAAAAGGTTTCGAATGAGTCTAGGCTTAAGATGACCTCGGCAACACACCAGACAAGAACAAAGCATGCAAGCAAAACAAGAAAAGATTTGCAAATGCACATACCAAAACAAGATCATTCATGAATGTATGCAAGTATGACTAAGTTGAAATGAGGGTTGTTACATCCTACCGCCCTTAAAGAAGTTTGGTCCCCAAACTTGAGTTACCTTGTTCCAAAAACAATTCTGGATGTCGGACTTTAATTTCCTCTTCCATTTCCCATGTAGCATCCTCACCGTAATGCTCTTTCCATTCAACTTTCACCATTGGTATCGACTTGCTTCTCAACTGTTTCACCTGTCTGTCGACAATCCGTATCAGCTCCTCATCGTAGCCTAAATCTTCATTAATTACAATTCTGAAATAGTCGATCACATGTAGCGGATCTCGAATATACTTCCTCAACATCGAAACATGAAATACATTATGGACTTGGCTCAATCCTGGCGGTAAAGCAAGTTTGTAGGCAGCGAGGTTAACCCTCTCAAGAATTTCAAAAGGCCCGATGTAACGGGGTGCTAACTTACCCTTCTTCCCAAATCTTGTAACTCCCTTCATCGGCGAAATCTTTAGGAACACATGGTCCCTGACTTCAAATTCCAACTCTCTCCTTCTCTGGTCAGCATAACTCTTCTGTCGACTCTGTGCGGTTTTGATTCTTTGCTGAACGAGCTTAATCTTCTCGGTTGTTACTTGAATTAACTCAGGACCAAGCGGAGCTTTGTCTCCTACCTCGGTCCAACATATCGGTGACCTGCACTTTCTTCCATACAGTGCTTCATACGGTGCCATGCCAATGCTAGCTTGATAACTGTTGTTGTAGGTAAATTCCACCAAAGGCAAATGTACTCCCCAATTTCCTTGGAGGTCTAATACACATAGTCTAAGCATATCTTCAAGTGTCTGAATCGTCCTCTCTGTTTGCCCATCAGTCTGGGGATGAAAAGCTGTGCTAAACCTCAACTCGGCTCCGAAAGCTCGTTGTAGGCTCTGCCAAAATCTGGAAACCAACTTCGGATCTCGGTCTGACACAATTGACATCGGCACTCCATGAAGTCCAACAATCTCATTCATATACAACAAAGCAAGTTTATCGGCGTTGAAGGTGGTCTTAACAGGCAAGAAGCGTGCTGACTTAGTTAGTCTATCTACAATAACCCAAATCGAATCCATACCCTTTTGTGTTTTCGGCAAACCAACCACAAAGTCCATGGAGATGTGCTCCCATTTCCACTCAGGAATCGGTAAAGGTTGAAGAAGTCCTGCTGGCCTTTGATGTTCTGCTTTCACTTGTTGACAACACAAGCACTGCGACACGAATTCGGCTATTTTTCCTTTCATATTCGGCCACCAAAACGTCTGCTTCACATCCTGATACATCTTGGTGTTCCCTAGGTGAACAGCAAACTTGGAACCATGAGCTTCCTGCAAAATTTTCCTTTTCAACTCTGGGATGTCGACCACACACAATCTTCCTTCAAACTTGAGCACTTGATTTTCTATGGTGTACCCTGATCTCGGCTTTGTGACAATCTCATCGGCTACCTTCTTGAAGAATTCATCCTCCATTTGCCTTGTCTTTACTTCCTGAACAATATTCGGCTCCACTGAGATCGTGGTTAGACATGCCAAATTTCCAACCGCCTTTCTGCTCAAAGTGTCGGCTACGGTGTTAGCTTTTCCTGTGTGATATTGAATCTGCATATCGTAATCTTTCAACAACTCAAGCCATCTTCTCTGCCTCATATTCAATTCCTTCTGAGTGAACAAGTACTTTAAACTTTTATGCTCTGTAAAAACCTGACAAGAAGCTCTATACAAGTAGTGGCGCCAAATCTTCAAAGCAAATACCACGGTTGCTAATTCTAAATCATGGGTGGGATAGTTCTTTTCATGTGGCTTCAACTGACGAGAGACATATGCTATAACTCTACCTTTTTGCATTAATACACAACCCAGACCCTTATGCGAAGCATCACTGTAGACATGAAACTCTTCATTACCTGATGGTAGTACAAGAATTGGTGCTGCGACTAACCTCGTCTTCAACTCCTGGAAGGCTGCTTCTCTATCTTTAGTCCATTCGTAAGCCACTCCCTTCTTAGTCAGTTGTGTCAACGGAATTGCAATCCTTGAGAAGTCCTTTACGAATTTTCTGTAATAACCAGCCAATCCCAGAAAGCTACGAACGTCGGACACATTAACCAGCCTCGGCCAATTCACAACGGCTTCAATTTTACTAGGATCGACCGAAATACCCTCTTCATCAATTACATGACCCAAAAATGAAATAGTGGAAAGCCAAAACTCACACTTGTTAAATGTAGCATACAATTTCTGATCCCTCAAAGTCTGTAAGGTAAGTCTCAAATGCTCCTCGTGTTCGGCTTTACTCTTAGGGTAGATCAATATATCATCGATGAAGATAACCACAAACTCGTCTAGATATGGCTTAAAGACTCTGTTCATCAAATCCATAAATGCTGCAGAGGCATTGGTCACTCTAAAAGGCATTACTAAAAACTTGTAGTGGCCATACCTCGTCCGAAAAGCGGTCTTCTCAACGTCCTCGGCTTTAACCTTAAGCTGATGATAACCCGACCTAAGGTCAATTTTGGAAAAGACTCGTGCTCCTTGCAACTAGTCAAACAAATCGTCTATCCTCGACAACGGGTACTTATTCTTGATGGTTACCTTATTCAGTTCCCAGTAATCAATACATAGACGAAGCGTATCATCCTTCTTCTTAACAAACAAGACAGGTGCTCCCCAGGGTGAAGTGCTCGGCCTAATAAAACCCTTATCTAGCAACTCTTGTAGTTGAAGTTTCAATTCCTTAAGCTCGACGGGGGCCATCCTATAGGGTGTTTTAGAGATGGGCTGGGTTCCTGATATGATGTCAACAGTAAACTCTACCTCTCTATCGACTAAGTGACCAGGCAAATCATTTGGAAAGACGTCGGGGAATTCATTAACCACTAGGACGTCGGCTAACTTAACACTTCCATTCAAATTACTTAATATGCTACACAGATAATCTTGACACCCTTTTTGGATCAATCTACAGGCTTTCATGGATGAAATTAAGTAAGGTGGGGATACTACCCCTTTTCCCTGAAACGTGACCTCCTCTAGGTTTGGGGGTTTTAACGTGACACTCTTAGAAACACAATCTATGGACGCGTGATTTGCCACTAACCAATCCATCCCCAATATAACGCCAAAATGAGTTATGTCCAGTGGCATTAAATCAGCTAACAGTTCAACATTCCCAATCACAACAACACATGCTCGATAGATGGATGCAACATTCATAGATCTCCCAGATGGAGTAGATACAGATAATACATAATCAAGGGGTTCTAGTTTCCTATTAATCTTCTCGGCAAACTTAGCAGAAATAAATGAATGCGTAGAACCTGAATCAATCAATACATATGCATTTTGAGAGCAAATTGGAAGTATACCTGACACCACTGTCTTAGCATTTTGAGTGTCTCCTGGTACCAGTGCAAAAACTCTGCCTTGCCTCATTGGTCCTTTCCCCCCGTTACCCTTCTGTACGGAGCCCAAGGTATTCTTATCTTTCTTACCTTCATCCGCCCTCGTCTTTGGACAGTCCCTCACAAAATGACCTATTTTACCACATTCGTAACAAGCCCCAGACGCCCGACGACAGACCCCGAAATGTGGCTTCCCACAACTAGAACATGTCGGCTTAGTGCCACTCTCCTGTCTTAGGTTGCTTGAACTACCGACGTTCACTTTCTTCTTGATACCAAACTGTGCTCGGAGATTATCATAACTCTGCCTCTTCCTCTGGCTCTCTCCCGAACTCTGGTATCTGTTCAAGTTAGCTTCGGCCAGAATGGCTTTGTTTAACACTCCGGCGTAAGTCGGCATGTTGAGCATGTTAACCCGGTCTTGTATCGGTCCACAGAGCCCACTTTCGAACTTCCTAGCCTTCATATATTCATCATTGACCATGTGGGGTGCGTACCTTGCCAACTCGGTAAAGGCACGGTCATATTCAGCTACTGTTCTACTGCCTTGCGTCAAAGTCTGAAACTCGGTAGCCTTGCGATTTTGAACACATAAGGGAAAATGCTTGGTGTAAAATAATTCTAAAAATCGGGTCCAGGTCAAGTCTGGATTGCTTTCTCGAACCATCATCCACCATCTGTGGCCGTTGTCATCTAGTGTAAAAGCTGCTAATGTCACCTTCTGGGTGTCGGTGCTGAGAAAGATCTCGAACAACTTCTCCATTTCCAAAACCCACGCTTCGGCTTTCATCGGCTCTATACCCCCTTGGAATCTTGGTGGTATCATTTTCTTGAACTCTCTGATCAAAGCTATCGTGTCGTCCCCATATAAAGCTGGCTGTGGGGGCACTTGTGGTACTGGGGGAGGTGAAGGTGGAACTGTATTTCGGCTGTTTGTCTGCTCGGCCTGAGTCGATGTAGCACTAGCATACTGCTGTCTTGCCTACCTTAACTCGCGGGCCAAACCTTCAACTAACCTTTCCAGTCTGTCCAATCTGTCCTCGGACTGATCTCGGCCAACTGGAGGTCTACCTCTCCTCATGATGCTATGAGTATGCAAAATGTGACTTTTAAACAAAATGAACAAATAATCACGTAGGCAAGTAACAATTAAGCATGCCGAGATGATGCACACCTTGTCCACATAGCAAGCAATATGATGCAATCCTAACATCCTTCTAAGGGGAAATCCTATGCTCTTTAGGACTCAAAGTGTGTGAATAACGTATACCAAGGAACTTGTGCTCTAATACCATTCTATCACGACCCCAAACCGCCCCTAGTAGTTTAGTGCCGTGATCGCTAGTAATCCGAGATTACCGAAGGCCAACCTCCAAGATTCACACACAACAGAGTATGATATATGGGGCTCACAAGTACGGAAGCGATGCATACAAATCAGATCAGTCCATAAGAGCTGTGCATAAGTCAAATGAGATAGCAACCATTCTTCACATGGGTTACAACTTAATTACAAATGAAGCAAGGTAGAAATTACATCTTACATTTTAACAAAGGCTTCACAAGCCGACACAAGCAAAATGTACGAACTACAGGTCAAGGAGCATAGTCTGCCAGATTGCCGATATCCTCGTTGCCGACATAACATACATACAAAAACACACATCTTGATCAAAACGCTTCTCGAGCCGACGTATGCAACATACAAGTATTACAAATCGAGAAGCATAATTTTCAAGACTGCCGAGATGAATACAAGTCAAGCCGACATAACAAAAATCCCAAAACAAGCTCCTGAATCACATCTAGGCGTCACCGCCCTCTTGCTCATCACCTACATATATATAGAGAGGGTGAGCTTGGATACTCAGTGAATGATATAAATAATAAAGGGGTTTGCATGAATAATAGCCGAAGTCCTTACAAAACAACACAAGTCAAAACTTTATATAACAAGGGATGGACCTCATCCATCTAACAAATCTCCAAAGCTTCAAGGGATGCTTACTAGCATCAGCATATTACAAATGATGGCATTCCGGCAAGCACATCCACGCGGTAAACCGTCAGTGGCAAAACAAGACAAGGCAAGGGAGATATCTCAAACAAGGGTGCTACGAAAGTTTAGAGTCCTCTAGCACAAGGGATCTATGTTACAAAGGCCCGTAGCCCTTTAACACGAGAGTACTGCGAAAGTTTAGAGTCCTCCAGCACAAGGGACTTTCAAAGCAAGATGTGCTGCAAAAGTTTAGAGTCCTCCAGCACAAGGGACTTTCAAAACAAGATGTGCTGTGAAAGTTTAGAGTCCTCCAGCACAAGGGACTTTCCGAGGAGGTCATCAAAGCAAGTATAATACAAGATACAAAACTAGGGACAATCATTCATGCTTAACAAATACTTTTCAAAACAAAGCAAAGCAAAGCAAAGCTCAGCTCATCAAAACATTGATAACATAGCTTTACTAAAAATACCACTCACATAGTTCTACAAACGTCGGGGTTAAGGCAAGTCCAAGTCCTACAAACACATGGCAAAGTCTATTAAATCCACTACTCAAAACAAGTCTAGCATACATGCAAATGACCTCGGCATTCTTCAAAACTAAGTCAAATCAAATCAAAACACAGTTTCTTATCTTTGGAAAAACAAGCTGGGCAACTACCAGGTCTAGGCCGAGGTCCCACACCTCCTTGCCGAGGTGTGGCCTTGATGGCCACATTCAAAAGCGAAGTCGGGAAAATCTGGGTTTCCCTCTTGATAAACATGAAGAACATGAATATGAGGAAGATGAATGCAAAGATCAAAACTTGCTATTACAAAAGCTGAGATTTCATTATAATTTTAAAAACATAGACCTGGGTACCCATACTCAAGGATCTTATCAAAACAAACACAAAGACATGAGCCTTAATGCAAACTTTCGGATCAAACGTTGCTTTTCTTCAAAAACACATGAAAACCATTTTCTCTTTCTAAAACCAACTTTAAATCAATGCATGGCGTGCCGGACAGGTTTGATCGTGCAATGCAGCTAGATGATCAATAAGAACAACGAGAGTAGGTTAAGATTCTAACCTCAAAACTCGAATCTAACGGTTCAAGCTCCAACGATCAAGCTTGGAAGTTCACTCTCTCTAGCTTAAACTTCTCCTCCTTCTTCCTAGAGTTTCTCTCTCTAAAAGGCAAGATTGATGCAAAATGATATGTTTCTCTCGACAGTCACTAACTTAATCCCTCTGCTGGGACACGTGGCATTGGTTAATTGGCTCTACTCAGAAAGGTGACTAACTTGACAAGACAAGACCAAGACAAAGTGTATTCAACAAGCTAGGCGGCAAGAGAATTCCGGCGAGTAACGACATCGGCTAACAACAAGACTCTGGCAAGCAAGTGGCAAGGACATCGGCTTGGAAGGACAACACTTGACTAAGCTGTGTCACACCTTGGCCTAGATGTGCCACACCTCGGTCTAGGTCATACCATTCCAGGAACAAAATCGCTAGTGCAAGGATCAAGGATCTAGAACGCCTAGATATTAACATCTCGGCCTAGATGATGAACATCTCGGCCTAGGCGACGCGCACCTCGGCCTAGATAGTGACATCTCGGCCAATATGCCAGGGTGGAGATGGAGGTCAACCAAAGGGATTCCACGACAGTTCTAAGTGGAAAAGATTTCGAATGAGTCTAGGCTTAAGATGACCTCGGCAACACACCAGACAAGAACAAAGCATGCAAGCAAACATTCGAGCAAAACAAGACAAGATTTGCAAATGCACATACCAAAACAAGATCATTCATGAATGTATGCAAGTATGACTAAGTTGAAATGAGGGTTGTTACAAGAACTGGGCCAGCTAGGAACCTGCAAGAGCAAACTGTAAGAGAAAACAGTAGAAGTGCTGTAGTCACTCAACCCACAAACTCACCCTCTCACACAATATAATGGGGTGGACTCACATCACTCAAGCTTTGATACCAAAGTTTTAGCCCTAGCCACAACCAGGCTATCAGGTAGGTCCTTGAATCGATCAATAACAGCCTCCTCTCCCCCTTTTATTTCAACAATGTCCGACCACTTAGTCTGAAGCAGGTTGAACGCTGAAGTGCAGGAGCGGATATTTCCTCTTGAGCAAGTTCAATGGGTACCAGATCCTCCCTCGAAACCCCCAACATATTTGCAAACAAATGGTGTTGAGCCTAGCCCGCAGGTCCTCAATAGCCTAAGATTGAGAAATTACCACATCCGAACCCCGATTTAAAACCCTACCTCTAGTTGAACCTCACTCATCAGGACCAAGAGCATCCATCGCAACAATTTCTGATCGAAGGCCCTCCATAGAAGCAACGAACGACCTCGAACTAGGGCTAAGAATCCCTTCACCCCCCATCATCAATTTGTTAACACTAATCGAAGGAACCTCCTCAGAGGAAATTTTCGATTCCCCTTGCTCTAAGCTCAAACCTCGATTCAGTTTGCCCCAAACCAAATAACGCTGGTGATTTCTAATCCCTAACTACATCCTTAGCTATAGACAAAACCCCTTTGGTAAACTGTGGAGACTCCATTGACATCAATGAGCTATTGAAACCCTAGAATTTTAGGAATTCCAGAGAATGAAAGAGCTTCTCTCACTAACCCATGCCACTAATGGCGTTCTTTGTTCTTCCTTTATGATTAGAACCATTGGCTATAGATTGATCTTGAGAGTCAGGGCTTTTGATTTTTTTTTTTTATTTTTTGATCTTGTGAGCCAGGGCTTTCAATTCCCACCTTCATGTTTCAAATTTCCCTTCCAAACTTTTGGCGACCAAAAGACCAGATTAGTCGCAGAAAAAGTACATTCGCCGACAAACTTTTTTAGTCGCCAAATCTCAATCAACGGCGACCAAAATATTTGTTAAAAGTACTAATTTGGCGACTAATTTTTTTTGGTTGCTGAAAGTAAGTTTTTGGCAACCAATTTTTTGATCGCCAAAGAAAAAAAATAATTTTTTATTTTCTATTTGGCGACTAAATTGTTTTAGTAGCCAAAACTCAATATATGGCAACTAAAATATTTTTTGTCGGGGAAAATAAGTTTTTGGCGACTAAAATTTTGGTCGCCAATTCCACAACTAACTTATTTTTTATCTTCTACGACCAACTTATTTTTTGGTCTCCAAAATGTGACCTTCCGCGACCAAATTTGTAGTTGGTTGCCAAAAGCATACCACTTTCTGCGACCAACTCATTTTTTAGTCGCCAAAATATGACCTTCTACGACCAACTCATATTTGGTTGCCAAAAATAATGATCATTCACGACCAATTAATATTTGGTCGCCAAAAGTTAACTTTAGCTACCAACTTTTATATTGGTTGCGAAAAGTAATCGCTAAAAGTGCAAATTCTTGTAATGTACACACTAATGGAGCAATTTAGAGTAAATCCATATAAAATACATTTTTACTGTGTTAAAATAGCACAAATTGGGTTGACCCACATATTTTTAAAACAGAATGTTGCCTCAAGGGAAACTTTCAAAAATCCCTTTTGTTTTCCTTTTTTTTTTTTTTTTTTGTTCTTCAGTATAAAAAAAAATTTCCAAAAAATATTACTTTTTAATTTTGTTTTATTTTCACTGATCCTCCATTTACCTAATAACAGACATATAACAAAAAATATATATTGAAAAATGACAAATTTAAAATTAAAGATTAAAAATGTAAGATTTTTAATTGTTGGCAAACATAGAATGAGAGGAAATAATAATACAGTGTAACTTTAAAAGAAAGATTTCAAATCAATGATAAAATTTATAAATTTTAATAGTTAAAATTTTAAATTTTTTGTAAATCTTAATTACTTTTAAAAAAACTATCACTGAATTCTAATTTTCCCTAGAATCAAGGCAGTTAAAAAGAACTCAACCAGAGAGAGAGAGAGAGAGAGAGAGCAGGTTGTGTGTATAGACAGCTGTGGAATTGCTGGTTTGGTGAGGGGGGTCTGGTCACAAACTTTCGGATCGGTAGGCCCAGATCCAGATTTTAGATCCACTTTGGCCTTTTAATTGAAATACTTTAACCTTTTTATTTGGGTCCCCTGTTTGGATGAACAGATTATAAATTCATAAACAAACATGGCCTTAAAGATCATAAATTCATAACATCAACATCATAAAATAAAGGCCAAATCCCAAATAAGTGGGACAGTGGAATTTTTTTGAGGAAATCATCCTTAAGTGGAAATTTCAAAAAGTAATTACAAATTAATGGAAAATTGATAATTTTAATTATCAACATTTATAAAGTTTACCACTTATTTGTAATATTTTTTCAAAAACATACACTGAACTGAAATTTCTCTAATTTTTTTTATTTTTTATTTTTTTTCTGTACATGATGCAAATTTTTTCTGTATATCATAATTGCACCAAGAAAGATTTCACCTGTAATGCAATTATTTTTTCAATATTCCACTGAAATGTAATTGTTCACTGGCTCTATTTGATTTGATTTCAAAATTTGTTTTAATAATTTTTTTCTAAAAAATAAAAATTTATTTAGTTTAAAAAAATTTAAAAATTAAAAGCACTTGTTATTCTTACATAGTTTTTATCTTTTGAAAGGACAGAAATAATTTTAAAAAATTTAAAAATATATTTCTAATATTTATTTTTATCAAATTAATTTCTATTTTTTTTTAAATCTTGAAATAATTTTAAAAAACCAACCCAAACATGTGACAATCATGGCATGTACATATGTAGTACGAAATGAAGGACAATAAAAAGAAGGATAGCCCAACAACTGTATTGCGTGTGTTTGTAACAATTAATTTTTCAGTTTCAAAAATTGATCATACCTAACCAAACAAATTATTGAAACTTTGATTCGGTTGGAAGAATAGAGGAGGGCAAACAAGTTGCATAATAAATGCTTGCTTGCCAAACAAGCCATTGTTTATTAACAAAATCCTATTGTGTGTCGGCTACAAAGATTTGTTAGTTGGAAGGTCGGTATTATTCCATCTACCATTGAATCCATCATTCAAAGCTCAAAAGTTCACTCTATAAAATTAAAAATTAAAAAAAAAATAAGTAAAAAAAAACATGGGAAAAAAAGATTTTCAAGCTGACCCCAAACACTTTTTTTAATGAATAATTTTTGAAAAATGATTTACTGAAAGAATTCATTGAGAATTGTTTTTTTTTAAATTATGTATAAAAAATCTATTTATTGTCATAGTTGTAGTTGCAAAGGTTTCATTCACTCTGTTTGTTTTTTTTTTTTTCAAAAAACCCTTTTTAAATATTATTTATTATATAAGAAAAAGTTTAAAGAAATAAACACAAAATTTTTCAATTTTAAAAATTGTTTTTTTCTCAAACAATGGAAACCCATATGAAAATAGTGTTTTTTTTTATAATTTTATTTACCAAATTAGTTTTTTTTTTAAAAAAAAATTAAATAAGAAAAGAAACAAAAAAACCAAGAAAAAACTAAATTTTAAAACCAAATCAAACAAAGTGATTAATTGCCATTAAATTTACTTGTGATTATGTAATGTGACAGCCATAGTATAAAATGGATCAAAATGGACCCCAACCAAATATATGTTCCATGACTTTTGAATTAGTGTCTAAGGAGAGGGGTTGTCATTGTCACTTTCAAATTCATCATCATTTTTAATTAAGGGGTAACTAACAGGTTGATAGATGACCTTCCAACTATGGTTAACTTGAAGCCTAGTTTACATGTTTTGCATGTTTTTTTTTTTTCTTTCTTTCTTATAAATATTTTATTTTGTTGGCCTTCCTTCTTTTGAACCCACAAGAACAATCTACCAACCATCATATAATGGCCATAAACAATGACCATCAAACCCCTTTTTTTTATTTATTTATAATGCGGGTGTGAGAGTTGTAATATATTTTTTGGGTTGGGAATTTTCTTTTTAGTATAGGGATAGTTTTGTACTTGTCTTCTAGTTAGGGTTTTGTATGTTATTTATAATGAGTTTGGGATTCCACTAAAAGAAGTTATATATATATATATATATATATATATATTTTGTGATTTTATTTTTAATTTTGGTCATTTTTTTTTACTTTTCAAGTCTTGTCTAGTATAGAAGGATCTACAAGTTTTTTTTAAAAAAAAAAAATTTTTTTTTTTGAAAAAAAAAACTAAAAACAAAAACCAGCTTATTTTACACCCTTTATTTATTTATAAAACTTTACTTGCCATTTTTTAATTTTAATTTTAATTTTAATTTTTTTTTACTTTTCTAGTCCATATAGTAAAATAAATTATGTTAATGCAAATAATCTGTCATTAGATCAATGCAAGAATTCCTCACCTTTGTTTACAGAGTGGAGTTGATGAATTCTTACTTGCAAATAACCCATCAAGTTTTATTATCTAACCTATCCAATTCAATTCGCTCACTTTCTCAAACCACATGAGTTCGATTTGGGTTATGCAGTCAGACGATTTTTTTTTGGAACAACCCTACATAAAAGCAAAAAGTGTAATGAGACATTATTATCTCGAAATGTAAATATAATTCTTAAAGGGTAAATTACACTAATAGTTTCTATAATTTGGGATTTGTGTTACTTTAATATTTAACTTTTCAATTGTGACATATTTGACCTTGAATTTTGAATCTTATTTCAAATAAGGACAATTGAAAATATCATTACTCAATTTCAAGGGCAAAGTTGTCAATTCGATAAAACATAAACCAATTTGATAAAAATAAAAGTCAAAAAAATATTTTTAAAATTTTAAAAAAAATTTCTATCCCACTAAAGATAAAATTATGTAAAATTGATAAATCTTTTAAATATTTATTTATTTATTTTTTATCAAATTGATTTTTATTATGTGTTTGGATAATAATCATATAATGAGTGGTTGTTAGGATTTTAATATGTAATCGATATATTTAATATATGAAATGTTTTTAGTTTTGAATTTTTTGATTTAATGGATTGATTTAATAATGATATCAAAATTGTCGCAATATTTGACTTTTGAAAAAATAAAAACTAATTTAATGAAAATAAAACAACCAACCATTACATGATTATAACCCAAACACATAATAAAAATTAATTTAGTAAAAAAGAAATAAATAAATGTCTAAAAGATTTATCAATTTTATATCATTTTATCTTTAGTGGGTAGAAATAATTTTTAAAAATTTAAAAATATTTTCGACATTTATTTTTTATCAAATTAGTTTATATTTTATCAAATTGACGACTTTACCTTTGAAATTGAGCAATGGTATTTTTAATTGTCTTAATTTGAAACAAAATTTAAAATTTAAGGCTAAATATGTCACAATTGAAAAATTAGAGACTAAAACAACACAAGATCTAAACTATAGAGACTCTTGAAATGTGAAATAAGACCATAGTTCATATATTCGAACTCTTGACTTGCTAATGCTAGTAGCAGTCCAAACTTTTTGGAAGTCTTGCCACAATGAAATCTTAACTAACTTGGTCCTCAATAATACTTCGTATTTTTTAAAATTTCTTGCGACAACAGTTTAATCAGTTTAATAGTTAAACCACTTATATCGCCATACCCAATTGCCAATTAATTTTAAATACTGTTAATGTTAGAAAAATTCCAATGACAAAGTCATACGGCTTGTCAAAGTTACTTTTGACTATGCATCTCAAAAGTTTATTTCTAATGGTGAACTAAACGACTTTACTTAAAAATGAATAAAATTTTACGTAAAATTTGGTTTAAAGTTTGACAAAATTATTTTTGTCGCATCAACAAAGCTAAATTATGACCACAAACGACTTGTAAGAAGTGAATCCAATGAGAAATTTTGTGAAATCTTGTGCAAAATTTGGTTTGAAGTTTGACAAAATAATTTTTTCCAATTCTATATAAAATTCTTATTTATATATCATTAATAATAAACAGAGTGTAATTATACTTGCACAAAATATTTTACCATATTTTGACCATAAAAACAAGTATGTCATGGTGATTCAAATTTGATATGATAAGAGTCCCACTTGAGGTAAATTTAGACCACACATTAAATTCTTGATAAAATTCTAAGTATCATTTTCTGGATTTTTTAAAAAACCCATAAACAAATAGCTAGAAAGATTTACTTGTTAGCTTATGAAATGTCCCAACACAAAATGGCAAAACTAGGAGGCTAGGTAGGCATCCAAGGACTTTGCTTGTCTCATTTAGTTCAGGGTTTGAATTGGACCATCTTGAAGCTTGTGCAATGAACTTATCAAATTTTAACTTGTGGGCTGGTTTGATTACCCCCATGAAAATTAAAATAAATAAAATGGTTAATTAGTCAAAGCATTAGAATAAAATTTAAACTAATGTCAGTAATTCTAAAATTCTACTAAAATTTTTATTAAATGTCTCACATGGGTGTGAGATCTACAAATTATGGGTTGTATGTAGATCTCACACCTATGTGAGACATTTAGTAAAATTTTTAGTAAAATTATTTAAATATCTAACATTTTTGTAAAATCTAACTACTACTACTCTTGATTTTGGCATTCATTGTGAAAAACTCAACACATTAGTTTGTGGCCGACCATACATATACATACACAAATTCAGGAGCCATGTTTCCAGTTGGGTTGGCTCCTCAAAAACAAAAACATGCAAAACAAAATGCTTTCTAAATTTTTATATTCAATGTTTTCTTTATTAACTTTTTTGATATAATTTTTTTAAAATGCTTATGAGCTAAGGGAACACATTGGAGACCAAAAGTTGGTTTAGGTCAAGTTTGGCAAGTTAAAAAAAAGTCAAAAAATAAAAAGTTACTCAAAAAGTTAAAAAGTTATCACTATTCACCAAAAGTCAAAAATTACGGCTGCACAACTCTCAATCTTAATTTTTCCCTACATACTAATTTATACAATTTTTTAATACACATTTTTCTATAAAAAGTCAAAAAGTTAACTCAAACAACCATATTTTTTTCAACTTTTTAATCCAAAAAGATAAAAAGTATACTTATTTAGGACACCTCAAATAACCCCAGTACCATTTTTTTTTTTACTAGGCGTGATGTTAAGAATTGAGTCTTACCATTGTGGGAAGCATGTTTTCCAACATGTTGATTTATTTCCCACAATGCTTGATTAAATTACCTTAATACGAAAAGAATCTCTTTTTTGTGCTTTTTTTTAAGTTTTAACATTCATTCTTCCTCTGCTTCAACATCAAGAAAAGCCTGTTTTTTTTTGGCTTTTTGTTCTTTTGTAGAACAAGAAAAGTGTCTTTAGTGTGCTATGAGATCGAAGGATCAATGGGTGTCTTTTGGTGTCATTTTCATTTTTTTTTTCGTGTTCACAGAAACAAAAATGATGAAAAAGTTTAAAAGCACCCATCTTTTTCATTTCTATTTCAAAACAATTTTCGAAAATTTAAGAACATTATTTTGATTACTTTTTGAAATTTTAAAAGAAAAAATTAATGATCAACCGTTGAACAAGGCCTCATCATGAAAGTTTTACCAGATCATGTACCCACAAAAACAATAGTAAAATTTTAGCTGATGAGTGGTTGGGCTCCCCATTCACTAGTCCAGAAGTCTAGCCCATTAGGCCCAGACTTTCTCATGGGTTATGTGCGGCCCTTTGGGTCGAGGACTCACAGATGGATCAAAAAAGTAGTGACCCATATATATATATACTTTTTCTTTTGGTAAATTACACTGACACCCCTTGAGGTATTTATTTAATACAGATCTCTCGTCACATTTAAAAACTTACACTTACCTCATGTCAAATTAAAATAACATATTTGTCCTTTAGCTTTTTTACATATAAAATAATAAAATAATACTAATATTTTGTACATGTAATCTCAAAATAAATAGCAATCATTTTCTTTGTCCCTTAGCTTAATATTAAATAATACTAATATTTAATACAGATCTCTTTTCACATTTAATTTTTTTTTACTCTTTAGATACACCTAATCTAGGTATGCCTAAGAAGTATATATTTTGTAATTTTTTTTTTAAATTCACCAAATACAAAAATATAAAAATTTAGTAATACTGTAATAAATATAAATGACGGTGTTTGGTAATAATGTAATAAATGTGGGTGAACAGACGACAAAGAAAAATAATAGTAGAAATAAAAATGAAAAATTCTATTCATATATAAAAATTTATACAAAAAATATCATAAAAATTTATACAAAAAATATCATAAAAATATTGTAATAGTGATATTGTAATTATAAATCATGTTTATGGGTATTTTGTTTTAAAATGAATGGTCACCATTAAGCTATATTATTGTATTTGAAAATTTTATATAAAATTTATGTTAGTACATTATCACTCAATAAGAATATGTTCAGGTAAGATTTAATGATGGAAAGTTGTAGAAAGTAATCACAATGATAGGGAGAAGAAATGGTAAGAAAATGGCAAAATGGTCATTTAGAAAATTTTTAGACATGACATCAACTGGCTAGGGAACAATTTCCAATGAAATTACAAATCTTAGGAGAAAAATGTAATTTTTTAAACATAAGAGAAGAATCTGTATTAAACAAAAATCTCAGGGGGTGTTAGTGTAATTTACCCTTTTCTTTTTCATAAGATAATTATCAACGGGTGCTATGGATTGGATTTATTTACTTATAAATTATGATTTTTTTTTATACTTATTTTCCCTTGGTTTTAAATGAATTTTTTTAAAGATCTTTTAGATGTATGTCTTGTGTTTGTGAAATAATCATTTGTTATTGGTAACGATACTGAGAAATTTATCGAAATGATGAATGATTGGAATATTTTAATTTTTGTTTGTGAATTTTGATTTATTTTTAATTAATTTTTGTTAGTTTGTACTGAAATATAATGTGGAAAGTGTAAATAGTTGAATTGTATTTTTTAAAGAAATTTTTATAATGATAAGTTTATCATAGAAATTATTTGTGACATCAGCTCAAAAAAAGTTGACAATCGGAATATAAAAAATTATTTAAATATAGCTACTAACAAAGTAAAAAATAAATAATATATTTTTTAAAACACATTTATCGTTTATTTTTTTTTAGAGACAAACAGAATAAAATAAAAAAGTTAAGATTATTGAATAAATTTAATTTAATTTATTTTTTTTATAAATGAACACAATGCTCTATAAAATGAACGGTCTTGAACACCTCTAATCCAAATTTGGACCTGAAGCATGCCCAATCTTTATTTTGTTTTGTATTTTTGTAGAGAGATTTTCAAATAACTTGTAAAGGTGTTTTTCTAGTGAAATTTTGTTAATTACCAAATACTAAAAATACCAAAATTATTTTTTTAAATAAATATTTTATGTTGAAACAAATAAAACATTAATCATTAATTTACTATTCGAGTGTTCCAAATTCATTTTTTCAAAACCAACAAAACTATGACATTCTTGTTCTACTATCAAATGGACATGTTTGAATCCATCTGACTCTTTTTCTAGTTTTGACAGGAAAAAATTAATTCATTTTTCTGAATTTTATCCTAAAAATTTTTCTTCAGTGGAGCTCATGGTACTTAATGATTAACTTGATACATATATTATCGACATGCTATCCAGTAGTGAGTTCTTAAAGTTGAATGAAATTGTCGATCTTGCTAAGAAAGTGGTGGAGACTAGAAGAGACAAAGTATATCTATCAGTGCATTTGCTCTTGACCTTAGCATTAATCTTACCTATTGCAACTGCTATTGTTGAGAGGGTATTTTCAACTATGAATATTGTGAAGAATCGGTTGCAGAACCGAATGGGAGATAAATGGATGAATGATATCTTGGTTGTCTACATTGAGAGAGATATTTTTGACGGCAATGACAATGATACTATCGTGGAAAGATTTCAAAAGATGAAAACTCGTCGGGGTCAATTGTAAAAGTTTAAAATTAAAAACTTTTTGTAATGAATATTAATTTTTAATGTTTAATATTAGCTCTAAAATTTTTTATTATGTTATTGTTATTGATTGGGGAAGAAAAAATTTTAGATTATAATTAATAGGTGCCCCTTATATTAAATTCCTGACTCTGCTACTGTTAGTCCTCAAAATATTTAAAATTTATGAAACTGCTCAATCAAAAATAATTCAGCAAATCAACATAATTTAATGTAAGATTTGGAGTCACAATCAAACAATAGAATTGTTTTCGGATTATATAATTGATCTAATCTTGCCGACACTAATCATATATCACTAATTATTGTTTTGCCAACTGAGTATAATAAATGTTTTAAATATTATAAAAAATTTAACTTTTTATGTTGTTGTGCCATCAAATTTGTGACATCATAAGCGTACATTAATTAGTGGAAAACATCAGGGGAAAAAAATAAATTAAATTATTACATGCTTGTAAGGAAAGTGAAATGCAAGTTAAATAAATCATTCACTAAATTAATGAAAATGATAAATTTTATTTTTCTTTCTTTTTTCAAGAGAACATTATATTATCGAAGAGTCTTACTAGAGATCCTAAAATATCATCCTTAGATTTACTGATAATGCCTGGGTAATGGATTGTGTCATAGAAGTTTGATTCTTGTACAAATTAGCATCTGACATGTAATAGTGCACATCATTTAAAATAATATCAGAGGTCAGAATTTACAGCTCTCTCTTTTGTTAACAACAAAAGCTATGTGTAATAAGATTTATCCCATACATTAGTGATATCACATCATCTACAATGAAGTAACATAATTGTTTGAAGATAATCACTTAGAAGAGTTGTAATAAAATAGAATTGTTGAAATGAACAACAAACCTTTATTTGAATTAATGACAATCACAAACCTAGGAGCCTTAAAATTTTAGCCCTAATTTAGCGAACTTTTGTTCATCGATTTGGACTTGGCGGCCGACCATCTTATCTATCAGATAATTCTTCCAATCTCTGACCTCACCATGTCGAAAGAAGGTTTTATTCTCATCTGAAAAATCTAGAAATCCCCTAGATGTTGATTTGTGATTATGTATCAATTTTAAGCAGTATATAACAATCCCAATCAAACAATCAAGACAAATCGACACAACGATTTTATGTGGAAAAGCCACAATTGGAGCACCCTCAATTGTGATAAAAAAATCACAGGCAACAGCCACAAAACAATCCACTAAGAAGATATAAAGGAATTGCACAGGTATACTCTCAATTACCTAGTAAATCCATGCCCGAATTGAACCAACCCCTATGTGTCTCTTCCAATCCCGACTTCACATTGGAATTATCTTGACGATGAGCCACTTCAGAATCCATCAAAGCTTCAGGCTCGAATTCTTCAGAATCCACCAAAGAACAACTTTCTCTTTTGTGTAGAACAAACAAATAATCCTTTGATGTATACTCTTTAAACCATGAGTTGAATACTCAATCAAAACATCAAAGAAAACTAGCAAAATATCTCCAGATATAAACCCTAGAACCTAAGAAGAAGATTTGGAGGCATAACCCTAGATTTGGAGCATAATGCGAATTTATAGAATCTGAAATCGTGAGGTCCGCTCGAGCGTGGGAATGGACGCTCGAGCGGGGACACTATATGACGTGTTCCAAACCAGGATGTACGCTCGAGCAGGTAAATGGACGCTCGAGCATGAAAACACGGATCACAGTATATTTGCAGACTCACCAAACTTCTAGAACTCAGTATTCTCCGATCGAGCGGAGGAATGTCCGCTCGAGTGGACAGGCAACTCGATCCCCGTCATAATCAGCGAAGTGGCAATCTTGAAAGAATTAACATCACAAATTTCTCTGCAAAGCACAATTCGAGTTGGATTCGCATCTAAAACACATAGCCTCACTGAAATAAAAATACGACAACAAGTACAACTGAAAGGAGTTTTGTCAAACGGGATTGTCAAGAATAAAAACCTAACATCCTCCCCTGATGACAACTTTCCATTCTTGTTCATCTCCAAACTACTCAAATTATCAAAACTACACAACCTTAAGATCTCATCCACCACCCCTAATGTCTCTTTCTCTAGAGAAAACGGGCAGCCCAAGAACTCAGCTAATCTCTTTGGATGAATAGTGGGTTCTTCTTTCTTCTCCTCATACTTTAAAAAAGTACTTTTTCAGGTTTCTCCAAGCTCTCCTTCCAATAACCCAACACATGATCCCAAAAGGGTCCACATAGGCACACTCCCCTACAAAACATATCAAATACATCTTCAAGTATATTTGGTTCAAGGCTAGGAGGTCTAAGCTTGTTTGTGAAGTGATAAAGTGAAACAAAAGTGTCCATGGGGTTCCTGCATAGATAGACAAGCTTGCTTGCCGAACACGTCACAGATTCAGGTAAGGATAAGAATGGTAAATGGGTTGCAAATAGCCTCGGAGAAGTGAAAGAGGTGAGATCAGGAACTTGTTTGTCAACATAGAGCTTGAGTTCCAAGAAAGAGGCAAGATCATGGGGATTGTTTGCAAGCAATGGGTGTCGGTTCATGTCGAGATAATGTGTCCGGTTCTCTATTGCGAACATGATTGTCTTCAGCCAGGTGGTGTCGGATTTAGGGGTGGTAACGAGAAGGATATCGATGTCTTGAGCTTGAAAGTGTTGTTGACATGCAATTACTCCTTGCAATATCCTAGATGAGTATCAAAACCTTGGTATTGATAGCAATGAGATACAACCCACCCTTTTTCTCTGGGTAGAGAAGACAATAGTTTCTTGCTGTCATGACCCGAACCTGCCCCCGTGGGTTAAGGACATAACCGGCCAGTAATCATGAGATTACCTACGGCCTCGAACCAAACCAAACATATTTTAATAGAGTTAAAGGGCGCCAAACAGAAGCAATTTAAAACTTTGTCCATAGAGCTGTGCTTACATGGCACATCATAACAAACCATACATATACATATTAATAACTCACAACAAAATATGTACCACACCAGGCTCTGTACATACAGGATCATAATAGTCTAAGTCAACCCATCAAAACTATATACAACAGATGCAAAGTGTTCACCAACATGACAGAATATAAATGCATAACAAAAGGGCGAAGACGGGTCTCGTGCGTGAGACACAAGGGCTGACTCTCCAAAAACCTTTGTTGCTCCTCACATACTTCACTGGGGCTAGGTTTGGACTCCTCTTGGCTCACCTACAAACACATGAATAAGCGTGAGCGATAGCCTAGTGAATAATATCAAATACATAAGTTATACAAACGATATGTAGAATAACATGCTTCAAACGGCCTTGGGCCCAATTCATATTTCTATTTAACATATATACACGATTCAGGTCAAGTGACTGCAGTTCCGAACTAATTGGCCTTTGGCCCATTTAAACTTTCATTTGTATCAAAACAGCCCTTGGCCCATTCAGATGATAAACTGGCCTTTGGCCCATCCAAACTTTCATTTGTGTCAAAACGGCCTCCGGCCCATTCATTCATGTCAAAACGGCCTCCGGCCCATTCTTTCATGTCAAAACAGCCTCCGGCCCATTCTTTCATGTCAAAACGGCCTCTGGCCCATTCATTCTATTATTCAGAACAGACTGGCCTCTGCCCCACTCATTTGATATAGCAAACGTTGTCCACCAATCGAATCAATGAACTTATAAAACTTACATGGAAGTAAGCAATTGGACAACAACATATTTCAAATATCTCTATTAAGATATTACTCACAGTGATCGGTTGGTTGGTTTGCCCTGGAGCTCGACCCTACACATTTCATGAACACAAAAGGGTCACAAATAATTCAATCCATTCTAAATTCACATTTTCCTCTTTAGGCTTCATTCTTATCTCTTTAACTCAATTACAATGCTCAATGCATGCCTAAGAGTACTTGGAAGTGAAAGAGAACAGAAAATGAAACACAGAATGTCTTTACAAAATTTCAGAAAACAGGGTCCCTGCTCGAGCGTTGACTTCCCCGCTCGAGCGGACCCTTGAGGCTTGCAAAAGTACTGGATGTGTCAAGTTTACGCTCGATCGCGAACTATGGCGCTCAAGCGGAAGGCCTCACTGCATGGCTTCCTGCTCGAGCGGACACCATGTTTGCAAAAAGTGCTGGATGCATCAAAATTACGCTCGAGCGTGAAGTCTGGCACTCGAGCTGAAGGTCTGTCTACATAGCTCCCCGCTCGAGCGTGAACTTACCTGCTCGAGTGGACATCCAAGTCTGCAAAAATACTGGGAACACGAAATTCACACTCGAGCGGCTGTTTCCTCGCTCGAGCGGACATCGAAATTTTGGAAAACCCAGAACATGTTCTTGAGTTTCAATTCGACATTCCATCCAACATTTCTTGCATGCAATAGCTCAAACTTCAAATATACTTGTACTAACATGGTATAAACCCCAAATTACAACCCAATGAAGCTCAATCTCATGAATCAAACACATGAATGTCTCAATTTAACTCAAACTCATCACCAACACATTAAATTCAAACATGCAAGACTCAAACTCCCATGATTTGTACTTGTATGTAAAATATACACAATATCCTCAACTTAATTAGTGAAGCGATGATCAAATACATGGTCATTAATCAAAACTCAACATGGATTATACACATTATGCCCAAACATGGAAATTTCTTACATGTGTGTTCTAAGACTTTAAATTTAACAAATACAACTCAATTTCCTTACAATCAAACTAATTCATGTTCTTGACCATTAATCAAACTTGAATTCACAATTCACAACATTAAACTCATGAATTCACTTACCTAGATGCTCAATTCTTTCAATCTATGGCAAAATCTTGAGTTTAATCCTCCAATTCTCCAAACCTTGAGCCAAGATTACACAATTCTCTCCCTCTCTCTCTCTCTCTATAGCCGACCCTCTCTCTATTTTTGAGTTCAAATCAGCCAAATGAAGTTATAAGGAGAGAATAGAGTGTGTAGTGCCTTATTACAACAAACCCCACTAATTTCAATTTAATAATAATAAATAATTGGGCACTAATTCATCAATTAAATTAATTAATTCTGATCTGAATCAATTTCCAATTAAATTTCACCGTAGGCTCTAAAAATTACGCTAATCACAATAGCGCAATCAATTTCGGGTTTTGTGATCGATAAGACCTTCAATTTAATTTCCCAAACAGATAATCGAACAGATATTCCTACGGTGAACAGACAGAAATTCAAAACCACATATTTTCATATAATGGCACACAAAATCATATTAAACACATAATCATACTCTTATTAAGGACCAATTAACATATTACGGAACAGGAATATCACAGTCTTCCCCCCTTTAGGAAGTTTGGTCTTCCAAACTTAATTTACCTTCGTCGGGAAACAAATGTGGATAGCGTAATCGCATTTCCTCCTCTTTTTCCCATGTAGCATCCGTCCCATAGTGTTCCTTCCATTCCACTTTCACCATTGGGATGGACTTGCTTCTCAATTGTTTCACTTGGTGATCAACAATTCGTTCAGCCATTCAGCGTATTCCATATTTTCATCTATAGCTACCCGGCGATAATCAATCACATGAAACGAGTCTCGGAGGTAACCCCTCAACATCGACACGTGAAACACATTATGGATTTGTTCAAATCCCGGTGGCAAAGAAACTCTATAAGCAACTGGACCAAGCCTTTCCAGAATCTGAAACGGCCCAATATAACGGGGCGACAACATGCCCTTCTTTCCAAATCTGACTTGGCCTTTCATCAGAGATACACGGATGAACACATGGTCACCAACCTCATACTCAAGAGGTCTTCTCCGAACATCTGCATAATTCTTTTGTCGGTCTTGAGCCTTTGCCGAATCATCTTGATTTTCTCAGAAGTGTCTTGCACAATTTCAAGCCCAAGTAAAGCTCTATCCACGACTTCTGTCCAACAAATAGGTGATCTACACCTTCTACCATACAAAGCCTTGTATGGTGCCATATCGATACTAGAGTGGAAGCTGTTATTGTATGCAAACTCTGTAAGTGGCAAATAATCTTCCCAACTCCCCTGAAAGTCTAAAGCACACATCTGAAGCATATCTTCCAAAGTCCGTATTGTTCATTCTGATTGCCCATTAGTCTGTGGGTGGAATACAGTACTGAATCTTAGTTCCGTCCCCATAGCTTCCTGCAAACTCTTCCACAATCTGGATACAAACTTCGGATCTCTGTCCGACACAATGGATACCGAAACTCTGTGTAGACGGACAATCTCATCAACTTAAATGGTAGCCAATCTATAAGCATTAAATGTAATTTTGACAGGCAGAAAATGTGCAGATTTAGTTAGTCTATCAACTACAACCCAAATAGAATCCATACCTCGAGAAGTCCGAGATAGACCAACAACAAAATCCATCGTCACATGCTCCCACTTCCATTCAGGAATAGGAAGAGGTTGAAGTAGACCGCCTGGTTTCTGATGTTTAGCTTTAACTCGCTGACATTGAAGACACTTGGACACATATTCTGCAATCTCTTTCTTCATTTTAGGCCACTAATAGGTTTGTTTCAAATCTCTATACATTTTATTATTACCCGGATGCATAGCAAATACGGATCTGTGGGCTTCATCTAAAACCCTCTTCTTCAGTTCTGGAATGTCTGGGACACACATTCGGTTTCGAAATTTCAACACTTCATTTTCAATACTGAACTCTGCCTTTGGACTTGTCTCAAATTCATCAATCACTTTCTTGAGGAATTCATCCTCTTTCTGTTTCTGTTTGATTTCATCAATGATTGCCGGCTCAGCTGTAATAGCGGCTATCAATCCGCCCTGTTCACACATTACCACTTCAATTTCAGACTTCTCAAAATCTTGCAAGATCTCTTTCTGTTCAATAAGCAAACAAGCTATACTCCCCGTTGATTTTCTGCTCAAGGCATCAGCAACTGTGTTAGCTTTCCTGGGGTGATACTGAATCTCTAAATCATAATCCTTTATCAATTCCAGCCATCTCCTCTGCCGTATATTCAACTCTTTCTGTGTGAAAAAGTATTTCAAACTTTCGTGATCTGTGTAGACTTCACACTTTGCCCCATATAGATAATGCCGCCAGATTTTCAAAGCAAAAACAACTGTGGCCAATTCTAGGTCATGTGTTGGATAATTCTTCTCGTGTGGCCTCAACTATCAGGAGGCGTAAGCAATAACCTTTCCGTTCTGCATTAACACACAACCCAAACCTTTATAAGACGCATCACTGAAAATCACAAAATTCTCCGTACCTGAAAGTAGTGTCAAAATTGGTGCAGTGGTCAATCTTGTTTTCAGTTCATGAAAGGCAACTTCTCTTTCGTCGTTCCATTCAAACGGTTGCCTTTTTCGTGTCAATTGGGTAAGAGGCACAGCTAATTTCGAAAAGTCTTTCACAAACCTTCTGTAATAACCAGCTAAGCCCATGAAACTGCGAACTTCTGTCACATTTATCGGTGTAGGCTAATTCACAATTGCCTCTATTTTCTGTGGGTCGACTGAAATTCCTTCCTTGTTGATCACGTGCCCTAAGAAAACAACTTCATCCAACCAAAATTCACATTTCTTTAGTTTACGAAATAATTTCCTTTCCCGAAGTATTTGTAGGACAGTTCTCAAATGATGTTCATGTTCAAGTCTATCTTTAGAATATATCAAAATATCATCAATAAAAACCACAACAAATTCGTAAAGATAGGTTTTAAAATTTTGGTTCATTAAGTCCATAAATGCTGCCGGAGCACTAGTCACTCCAAAGGGCATAAAAAGAAACTCAAAATGTCCATACCTCGTTCTGAATGCGGTTTTCTCAACATCCTCTATCTTAACTTTCAACTGATGATCCCCGGACCTCAAATCAATCTTAAAAAACATCTGTGATCCCTGCAACTGGTCAAATAAGTCATCAATACGGGGTAGGGGATATTTGTTTTTTATTGTTACCTTGTTCAATTCCCGGTAATCGATGCACAAACACAAAGTTCCATAATTCTTTTTCACAAACAATATTGGTGCACCCCAAGGCGAAGTGCTAGGTCGAATAAACCCCTTGTCAAGCAGGTCTTGCAACTGTTCTTTCAATTCTTTCATTTCGGCAGTAGTCATTCTGTAAGGAGTTTTAGAAATGGGCTGGGTGCCTGGCACCGTTTCAATAGTGAACTCTATTTCTCTATCTACCAATTCCCCTGGTAATTCATTTGGGAACACATCTGGAAATTCTCTAACAATAGGGATATCATTCAGTTCAACATTCACAGATTGTTTAGACAACACATAGCACAAATAACCCTAGCACCCTTTCCTGATCAGTTTACATGCTTTCATTACAGATATCAAATAAGGTGGAGGCACTACCCCATTACCCACAAACACAGTCACTTTCTGTTCTGGTGGTTTAAACATAACTCGTTTTGTCACACAATCAATGGTGGCACAATATTTGGTCAACCAATCCATGCCCAAAATTACATCGAAATGCCTAAAGTTCAAGGGTAACAAATCCACATATAGGATAGCATCCTCAACATGCATATCACAAAACCGGTATATAGATTCACACAATACAGATTCCCCAAATGGAGTAGACAGACATAACAAATATGGCAGTAATTCTAAGGGTGTATTCAGTCTAGATGCAAATGCATATGTCACAAAAAAGTGTGTGGGTCCGGAGTCAATTAACACAAAAGCATCTTGATGACATATAGAAATAGTACCTGAGACAACTGCGTTGGCATTCCGTGTATCGTCCAGAACAAGCGCAAAAACTCTCATCTGTCTCACGGTATCCCCAGTGGTAGCAGATCTCAAAGTATTTCCCGGCTTTGGGATCGATGCAGTGGAACTAGCAGCTATCTTTCCACCATCTTGATTACAATCTCGGGCCATATGCCCTTGTTTTCCACATTTGAAACAAGCTCCTGATGCACGGTAACAAACTCCACGGTGCCTTTTGCTACAATTGTTGCACATGGGAGCTGTTGCTCGGGAAGAATTCGAAGTATTTGAGGAGCCCGTATTTTGCCTTTTCAGAAATTTCTTCTTTGAAAAGAAGCCTTTCCTTTTGTTGCCTTTCCATTCTGTTGTTGGCTTAGCCTGTCTAGCTATGTTAGCCTCTAATATGACAGCCTTGTCTTGCACCCAAATGTAGGTTTCCAGCTTCAAGACATTCACCCTCTCTAAAATGTTACTTCAAAGCCCACCTTCAAAATGCCTCGCTTTCTTGTAATCGGTATCAATCACATGAGGTGCAAACCTGGCCAATTCAGTGAATTTGGCCTCATACTCGGCTACAGTCATACTGTCTTGCCTCAGTTCCATGAACTCTGCTACTTTCCTATCCCAAACACACTGCGGGAAGTACTTGTCATAGAAAATTTCCAAAAATTTCACCCAATCAACATCCTTGTGATTTTCTCGCATTAACATCCACCATCTTCTTACCTCGTCTTCTAGCATAAAAGTGGCTAGAAGCACCTTCTGGGTCTCCGAGCAAGGGAACACTTCAAACAATTTCTCGATACCGAGAACCCAAGCTTCGGCTTTCAACGGATCTAATTCACCATGGAACTGTGGTGGTTTCATTTTCTTGAATTCTTTGGCGAGAGCTATTATCTGATCATCATTCTGATTATCTGGCATGGGTGGTGCCGGAGGTAGAGGTGGCGGGTGTGGTTGCTGCCACTATTCTTGCCACTCCTGTTGCTGTCTCAAAGCTTCTGCCATTTCCTAAATCAACCTTTACATTCTATCTATTCTGGCAGTAGAGGACTCTTCTATCTCATCACTTCTTGTTCTCACCATCTGATTAAACTTACATTATATTTTGTACAAAAGATTCACAGGTATGCATATATTAAAGAGCATACATATTCAAATAATTTTCAAAGCAAGCAAATCACAAACTTATAACACATAGTTGTTCACATTGAAACATTTAGATGCATTCTTGATACTATCAAAGTCATGCTTATCACATGAATGCATCCTATATCTTTTCTAGACTCTTATTGCTCTTTGGACAAGTGTGTGAGTTATTAACTCGTGCTTTGATACCACTCTGTCATGATCCGAACCCGCCACCGTGGGTTAAGGACATAACCGGCCAGTAATCATGAGATTCCCTATGGCCTCAAACCAAACCAAACGTATTTTAATAGAGTTAAAGGGGGCCAAACGGAAGCAATTTAAAACTTTGTCCATAGAGCTGTGCTTACATGTCACATCATAACAAACCATACATATGCATATTAATAACTCACAACAAAATATGTACCACACCAGGCTCTGTACATACAGGATCATAATAGTCTATGTCAACACATCAAAACTATATACAGCAGATGCAAAGTCTTCGCCAACATGACGGAATATAAATGCATAACAAATGGGCGAAGACATGTCTCGTGCGTGAGACACAAGGGCTGACTCTCCAAAAACCTTTGTTGTTCCTCACATACTTCACTAGGGCTAGGTTGGACTCTTCTTGGCTCACCTACAAACACATAAATGAGCGTGAGCGATAGCCTAGTGAATAATATCAAATACAAAAGTTATACAAACGATATGTAGAATAACATGCTTTAAACGGCCTTGGGCCCAATTCATATTTCTATTTAACATATATACATAATTCAGGTCAAGTGACTGCGGTTCCGAACTAACTGGCCTTTGGCCCATTTAAACTTTCATTTGTATCAAAACGGCCCTTGGCCCATTCAGATGACAAATTGGCCTTTGGCCCATCCAAACTTTCATTTGTGTCAAAACGGCCTCCGACCCATTCATTCGTGTCAAAACGGCCTCCGGCCCATTCTTTCATGTCAAAACAGCCTCCGGCCCATTCTTTCATGTCAAAATGGCCTCTGGCCCATTCATTCTATTATTCAGAACAGACTGGTCTCTGCCCCACTCATTTGATATAGCAAACGTTGTCCACCAATCGAATCAATGAACTTATAAAACTTACATGGAAGTAAGCAATTGGACAACAACATATTTCAAATATCTCTATTAAGATATTACTCACAGTGATCGGTTGGTTGGTTTTCCCTGGAGCTCGACCCTACACATTTCATGAAAACAAAAAGGTCACAAACAATTCAATCCGTTCTAAATTCACATTTTCCTTTTTAGGCTTCATTCTTATCTTTTTAACTCAATTACAATGCTCAATGCATGCCTAAGAGTACTTGGAAGTGAAAGAGAACAGAAAATGAAATACAGAATGTGTTTACAAAATTTCAGAAAACAGGGTCCCCGCTAGAGCGTTGACTTCCCCGCTTGAGCGGACCCTTGAGGCTTGCAAAAGTACTGGATGTGTCAAGTTTACGCTCGATCGTGAACTATGGCGCTCCAGTGGAAGGCCTCACTGCATGGCTCCCCGCTCGAGCGTGAAATTACCCCACTTGAGCGGACACCATGTTTGCAAAAAGTGCTGGATGCATCAAAATTACGCTCGAGCGTGAAGTCTGGCACTCGAGCTGAAGGCCTGTCTACATAGCTCCCCGTTCGAGCGTGAACTTACCCGCTCGAGCGGACATCCAAGTTTGCAAAAATACTGGGAGCACGAAATTCACGCTCGAGCGGCTGTTTCCCCGCTCGAGCGGACATCGAAATTTTGGAAAACCCAGAACATGTTCTTAAGCTTCAATTCGACATTCCATCCAACATTTCTTGCATGCAATAGCTCAAACTTCAAATATACTTGTACTAACATGGTATAAATCCCAAATTACAACCCAATGAAGCTCAATCTCATGAATCAAACACATGAATGTCTCAATTTAACTCAAACTCATCACCAACACATTAAATTCAAACATGCAAGACTCAAACTCCCATGATTTGCACTTGCATGTAAAATACACACAATATCCTCAACTTAATTGGTGAAGAGATGATCAAATACATGGTCATTAATCAAAACTCAACATGGATTATACACATTGTGCCCAAACATGGAAATTCATGGCAATTTCTTACATACATGTGTTCTAAGACTTTAAATTTAACAAATACAACTCAATTTCCTTATAATCAAACTAATTCATATTCTTGACCATTAATCAGACTTGAATTCACAATTCACAACATTAAACTCATGAATTCACTTACCTAGAGGCTCAATTCTTCCAATCTATGGCAAAATCTTGAGTTTAATCCTCCAATTCTCGAAACCTTGAGCCAAGATTACACAATTCTCTCCCTCTCCCTCTCTATAGCCGGCCCTCTCTCTATTTTTGAGTTCAAATTAGCCAAATGAAGTTATAAGGAGAGAATAGAGTGTGTAGTGCCTTATTACAACAAACCCCACTAATTCCAATTTAATAATAATAAATAATTGGGCACTAATTTATCAATTAAATCAATTAATTCTGATCTGAATCAATTTCCAATTAAATTTTACCTTAGGCTCTAAAAATTACGCTAATCACAATGGCGCAATCAATTTCGGGTTCTATGGCCGATAAGGCCTTCAATTTAATTTCCACAGCAGATAATTGAACAGATATTCCTACGGTGAACAGGCAAAAATTCAAAACCACATATTTTCACATAATGGCACACAAAATCATATTAAACACATAATCATACTCTTATTAAGGACCAATTAACATATTACGGAACAGGGATATCACACTTGCATTCTTGGGTTAAATCATATTCTTGCAAGTGCTTGGGAGGAAAAAGAGGAAGTTAAGATATTGCCATGGATGGAAAAGAAATTTTGGATTCTCACCTTTTTTTTTGTGATGTCCAAGCATTATGCACAAGTATATATATATATATATAACTAATTGGCATGAGATTCTTTATTCTTAAAATTTCTATCTTCTATAACCAATATGATACGAAATCTTAAAATATAATATTCTTGAAAGTCAAGACATAAACATACAACTAGAAGTGCATTTGAAATAGGAGAACGAGATTTTAAGATTAGAAATGTTGTGTATTAAAGCAAACACCAAAATAATCTAGAATTTAAATATATAACATATATTTACACTTAATGGTGTGGATCACACTCAAATTAAATTAAATTTTCACATTTTAAAATTCTTGACACTTTATAAAATATTTTAATGAATACATAACATTGCTATTTTAGATAGAGAAACCCTAGCCTAGCCTAGCTCAACCTCACCCGCTGCTACCAAATAAAAAAGAAATATATTTATTGAATATATATATACATATATATAAATTGGAAGACCAAATCTCATGTAAAAGGCATAGAGATTTTGTTGACTCATTATCTATCTACCCTATTTGTCCTCAAGCTCGCTCAACTACTGTGCTCAAATTGATTCTCATGAAACACAATATTATAATTAGAGCAGTGTAAAATATAATCTAATTTGTTAAAATTGTACTAATTTGCATCGATCTATCTACTAACCATGGATTGTACTTTGAAATTTATTTACTTATAAATTCTGATTTTCTTTTTTTTTTAAATATATTTTCCCTTCGTTTTAAATGATATTTTTTAAAGATCTTTTAGATGTACGTTTTGTGTTTGTGAAATGATCATTTGTTATTAGTAATGATACTGAAAAATTTATCGAAGTGATAAATGATTGGAATATTTTAATTTTTGTTTGTGAATTTCGATTTATTTTTAATTTATTTTTGTTAGTTTGTACTAAATACGATGTGGAAAGTGTAAGTAGTTGAATTGTATTTTTTAAAGAAATTTTTATAATGATAAATTTATCATAGAAATTATTTGTGACATCATCTCAAAAAAGTTGACTATCGGAATATAAAAAATTATTTAAATATAGCTACTAACAAAGTAAAAACTAAATAATATATTTTTTTAAAACACATTTATCATTCATTTTTTTTAGAGGCAAACGCAATAAAATGAAAAAATTAAGATTATCGGATAAATTTATATTTTTTTTTATAAATGAACACAATGTTTTATAAAATGAATGGTCTTGAACAACACCTCTAATCCAAATTTTGGACCCGAAGCAAGCCCAATCTTTATTTTATTGTGTTTTTATACAGAGATTTTCAAATAATTTGTAAAGGTGTTTTTATAATGAAATTTTGTAAATTACTAAATACTAAAAATACCAAAATTATTTTTAAAATAAATATTTTTTGTTGAAACAAATAAAACATTAATCATTAATTTACTATTCGAGTGTTCCAAATTCATTTTTTCAAAACCAACAAAACTATGACATCGTTGTTCCACTATTAGATGAACCTTCATAGTGTCCTCCAAATATTTAAATTTTATGAAACTGCTCAATCAAAAATAATTCAGCAAATCAACATAATCTAATATAAGATTTGGAGCCACAATCAAACAATCACTACAACAAAAAAGGTCTATGGTGACGAAAACACACGACGAAAAAATATTTCGTCACCAAATATATATGTTTTAGTGATGAAAATAAGATTTCGTCTCCAATTGTACTATTTTTAGAGACAAAAATCAAATTTCGTCACCAAATGTTTAAAATTAAATAAAACAATAGGTGAGGAAATTTTAATTCGTCTCTAAATATTATTTTTCGTCACAAAATAATTTCCCGCCCTTGAAAAATTTGGCAGAAGATTTGGCACCATTTTGGAGACAATTTTTCATCACCATTATAAAAATATTTAGAGAGGAAATAATTTCGTCTCCAAATATATTATTTTTAGAGAGGAAAACTAAATTCTGTCACCAAATGCTTCTAATCAATAAAAAAATAAAACTGAACCAAGAGATAGATATCTCTCTGTTCAGATGCATCTATTTTACTTTCTATATCTCTGTCACTCCCTCACCCATCTATCTCCTTCACACCGTCCATCCATCTTTGTCGCACTGGCTAACCAGCACGTTGCTTGTCTACGCTCACTACAATAGGTATCTCTCTCTCTCTCTCTCTCTCTCTCTCTCCCTCCAAAGAAATTTTCCCTAACTGTTCTACTTTTTGACCATTGAATTGCACAACTGACTATTTATTTTTCCCATTATAGAATCCATTACCTTAAAACAGAGGGTTAGCATTGGTGTGATATCACCATACAATGCTTAGGTTATTGCAATTCAAGAGAAACTTGGAACAACATACAGTACAGATGCAAAGAGTGACTTCTTTGTGAGTATTCGCTCAGTTGATGGGTTTCAAGGCAATGAGGAGGATGTGATAATTATTTCAACTGTCAGAAATAATGGGAATGGGGCTATAGGTCAAAGAGTCAATGTGGCTCCCCACTAGAGCAAGGTATTCTTGTGTGTGCCAAAAAATACCATGTTTGAGTCTATTTAGTTTATTGTTCACGGTGTTGCAAGTAAAAGGCATTATTGCTTCCTTTTTATAGGTATTGCCTTTGGATAGTGGGCAATGGTTCAACTTTAAGAAATAGTGGGTCAGTTTGGAAGAAACAGATCATTGATGCCAAGAACACACACAGATACACAGTAAGAAAACTAAAAAATGAGAGAAAATACACACTAATTGTAACTCGATCTTGTAAGATTTTTTTATTTATTTTTGTTTTATTAGCTACCTCCATTGCATAAGAATTTCACCAAAAACACAATTTGAAGTCTTTCTTTCCCATCTATTTCAGTCAACTAGAACATTGTTGAAGATGCATAAAAATTCTAATGATTTGACAATGTAGTGGCTTTTAGAGTCTAAAATAAAATGTGTACAAAGGTCTACAACTTGATGAAAAACATCCCTATGTTATAAAACAATTTCCCCACCCATTGCACTGCTTTTGTTTCCTTTTTCCATTCTTCTGCAAACCTTAAGTTGATAAACTTTTAAACTTGGAACAAATAGTCTCTCACTAGGATATATAGTAAAATTCTAGTTCAGGTCTAAGTTCTGATGTTTACATTGAAATGATGTTATTTTAACACAGTTTCTATCCCTTTTTTCAATTTCTCATTTTCCTTTCTTTCTTTGTGTAGACACCCCATTTTTGACTGACCTCAAGACTTGGACGTCATCATTTGTGCACTCGATGATTGTGCTTGTTTATGCTTGTTTTGAGCGCCCGAAGTTCTCGGCGGAATGCCTTGTCTTTGAGCCTCTAAACCCATTTTGTTTTGTGCTTGTTTTTGGGCCAAACCTTGTTGCCTCTTGCCTGGAAGGGGAAGGGGCCTTGTCGGCCACTTTTTGTTCTTGTCGACCACTTGAAGTGGCCGGTCGGCTACTTAGAGTGGCCGACGGCCATTTGTCTCATTTTTCAGATATTTGTTTGCCAATTGTGCCAGCTGTTGCTCACTTAAGTGCATCTCCATACACGTGTATGGCGAGATGAATACAAGCTCTAAGTTTGTTTTTTTTCTATATATAGGGGATGCTCTCCCCCATTTGGAGAGGTGGGACATTTTGGATCAAAATTTCCTCTCTCTCTCTCTCTCTCAAGAATTCTCCCTCTCTCTCTTCTTATTTTGTGCCTTATAGTTAGATTTCTCTACACTTTTACACAAGGACCCTTAACCAAACATTCTCACCTTGGTGCTGAGGTTCTTTGAGGTTTAGTTTGAGCTCTTAAAGGAGGTTTAAGCTGGAATTTGTGCCTGTTTTGTGTTGTGCTTCAAGGGGTATAAGACTTACCTTGTAGGCTTTGTTTTGATTACTTGTTTTGCCATCTTTTTGTACTATTTTTGGCCTGGTTTTCAACTACTCAAAAATCTGATTTTTGAGCCTTACCATGATGGTTTGAGGTCATTTTGTGTAAAGGGGTAGTCTACCATTCTTGTTGCCTAATTGTGAAGCTTTCAAATCAAACTTTTTGGGCCTTTAAACCATTGAAATTTAGAGTTATTTCAGTGGTGGAAAACATGTTTTGAAGTCCAAAAATGGAGGGGTTAGCCTCCTCTCCTTGTGTCTCACTTGCATGCCTAGTTAACATCACATGGTAGCATGTTTTTGTAGCCTAACTTGGCTTATTTCCAGCATATGTTTGCCTCTGATTTGGAATAATTTAGCTCTATTTTGGGCTGCTTTGGTCATATGAGTCTTGTTTTGCATAGTTGTAGTGCAAATGGCTTCACTAGTTTGGTGTTTTAGGCCTTTAAAGATGATTTGCTTGAGTTGGTTGCATGCTGTAGTGTCTTTTTACATGTAATTTCAGCATATATAGCTGTGTCACATGCTCATTTGTTTCACTCTTTCTTTGCTTTTTTAGAGTTGCTCTTGAGTCTTGTTTGCAAGCTAACATGTGAGCATGTTTTTCTAGCACTTTGTACCTTAATCTCAGCATGATTTAGTCATTGTTTTGACTAGTTTTAGCTCTGTTTTGAGCTGGTTTGGCCCTTTAAGGCTTGTATTGTGTGGTTGTAGTGCAATCTCTTTCACTAGCTTAATGTTTTAGGCTTTTAAACATGAACTGCATGAGTTGCTTGCATGATTTACTGTCATTTTCACTCCATTTCAGCATTGAAATCTCTACAATCTCCCTTCATTCTTCACTCTTCCATTTATTTTTGAAAGTGACTTTGAACCCCTTGTTGGCTTAAGTATGAAATTGAGACACGTATGCTTAATGGTTTTAATCCTCTTTTGAGGGTTTGTACTAACCAATGGCATGAGAACTCTTTCATGCTCAAGGCACTTGTGGTTTAAGCCTACTTTCAATTAGAGGACACTCATTTTTGGATTAATCAATTAAAGAATGGATTGGTAATATGAAATGAGTAAACAAAATGAACAAAGTAAAAAAGGCAAGATTAAGCAACTTTGTATTGCATTGCATGTGTTCGGATCGGACGTTAATCCGAACACGAGAAAAATGGGACGTTTCATACTCAAAGTGATGAATCGTGCCACTTTTCTTGGTCACCGTCACCCTTGATCATGCATGATAGGGTGGTGGTTATTTTGGTCTTGTTTGTGCACTCATTAAGCTTGTACAAACTTGGCTCTCTAGCCATCATGCATTGAAAATGCTTGATTGATGGTTGGAAGGCCAAGAGTCACCCTCCTTTGAGTTTGTGCGATGATAAGGAGGGTAGCAGTACATACATTTCTTGAAAATACATTGCTTTGCCTTTGTTTGCTCACTGTTGCAGCAAAAGGAGAAGTCTAAGGAAGGAGTGGCCTACTGGCCAGTTGTAATAGCCGACAGCCACTTTTTGTAGTTGATCGGCCACCAGCGAATTTTTGCACAAATGTGCTCCTGAGTTGGAGCAGAGGCATTCTGGGAGTTGGTACAATTTTCAGAGATCAAACGAATGCAAACAGCGATGGCAAGGTAATGGCATTTTCGAGTGGGTCAACCGAGCATGCATGCATCCCTCGCCCTCGAGGCCATTTAGTCACTTTTTTTAACTTAGACTAAGTTAGCTATTTCATTCATACAAGTGTTGTAATTAATTAGCTTAATTCGTTTTGTAATATTTTATCTATCTTAGAATAGTTAGTTAATTTATTTCAATTGTGTTGTAAGAATTAACTAAAATAGTTAATTAGTTTTGTGTTGTAATAGTTAGCTTAATTAGTGTCGATAGCTTAGCTTATTCATTCGGACCCTCCTTCGCGAGGGCATAATGTTGTAATAAGTGCGCGTGCGTGTGTGTATGTCTTCTAACCCCACGTCTTTTTCCCTTTTATTTAATCGCTTTTGATGGTTAGACTAGGAACATTTTCAATTAGCATACCTTATGCTTACATGTTGGCATCCATTCATTTGTCTTGCATGCACCGAGGCTCGGTGCATCATTCAAACTGCATTGTTAATTCAATACTTCTTTGAATACATGTTTCAAAACATGCTATCAAAGTGTTGCAAATGTCATATTAGTAGTCGAGCCTATTAATTTCATATTGCATGTGTTGTATTAGGCATCTTATATAGTTAGGATCATGCATTGTTTCTAACTAGTTTTTGTTTTGACTTGGAGTACTCAGTGAGTTTTATGATTTAGCATACTTGCATGCTTGCCATGAGGCTATCTGCTTCAATGCTAAACTGCATGAATGCCTGTGGATGAAGGCTTTGTTGCTTGAATTGGAACAGTTCAATGAATGTGAGTTTTAAGCCTACTTTGCGAAGTGGCAAATCATGTTTTAAGCCCATCATGTTTGGTAGCAAATCCGCATTTTAGCCAACTTAAGGGTGGCAAATTCAAACCATTTTCAAAAGAAAAACATAAATTGAAATTTTCCAATTCTTGCGATTTTAGTCTATACTTGCTTGTGTGCGTCACATAGTAAAGTTAGCTAAAAACCAGAATAAGAACATATGAGGTTTATAAAACAACATATCATGATTAGTAGAGACCGATCTTTGATCGGGCGAGTGGGGGTGCTCATTTCAGGACTTTCTCCTCTCGTACCTAAGTTCCTGAGCCGAGGCAACTTTGGTGATGACGGACACATGGCCTTTGGCATGAGTCAGGGTTTCCTAAATTTTCCTAAAAATAAAATATTTAGGTGGCGACTCTGTAATCTGACAAATCGGTCTAGTTTTGGCATTATTTGATCTAAAATCAAATTTTCAAAATGATTTGCCGGATTGGACTCTTTGGTGTTTATTAGTTTCACATTGCACTTGTGAGACTAGATTCAGAACCACAGGTAGAGTCCAAACTATGTGGGCCTTTCTTTTCAAACCCTTTTCCAAAAGGCGGGGGCACAGAAAAAGGAGAGCCCACAATTTATGGCAACTCTGCTGGAGATTTAGAGAACTTGACTTGAACTCATGATATGTTGTTTTATCTACACTCATGTGTTTCTTTGCATTTGCATTTGCATTGGTGCGCCTAAGTCACAGTGTTTGCCATATGTTATTCCTGAGCGGTTTGGCGGAGGCTTGCTTGGAAAAGCTTGCCAAAATGGCTGACCGGTTGCAGGCTCTGCCACGATGGGAACACAACCCTTGGATCTGGACTACCGTTGTACCGTTTGATCCTCCTTTCACTTCTTGGTGTTAGGTGTAAGAGGTATATTAGATAGTCTTGCTGAGGTACCCCTTTTGACCAATCGACCTAGTTGCATATCGGAAGCCATAGAGATTGTTCCAAACTAGGACAGGATGCTTACCCGAATGTAGGATTGTGTGAAGCCACTTGTTGTGTGTAGTGAACCCCTAGTTCCTGACGAAGCTAGGATAGGGTAACCTTACCCTCTCATAGGGGTGTTTTGGCTCTCAATTAACTGGTATGTGCTTTACAATGAAACTGTACAGGGATGTGCATATCAGTTGCCAAGTTAGTATTTGTTTTGGGGGTAGAATTCAGTAGAGAACACAGTTATTCAGCTATGCTCATATCTGTTCTCGTGAATTAGGATGAGATGTTACCTGTTTTCTCTTTTGTAAGGTAGTCTTGGAACCATAGCTTCAGAAGTCTCCGATATCCTCCGGGTACATTGGACTTGTGTTGATAGACTTTGTCAGGTTGGAGATTTAGTTCAAAGGGCAACCAATGTTTCCTTCGCCAGTGGCAGAGCAAAGAAGGGCCAGACAGGGCTCATTGGTTCAACTGATCCGACAGTCACCAGTTACATCACCTTTGTTCAACTCAGCAGACCCGTGATGGTGCAGAGTCCGGAAGAAGTCATGGCCATGATAGCGGCATTAAACTGGGGAATCGCCATGCAGGATGAGACCAATACTGAAATGCAACGCCCATCTGGGGCACCTACCACACATCTAGTCTCGAGACCCCAGTCGAACTTTGACCCACTTCCGCCAGCTGAAGATTCACAAGGTCCGGATCCCCAAGAAGGGTTGGCTCAAGCTCGAGTTTTCACACCTCTGATGCAGCCTAATAAGAGGCTTTATTCCCTTGATATTAATGAGCCTGACTCGACCTCATTAAAAATTGCTAACCTTGAGAAGCAATTCAAAAAGGCACAGGGCCATAACTCTATTCCTGACATTGAGGATGGGTACATTGAGGCTGTTGTATGACTTCTAGACAAATTCAAAATGCCACATATTGACCGTTTTGATGGGTCTGGAGATCCTATGGTACATATCCGGCTTTTCTTGGACATCTTGAAATCAATGGGTCTGACTAAGCCACAGAACCTCTCTCTATAGGGAAGAACCCTGTCGGGCATAACAGCCACTTGGAACGCCATGTTGGAGGATAAAATGAAGCAAAATTGGGAAGAATTGTCTGAGGCATTTGTCGATCAGTATTCTTACAATACCCAAGTTGAAATAACCACTCAACAGCTTGAAGCAACCCACCAGAATCCTACAGAACCTTTTGTGGAATTTGTTACAAGGTGGAGAGCAAAGGCAGCACAGATGACAGATCGGCCTGCTGAGAGGGACCAAGTGCGGATAATGGTGCATAACCTTGAGCCTGATATGTTACAAAAGTTAATAGTGGCTCCATTATTCACTTTCAAAAGTTTGCATGAATTAGGGGTTCAAATCGAGAGTGCATTCAACAGAGGGATTATTCTTAGAACAAGTGAACCAATAATGGGGGTTTTTTCAGAGAGTACCAATGTTGGCGGTAGCACTATTCCCAAACCCACTGAAATTAACACCATCGCCACTAATCCCAAAATTGCTGACCCATTTTCTAATACCAACCCACAAATAGTCGGCCTAACCCGAGCTGAGGGCAGAACTTTCGCCCCTCTCTATATGAGCTTAAGCAGCGCATTAAAAGTCTTGATGGAAAGAGGGTATCTCAAACCCCTTGATCCTTAACCTCTGCCTGACCCACTCCCTGCTAGAGATAACCCCACCAAATACTGCGTGTATCATCAGCAGCGCGGTCATGGCACCGATCGTTGCTACCGCCTTCGTCATGAGGTCTAGAATCTCATTGACAACCGGACGATAGCTCCACCTCAAGACTCCAATGACCAAGTATCTCATCCACACCTTAACCTTATCCATACACTACTTCCTACCTACGATCCCAGCGTATACATCACCCCACTCCATTTACCCAAGCCTGAGGTGTTCATTCCAAAAAGCATGGACTTGTGTATGATGGATGCACTCGAGCCCCAATCATCTCAAACCCGTGAACCCATTACTTCTGAGCTGATGAGAATGATTGAAGATCTTTAGTGAACTGTGGCAGATCTGGCCTTGGGATATTGGCTTCGTCATCGACCACATCACATGCCAGAAATTTCATGCCCAAAGGCTCCCCAATCTTGGGACAGACTGCATTGGAAGAAGGCCAATCCCTTGGCAAAGTGGAGGCAAATGGAAAGAACAAGGTAGGGGCAAGTATTGGTCCCTATGAACACCTTCAATGGGCTGTTGAGGCTTTGAAAGTTGAAGGATTGAACAAATAGCAAGTGCTCGCAGTTGTTGCAAAGACTGTGGATGACGCTTTTGCCATATAGGATGAGAGAATTCTGAATCAAGGGGCAAGCCAGGAAAAGGGATGTCGTACCGGAAATACCCCTTTCAGCTCCAATCCTACACTCAGAAGAGATCAGTAAACCTAGTTAACACCTGCCAACCCCTTTGCCGATACATCCAACATAGCTCCACAAACCTGGAAGCACCAACCCCGAGGCCAAAGGGTCTTCACCCCGCTTTACATGTCCTTATCCAAAGCCATAGGCATGTTGATCAAAAAAGGCCATCTCAAACCCTTTGAGCCTTGGCCTCTCCCGGATCCCCTTCTAGCTAAGCATAATCTGGCCAAGTACTGTGCCTTCCATCAACAAACCGGCCATCACACTGACAGTTGTTTTCGTCTTCGCCACGAAATACAAGATCTGATTGATAAAGAGGTCATTGTCACACCAAGTCCTGCAAAGTCTATCGGCACCGGATCAATGAACTTGGGGGATAATGTGATTATGTGATTGGGGGATGAACCACCTATTGATGGCCCACATTTTTACTCTAGATGTGGTGGATAGCACGCACTGTTTTGAGAAATTTACAAATGCTGTTAATTGTACTTTCTGACTTGGGTATTGGGTCAGTCTTGTTGTGTTGTTTTGAGTTTGTCTTGTTGTATCGAGTCAGTCCTGTTGTGTTAGAGTCAGGTGATTTCGGGGGTGTTACCTCAGATATCACTATCTCATTTTGTGTTTGTCTTTTACACTCTTTCTTTTACGTTTGTTTCTACCATTGAGCCAGTTATGCCAAAAGATCTGAATGAAACGGCAGAGATTTTCACCTACTGTTCTGTGCCTTGAAATCATTGCATTGACCAAAGTTTTTCAAAACTTTTCTAACATTGTGGTGAAAACAAAGAGGAAGGAATTCCTCGGGATTTGCAAAAATTGATCAATTGAGAGAAAGAGAGGCATGCTAAACCCTTAATGATTGAAATCATGTTTGTTAATGTGAGTACTAAGAAGGATCCTTACTTAGTCCAAATTGGTTCTGTATTGTCTTCAGAGGAGCCTGAGTGACTAGTTGTTTTCTTAAAAGATTTCAAAAAATGTTTTGCGTGGTCCTACAAAGACATACGTGGAATTGATCTTGAGATTGTACAGCATAGAATCACTCTTGGCCTCGAGACTGGACCCTTTTTGCTTTCAAACCTTGAACCTTGACTCAGAATGTTCAAATGATCAACCACAATATGAGGCTTGTATGGCCAGATCGAAAGCAACCCTTGAACTAGGGGCAAGAAGGTCAGATCAAGAAGGTCAGATGTCATCAAAGGAAGCTTGCAAAGTTGGATGACAAGCATCCCTTGAGCTAGGGGCAACAAAGTGTCTGATGTGCTCAAAGATTCAAAGATGGGTCATTCCGCAAACCAATGAAGATTGGCAAGAAAGCCTAATCGTAGAATTTGAAAGAAGAAAATTTATTGCTGAAGGACAATCGGGTTCCTATCCACAACACTAGGGGCAAATTCAAACCCGATTGAATGGACTCATACATCATCAACGAACAACAACCATTCTACTGGATTCAGATGGCTTCAAGATCTCAAAACCGATCAACATGGACAAGTTAAACTTTTCTATCCTTGAGAGGCTCGCTGGGTCGAAAATATAGAAGGGTGACTCAGGCAAAAGTTAGAGCAAATGAAAAAGAAAAAAGAATGAATGCAAAAAAAAAAAAAAAAAAAAAGAGAAAGAAAAGAAGAAAAGAAAAAAAACAAAGAACAAAGAACAAAAATGAAAAAAAGAAAAAAGAAGAACAAAGAAAAAGAAAAGAAGAAATAGAGCTCGCAAGGTTGAAAACCTAAAAGGGCGGCCTTAACAAAAGTTAGAGCGCAAAAGGAGAGCGTTAACACCTGAGAGAACCTCAAACCGGAACTACGTCAGGCCTGATTCCCATCTTTGGGGTACGTAGGCAACTTCATCCTGAAGTTCGACCCCAATCATTTTCAGCCTGCTCGGCTCATCCATTTTGATTGGTTTATTCTTGTTCAACTCGGCTATCTTGTCCATGTACAAATTGGCTTGTCTTCGCTCAAAATCAGTTGTTCTATTCCGTTGGAGGATTCAACTGCAAGACAAATCAAATTCAGATCTGAGGTTGTGCATCTTAAGAGTAAATTCTATGTTGGTCAAGCAGTGGCCATTTGCAAAAATAGTTTTTTGAGAATTTTTAATGAGGTTGACTAATTCTCTCAAAAATTATTCAATTTTTCCAAAACTGGACCATTTTTTGGACCCAAAAAGGAAAATTTTCAGTGCTCACAACCTGACTTGCATGATTTCAAAATTAGAAAATCGAACAAGTATGTTAATCTAACTCTTATATTGGTCAAAATTGTTTTAGTGGAAAGCCAAAAAACAAAAAATGGTCAAAATGATGAACTAGGAGCACAGTTGGGTTAGGTTTTCTGTCTTTTCCCCGTTGTCAACATACTTGCCAGAAAGGGCACTATACTCACCAGAAAGGGCACAACTAAAGCTAACAAGCAAAGGGCCGAAAGCTCTCTCATCCTTCAAGCAGCGAGGTATTAAACCAAGTGCGACGCATGAATTAAAAATGGAGCAGGGTATTCATTCCCTCATCTAGACAGGTCTAATCACATCCAAATTGGCCAAGGGCATCGTCAACCGATGTTAGTTACAGATCTGCTACACATCTAGTCACACCCCAACTCCTCTGTGGGGTAGCTCACTAGTTGTGAACGAAAGAAGAATAATCTGGTAGAATACCAGGGGCAAGAGCCCACAACTTCCTTCTTATCCATCAACCACCCAGGGGAGGGATAAAAAAATAAGAGACATTGAAGAATAGAGAGATGTGCGTTGAGAGGAAAAAGTGAGAAAATGGCTGTTTTAGAAAACTAGAGATTGAGTGCCATAGTGATGTGAGGATCACAAATGAGAAAGGGTGGGAAACAATACCCAGAAAAACAGGCTCCTCGTGGATCGAGAGGTCTCCCACCAATGGATAGCAAAATGTCCAAATGTTGTGTTTGTTGTTTTTGGTTTGTCTCGATTCTTGTTTTGAGTCGTTCTGAGTGTTAATAGATGTGTTTAGGTTGTTTTACCTTTGTTTTTCCTTTGTTGAGTCATTTTGAATATCTTCAGTCGTAGGCTCAATACCCGGTTAAGAACTCATTCTCACTCTCAATTTAAAAAAAAATCGTTTTGTGCTCGGAGTGTTGTGCTATTCTCCACATTTGTGCAAAACAAGATTTGTTCTTTCATAAAACTGCAGGGTTCAACCTAGGTCATGTGAGAACAATAAAACCAGGACTTATCTGAAGCTATATGGGTTTTGGACTACAAAGCAAAAGAAAAGAGGAAAAATTTGGAGCATCTTAGCATGTTTCAACTTCGGTAAATTCCGAGACTGCATTCCAGGTGCACCTTCTCAGGCCTCGCCTTTCTTTGGAGTATGAGTGTACCTCGACCCTAAGTTCAAGCCTACTTCCAGTCAAAATGGCAGTCTAAGCAGCACCCGTGGTTTTCACATGCAGATGTTTCCCCTCGCCAATATAAACAGGATGTATCCTTTTTGAGTTAAGCATGTTGCAAAGTCCTTCGAGAGGTAAATCAGAGGCATCAAAGTACATATTTGCCTCCCTTCTTGCATAGAATGTGCACTTTCATATACACTTCGGTTACATGCACGCCACGCATCGTTTATGATTCTTGCATAAAATATGCTTTCAATGTTGCATAGAATATGACTGTCTCTTGCATAGAATATACTTCCAATATTGCATAGAATATGCTCTTGTTTCATGCATAGAATATGCTTTCAGTGTTGCATAGAATATGCTTTTATCTCTTGCGTAGAATATGCTTGTTTCATGCATAGAACATGCTTTCAATTAACATCATGCATCTATCGCACAATAATCTCACTCAGTGTATCTATTTCACAATTTCATATCACTCGTAGTGTCTTGTGCACCTTGTGGTTGTGTATCACTCGCACTGTCTTGTACACCTTGTGGTTGTGTATCACTCGCACTGTCTTGTGCACTTTGTGGTCGTGTATCACTCACACTATCTTGTGCACTTTGTGGTTGTGTATCACTCGCACTGTTTTGTGCACCTTGTGGCTGTGTCTCACTCGCACTGTCCTGTGCATTCTTTGGTCTAGGAGAACTTAAAATCCTGCATTTACACTCGCGCTTTCCTACGCATCCCACTTTCTTGTGCAATTTACACTCGCGCTTTCTTGCGCATTTATTCACTCTTTCTCCACTCGCGCGAGGTGCGTTTGGACGCATTTGCACTTTTTTGTGCATTACACTCGTGCTTTCTTACGCATCGCACTTTCTTGTGCAATTTACACTCGCGCTTTCTTGCGCATTTATTCACTCTTTCTCCATTCGTGTGAGGCGCGTTTGGACGTATTCGCACTTTTTTTGTGCATTACACTCACATTTTCTTGCATATCGCACTTTCTTGTGCAATTTCGCACTATCTTGTGCATTTCATTACATGCTCTCATCTTGCATAGAAAATGCTCGTATCTTTTGCATAGAACATGCATCGCGCTATTTTGCGCACCTCATCTGTACTTGTTAGTGCATTGCATCGCGCTATTTTGCGCACCTTACCTGCACTTGTTAGTGCATTGCATCGCGCTGTTTTGTGCACATTGCATCGCACTGTTTTGTGCACCTTGCATCGCACTGTTTTGTGTACCATGTATCGCACTGTCTTGTGCATTCACATCTGTTTCATGCATTCAATCTTGCATCGCACTGTTCTATGCACCCTGCATCGCACTATCTTGTGTACCTTGCATCGCACTGTCCTGTGCATTCACTTTCATTCGCACTGTCTTGTGCACTTTGTATCTTTATATCGCATTATCTTGTGCACTCCCTGGTCTAGGAGACCTTAAATCCTCTAAAGGTGCAATTCCTTTGGTGTTTGTCGTGCCCGAACGACTTTCGGTGGTCTGGTATAGCCACCTGCCTGTGTTTGCGATGAGTTCCTAGGAGACCAACTGCGACGGTGGACACTAGAGTTCAAATGGCCGATGCCTAGAACGCAAAGGTTCGGGATTTCTGAGACTAAATTCTGGCTTAAATACCCAGGGGTGTATCCTCGGCTTGAAATCTGTATGGCAGCCCCATAGGTTGAGGTAGTGTGTATTCACTTCAACTCTGGATACTGAACCAACCTAGTCTGTCACCATGTTGGAGAATAGGGAAAGTTGGGAACATGGCCAGGAAGAAAAGTAGAGGAAGATCCCCAGCAGCATGAGGTGAGTCATTGCCAATTGCCCCTGTAAGGTACCTTTACTTCCTAGCTGCATCATCATATCTATCATAATCTATTACTTCTGTCGCATTACTTTCTGTTGCATTGCATATAGCATCTAGCGCATGCATCTACTGCATTATCCATATTATCATTTGCATCCTTTCCATGTTAAGCTTAGTTTGGCATGTGCCCATACATGTCTTTCGTTGAAGCATGGTTTGGTGATAATGTGTACGTGCCTATTCCACTAAGAGAATTGTGGTCTGAGGGTTTCGGCACCTTTTCTGTGTTAGACGTGGTTTGTTTTGTGTCCATGTCTTTTCTCGGCAAGATGTGGTTCGGCCTACGCCTTATTCATTGCATCCATTGTATCGTATTTTGTTTTGTTGCATTCAGCATTTAGGATCACGATCTTTCCTCAGTAGATCACTCCTCACTTATACCATCCCACCCAATTACTTGTATTCTTTTTACGAAACACATAGTTTTGCATGTGTGCACACCTATTCCATTAAGAGAATTGTGGTTTGAGGGCTCCGGCACCTTTTCTGTGTTAAACGTAGTTTGATTTTGCATCTCCATCCCTTTATGATATTTGTGTGATTTTACACTGCTTGTGGTTTGATGATTCAAATACATTGTATATCATGTGCATTATTTCATTACATTGTTTCGTTGCATTGTGTATCATTCGCATTCTGCCCCTAAACTACGTTGGTTTGATTCCTTGTAAAGGGATACATAGGCAACCTTCGGGTTCAACCAACTGCATTTACATTTTGTTTATTTGTCCAAGTCTTCGGCCTTGTCAAAAATGGGTCGTCTCTAGGTTTTGACATTTACTCACGTCATTTCATGACTTCCAAGTTCTGTCAAAGAAGGGAAACTGTAGACATCTCAATTTTGATCGACCTCAAGACTTGGACGTCATCGTTTGTGCACTCGATGATTGTGCTTGTTTTGAGTGCCCGAAGTTCTCGGTGGAATGCCTTGTCTTTGAGCCTCTAAACCCATTTTGTTTTGTGCTTGTTTTTAGGCTAAACCTTGTTGCCTCTTGCCTGGAAGGGGGAGGGGCCTTGTTGGCCACTTTTTGTTCTTGTCGACCACTTGAAGTGGCCGGTCGGCTACTTAGAGTGGTCGGTTGGCTACTTAGAGTGACTGACAGCCACTTAAAGTGGCTGACGACCATTTGTCTCCTTTTTCAGATATTTGTTTGCCAGCTGTGCCAGCTGTTGTTCACTAAAGTGCATCTCCATACACGTGTATAGAGGGATGAATACAAGCTCTAAGCTTGTTTTTTCTATATAAAGGGGATGCTCTCTCCTATTTGGAAAGGTGGGACATTTTGGTCAAAATTTCCTCTTTCTCTCTCTCTCTCTCTCTCTCTCCTTCTTCTTATTTTGTGCCTTATAGTTAGATTTCTCTACACTTTTGCCCAAGGACCCTTAACCAAACATTCTCACCTTGGAGCTGAGGTTCTTTGAGATTTAGTTTGAGCTCTTAAGGGAGGTTTAAGGTGGAATTTGTGCCTATTTTGTGCTGTGCTTCAAGATGTATAAGACTTACCTTGTAAGCTTTGTTTTGATTACTTGCTTTGCCATCTTTTTGTACTGTTTTTGGCCTGGTTTTCAACTACAAAAAACTCTGATTTTTTAGCCTTACCATGATGGTTTGAGGTCATTTTGTGTAAAGGGGTAGTCTACCCTTCTTGTTGCCTAATTATGAAGCTTTTTGTGCCATCTTTCAAGGCTTTCAAATCAAACTTTTTGGGCCTTTAAACCATTGAAATTCAGAGTTATTTCAGTGGTGGAAAACATGTTTTGAAGTCAAAAAATGGAGGGGTTGGCCTCTCCTCCTTGTGTCTCACTTGCATGCCCAGTTGACATCACGTGGTAGCATGTTTTTGTAGCCTAACTTGGCTTATTTTCAGCATATGTTTGCCTCTGATTTGGAATGATTTAGCTCTATTTTGGGCTGCTTTGGTCATATGAGTCTTGTTTTGCATAGTTGTAGTGCAAATGGCTTCACTAGTTTGGTGTTTTAGGCCTTTAAAGATGATTTGCTTGAGTTGGTTGCATGCTGTAGTGTCTTTTTACATGTAATTTCAGCATATATAGCTGTGTCACATGCTCATTTGTTTCACTCTTTCTTTGCTTTTTTAGAGTTGCTCTTGAGTCTTGTTTGCAAGCTAACATGTGAGCATGTTTTTCTAGCACTTTGTACCTTAATCTCAGCATGATTTAGTCATTGTTTTGACTAGTTTTAGCTCTGTTTTGAGCTGGTTTGGCCCTTTAAGGCTTGTATTGTGTGGTTGTAGTGCAATCTCTTTCACTAGCTTAATGTTTTAGGCTTTTAAACATGAACTGCATGAGTTGCTTGCATGATTTACTGTCATTTTCACTCCATTTCAACATTGAAATCTCTGCAATCTCCCTCCATTCTTCACTCTTCCATTTATTTTTGAAAGTGACTTTGAACCCCTTGTTGGCTTAAGTATGAAATTGAGACATGTATGCTTAATGGTTTTAATCCTCTTTTGAGGGTTTGTACTAACCAATGGCATGGGGACTCTTTCATTCTCAAGGCACTTGTGATTTAAGCCTACTTTCAATTAGAGGACACTTATTTTTGGACTAATCAATTAAAGAATGGATTGGTAATCTAAAATGAGTAAACAAAATGAACAAAGTAAAAGAGGCAAGATTAAGTATCTTTGTATTACTTTGCATGTATTCGGATCGGACGTTAATCCGAACACAAGAAAAATGGGATGTTTCATACTCAAAGTGATGAATCGTGCCACTTTTCTTGGTCACCGTCACCCTTGATCATGCATGATAGGGTGGTGGTTGTTTTGGTTTTGTTTGTGCACTCATTAAGCTTGTACAAACTTGGCTCTCTAGCCATCATGCATTGCAAATGCTTGATTGATGGTTGGAAGGCCAAGAGTCACCCTCCTTTGAGTTTGTGCGATGATAATGAGGGTAGCCGCACATACATTCCTTGAAAATATATTGTTTTGCCTCTGTTTGCTCTCTGTTGCAGCAAAAGGAAAAGTCTATGGAAGGGATGGCCTACCGGCTAGTTTTAGTGGCCGGCTCCACTTAGAGTGGCCAACTGGCCAGTTGTAGTAGCCGACTGCCGCTTTTTGTAGCAGATTGGCCACCAGCGAATTTTTGCACAAATGTGCTCCTGAGTTAGAGCAGAGGCATTCTGGGAGTTGGTACAATTTTCAGAGATCAAACGAATGCAAACAAAGGCATCCGATGACAAGCCAATGGCATTTTTGAGTGGGTCAACCGAGCATGCATGCATCCCTTACCCTCGAGGCCATTTAGTTGCTTTTGTTAACTTAGACTAAGTTAGCTATTTCATTCATACAAGTGTTGTAATTAATTAGCTTAATTCGTTTTGTAATATTTTGGCTAGCTTAGAATAGTTAGTTAATTTATTTCAATTGTGCTGTAATAATTAGCTAGAATAGTTAATTAGTTTTGTGTTGTAATAGTTAGCTTAATTAGTGTAGCTAGCTTAGCTTATTCATTTAGACCCTCCTTCGCGAGGGCATAATGTTATAATAAGTGTGTGTGCGTGTGTGTATGTCTTCCAACCCCACCTCTTTTTCCCTTTTATTTAATTTCTTTTGATGGTTAGATTAGGGACATTTTCAATTAACATACCTTATACTTGCATGTTAGCATCTATTCATTTGTCTTGCGTGCACCGAGGCTCGGCGCATCATTCAAACTGCATTGTCAATTCAATACTTCTTTGAATACGTGTTTCAAAGCATGCTATCAAAGAGTTTCAAATGCCATATTAGTAGTCGAGCCTATTAATTTCATATTGCATGTGTTGCATTAGGCATCTTATATAGTTAGGATCACGAATTGTTTCTAACTAGTTTTTGTTTTGGCTTAGAGTACTCGGTGAGTTTTATGCTTCAGCATACTTGCATGAGTGTGATTGCCATATTGCCATGTTTCGCATGCTTGCCATGAGGCTATTTTCTTAAATGCTAAACTAAATGAATGCCTGTGGATGAAGGCTTTGTTGCTTGAATTGGAACAGTTCAACGAATGTGAGTTTTAAGCCTGCTTTGCGAAGTGGCAAATCATGTTTTAAGCCCATCATGTTTGGTGGCAAATCCGCATTTTAGCCAACTTAAGGGTGGCAAACTCAAACCATTTTCAAAAGAAAACATGAGTTGAAATGTTCCAATTCTTGCAATTTTGGTCTATACTTATGTGCGTCACATAGTAAAGTTAGCTAATAATCGGAATAAGAACACATGAGGTTTATAAAACAACATATCATGATTAGTAGAGACCGATCTTTGATCGGGCGAGCGGGGGTGCTCATTTCAGGACCTTCCCCTCTCGTACCTAAGTTCCCGAGCCGAGGCAACTTGGGTGATGACGGACACGTGGCCTTTGGCACAAGTTAGGGTTTCCTAAATTTCCCCAAAAAGAAAATATTTAGGTGGCGACTCTGCAATCTGACAAAGCGGTCCAGTTTTGGCATTATTTGATCTAAAATCAGTTTTCCAAAATGATTTGCCGGATTGGACTCTTTGGTGTTTATCAGTTTCATATTGCATTTGTGAGACTAGATTCAGAACCACAGGTAGAGTCCGAACTGTGAGGGCCTTTCTTTTCAAACTCTTTTCCAAAAGGCGGGGGCGCAGAAAAAGGCGAGCCCACACTTTGCCTTTATATTTTTTTTATTGACGAATTGCAAAAGGTAAGAATACAACTTGCAGCTCATTCAGGTCTAAGGTAGTGTCAATTCCAATTCGAGAGCATTTTTGCAAGGAGTATCAATGGTCACAGGAAATAGATTGGAACTAATTACAAGACTGCTTCCCCATCTAATATTCCCTCTTTGTTGGAACTTTGGATTTTGTAATGGAATTGGAGAATGAATTCTTTCATATGGAACTGTGGGATAGTAGAAAAATAGCTTCTTAAAGCTAAAGCATTTATGGGTTTTGGGGTAGAAAACAATGATAGAAAGAGTGATGTTTTGTAAGGGATTTGAAGCAACTTGCAGGAGAGTAGGATAGTCATCTTTTCACATGCATTTAGTATGGAAGGAACCCTCTGAGGTTCACATTTTCAAACTCCTCTGAGGTTCAGTATCCGAAACTTCAAACAATCCCATATTTCTTTATAATGATATAATAACTATTTTACCCCATAAGATGGCTAGTTCTATTGAAAAATCCCAGACTAAATATCCTTACTGGTAGGTAAGTTTTGTCACAAAATTCCTTCAATATCTTAAATTTCATAGAGACCAAATGATGGTTTGGAGTGAAGTGATGGACAATAGTAGGCTTTAACATAAGTATTTATATTTATGTCAATAACCAAAACAGGGACACAAAAATAATTAAAGAACTATTTACAGAAAAAATCAAAAAATCTCATTAATCTACCACTCGAGACCTATTATAGACTGGAAACCCATATTTCACCCACTTTATTGAGTGAAAACATATATCTCTTATATGAACTAAATGAGAGTGGATAAGTTGGATGAATCAATTTATCCAAATCCACTTATGGCCCAAAGCTTAGCTATTATGAACTAACCCAACTTATTTTATGATTTTTATAAAATCAAAAAATCATGTGACATTAGACTGACATTTTTTGGACAACTTTATACAACTTTTAGGCTAACTAAAAAAAAATATAAATTTATAATAGAAAAAATAGGAAATAATTTATTATAAATATCAAAGCCCAAGCCCGGTATATATATATATATATATATATTTTCATAATAAAAACGAATATTGACCTGTAATAGGTTACTTCATAAATACTGTGATATTGTGAGTTCTATTCCCATGTGAATGAGAGTAGTTTATTTATGGAGTAAATTATTGAAGTATTCTATGATTTCCATCAAATTTTATTTATAATTTTTTATTAGTTGGTGACATGAAATTGATGAGTCCCTTTTGTGTATTATTTTATCTATTTCGTTTTAAATTTTGATTTGGTTTGGTTTGTTTAGGTAAAGTTAATTGCATTTTTTTGGTGCTATGTATAGATACACAACTGTTGGGACAAAAATTCTACCAAAGATAAAAACCAGGGATGTGATTAGATCTACAAAGCTAATGGAAGTTCAAGATCGCCTCGTATTGCCAGATGAGAATTGATCTGAGGTCTTTCTTCTCATTATTTTGATTTCATTGTCAACTTCAGATGGCAGCCTGGTTTTCTATGTAGGTTGTATTGTCAGAGTTGCTGATTTCTTACTTACCCAAGAAAAGGTAATTTCTTCTGTTGGATGATACATTTGTATATTATTTGTCCCTTTGATAATTACAAGTATTATTTCTCATAGTTTTGGGACCAAACTATGTCATGACCCTTTTATTTTCAACTCTAAGAAATGAAGATGAAGGAAATACTATCTTTTCGCATATTATGAGTCACAGATGTGCAAACTTACAAAACAAGCATGTGGCTCTCGATTTGAAAACTACTTTGAAATTTGAACTATTCCAATGCTTAGGCACGAAAATAAGTCTTGGAGAGGGAGGGAAGCTTCAAATAAGCTCAAAAAAGCTCGGGAGGCATCATGAACACTTTGAAAGGAACAAATGTAAACTAAGTCAAAAAATGCACGGGACTCTCGGTTTGAAAACCAAGTCCCAAAATGCACTTTTTCACAATTAAGCTTGAAAATAGGCCATCGGAGGCCAAAATTGTGTAATAGTCACGAGAAGGCCCGAGCAACACCTCAAACATCTTAGGAGGGACCAACGTAAATTGTGAAAATTTACGGAACTAGCACGGGACTTCCGGTTTGAAAACTAAGTCGAAAAAGGCACTTTTTCACACTTTTAAGCTTGAAAATAGGCCATCGGAGGCCAAAATCGTGCAACAACCACGAGACAGCCCGGGGAACATCTTAAACACCTCAGGAGGGACCAATGTAAGTTGTGAAAATTTACGAAATTAGCACGGGACTCCCGGTTTGAAAACTAAGACCAAAAATGCATTTTTTCACACTAATCTTGAAAATAGGCCATCGGAGGCCAAAATCATGTAACAGCCATGAGACGGCTTAGGGAACACCTCAAACACCTCAGGAGAGACCAATTTAAGTTGTGAAAACTTACGGAACTAGCACGGGACTCCCGATTTGAAAACTAAGTCCAAAAATGCACTTTTTCACACTTAAGATTGAAAATAGGCCATCGGAGGCCAAAATCATGTAACAGTCACGAGAAGGCCTGGGAAACACCTTAAACACCTTGGGATGGATCAATGTAAGTGTAAACCGCCCGAACCTCCTCCGCGCGCCCCCCTTTCGGAGAGGGCGCAGATTTGGGTTCATAGCTACTACAGTTTGGACTCCTGTTACGGTTCTGAATCTAATCTCACAAAGTGCAATGTAAGACTGATAAATCACCAAAGAGTCCAAATCTGGCAAATCATTTCGGAAAATCGATTTTGAATAAAAAGCGCCAAACATAAACTGCTTTGCCAGATTACAGAGTCGCCACCTAAATATTTTGTTTTGGGAAATTTAGGAAACGCTGACTCGCACCAAAGGCCACGTGTCCGTCATGACCAAAGTTGCATCGGCTCGGGAACTTGGGTACGAGAGGGGAATGTCATAACATAAGCACCCCCGCTCGCCCGATCAAAGGATCGGCCTCTACTGAGCATGATATGTTATTTTATAAACCTTATGTGTTCTTATTCCAGTTATTAGCTAACTTTACTACGTGATGTGAATAGTATACAAGTATAGACTCAATCACGAGAATTGGGGCGAAACAACTCATGTTTGTTTTTGAAAATGGTTTGGAAGTGCTACTCGCAAGTAGGCTAAAGCGCGGATTTGCCACCCTCAAGTGGGCTTAAAAACATGATTTTGCCACCTCAAGTGGGCTTAAAACTCACATTTAATGAATTATCCCAATTCAGGCAATCATGCCTCCACCCACAGGCATTCAAGCAGTTAAGCATATAAGCAAATAGCCTCATAGCAAGCATGCTATCACGGCAACACTCACACACATGCAAGTATGCTAAAGCGTAAACACTTACAGTGTACTCCAAGCCAAAACAGAGAACTAGCTAGAAATCATGCATGATCCTAACTATGTTAACAATGCCTAATACAACACATGCAAAAATGTAACTAAAATAGGTTCAGCTATCTAAGATGGCATATGGATGCAACAATTGATACATGCTTTGAAACACGTATTCAAGTAAGCGTATTGAAATACAATGCATTTTGAATGATGCGCTGAGCCTGGTTCATGCAATACAAATGAATGATGCATGCATGCAAGCATAAGGTAAGCTAATTGAAATATGCCATAATCTAACCATCAAAAACGGTTAAATAAAAGGGAGAAAGAAGTGGGGTTGGAAGACATGCACACACATACGCACCCTTATTACAACATTGTGCCCTCTCGAAGGAGGGTCCGAATAAATAAGCTAAGCTACACTAAGCTAAGCTACTTATCACAAACCAACTAATTAACTAACTTAGCTAATTAATTATTACAAACCGATTTGAATAACTAGCTATACTAAGCCAATTAGAATATTATAAAATGAACTAAGCTAAATTAATTACAGCACATGTAATTAACTACAACTAGCTAATAAAGTGATAAGGATGGCCTCGCGGGCGAGGGAGGCATGCATGCTCGATTGCGTCCTCCCGAAAATCCACTACTTTGCCTCTAAATGCCTTTGTTTGCACATCTTTGGACCTCTGAAAATGGTGCCAACCTCTAGATTGCTTCTGTTTTATCTCAAGAACACACTGAGGGATAATCAGCTGGAAATGACGGCCATCAGCCACTACTTATGGCCAGTCGGCTTCTTTGATGGTCGGTCGGCCACTGATCTCCTGAACTTCCTCCTTTTGCTGCAACAGAGAGCAAACAGAGGCATGGCAGTGTATTTGCAAGGAAATATGCATACTGCTACACTCCTTATCATGTCTCAAGCTCAAAGCAATGTAGCACTTGGCCCTCAAGCCACCAACCAAGCACTTTCAATGCATGGTGGCCAAAGAACCAAACTTGTACAAGCTTGATGAATACACACATAAGACTCAAAGAGCCTCTACCCTATCATGCATGATCAAGAGGGATGACGACCAACAAATGTGACACGTTTCATCACTTGGAGTATGAAACATCCAACATTTCTTGTGTTTGGATTAACGTCCGATCCAAACACATACAATGCAACACAAATGCTTATCTTTCATAAGTTTTACTTGGTTCATTTTTGTTTACACATTTTAGCTTACCAATTAATCCCTTAACCGGTTAAGTCCAATGTGAAAGTCCTCTAATGAGAGAGATGGCCTAAGCCGCAAGCACCTTGAGCATGAAAGAAGCCTCATGCTTTTGGTTGGTAAAAACCCTTAAGAGAAGGCTAAAACCATTAGGCATGAGAGCCGCAATTCCATGCTCAAGCCAACAAGGGGCTAAAGACCTCTTTCAAAGTGAATGAAAGAGTGAAAAATAGAGTGCAATCGCATATATTTCAGCACTGAAATGACATACTAAATGACTTAAAATCATGCAAACAAACCATGCACAATATGTTAAGAGTCAAAAGCATTGAAACTAGTAAAGGACACAACACTAGAGGTATGCAATACAAAGCTCGAATGACCAAATCAGCTATGGACATACCTAAAACATGCCAAATCAGTGACCTAATCATGCTAAAACGTAGACACAAAAGGCAAGAAAATCATTGTAGACCGCCCGGAACTCCGATCCGCGCGCGAGGGCGCGAATCGTTGTTCTTAGCTACTACAGTTTGGACTCATGTCACGGTTCTGAATCTAGTCTCACAAAGTGCAATGTAAGACTGATAAATCACCAAAGAGTCCAAATCCGACAAATCGTTTTGGAAAATCAATTTTAGTCAAAAAGCGCCAAACATGGACTGCTTTGCCAGATTTCAGAGTCGCCACCTAAATATTTTATTTTGGGAAAATTTAGGAAACCCTGACTCGTGCCTAAGGCCATGTGTCTGTCATCACCAAAGTTGCCTCGACTCGGGAACTTGGGTACGAGAGGGGAAGGTCTTGCAATGAGCACCCCCGCTCGCCCGATCAAAGATCGGCCTTTACTAACATGATATGTTGTTTTTGAAAACACATGTGTTCTTATTCTGATTTATTAGCTAGCTTACTATGTGATGCACACAGCATACAAGTATAGACTAAATCACTCAAGTTGGAACAAAATATCTCATGTTTGTTTGTTTGAAAATGGTTTGAAGTTGCTACTCGCAAGTAGGCTAAGTCGCGGATTTGCCACCCTCAAGTGGGCTTAGAAAACATGATTTGCCACTTTCAAGTGGGCTTAAAACGCACATTTCGATGAATTGTTCCAATTCAAGCAATCCAACCTTCATCCATAGGCATTCATGCAGTTAAACACTTAAGCAGTTAGCCTCATGGCAAGCATGCTAAACATGGCAACACTTACACACATGCAAGGATGCTAAAGCATAAACACTTACAGTGTACTCCGAGCCAAAACAGAAGCTAGTTAGTAATCAATGCATGACCCTAGCTATGTTAAGATGCCTAATGCAACACATGAAAAAAATGCAACTAGACGGGCTCGACTATTCTAAGATGGCATATGAAATGCAACAATTGATACATGTATTCAAATTGGAATTAAAATACAATGCAGTTTGAATGATGCGCCGAGCCTGGTGCATGCTAGACAAATGAATGGATGCAAACATTTTAGCATAAGGATGCTAATTGAAATATGACCCTAAACTAACTATCAAAAGCTGATAAGTAAAAGGGAGAAAGAAATGGGGGTTGAAAAACATGAACACACACACGTACGCACCCTTATTACAGCATTTGCCCTCTCGACGGAGGGTCCGAATAATAAACTAAGCTAGCTAAGCTAAGCTAATTAACTAATCTAATTAAACTAATTAGACTAATTATTACAAAACAAAAATTAATTAACTACTCCTAGTTAACTAATTATTACAAAATGAATCAATTAATTAAACGCATTAACTGATTAATTACAACACTTTCATAAATGAAATAACAGTTTATTTTAAGTTAACAAAAACACTGAAATGGCCTCGTGACAAGGGATGCATGCATGCTCGGTTGGTTTCGCTCGGAAATCCACTACCGTGCCTCGTGTTGCCTCTGTTTACACATTTCTGGACTTCTGAAAATTGTGCCAACTTCCAAGAAGCTTCTGATGACCATGCTGCGGGGTGGTCGGCCAAGAGGAGTGGCCATCGGCCAAAGAAAAATGATCATCGGCCATTTTGATAGCCGATCAGCAGACTTTGATGGCCGGTCGGCAGCTCTGATAGCCGATCGGCCACTGTTTCCTGCAATTTCTCCTTTTTGCTGCAACAGAGCACAAACAGAGGCATGACAGTGTATTTGCAAGAAAATGTGTGTGCAACCACACTCCTTATCATGTGTAAAACTCAAAGGAGTATAGTGCTCGGCTCTCGAGCCATCAATCACACATCTCAATGCATGATGGCCAAAGAGGCCGAGTTACGCAAATCAATGTTTAATGAATGCACACAAATAACACATTAGACTCGATGAGCCTTCATCTTATCATACATGATCAAAGGTGTCGGTGACCTAAGGAATGAGGCACGTTTCATCACTTTGAGTACGAAAAGTCCCTCGTTCCTCTTGTTTGGATCGACGTCCAACCCAAACACGATGCAACACACACAACATGCTAACACAATGTAATGCCAACATGTAACCAACATGAGCATTCAACAACTTGCAAACAATGTGAGCATACAACAACATGCAAACAATGTGAGCATGCAACAACATGCAAACAACATGAGCATGCAAGGGCTATGTAATGCAATACTCAATGGACCAAACCAACCTCGAACAAGCCTCATGCATGCCAAGACAATGGCCAAAACATGCTGAAAATGAAGTCCAAAAGCAAATACAAGCATGCGTACACATTGGTTGACAAACAAGGCATGAAGACACAACTCTCAAACACATTGAAGGAGTGGAAAATATGAGAGTGTGGCAATGAAATATACTCTGAAATCATGTAAGGAATGATGCCAAATCATGCACATAACACAAGTATAGCATGCTATGAGGCTCAAAGCTTAAGGCTAGCAAAGGGACTTGTGCCATAGCCATATCAAGCAAGCCCCAAAGGGCTAAGGTGACTCAAAATAGTCCCAAGGCAGGACAAAACAATGCCAAAAACATGCTTGAACATAGCCAACACAAGCTAAAATTAAAGGCATGAAGCATGGAGCATACTAGGCCAACAAAGAGGATTACACTACACCTACCAAAACCAAGCATGAGATGACTTCACCAACTAAAATCAGAGTTATATCATGAAAAAATAACACCCAAAACACACTGATGTGGCAGTCCAAAAGCTTAGGCAAGATGGCATACATATTGGCTCATGTTTAAGGCATAAGGCACAAGCCCTCCAAAGCATTGAAAGAGTAACACATGTGAATGTATGACTATGAAACATACTCTGAAATCTCATACAAAATGATGCTAGATCATGCAAATAGCTCAAGCAATGCATGCTAGTGACTTGGAAACTCAAAGCTAGTGAGTAAGAATGCGCTATAGCTATACAAAGCAAGGAATGCATGACCAAAAAAACTTAAAACAGAGCTTTAGCATGGAAAAACATCATCAAAAATGTGCTAGAATGGAGCCAATACATGCTAAAATAATAGGCTACAACATCAAGTATGTAAGGCTAGCAAAGAGGATTTACACTACAAGTGCAATAAGCATGCAAGATGTGACCAAGACAGCCAAAAATAGAGTTATGGAAGGTTTGAAAATTCACAAAAATGAGCCTAAACAAACCCACAAAGAAGTAAAAACACATGCTCATTTGGTTGGCCATCAACACAAGTAAACAAGAGAATGGGAGGGGGGGACAACCCCTTCCTATTTTGAGCCTCAAAACAAGCTCTCTACCACTGAAATTCCTCTAGAATTTAGTGATTTTAAGGCCAAAAAGAAGTTGTTTGAAAATCTTGAAAGTTAGTTCAAAAGGCCATACAAGCCAAGAAGCAAAATAGAGGAAACACCCCCTAGCCAAACAAGGCACAAATCAACACTTTTAGGACTGAAAAATAGAGGGAAAATAGAGGTTTTTGTAGTTCAACACCACCCCAAAAACAGCCCCAAAACAATGGAAAAAGGGTGGTGAAGCAAGTGTGCAAAACAAATACAAAAGAGGAGAGTTATACCTCTTGATGCACAGCAGCAAAACAGCCTCTTTGTTGGCTCAAATGACCTTCCAACAGCCCAAAAATAAGCTCCAAGGGACCTCAACCCACTGATATGCAACTTTGATGAAGGATGCTTGGGCAAACTAGTTGTGTTTCTCTACTTCTATGCACAAAAGAGCAAGAGAAAGAGGCTTTAGAGAGAGAGAGGCAGAGATTAAGCTCTGAAAATTGTAGAGAGAGAGGGAGTTTAGTGAGAGAAGCTCTCAAGCTTGTTCAAGAAGGTTGTCCTTTGCAAAATGGGAGATATATCTTCATGTATAGCAAAAGCAAGAGTTTTGGTCGAAAATATCTGATTTGGGATAGCTTGAGCAAGCTGGAAACAGTTGAAGGAGAAATATCTTCAAAAAATTTGAATTTGCGTCACTCTTGGCCGATCGGCCATCTTTGGTGCCGATCTGCTACTTGTGACGGCCGATCTGCTACTTTTTGGCCAACTGTGCACATTTGTGGCCGATAGGACATTCTGCTCTACAAGTCCAATTTCAAACGGCATAACTCCTTCATATAGAACCATTTTCAGGTCATTCTTGTGTCCAAATTGACGCCCCAGAAGTAAGATTTCCAATGGTGGCAGCCTTGCATCAAAATTCTAACTGTGCAAAAAGTTGTTTCTGTTTTGGTGAAACCGCTCAGTTTTGGTCCTACCCGGATTCATGCCGAACTTCAACTAACCATATCTCCCTCAACCGAACTCGACTTTAGGAGATTCTTGAGTGAAAAATGAAGCCCCGGAAGTCTTATTTCAAAAGGTGGTGGCCTCATAGCTTAAATCCAAGTGTATAGACAGATAGGCTTGATTTAGCGAGGACCGCTTAACTCGCTCTTAGCGATTCATACCCACCTTCTTCTTCAACTTGGTTTCTTCCATCTCCTCCAATTTTCTTCAACTCCAAACCCCTAAACAAGGTGTTTTGAAAGATTTTTCAAAGATTTCATCTCTCTTTCATTCATTTCCACTTTGTCCTCGCTCGGTTTACCGAAAAGCGCAACATTTAACAAAATGCGAGCCTCAGAACATCGTAGGAACTTTATTTCAAAAATATTTTGAAAGAGAGGGTTTTAAGGTCTAAAAACCATTCAAAATAGCTTTGGTCCAAAATGGGGTGTGAGGTTAGAATTTGACTCTCCTCTCGTCAAAGAAATTGATCCTTTGCACTGCACAACTTTTATCACCAAAGAAGCCATCAGTAGCGCCCAAGTCTTAAGAGCGGTAAAAAATGGGGTGTCTACAATCATGCGCATATGTTGGCTCGCAAGCAAGGCACAGAGCTTAACTCTTAGAAGCAATGAAGGAGTGATACATGCAAGAGTATAACAATGGTATATGCTCTAAAATTACATGCTAAATGAAGCTATGGCATGCAAACAATTCAAGCAAAGCATGCTAGATGTCTTGAATCACAAAGCTAGTGAAGGCCAACTACACTATAGCTATACAAGGCAAAGCACATATGTCTAAGGCCACTCGAAAAAAAGCTTAATCATGCTAAAACATTAGCAAAAATGTGCTGGAGTTGAGCTAATATAAGCTAGAACGATAGGCATACTCATTATGCATATTAGGCTAGTAAGCAAAATTACACTACATGTGCAAGATCCAAGCAACACGTGACTAAACCAGCCAAAAATAGAGTTAGAGTAGGTCTAAAAGTCACAAAAACATACTTGAAATGAGCTAACACAAGCCATAAAAATATGCTACTTTATAGTGCTAACAACGCATGGCATAGAGAGACAAGGAGGGGTGGCCATCCCCTCCTATTTTGGGCCTCAAAACAAGCTTTCCACCACTGAAATTCCTCTGGAATTCAGTGGTTTTAAGGTCAAAAAGAGATTGTTTGAAAAGCTTGAAATATAGCTCAAAAGGCTTTACAAGCTAAAGAGCAAAAGGGAGGAAACACCCCCTAACCAAACAAGGCTTAAACCACCATTTTTAGGACTGAAAAACAGAGTTTTCTTCAGTTCAAAATCAAGCCAAAAACAGTTTGCAAAGGTGGCAAAACAAGTGTGCAAGACAAGCTTAAAAGGGACTAGTGCTTACCCTTGAAGCACAACAGCAAAACAGGTGCAAATCTGAGCCAAAACCAGCTTTGAGAGCTCAAATAGGACCTCCAAGAACCTCAGCAACAAGGTAGAGGTGTTTGGTCTAGGGTCTCTTTGCAAGAGTGTAGGAAATTCTCACTTCTAAGCACAATATAGGAAGAGAGAGAGGCTGGAATTTTGTTTACAAAATTATAGAGAGAGAGAGAGAGAGAGAGAGAGAGATTTATAGAGAGAGGCTCCTAAACTTGCTCACCTTCCAACCCCTTAAAATGATAGATATTGCTTCAATATATAGCAAAAAGAGAGCATTTGGTCGAAATATCTGAATATAGAGACAGCTGGAGCATTTGGAAGATAGCTGGAGCAAAATATCTTCAAATTCTGAGCTTTCTGGACATTTTTGGCCAACCGGCCATCTTTTTGGCCGACCTGCTACTAATGATGGCCGACTGGCCACTTCCGTGGCCGACTGCAAATTCTGCTCTACATGTCCAACTTCAAATGGATATAACTCCGTTATCTAGACTCCTTTGCAGGTTATTCTTGTGTCTAAATTGAAGCCCCGGAAGTAAGATTTCCAATGGTGCCAGCCTCACCTCAAAATTCAAAGTGTGCTAAGAGATATCCCTTTTTTAATGAAGATTACTCATTTCCGGCTCAATCAGATTGATGCCTAACTTCAACCAACCATATCTCCCCCATCCGGACTCGGCTTTAGGAAATTATTGAGTGTAAAATGAAGGCCCAGAAGTATTATTTCCAACGGTGGTAGCCCCATAGCTGAAATCCAAGTATACAAGTGGGTAGGCCCAATTTAGCAAGCACTGCTCGTCTCTCTCTTAACGATTCATGCCCAACTTCTTCCTCAACTAGGTTTCTTCCCTCCCCTCCTCTTTTCTTCAACTCCAAACCCCCAAACAAGATGTTTTTGAAGATTTTTGAAGAGTTCACCTCTTTTTCATGCATTTCCACTTTATCCTTGCTCGGATTGCCGAAAAGCGCAACATTTAACAAAATGCGAGTGTCGAAACATCGCAGAAACTTTGTTTCAAAAATGTTTTGAAAGAGAGGGTTTTAAGGTCTAAAATCTTTGGTCAAAATAGTTTTAGTCCAAAAATAGGGTGTAAGGTTAGGATTTGACTCTCTCCTTGTCGAAGAAATTGAACTTTTGCACTGCACACCTCATCACTAAGTAAACAATCAGTAGAGCCCAAGTCTTAAGGGCGGTCAAAAATGGGGTGTCTACAGTAAGTTATGAAAACTTATAGAACTAGCACGGATTTCCTGTTTAAAAACTAAGTCGAAAAAGGCACTTTCTTCACACAAAAGCTTAAAAATAGGCCATTCGAGGGCAAAAATCGTGCAACAGCCATGAGACGGCCCGGGCAATACCTTAAACACCTCGGGAGGGACCAACGTAAGTAGTGAAAACTTATGGAACTAACACAGGACTTCCGGTTTGAAAACTAAGTCGAAAAAGACACATTTTTCACACTTAAACTTGAAAATAGGCCATCGGGGGCCAAAATCGTGCAACAGTCACGAGACAGCCCGTGGAACACCTCAGGAGGGACCAACGTAAGTTGCACGGGACTCTGGCTTGAAAACTAAGTCAAAAAAGACTTTTTTTTCATACTTAAGCTTGAAAATAGACCATCGGGGGCCAAAATCGTGCAACAGCCACGAGACGGCCTGGGGAACACCTCAAAACCTCAAGAGGGACCAATGTAAGTTGTGAAAACTTACGGAACTAGCACAGAACTCCCGGTTTAAAAACTAAGGTATAAAAGACATTTTTTTCACAATTAAGCTTGAAAATAGGCCATCGAGGGCCAAAATACGGCCCGTGGAACACCTCAAACACCTCGTAAGGGACCAACGTAAGTTTTGAAAACTTACGGAACTAGCACGGGACTTACGGTTTAAAACTAAGTCGAAAAATGCACTTTTTTCACACTTAAGCTTGAAAATAGGCCATCCGGGGCCCAATTCGTGCAATAGCCATGAGATAGCCCAGGAAATACCTCGAGAGGGACCAATGTAAGTTATGAAAAATTAAAAAACTAGCACATGACCCCGGTTTGAAAACTAAGTCCAAAAACGTACTTTTTCACATTTAAGCTTGAAAATAGGCCATCGGAGGCGAAAATTGTGCAACAGCCACGAGACGGCCTAGGGAACACCTCAAACACCTCGGGAGGGACCAATGTAAGTTGTGAAAACTGACGGAACTAGCACAAGATTCCCGATTTGAAAACTAAGTCCATAATGCACTTTTTCACACTTAAGCTTAAAAATAGGCCATCGGAGGCCAAAATGGTGTAACAGCCACGAGACGGCCTGAGGAACACCTCAAAAACTTTGGGAGGGACTAATGTAAGTTGTGAAAACTTACGGAACTAGCACGGGACTCCTAGTTTGGAAACTAAGTCTAAAAATGCACTTTTTCACAGTTAAGCTTGAAAATAGGCCATTGGAGGCCAAAATCGTGTAACAGCCACGAGACGATCCAGGGAACACCTCAAAAACTTCGGGAGGGACCAATGTAAGTTGTGAAAACTTACGGAACTGGAACAGGACTCCCGATTTGAAAACTAAGTCCAAAAATGTACTTTTTCACACTTAAGCTGGAAAATAGGCCATCGGAGGCCAAAATCATGTAACAGTCACGAGAAGGCCCGGGCAACACCTCATACACCTTGGGAGGGACCAACGTAAGTTGTGAAAACTTACAGAACTAGCGCGGGATTTTCGATTTGAAAACTTAGTCGAAAAGACACTTTTTTCACACTTAAGCTTTGAAAATAGGCCACCAGGGGCCAAAATCCTGCAACAGCCACGAGACAGCCCAGGCAACACTTCAAACACCTTGGGAGGGATCAACTAAATTGTGAATACTTACGGAACTAGCACGGGACTTCCGGTTTGAAAACTAAGTCGAAAAAGGCACTTTTTTCACACTTAAGCTTGAAAATAGGCTATTGGGGGCCAAAATCATGCAATAGCCACGAGATGGCCCAGCGAACACCTCAAACACCTTGGGAGGGACCAATGTATGTTGTGACAACTTACGGAACTAGCACGGAACTCCCGGTTTGAAAACTAAGTACAAAAAAGCATTTTTTCACACTTAAGATTGAAAATAGGCCATCGGGGGCCAAAATTGTGTAACAGCCATGAGATGGCCCGGGCAACACCTCAATCACCTTGGGAGGGACCAATGTAAGTCGTGGAAACTTACGGAACTAGCACAGGACTCCCGATTTAAAAACTAAGTCCAAAAATGCACTTTTTCACACTTAAGCCTGAAAATAGGCCATCTAAGGCTAAAATCGTGTAACAATCATGAAAAGGCCTAGGAAACACCTCAAACACCTCAAGAGGGAGCAACGTAAGTTATGAAAACTTACGGAACTAGCACGGGACTTCCGGTTTGAAAACTAAGTCGAAAAAGGCACTTTTTCGCACTTAAGCTTGAAAATAGGCCATCGGGGCCAAAATCGTGCAACAACCACGAGACGGCTCGGGAAACACATCAAACACCTCAAGATGGACCAATGTAAGTTGTGAAAACTTACAAAACTAACACGGGACACCCGGTTTGAAAATTAAGTCCAAAAATGCACTTTTTCACACTTAAGCTTGAAAATAAGACATCGGAGAAATCGTGTAACAGCCACAACATGGCCCAGGGAACACCTCAAACACCTCAGGAGGGACCAATGTAAGTTGTGGAAACTTACGGAACTAGCACGGGACTCCTGGTTTGAAAACTAAGTCCAAAAATTTAATTTTTCACATTTAAGTTTGAAAATAGGTCATCGGAGACCAAAATCGTGTAACGGCCATGAGACGGCCCGGGGAACATCTCAAACACCTCAGGAGGGACCAATGTAAGTTGTGCAAACTTACGGAACTGACATGATACTCCCGGTTTGAAAACTTAGTCGAAAAGATACTTTTTTCACACTTAAGCTTAAAAATAGGCCATCGGAGGCCAAAATCGTGTAACAGCCACGAGACGGTCTGGGGAACACCTCAAACACCTTAGGAGGGATCAATGTAAGTTGTGAAAACTTATGGAACTAGCACGGGACTCCTGGTTTGAAAACTAAGTCCAAAAATACACATTTTCACACTTAAGTTGAAAATAGGCCATCGGAGACCAAAATCATGTAACATTCATGAGAAAGCCCGGGTAACACCGTAAACACCTCGGGAGGGACCAACGTAGGTTGTGTGAATTTACGGAACTAGCACGGGATTTCCGGTTTAAAAACTATGTCGAACAAGGCACTTTTTTCACACTTAAGCTTGAAAATAAGCCATTAGGGGCCAAAATCGTGCAACAGCCACGAGACAGCCCGTGGAATACCTCAAACACCTCGGGAGAGACCAACATAAGTTTTGAAAACTTACGAAACTTGCACGGGACTTCCGATTTGAAAACTAAATCGAAAAATGCACTTTTTTCACACTTAAGCTTGAAAATAGGCCATCAGGGGCCAAAATCATGCAACAGCCACGAGACAGCCCGACGAAGACCTCAAACCCCTTGGGAGGGACCAACATAAGTTGTGAAAACTTACGGAACTAGCACGGGACTCCCGGTTTGAAAACTAAGTTCAAAAATTCACTTTTTCACACTTAAGCTTAAAAATAGGCCATCGGAGGCCACAATCATGTAACAGTCATGAGAAGGCCCGGGCAACACCTTAAACACCTCGGGAGGGACCAATGTAAGTTGTGAAAACTTACAGAACTAGCACGGGACCCCCAATTTGAAAACTAAATCTAAAAATGTACTTTTTCACAGTTTAGCTTGAAAATAGTCCATCGGGGGCCAAAATCATGCAACAGCCACGAGACGGCCCGAGAAACATCTCAAATACCTCGGGAGGGACCAATGTAAGTTGTGGAAACTGACAGAACTAGCCCGGGACTCTCAGTTTGAAAACTAAGTCCAAAAATGTACTTTTTCATACTTAAGCTTGAAAATTGGCCATCAGAAGCCAAAATCGTGTAACAACCCTGAGACAGCCCAGGAAACACCTCGGGAGGGACCAATGTAAATTGTGAAAACTTACAGAACTAGCATGGGACTCCCGGTTTGAAAACTAAGTCCAAAAATGCACTTTTTCACACTTGAGCTTGAAAATAGGCCATTGGGGGCCAAAATCGTGTAATAGCCACAAAACGGTCCGAGGAACACCTCAAACACCTCGGGAGGAACCAATGTAAGTTGTGGAAACTTACGGAACTAGCACGGTGTAGATACCCCATTTTTGCCCGACCTTAAGACTCAGATGTTATTGCTTGTGCACGCGATGATTGCGTGTTTTTGTGCTTGCTTCGAGCGCCCGAAGGTCTCGGTTGAGTGCCATGTCTTTGAACCTTTTAACCCTTTGTGTTTTGGCCTTGGTTTTTGGACCAAGCCTTGTTACCTCTTGCCTAGGGGGGGGGGGAGAGGGCCTTGCCGGCCACTTGTGGCACTTGCTAACCACTTTTCTCCCTTTTAGGCCACTTGGAGTGGCCGGTCGGCTAGAGGAAGTGGCCGGCTGGCCACCTTAACTGGCCGACAGCCACTTTTCCTCCTTTTTAGATATTTTCAGATCTTTTGAGCTAGCTGTGGCTCACTGGAACTCATCCTCCATACACGTGTACGGACTTGTCTCCTCTATATAAGGGGAGCTTCTTCCCCCTATTTGAGGATTCAGAATTTTTAAAGCTAAAATATCTCTCTCTATCTAGAATTCTCCTTCTCTTTCTATATTTGTGCCATATTGAGTCTAAAAATGAGTTTTCTTCACACTTTTGCACTAAGACACCTAGTTAAGCACCTTCACTTTGGAGCTGAAGTCCATTGGAGCTTGTTTTGAGGTCCTAGCATTGGTTTTGGTCCAAAATTGTTGCTGAAGTTGCTGTCTTGCCATTGTTCTTCAAGGGTAAGCATATACTCCTTTTAAAGCTTTATTTTGATTAAGTGTTATACCACTTTCGCATGCTACTTTGAGGCTAATTCTAGACTCTCAACAACTCTAATTTTAAGGCTTTATAATGTTGGTTTGAGCCTCGTGTGGTTAGGGGGGTGGTTCCCCTCTTTTGCTCTTTGGCTTGTTAAGCCTCTTGAGCCACCCCTCTAAGCTTTTGAATCACTCTTTGCTTGGCCTTTTCACCACTGAAACTCAGAGGAATTTTAGTGATAAAAAGTTGTTCTTGTGGTCCAAAATAGGAGAGGGTGATCCCCTCTCCTTGTATTCTTGTTTGCTAGTATTGGTGGCCTAATACATGAGCATGTGTTTCTCCCTTTTTGAAGCTTAGTCCAAGCATGTTTTTGTGACTTTTTGGACCTTCCATAACTCTGTTTTTGGTTGGTTTGGTCATTGGTTTCATGCTTCTTACACTTGTAGTGTAATTTTTGTTAATTAGCCTTATATGCTTGATGCTTTGGTCCATCATTCTAGCCTATTTTGGTTCTACTCTAGCATGTTTTTGGCCTTTATTTAACATGCTTTAACTCTGATTTTGGTTGGTGGGGTCACCTCTTGCTTGGTTTTTTCACTTGTAGTGCAATCCTACTTGTTGGCCTAACATGCTTCATGCTTCATGCCTCTCATTCTAGCATGTGTATGCTCCACTCCAGCATGTTTTTGGCCTTTATTTAACATGCCTTAGTTCTAATTTTGGTTAGTGGGGTCACCTCTTGCTTGGTTTTTGTACTTGTAGTGCAATCCTACTTGTAGGCCTAACGTACATCATGCTTTATGCCTCTAATCCTAGCTGGTGTTAGCTCTATCTCAGTTTGCATTTTCTATTATTTTAGCATGCCTTAGCTCTTTTTTGAGTGGTCTTGGCCATGTGAGACTTGTTGTACATAGTTGTAGTATAAAAGCCTTGACTACCTTTGAGTTTCAAAGCCTCTTGCATGCTTTGCTTGTGATGATTGCATGCCTTAGCCTCATTTATAAGATCATTTCAATGTGTATGGTGTAGTCACACTCTCACATATTCCACTCCTTCATAGCTTTTGTGAGTTGTGCCTTATGCCTTGTTTATGAGCCAATACGTATGCATGCTTGACTAAGCTTTTAGGCTACCATTTCAGCATGTTTTGGCCTTTATTTTGGCATAGTTGAGCTCTGTCCAAAGCTGGTTTGGTTGTGTAGGCTATGTATTGCATGCCTCTTGTGTGGTGCCTTTTACTAGCCTTGTGCTTTAGGCCTTCTAGCATACCTTATTTGTGATGTTTATGTGATATGGCATCCTTTAACACGTAATTTCAGAGCATATAGCCTTGTCATACTCTCATGAATATCACCCTTTAATTGTGTTTAAGAGTTGTGCCTCGTGCCTTGTTGATGAGCCAATGCATGAACATCATTATCTTGCCTTCCATGCTATCATTTCAGAGCATTTTGGCCATTGTTTTGGCATGCATGAGGTCTGTTTAAGGCTGGTTTAGTCCATTGAGTAATGTATTGCATAGTCCTAATGTTCTGTACTTCATTAGCTTTAATGCCTAAGTTTTCTAGCATGTAATGCATGTGTTGTTTGTGTGTTAGATTCTTGTTTTAGCATCCACTTTAGCATTGAAAGATAAGCATGTTGTTTGCATTGCGTTGTGTTTGGATCGGACGTTAATCCAAACACGAGGAATGTGGCACGTTTCATACTCAAAGTGATGAAACGTGTTGCATTTCTTGGTCGCCAACCCTCTTGATCATGCATGATAGAGGTGGAGGCTCTTACGTGTTGTTTGTGCATTCACTAACATTGTGCGAGCTTGGCTCTTTGGCCATCGTGCATTGAGATGCATGATTGGTGGCTTGAGAGTCGAGTACTATGCTCCTTTGAGCTTAAGAAATGATAAGGAGAGTAGTTGCACACACATTTAATTGTAAATGCATTGTTATGCCTTTGTTGATCTCTGTTGCAGCAAAGTTGGGATTCTAGAAAGGGAAGTGGCCGACCGGCCACTTGCACTAGCCTGCCGACCACTTGAAGTGGCCGGCCGACCAGTTGAGGTAGCCTACCAACCACTTGAAGTGGCCGACTGGCCACTTGCAGCAAAATTTTCCATAATGCTCCTGTTTTGAAGCAGATGCAACCTGAAAGTGTGTTCAATGCTCTGAGGTCACCGCGAGTACAAATAGAGACAACTCATGGCAAAGCAATGCATTTCCGAGCGAAGCAAACCGAGCATGCATGTTTCTCTCACCTCTAGGCCATTTTGACTACTTTACTTAGTTAGTTAATTTGCCGGTTTTCTGTAATTAATTAGTCAATGTGTTTCTCTAATTCAATTCATCTTTGTAATGTTCTAATTAGCTTATATTAGCTAGTTATTCAATTTGGGCTGTAATGTTCCAAATTAGCTTAGCATAGCTAGTTTTCAATTCGGCTTGTAATTAATTAGCTAAGTTAGTTAATTAGTTGTTTTGTAATAAGTAGCTTAGCTTAGCTTATTTATTCGGACCCTCTTGCGAGAGGGCAAATGTAGGAATAAGTGTGCGTGTGTGTGTGAATGTCTTCTAACCCCACTTCTTTCTCCCTTTTACTTAATCTCTTACGATGGTTAGTTTAGGGTCATTTTCGATTAGCATACCTTATATAGGAATAAGTGTGCATCATTCATTTGTCTTGTATACACCAGGCTCAGCGCATCATTCAAACTGCATTGTATTTCAATACTTACTTGAATACGTGTTTCAAAGCATGTTATCAAGTGTTGCATTCACATGCCATCTTAGATAATCGAGCCTATTTAGTTGCATTTTTGCATGTGTTGCATTAGGCATCTTAACATAGCTAGGATCATGCATTGATTTCTAACTAGTTTTTTTGTTTTGGCTTGGAGTACACTATAAGTGTTTTCGCTTTAGCATACTACATGAGTGTGAGTAACTGCCATGATAGCATGCTTTCCATGAGGCTATGTGCTTAAGTGTTTAACTGCATGAATGCTTGTGGATGAAGGCTTCATTACTTGAATTGGAACAATTCATCAAAATGTGAGTTTTAAGCCCACTTGAAGTGGCAAATCATCATGTTTTAAGCCCACTTGAGGGCGGCAAATCCGCACTTTAGCCTACTTGAAGGTAGCAACTTCAAACCATTTTCGAAAAACAAACATGAGATGTTTTGTTCCAAATTAAGTGATTTAGTCTATACTTGTGTGTTGTGCGCATCACATAGTAAGTTAGGTTAATAAACTGGAGTAAGAACACATGTGTTTTCAAAAACAACATATCATGTTAGTAGAGGCCGATCTTTGATCGGGCGAGCGGGGGTGCTCATTTCAAGACCTTCCCCTCTCGTACCCAAGTTCCCGAGCCGAGGCAACTTTGGTGATGACGGACACGTGACCTTTGGCACGAGTTAGGGTTTCCTAAATTTTTCCAAAATAAAATATTTAGGTGGCGGCTCTGTAATCTGGCAAAGTAGTCCATGTTTGGTGCTATTTGATTAAAATCAGTTTTCCAAAACAATTTGTCGGATTTGGACTCTTTGGTGATTTATCAGTCTTACACTGCACTTTGTGAGATTAGATTCAGAACCGTGATTAGAGTCCGAACTGTAGTAGCTATGAACCAATTCATGCCCTCTCCGAAAAGGGGGGCGTGCGGAGGAAGTTCGGGCAGTCTACACACGAGAGTCCCGGTTTGAAAACTAAGTCAAAAAAGGCACTTTTTCCAATTCTTAAGCTTTAAAATAGGCCATCGGGGGACAAAATTATTAACCAACCACGAGAAGGCCAGGGGAACACCTCAATCACCTCGGAAGCAACCGTTGTATCTTGTGTAAACTTACAGAATTAGCATGGGACTCCCGGTTTCAAAACTGAGTCCAAAACTGAAATTTTCCAACACTTAAGCTTGTAAATAGGCCATCGGGGGTCAAAATCGTGTAACAGGCACAAGAAGGCCTGGGGACCAATATAGTAGTGAAAACTTACAAAATCAGTACGGGACTCCCGATTTGGAAACTAAGTCGAAAAATGCATGTTGAATTGTATATTTAATTAATAAGATAATAATTGTTGAACTTGCATTCTTTTTTTTTTTTCTTTTTTTTCTTTTTTGTGTGTTTCATTTTTTTGCAGATTTGAGAGTAGATATTGACATGTTTGGCAATTTGGAGAACAGAAGTTAGCTCATTTTGTGTTTTTGTTCATATTACTTTACATGTATTTTGGTTGCGTTGTAAATTTTATAGTTTTGTTGGTATTACAGGACATGTTTGGTAATTCGCAGTTGATATTATATATTTTTTGATATTAGCAGACATTTTTTTTGTAGATATTAGGGGACGTGTTTGGTAATCCGCATGCGGTTGATATTGTATTTTTGTAGATATTAGTAGACATATTTTTTGTGGATATTAGGAGGCATGTTTGGTAATCCACATGCAGTTGATATTGTATTTTTGTGGATAGTGCTGAAATTTGATTGTGATGTTTATAAAAGTGAACAGATTTTTGTATTGATTTGTAATAGATATTTTATTGAACAGGTTATTGAAATGCGTAGAGAATTTTTAGTGAAAAGAAAAATTTTAATTTGAAAATAGTATCTCCATTTTAAAAAAATTTAATTATTATTAGCGACGAAATAAAAAATGTCGCTATTAGTTTTCGAAAAACATGACGAATAATTTTGTCACTAATGATATAGTACCAAACAAATAATTTCGTCACATTTGCTGAATATTTCATCACTAAATTGAAATATTTGGTGATAAAATCTTTTTTGTTATTGAATAATTTTCTTTTTTGCTTATTTTAGTGATAAATTTTTTGGTCACCTTAATCTATATCATTGGTGAGGAAAACTTTCGTCACTAAAATTTATTAGGTAACGAAATATTTGGTCGCCAAAAACAATTAAAATAAAATATTATCTAATTTTAGTGACGAAATTGATGTTATAGAGGGCGAAAATGCAACATTTGGAGACGAAAAATTTCGTCGCCAAAAATGAAAAATAGGCGACGAAACTGTTTTTCGTCACCAGGTACTTTCAGCGACAACGTATAGGCGACAAACGTGGTGAAAATTTTTTTTCGTCACAGATTACTTTAGTGACGAACGTTTAATGTTTGGAAACGAAATCAGTCTGTCACCAAAGACCTTTTTTGTTGTAGTGAATAGAATTGTTTTCTGATTATATAATTGATCGAATCTTGCCGACACTAATCATATATCACTAATTATTGTTTTGCTACTGAGTATAATAAATGTTTTAAATATTACAATACATTTAACTTTTTATGTTGTTGTGCCATCAAATTTGTGACATCATAAGCAGTAGTAGAGTCAAGAAATTAAATTAGAAAGGTATTTATTAATTATAACATTGAAAATTTTAACAAAAATATTTCACATAAATTTTTACGATTGACCTCAAGAAAGATATATATATCTATATATATTATTTGTAACTAGTATATCATGAAAAAAAAATTCATGGATATAAGTTTTAAAATAAATTATATAATGATAAAGTAATTTTTTATACAAAATTTCAGTAAAAATTCAATATAATAGTAATACCACGTCATCATTGACATATGATATCACCAACCAATAGTAAAGAAACACATAAAGGATGAACCACACATGTCAAATGTAACTAACAATTCAATAAATTTCATATTTTCATTGATATTAATTATAATTGTATGTCAATAATAATAGATATCACCATTGTATGGATAATAACATAATTCATCGTAATATTTTTTTTTCAATAAAAAAATAACAATTTTTATTCTTATAATTTTAAAAATGTCATTGATATTTCACTCTAAATAATATTTTATAATTTTTTGATTTAAAATACTTTCTTTATTTTTGAAAAAAAAGAAAATTATTCCAAAACCCAGGGAGGGCACGTGACTCTCCGGGACGCTCCGTTAGCATGCATTAATTAGTGGAAAACATCAGGGGGAAAATAAATTAAAATATTACATGCTTGTAAGGAAAGAGAAATGCAAAATAAATAAATAAATCATTCACTAAATTAATGAAAATGATAAATTTTATTTTTCTTTCTTTGTTTGAGAGAACACTATATTATCGAAGAGTCTTACTAGAGATCCTAAATTATCATCCTTAGATTTACCTATAATGCCTTGGTAATGGATTGTGTAATAGAAGTTTGATTCTTGTGCAAATTAGCATCTGACATGTAATAGTGCACATCATTTAAAATAATATCAGAGGTGAGAATTTACAGCTCTCTCTTTGTTAACAACAAAAGCTATGTATAATAAGATTTATCCCATACATTAGTGATATCACATCATTTACAACGAAGCAACATAATTGTTTGAAGATAATCACTTAGAAGAGTTGTACTAAAATAGAATTGTTGAAATGAACAATAGACCTTTATTTGAATTAATGACAATCATAAACCTACGAACCATAAAATTTTAGCCCAGATTCAGCGAACTTTTGTTCACCAATTTGGACTAGGCGGTCGACCATCTCGTCTGTCAGATAATTCTTCCAATCTCCAACCTCACCGCGTCGAAAGAAGGCTTTATTTTCCACTCCTGTTGACACCTTTCCATTCTTGTTCACCTCCAAACTACTTAAATGATTAAAACTACACAACCATAAGATCTCATCCACCACCCCTAATGCCTCTTCCTTTAGAGAAAACGGGCAACCCATGAACTCAGCTAATCTCTTTAGATGAATAGTGGGTTCTTCTTTCATCTCCTCATACTTTAAAAAAAGTACTTTTTGAGGTTTCTCCATGCTCTCCTTCCCATAACCCAACACATGATCCCAAAATGGTCCACATAGGCACACTCCCCTACAAAACTGTGGGGATATATTTTCTGTATACCAACACGTGGCATGGTGACGCCGACGTGTCAGCCGAGGTGCCACGTACCCTGGTAGTTAAGCCGAGGTAATCTCGGATAAGCCGAGGTCATCTCCGAAGATATCGGAATCCGAGATATGGGGCAAGAGTCCTAAGGCACAAAGGGGATTGAACCAAGATAAGGATAAAACTCTCAAGGAGTTTATCTATATCACTTAAAAGAGTCCAGAGTAAACAGTGAACTAGAATCCATAGAAGTCATACTTCTAGTGGGACTTGGATTGAGTATATTATAAAAGAGAGGCACCCCCATGGGTCTAAGGTATGTAACTTATACTTTGAGTATTCAATTCAGTACTTGATTATCTTTGAGAAATATACTGACTTGATCGTCGGAGTGCCCCCGAGTGGAAGAACCACCGCCAGAGCTTTTTCTTTCTGTTTCAGGTTACTTTAGCCATCTATTCTGCTTGTGCTCTCCAGCTGATCACTAAACGGGCAGTGTGGTCAGATTTTCACCCACACAATTTGGCACCGTCTGTGGGAATCGAAGGAAGAATAGATGGCCAGTAACGGACAGCAGGAAAATATTGGGGAGGACGCTCCCACTGGGAGGGACAGCCCAATTGATCTTGATATCGAAGGAGATAACCGCAATACAGAAGCCCGTGACCAGGGTCACAGAGAGAACGACGTCATCCCAGAAGGCGACACGTCAAAAAGAGCTAACCAAGGAAAATACTACAATGAAGATAACCTCCAGGTATGGAGGGACAGGTGCCTACGGAGGGATGAGGAAGTAAAGGAACTAGCAAACAAGTTGGCAGACCTCCAGTCAGTCGTCAACTTCATGATGCAGAATAATGTTATGCAGCCACCATACCCGCTGCAAGATACGCCGATGCCAGTGAACAACACTCAGAAGGAGGTAAGAAAAACAATCCCCGAGGTCCCTCAGCATACCAGAAGCGGAAGGCATTCACACCGACCTTCCAGGGAAGTCGGACGAGAAAAGCCGAGGCAAGAGGAGTCCCGACGGACACACCACATGAAGAATCCAGACCCCAAAGAACATCGACATGTTCAGGGGCAAGTACTCCATTTTGACACATCCCATGAAGAAAGATCCAAACGACCCCACCACGAGGCCGAAAGCAGTGTACCAAAAAGACTAAAATCCAAAGACAGCCGAGCTCCAGGGAGGAGCAAAGAAGACTTAAGGAACTACCTCAAGAGGAGGCAGCAGAATGCAGAAGCCGAGGTAAACTCCCCAGTGAAACCGAAGACAGCCTTCTCGGCGGAACTGGACAAATTCGAACCACCCAAAAGATTCAGTATGCCGAGGTTTCAAATCTATGACGGTAAATCGGATCCAAACTTTCATGTTGGGTTGTACCTAAATTCAATGGCGTTGTATAGCGGGAACGAGCCATTGCTCTGCAAAGTATTCCCCTCATCCTTTGGGGAAATTGCATCTGATTGGTTCCATAAGTTACCAAAAGGAAGCGTAAAGACATGGGAAGGCTTGGCCGAGATGTTTGTGGCCAGATTCGTGACCAACAAGCTGCAACCCCTGAGGGTTGATGCTTTGATGGCTCTACAAATCACCAAGGAAGAAGGCCTCAGGGCCTATGCGAAGAGGTACTACGAGGTGTTCAACCGAATACCTGAATGCAACCAGGAAGTAGCAGTCGTATCCTTCAAGAACGGCCTGAAAGATGACTGCCCACTACGGAAATCTTTGGCAAAAACATTGCCAAAAAGCATGGAAGAACTCATGGCAAGGATTGAGAAATACGCCAGGGCCGAGGAAGATACATCGGGAAACAAGGAGGTGAAACAAGAAAAGGGAAACGGCTCGCCAAAGCGAGGCCGAATCAACAATGGACCGACCAAACAAGAAATAGAATTAAGAAATAAACAGGCAGTAACAACGGTATTCCGGATCCCAATCCATAAAATCTTAGATCAGATTCGAAATCAACCTTATTTCAGGGCTCCAGCAAGAGCACCAGGGGAATTCATGGGAAGGAACGTTGGTAGACGTTGCGCCTACCACAATGAAGAAGGGCATCCAACTCAAGGTTGCAAAGCCTTAAAAGCACACTTGGAAGACCTAGTAAGACAAGGCCTTCTGAGGGACTTGGTCGACGAGGCCAGAACGAGGGAAGAACAGGCAAGGTTGCCTCAAGCACCAGCGGCACCCCCTCCCCCAGCACAGCTACCACAAGCAGGAGAACCGAGGGTGGTTAATGTGATCCATTCAAGGGTCAACGAAAACGAAGTCAGAGGAGAAACCCAGAGGGTAAGACATTTACAGCATATCTACCAAGTCGGGGAAAAGAGACATCGGCCAGAAGAATGCCAAGGGCCAATGATAGCCTTTACTGAAGCCGACCTAGACCTGGTCCAACATCCGCATAATGATGCCTTGGTAGTATCCCTCCAGGTTGGGGAGTGCCAAGTAAAACGCATCCTAATAGACCAAGGCAGCTCCTGTGACATCATGTACGTCAGATGTTACAAAGAGCTAGGCCTTCACCCTGATGACCTAGAACAATCCAGCGGCCCGATGGTCGGCTTTAATGGAACGCCGACATGGCCACTGGGCGCAACAAGCTTGGAGGTACAAGCCGGCACTAAGAAAATCAGGACGGAATTCCTGGTGATTGACACACCCTCACCATACAACATCATCCTGGGAAGACCGTGGTTGCATGCAATGGGGGCAGTTCCCTCGACGTTGCATCAACTACTCCGGTTCCCAACAGAGCATGGGATTGAAGAAGTCAGAGGGGATCAACTACAAGCCAAAAATTGCTCCATGGCAGCAATAAAATCCACCTGTAGTATACGAGAGCCAAAGAAAGCAGAAGTTGAAGACGAGGACATGGAAGTCCTAGAAGACGTCGGGAAAGAGCCAGCCGAGAAAAGCGAAGAGGCGCTAAAGAAAATCCTCGTCCAGGAGGGAGACGAAGAACGGTTTTTTCTTCTCGGCTCAGGCTTAGCTAGAGAAGAAGAAAAAGAACTGGAAGATTTTTTAAGGGCAAACATAGAGGCGTTCGCCTGGACACCTTATGAAATGCCTGGCGTTGACCCCGAGGTCACTTGCCACAGTCTGAATGTCGACAGATCGGCAAAACCTGTGATTCAACGAGCCAGAAGGCCGACGTTAATGCACGTCGAAGCAGTCGAGGAAGAGGTAGACAGACTCCTTGAAGCCAGGGCCATCCGAGAAGTCCAGTACCCAACGTGGCTGTCCAACACAGTAGTAGTAAAAAAGAAGAATGGCAAGTGGAGAGTTTGTGTAGACTTCACCAGCCTCAACAAAGCTTGCCCGAAAGACAGCTTTCCTCTGCCCAAAATCGACCAACTGGTAGACGCCACCTCGGGACATGAAAGGATGAGTTTTTTAGATGCATACAGAGGGTACCACCAGATTGCTATGTACCCTCCAGATGAAGAGAAGACCGCGTTCATCACCCCGAAAGGCCTGTACTGTTACAGGGTAATGCCTTTTGGGCTGAAAAACGCAGGAGCAACCTATCAGAGGTTAGTGACAAAGATGTTTAGACACCTGATTGGCAAAACGGTAGAAGTTTACATCGATGATATGGCCGTAAAGACCAAGGAATCAAAAGGTCATCTTGCCGACCTAAAAGAGGTCTTTGACATACTCAAAACATATCGGCTCCGACTCAACGCCTCAAAGTGCGCATTCGGAGTTGGGTCAGGTAAATTCCTAGGATATCTGGTAACAAGAAAGGGCATTGAAGCCAGCCCAGACCAAATCAAGGCCATCCTGGAACTACAGAGCCCAACATCGGCAAAGCAAGTTCAAGTGCTCACTGGAAGGGCCGCAGCCCTAAACCGATTCATCAGCAGAAGCTCAGACAAGTGCAGACCCTTCTTTAACCTGGTGAAAAAAGCCACAGACTTCCTGTGGACGGAAGAATGTGAAGCTGCCTTAGCCGACCTAAAAAAGTACTTGACCACAACCCCGGTCCTCTCTAACCCAATCCCAGGGGAGGAATTGTTTTTGTACTTAGCAGTCTCTGAACACGCAGTCAGTGCAGTACTAATCCGAGAGGAAAAAGGGGAACAGAAGGCTGTCTATTATGTAAGCAAGACTCTGGCTAACGCGGAAACAAGGTACCTACCACTGGAAAAATTGATGCTAGCCTTGGTAATGGCCTCAAAGAAATTGAGCCATTACTTTCAGGCACACAAGATTGTGGTTCTAACAGAGCACCCACTGAAGTCCTTATTACATCAAGGAGACTTAACAGGAAGAATAGCAAAATGGGCAGTAACACTAGGCCAGTTTGACCTAGAATTTAAGCCAAGAACAGCAATAAAGGGCCAAGTTTTGGCCGACTTCGTCGCAGAACTCACACCTGAAGCCATCACACCTCGGGCTCCGTCGAGCCAAGAGGGACATTGCCCCGACAAGCAAAAAGAATCCCAGTCAAAGACAAAAAAGCAAAAGAAAGAAAAGCTCAGACCATGCAGCATCTACATCGGCGATTCATTCAGACTATTCGTCGATGGAAGTTCAAACCGCCAGGGAGCAGGAGCAGGAGTACTGCTGATATCTCCAGATGGAGAAATTGTACAACAGTCCATCCGTCTGGGGTTCAAAGCCTCCAATAATGAAGCAGAATATGAAGCATTAATTGCAGGACTAAAGCTAGCAGCAGCAGCAGAGGCAGACGGGGTAATTGTTTTTTGTGATTCACAATTGATTGTTAACCAGTCAACAGGGGAATTTGCAGCCAGGGACGAAAGAATGTCGGCATATGCAAAGGAAGTCATCCGACTGGCAGCCCTATTCCAAAACTGCAGATTACTCCAAGTAAGCCGAGATGACAACACCCACGCCGACGCATTAGCCAACTTGGCCAGCTCAATTCAAACTGGAAAAACAAGGACAATTATGATCGACTACATGTCGGCCCCGAGCATAGATAAACAAAACATTGAACAAGAAGCAATGTGCGTGGGCCTTGGACCAAGTTGGATGGATGCAATCATTGGATTCCTAAAAGAGGGAAAGCTGCCAGAAGACCATAAAGAAGCACATAAAATTAGGCTGAAATCGGCCAGATTCAGTCTAACAGAGGAAGGCCATCTCTACAGGAGGTCCTTCACTGGACCACTTTTAAGGTGCGTACATCCTTTGCAGGTTGAAGATTTCCTTTACGAGATTCATGAAGGAATTTGTAGAAGCCACGCAGGGGGCAGATCGTTAGCCCACAGGGCCATTACCCAGGGGTATTGGTGGCCCTACATGCAAAAGGATGCCGAAGCTTATGTAAAGAAGTGTGAACAGTGTCAAAAGTTTGCACCTTTGATACATCAGCCAGCTGCCGACCTAAACCCAGTATCCAGCCCCTGGCCGTTTGCCAAATGGGGCATGGATCTGGTTGGACAACTTCCCCAGGCAACTGGGCAGAGAAAATACTTGCTGGTAGCAACAGACTACTTCACAAAATGGATAGAGGCAGAACCTCTTGCCAAAATCCGAGATGTGGATGTCAAGAATTTTATTTGGAGAAACATAATCACCAGATTTGGGATTCCAAGAGCTATAGTTGCCGACAACGGAACACAATTCGACAGCAAACTTATCAAAAACTTTTGTGCAAAATTCAAGATCAAGAATTATTTCTCAACACCAAGTTTTCCTCAAAGCAATGGGCAAGCAGAGGCATCCAACAAAGTAATCCTGGATGGAATAAAGAAGAGGCTCCAGGCAGCAAAGGGAAAGTGGGTGGACGAATTGCCCAACGTACTTTGGGCATATCGGACTACGCCGAGAAGATCAACAGGAGAATCCCCATTCGCCATGGCATATGGCACAGAAGCAATCATCCCATTGGAGATCGGCATCCCAGGGATCAGAACCCAGGGAGTAGAGAATGGCACCAATGACATACTCTTAGCCCAAGACCTGGATTTATTGGAAGAACGAAGAGAGAAGGCTGCAATTCAGCTCGCAGTATACCAACAACAGCTTGCCAGAGCTTACAACAAGAGAGTCAATCCAAGAGATTTTCAAGTTGGCGACTTAGTCCTAAGAAAAGTCGTCGGGAACAAGAGGGATCCCAGGGAGGGCAAGCTTGGCCCAAACTGGGAAGGACCCTACAGAGTTACTTCAGTACTTGGGAATGGAGCATATCGGCTTGAGGACAATGAGGGCAAAGCATTGCCCAGACCTTGGAATACTTGTAATTTGAAATTTTTCTATCATTAGAAAAACATCTTTGTTTGGCCGATGTTATCAATAAAATCTTTTTAGAATCCTTTCAACATGATCGATTGATAAAGTTATGCATGGATGTTTTTGAAGACATATCAAACTCAAAGCTAAGCCGATGTTATTCCTTAATCCACTTGTTGAAATTTGTAGCAATTTACAAGTTGGAATTAAGCTGATTCCTTATCTTCACTTGTTGAAATTTGTAGCAATTTACAAGTTGAAGTTAAGCCGATGTTATTCCTTAATCCACTTGTTGAAATTTGTAGCAATTTACAAGTTGGAATTAAGCTGATTCCTTATCTTCACTTGTTGAAATTTGTAGCAATTTACAAGTTGAAGTTAAGCCGATGTTATTCCTTAATCCACTTGTTGAAATTTGTAGCAATTTACAAGTTGGAATTAAGCTGATTCCTTATCTTCACTTGTTGAAATTTGTAGCAATTTACAAGTCGAAGTTAAGCCGATGTTATTCCTTAATCCACTTGTTGAAATTTGTAGCAATTTACAAGTTGAAATTAAGCTGATTCCTTATCTTCACTTGTTGAAATTTGTAGCAATTTACAAGTTGAAGTTAAGCCGATGTTATTCCTTAATCCACTTGTTGAAATTTGTAGCAATTTACAAGTTGGAATTAAGCTGATTCCTTATCTTCACTTGTTGAAATTTGTAGCAATTTACAAGTTGAAGATAGGCCGAGGTTATTGCTTAAGTTCTCATAGCAATGTGTGGGTCGTTTAAACCCAAGGGAAGATGCTTAACACTTGTTGAAATTTGTAGCAATTTACAAGTTTATGTTAAGCCGACGTATGATCACCCGCCGAGGTATACAGTAAGTTACAGGTTAAAATAAAGGCTAAGTATATTGTTCATTACTTGTTGAAATTTGTAGCAATTTACAAGTAGGTAGGACTAAGCTAACTATTTAATACTTGTTGAAATCTATGAAAAGACTGCAGGACAGTATCTTGCCGAAGTAAAAGTCTCATGGTTATACCCGAGGTATGAAACCCCGAGGAGATTGCATAAAGAAAGCAACATGAGGAAATATGCAAAAATTTTCTAAGCACAAGACTATATATCACAAGATTGAAACATTCAAAAGAAAGAACTGTTGCAGTTACATATTGAAGAAGCCACGTCGGCCAAAAGAAAGAGTTCTGCATTACCCAGAAAGTACAAAGTGCAAAGTACAGAAAAAAAAAAAAAAAAGTAAAGTAAAAAGTACAAAAAAACATTTTCAAGATTCTTCAGTATCAGCCACTGCAGGAACGGGGACCTCGGACGATTCAGGTGGAATCTCCTCGGCCACTTTCTCCGCTTGTATTTCGGCATCTATCTCTGCCAATGTTGTGTCAAGACTTCTTTCAGTCAGAAGGAGGTCAGATGATAGATACCCTTGAACAGACTCCCTGGGCACTTCCTCAGCATCATCACCCCCCTCATCTTGAGTTAAGTCCATAACCAGCTCAGCAGGAGGAGGGGACTTGACTTCGGCAACACTCTTGGGTTTTCTCACCAAGGCCTCACCATCATCTTTTTCTTCATCTTCCTCCTCGGCCTCGGACTCTAATTCACCTTCAGGAGGAGGTGGAGGAAATGGTAACGGAATAGCGTCGGCCTGACGTAATGGCGAGTCAGCAGGAAGGTCAAGCTTCTTTATCAAGGACATCCAACCAAGGGAAAATCCCCTGTTGCATGCCTGCCTGACTTGAAGCTTGTAGTCCTCTGCGACGTCGGCCATACCTTGAGCATAGGCCTTTTCATCGGCCTCTTTGATTTCGGCCTCTTTAGTGGCCAGAGCTTGCTGGAGTTCTTTCTCCGCTTGAGCCTTCTGAACCTCGGCCTCTCTTTTCTCGGCCTCAGCAACCTTTTTAACGGCCTCAGCAGCCTCGGCCTTCTCAAGAGCAAGAGTTTGAACCTTAGTTGCAGCCTCGGCTTGATCCTCCAATTTTTTCATTTTTGCTTCAAGAGACCTGATCTCTCTCTTCATAGAAGATGCTTCCCTCTTCATATCAACCAACCTTTGACGATTTTCAAAGGCTTGCATGGAAAATGAATGGGCATGCTGAATGGCCTGCAAAAAAGAACAGAAATGTGAGACAGTACTCTCAGTGAAGAACGGAAGAAAGAATCACAAGTACAGACATAAATACTTACTTGAGCAGAGTGTTGGAGCATCAGAGCGTAATTTTCATACTCACTAAACTTGGCATTTCGCTCCAAGTCATTTGGTAGAAGAAGAGCAGTGCTAAGGGCGACAGCAACGTTGATGTCATCAGCACTTTCACTAGCCATGATAGGCCTATCCTCCAGGGATAGATCAGGGGCCCAGGGGACATCGGGCTTCTTCGAAGCCGAGGTCGTCGCAGACGATGACCTTGGCCTCTTTGTTTGTGTAGACCCTGAGGGTTGGCCCTCAGCAGACCTTTTGGCTGAAGAAGAGGCTGATTTTTTGCTTTCAACTAACTTCGAAATCGGCAGAGCATCCTTAGCCTCGGCATCTGTAGCCTTGGCCTTAGGCTGAGCCTTTTTTACCCTCTTCGGTTTGGGTGGAAGCATTGTTTGCGTTGGTGCGGCTTCGGCGTCAGTTGGAATGTCGGCAAGAAGATCTTGGACGACAGGCCTTGGACGAACCATTTCGGCTGTTTTTACAAGCTTTCTTCGGCGTTTACGTTCTGGAATTGGTATTAAGTAGGGGGCCGAAGTTGATGGAAGATCGGCTGGGTCAGATGTGGATTCTTGATCTGTTCGGGATGTAGAAGCAGTTAAGGTTGTGGCTGTAGGTGGAGAAAGGCTCTTTTTCCTTTTTCTTGGGACGTCGGGTAAGGTGGATTTGTATGTAGGGATGAAGTTTAGTAATACTGGGGCTTTTCGTTTATGGATTAGGAGGCCAAGAAGTGTTTTCAGATCTGTTCCTGGGAAGAAGGATTGGCGAAAATTTTTCGGTGGCTGATGAAGATCTGCAAAGAAACAGGCGTCAGAAATAGAGTATTAAAGTCTTAAGTAAAAACAACTAAGTGTTGACTCAGGGCTCTTACTCTTGCCCTCTGTAAGTGTTCGAGGAAGAGGGTAGAGGTGGACATCTTCATCTGGGCCAAATTCCCAATTTCCAGAAGCAATAAGAAAATCATCTCCAGCCCCCTTGTTGGAGTCTGGGAGGTCGGCTATAATTTTGTACTGAGTGGATCTCGGCTTAAGGTAATAGACAAAACCCCTATCCTTCAGATCGAGAGGGCACATGGTATAACAATATTGAAGGTCGGCTAGGGTGATTCTAAGGTTTTCTTGCCTAGCTAAGGCAATAATACCGTTAATTACCCTATAGGAGTTGATAGTAAGTTGCATAGGGTTCAGCTTATAGAAATGGAGAACTTGACGAAAAAGGGGATCGAGTGGAAGCCGAAGTCCACATTCGGTAAAAGCAACTATTGGAAAGGGCATTGTATGATCTGTGGGCACGATGGTATCATTATCCCCAGCCAATTTAAGATGAACATCGGCTGGGATAGAGAATTCTTGCCTAAAGTATTCAAGTTTTGTTGGGGTATTCACCCTATGCCTCCACATACCCATTATGTTGGCTTAAACTAAGAGGAATATGTTTCAGAAGGTGGGCGTTTTTCAGGTTTCCCTAAAGATTAAGGGTTCTACAGACAAATCCCAAATCTATAAGGTATGAAGATAAAAATCGAGGGCACAGATCTGGGGCAGATACAAAAAAGAGAAAACAAAGATGAAGTTTCAGATTCAAGAACAGAGGTATAGTTCTCAGAAACAATAGAAATACAGAAAAAATCAAGGACAACGACAAAGAGAATGATGAAAAAGCATAGAAGTTCAAGGTAAAAGCCACAAATTCAAGATACAAATAAATCCAAGACCTCGAACAAGATCAGTAATGGCAACAGACAGACAAAAGCACATAAGGAGAATGGAAAAATTAAAGAAGAAGATCTTACCAGGACAAATGAAGCCAAGGTTGTGCTCGCCGAACTCAGAAATTGATGGCAACAGCAAAGAGGGCTTTTGCAAGAATTAAGAGCAGTTCCAGAAGAAAGAATGAGGCAATGGCAGATTCAAAGAAGAATGAGCTTTTCAGAGAGAGAAGGAGCGAGAAGATGGAATGCAAAAGTGAAGAAAAGATAGAGGCAAAAGAAAAGTTTTGTCAAAAATATGAAACGGCGGCAAAATTAGGGCAATCATTACGCCTAGGGTAACGCACGCGTCAGACGGCGCAGATGAAATGAACAGACAGCTTCAGGCGCGTCACTAACACACTCCAATAAAGACGAAACACGTAAGAGAAACAGTTAGAGATGCACGACAGCTCATGCGCATGGGAGAATACGATCAAAGCCTTGTTCTCCGAAGAGAACACGTCGGCTGAAAGTAGATAAACTTGACAAAATAGTTTTTTGAGCCATTACTTAGGAAAGAAGCGATAAAATTTCGGAATAGGTTCCATCACCTCAGAATGCCAAGGTAATAGAACCTAGGGGGCAGTTGTGGGGATATATTTTCTGTATACCAACACGTGGCATGGTGACGCCGACGTGTCAGCCGAGGTGCCACGTACCCTGGTAGTTAAGCCGAGGTAATCTCGGATAAGCCGAGGTCATCTCCGAAGATATCGGAATCCGAGATATGGGGCAAGAGTCCTAAGGCACAAAGGGGATTGAACCAAGATAAGGATAAAACTCTCAAGGAGTTTATCTATATCACTTAAAAGAGTCCAGAGTAAACAGTGAACTAGAATCCATAGAAGTCATACTTCTAGTGGGACTTGGATTGAGTATATTATAAAAGAGAGGCACCCCCATGGGTCTAAGGTATGTAACTTATACTTTGAGTATTCAATTCAGTACTTGATTATCTTTGAGAAATATACTGACTTGATCGTCGGAGTGCCCCCGGGTGGAAGAACCACCGCCGGAGCTTTTTCTTTCTGTTTCAGGTTACTTTAGCCATCTATTCTGCTTGTGCTCTCCAGCTGATCACTAAACGGGCAGTGTGGTCAGATTTTCACCCACACAAAAACATATCAAATACATCTTCAAGTATATTTGGTCCAAAGCTAGGAGGTCTAATCTTGTTTGCGATGTGATGAAGTGAAACAAAAGTGTCCATGGGGTTCCTGCATAGATAGTCAAGCTTGCTCGCCGAACACGTCACAGATTCAAGCAAGGATGAGAATGGTAAATGGGTTGCAAACAACCTCGGAGAAGTGAAAGAGGTGAGATTAGGGACTTGTTTGTCGACATAGAGCTGAAGTTCCAAGAAAGGGACAAGATCATGGGGATTGTTTACAAGCAATGGGTGTCGGTTCGTGTCGGGATAATGTGTCCGGTTCTCTATTGCGAACAAGATTGCCTTCAGCCAGGTGGTGTTGGATTTAGGGGTGGTAACAAGGAGGATATCAGTGTCTTGAGCTTGAAAGTGTTGTTGCTATGCAATTACTCCTTGCAATTCCCAAGATGAGTACCAAAAACCTTGGTATTGATAGAGATGAGATACAACCCACCCTTTTTCTCTGGGTAGGGAATTCTTGGGTTAAATCATCTTCTTGCAAGTACTTAGCAGGAAAAAGAGGAGGTTGAGATGTTGCCATGGATGGAAAAGAAATATTGGATTCTCACCTTCTTTTTGTGATGTCCAAGCATTATGCACAAGTATATATATATAGCTAATTGACATGAGATTCTTTATTCTTAAAATCTCTATCTCCTATCTCCAATATGATACGAAATCTCAAAATATAATATTCTCGAAAGTTAAGACATAAACATACGACTAAAAGTGCATTTGAAATAGGAGAACGGGAGCACACCCCAATTAAATTAAATTTTCACATTCTAAATTCTTGACACTTTATAAAATATTTTAATGAATACATAACATTCAGTGTGTTTGGTTTGAGTTTTTTGAATTCAGACTTTTGAAAATTGAATTTTTTTGTTTTTTGTGTTTTTTTTGTTTTTAGTAAATATTTTTTAAATTTTAAGCATTTTTTTACTTTTTTAGATGCACCTTACTTAGATGTATTTAAAAAATAAAATATTTATGAAAAAATATTTCAAAAAACTAATAAATACAAAAAAATATACTAAATTTTCATATATATATTTGTATTTTTGATATTTAGTGAATTTTTTAAAGATTTTTTTTGCGAAAATTATACTTTTAAGTGTATTTATGTTAGGTGTGTCTAAAAATTTAAAAAATTGTTTAAAATTTTAAAAAAATTCAGTAAAAATAAAAAAAAATTACAACAAAAACAAGAAAGTTAAATTTTTTGAAAAATATTTTTAGAAAACTCAAACTAAGAGAGAAACTCTAGCTTTGCTGAACCACACCCCCTGCCACCAAATAAAAAAGAAATATATTTATTGAAAAAAAAAACAAATATATAAATTGGAAGACCAAATCTCATGTAAACGGCATGGAGATTTTGTTGACACAGTATCTATCTACCCTCGTTGTCCTCAAGCTCACTCAACTACTGTGCTCAAATTGATTCGCATGAAACACATTATTATAATTAGAGCAGTGAGCTTAATTTGTTAAAACTATGTTGATCAACACCGATCTATAGGCTAATTACAGATTATATTTTAAAATTTATAATTCGTCTTCGGCACTTTCTACATATATATTTTTTAACCTCTAATAAAATATTAAAGTAAAATTAAGTGTGGGAGATTTAAAATGTAAAATTTATGAAAAATGTTATGTAAAATTAATTTGTATTATATATATATATATATATAATATTATGTAAATTAGTGTTATATATTATATTCTTGATAATTGTTTTAGAATATTTTCAATTAACTAGCAAATTGAAACTGTCCTAAACCGCTCAAATCGGGAATTGATTATTTGTCAATCCGCCATCCGCCACATGGTTTCTCTTTAAGCCTCAAACCGCACCACACATGTAACAGTAGTATTTGATTCTCAGTTATACTAATCTAATGAAAATTTTCAATTATTGTTCAATTGATTGTGCAAATTTAATTATAAGGTTGGTTCATGTTGACAAAAAGTAGGAGCACAGACAATAATACAATTGCCTACTCAAGATTGTTTTTGAGCCCTTCTTCCTTGCATTCTTGGGTTAAATCATCTTCTTCCTAGTACTTGGGTGGAAAAAGAGGAGGTTGAGATGTTGCCATGGATGGAGAAGAAATTTTGGATTCTTACCCTTTTTTCGTGATGTCCAAGCATTATGCACAAGTGTATATATGTGTGTATATATATACATAGTTATAGCTAATTGGCATGAGATTCTTTATTTTTAAAATCTCTATCTTCTATCTCCAATATGATACGAAATCTCAAAATATAATATTCCCGAAAGTCAAGACACAAACATACAACTAGAAATGCATTTGAAATAGGAGAACGGGATTTCAAGATGAGAAATGTTGTGTATTAAAACAAACACCAAAAAAAAAAAAAATCTAGAATTTAAATATATAACATATATTTACACTTAATGGTGTGGATCACACCCAAATTAAATTAAATTTTCACATTTTAAAATTCTTGACACTTTAAAAAATATTTTAATGAATACATAACATTGCTATTTTAGAGAGAGAAACCCTAGCCTAGCTCAACCTTACCCGCTGCCACCAAATAAAAAACAAATATATTTATTGGAAAAAAAAAAAACAAATATATAAATTAGAAGACCAAATCTTATGTAGAAGGCATGGAGATTTTGTTGTCTATCTACCCTCTTTGTCCTCAAGCTCACTCAACTACTGTGCTCAAATTGATTCTCATGAAACACATTATTATAATTAGAGTTGTGCAAAATACAGTCTAATTCGTTAAAATCACACTGATCTGCATCAATCTAGTTGTTGATCACGGATTATACTTTAAATTTTATAATTTACATTTGAAACCGCTCCTAGATATTTATTTTTTAAACTCTAATAAAATATTAAAGTAAAAAAAAGTGTGTGAAAGATTTAAAATGTAAAATTTATGAAAAATATTATGTAAAATTAATTTGTATTATATACATAAAAAAAATATTATGTGAATTAGTATTATATATTATATGCTTGATAATTGTTTAAGAATATTTTTAATTAACTAGCAAATTAAAACTGTCTTAAACTGCCCAAATCGCGAATTGATTATTTGCCAATCCACCACCTGTCACACAGTTTCTCTTTTAGTTTCAAACCACACCACGCATGTAACAGGAGTATTGAAAGCTCAATCATACTAATCTAATGAAAATTTTCAATTATTGTTCAATTGATTCAGGGCTGGCCTTACCATAAGGCAGGTAAGGCTTGTGCCTTAGGCCCCAAATTTTGGCCCAAAAATAGGGCCCCCAAATTTAAAAAATTGTTATAGGCCCAATCTTTTCTTCTTTTTTTTTTGGTTTTAAGATCAATTTAAAGGGCCCCAAATGTTTATTGGGCCCATGTATAATTTAGCCCAAATTTATTTATAAATGTGTTTGGCCCATATTTTTTAAAATGAAAATATATAAATAAATAAACAAAAACTAAAAATGTGTTTGGGCCCAACCGAAAGTTTATCTGGTGTGGGACTGAAAACAGCTTTGGAGGGTTTAAAGGGCCCCAAAACTGAAAATGTATTTAAAGGGCCCCAAAATGTGTTTGGGCCCAACCCAAACCATACATACAAATACAATATACAATACATACATGTCCAGTGCACTGCTAGTGTGCTGTGGTGAGTGCTTCTGTTTTCAATCTCTCTTTAACGAAACGAAGTGAAAGACTTGAAGGCAGGCAGATGAAGAGCATAGCATAGCATAGACTCACTCTCCCTCTTTCACTATCTCTCACACACACTCTCTCTCATGTAAGTCCTCTCTCTCAGTATCAGATTTTATTAAATAAAGTTGCCCTAATTTTTTTTTTTTATATTCTTTCTCTATCAATTAGTGGAATAATAAATTTGCCCTAATTTTTTTATTACCTTCTTTATCCATTAGATTTTAGTGGAATAAATAATTTAGCCCTAATTTTTTTGCCTAGGTATTTATCAGTTTTAATTGAATAATTTGTTTACCCTAATTTTGTTTCATTAAATTATTTTTTTATAATTTATTTGCTATCAGATCAGTGGATTGTGATTTGTGGATTGAAGTTGTGATTTGTGGATTGATTTGAAGTGTTTGTCATTTGTGGATTGAAGTGTTTGTGATTATAGCCATGTTTCCTAGGAAGTATAGTTCTAGAAATGAAAAGAGAAATAAGAGGATGAAAGTAAAACAATTAATTCAATCTCAATCGGGAGCACTTGTAACGCCCTAAAAATTAACCCATTATATATATCATTGACATTCATTATTTAAAGAAGATAATCTATTAATTCATTCATCAGAGTATTACAAAATAAAGCATAACATGTATCATCGAATAAAATGCCCTACAGGCTTACACCTTTCCAAGCCAACACTTGGATACCAAAAATATGAGTTCTAACTCAATACAATAAAAGCCCTAGGCTTGAATGTTTACATGTACTTATAATTTAAGACAGTCAACTAAAAGTAGTCTTCGGAATCCAAGTCCTTCCAAGCTAAGTCCTTGGAGGTAGTTTATCCCCTGAACTTGAAAATGATGTTCCCATAAAGGGTGAGCCACAGCCCAGTAGAAATATACTAAACCACATATAAGCAATGAATAAAGCAATGGCATTCAACAGATGGTTAACCAAGATAGTCCATTACTTCATTTTACAGTCTTATAACACTATTGTCTAAAACTCATTTTACCTTCCAATTTTATCAACATGGCTCAGAACCTGGCCAAACTTACAACAGTGAATTACATATATCATATTCACATTCTTCCATTATCAACAAACAAATGAGACTCAAGCTCAAATCAAAACACTTCATACTTCCAGATTGATACACATTTTAGTGTTGTATCAATAAAACACTTCTATAAATAAGCACACATAAAAGTGATGCTAATGGAGTCCATCCCCTATCTCCTCCCAAACAAAAATCCGGTTTAGAGGTCCATCCCCTATCTTCCCCTAAACCGTGGAGTACATCCCCTATCTCCTCCCACACACAAACAATGTATGCAAATGCAATGCTCAATCAATACACGTATTTTCTGTATCAATGCCACAGTCAAAATTAATGACTTAACCAATGTGATTAGTTTCAGTTATTCCTAATTCACATGCAATATCTACAACAATCACGACTATCCTCCACCGATAGCCCAAAACAGTTATTTCTAAACTGAAAATAACCATGTCAACAATTCAATAGACAAATGATACAAATTATCCAATTATGCCAATTAATCAATGAGTTTCCCAATTCCATGAATTTAACCATCTTTTCCCAATTCCATGAATTACTTATACAAATCAATTCAATAATTCAACTAGGGTTTTTTCCCAAAATTTATCAAAGTATTCCCAACACATTAAAATACCAAAACTTAGAACGTAACCTATAAAATGGAGTAGGAAATCCCTACCTCGAAGAGAGTAACCCGAATGGAGAAGATGGAGATGAATGCCCAAATACAAAAGTGCTCCAAATTGCCAAAAGTTCAGATTAAATGGAAGCCCTCGACTCCCTCTATCTTTTTAATAAAGCAACTAGGGTTGAAACACTCTCTAAACAGATCAAACCTAAGAGAGAAGGTGAGTAGGGAGAGAGAGAGGTCGAACCTGGGGTTTTGAATCAAATGAATATGAAAAAGACTGATCAAATCCCGCTGTTGTGTATTTAAACTGGACAGGCTCGCTCAAGCGAAGACTTGGTCGCTCGAGCGACCAGACACAGAGAAACTACGCTCGAGCCAAGGAAGCCTTGCTCGAGCCAACAACTCAAAAGCTCGCTCGAGCGAAAAAAAGCTCGGTCGAGCGAAGAACTCAAACCCTCAGGTCTGAACCCAGACACACGCTCGAGCGAAAGAACTATAGCTCGAGCGAAGGATGAACTAACTCGCTCGAGCGAAGAAAAGCTCGCTCGAGCCAAGAATGCACAGCTACAGGTCCAAATCAAACACTACCTCTCGCTCGAGCGAACAACTCCTCGCTCGAGCGAAGAACCAAAAACCTGTCCCCTGGACAGCAACTCTTGGTTTCTAAACCCAACCAACCTGAAACAAACCTGCCCAACACATCCTATAATTCCAAATGAGAAAATAAGGAATAACAACAACAACCATTATACAATGACAGAATCTACGGAACAGTCCGGATACAATAATGAAATGGGAAAAGACCGGGGTCGCTATAACCTCCCCCCCTTCAAAGAATTTCGTCCTCGAAATTAAGCATAAGTTTTTTTTATAACCGATTTTTTTTTTTTTTTTTTAAAACAATTCATTAGTAAACATCTTGACCCAAAACTGGTCATTTCATCTCTTTATCAAGAGGCATCTCATACCAAATATATAACACAAAATATATTTCAATCTGTATCATTATTATGTATTATTCCTTTCAATGCTAACAATCCCATATCATATTTAACTGCATGATATATATACCACATCCAACAATGTAATCAACATATACAATGTTACACTAAACTTTCTATAATGAAACAAGTTTCAAGATACACCCATTTACCAAAACATACTCAATGTTTTACAACTTAAGACATATGTAAAGCTCTTAAGTTCAACAATATAACAGAATCTAATTATAAGATTACAAATCAACAAACATGTCCGGATATTTCTCGCGGACTTCCAATTCATGTTCCCAAGTGGCTTCCTCCATTCCGTGGTGTTTCCACAAAACTTTGACCAAAGGGATGGTTTTGCCTCGCAAAACTTGATCCCGCCTATCCAAGACTCGAATCGGTCTCTCCTCATATGAAACATCCTCATCAACTACCAAATCGGTCCAATCCAACACATGTGATGGATCCGGCTCATACTTCCGAAGCATACTCACATGAAACACGTCATGTACTCCGGACAACTGCGGCGGCAAAGCTAAACGATAAGCAGCCTCGCCAATCCTCTCAAGGATCTCAAACGGACCAATGAATCGAGGGGACAACTTCCCACTCTTTCCAAACCTCATCAAACCCCGTTTAGGTGATATTTTCAGAAAGACATGATCACCCACCCCAAACACCAAAGGCCTCCTCCTACGGTCGGCATACGATTTCTGACGACTCTGTGCTGTAACAAGCCTCTTACGGATAAGCTCAAATTTCTCCGTCGTTTCCCTCACCAACTCTGGACCCAACAGAGGTGCATCACCCACCTCGGCCCAACACACAGGAGATCTACACGGTCGGCCATACAAGGCCTCAAATGGTGCCATACCGATACTAGACTGAAAACTGTTGTTGTAGGCAAACTCCACCAACGGCAAGTGCCTCTCCCACGACCCACTAAAGTCTAGAACACAACCCCGAAGCATATCCTCAAGTATCTGAATAGTACGCTCGGACTGTCCGTCAGTCTGAGGATGATAAGCCGTGCTAAAGGTCAACTTAGTGCCTAAAGCACTCTGCAAACTCTGCCACAACCTGGCAGTAAAACGAGGATCTCTATCTGAGACGATCGTCACTGGGACCCCGTGCAATCTCACTATATCCCGAATATACAAGTCGGCAAGATGATCTACCGAATCTCTCACGCGCATAGAAATAAAGTGCGTCGACTTAGTCAACCGGTCTACAACCACCCAAATAGCATCACTACCCCGCTGAGTCCTCGGGAGACCTACAACGAAGTCCATAGTGACATGCTCCCACTTCCACTCGGCAATAGGCAAGGGTTGCAACAAACCCGCTGGCCTCTGATGTTCGGCCTTCACTTGCTGACAAGTAAGACACTTAGATACGAAAGCTGCCACATCTCTCTTCATACCCCGCTGTAACAAGCCCGCGGGGGACCCTCGCTACAGCTCGGACTCGAATTTTCGTAGTCACGGTTCTAAGTCTGAACCAAAGAGTCCAAATCCGGCAAATCGTTTTGAGAAAAACAGATTTTTGAAAGAAGTGCCAAACATGGACTGCTTTGCCAGATACAGAGTCGCCACCTAAATATTTTTTAATGGGAAATTTAGGAAACCCTGACTCGGTGCCAAAGGCCACGTGTCCGTCATCACCAAAGTTGCCTCGGCTCGGGAACTTGGGTACGATTGGGGAAGGTCACTTCGTGAGCACCCCCGCTCGCCCGGTCATAGACCGGCCTCTACTAACCATGATATCAATTTTTGAAAACATTGTGAGTTCTTATTCCGGTTATTAGCCTAGGTTACTATGTGATACTCACAGCATATAAGTATAGACCGGGTCGCCCGAATTGGAATAAAACATTTCATGTTTGTTTTTGAAAATGGTTTGCTACCCGCAGGTAGGCTTGAAACATTTTGATGATTCATTCCAATTCAGATAACCCAACCTTCACCCACAGGCATTCGGGCAGATATATCAGATAAGCACATAGCCTCATGGTAAGCATGCTATCATGGCATTCATTCACACGCATGCGAGGATGCTAAAGCATAAAGCTTACCGAGTACTCCAAGCCAAAAACAGAAACTACATTAGAAATCATGCATGATCCTAAATATGCAAAAATGCTTAATGCAACACATGCAAAATGCAACTATAGTAGGCTCGGCTATTCTAAGATGGCATATGAAATGCTACAACTAACATGTATTCAACTTTGAAATTGAAAGTATGATGCAGTTAGTATGATGCGCCGAGCCCGGTGCATGCAAAACAGATGAATGATGCAAACATGCTGTCATACTGTATGCTAATTGAAATATGCCCTAATCTAATCTTCATAAGCGGATAAATAAAAGGGAGAAAGACGTGGGGTTGGAAGACATACATCACACTCACGCACACTTATTACAGTTGTGCCCTCACTCGGAGGGTCCGAATAAATAATACAGTCCAAATATTACAGTCCTCAAATAAAAGAATATTACAGAATTCTAATTAATTAATGAATTAACTAGAAAGCAAATAAAACTGGCGTGCAAGCCAGGGACCGCCTTGCTTCTGATGGATGATGCATGTCCGGATTGTCTTGCGCGGAAATCCACCGGCATGCCCCAATTAGCCTCTGTTTACACCTGTTATTCTTGAAAAGCGTGCCAAGTCCTGGAAAGTTGCTGATTTCTGGTTTTGCTACAACAGAGAGCAGGAAAGGGGCATAGCAATGTATTTGCACAAATATATGCATGTCTCGATCCTCGTGCCACCAATCACGCATACCGAGGCATGATGGCCGAGGAGTCGAAATGCACAACTCAATATAGGATGAATGCACATGAAACTACAGCTAAAACCTAACTCCATCATGGATAATCCGGAGTGTCGGTGACTTGGGAATTGAGACACATTCCGTCACTCGGAGTACGAAATGTACCTCGATTCCCGTGCCCGGACTAACCCCTATTCCGGACACGAAGCAATATGCATGATATGCATGAAATGCAACTAAGATGTAATCCTAACATACACAATGTTATGAAAATGAGATGCCTCGAAGTGCGTGCACACGGGCACGCAAACCGAGAAAAATGGCAGAATGCAATGAAAAAGAGGTGCCTCGAAATGCGTGCACGCGGGCACGCAAACCGAGAAAATGATATGTGTCTCGAAATGCGTGCACGCGGGTCACGCAAACCGAGGCGATGATATGTGTCTCGAAATGCATGCACGGGGGCACGCAAACCGAGGCGATGATATGTGTCTCGAAATGCGTGCACGCGGGCACGCAAACCGAGGCGATGATATGTGTCTCGAAATGCGTGCACAGGGGCACGCAAACCGAGGCGATGATAAAATGTAATGAAATGACATGGAAACATGATATAGACTTATACCAATGTGAGTGAGCCTCAGCCACACTCACATAGGATGCCGGTGGCAGAAAATGAAGTGCCTCGAAATGCGTGCACACGGGCACGCAAACCGAGGCAATGGCATACGCAATGCAAATGACATGGAAACATGATATGGGCTTATACTAACATGAGAGAGCCTCAGCCGCACTCACATAAGATGCCGATGGCAGAAAATGAAGTGCCTCGAAATGCGTGCACACGGGCACGCAAACCGAGGCAATGCATACGCAATGCAAATGACATGGAAAATGACAAATGGGCTTATACCAACACGAGTGAGCCTTAGCCACACTCATATCGGATGCCGACGGATAAAAATGAGGTGCCTCGAAATGCGTGCACACGGGCACGCAAACCGAGGCGATGGCAGAATGCGATGTAATGACATGAAATGGATGGCAATCATTCTAACAGAATTTCAGCAACAAAATATGGGGGAAAACAGTCCCGAAATGAAGCGAAATGACACCAAATGCATGAAATTGTCCCGAAATATGAATTTAGGCACCCGAAATGGCCTATAGCTAGGCCAAACATGCACAATATGGACATGCAATGCAAAGACAGAAGCTAGACAGTCCCAAAATAAACACTTTTCCAGTTTATAGCATGGCCAAACAGCAAATATAGGTATGGCAAAAATAGCATACAAGAATAGGGGCCAAGATAGGGGTAATGAAGCAAGTAGTATAAGCTAAACCCAAACTGAAAAAATTCCTTCTACAACACTGAAGAGGGACCAAAAATATGAATATTTACAGTATATGACAAGCCTCAAATCAATATACAAATATGCTAAAAATGCTATGCAAAATGAAGCTCAAAAGTGGCTATAACATGAAGTATGCAAAATATTCACCAAACAGAAAAAAAGTGTTAATGAAACATGAATTATAAGCCAAAATAAGGCTACTTTAAGTTCGGACCAAGGTCCAAAAACAGAAGCAAAGAGGGCTACCAATTTGTGCAAAAATGGGGGCCAAATAATGGATATAACTACAAGTGACACATGGAGGCACCAAACAATGTTGAGCCCTTCTCCAATGTTGAAGAGGGGCTCAAAATAAGCCTTATATCAGTTTACAACATGCTCGAAAATAAATTGCTCATGGGCCAAAAATAGCATGCAAAATCATGACATACAAGATGATCAATGAAGCAAGTGTATTATGGAGGGCTCAAACAGGGTTGAGCCCTTAATGAGAAGTGAAGATGAGCTCAAAATATGGCCCTTTTCAGTTAGGGCCGGAGCTTGAAACCAAAAAGAAGTGGGGCTTAGAAATAGATCAAGAAAAAGGGTCAAAAGGGTAAAAGTGTTACTTACCCTTGAAGATCTAAACTTTTGTTGCTTCTTGGATGGATTTGCAGCTTCTTTAACCTTCAAGAACCCTTCCTTGTTGCTGGAAATGAGATGGTGGTGGTAGAGCTTGGTGGAGTAGAAGGAATGATGGTTAGGGAGTTAGGGTTTTTTGAAGAATTGAGAAGGAAGAAGATGGAGTTGGCTATGGAAGCTTGAAGAGTAAATTTTCTAACCCTTAGAAGTGAGGCCACCAGCTGGTTATATGGACAAAAAGAGGGTGTAAAGGTGGGGCAAAAAGGAGGGTAAAACTCCCCCACAAAATATCCCCCGGACACAGAAAATATCTGGGGGATATTGCCCCACAGCTGTAAAGTGCACAGTGCAAGGAACACGGCCGGCCTATCACTTTTTCTGCAGGTGGCCGGCCAGCCACACCCCCTAGCCGGCCAGCCACCCCCCCTAGCCGGCCAGCTAGGGGTCAAAAGGGTCAAGTTGAATTAATGGCCGGCCACCACTTTTTAGTGGCCTCCCATGTGTGTACATCACAAATATGTGGTTTGGGTTTGAAGAAAATGGCTCCAAGGTGTTCAACATTAGCCCGGAAGGAGGGGTTCAAAAGGGTCAAAAGGAATTAATGGCCGGCCACCACTTTTTAGTGGCCTCCCATGTGTGTACATCACAAATATGTGGTTGAAAGTTGGCAACACTAACCCTAGGGTGTTCAACATTAGCCCGGAAGTGCGAAAAACGGGCGCCGGGAGGCTCCGGAGGAGAGATAACTGGTTGCTGCAACAATTACTAGCCTCCCACCCTTCAGTGACCTTCCTGGTGATAAAACAGAGGTACCTGCCAAAAATGAACGAAAACCGATGCAAAACGAATGTTCGGGGGCCAAAACACGCAGTTCGGGGCCCCGGAAACTGCCCGTTAAACACCGAAAGTGGCGTTCGGCCACGAAGTGGGTTTCTCAGACCCCAGTGTCCCTCAAAAGGGAGAAAATAAGATGTATTCCAAAAAATCAGAGCAAACGGAGATGGTTAGGCGGTCCCGAACCGAGGCACACGGCCTGACGGCTCCGAAAAACCGGAAACCGGGCTCCGAAATGGGAAAAATGGCCTACGGCCACCAAATGTAGCCCACGGGCATTGAGAGATAGTCTACGGGACCTCTCCCTTCCCTCAGGAAAAGAAACAGAGAAAACCGAGTCTGGTTCGCAAACCGAGACAAGGCACAGAAGAGGGTTCGGAAATCCGGAGGCGGGGCTCGCAGCCAAGACTCTGAAACTTCTGAACGAGCACGTTATGCAATATCACCAAGTGCTCAACTGGTGACGTCTGAGTCTCAAGGTCGGTCAAAAATGGGGTGTCTACAGTTGCCCCTCTTTGACAGAACTCGGAAGTCACAAGTGACGGGAGTGAATGTCAAAGCCCAGAGACGACCCATTTTTGACAAGGCCGAAGACTTAGACAAACATACAAGATAAACAGAAATGTGCCCGCAGGCATGCCCGCAGGCAAGGGGGGTAAGATGCAAAATGATATGCGAGAAGATTTTGAAGATTGCACTTATACGCTACGCGAAGCCGGTTTTTGAAAGTTGGACTTATACGCTACGCGAAGCCGATTTGAAAGTTGGACTTATACGCTATGCGAAGCCGTTTTTTGAAAGTTGGACTTATACGCTACGCGAAGCCGGTTTTGAAAATTGGACTTACACGCTACGCGAAGCCGATTTTGAAAGTTGGACTTATACGCTACGCGAAGCCGGTTTTGAAAATTGAGGATTCATGCATGCAATGCACTGTAATGTAATAACTAAAATGCAATGTAATAGCTAAGAGGTAAAGGTACCTCACAGGGGCATTGGCAATGACTTACCTCATGCTGCTGGGGATCTTTCGCTCCTTCTTGGTTGAACTGTAGGTATTACTTTTCTCCCTGACTATGGTCGCAGCTTTCCCTATTCTCCAACAGGGTGACAGACTAGGTTGGATCAGTATCCAGAATTGAGGCGCATACAGATGCTATCTCAATCTATGGGGCTGCCATACAGATTTCAAGCCGAGGATATACCCCTGGGTATTTAAACCAGACTTTAGTCTCGGAAATCCCGAACCTTTGCGTTCTAGGCATAAGCCATTCAAACTCTAGTTTCCACCGTCTCAGTTGGTCTCCTAGGAACTCACCGCAAACACAGGCAGGTGGCTATACCAGACCATCGAAAGTCGTTCGGGCACGACAAACACCAAAGGAATTGCACCTTCAGAGGATTTAAGGTCTCCTAGACCAGGGAGTGCACAAGACAGTGCGATGCAGAGTGAATGCACAAAACAGCGCTAAACAGATGCACAAAATAGTGCGATGCTAAAGGTGTACAAAACAGTACGAGCAAGGTGAATGCACAAAACAGTGCGATACAAATAAGGTGCGCAAGATAGCGCGATACAATGCACTAACAAGTACAGGTGAGATGCGCAAGATAGCGCGATGGAATGCATGCAAAATGCAAGTAAGGTGCACAAAACAGTGCAATGCGCAAGAAAGCGTGAGTGATTCTGAAATGCACTAAACAGTGCGAGTGATGTGCGAAATGTAAACTACATGAAACAGTGCAATGCGCAAAATAGCACGAATGATAAACTGCACAAAACAGTGCGATGCGCAAAACAGCGCGAGTGATTTTGAAATGCACTAGACAGTGCGATACGCTAAACAACGCGATTGAATGCACTAACAGTGCGAGTGATTTTGAAATGCACTAGACAGTGCGATACGCTAAACAGCGCGATTGATTTTGAAATGCACTAGACAGTGCGATACGCTAAACAGCGCGATTGAAATGCACTAACAGTGCGATACGCTAAACAGCGCGATTGATTTTGAAATGCACTAGACAGTGCGATACGCTAAACAGCGCGATTGAAATGCACTAAACAGTGCGATACGCTAAACAGCGCGATTGATTTGAAATGCACTAGACAGTGCGATACGCTAAACAGCGCGATTGATTTGAAATGCACTAAACCGTGCGATACGCTAAACAGCGCGATTGAAATGCACTAAACAGTGCGATACGCTAAACAGCGCGATTGATTTGAAATGCACTAGACAGTGCGATACGCTAAACAGCGCGATTGATTTGAAATGCACAAGACAGTGCGATAAAATGCATCTTCTATGCAAGTATGGGGGCATTTCCCATGCAAAAGATACAGGCATTTTCTATGCCAGTATAGAAGCACATTCTATGCAATATTGAAAGCAAGCATATTCTATGCATGAAACAAGCGAAGCATATTCTATGCATGAAACAAGGAAAGCATATTCTATGCAGAATCGAAAGCAAGCATATTCTATGCATGAATCACAACGATGCGCGGCACGCATGCCACAGAAGTGTATACGAAAGTGCACATTCTATGTAGTAGAGGAGCATCAAACACGTACTCTGGCGCCTCTGATTTACCTTTTAGAGGACTTTGCAACACACTCAGCTCAAAAAAAGGGCACACCCTGTTCATATTGGCGAGAGATAACATCTGCTGCTTTAATTGCCGTTCTGGCTTGAAGCATACTTAAGCTTGGAGTAGAGGCACACTCATTCTTCGGGGCACTGGCGAGGCCTGAAGAGGTACATATGGAATGCAATCTCAGAATTTTTTGAAGGTGAAACACACTCAGATGCTCAAAATTTTCCCTATTTTCTTTTGCTTTGCAGTCCGGAACTTATATAGCTTCAGATAGGTCCTTGTTTTACCGTTCACACTTATCGGGGGTGGACCCTGTAGTTTTATGAAAGAACAAATCTTGTTTTGCACAAATGTGGAGAATGGCACAGCACTCTGAGCACAAGATGATTTTTTTTTTTGAAATTGAGAAATGAGTTTTCAACCGGGTATTGAGCCTACGACTGCACACAGCAAGACAACTCAACAAGGAAATAAAAGACACACAACCTAGACACATCGAGTAACACTCGAAACGACTCAAAACAAGAATCGAGATAAAAAGAAAAAGACACGACACTCAGACGTGCACAGGAAGCCTGTTTCACCAGGTAGTGTTTCCCACCCTTTCTCATTTGTGGTTCTCACATCACTCGGCCCTCAAGCTCTGTTTTTCTGAAAAAGCCCTTTCTCACTTTTTCTCTCATCGCACATCTCTCTATTCTTCAATCTCTCATTTTAAATCCCTCCCTGGGTGGTTGGTGGATAAACAGCAAATTGTGGGCTCGTGCCCCTAGCATTCTGCTAGATTCTCTTTCTTCTGCTTACAGCTAGTGAATTCCTCCCACGGAAGGGTTGCGCTATAACTGGGTGTGTAACAAATCTGCAGCTAACATCGGTTGATGATGCTTTGCTGGGGAGCTTGGACGTGATAAGATCTGTCCAGATGATGGAGTGGAATATCTTGCCCCATTCTGGTTCGTGCTTCGCACTTGGCTTGATACCTCGTTGCTTGGAGGGTGAGAGAGTTTTCAGTCATTTTGCTGTTAACTTCAGTTGTGCCCTTATTCTGGCAAGTAGAGTGCCCTTCTTGGCAAGTATGTTGACAAAGGGGAAAAGACAGAACACCTGACTCAACTGTGCCCCTAGTTCATCATTTTGACCATTCTTGTTTTAGTTTTCTCCTAAAAAAAAAATTTGACCAAAATGAGAGTTAGATCAACGCGCTTGTTCGATTTTCTAATTTAAAATCATGCAAGTTAGGCTGTGAGCACTGAGAGTTTTCCTTTTGTGGGTCCGAGAAATGGTCCAGTTTTGAAAAATGGAGTACTTTTCAAGAAGATTTAGTCAACCTCAGTAAAAATTCTCAAAAACTATTTTTACAAACGACCACTGCTCAACGAGCACGGAACCTACTCTCGAGATGCACAACCTCGGATTCGAAGGAAGATTGCCCCTTGCTTGAGGGGAACTGCATGGCAACGGAAAGTTGCCCCTTGTTTGAACGGCACCACAGCGCTTCGAATGGCAACGGAAAGTTGCCCCTTGTTTGGATGGCACCACAGCGCTTCGAATGGCAGCGAAAAGTTGCCCCTTGTTTGGATGGCACCGCAGCGCATTGTATGGCAACGGAAAGTTGCCCCTTGTTTGGATGGCACCACAGCGCATTGTAGGCAGTCCTCAAAGCGACAAACACAACCAAATCCTCAGATACAGAGAAGACAAAGATAACTAGAACCATCGCATGGACACAATCGAATTGTTTTACGACTGGACTTCAGAATGAAGTTGCCTACGTATCCCAAAGATGGGAATCAAGCCTCACGTAGTTCGGGGTTAAGGTACACTCGGGTATTAACCTCTCCTTTTTAGGCTCTAACTTTTGCCAAGGCGCCCATTGCGGGTTTCCGACCTTGCGAGCTTTGTTCTTCTTTTCTTTTCAATTCTTTTCATTTCTTTTTTCCTTTTTTGATTTTTTTGTTCTTTTCTTTGCATCTTTCTTTTTGTTCTCTTTTTTTCTTTTTTTGCATTTTTTGCTTCTTTTTTTCTTTTTATTTTTCTCTTGCTCTAACTTTTGCCTAGGTCGCCCTTCCGGGTTTTCGGCCCAGCGAGCCTCTCAAGGGTAAAAGTGTAACGAGTCCATGCCAAATGGTTTTGAGATCCTGAAATTATCTGAATCCAGGAGAATGGTTGCTGTTCTAGCTTCGTAAGCTTCTCCTGATGAGATCTGATCTTCTTGACCCGACTTCCTTGGCCTCTTGTTCGAGGGCTGCTTCAAATCCGGCCACATAAGCCTTACATCATAGTCGACCGTTGAACCTTCTGAATGGGCCTAAGGTTTGAAAGCAAGGACTCAAGTCTCGAGGCTGAGAGCGATCCTAAGCTGCACAATCTCAAGAGCGATTCCACACTAGTCTTCGCAGGACCGCGCAAAACATTTTGTTTTTGAAAATTTTTAAGAAAGCGACAAATCGCTCGCGCTGAAGATAGTGTAGAACCAATCTGGATTAAGCCAGGATCCTTCTCAGTACTCACGCTAATAAGCATGATTTCATTCATTAAGGGCTTAGCATGCCTCTCTTTCTCTCAAATGATCAAAGTTTTGCAAATCCCGAGGAATTCCTTCCTCTTTGTTTTCACCGCAGTGTTCAAAAAGTTTTGAAAAAACTTAGGTCAAATGCAATGATTTTGGGGTGCAGAAGAGTAGGCGAAAAGTACTGCTGTTTCAATCAAACTTTCTAGTACAACTGGCATAAAGCAGAAGCAAGCACAAAGCATGAAAAAACCACTGCTGTTTCATTCAATATCTGTTGGTACAACTGGCTCCCTGGCAGAAACAGACTCAAAACAAAACGAAAAGACAAACATAAAACAAAATGGTGACGCCCGAGGTAACACCCCCCCGGAATCACCCGACTCCTATACAACAGGACTGACTTGATACAACAAGACTGACTCAAAACAAAAGACAGACTCAAAAACAAAACAACAAGACTGACCCAATACCCGAGTCGGAAACCGGCATTCGCAAATGCTCAAAACAGTGCATGCCATCCACCATGTCTGGAGTAAATTGAGCGCCACCCGCAGCTGGTTCAACCTCTGATCAGATCACATTATCCCCCAAGTTCACTGATCAAGTGCCAATAGACTTTGCAGGACTTAGCAGGGGGATGACCCCATTGTCGATCAGATCTTGTATTTCGTGACGGAGACGAAAGCACATGTCAGTGTCATGACCGGTTTGCTGATGGAAGGCACAGTAGTCGGCTGGGTTGTGCGAGAGAGGGAGGTTCTTTGGTAATGGCTGCGGCTCCAGGGGCTTCAAATCCCCCTCTCTAACCAAGATCCTAAAGGCCGCTGATAGAGACATGTATAGTGGTGCGAACACCCTCTGGCCTCGAGGTGGGTATTTTGAGGTTTGTGGATTTTTACTGGGTGCACCAGCAAAGGGATTGGCAGGTGCTGGCCTGGTTTGCCGATCTCTTCCGAGTAAGGGTTTAGAGCTGAAAGGAACATTCCTGGTACAGCGGCCCTTCTCCCGGATTGCCCCTTGATTCAGACTAATCTCATGCTGAGTGGCGAAAGTGTTATCTACAATTTCTGCAACAACTGCGAGTACTTGCTGCTTGTTCAGCCCTTCGGCTTTCAAAGCCTCAATATCCCACCGAAGGTGTTCATGGGGACCAATGCCTGCCCCTACCTTGCTCTTACCAGTCGCTTCCACTTTGCCAAGGGATTGGCCTTCCTCAAATGCAGCTCGTCCCAACATCGGGGAGTCTTTTGACATGAAGTTCCCGGTATGTGGTATGGTCGATGATGGAGCCAATGTCCCGGAGGCCAGATCCATCACGGTTTTTTGAAGATCTTTAATCATTCCCATCAACTCAGAAGTAGTGGGTTCATGGGTTTGAGATGGTTGAGGTTCGGGTGTTCCCATCATGCATAAGTCCATGCTTTCTGGGATAAACACCTCAGGCTTGGGTAGATGGGCCGGGGTGATGTATATACTGGGGTCAAAGGTGGATGGCAGTATGTGGATGTGATTGAGGTAGGCAGGAGATGTTTGGTCATTGGGGTCTGAAGGTGGAGCTATCGTCCGGTTGTCGATGAGATTTTGGACCTCATGACGAAGGCGGTAGCAACGGTCGGTGCCATGACCGCGTTGCTGATGGTACATACAATACTTGGCGGGGTTATGTCTGGCTGGGAGTGGGTTGGGAAGAGGTTGAGGATCGAGGGGTTTGAGATGCCCTTTTTCCATCAAGGCTTTCAGTGTGCTAGTCAGGCTCATATAGAGGGGGATGAAAGTTCTACCCTGAGCTCGGACTGGGCCAGCTGTTTGTAGGCTCGGTTTGGCAAAAGGGTTGGCTGTGGTGACTGTATTGATTTCGGTGGGTTTGGGAATAGCGCTACTACCAGCATTGGTACTCCCTGAAATCACCTTCCTTGTTAGTTCCCTTGTCCTGGGAATGATCCCACTGTTGAACGCATTCTCGACTTGAACCCCCAGTTCATGCAAACTTTTGAAAGTGAATAGTGGAGCGACTATCAACTTTTGCAACATATCATGCTCGAGGTTTCGGACCATCATCTGCACTTGATCCTTCTCAGAAGGGCGACGATCTGTCATTTGTGCTGCCTTTGCTCTCCACCTTGCAACAAATTTCACAAAAGGCTCTGTTGGGTTCTGGCGAGTTGCTTCAAGCTCTTGGATGGTCATTTCAACTTGGGTATTGTAGGAATACTGATCGACAAAGGCCTCAGCCAATTCTTCCCAGTTTTGCTTCACCGTATCCTCCAATTTGGCATACCAAGTGGCTGCCACACCCGACAAGGTTCTTCCATACAGAGAGAGTTTTTGTGGCTTAGTCAGACCCATCGGCTTCAGGACGTCTAAGAAGAGTCGAATATGTACCATTGGATCTCCAGACCCGTCGAAACGGTCGATATATGGCATTTTGAATCCGTCTGGGAGCCGGATGGAAGCCTCGGTGTGCCCATCCTCAATGCCAGGAATGGAGTTAAGGCCCTGTGCCTTTTTGAATTGCTTCTCAAGGTTTGCAATTTTCACTGCGGTCAGATCGGGGTCATTAGCATCAAGGGGATAACACCTCTCATTAGGCTGCACCAGGGGTCTAAGAACTTGAGCTTGAGCCAACCCTTCTCGAGGATCTGGATTCTGCAAATCTTCAACTGGCGGAATTGGGTCAAAGTTCGGCTGGGGTCCCAAAGCTGGATGTGAGGCAGATGCCCCAGATGGGCGCTGCGTTTCAACACTGGTCTCAGCCTGCATGGCAGTTCCCTGACTTAGCGCTGCTGTCATGGCCGCAAACTCTTCCGAACCTTGTGCCATCACGGCCTGCTGAGTCCGAACAAAAGTGATGTGACTGGCGACTGACGGATTAGATGAACAGATGAGCCCTGACCGGCTTTTCTTTACCTTGCCTCAGCGAAAGAACACTGGTCGCCCTTGAATTGAATTTCTGACCTAACAAAGTCTATCAGCATAAGTTCGATGAACCTCGGGGGATATCGGAGCCTTCTGAAGCTATGGTTCCCAGACTACCTAGCAAAAGAGAAAACAGACAGCATCTCAGCCTGATTCCACCTGAATAGATATGAGCCTATTTGAATGAGTGTGCTCTCTACTGAATTCTGTCCCAAAATTCTGCCCCAAATCTGAGTCTGATACCCACAGGTAAAGCTGACTCCCAAATACTGATAGTAATGCCCGCAGGCCTGATGCCCAAACTCGCAAACTGGTGCCCGCAGGCCTGATGCCCAAACTTATATACTGATACATGCATTCCTGTAGAGACGCACTCTAAAGCACATAACAGATAAGTGAGAGCCAAAACACCCCTATGTTGGGGTAGGGTTTCCCTGTCCTATTTTGTCAGGAGCTAGGGTTTCACTATGCACACAGCGGTCTCAAACAATCTATAAACGGGTAAGCAACCTGTCCTAATTTGGAATAGTCACTATGGATCCGAATATGCACTAGGCCGAATGGTCAAAGAGGGTGCCCCGGTAAAACCGGGGTTTGTGTTCCCATACTGGCAGAGCCCACAACCGGTCAGCCTTATGGTCATGCCTTGACAAGACAAGCCTCCGGCAAACCGTTCAGGAATAGCAGATGGCAAACACGGTGTCCTAGGCGCACCAATGCAAATGCAATGCAAAGAAACACACAAGTGTAGTCAAAAACAGATATCATGAGTTCGAGTCAAGCTCTCTAAATCCCCAGTGGAGTCGCCAAAAACTGTAACAAGCCCGCGGGGGACCCTCGCTACAGCTCGGACTCGAATTTTCGTAGTCACGGTTCTAAGTCTGAACCAAAGAGTCCAAATCCGGCAAATCGTTTTGAGAAAAACAGATTTTTGAAAGAAGTGCCAAACATGGACTGCTTTGCCAGATACAGAGTCGCCACCTAAATATTTTTTAATGGGAAATTTAGGAAACCCTGACTCGGTGCCAAAGGCCATGTGTCCGTCATCACCAAAGTTGCCTCGGCTCGGGAACTTGGGTACGATTGGGGAAGGTCACTTCGTGAGCACCCCCGCTCGCCCGGTCATAGACCGGCCTCTACTAACCATGATATCAATTTTTGAAAACATTGTGAGTTCTTATTCCGGTTATTAGCCTAGGTTACTATGTGATACTCACAGCATATAAGTATAGACCGGGTCGCCCGAATTGGAATAAAACATTTCATGTTTGTTTTTGAAAATGGTTTGCTACCCGCAGGTAGGCTTGAAACATTTTGATGATTCATTCCAATTCAGATAACCCAACCTTCACCCACAGGCATTCGGGCAGATATATCAGATAAGCACATAGCCTCATGGTAAGCATGCTATCATGGCATTCATTCACACGCATGCGAGGATGCTAAAGCATAAAGCTTACCGAGTACTCCAAGCCAAAAACATAAACTACATTAGAAATCATGCATGATCCTAAATATGCAAAAATGCTTAATGCAACACATGCAAAATGCAACTATAGTAGGCTCGGCTATTCTAAGATGGCATATGAAATGCTACAACTAACATGTATTCAACTTTGAAATTGAAAGTATGATGCAGTTAGTATGATGCGCCGAGCCCGGTGCATGCAAAACAGATGAATGATGCAAACATGCTGTCATACTGTATGCTAATTGAAATATGCCCTAATCTAATCTTCATAAGCGGATAAATAAAAGGGAGAAAGACGTGGGGTTGGAAGACATACATCACACTCACGCACACTTATTACAGTTGTGCCCTCACTCGGAGGGTCCGAATAAATAATACAGTCCAAATATTACAGTCCTCAAATAAAAGAATATTACAGAATTCTAATTAATTAATGAATTAACTAGAAAGCAAATAAAACTGGCGTGCAAGCCAGGGACCGCCTTGCTTCTGATGGATGATGCATGTCCGGATTGTCTTGCGCGGAAATCCACCGGCATGCCCCAATTAGCCTCTGTTTACACCTGTTATTCTTGAAAAGCGTGCCAAGTCCTGGAAAGTTGCTGATTTCTGGTTTTGCTACAACAGAGAGCAGGAAAGGGGCATAGCAATGTATTTGCACAAATATATGCATGTCTCGATCCTCGTGCCACCAATCACGCATACCGAGGCATGATGGCCGAGGAGTCGAAATGCACAACTCAATATAGGATGAATGCACATGAAACTACAGCTAAAACCTAACTCCATCATGGATAATCCGGAGTGTCGGTGACTTGGGAATTGAGACACATTCCGTCACTCGGAGTACGAAATGTACCTCGATTCCCGTGCCCGGACTAACCCCTATTCCGGACACGAAGCAATATGCATGATATGCATGAAATGCAACTAAGATGTAATCCTAACATACACAATGTTATGAAAATGAGATGCCTCGAAGTGCGTGCACACGGGCACGCAAACCGAGAAAAATGGCAGAATGCAATGAAAAAGAGGTGCCTCGAAATGCGTGCACGCGGGCACGCAAACCGAGAAAATGATATGTGTCTCGAAATGCGTGCACGCGGGTCACGCAAACCGAGGCGATGATATGTGTCTCGAAATGCATGCACGGGGGCACGCAAACCGAGGCGATGATATGTGTCTCGAAATGCGTGCACGCGGGCACGCAAACCGAGGCGATGATATGTGTCTCGAAATGCGTGCACAGGGGCACGCAAACCGAGGCGATGATAAAATGTAATGAAATGACATGGAAACATGATATAGACTTATACCAATGTGAGTGAGCCTCAGCCACACTCACATAGGATGCCGGTGGCAGAAAATGAAGTGCCTCGAAATGCGTGCACACGGGCACGCAAACCGAGGCAATGGCATACGCAATGCAAATGACATGGAAACATGATATGGGCTTATACTAACATGAGAGAGCCTCAGCCGCACTCACATAAGATGCCGATGGCAGAAAATGAAGTGCCTCGAAATGCGTGCACACGGGCACGCAAACCGAGGCAATGCATACGCAATGCAAATGACATGGAAAATGACAAATGGGCTTATACCAACACGAGTGAGCCTTAGCCACACTCATATCGGATGCCGACGGATAAAAATGAGGTGCCTCGAAATGCGTGCACACGGGCACGCAAACCGAGGCGATGGCAGAATGCGATGTAATGACATGAAATGGATGGCAATCATTCTAACAGAATTTCAGCAACAAAATATGGGGGAAAACAGTCCCGAAATGAAGCGAAATGACACCAAATGCATGAAATTGTCCCGAAATATGAATTTAGGCACCCGAAATGGCCTATAGCTAGGCCAAACATGCACAATATGGACATGCAATGCAAAGACAGAAGCTAGACAGTCCCAAAATAAACACTTTTCCAGTTTATAGCATGGCCAAACAGCAAATATAGGTATGGCAAAAATAGCATACAAGAATAGGGGCCAAGATAGGGGTAATGAAGCAAGTAGTATAAGATAAACCCAAACTGAAAAAATTCCTTCTACAACACTGAAGAGGGACCAAAAATATGAATATTTACAGTATATGACAAGCCTCAAATCAATATACAAATATGCTAAAAATGCTATGCAAAATGAAGCTCAAAAGTGGCTATAACATGAAGTATGCAAAATATTCACCAAACAGAAAAAAAGTGTTAATGAAACATGAATTATAAGCCAAAATAAGGCTACTTTAAGTTCGGACCAAGGTCCAAAAACAGAAGCAAAGAGGGCTACCAATTTGTGCAAAAATGGGGGCCAAATAATGGATATAACTACAAGTGACACATGGAGGCACCAAACAATGTTGAGCCCTTCTCCAATGTTGAAGAGGGGCTCAAAATAAGCCTTATATCAGTTTACAACATGCTCGAAAATAAATTGCTCATGGGCCAAAAATAGCATGCAAAATCATGACATACAAGATGATCAATGAAGCAAGTGTATTATGGAGGGCTCAAACAGGGTTGAGCCCTTAATGAGAAGTGAAGATGAGCTCAAAATATGGCCCTTTTCAGTTAGGGCCGGAGCTTGAAACCAAAAAGAAGTGGGGCTTAGAAATAGATCAAGAAAAAGGGTCAAAAGGGTAAAAGTGTTACTTACCCTTGAAGATCTAAACTTTTGTTGCTTCTTGGATGGATTTGCAGCTTCTTTAACCTTCAAGAACCCTTCCTTGTTGCTGGAAATGAGATGGTGGTGGTAGAGCTTGGTGGAGTAGAAGGAATGATGGTTAGGGAGTTAGGGTTTTTTGAAGAATTGAGAAGGAAGAAGATGGAGTTGGCTATGGAAGCTTGAAGAGTAAATTTTCTAACCCTTAGAAGTGAGGCCACCAGCTGGTTATATGGACAAAAAGAGGGTGTAAAGGTGGGGCAAAAAGGAGGGTAAAACTCCCCCACAAAATATCCCCCGGACACAGAAAATATCTGGGGGATATTGCCCCACAGCTGTAAAGTGCACAGTGCAAGGAACACGGCCGGCCTATCACTTTTTCTGCAGGTGGCCGGCCAGCCACACCCCCTAGCCGGCCAGCCACCCCCCCTAGCCGGCCAGCTAGGGGTCAAAAGGGTCAAGTTGAATTAATGGCCGGCCACCACTTTTTAGTGGCCTCCCATGTGTGTACATCACAAATATGTGGTTTGGGTTTGAAGAAAATGGCTCCAAGGTGTTCAACATTAGCCCGGAAGGAGGGGTTCAAAAGGGTCAAAAGGAATTAATGGCCGGCCACCACTTTTTAGTGGCCTCCCATGTGTGTACATCACAAATATGTGGTTGAAAGTTGGCAACACTAACCCTAGGGTGTTCAACATTAGCCCGGAAGTGCGAAAAACGGGCGCCGGGAGGCTCCGGAGGAGAGATAACTGGTTGCTGCAACAATTACTAGCCTCCCACCCTTCAGTGACCTTCCTGGTGATAAAACAGAGGTACCTGCCAAAAATGAACGAAAACCGATGCAAAACGAATGTTCGGGGGCCAAAACACGCAGTTCGGGGCCCCGGAAACTGCCCGTTAAACACCGAAAGTGGCGTTCGGCCACGAAGTGGGTTTCTCAGACCCCAGTGTCCCTCAAAAGGGAGAAAATAAGATGTATTCCAAAAAATCAGAGCAAACGGAGATGGTTAGGCGGTCCCGAACCGAGGCACACGGCCTGACGGCTCCGAAAAACCAGAAACCGGGCTCCGAAATGGGAAAAATGGCCTACGGCCACCAAATGTAGCCCACGGGCATTGAGAGATAGTCTACGGGACCTCTCCCTTCCCTCAGGAAAAGAAACAGAGAAAACCGAGTCTGGTTCGCAAACCGAGACAAGGCACAGAAGAGGGTTCGGAAATCCGGAGGCGGGGCTCACAGCCAAGACTCTGAAACTTCTGAACGAGCACGTTATGCAATATCACCAAGTGCTCAACTGGTGACGTCTGAGTCTCAAGGTCGGTCAAAAATGGGGTGTCTACACCCGCCACCAGAACTGACGACCCAAATCCCGATACATCTTAGTGCCTCCCGGATGCACCGCAAGGCGTGAATGATGAAACTCTCGGAGTACCTCCTCTCGGCAAGACTCCGGCACAAACGGACGGTCTCGGTATCTCACACTCAGGTCGGAATACACCGTCAAACCTTTCTCAACCTTTCCACTGGAAATCTTCTCACGGAGAGATTCTACCTCAAGGTCACCTCTCTGAGCCTCTAACACTCGAGTCACAAGTGTAGGCTGTGCAACAACAGAAAACAAGGCCGCAGCCTCAACAGATTCGCCCATAAGTAAATCAAACTCTCCAAGTGCACCCAACATCTCCCACTCTCGGATGGCTATGCTAGCTATGTCACCAACAGGTTTCCTGCTAAGGGCATCGGCCACCACATTGGCCTTTCCCGGATGATAATGCAACTCAAAGTCATAATCCTCTATGAACTCCATCCACCTCCTCTGCCTCAAGTTTAAGTCTTTCTGTGTAAATAAATACTTCAAACTCTTATGATCTGAGAACACCTCGAATTTCTCACCATAAAGATAATGCCTCCAAATCTTCAAGGCAAATATCAAAGCTGCTAACTCTAGATCATGTGTAGGGTAATTCTGCTCGTGAATTTTCAATTGACGAGAGCCATAGGCAACTACTTTCCCTTCTTGCATTAATACACAACCCAGACCCTCTCGTGAGGCGTCACAATAGACCGTATAACCCAACCCTCTCTTTGGAATAATCAATACTGGAGCGGTAGTCAGTCTAACTTTCAACTCCTGAAACGACTTTTCACAAGTCTCACTCCATACAAATTTGACTCCCTTCCGAGTCAGTTTGGTCAACGGTGATGCTAACCTGGAGAAATCTTTCACAAACCGACGGTAATACCCAGCTAACCCCAGAAAACTGCGGATCTCAAATACACTCTTAGGCTGTGCCCAATCCTGCACTGCCTCTACCTTGGATGTATCAACAGACACTCCTTCACCGGATACCACATGGCCTAAGAATTTGACTTCTTTCAGCCAGAACTCACACTTCCCAAACTTGGCATACAGCCTATGGGCTCTAAGTAACTCAAGCACCACCCTCAAATGTGCCTCGTGCTCCTCCTCAGAAGGCGAATAGATAAGGATGTCGTCCACAAAAACGACTACAAACCGATCCAAGAATTCCCGGAAGATCCGGTTCATCAAATCCATAAAAACTGCCGGTGCATTGGTGAGCCCGAATGGCATCACCAAAAACTCATAATGGCCATACCGCGTACGGAATGCCGTCTTCGGAATATCCTCTTCCCTGACCCTCAACTGGTGGTAACCCGATCTTAAGTCTATCTTAGAGAAACAACGGGAACCCTTCAACTGGTCAAACAAATCATCGATACGAGGCATAGGGTACTTATTCTTAACTGTAGCCCGATTCAATTTCCGATAATCTATACAAAGTCTCAAAGCACCACCTTTCTTTTTAACAAAGAGGGCCGGTGCTCCCCACGGTGAAACACTAGGACGTATAAAGCCCTTATCTAGCAACTCCTGGAGTTGGATCTTCAACTCAACTAACTCGGCTGGGGCAAAACGATATGGTGCCATGGAAATCGGCGCCGTGCCGGGCACTAGGTCAATAGAGAACTCAATCTCCCGATGCGGTGGCAAACCAACAAGATCCTCGGGAAAGACATCCGAGTACTCACAAACCACCCTTGGCAACACAATCTGAGTCTCATTATCCTCACTAATCAAAAGGTTAGCTAGTAGCCCACTAAGCTCACTCCTTCCTCGCCGAACATACCCCGGTGGCAACACATCACCAACCCGGTCCCCCAGAAAATGAAAATACTCTCTGCTCACGGTACAACAAGTGACCCTCTGGCGGTAGCAATCAATAACTGCCCGGTATGACGATAACCAGTCCATACCCAAAATAACATCGAAACCCCTCATAGGCATAACTACAAAGGAAAATGGAATTCTATGATAATCAACCTCTATATCACAACCCCTAACGCCTTGTTTCAAAATCAATTCACCCCCAAGAGGTGACACTACACAAATAGGAGATGCTAGCTGTGCTAACTCCAACTCCAAAACAGATGCAAATGCAGCAGACACAAAGGAATGAGATGCACCCGTATCAATCAAAACATTAGCAACCGAGTTGCAAAACAAGAAGGTACCTCTCACAACTGATGGTGCTGGCACAAGATCCTGCGCGGTAACAGCATACACGCGCCCAGACGACCTCTGATCAACCTGCTCAACCCTAGGAGCATAAGATTGCTGCACTGTCTGGGACGATGAAGCCCCCTGATTAGCCCTCGAGGCCTGACCCGACTGAGCTGGCTGCTGACCCTGTATCGGCCTCAAACCAGATGCACCAGGTGTGCCACCCAACTGCGGACAATACCTCTTCATATGCCCTGGCTGACCACACTGATAACACGAGAGTGGCTGAACTCTACCCTGACTCTGGCTCTGAGATCGAGCCGAAGAAGATGCTGCTCTCTGAACTCCTCCCCTCTGAGGACAAACTGGAGACTTGTGGCCCAGCTGGCCACACTTGAAACAGGTAATGTCTCCCTGGCTGCCTTTCCCCGAACTAACACTCGGTACAGGAAAAGTCGATCGAGAAAAGCTACCCTGAGACTGCTGGGGATTAAAACCCTTCTGTCTCCTACCATCACTCTGACTATCCTGACTCTTCTTGGAGCCCTTCTGCCCTTGCTCCTCCTCCTGCATCATTATTTCCATGTGGGCTGCAGCATCAACCATACGCCCATACTCCCGAATCATAGTTCCCCCAACTCTCAGCTTGAGGCCACGCCTCAACTTCTTCTCAAACTCAATACAACGGCGTTCCTCAGACGCCACCAACTCAGGTGCAAACCTGGACAAACTAGTAAATGCAGCCTCAAATTCGGCCACTGAAGAACTCGCCTGCTTAAGCTGACAAAACTGGTCTCGCAGCTTCTCCCTGACTGCTGGAGATAAGAACTTCTCCTGGAAAGCATTCACAAAAGCCTCCCATGTACCTCCTATACGCCCCTTAGTAAACTTCCACCACTGACCTGCATCCCCCTTCAACTGGAAAGATGCCAAGGTCACTTTCAATCCCTCGTCTTCGATGCCAAGCATCTCAAACGTCTTCGTTGTCTGTTCGAGCCATTCATCTGCCTTAAGTGGCTCTTTAGGATCACCCACAAATTCATCCGGATTGGACCGGAAGAACTCCCTCTTCAGAAAGGAAGGTCCTGCATCCGCAATACCAGCCTGAGCTTGATTCTCAGCTCTAAGAATGCCTACTGACTCCCTGAATGCCCCTGCTATCTCTCGGGCTAGAGCGCCCATAGCCTGCTGGCCTACTGGCTCGGCCACATTGGCCTGGCCAATTCCCTCTTGAACTGCCGGAATCTCTTCTGGCACAGGCAACTCCTGCCTACCCGGCCTACCACGCCTACCGCGTCCTCGTCCTCGTCCTGACATCCTAATAAAGGAAACAAAGACATTAGCACATTAATAAATGTGCCGAAGCTAAACACTCGCGTCCTAATGCAATGGACAACAATAATTCATTCCACGTAAGCACATAATCACATAAGCACCTACGAATTTCATTCCCGGATAATGATAGTCCCAATGCATTACTATAGTTCCGGTTGGAAGCAGCAGTGATCAAGTGCCTTTCCAACAAGACTACTAGAAACTCAAGGGTCCAATCAACATCCTAGAAACTACATTCCATACCCACATAATCACATAAACATGTTATCACATAAGCATATAACATTACACTAAGTCTCTATCAAACGAGACGAACCCAATGTGATACTAATCACTTCCCACGTACCCAAAGTATTCAAACCCGGTACGCTCTGATACCAAGTTGTAACGCCCTAAAAATTAACCCATTATATATATCATTGACATTCATTATTTAAAGAAGATAATCTATTAATTCATTCATCAGAGTATTACAAAATAAAGCATAACATGTATCATCGAATAAAATGCCCTACAGGCTTACACCTTTCCAAGCCAACACTTGGATACCAAAAATATGAGTTCTAACTCAATACAATAAAAGCCCTAGGCTTGAATGTTTACATGTACTTATAATTTAAGACAGTCAACTAAAAGTAGTCTTCGGAATCCAAGTCCTTCCAAGCTAAGTCCTTGGAGGTAGTTTATCCCCTGAACCTGAAAATGATGTTCCCATAAAGGGTGAGCCACAGCCCAGTAGAAATATACTAAACCACATATAAGCAATGAATAAACCAATGGCATTCAACAGATGGTTAACCAAGATAGTCCATTACTTCATTTTACAGTCTTATAACACTATTGTCTAAAACTCATTTTACCTTCCAATTTTATCAACATGGCTCAGAACCTGGCCAAACTTACAACAGTGAATTACATATATCATATTCACATTCTTCCATTATCAACAAACAAATGAGACTCAAGCTCAAATCAAAACACTTCATACTTCCAGATTGATACACATTTTAGTGCTGTATCAATAAAACACTTCTATAAATAAGCACACATAAAAGTGATGCTAATGGAGTCCATCCCCTATCTCCTCCCAAACAAAAATCCGGTTTAGAGGTCCATCCCCTATCTTCCCCTAAACCGTGGAGTACATCCCCTATCTCCTCCCACACACAAACAATGTATGCAAATGCAATGCTCAATCAATACACGTATTTTCTGTATCAATGCCACAGTCAAAATTAATGACTTAACCAATGTGATTAGTTTCAGTTATTCCTAATTCACATGCAATATCAACAACAATCACGACTATCCTCCACCGATAGCCCAAAACAGTTATTTCTAAACTGAAAATAACCATGTCAACAATTCAATAGACAAATGATACAAATTATCCAATTATGCCAATTAATCAATGAGTTTCCCAATTCCATGAATTTAACCATCTTTTCCCAATTCCATGAATTACTTATACAAATCAATTCAATAATTCAACTAGGGTTTTTTCCCAAAATTTATCAAAGTATTCCCAACACATTAAAATACCAAAACTTAGAACGTAACCTATAAAATGGAGTAGGAAATCCCTACCTCGAAGAGAGTAACCCGAATGGAGAAGATGGAGATGAATGCCCAAATACAAAAGTGCTCCAAATTGCCAAAAGTTCAGATTAAATGGAAGCCCTCGACTCCCTCTATCTTTTTAATAAAGCAACTAGGGTTGAAACACTCTCTAAACAGATCAAACCTAAGAGAGAAGGTGAGTAGGGAGAGAGAGAGGTCGAACCTGGGGTTTTGAATCAAATGAATATGAAAAAGACTGATCAAATCCCGCTGTTGTGTATTTAAACTGGACAGGCTCGCTCGAGCGAAGACTTGGTCGCTCGAGCGACCAGACACAGAGAAACTACGCTCGAGCCAAGGAAGCCTTGCTCGAGCCAACAACTCAAAAGCTCGCTCGAGCGAAAAAAAGCTCGGTCGAGCGAAGAACTCAAACCCTCAGGTCTGAACCCAGACACACGCTCGAGCGAAAGAACTATAGCTCGAGCGAAGGATGAACTAACTCGCTCGAGCGAAGAAAAGCTCGCTCGAGCCAAGAATGCACAGCTACAGGTCCAAATCAAACACTACCTCTCGCTCGAGCGAACAACTCCTCGCTCGAGCGAAGAACCAAAAACCTGGACAGCAACTCTTGGTTTCTAAACCCAACCAACCTGAAACAAACCTGCCCAACACATCCTATAATTCCAAATGAGAAAATAAGGAATAACAACAACAACCATTATACAATGACAGAATCTACGGAACAGTCCGGATACAATAATGAAATGGGAAAAGACCGGGGTCGCTATAGCACTTGATAAATATTTTGGTACCAAGAAACAAGTAGATATTTTGGGTTCAAATGACAATGATGATGAAGATTTGGTAATTGAAGAGCCTACTCATTGTGTGAGTAATAATGAGAATGATGATTTGGTGATTGAACAACCTAGTGAACATATGAATGAGAATGAGAATGAAGATTTGGGGGATGTAGAATCTAGTGAAAGTGAAGATGTCAATGTTGAATGTGGACCTCTAAACATTTATGACCCTAGTAATTGGGACAAGATTGATCAAAATTTAAGGGATTTACTAGTTGAAAGAGGTCCTATAAGAGGTAATGGTGTGAATTTTCCCCTAGATGACAAAGATAGGCATTTTTCTTCTACATTTTACATGCGACAGTTACAAAATGGAGAGAAGCAGGATAGGAAGTGGCTATTCAGACGCTTCAAACAAAGTGTTTTGCTTTTGTTGCAAGTTGTTTAAGCAAGATGGGAACAATATTCATTTGGCTACTGATGGATTGAAAGATTGGAAGAATATGGGCAACAGGCTTAGAAGTCATGAAACTAGTAATGAGCACTTTATTTGCATGAACAAATAGATTGAATTGGAAAGTAGATTGAAGAAGAATGAAACAATTGATAGAAGTGTTCAAGAACAAATCAACAAAGAGAGGGAACACTGGAGACAAGTGTTACTAAGGATAATTGCTATTGTAATCACTCTTGCTAAAAATAATTTAGCTTTTCGTGGAGACAATGAGAAGATTTATCAAGAAAGAAATGGAATCTTTTTAAGCTTAATTGAAATGCTTGCTAAATTTGATCCAGTAATGCAAGAGCACATTCAATGTATTCAAAGGAGTGAAATTCATTACCATTATCTTGACCACAAAATCCAAAATGAATTGATACAGATGTTAACGAGTGAGATCAAGAGTACGATTGTGGCAAGAATCAAAGAAGTGAAATATTTTTCAATTATTCGTGATTGTACTCCAGATGGTAGTCATGAAGAACAAATGTCTCTTGTGATAAGATATGTAGATGTTTCAACTAGTCCGATAAAGGTAGAAGAATTCTTTTTAGAATTTTTTAAAGTGGATGATACATTGGGGTTGGGACTTTTTAATGTACTTAGAGAGGCATTGCACACACTCCAGCTTGATATTGGTGATATAAGAGGGCAAGGATATGATAATGGCTCTAATATGAAAGGGAGACACAAAGGTGTACAAAAAAGAGTACTTGAAATAAATCCAAGAGCATTCTACATGCCATGTGGGTGTCATAGTCTTAATCTTGCTCTTTGTGATATGGCTATCTCTTGTTCCAAAGCTATCTATTTCTTTAGAGTGGTACAACGCATATATGTGTTGTTTTCATCTTCTACAAAGAGGTGGAAAATTTTCAAAGACAATGTGGAAGGTCTCACACCTAAGCCATTATCACAAACTCGTTGGGAAAGTCGCATTGAAAGTGTTAAAGCTATAGGGTACCAAGCTCCACAAATTAGAGATGCTTTAATTCAGTTGGAAAAAGAAGCTGATGATCCCAATACAAAGTGTGAAGCTGAATCCTTAGTTACATCTGAAATTGAGAACTTTGAGTTTTTGCTTGGCATGATTATTTGGTACAATCTGTTGTTTGCTGTTAATTCTGTTGGCAAGACATTTCAAGCTGAAGACATGCATATTGATGTTGCTATACATCAATTAAAAGGACTCATTACATTTATTGAAAAGTATAGAGAAACTGGATTTTTGGAGGCCATGATTGAAGCTAAAGAAGTTGCAATTGAAATGGAGATTGAGCCTACATTTCGTGAAAGGTGTGTCATTCGTAGAAAGAAACATTTTGATGAGAATGTTAGTAATAGGTTGCACAATCAGCTGAAGAATCCTTTAGCGTTAATTATTTTATATATATAATAAATCAAGCTCTTTCTTCACTTAAGATTAGATTTGAACAATTTCAAATATATGATGAAACTTTTGGATTTTTGTTTGATTTGAAGAAGTTAAATTCTACCAATGATGAGTGCTTGAAGACTTATTGTGCTAATCTTGAAGACTTTTTGAAACATGATGGGCTTATGGATGTTGATGGGAGAGATTTATTTTCTGAGTTGAAAGTCTTCAAAGAAATTTTGCCAAAAGAAATCAATAGGCCAATTGAGGTGATGAATTATTTGAAATTGATGGATGGTTGTTTTCCAAATGGCTGGATTGCGTATAGAATATTATTGACTATTCCAGTTACCGTTGCCTCTGGAGAAAGAAGTTTTTCAAAGTTAGAATTGATCAAATCCTACCTTCGATCAATAATGTCACAAGAAAGATTGAATGGATTAGCTATATTGTCTATTGAAAAGGATCTGGTAGATAAATTAGATTATACAAACTTAAAAGCTAAAAATGCAAGAAGAGTAGTATTTAAGTGATCGTTGGGTTAATTGTAAGCTGGATATTGCTAAACTATAAAGCAATAAAACCAATTTTTAATGTTTTTAAGTCATTGTACTGATTTCTTCCTATCTTATTATATATGAAAGTAAATTTTAATTTATAATTTTAATGATTATATGTTCAAGTATACTTAAATAAAAAATTTGTGGATACTTATCATTTTATGCATAAATTTTTTATTAAAAAAAATATATTAGAGAGACTTCATTTTCACAGTGCGCTTTAGACCCCACAAACCTCAGGGCCGGCCTGAATTGATTATGCAAATTTAATTATAAGGTTGGTTCATGTTGACAAAAAGTAGGAGCACTGACAATAATATAATTGCCTACTCAAGATTGTTTTTGAGCTTTTCTTGTCTTGGCCTCAAACACTTGCCATTTCTCTTTTTTTGGAGTAAAAATAATTTGAATTTTTTTTTAATGTTTATTTTCATCACTATAGTTTCAATTTAAAAAAATAAATAAAATCCCAAACCTTAACCATATAATATATGTATAAGAACTTGACCAATAAGGTTCATAGGCTTTGTATGACGCGTCATATCAAAATTTGAGCCTTTACTATACGTTCATCAAGATCTCTTAACTATTGAATAACACATTACGGCTCATCTATAAACCTATATATTTTACCCTCTCAATTATAAAATTTAAAAAAAAAAAAACATACAAATGACTACCCTTTTTGCTAAGGGTGGAAATGATGAATTTTTGTAGTTAAAAGTGGTCAAAATATATAAAGTTCATGGATGAGGTAATTTGATATTAACAGTTGAGGACGTCTTCATGCAATTACCTCTTTATTTTTATTTATTTTTTGGGTGAATAAGACATTAAAAAAAAAATGAGTGAATAAGACCAAAAAAAAATTGGGGTGAATAAGACATAAAAATAAAAAATAAAATTTGGGTGAATAAGACATTAAAAAAAATAAAATTGGGTGAATAAGACATAAAAAAAAAAAAAAAAAAAATTGGGTGATTAAGACATAAAAAAATTTTTGGGTGAATAAGACAAAAAAAAAATATTGGGGTGAATAAGACCAAAAAGAAAAATTTTGGGTGAATAAGACAAAAAAAAATTTGGGTGAATAAGATGTAAAAAAAAAAAAAACAATTGGGTGAATAAGACAAAAAAAAAAAAAAGGGTGAATAAGACATAAAAAAAAATTTGGGGTGAATAAGACCTAAAATTTTTTTTTTTTTATGAATAAGGCATAAAATATATATATATATATATATATTTGGGTGAATAAGGTATAAATTTTTTTGGGGTAAATAAGACCTAAAAAAAAAAAATTTTGGTGAATAAGGCATTAAAAAACAAAATTTGGGTGAATAAGACAAATAAATTATTTTGGGTGAATAAGATATTATTCATTCCTAACGATAACGATAACGAGGAGTAAAAACAAAAACAGATGAAAAATCAATCTCCTATGCCATCCAGTAGACGAACGTGCATGGCATCTGAGATTTCTGGCTGATATACCAAGAGAACTTTTTCCTCAATTTGTTTCCAGATGAGAAAAGCTGGATAAAAAAATAAAAAATAAAAATGAAAGAAAGAAAGAAAAGGAAGAGCGAGTAAATACAGGGGCATAGTAATATTGAATGAGAAACACGAAAAGATCTATGAGGGGATGTGGTCTTTACTTCGTCATTCAAGGTCAGACAACCCCAGCAAAGAGTAACTCGGAACATCCGATCCAAGCAACGGAATACACTCTGATCCTCTCACATGGACACTAAAACAAGCTGCATAAATACACAAATTAGACACCAGAAGAATTTTTTTTTTTTTTATAGGATTGACTAAAAGTAAATCGTGAAATTATGAAGCAAAACAGTTGCCTATTACATTTTAGTGTGAATGCAGATCAAACCAGAATCTAGTGATATATTTAACAGGAAAAAAGAGAAGCTTCCAAATGATATGAAAACAGTTTCTGTTAGAAAAGTAGAAGAGATTTTGTTTCGTTCAATGTTCTTGAAATCTATTTCAAGGAAATTAAGTTTTTTTCTTTTTGAAAATGATGTTTTATGTTATCTGTATATGGTTTCTGTGTGAATGATTTTCTGATCACACTGCCCGCTTAGTAATCAGGTAAAGAGCACTGGCAGAATAGATGGCTTCAGTTATCCTGCAACAGAAAGAAAAGGCTCCAGCGGTGGCTCCTCCACCCGGGGGCACTCCGACGATCAAGTCAGTATATTTCTCAAAGATAATCAAGTGCTAAACTCACTGCTCAAAGCATAAATTGCGTACCTTAGACCCACGGGGGTGCCTATCTTTTATAGTTTACTTAATCCTAGTCCCACAGGAAGCCTCACTTCTATGGACTCCAATTCAATACTTACTTTGGACTCCTCAAGAGATAAAGATAAACTCCCTAAGAGCTTTATCCTCATCTTGACTAAGTTTCCTCTTTATTCTAGGACTCTTGTCCCTTATCTTTTATCCTCTTATCTCGGATTCCGATATCTTCGGGGATAACCTCGACCTTGCCGAGATCACCTCGGCGTCACGACCAGGACACGTGGCACCTCGGCTGACACATCGGTGTCACCTTGCCACGTGTTGGTACTCAGAAAATATATCCCCACAACTGCCCCTTAGGTTCTATTACCTCGGCAATCTGAGGTGATGGAAACTATATCATTCCATTTTTCCAGTACGTCGGTTTTCAGTATCTCAGTCGAGATCATTATTTTGGCCGATATCCTTTTATTCAAGAACAAGAACTTCAAGAATTCTTCCATGCGTATGAGTTGTCATACACCACAATTCAACCGTTTTTAACCACGCGTTTATTTCTTATTGGTTCGTACCTGTGACGCGCCCATAAGCCGTCTCTTTCTCACGTGCACCGTCTGACGTATGCGTTCTTCTAGGCATATTGATTATTTTTTGCCGTCGTTTTCATTTTTGACAAAATCCTTCCCCCTTTCTTCATTTTTTCACTTTTGCATCTGATTTCTCTTGCTTTTTCTCTTTCTAAACTCTTTCTTTCAAATCCGCCATTGCTTAAGCTCCAAGCTCTACAGTTGTCTTCCATTCTCCCTTCCTGTGAAGCTTTCGTCATTCTCGTTACATCCGTAACTGTCGTCTGACTTCGGCAATCTTCATACCGGCTTCACTTTTTTCTGGTAAGCTATTGTTCCTCTCGTTTTCAATTCTGTTGATATTCTTCATTACTTGTTGCCTTTACTGCATCTGTTGAAACTTTTAATTTGTGATTCATACACCTGAATGTGTCCTTCCCATGATTTTGCCCTTGCCCATATCTTGAACACACGCATTGTTTCACTACTTCCCTGTATCTTTGTTACTAATCTTGGCCCTGTATTTCTTGTATTTTTTATGCTCTTGATAAACCATCTCTGTGCTTGATTCTGAAATTCCATTCTTGCTTTCTGTTTTTTGTGTCTTTTCTAGATCTGTGCCTTTGATCTTCATTTCCATAGTTTTAGGTTTGGGATTTGTTTGTAGAACCCACGATTTAGGGCAAAACTGAAACATTCCTTACAAATTTCTGTACCAGCCCAAACCTAGGTTTTTGCCGAGGTCCCATCAACAAGAAATATCTTCTTTCTGAATTCCAACCCTTCTAATTCAGGCCGATATCATGGGTATGTGGAGACATAGGGTAGATATCCCGACCAAACTTGAGTACTTTAGGCAAGAGTTCTTCATCCCTGCCGATGTCCATCTGAGGCTGGCTGTGGATGATGACTCCATCATGCCTACAGAAAACTCCATGCCTTTTCCCATTGTAGCTTTTACTGAGTGCGGACTCCGGCTCCCACTCAACATCCTTTTTCGTGAGATTCTTCACTTTTATAAGTTGAACCCTATGCAACTGACAATCAATTCTTATCGAGTGATCTTTGGCGTCATAGCCTTAGCTAAACAGGAAAATGCTAGGATCACCCTTGCCGACATCCAGTATTGTTATACCATGTGTGCCTTTAATTTGAAAGAAAAAGGCTACATTTATTACCTTAAGCCGAGGTCTACAGACTTCAAAATCGTAGCCGACCTCCCAGACTCCAACAAGGGGGCTGGTGATGACTATCTTATTGCCTCGGGAAATTGGGAGTTTGCTCATCTCTACCCTCTTCCCCGATCAGTTTTAGAGGGCAAGGGTAAGAGCCCAGTATTCATCTTTGCCTATTTTCTTTCGAAGTCTTAAATACTTTGTCTGTTTCTGACGTCTGTTCTTCTTGCAGCTATTCGTCAGCCACCAAAAAATTTTCGCCAATCCTTTGTCCCCAGCAAGGATTTGAAGAAACTTCTGGACTTTCCAGTCCATAAGAGAAAAGCGTCTATGCTTCTTAATTTTATTCCATCATACAAGTCGACTTTGCCCGACGTTCCAAAAAGGAAGAAGAAAAGCCTTTCTCCACCCTCTGCTATAACTCCATTGACTACATCCACATCACGAACAGATCAAGGATCAACATCCGATCCAGCTGATCAGGCATCAACCTCGGCTCCATACTTGGTCCCGATATCAGAACGAAAACGTCGGCGGCGACTTATCCTTACTGCCGAGATGGGCCGCCCTAAGCCTGTTGCAAAAGATCTTCTGGCCAGTATTCCATCATCTATTGATGAGCAGGCAACACAAACCCAACCTCCATCAAAGTCGAAAAGAATAAAGAAGGCTCAACCAAAGCCTAAGGTAACTCAGGTTGAGTCTGAAGATACCCTGCCTATCTCAAGGTTGGCGGAGAGTGACAAACCTCAACCCTCTGCTGGGAAGAGGCGCTCAGAAACCCAGCCATCAAAGTCCCCAAAATCTAAAAAGCCGAGGTCTTCTTCCGCTACGACTTCGGGATCCAAGAAGAGCGATGCCCCCTGGTCCCCAAAAATTACTCTGGAGGACAAACCAGTCTTGGCTACTGACAGTGCCGACAATATCAATGTCGGCGTAGCCCTAAGCATAGCTCTGCTCCTTCCCGGCGACCTTGACCGCAACGCCGAGTTGAGCGAGTACGAGAATTATGCGTTGATGCTTCAACGTTCCGTTCAAGTAAGTGTCTTCTTCTTGGTAATTTTCTTCTTTCTGTTTTGTATTTAGAAAATTTTGTGCTAATTTTTGCCTTGTGTTCTTTTAGGCAATCCAGCATGCCCACTCATTTTCTATTCAATCCTTTGAAAATCGGCAAAAGCTGGCCGACATGAAGAAGGAATTCTCTTCTCTCCAAAAGATCAATAAGGGCCTTGAATCAAAAATGAAGAAACTGGAGGATCAAGCCGAGGCTGCAATTAAAGCTCAGAATAATGCCAAAGAGAAGGCTGAGGCTGCTGAGGCTATCAAAAAAGTGGCTAAATCCCAACGAAAGGAGGCCGAGGAGAAGATGGCCCAAGCCGAGAAGGAGCTTTAAGAAGCCTTGGCCACCAAAGAGGTTGAAATAAAAGATGTTGATGAAAAGGCATATGCCCAAGGCATGGCCGACATCACAGATGCTTACGAACAACAAGTGAAGGAGGCATGCAACAAGGGTTTTACCCTTGGTTAGATGTCCCTTCTGAAGAAACTTAACGTCCCAGAGGACTCGCCATTAAGAAAACCTGATGCCATTCCTCTGCCATTCCCTCAATTTCAACCTCCAAATCAAGATGTCGGCGAATCCGAATCCAAGGAAAATGATGAGGATGAGGATCAGGCCTTGGTGAGAAAATCCAAGGATGCCGATGGGGCCAAGTCCCCTCCCCAGAATGAGCAAGTCCTAGACTTGACTCAGGATGAGGAAGGTGATGAGGTACCTATAGAAGCTGTTCCCGAGAATGCACTAGACGACATCTCCTCTGCGGACAAGAGTGTTGAAGATACTCTGCAAGAAATTGATGCCGAGATATTGGCGGATAAGGCTGCTGGGATGTCTTCTCAACCAGCATCTGATCTTCAAATTCGACCAACTGATGGAGAGGAATCTTAGCTTCATGTTTTTCTTTTACTTACTTGTATTTTGTTGCTTCTTTATCTTTTGGAACAATGTATGCTTTTTGTATGGCCGATGTGCCCTTTTCTTGGTGAATGAATATAATCTTTTCTTGTCTTCTCTTTATTGCTTTGTGCATCATTCTATACTTAGAACATTTTGCATGTCTTATGTACTCTTCCTTCTTTGTGCAATCTTCTCGGGGTGACATACCTCAATTATGTCACCTGACGATTTACCTCGGTAAGTACCTGTCCTGCAAGTTGTTTATAAATTTCAACAAGGATAAACATATACTAGTTTAATCTCAACTTTATAAACTTTTCTCAAGTTATAACAAGTGTTAAACAACGATCTATTTGTAAATTACTACAAATTTCCACAAGCGTTAATATATATTGGCTTAACTTCAACTTGTAAATTGCTACAAATTTCAACAAGTGTTAAGCATTACTTCAGTTTTACCTTCAACTTGTAAATTGCTACAAATTTCAACAAGTGAAGATAAACAATTATCTTAGCTTAACTTCAACTTGTAAATTGCTACAAATTTCAACAAGCGTTAAGCATTACTTCGGTTTAACTTTAACTTGTAAATAGCCACAAATTTTAACAAGTGAAGATAAACAATTATCTCGGCTTAACTTCAACTTGTAAATTGCTACAAATTTCAACAAGCGTTAAGCATTACTTCGGTTTAAATTCAATTTGTAAATTACAAATTTCAACAAGTGAAGATAAACAATTATCTTGGCTTAACTTCAACTTGTAAATTGCTACAAATTTCAACAAGCGTTAAGCATTACTTCGGTTTAACTTCAACTTGTAAATTGCTACAAATTTCAACAAGTGAAGATAAAAAATTATCTCGGCTTAACTTCAACTTGTAAATTGCTACAAATTTCAACAAGTGAAGATAAACAATTATCTTGGCTTAACTTCAACTTGTAAATTGCTACAAATTTCAACAAGCATTAAGCATTACTCCGATTTTAACTTCAACTTGTGAATTGCTACAAATTTCAACAAGTGAAGATAAACAATTATCTCGGCTTAACTTCAACTTGTAAATTGCTACAAATTTCAACAAGCGTTAAGCATTTTTGTCTTCTCTCTGCCCCTGCCCCCAATGTGAACCTGAGTTCCACTTGGGTTCTCATTATTCAGAAACAACATTATGCATCTTTTATCAATTCACAAGTCTTTGGAGAACTCTGCTAAAATTTTATTGACGACGTTAGTAAAAAATAACAAGGAACATCTAATGATAGAAAAATCTCAAATTACAAGTGTTCCAGGGTCTTGGCAATGCTTTGCCCTCATTATCTTCAAGCCGGTATGCTCCATTGCCCAATACCGAAGTGATTCTGTAGGGTCCTTCCTAGTTTGGGCCAAGCTTGCCCTCTCTGGGGTCCTTCTTGTTGCCAACAACTTTTCTAAGGACTAGGTCGCCAACCTGAAAATCCCTTGGATTAACTTTCTTATTGTAAGCTCTAGCAAGCTGCTGCTGGTACGCTGCGAGCTGAATTGCAGCTTTCTCCCTTCTTTCTTCTAAGAGATCCAGATCTCGGGCTAGAAGTATGTCATTAGTTCCATTCCCTACTCCTTGGATTCTGATCCCTGGGATGCCGATGTAGTGACCCTCATTCCTCACCTTAGCCTCGGGCATGAGCATTTGTATAATCTTGTTTTGCTAAGTTGCAGTAATGAATTTTCTTGACTTGTCTTAATTAGAATGAGATTTTTGTCTTGGTTTGTACTTATGTGAAATTTACTTGTTGAGTCTTGTTCTTTCTGGTGAGTCTAGCCGAGGTCACCTTTAGACCAGAACCACCTTGAAACCACTTTGGTTGACCCCTACCTTCGTCCTGGCATATTGGCCGAGATGTCATTTTCTAGGCCGAGGTGTATCATCAAGGCCGAGAGGTGTATCATCTAGGTCGAAATGTTATCCTTGAACCCAAATGATCTTGTTCCGGATTGGTGCGACCTAGACCGAGGTGTGGCACATCTAGGCCGAGGTGTGGCACAGCTAGGCCAAGTGTTGTCCGTCCTAGCCAGGATCATAGATACCTCACCTACCGGAGCCGATGTTTTCACCCGATGTCAGTACCTTGTTAGAGTGCCATGCCGCTTTACTTGTTAAACACCCTTTCGCCATACTCTTTCTGGCTTGTCAGCCACCTTTTCGGGGAGAACCAACCAGCCGTTGCCATGTGTCCGAGCTAAGTGTTAAATCAGCCGGCAGTGAGTAGAACCTATCATTTTGTATCATATCTTTGCCTTGAGAGAGAGAAGCTATAGAAGGAGTTTTAGAGTGAAGGAGTGGATCTTCGAGCTTGATTCTTAGAGATCTAACCGTTAGATTCGTGTATTAAGGTTAGATTCTTGACCTACTCTTGTAGTCTTTGTTAATCATCTAGCTGCATTGCATGATCGAACCTGATTTGCAAGCCATGCATTGATTGAAAGTTTGGTTTTAGAAAGAGAAAGTAGTATTCATGTGTTCTTGAATAAAAGCCTTGTTTGATCCGAAAGTTTGCATTAAAATTCATGCTTTTGTGTTTGTTTCCATAAGATCTTCGAGTATGGGTACCCAGGTCCATGTTTTTGAATTCATAGCATGAAATCTCAGATTTTGTAATAGCAAATTATGATCTTGCATTCATCCTCCTCATGTTCATGTTCTTCATGTTCGACATGTTCTTCAAGAGAGGGAAACCCAGATTTTCCCGACCTCATTCCCTTGAATGTGGCCATCGAGGCAACACCTCGGCAAGGAGGTGTGGGACCTCGGCCTAGACTTGGTAGTCGCCCAGCATGTTTTCCCGAGATGAGAAACTGTGTTTTGTTTCGATTTGACTTAGCCTTTGAAGAATGCCGAGGTCATTTGCATGCATGCTAGACTTGTTTTGAGAAGTGCATTCAACAGACTCTGCCATGTGTTTGTTGGACTTGGACATGCCTTGACCCCAACGTCTGAAGAGCTATGTGAGTGGTATTTTTAATAAAGTTATGTTATTAAGTTTTGATAAAGTTTTGCCTTGCTTGTTTTGGAAAAGTATTTTGTGAAGCATGAATGATGATCCCTATCTTGTATACCAAGTACTAGCCTTGTTTTGAATGACAATCTTGAAAAGTCCGTACGTGCTAAGGGACTATAAGCATTTGTAACACAATCTTAAAAGTCCGTACGTGCTAGGGGACTATAAGCATTTGTAGCACAATCTTGAAAGTCCGTACGTGCTAGGGGACTAAAAGCATTTGTAGCACAATCTTAAAAGTCCGTACGTGCTAGGGGACTATAAGCATTTGTAGCACAATCTTGAAAGTCCGTACGTGCTAGGGGACTATAAGCATTTGTAGCACAATCTTGAAAGTCCGTACGTGCTAGGGGACTATAAGCATTTCTAGCACAACCTTTGTTAATGTTATCCCTTGGAACTTGAAAGCCTTGAAAGACTTTAATTGTCGAGACTTGAAAGATTTGTTAGATAAACTTGATTTGCCCTTGGATTTTGTACAAGACGTGTTATGCTTTGATTTGATAAGGATTTCAGATATCATTCATGTAAACCCCTTTATTATCTGTACCATTCACTAAGTATCCAAGCTCACCCCTCTCTATATATATGTAGGTGACGAGCAGGACGGCGGTGACGCCTAGATGTACTTGCTACTTGTTGTGGATTTTGCACTTTTGCAGCATCTTGAAGATTATGCTTCTTAGTTGTATTTCATTGTATTTTGTATTTGATGGCTGAGAAGCCTTTTGGTCAAGATGTACTTTTGTACTTCATTGTTGTATTAAAGCTATGTAAAGATGTATGCCATTCCTTTTAACTTATGCACAGCTCTTATGGACTAATTAACTTTGTATATATTGCTTCCGCGCATGTTAGCCCCATATGTAATACTCTGATTGTGTGTGAAATTTGAAAGTTGGCCTTCGGTAATCTCGGATTACTGGCCATCATGGCACCATTCTACTAGGGGCGGAATGGGGTCGTGACAGCCGATCTCCAGTGGGATGACTGCTTCTGTGCCGTAGGCCATGGCAAAGGGGGTTTTCCCTGTTGATCTTCTCGGCGTAGTCTGATATGCCCAGAGTACATTGGGCAACTCGTCTACCCACTTTCCTTTTGCTACCTGCAGTCTCTTCTTTATCCCATCCAAAATTACTTTGTTGGATGCTTCTGCTTGCCCATTGCTTTGGGGAAAACTTGGTGTTCAAAAGTAATTCTTTATTTTGAATTTCGCACAAAAGTTCTTGATGAGTTTGCTGTCAAACTGCGTTTCGTTGTTGGCAACTATTGCTCTTGGAATGCCAAATCTAGTGATGATGTTTCTCTATATAAAGTTTTTGACATCCACATCTCGGATTTTGGCATGAGGTTCTGCTTCTATCTACTTCGTGAAGTACCAGCAAGTACTTCCTTTACCCAGTTGCTTGGGGCAATTGCCCAATGAGATCCATGCCCCATTGGGCAAATGGCTATGGACTGGATACAGGGTTCAGGTCAGCAGCTGGCTGGTGTATCAAAGGTGCGAACCTTTGGCATTGTTCACACTTCTTCACGTAGGCTTCTGCATCTTTTGTATGTAGGGCCACCAATACCCCTAGGTAATGGCCCTGTGAGCTAGTGATCTGCCCCCAGCGTGGCTTCCACAAATCCCTTCATGAATTTCATATAGAAAATCTTCCACCTGCAAAGGGTGTACTTAAAAGGGGGCCAGTGAAGGACCTTCTGTAAAGATGTCCGTCCGCTGTCAGATTGAATCTTGCCGACTTCAATCTGACCTTGTGTGCTTCCTTATGGTCTTCTGGCAGCTTTTCCTCTTTTAAGAATGCAACAATTGCATCCATCTAGCTTGGTCCCAAGTCCACACACATTACTTCTTGTTCTGTGATCGGTTGTTCTATGCTCGGGCTTGATAGATTGTCAATCATTATTGTCCTTGTTTTTCCAGTTTGCATTGAGCTTGCCAAGTTGGCCAACGCGTCGGCGTGGCTGTTATCATCTCAGCTAACTTGAAGAAGTCGGCAGTTGTAAAATAAGGCTGTCAGCCTGATGACTTCCTTTGCGTATGCCAACATTCTCTCATCTCGGGTTGCAAATTCTCCTATTGTCTGGTTTACTATAAGTTGTGAATCACAAAAAATTATTACCTCATCTGCTTCGGCTGCCACTGCCAGCTTTAGTCCTGCAATCAATGCTTCGTATTCTATATCATTGTTCGAGGCCTTAAACCCTAATCGAATAGACTGTTCCAATATCTCTTCATCAGGAGATATTAACACTACTCCTGCCCCTGCTCCTTGCCGGTTTGAGCTCCCATCGACAAACAGGCGAAAGGAGTCGCCGATGTAAATGCTGCAGGGTCTGAGTTTTTCCTTTCTTTGTTCTTTTGCCTTTGGCTGGGCTTCTCCTTGTTTTCTTAGACATTGTTCATCTTGGCTCAACGGAGCCCGATGTTTGATGGATTCTAGCGTGAATTCGGCCACGAAGTCGGCCAAAACTTGGCCCTTAATTGTTGTTCTTGGCCTGAACTCTAGGTCGTACTGGCCCAAGGCCACTGCCCATCTTGCTATTTTTCCTGTTAAGTCTCCTTGTTATAACAAGGACTTCAGTGGGTGCTCTGTTAGCACTATAATCTTGTGTGCTTGAAAGTAATGGTTCAGTTTCTTTGAAGCCATTATTAAGGCCAACATCAATTTCTCTAGTGGTAGGTACCTTGTTTCTGCATCGGCCAAGGTTTTGCTTACATAATAAACAACCTTTTGCTTCCCTTTTTCCTCTCGAATTAGCACTGCACTTACTGCGTGTTCTGAAACTGCTAAATATAAAAACAGTTCTTCCCCAGGTTCAGGTGTTGAGAGGACTGGAGCCGTGGTCAGATATTTCTTTAGGTTGGACAAAGCGGCCTTACATTCCCCAGTCCATAGGAAGTCCGTGGCCTTTTTCACCAGGTTGAAGAAGGGTTTACATTTGTCTGAGCTTCTGCTGATGAACCTGTTTAGGGCTACGGCCCTTCCAGTTAGCATCTGAACCTGTTTTGCCGATGTCGAGCTCTTCAACTCTAGGATGGCCTTGATTTGATTTGGGCTGGCCTCAATGCCTTTTCTTGTTACCAGGTACCCCAAAAACTTACCTGATCCAACTCCAACGCGCACTTCGATGCGTTGAGTCGGAGCCGGTATGTTTTGAGTATATCAAAGACCTCTTTTAGGTCGGCAAGATGACTCTTAGGTTCCTTGGTTTTCACGACCATGTCATCGATGTAGACTTCTACTGTTCGGCCAATCAGGTGTTTGAACATTTTGGTTACCAGCCTTTGGTAAGTTGCTCCTGCGTTTTTCAATCCAAAAGGCATTATCTTGTAACAGTACAGGCCGTTTGGGGTGATGAATGCGGTTTTTTCTTCGTCTGGGGGCTACATGGCGATCTGGTGGTACCCCCTGTAAGCGTCTAGAAAACTCATTCTTCTATGCCCTGAAGTGGCATCTACTAACTGGTCAATTTTGGGCAGGGGAAAACTGTCTTTGGGACAGACTTTGTTGAGGCTGGTAAAGTCTACATAGACCCTCCATTTACCGTTCTTCTTCTTTACTACCACTGTATTGGATAGCCATGTTGGGTAGTGTACTTCTCTAATGGCCCTGGCCTCCAGAAGTTTGTCTACTTCTTCTTCTACTGCTTCGACGTGTATCAACGATGGTCTTCTGGCTCGCTGAATTACAGGTTTGGCCGACCTGTCAACATTCAGTTTGTGGCAAGTGACCTCGGGGTCAATGCCAGGCATTTCGTAAGATGTCCAAGCGAACATCTCAATATTTGCTCTTAAAAAAGTCTCCAACTCTTTTTCCTCTTCTTTGGCTAAGCCCGAGCCGAGAAGAAAGAAACGTTCTTCATCCCCATCATGGACGAGGATTTTCTTTAGCGCCTCTTCGCTCTTCTCGGCTGGTTCTTTGCCGACATCTTCTAGGACTTCCAAGTCATCATCTTCAATTTCTGCCTTCTCTGGCTCTCGCACGCTGCAGGTAGATTTCATTACTGCCATGGAGCAACTCTTTGCCTGTAGCTGATTGCCTCTCACTTCTTCTATCCTATGCTCTGTTGGGAATCGTAGTATTTGATGCAATGTTGAGGGAACTGCCCCCATTGCATGCAACCATAGCCTTCCCAAGATGATGTTGTATGGCAAAGGCGTGTCAATCACCATGAATTCTGTCCTGACCTTCTTAATGCCGGCTTGTACTTCCAAGCTTGTTGCGCCCAGTGGCCACGTCGGTGTTCCATTGAAGCCGACCATCGGGCCATTGGATTGCTCTAAGTCATCAGGATGAAGGCCCAGCTCCTTGTAACATCTGACATACATGATGTCGCAAGAGCTGCCTTGATCAATCAGGATGCATTTCACTTGGCACTCCCCAACCTGGAGGGATACTACCAAGGCATCATTATGTGGATGCTGGACCATCTCTAGGTCGGCTTCAGTAAAGGCTATAGTCGGTCCCTGGCATTCTTCAGGCCGAGGTCTTTTATGTCCGACCTGGTTTACGTGCTGTAGGTGTTTTACCTTCTGGGTCTCCCCTCGTATGTCGTTTTTGTTCACTTTTGAGTGAATTACATTAACCACCCGTGGTCCTCCTGCCTGTGGTTGCTGTGCTGGGGGAGACGGAGCTGCTGGTGCTTGAGGCAATCTTGCCTGTTCTTCCCTTGTCCTGGCCTCATCGACAAGGTCCTTCAGATGGCCTTGCCTCACCAAGTCTTCTAGGTGTGCTTTTAGGACTCTGCAACCCTGAGTTGGATGCCCTTCTTCATTGTGGTAAGCACAACGCCTACCGACGTTTTTTCACATAAATTCCCCTGGTGTTCTTGTCGGTCCTCTGAAATAGGGTTGGTTTCGTATTTGATCCAGGACTTTGTGGATCGGGACTCGGAATACAGTCGTTACTGCCTGTTTAGCCCTCAATTCTGTTTCTTGTTTAATCGGTCCATTGTTACCTCGGCGAGCCGTTTCCTTTCTCCTGCTTTGTCTCTTTGTTTCCCGACGTATCCTCCTCAGCTCTGGCATACTTCTCGATTCTCACCATGAGTTCTTCTATGCTTTTTGGCAATGTCTTTGCCAAAGACTTCCGTAGTGGGCAGTCATCTTTCAGGCCGTTCTTAAAAGACACGACTGCCGCCTCTTGGTTGCATTCGGGCATTCGATTGAACACCTCGTAGTACCTTTTTGCGTAGGCCCTAAGGCCTTCATCTTTGGTGATTTTTAAGGCCATCAGTGCGTCGACCCTTAAGGGTTGAAGTTTATTTGTCACAAACCTGGCCACAAACATCTCGACTAGGCCTTCCCAAGTCTTTATGCTTCCCTTTGGTAGTTTATGGAACCAATCTGATGCAACTTCCCCGAAGGATGAGGGGAATACTTTGCAGAGCAACGGCTCATTCCCACTATATAATGCCATTGAATTCAGGTATAGTCCAACGTGAAAGTTGGGATCTGACTTACCATCATATATTTGGAACCTCGGCATACTGAATCTCTTTGGTGCTTCGAATTTGTCCAGTTCCACCGAGAATGGTGTCTTCGGCTTAACTGGGGAAGTTATCTCGGCTTCAGTATTCTGTTGCTTCCTCTTGAGGTAATCTCTCAAGTCTTCTTTACTCCTTCCTGGAGCTCGGCTATCTTTGGACTTCAATCTTTTCGGCACACTACTTTCGGCCTCGTGGTGAGCCCGTTTTGATCTTTCTCCATGGGTTGTGTCAAAGCAGAGCGCCTACCCTTGAACATGTCGATGTTCTTTGGGCTCTGGGTCCTTCTTGTGGTACGTCCTTCGGGACTCCTCTCGTCTCGGCTCCTCTCGTCCGATTTCCCTGGAAGGTCAGTGAGAGTGCCTTCTGCTTCTGGTGTGCTGAGGGGCTTCGGGGATTGTTTTCCTTCCTATCTTATGAGTATTAGTTGCTGGAATCGGCGTGTCGTGCAGCGGGTATGGTGGCTGCATGACATTGTTTTGCATCATGAAGTTGACGACCGACTGCAGGTCTGCCAACTTGTTTGCCAATTCTTTTACTTCCTCATCCCTCTGAAGGCACCTATCCCTCCATACCTAGAGGTTATCTTCGTTATAGTACTTGCTTTGGTCTGTCCTCTTCGAAGTGTCACCCTCTTGGCTGACGTCTTTCTCTTCGTGGCCCTGGTCATGAGTTTTTGCATTGTGGTTGTCTCCTTCAACGTCAAGGTCAATTGGTCTGCCACTCCCAGCAGGAGTGTCATCCCCAATCTTTTCCTTCTGTCCGTTACTAGCCATTTATTCTTCTAAGTTCCCACAGACGGCGCCAAATTGTGTGAGTGATTTTCTGATCACACTGTCCGCTTAGTAATCAGCTAGAGAGCACTGGCAGAATAGATGGCTTCAGTTATCCTGCAACAGAAAGAAAAGGCTCTGGCGATGGCTCCTCCACCCGGGGGCACTCCGACGATCAAGTCAATAAATCTCTCAAAGATAATCAAGTGCTAAACTCACTGCTCAAAGCATAAATTGCGTACCTTAGACCCACAGGGGTGCCTCTCTTTTATAGTTTACTTAATCCTAGTCCCACTGGAAGCCTCACTTCTATGGACTCCAATTCAATACTTACTTTGGACTCCTCAAGAGATAAAGATAAACTCCCTAAGAGCTTTATCCTCATCTTGACTAAGTCTTCTCTTTATTCTAGGACTCTTGTCCCTTATATTTTATCCTCTTATCTCGGATTCCGATATCTTCAAGGATAACCTCGGCCTTGCTGAAATCACCTCGGCGTCACGACCAGGACACGTGGCACGTCGGCTGACACGTCGGCGTCACCTTGCCACGTGTTGGTACTCAGAAAATATATCCCCACAGTTTCCCTATCAGAAATATAACAATGACTGGAAATCTTATTAAATTATTAGAAATTAGTCTTTATTACTTTTGTCTTGTTTATTTTCAAGGATAAGTGTGCATATCTGACAGTTATCATAATAGTAGTTTTAAGTATTGAAGCATGAAGCTCAATCTATATAAGAGACACTTCATTGAGTTTGAATTATCGGAACAGAATAACTGCCAATAGCATGCATACCATTTTCTATTTTGACTACGCTTTGTCGCATAGTATCCATCTTTGTTTTCGTCTCATTACTATCATCCATATCCGGGGCAAGAAGGGTCAGCTCTCTGTGAATTTAACGTACAAACCTGCATATCTTCTCAGCATACTCAAGTTCACCATCAGATATCTGACCAATAGCCATCCTAATCAGCTCTCCTGTCAAGTCTGCAAGCTAAACTACAACAGTAAACAGTTAGCACACTTCTAATTCTAATACATATGAACACATATATGATATCATAAAAGAAAAAAAAAAAAAGGAACACATATATGATATCATAAAAGAAAAGAAAAAAACAAGTTTTGGACCCTTTACTCTTATATTCTAGTAAATCCTGAGAAGCACTGACACTCCAAGAGGGGGGTCGTGTCCATGTCCGACACAAGTGTCCACGTGTCTGACACGCCACGTGACTTGTCAATTTTTTTTAATTTCTAGTTTTTTTTTGTAGAACACGTTGGGAACACTTCATAGACACGCATGTCCAATGTTTGGACACATCTCAGGACACCTTTGTAGGTTTTATATATATATATATATATATAATAATTTTAGAAAGCCTCTTTGGAGTCACCCACATATACACCAATGTCTCTATTTATTTTAGAAAGTAAAATATATTGAAATAAAGAGGGAAAAAGTAGAAAATAAAAAAAAATAACCACATATACATTAATGCCTCTCACATTTATGTAACCTAAATTTATATTCATCTATATAGTAAATAAATAAATAAATAAAATTTCCATGCAAGTGTCTGATTCATTTAATTCTCATATTCAAGGACATGGGGACATGATAAAAAAAAAATCATATTTTTTAATATACTTCTTTTTATAAATTACTTACTCCACTACATTACAGAATATTCGATTTTTTTTTTCGACAAACTCACCTATAAAAGGTTATATATAAAACTATGACAAACTCTAGTTCTATCAAGCCTTATGAACTAAGTTTCCTTACTTTCTACACACATATATGCTCAGGTAAAACACAAAATAATCTAAACAAAATAATGGCCTTGAAAGAAATAGTTTAAGGACTCTAATTCTAGAAATTCCACGCATTAATGACCATGAAACCTATAATTGGGATCGAAATCGAGATGCTTCTCCGCGAGAAAGTTCTCCAATCACATCTTTCAAGCCTGGTGCAATGCAAAAACAATAAAGGGACCAACATACCCCAAAAAATGTCTTTGACACAAGTTCAATTTGCTCATTTAAGTAATTCATACTCAGATTTCATACCCCTTGCTTGTTTTTCAATCTTATAAGATGAACGAATGATACCTTGGATCTGCTTCCCCGCTTGTCTAGAAGTGGAAGAAATTTGGACAGAAAAATTTGTCCATGAAATATAACTTGTACAATAAATTTCACACCATCTACAGACACAAACCTCAGTTTAGTCCTTCCTCGCATCATTTCCTCTTCCGCTTGCAATGCGCTCTTCTGAAAGCAATAAGCCCATATTAAAATGTTACACTTACTTAAAATTTGTACAAAAACTCCATTTATAACTTGATGTGACACCCACATCAACCTGTGTTTTAAAAAGAAGGCAGTTACTAACATGCCAGATCATTTTGCAAGTTTTCTTCGTACGTATAGCATTACATGCACTTTTTAGAGCTCATGGTCAAAGTAGGAAATAGAATAAGTTTACAGTTAATAATTTATACCAACAGGAAAAAGCCAATGTGTAATGTCACAAGCAAAGATAAATGAATTTCAGTATAATGGTTCAAATATAAATAAAACCACTTTCCTCTTTGTCATTTGATGCACTACTATTAGACCTTGAATCAACATCAAGCCAATCCTCAAGAAGTATAGAATCTACTATGATAAACAACAGAAAAGGGAGACACAAATCATTAATATAAAAGGTACACTCATTAAGATAAAAGGTACTGTATGTAATACCTTGCTCAGAAGATATGTTGTCCAAGTCAACACTAAACCAATGGTCTCATGCCCAGCAACTAACATTAACAAAAGGTCATCTCGTAATTGTATGCTTGATAAAACGAGAATGAGAATGGCAACGGAACGTCTGGGCAGAGCACCGTTGAAGACCAACACAGAGGAACGGAGAGGGTTCTGGACTCTCTAAAAGTTGGGAGATAGACGAAGGGTTCAGATTGATAACCCCAGAGCATTTATTGCACTCAGCCGGTGCGAAGGTATATAAATCACGACCATCAGTACGGAATCGGTGCACTATTTCTGCACACTAGTACCACGCCGCCACGTGTCACCATGAAAGGACACATGCAGGGGGCGTGTGTTAGGATTGAACTGTCACCAAGGTTGAACTGGGGCACAGAACAATAGCTCTCCCCAAGGAGAACCTTAGCGCGAGCTAGAGGGCAAATGAATGGACTAAATATAAAATGGGTCGGATCCAAGCCCTGGGCCGGCCCAATCCATTAAACTCAAGTCTTAAGGAGCAAGGTAAACAAGTGGGCCAGTCAGGTTAGCCCAATTACATCATCAACAATCTGAAAGATAATCCAACAATAGCAATGGATCGAAGTTCCTGTGAGGGTGTTTATCACGCAAGACGGAGTAATCCAGAAACCAAGTTTGGTCTTGAATAATCTGGATGTCCAATGGTTTTGAATGAGTAAGAAGAAAACATTCTGCCAATGTATTTATAACCACAATGGCACCTATTTGCTAAAGGTCACAACCTTTGGAAACAATGCATCCATTGAGTTCAAATTCAACGTACCAGATCAATCCGTTTTCTTGCAGGAAGATATACACATGTTAATTGGAAATGATCAAGTATGGAGAGGCACACCATGTTATGATGTGGTCACATTTAATTTAACATCTCCCACTTGATCACATTATAATGATATGAAAATTCCTAAGTTATGCATGTTTACCTTGGTACCAAAATTTTGCCTCATGCCAACTTTCATCTATGAAATTGCCTCATAGATCGACGTCTGATTGTGACTTGGCCATACGTGCGCACGTTTTTGCTACCAATCTGACTGCACCCGTATGAATGTGTTCTCCCACTGACAACACATTCCAAATGACTTCAATTCACTATATAACAAGTGAACGGTATCAATTTTCAGTGATAGGTTGATAGTCCATACCCAATCACCATTAATGACTTCAGCCATACACATTTTTCATGTGTCGACCTGCATTGAAATTGTTGTTAGGTACTTCCTTTAAGACCCATTCCTGAAGGTTTTCCTTAACACACCTTATCAATGACTTTTTACTGATCAAGCAGACAATATCATCTAGTTTGCACGTTGCATATTATGGACTTTACATCTCATACTAACTATGATATCTGTACCTTGTCAGTTCCTTTATCTTGTTACCTGACCAAACACATGTTTCCGTGCAAGATAGAGTCACAAAACATCGGTTATCTAGGCGTCCCCAGAGTCATCTGACTATGCTCTTCTATAAGTAGCTAAACCACCTAGCTAGGTATTTTTCAATCCCATATTAGCTACATGTTCTCTGAATTTTTCCAGAGACAATCCTTTGGTCATAGGGTCAGCCACCATCTCTTCTGAGGGTATATAGTTGACTTTAATTTCACCTTTCTCCACTATGTCCTGAATATAGTGGTAACTAACATCAATATGTTTTCCCTTAGAGCTATTTGATCCACTTTTTATTAATGAGATGGCAGACTGATTGTCACAAAACATACTGGCCAGTCTGACAGGTATACCTAATTGTAAACTATCAACAAATCGTTTTATCCAGACCGCATTACTAACGGTTGTGCTGCAAGCTATGTATTCAGCTTCCATGGTATACTTTGGAACACAACTCTGTTTCTTACTTAACCAAGAAACTGTTGTTCCACCAAACAAGAACACATGACCACTAGTAGATTTTCTATCATCTACATCTCTTGCAAAATCCGCGTTAGTGTATCCTTTTATGTCTAGATCACACAAACCAAAACATAACTTCAAATTTTTAGTGCCTTTTAAATAACTGAATATTCTTTTGACTGCTTGCCAATGTTCCTTACCTGGATTGGATTGAAACCGACTTACCAATCCGACTGCATGACAGATGTCAGGTCTAGTGCTTGTCATGGCATGCATTAGGCTGCCTACTGCCTGAGCATACGGAACATTTCTCATTTCCTCAACGTCAGACTTAGTTTGAGGACTCATATTTTTACTAAGACTTTGTCCCTTGCAAATAGGCGTGCTTAAAGAATTACAGTTATCCATATTAAGTCTTTTGAGCACCTTGTCTAGATATTTCTCTTGATCTAGATATAATAATTTTGAATTTCTATCTCTTGAAATTCTAATTCCTAGAACATAGGTTGCAAGACCCATGTCTTTCATTTCAAATCTAGATGCCAAGAAAGTTTTGGTTCTTATAATCATATCTGGACAATTTCCTGCTAATAATATGTCATCCACGTATAAAGACAATATTGTTAACTTGTCATCATTTTTCCAGATATAAACACAGTGATCTAACGGACTCACAACATAGCCCATTTCTAAAATGGCTTGGTGAAATTTCAAGTACCATTGTCTTGAAGATTGTTTAAGTCCATAAAGAGATTTCTTTAACTTGTAGACTTTATCCTCATTGCCTTGGTTCTGGAAACCATCAGGTTGCATCATATAAATTTTCTCTTTTAATTCTCCATTAAGAAAAGCTGTTTTAACATCTAATTGATGCAATTCTAAATCCATCCTGGCGACTACTACCATTAGAATTCTTATTGAGGCAAATTTTGCAACAGGAGAATATGTATCTACGAAGTCTATTCCAGGTTGTTGAGTGAAACCCTTGGCTACTAACCTAGCCTTGTATTTCTCCAAACTTCCATCTACTTTGAATTTCTTTCTAAGAACCCATTTGCAACCAATGGATTTTCTTCCATTTGGGAGATCAGTTAATTCCCAAACATCATTTTTCTTGATCGAGTCAAGTTCTTCATTCATTGCGTCAAGCCATTGAGTAGCATCACTGCTACTTATTGCTTCATTATAAGTAGTAGGATCATCCACTAAGTTATTAAGTTCTTCAACTTGAAAAACATAATGATCTTTCAAAAACGTAGATGGACGTTTTGCTCTCTTACTCCCACTTATCTCAGGATTCGAAGCAGGTAAAACAACGTCATGTAATTTGCGTTTGCTCCCATTATTAGATGATGCAGGGAGAATATGTGGATTGTGTGATAAAGAAGAAAGAGAAGAATCCTGAGATACTTCAGAAAGCAATTCAATTTGTTCAATAGGAGTAACAAGATTAGTGGATTCAAGAAAAAATAGCATCTCTACTTTCTATTAATCCATGTTCGGGATGATAAAAACAATAATCACTCCCATTTTCGACATAACCAATAAACTTGCATTCCCAAGTTTTGCTTCCCAATTTATCCCTTAAAGGTTTGGGAATAAGTACATGTGCCTTACATCCCCAAACTTTGAGATTTTGAACATTAGGTTTAGTTCCATGCCAACATTCATAAGGAGTTAGAGGTTTGGCTTTTGTTTCAATTCTATTTAATATGTACGCAGCGGTGGACAAGGTTTCCCCCCAAAAATGAATAGGAAGATCAGCATGAGCCATCATAGACCTTGTCATTTCTATGAGAGTACGATTTCGTCTTTCTGCAACCCCATTTTGTTGTGGTGTATATGGCATTGTAAACAAATGTTTTATGCCATTCTCCTTGCAGAAAGAATCCATAGCTTCATATTCGCCACCTCTATCATTATTCAAATGTTTAATGGACCAACTATGTTGCTTTTCTATTACTAATTTATATTCCTTAAACTTTTCAATTGCTTCTAATTTGTGTTTAAGAAGGTAGATATGTCCATATCTTGAATAATCATCAGTGAAAGTAATAAAGTATTCCATGCCTCGATGAGTTTTAGTTCTTAAAGGGCCACAAATGTCCGAATGAATTATTTCGAGTAATTCCAATGATTTCCAATTTTTGAAAAATGGTTTGCTAGTCATTTTGCCTTTGATTCATGGTTCACATATATCAAAATCATCGGAACATACTTGAGGCAATAAGCCACTTTTAAACATTCGAGACATTTTATTTTTATTAATGTGACCTAACCTTAAACGTCACAAATAAGAACTATTACTAGTAGAAACATGCAAATAATCAGAAATACGTACTTTATTATCAATAGGAAGAGAGTACATGTCATTCACTCTTACACCTTTCACTAATACACTTCCTTTCTTAATCAATACTGTGTTAAATCTAAAATTATTCTCAAAACCTTTTTGAATTAACACCGGAACTGAAATTAAATTTCGCCGAGTATTGGGTGCATAAAGCACATCATGAAGCACAATAGAAGTTCCATCAATAGAGAATTGACAATTGCCGATGCCCAAAACATCACTATAGGAGTTGTTGCCTATGTAGATTCTATGTTCACCAACCTTCTTTTCAGTAAAATCAATGAACATGACTTTATTTTGCACAATATGTCTAGTTGCAGCAGAATCAATCCACCATGAATTTGATGAAGGCTCAAGCACCATTGCTTCAGAAATTGTCATGGCAACAGGATTATTATCCTTTTTCTGCTTCTTCTGAGGGCAATTGGTTTTGATATGACCTTTTTGACCGCACTTGTAACATGGGCCTATCTGATGCTTGTGATGTTGTTGCTTTTGCCATTCTTGCGGTTTCTTCCATCCTTTCTGAAATCCCTTCTTCCATTTTTTCTTGAAAGAAGTCGTCTTATTCTTGTTGAATGGTGTGTGAGTATTATTTTGTGGTCGTGGTGAAGATTGTGCCATCAACAAGTTAGAAGATAATCCTTCTTTACGCCTGCACTTCATTCTTTCTTCTTCCAAAACTAAGAGTACAGGCAATGTTACCATTGAAATCTCTCGTCCGCTATGAGTTAGAGATGTGATAACATGATCCCAAGACAATGGAAGACTATTAAGCATGGTAGTTACTTGCATCTTGTCCGACAAAGAGTGACCAGCGTTGGATAATTCTTTAGTAATTAATTCCATTTGATTAACATGATCACCAACACTATCATTATTACTCATACGAGTGTTATTATATTTATCCAAGAGCAATTGAATTTGAGTATCCAATCGAACTCCATACTTACTTTCTAGTGCTTCCATTAGTTGTCTTGCTGTTTCATATTCTTCAAAAAGCGGAACAATGTTATCTTTCATATTATATAACATAGTTGTCTTTGCCTTTGCCATTGCATCATCTTCTATCCATTTATTTTGGAACTAATTAGAATCATTATCTGGTTTAGAAGTGGAAAAAGTATGCAATATTTTCTCATGTGTAAGAAGATAAGAAATGTGGCGTTTCCATGCTCGAAAATTATTTCCTTTAAGTATCTCGATTCTTGAAGAATCCATGGTATTTTTAATAGCCATATTAAAAACAAAATGTGTTACTATGAAAATAATAATTAAAATATATATATATAATTGAGGATCCAAGGTTATTATGTTATTTATTATTATATTAATAAAATAAAACAAAAATAACAATAATAATAAAATGTATTGTATTATGTTGGATTGGGCCTTTAATTTATTTCTTTTGATCTAGCCCAAAAACAAACATAACAGAGCTTTTGTATTTCAAACTCAAAAATGTATTGTATTATGTTGGATTGGGCCTTTAATTTATTTCTTTTGATCTAGCCCAAAAACAAACATAACAGAGCTTTTATATTTCAAACTAAACAACGGCAACGGTATTATTACGGTTGCTTTCTCCTCCGGTGACGGGTTAAATGACCAAAGAAAAATAACAGGTTTTGTAGGAACAAAATTTCAGTAGTTTTTCATAAGAAAAGTCGCTGTCTAGATGTCATTATATTTGGAAAAACATTTGGGTTTACAATAAATTGAAGTTACCAAACCAAATGCTTGCGGTGCTCTGAATTTCCGGCAAAAAGAATTTATGAAAATTTTCTTTCTTCCAATCTGAAATTCAACACTTGCGATTACAGTTAAAACTGGCTCTGATACCACTGAAAGATAATCTAACAATGGCAACGGATCGAAGTTCCCGTGAGGGTGTTTATTCCGCAAGACAGAGCAATCTGGAAACCAAGTTTGGTCTTGAATAATCTAGATGTCCAATGGTTTTGAATAAGTAAGAAGAAAACATTCTGCCAATGTATTTATAACCACAATGGCACCTATTTGCTAAAGGTCACAACCTTTGGAAACAATGCATCCATTGAGTTCAAATTCAACTGACCAGATCAATTCGTTTTCTTGCGGGAAGATATACACATGTTAATTGGAAATGATCAAGTATGGAGAGGCACACCATATTATGATGTGGTCACATTTAATTTAACACAATCCACCCAAGTCCTCAAGTACTTGGGCCCAACTCGTAGTGGAAAGGCCAGTCCAGCCATGATATTGGGCTGGCCGAGCTGCGGGACCTGATCCTTAAACCGAACCAAAAAGGGGCCGAGCCCATACAAAGATATCCTACTGGGCTAGCCCATCTTTACAAGCAATCTCATAGAGGGATGAGCCGAGGCACAACGGTATCGAGCTAAAAGAACCTAACAGAGAAACGTGGAAACTGTGAATGCATGCACATGGAGGATGCCACCTTAGCTGGTCTCCTCTCCCTAGAATCACAGAAACAGTTGATCGAGGGAATGTGATCTATTACAAGCATGGTTACAATGAGTATATGCACCCCTTGTTAACTACCAGATGGTCCCTCACCTTGAGCAATGCTAAAGGAAACTTTGCAGCACCAAAAGCTCCATGAAACCATCTTGGGCAACAAGTAAGGAGTTCTATATAAACTACACTTACTTCACACTGAAAGTAACTGATCTAAGCTGAACCATACTCACTTAAACACAACTCTCTACACTTAGAGAGTACCTCTCATCTTTCCGATCACTCACTCTCATACTGGAGGGGTTATCCGGCCAGCCCCGGCCGGACAGCTCTAACAGTGCTTATTGCTGCAGGGTCTCGATTCCTGGATAGTCCAATCAAGTACGAAGCTCCGATCCACAATCATCTAGTGCGGTATTCGGTACGCATAACAAGTATGCGAAGATTAACTATCAAACGTCGCAAAACATGAAATACTGAAAAATGAGGGCACACTAAAATCAAATGCTTGACTTCATTCCATTTCATTTTTGTCTACTTTGGGGTGTCAAATCTGGGATCAAACAGAAATTTGGATTTGCTAGCATTGCACAGACCTTGTTTTCGTAGTGTTATGGCTACAAACATAAGCGCTCAATTATGCTAGAATCTAAAGCACAAGAAACATTTTGTAGTAGTATTAATTTTAATGAAAAAGAAAATAAATACAGCCCCAGAGAGTAGATTATCTGTGCAACTCCTCAAGCATAGGAGACCAACTACTTTTAGCTTGTCATTAGAATGAAGGAAAAATCCATGTGCTACATAAAGCCCTAAAACAATTTGACTATATGCTCATTCACACTGAAATAAACTAAATGTATTCTTTTAACCCTTAATTTTAATTTTAAAGAGAAAAAATAAAATGGAAGAGATCACCAAAAAGAAGAAGGGGAAAAGGTAACAAAAGGACCTTATGATTTTAGGTAAGCTAAACAGTGACATAGTAGGAGGGAAAAAAATGAAGAAACCAAACATTTATATATATATATACACACACACAACACAAATAAGCAATAGATCTCAATAACCAAATCGAGAGAGACGGGAAGGAAGAGCTTGAAAGAGAGAGAAAAATCAATACCTCGCGGTGAAGCTTCGAAATAGAGAAAGAACTTCAAAATCGAAATCGCTCTAAGATGAATCTCAAAATCAAAATCGCTCTGAGACCGATCCTAGAAATCCAGCACAACCTCTCTTGAGATCACTTCCTCTGCGATCAAAACCAACCCCTCTTCTCTCTTCGCAATCTCCTAGAGCTTTAGAGCTTCAGATCGATATCGCAGAGAACAAAGGATGAATATATATATATATATATATAGAGAGAGAGAGAGAGAGAGAGAGAAAGAGAAATTGGAGCTTCAGAGCTTCAAATCGAAATCGCTCTGATGAATCTGTATGAATCTCAAAGAAAATAACTCTGAATCAAAATTGCTCTCAATGGTTTAGAAGGAATTGGGGGTGAGCAAGAGAGAGGCGTGAGGATTCAAAATAAGGGTTTACAAAGTCTCAGATTCAAAATAGGCACGTGAGGCACAACATATTTGGAGGCGTTTTTAAATGCCTCCTATTCCAAAACGGTGTCGTTTCATTAAAGGAATATGCGATGTTTTTATAAAGCATCATTAAATATTAATAAAAGTGACGTTTTAAAAAACGTTGTTAAAAAAACGCTGTTTAAACCCATTTTTCCTGTAGTGATAGTAAATAAATAAATAAATAAATAAAATTTCCATGTCCATGTCTTAATTTTTCATAATTTGTTGTGTCCCTTGTCCATGTTCGTGCTTCTTAGAGTAAATCAAAATGGAGGAAAAAGGGGGACAGTGCAAAACTATAATTTAACAGTATACATAAGTCAATTTGACTTATTTTTATTATCAAAGAAGAATCTCTGCTCTTTCATGCACAAATAGATGGCTAAGCGCTATTTATTATATTCAAAGAATGGATATTACCACTTCTCCTATTTTGATTTGAATAACAAAAATAATTAAAAGGCACAAGATTGAGGAAATTACCCCCAAGAGATAGTCAAGGACATTAATCTGCAATGGGTCCAGAGAAGGATCACTCAATGGTAAGAGGATTCCATTAATCTCACCAAGATTCAAAAGAGTCCCAGTTTTGCAGAATTTGCAAAGTGTCACTGCTTCAACATACTGCTGTACTTGTAAATATACAAAGGCCCAAAATGATTCAACTTTGGCATCTTTTTCATAGCCCTAGCAGGTAAGAAAGGCACAAAGGCAGAACCCCGGGAGAGTATGCTCGTCTTAGCTTTCAAAAATCAGTCCCCTCAAGTTCTTTTACTAGCCAGGCCACATATTGATCTGTCACAGCTACCAGATCTTTTTCAGCCTTCTCAAGAACCTCTTTTTTGTTATGTTTACTCAGTCTATTGTAGGAAAATAAAGTTGCAACATCAACACCGTAGCAAACCATTTTATTTCAGTTAGAAACTTTGAAACATTAAAGTTCATAAATTTATATATAGGATTAAACAAAGCCAGAAAGTGAAAAGGTTATAACTCCAGACGACACAAAAAAAACAAAATAAACACATAATTTTCATTTGTAATGACAAATTTTATTATTAGAAAAGGTATTGTATTGCCCATCCTGAACTTAAAAGAATAGAGAAGAGGAGAAAATATTATGTCAAACTTGAAGGGACTAAATATAAAATGGATCGGATCCAAGCCTTGGGCCAGCCCAATCCATTAGACTCAAGTCCTGAAGAGCAGGGTAAACAAGTGGGCCAGTCAGGTTATCCCAATTACATCATCAACAATCCACCCAAGTCCTCAAGCACTTTGGCCCAACTCGTAATGGAAAGGGTAATCCAGCCACGATGCTGGGCTGGGCCAAGTTGCGGTACCTGATCCTTGGACCGAACCAAAAAGGGGCCGAGCCCATACAAAGATATCCTACTAGACTAGCCCATCGCTACAAGTAATCTCATAGAGTGCCGAGGCGAGGCACGACGGTACCGAGCTAAAAGAACCTAACAAAGAAACGTGGAAGCTGTGAATGCATGCACGTGGAGGATGCCACCTCAGTTGGTCCCCTTTCCCTAGAATCACAGAAACAGTTGATCAAGGGAATGTGACATGTTACAAGCATGGTTACAATGAGTATATACACCCCTTGTTAACTATCAGATGGTCCCCCACCTTGAGCAATGCTAAAGGAAACTTTGCAGCACCAAAAGCTCCATGAAACCATCTTGGGCAACAAGCAAGGAGTTCTATATAAACTACACTTACTTCACACTAAAGGTAATTGATCTAAGCAGAACCATACTCACTTAAAACATAACTCTCTACACTTAGAGAGTACCTCTCATCTTCTCTGATCACTCACTCTTACACTGAAGGGGTTATCTGGCCAACCCCGGCCGGGCAGCTCTAACAGTGCTCATTGCTGCAGGGTCTCAATTCCTGGATAGTCCAATCAAGTGCGGAGCTCTGATCCACAATCATCTAGTGCGGTATTTGGTACGCACAATTGGTGCGGTGAACGTGGACGTCTTCGTCTCTGAGTTCTGCACTTGATTCCGGCGATGGGGATTGAAAACATTCCATCCTTGGCATTGACTCCACAAATGGAGAAGACAAAGGATAAAGGTTTGGCACTCCCAATAGTCCTGGAAGAACAGACAGGAAACAACAACCGGACTCTCGAATCTGTTAAGCATCGACTGCCCTTCGCTGGAGGTTCTTCTCATCATTTTCTACTATAAAAGGATTACAGGGATCGAATCACTGATTCCATGGGAATAGAGATACAGGAATTGAAAGCACAACTTAAAAGGGTGATGGGCGACCCGACGGAGAAGAGGATCGACGCACAGCTCTTTCACCTGCGACAGAGGAGCCCATCTCGTGAACCACCAGTTAAGAAGGTCTCTAGAAATAAATCTAGGCAACAAAGCCAGCCAATCCCGATACAAAATGAGGCAACGAGCAGCCACACCCGTGGTTCACGCTAGAGAAAGGCTAAAAGGAAAAAAATAGATAGCCAATAGACAAAATATCCTCCTCAGGATCTCCGTACTTGGCTAATTGGCAACAGACAAAATAAGCAATGACGGGATCATCTTGACCGTACTATCCATCAAAGAGAGCACCGAGCATTGGATCGACTCATCTGCTCTCCATTCTCCCTAGAAATCGAAGCCATGAGACCCCCCAAGAAATTCACTCCATCAAAGATCATGTCATACGATGGGAAGTCAGGCCCACTGACACATATCAACCATTATCGGCAGATGATGTCCTTATAGAGCCGAGATGAGGCACTGATGTGCAAAGTCTTTCCGTCCAACTTAAGAGAATCCAAACTTCGATGGTTCGATCGTCTCCTCGCTGGATTGATTTACGATTGGAAGAGCTCTCTGAAGAGTTCTTGGCCAAATTCGTCTCCAATACTAAGATCCCAAAAGAACCAAATACACTGTTCGGTCTCTGAAAGGAACAGGAGGAAACGCTGTATAATTATGCTAGAAGGTATTGGAAGGAGTATAATGATCTGGAAGAAAACGTTTGTAGTGAACAGATGGTTGTAATGTCTTTTAAACACGATCTGCATCCAGAAAGTAAGCTGAGACAGTCACTTACCAAGCGCCCAGCCACAGCACTGAAGGAATTGCATGCCAGGATTGAGCGGTATGCTCGCCTCGAAGATGATCAGATCCCCATAGAGGTAGCATCAACTAAACAAACAGCTCGGCACAAAAAAAGAGCAGACCAAGGGGAACACCGAGGAGTCACGATGAATGAAGTAGACAAGTCTAAATCCCATGAAACAGTTGTGACCGTATTCAAGGAACCAATCTATCGTATTATGGAAAAGATCAAGAGAGAGCCATTCTTTACTTGGCTGCCAAAAACGTTGGGAGATCCGGCTCAGTGCAATCAGAAGCTCAGATGCACCTATCACCAAGACAGGGGGCATATGACTCAAAATTACAGAGCATTGAAGCAACACCTAGAAGATTGGGTAGTGTTGGACACTTCCGAGACTACATTGATCAGGATAAGGTGATGGCCGAACAAGGGAACCCTCTACTGGAACCGAACATTGAGCATCCTCCTCAGTTGGTAATAAATTTAATCCATGGAACGACCAGCCACGAGCGTGAGGAGGTACTTCAAGAAGAAATTGCCAAAGCTGTGCAGATTCAACAAGTCATATTAGTAGGGCTTGCGTCGAAAAAGGTATGAACAGTACCTAAGCCCCCCTTATGCACTGTTTCATTTACTATAAAGGATTTAAAACATATTCAACACCCACATACTGATGCATTGATTATAACTATGGGAATTGGGAAACGATTTGACGTAAATGAGTCCTGGTAGATCAGGGCAGTGCAGCAGATATATTGTATTACGACTTGTTCAGGAAGCTCGGTCTATCTGAGCAGCACCTCACCCCGGTGGCAGCTCTATTGGTCGGCTTTAATTCACAGCTTGAATGGCCACTTGGCAAGATAGTATTGCCAGTTGTCGCTGGGAAAAAAACCCTGCAGATAGAATTTTTAGTTATTAATACACCTTCTCCTTACAATGCCATTCTAGGTCGTCCTTGGATTCATCAAATGGAAGCAGTTCCCTCAACCTACCACCAGCTCATCCGCTTCCCAATAGAACACGGGGTAGAACCGATCTCAGGGGACCAAGTTACATCAAAACATTGCTTCATGGCAGCTATGAAGGCTAAACAACTCTGCAATCGGGTACAGACAGTTGAAGTAGCTGAATAACTGGTCTTGGAGGATGTCAGAGGAACACCAACGGAATAGATAGTAGAGGATTTGGAGAAAGTCCTAGTAAAGGAAGATGACCCAGAAAAGTATTTCCTTATCGGTACCTCGCTAGGCGCAGATGAGAAACTTCAACTGTTGGATTTGCTGAGGAAAAATATGAAGGTATTCGCATGGTCAGCGTATGATACTCCAAGGTTAAGTCTAGATTTTGCTTGCCATAAACTCAACATCAACCCTTCTGCTCAGCCCATTGTGCAGAAAAGTCAAAGATCCTCAGTTGAGCACACCAAAGCAGTAATTGCCAAGGTCGACAAGCTTCTAGCATCGGGGGTGATTTGAGAAGTTCAGTATCCACAATGGCTGTCCAACACAGTTGTAGTCAAAAAGAAGAACGGAAAATGGAGAGTCTATGTTGACTTCACCTGCCTTAACAAAGCTTGTCCCAAGGACAGCTTTTCTCTACCTCGTATTGATCAACTAGTAGACTCGACAGCGGGACATGAGCGTATGAGCTTTTTGGACGCTTATAACGGCTATCACCAAATACCACTGTTTGGCCCAGATCAAGAGAAAACAACATTTATTACTCCAAGAGGCACCTATTGTTACAAAGTAATGCCATTCGGCCTTAAGAATGCCGGGGCAACCTACCAGTGAATGATCACTTGAATGTTCAAGGATCAGCTCGGAAGAACCATGGAAGCTTACATAGATGATATGGTAGTGTAAAACAAGCTCGCTACAAACCACCTTATAGACCTGAGAGAAGTTTTTAACATCCTGAAAAACCATTAGCTTCGCCTTAATGCTTCGAAATGCACTTTTGGGGTAGGAACATGGAAGTTCTTGGGGTACATGGTGACTCACAGAGGAATCGAGGCAAATCCGAATCAAATCAAAGCAATACAAGAGCTCGAAGTGCCAATAAAGGCTAAAGAGCTATAGAAGCTGGCTGGAATGACAGCCGCCCTGAATCGATTTATCAGCAAGTATTCAGATTGGATGAGGCCCTTCTTTGAGCTACAAAGGAGAAAGGCTACATTCGAATGGGGTCTTGAATGTACCAAAGCATTGCAAGCCCTCAAGAAATATCTCAGTACACCACCTCTCTTGTCCACTCTAGAACTAGGGAAAGAACTGTACCTATATCTGGCAGTCTTATATCACGCCGTAAGTGCAGTACTAATTCGGGAAGTTGAAAAGGAACAAAGGCCAGTATATTACGTTAGCAAGACTCTACTAGATGCCAAGACACGATACCTACCCTTAGAGAAGCTAGCTTACGCACTACTCATCACCCCAAGGAAGCTGCAACATTACTTTCAGGGTCACACCATCAATGTCCTCACTGAATTCCCCCTCAGATCTGTCATCAGCAAAGCTGATTTCTCTAGTCGAACAGCAAAATAGGCGGTTAAACTTGGTGAGTTTGACATTCGATATCAACCCAGAATAGAAATTAAGGCCCAGGTCTTGGTGGATTTCGTCACTGAATTTGCTCCCACCCAGAGCACCGAGCACAAGAACTCCAGCTCGGTATAGGTGCCACGCACCATCGAACTAGGAAAGCAATGTGCTTTAGAAGCATGGAAACTCTTCATTGGTAACATCTAGTAGCTTTACATCGACGGATCATCCAATAACCGAGGCTCGGGGGCAGGGATAGTACTTATATCACTAGAAGGATTTATCTGAGAGCAAGCTCTTAGGCTTGGTTGGAAGGCTTCTAATAATGAAGCGAAATACGAAGCACTATTAGCCAGTTTATGCAGTGCTAAACATTTCAGTGCTGAACAACTTTTGGTTTTCAACAATTTCCAATTGATTGTTAACCAATTCACTGGGGTCTATGAAACACGAGACGAAAGAATGGCCATGTATGTAGGCAAGGCAAAGGATCTACTTAAAAAATTCCAATCCATACGAATGGAACGAATCAGTCGGGACAGAAATAGCCACGCTGATGCTTTGGCCTACCTCGGCTCATCAGTAGATGCTAAAGGTGCTAGAAAAGTTTGGGTTGAGTTTGTGCTAGAACCAAGGATTGCATCTTCAGTCATCTACAATAACCTAGAGCCGAGTTGGATGGATCCAATACTTGTTTTTCTGAAATCTAGCACTCTCTCCGAAGACAAGAAGGAAGCCAACAAAATTCGACATAGATCAGCTCGGTTTTGGGTCTCACCATCTGGGAAGCTATACCGAAGCTCCTATCTCGGTCTTTATCTATTATGTGTGCATCCAAATCTAGTCGAAAATGTTCTTTATGAAATTCACGATGGGATTTGTGGATGCCACATTGGTGGAAGGTCATTGGCGCACAGAGCCCTCACTCACGGATACTGGTGGCCACGGATGCAGCAAGATGCACAACGGTACGTTCAGAAATATGACAAATGTCAGAGGTTTGCCCCACTAATTCATTAGCCAGCCAAAACTCTTACTCTACTCCCCAGCCCGTGGCCCTTTGCCCAGTGGGATCTAGATATTGTTGGACCTTTGGCACGGGGCACTGGGAACAGACGATTCTTCATTGCTGTAACCGACTATTTCACCAAGTGGGTTGAAGTTGAAGCACTGGCAAGCATCAAAGAAGCAGAAACAAAGTAGTTTGTCATGCGAAACGTCGTGGTTCATTTCGACATCTTGCAAGTACTGATTGCAGACAATGGAACATAATTTAATGAAAAGATCTTTAGGAAATTTTGTGCCGACCTCAAGATCGAATATCGGAACTCCTCTCTGGGATACCCAAAGAGTAATGGGTAGGCAGAAGCGTCGAACAAAACCATCATCAATGGAGTAAAGAAGCGGCTCGAAAGTGCAAAAAGAAAATGGGTTGAAGAGTTACCCCACGTGTTATGGGCTTACCGAACCATGGCACGACGCTCAACGGGGAAACACCTTACTCCCTAACTTATGGAATGGAGGCTATTATCCCACTTGAAGTTGGCCTCCCAACCCTCCGATCGAAGTTGTTTAAAAGTGAAAATAATAAGGAAGCTATTGCACAAGCACTGGATATGGCAGAAGGCCGAAGGGAAGCAGCACTGATCAGACTTGTAGCATATCAGCAGCTGCAGCTTATCAAGAGTTTCAACCAAAAAGTTTTCTCACACAATTCACACCTGGAGAACTGGTTTTGAGGAAAGTTATAGATCATAAAAAGGTGTCTGGCGAAGGAAAATTAGGATCTAACTGGGAGGGTCCATATAAGGTTACAATCGTCACTGGAAACGGAGCATACTACTTGGAGGATATTAGGGGCAAGGCCATACCTCAGCCTTGGAATGTAGCAAACCTTAAAAAATACTATCAATAGACTCAACCTCACATTTATCTCTCAAGTGTAAAAGCATCTATCTTTCGCTTAATGAGAATGCCTCCCCATTTATTTGAACTTTTATTTCCAAGTACTTGTACACGCTTTGTGGTCAGGACAGATTATTACTTAACTTGGACTTTATAACTTAAGCCCAAGGGGCATATTTCAAAATAAATGGAACTAGCTTGGTGTTTACCAAACGGAGTTAGTTTTGGTGTTTACCAAACGGAATTAGCTTTGGTGTTTACCAAACGGATTTAGCTTTGGTTTTAACCACACGGAAAAAGTTTCGAAGGGACCGAACAGAATTTAGTTTTGGTTTGCACTCAAACATACCAAGTGGAATTGCTTGGTGGAGTTATGTTTGGCCACCAAAACGGACCTTAGCCAAGTGGAACTGCTTGGTGGAAATCGCCCTAACAAATTTTTTAACTCTTTTTCTTGGCAATCACAGAATTTCTTAAGTATCATCACATCAACACCCCAGTACTGCTGCACCCCAAATAAAGTTAGGACAAACTTGGGTAAATCCTTCAACAATCACACTTTCAACAGTAGTCTTATTCAGCTCCAGGCAGGGGCAAATAATTGTTTTCTTGGTACCAACCTGGACTTGAGTATGACATCTTTCGCCTTCATCTATTTGTCCCAATCAATGGCAATTATACTATCAACATCAACACCAACACCAACTTAAGTAGTTCTCCCAGAGAGCGGGTTTTTCAGTACCAATCTTACTTAGCTTCAGGTGGGAGAAAACAATTGTTTTTTCTTAAAGCCAACCTGGACCTAAGTTACTCCCATTCAAATTACAACAATCAATGCAACCATGAAGACCGAGCATCTATTCGGCCCCATGGACCCAATAGTGCTCGGCCGGGGGCAAACAGTATGAACAAATGCAAGTATGAAAACAAAACATATCAAATTGCAATATCATAAGTGAAATTCTATCAAAGGCATAACTGGCCCCACGAAACAGTAGCAACAAGAAAGAGAAATTTTCTTGACCAACTTAAGGGGGTAACTCCTCAAAAAGACTGAACCCTAGTACAGTAAAAAAATAAAAACAAAAGAGAGCAAAAGAGAGAGAGAAAAAAAGAAAAAACTTCAAATCATTCCAAAGGTGACTTCAACTTTCATCAACATGAGGAACTTTAAGAGTAGTATCCACAATCTTATCTAGGCCATATTAGGGAGGAAAAATAGAGGTAGCTCCAATTTCTTGAGAAGTAGAAGCCTCCTTAATCACATCTCCTACAGCTTCAATTTCCAGGGTTCCACCCCCTTCAACGTTCACTGTCTCATTGGCAGTATCGCTCTCTAGAGTCTTGGCTACAGAATCAGTTCATGGGGAAGTCTTAGCTGGAAGAATAATAGGGGTAGCAGCAGTCTTTGAACCCAAGGACCTTGATGGAACAGGAATATCTTGAAACACGAGAGACCTTTTAGGAATCTGAGCAGCGGCCAGAGCACTTGTCCAACCCTTCAGAAAAAGCTTGTCCCGCAACACCAGCACGTTTTCTTTGTAAGCAGCCCCGGCTTCATCCCAACCTTACTGCTAATACTTAGCCTCCAAAGCAGAACGTTCAACGGCCATCACCGCAATAACCGCCTCCAGCTCTGCCACCTTCCCTTCAAGTTGGGCCTGTACCCCAATGGCAATTTCCTTGGACTTCTCAGCCGAGGTAATAACCTTGCTCAAACGGAACACCTCCCTCTCAGCAGTCCTACGTCCCTCTTTCTCAGCTTCCAAATTCACTATTAGTCTTTCAACATTCATAGAAGCCTCCAGTACGACCTTCTCCAGTTCCTCAGCTTTGGTGATCGACAGGTGCATCCTCTAAATACACCACAGCAGATTACAAGATATTAAAAGAAAAGCAAATAGTAGAATAACACCAAGAGAATCCTAAAAACACTTACAGCAGTCATCATTTGAAGGGTCCCCTTCAGAATCGGAATATTAAGGGGCCCATTGTGATCTGCCATATCTACTGGCATTAACAAGGTCTTGTCAGGTCAAAAGCAAAGTCTACAGAAGCAATAACTAAATCAGAAGTAGAAATGGGTCTGCCCTGATGTAACATTGGTGGCTCCCACTTTTCAAAAGAATCACCCTCAACAGGATCTTCAAAAGCCTCTCTAATTACCGCCTTGTCGGTCTCCCTCCTCCTTTTCTTCACCCTTGCAGCAAACGAAGCAGAGGGTTTGGCAGCAACAGTATAACGGCCAGAGGCTCCTATCTCCAACTTCACATCCATAAGGCTCTTCGGTTCGGCCTTCACCAAAAGAGTCCCCAAAATGTTATAAGAGCCAAAAGCCTCCACTTCTAAGTCCACCAGCACTCTCCTTTTTGATATTGACCCACCCCCTTGAAACTAGGGGCAGGAGAAGGTGTCCTCTAAGACGGCAAGCCTTGGCTTCGGCGGCGGTTTGTGACCAGAGGGGCAAGGGACGTATCAGTTTCAGTGTCAGAATCCAGAAGAGAGGCAACAAGCCTCGCTTTTTTTGGGATGGTGGAACAATAAGTCGTCTGGTAGTCCAGTAGCTTGGGCGCAGACCTTTTCTTATACCTCAAAATAGCCTTGATGGCCTCGGTGTTCTCTCAGTTCGGCCTGTGCTGAAAATGGGAAGCCTCTGTAAAAATGAAGAACAACATTAAAACAACATTCAAAACAAGGCAAAAAACATATAAATACTATGAAGAAGGACTCGGACCTGGGTAGGCATCCTTTTGGGGCATCCGTTCAAATTGGAACTCAGTCCCAATAGGAAACTCCCAATTACCACTGACTTGCAGAAAATCGTCATTATGTTTGTTCGAATCAGGTAAGCTAGTTACAAGATAACAATCGGCCGAGCGAACACGGAGATAATAAGTACTGTGATCCATGTTGTGTGAAAGGGTATAGTAACCCAAAATGTCCCAAATCTCCAAGTTCAAACCCAACAACCTGTTAAGAGCAGAGATGCCACAGACAACTCAGAACAGATTAACAGACACCTGCATGGGGGTAAGTTGAACTTGGTGCAGGAAAAGGCGCACCAAAGGATCAAGGGGAAATCGGACCCCTCTTTTAACAATGGTTGTGATTGGGAAAGCAACAGTACTTCTGGTGTCGATGCGCTTGGCATCAACCTTCGCCAGCGAAAGTGTCACATCATCGGGGATACCATAATCTCGGCGAAACAAGGCCATTGCTTCAGGGGTATCAACTTACGACTGAAATTTCCTCATTAACCAGACCTAATAGGGCGAAGACAAAACTCAAACTAAGCAAAGAATAGAACCAGACACCGGAAACAATGGCGCAAGGCCCAAAGAGGGCGATCAAGACAGAAAAGTACAAGAAAAGATAAATTTCAAGAGAACTTACAGAGATTAAAACATCAACGACAAGTAGACAGCCCTGAAACGAGAACAAGAATGGCAACGAAACGTCTGGGCAGAGCATCGTCGAGACCAACACAGAGGAACGGAGAGGGTTCTGGCCTCTCTAAAAGTTTGGAGATAGACAAAGGGATTTAAATGGATAACCCCAGAGCATTTATTGCACTTAGCTGGCACAAATGTACATAAATCATGACCATCAGTATGGAATCAGCGCACTATCTCTATACACTAGTACCACGCCGCCACGTGTCACCATGAAAGGACACATGCAGGAGACGTGTGTTAGGATTGAACTGTCACCAAGGCCGAACTGGGACAAATTCGAAGTGACGCGATGCTTGAGTACAGAGCAATAGCTCCCCCCAAGGGGAACCTTAGCGCAAGCTAAGGGGCAAATGAAGGGACTAAATATAAAATGGGGCGGATCCAAGCCTTAGGCCGGCCCAATCCATTAGACTCAAGTCCTGAAGAGCAGGGTAAACAAGGGGCCGGTCAGGTTAGCCCAATTACATGATCAACAATTCACCCAAGTCCTTAAGTACTTGGGCCCAACTCGTAGTGGAAAAGCCAGTCCAACTACGATGCTAGGCTGGGCCGAGCTGCGGGACCTGATCCATAGACCGAACCAAAAAGGGGCTGAGCCCATACAAATATATCCTACTGGGCCTGCCCATCTCTACAAGCAATCTCATAGAGGGTCGAGCCGAGGCACGATGGTACCGAGCTAAAAGAACCTAACAGAGAAACGTGGAAGCTGTGAATGCATGGACATGGAGGATGCCACCTCAGCTGGTCCCCTCCCCCTAGAATCACGGAAACAGTTAATCAAGGGAATGTGACCTATTACAAGCATGGTTACAATGAGTATATACATCCCTTGTTAACTACCAGATGGTTCCCCACCTTGAGCAATGCTAAAGGAAACTTTGCAGCACTAAAAATTTCATGAAACCATCTTGAGCAACAAGTAAGGAGTTCTATATAAACTACACTTACTTCACACTTAAGGTAATTGATCTAAACTGAACGATACTCACTTAAAACACAACTCTCTACACTTAGAAAGTACCTCTCATCTTCTCCGATCACTCACTCTCACACCGGAGGGGTTATCCGGCCAACCCTGGCCGAGCAGCTTTAATAGTGCTCATTGCTGCAGGGTCTCGATTCCTGGATAGTCCAATCAAGTGCAGAGTTCTGATCCACAATCATCTAGTGTGGTATTCGGTACACACAAAACTGACTCATTGAATTGTAGCGAAATTAAAGCCAAGAAATACGCCATTAATCATATGGAAGACCTTAAAGAGGACATTTAAATCAACTGCCAGTAAAGAGGTAAAGTGTAGTGATAAAGGACAATGGAAAATGTACAAGCAGGGAACAACATCTTGTTACCTGTGCACCTGGAATATGACCTTTTTGCTATTGATGGTGATATCCCGACTTGCTTTTACCACCCTTTCCCGTTTATCATTCTGCAAGATAAATTGATAAATAGATAATAAATCTAAAAACAATAATTTAAATGAATGTCGAGGTGGATGAATGGTGTAATAGCAATAACTTGAACTTTCAGCTCAAAAAATATTGCAAAAAAACATCAATATTACAAATAAACGTATCTGCCTTATGCATTGTCTAACTCAAAGGAGTATTAAAGAAGTGAATCATGCATACAAGTTCTTTTGTTTGGTCATTTTCACATACATTACTATCACCTATCATCTAGAAGGACTTTTGATGATTGATAATGTCGAATGGCAAGGACTTACCAAAATGTTTGTCCACAAGCCTTACTACATTCAACATACATATATGATGTGCTCGCCCGTTTTATGCATGGCAATACAATGTACATCTAGTACTGCATGTATTGGATTCCCCCTAGACCCACATTAGCAATAGCATGCTTTGGATCAGCAGGATGGTCAGTCTGTTAGTGCAAGTTAAGTGGAAAACCAATCCTCTCGATGAATACAAGACAGCACCACTATTAAAGCAAGCTTAAAGTACAAAACCTTTTTAGCAAACCTAATTATCTAAGCACTCATTTGAGCATCATTCAAGGATCAAAGTTCTGTTTTGATTTGTCATGTAGAGGTTAAAGTTCTGATCTGTTGTCTGATTTCTGGGCTGGTTTGTTTTGATGTCCTGAACTCTGTTTTGAGCTGGCAATGGAAGGGTTCAGCTAGTTGGTTCAGCGGGTTGTTGTGCTCATTGTGTTCAGCTGGTAGGCAGAGGAGTTTGTTATATTATTTGTGTTTTGTGCTCGTAATTGATTCAACTGGTGGATGAAGGAAATGAGGGCAATGGCAGTCAAGGCATTTCCAATGTGTCGTAGTCTGTTTTCTGGTTTTTTGCTGCTACGTATCATTGGATTGCCATCTGTGGCTACTTTCAATACTTTGGTTGTGTACGCTGTTTTGTTATCTAGGTTTTGTAATTGGAAGTGTAGTTGTTTTGCTTCAAGTGTATGTTGGTTGCTGTTTTGTTGTTTTTCTCCTTTCTTCTTCTCTTGTTCTCTTTTTGTTGGTTCCTCACCAACTGGCGCTTGGAGCTTCGATTTAGCTCCAAGCTCCTCTTTATTGATGTATTTTACCATACCTTGTATGTTTTCATCAATAAAAAAAAATTTTGCCGATCAAAAAAAAAATGTAGAGGTCAACTTGGAAACATAAACATTCCAAAAACATGAGAGAAATCCCAAATATTTTTGGAAACACACAAAAGTGTAAAACTAAAACCTATTTAGATGTATATAAAGAAAACATGTCTCGCGGTTTACTCACACATTCACATGTAGAACACAAATGTGCAATACGGTAGAAAACGTCAATATGAACCAAGAAGAATTAAATTAAAGTCAAGGAAATCAATATTATCAAATGAAAGTATGTATGATTTTGAATGTGCATAAGGTTTGATCAAATGAGGTATATAAATATATCAATAATGACAACAATGAACCTTGGATTGTTATTTTCCTATTTTCCGGGTACAGTAGAGTGTAGGAAAGAGAAAGATTTCTCTTGGAAAATGTGAAGGCATTGCAAAGAATTATTTTTGGTACACAGTACCAAAGTTTTTAAAGGTGAATGCGTATCTCGAGACATTTTGAAGGTGAATGCGTATCTCGAGACATTTTGTCCCTCATGAAATGAGCTGTAAGCTCCAAGGCATGGAGACGTAAGCATTTAAAATTTTAAATATTAATACTTAGTGAATAAATTAAATATTTTAAAATAGTAAAAAACTAAAACTAAAATTAAATATAAAGGTGTAAATACTTTTCTCCTTGAGGCATCGAATATTTTACTACATAAAAGGAAGTTTGCCTTTTTAGTGAAAGTGAAATTGATATTTTTAACTTTAGTGATTGAGCTTGTCAACCATTTACTGTGTTTTTCTTGATTTGATCATTTACTTAACTTTTCTTGTAGAATATAGTTGCAAAAATGGATTCTTTTTATTTTTTTCTTTTTTATGTTTAAGCAAGTTTAACAAAAGCCCAATCCAACCTCTGCTGCATATGCATACTCTCATATGCTTATGCACAAAAAGTGTACAAAGCACAACTAAGGTACATGTCTCAAACTGTGGTGTGCAAGCTTTTGGGGAGTAATGTCTAAAAATCAAAGTGAAGATAGGAAAACTGTTGGGTTTGCAATGTCAAGGTAAAGAGGATGAGCTAGTCAACAAGATAGTGGAACTTGAAGAAAATGATTTACAAAGAATTGCAGGTGAAGAAGGGGCAGTTAGACCTTAACAGTATGTTAAGTAGGGGACTAAGGAGAAAATAGAAGATTATTATGCAGATTTTATCTTGGAATGTTAGAGGGCTGAGAAGGTCACAAAAGAGGGGCAAAATAAAGAATTTGGTGAAGGATAGAAGAGTGGATGTCTTACTTTTACAAGAAACCAAAAGGAATTCAATGGAGGAGCATTTTGTGAGATCCATGTGGCCTTTTGAAGAGATGGGTTATATAACGGTGGATTCAGAAGGAAGTGCAGGAGGGTTGCTATGTATTTGGAGGCCACAAATGTTTGAGCTAAAAGACTGTTGCAGTAGTAAGCACTTCATTCTACTCTCAGGTACCTTGGCTCAACATTTTGATTATGTGATTGTTAATATATATGCTCCAAATGAGGTGTTGGGGAGGAGGAAGTTATGGGATTCCCTTGTGTGCTTACAACCCCATTTTCCAAATCCATGGTGTGTGGGTGGTGATTTTAATGAAATTAGATTATTGAGTGAGAGGAAAGGGTGTTCAAGAAGAGAAAGGGGGATGAAGGAGTTCAATTAGTTTGTGGAACGGTTGGAGCTGTCTAATTTGCCTATGTTAGGCAGAAAATTCACTTGGTGTAATGCATTGGAAGGGGATAGGTAGAGTATGATAGATCGTTTTTTATTAGACTCACTTTGGCTGGAAAAATTTTCATTTAATCAATGGGGATTACCTAGAACAATTTCAGACCATTCTCCAATTTTGTTGAAGGAAGATGATAGAGATTGGGGTCCTAAGCCATTCAAATTTATGAATGCTTGGACATCATATCCAACATTCTTAACTGAAATCAAGTACATTTGGGAGGTCACACAGGTTTCACGATGGGCAAGGTACAGATTAATGAGGAAGTTATCCTCCTTACGGGGTCACTTAAGGGTGTGGAATAGGGAGGTGTTTGGCAATATTGATACTATGTTGAGGTCAGCAGAACAAGAACTACATGAATGGGATTTGAAGGCAGAAATTAGATCTCTGGATGTGCTGGAAACAACAAGCAGGAGAGAGGTTAGAAGTCAGGTATGGAAGCTTAGTAGGGACAAGGAAAGAATATGGCATCAAAAGTCTAGATTGTTGTGGGCTAGGTCTGGTGACAGAAATACTAGATTTTTCCATCTTATGGCAAGTAGTAGGCAGAGAGTGAACTTGATAGATTCTGTGACAGTGGAGGAAGTGACACATGAGGATCCAACTCAGGTGAAACAAGCAGTGCTTAGTCATTTTAGAAACCATTTTGCTAAAAGTTGGACTTCTAGGCCACAAATTTCTGGACCTTTTGTTACAATTTCTCCGAAGGCGGCAGTGGGTTTAGAAGCAATGTTTACTGAAAAAGAGATCTGGGCAGCTACTCAGGCTCCTGGCCCAGATGGTTTTAACTTAGCTTGCATTAAAAAATGTTGGGGAATAATGAAAGGTGATATATTGCAGATGATGTATGAGTTTCACACAAATGGGAAGCTAGCAAGGGGTGTTAATAGTTCTTTCATGGTGCTCATACCCAAGAAGGACAATCTCATAGGCTTGGGGGACTATAGACCCATCAGCTTGGTTACCTCAGTGTACAAGATTTTGGCCAAGGTGCTATCTAGAAGATTAAAGAAGGCCTTTCCCTCTATGATAGATGAAGTGCAGTCAGCTTTTGTCAGTGGTAGATATATCTTAGATGGGGTGTTAACAGCAAATGAAGTTGTGGATTAGTGGAAAAAGTCTAAGAAGAAAGGCATTATCTTAAAATTGGATTTTGAGAGAGCCTATGATTCAATAAACTGGGAATTCTTGCTGGCAATGATGAGAAATTTTGGATTTGGTGTCAAATGGATTAGGTGGATAAAAGCTTGTATCTCTACAACTATGGTGTCAGTTCTTGTCAATGGTGCACCTATAGAGGAGTTCCAGCCACAAAAGGGGTTAAGGCAAAAGGATCCCCTTTCTCCATTCTTGTTCATTATTGATGCAGAAGGGCTTAATTTGCTACTTGCTAGGGCTAAAGTACTGGGTTTATGTAGGGGTGCTACTGTTGGTTCCAATGATGTGAGTGTTTCACATCTCCAATTTGCTGATTATACTATTATATTTTGTGAAGGGGATATTGAGGATATTTAGAATATTAAGAGGGTGTTGAGATGTTTTGAAGTGATGTCTGGGTTAAGAATTAATTATCATAAAAGTGTAGTGTGTGGTGTAGGCTTCCAAGAAGATCAATCTAAGGAGTTTGCTAGGGTTTTGAATTGCTTAACTACGAAATTACCCTTTTCTTTCCTTGGTCTCCCTTTAGGGGCTAATCCTAGGAAACAGAGTACTTAGGACCCAGTTGTGCAGAAGGTGAAGAAAAAGCCGGCCTCTTGGAAGAGGAAGCTTTTTTCCTATGCTGGAAGATTGACCTTGATCAAGTCAGTACTTGCCAATTTGCCAATCTATTTTCTTTCTCTCTTTAGAATGCCTAAGGGTGTTGTTAAAGTCTTAGTCAAGTTGCAGTCATCTTTTTTGTGGGGAGGGAATGTTAATAAAAGGAAAGTGCACTTGGTCAAATGGAAGGACATCACAATAAGTAAAAGTCAAGGAGGTTTGGGTGTGAGAGACGTAGGAGAGGTGAATGAATGCTTGCTATTGAAGTAGTGGTAGAGGTATGGTAATGAAGATTCAGCTTTGTGGAAAACTGTGGTTTGTTCAAGGTATGGTAGGAATGGAGGAGGTTGGCTTCCAGATCTGAACTTTTCAGGTGGGATGTCCATAGCCTGGTTGGACATTGTGAAATTGCTCTCAGAAAATCAGCAATTGGGGGATTTCTATGGTGAGCATTTTAGAATTAAGGTTGGAAATGGAAGGAGAACCTTGTTTTGGCAGGATAAATGGCTTAACAATAGTGACCTGAAGATTCAATTCCCTAGGCTTTATAGTTTATCCACTGAGAAAGATGAGTCCCTTCAACAAATCAGTGCTAAGAAGAGTAATATGGGGCTGTGGCAGCTTAAATTTAGAAGGCAGTTATTTGTATGGGAAGCTGAGGAGCTGCAGAGATTGATGGAGTTGTTGGATACATCTACAGTGCTGAGGTTTGATTGTGTTGACTCTTGCTTTTGGTTAGCAAATAGTTCAGGCCTTTTTTCTGTCTCTTTTGTGAGAAGATGGTGGGATGCTCAAATAGGGACTGGTCAGGTTGTGCCTAAAGGGGTATGGGTTGGTTTAGCTCGGCCAAAATTGCAATTCTTTTGTTGGTTGGCTTGGAGAGGCAGAATATAGACTGCAACCTTCCTTCAGAGGATTGGGGTGCTACCTGTTTCAGCAAATAATATGTGTGTGTTTTGCCAAGCTGAGGTGAAATCCTTGAATCATGTGCTTATGTTTTGTCCACTGGTGTGGAAATGTTGGACTCAAATGATAAGATGGAGTGGTCAGGTTTGGGCAATCCCTGGATCAGTTCAGGACTTGTTACAGTGGTGGTCTACTGGTAAGAGTAAGCATTGGGTCTCAAGATTATGGGAGATAGTTCCAGCTGTTATGTTATGGTCAGTTTGGAGTTTGCGAAACAAATGTATGTTCAAAGGGGTACAACCCATTTTTGATGATTTTTGTGATAAAGTGAAGGTACAGATTGCTCTGTGGATAAAATGGAGTTTTGAGGTTGAGTATTCAGTTGATGATATTGTTTGCAATTTCAATCAAATCAGGTTGTCTGTTCAGACCCTTTGCAATTCTGCTTCAGGTCCTCTGCTGTAGGGTACCTGATTCAGCTGCATCTGATATGGTCTGCTGATCTGTGTGTTGGTCTGGTTGCTGTTGTGTTAGGAGTCCATGTTGGATGCTTCAATGGGATGAAAGTCAATGTGTTAGGTGGTTATTTAGGCTGTGTATTGATCTGCAGTGCTGCTCCAATTTGAAGTGATTTCTAATGTGTTGCTCCAATTTCTACTGCTGGTTTAGCCTGGTATACTCAGTTTTGGTGCTCAGGTATGGGGGTGAAATCTGATCTGATGGTGCTGGTGGCTTAGCTTCGTGTGCAAGGTGCAGGAAATGTGCTGCTGAGGGCAGAGGTGTAGTCATTTGGATGCAGGGGAGTTGTGCCAAGTGTTGTGTAGTCTGGGGTCTTGGTGACTTCTTTTAGTGAGGACTGCAACTGGTTTTTTGGGTGGTTTGTTGCTAGGTAGCTCATTTCTGGTCTATATCTAAGTTGGTCTGCTGCTAATGGCTGCTGTTGCCTATCTGTCATTTAGGTGTTGCTTATGCTTTGTTTTGTGTTGTTGGTTTCTCACCAACTTGGAGGTTGGAGGCTTTTCTAGCTCCAAGCTCCTCTTTATTGATGTTTTGCCTTTCATATGTAATTTATATGTGGTTCATCAATAAAAATTTCTTTTGCCAATCAAAAAAAATAATAATGATAATAGACACAATAATTAATATTAACAATAAACAAATGTCAAAGCAATTCCAAGGAGTGCGCAAGTCCTTCTGGTAACAAGATTAAAACGGCCTTTTTAACAAGGCTAAGAATAAAGTTCAACAAAGGTCAATGAATATTGAAAGATAATAAACAAACGATTCAAAGATTTGGGATAGGTAGCGGGGTTTGCTATTGTAAGAGAAAAATAAGAAACATTAAGGCCCGTTTCTTTTGAGAGGTAGAATGGAGGGAATTGATAGTGACGTGATTGATATAGCAAGGAGATTAAGTAAACTTGTGGATATTTTGATGGTAGTTGTTACTGTGGGGATTGCTAAATTATTACCCTATAAAAGAAATATAAAATATTAAAACAAATAAAATTATGATTTTTACTTAACGAAAAATGCAAAAATATTAAATATTAATATTTAAAAAAACGCCCAACATGTAAATAAAAAAATAATAAATAAAAATAACCTAATCCCATGGGACTAATTTTCTAATACCATCTTTACCTCCTCCATCTTAATCCCAATCTCATAGGATTATGAATCCTTTCTCCATCTCCCAAAATAAATACAACATATAGTGCGTCACACCTCCATTTCAATCTCAATCCCACCCCTATCTCTCAAAACAAATGGGGCCTAAGAGTTGTTTGGCAACAATTTTTTTTTAAAATGTGGAAATGAAATTAAAAGCAATTTAAGAAGTAACTTCTCGAATTACTGACATAAGCGTTTGGTAAATAATAAAAAATAAAAAAATAAAAAAGAAGAAAAATAAGATAAATTGTAAAGAATATTCATACAAAAAATGTATGCAAAAAATATCAAGAGAATAGTGTGATTATTTTAAAGTGAAAGATCAAAATTAAGTCATAGTATTATATACAGAAATTTTGTATGAATTTTTTGTTTATATATCATTACTTAATTCTAAATGAAGAATGAATAGTATGTTTGTTGATGAGATTTTTCTTCCCTTTCAATTGCATAGTAGGTTTTTTTGTTTAATGAAACTTCTATATATTTTGTAACTCTAATTTAAATTAATATTTAGTGGACGGTGGTTGATAGATATGAAAAGAAAATATAATAGAACAAAAAATATTATATTGTTGTGCATAGTAAATACTACACACAAATGGAGCAATTTATAAAATCCATATAAAATAGATTTTTACTGTGTTAAAATAGCACAAATTGGGTTGACCCATACATCTTTAAAACAAAATGTTGCCTCAAGGGAAACTTTCAAAAATCCCATTTGTTTTCCTTTTTTTTTTTTTTTTTTGTTCTTCAGTATAAAAAAAATTTCCAAAAAATATTACTTTTTAATTTTGCTTTATTTTCACTGATCCTCCATTTACCTAACAAACATATAAATAAAAAAAATATATATATATATATATATTGAAAAATGACACATTTAAAATTTTTATAAAAAATTAAAGATTAAAAAAATGTAACATTTTTAATTGTTGGCAAACATAGAATGAAAGGAAATAATAATACAGTGTAACTTTAAAAGAAAAATTACAAATCAATGACAAAATTTATAAATTTTAATAAATAAAATTTTAATTTTTTTTTAAATCTTAATTACTTTTAAAAAAAACTATCACTGAATTCTAATTTCCCCTAGAATCAAGGCAGTTAAAAAGAACTCAACCAGAGGGAGAGAGAAGGTTGTGTAGATAGACACTTAAATCGCTATACCCAATTGCCAATTAATTTTAGATACTGTTAATGTTAGAAAAATTCCAATGACAAAGTCATAAGGCTTGTCAAAGTTACTTTTGACTATACATCTAAAAAGTTTATTTCTAATGGTGAACTAAATGACCTTACTTAAAAATGAGTAAAATCTTGTGCAGATTTTGGTTTATAGTTTGACAAAATTATTTTTGTCACATTAACAGAGCTAAATTATGACCACAAAAGACTTTTGAGAAGTGAATCCAGTGGCAAATTTTGTGAAATCTTGTGCAAAATTTGGTTTAAAATTTGATAAAACTATTTTTGCCAATTCTATATAAAATTCTTATTTATATATCATTAATCAATAAACAAAGGGTAATTATACTTGTACAAAATATTTTATCATATTTTGACCATAAAAATAAGTATGTCATGGTGATTCAAATTTAATATAATAAGAGTCTCACTTGAAGTGAATCTAGACTACACATTAAATTCTTGATAAAATTCTATATATTATTTTCTGAATTATTTTAAAAACCCATAAACAAATAGCTAGAAAGATTTACTTGTTAGCTTATGAAATTTCCCAACACAAAATGGCAAAGGCAAACTAGGAGGCTAGGTAGGCATAAGAAGGACTTTGTTTGTCTCATTTAGTTCAGGGTTTGAATTGGACCATCTTGAAGCTTGTGCAATGAACTTATCAAATTTAACTTGTGGGCTGGTTTGATTACTCCCATAAAAATTAAAATCAATAAATAAATAAAATGGTTAATTAGTCAAAGCATTAGAATGAAATTTAAAGTAATGTTAGAAATTTTAAAATTTGATCAAAATTTTTATTAAATATCTCACATGAATGTAGGATCCACACAATGTGAGTCTCATGTGAATCTCACATCTATTTGAGATATTTAATAGAATTTTTAATAAAATTTTTGGAATATTAAAATCTAAGAGTTCCGATTCAGACCACTAATACACCATCATTAAAAGCAATACTAATGACGTGGCAATGTAAGAAAAAAAATTAAAGGTCAAACTATCACATCAATGTGGGGTCCACATCTCACCACGTCATTAGTGATCTGTTTAATAGTGTTAAATTAGTAGTATGATGCATTTTTGTAAAATCTAACTACTACTACTGATTTTAGCATTCATTGTGACAAACTCAAGCCCGACCCTGAGATTTTCAGGGCCCAAAGTCGATAATCAACTAATAAATTTTTGGGGCTCTTCACATTTTTTTTTTTTTCATTGAATGAAAAAAAAAAATTGAATGTAAAGGACAAAAGATTTGTGTCAAAATCACAAAAAATACTTAGCATTACATTACAATAACTAATAAGTATCGCTTGATCCTCAATCTTCTTATATTTTCAAAGCAAATAAATCAATCATACTTGCATAATCTAATTTTTTTGCAAAATCTTTTTCAATGAATAACAGTGCTAATTATTTTAAATGAACCTTTCAATTTTTTAATAGATCAATTTATTTTAAGTTAATTTGGGTCTTTCTTAATTTTTTTTGGACTTAAAATATACTTAATATATTAGACTAAACTATAATAAGAGACCCCTTTTTTTGGTCTATTTTCAATGGATAACAATGTTAATTTTTTTGAATAGCCGTTCAATTTTGTAATGGGTCAATTTATTTTAAGTTAGTATGGACATTTTTTTAATTTTTTTAGACTTAAAGCATACCTAATATATAATACTAAATTATAATAGGTAAGAGCTCCTTTTTTTTTAGTTTATTTTAAGGGGCCCTCGGCCATGACCTCGTGGCCTATGCCTCAAGGCCGGCGCTGAACTCAACAACATTAGATTGTGGCCGACCATACATGTACATACACAAATTCAGGAACCATGTTTCCAGTTGGGTTGGCTCCTCAAAAACAAAAACATGCAAAACAAAATGCTTTCTAAATTTTTATATTCAACACTTCACCTACGCCTATGTTGTTTTCTTTTTTAATTTTCTTTTAAGTGCTTATGAGCCAAGGGAACACATTGGAGACCAAAAGTCGGTTTAGTAGCATTTTATTTTGACTGGACGTGATGTTAAGAATTGAGTCTTACTATTGTGGGATGCAAGTTTTCCTTTTTTTATTGTGAAAAAGGCAACATGTTGATTTATTTCCCACAATGCTTGATAAAATTACCTTAATACGAAAAGAATCTAATTTTTGTGCTTTTTTTAAGTGTTAATATTCATTCTTCCTCTGCTTCAACATCAAGAAAAGCCCCTTTTTTAAAACTTTTTGTTCCTTTGTAGAACAAGAAAAGTGTCTTTAGTGTGCTATGAGGATCAATTGGCGTCTTTCGGTATCATTTTTATTTATTTTTTCTTGTTCATAGAAACAAAAATGATGAAAAAGTTTAAAAACACCCATCTTTTTCATATTGTTTTCATTTCTGTTTCAAAACAATTTTCGAAAATTTAAGAACATTATTTTGATTACTTTCTGAAATTTTAAAAGAAAAAATTAATGATCAACCGTTGAACAATGCCTCATCATGAAAGTTTTACCAGATCATGTACCCACAAAAACAATAGGAAAATTTTAGCTGATGAGTGGTTGGGCCCCCCATTCACTAGTCCTGAAGTCTAGCCCATTAGGGCCAGTCTTTCTCATGGGTTAAGTGCGGCCCTTTGGGTCGAGGAGTCACAGATGGATCAAAAAAGTAGTGACCCATATATATTTATATATATACTTTTTCTTTTGGTAAATTACATTGACACCTCTTTAGATTTTTGTTTAATACAGATCTCTCTTTCACATTTAAAAAATTACACTTATCACATGTCAAATTAAAATGACATATTTGTCCCTTAACTTTTCTACATATAAAATAATAAAATAATACCAATATTTTGTTTAGATAATCTCAAAATAAATAACAATCATTTTCTTTAGTTTAACTGACACCAAAAATTAAATTTCTTCATTTTTCGTGTTTTTTTTTTGAATTTTTTTTTAAAATATTTTAAATAATTTTTTTTACTTTTTATAGATACACCTAATTTAGATAAATTTAAGAAGTATAATATTTTATGATTTTGTTTTTAATTCACCAAATACAAAAATATAAAAGTTTAGTAATACGGTAATAAATATAAATGACGGTGTTTGGTAATAACATAATAAATGTGGGTGAACAGACGATAAAGAAAAATGATGGTGGAAATAAAAATACAAAATTCTATTCATATATAAAAATTTATACAAAAAATATCATAAAAATATTGTAATAGTGATATTGTAATTATAAATCATGTTTATAGGTATTTTGTTTTAAAATGAAAGGTTACCATTAAGCTACATTATTGTGTTTGAAAATTTTATATAAAATTTATGTTTGTATATAACTCAATAAGGATATGTTCAGGTAAGATTTAATGATGGAAAGTTATAGAATATAATTATAATGATAGGGAGAAGAAATGGCAAGAAAAATGGCAAAATGGTTATTTAGAAAATTTTAAGACATGACATCAACTATCCAGGGAACAATTTGTAATGAAATTACAAATCTCAGAGATATTAATGTAATTTTTTAAACGTAAAAGAAAAATCTGTATTAAACAGAAACCTCAGGGGGTGTCAGTATAGCGATCCCGGGTTTTTCCCTTTATGTACAGTATTCCGGACTTAGGTTCCATGGTGTTGATTGTTGTTTATATCTTGTTTCCATCCTTCAATACTTTGTATTTGAGTTATAAGATGTATTGGGTAGGTTTGTTACAGGTTGGGTGTGATTGGGAACAAATGGTTGCTGCCCAGAATTTTGGTCCTTCGCTCGAGCGAGACTTTTGTTGCTCGAGCGAGCTCTTTGTTTTAGATCCTTCGCTTGAACCAGGGTTTCTTCACTCGAACGAGAGTTAAGTTTTGTATCTGGTGGCTCGAGCCAGGGTGTCTTCGCTTGAGCATGCGTCTGCGTCTGGGTTTGGACCTGAGAGTTGCATTTCTTGGCTTAAGCGAGCTTCCTTCGCTCGAGCGAGCGAGGTGTATGTTTTGAGTTTCTTCGCTCAAGCGAGCATTCTGTCGCTCGAGCGTGCTTCTGGGTTACAGACCTGAAGCTTCAAATTGTTGGCTCGAGCGAGACTTTATTCGCTCAGAGCGAGGGTTCTTCGTGTCTGGTCGCTCGAGCGACAAATCCTTCGCTCGAGCGAGCCTGTGTTATATCAGTAAACAACAGCGGGATTACACTTCACTTTTTCATCCTTTTTTATTTCAAAACCCTAGAACCGACTCTCCTTCTCTCTATATACCTTCTCTCTAGGGATTGATCTACTTATAGTGTGTTTCTACCCTAACCTCTTTGTAAGAAAGGTAGAGGGTGTTGAGGGCTTCCTTTTAATCTGAAAAATAGTGGATTTGGAGCACTTTGATTTTTTCTCATCTACTCCTTTAAGCTTCTATTTTCGAGGTTGGGGTACCCTACTCCATCTTATGAGTTTTGTCTTTAATTTTGGTCATCTTGATTAATTGGTGATGTTGGGTAATTTTGGAAAAAGTTGGGGTTGTTGTGTAATTTATAAAAGAGGGGTTTTCAAATAATAAAACCCATATGTGTGTAAGACATTTAGAAATGGAATTATTGTTGTATTATTGATGAAAATGAACCTTAAGGTTGATATTTTAAATTAGGGAAAAATGCCCTAGTTATGTGACAAATTAATTTGAATAATTAATTTGTGGGAATATGAACTTGAATAGGAGAATTATAAAGTTGAATGGTGGAGTTGGATAATTTAATCACTCACCAATGAAATTGTTGATATTATATATGTTGATGCATTTATTATCTATTTAGAAATAACTGCTTTGGGCTATCGGTGGAGGATAGTCTTGATTGTTGTAGACACTGCATGTTGATTAGGAAAAACCGAAACTAATTACATTGAATACATCATTGAATATGACGGTTGGAATAATATATCAAATATGTGTATTGATTGATCCTTGTATATGATAATTATTTATATACTTGGAATATGTATATTGAGTGGGAGGAGATAGGGGATGTACTTCATGGTTTGAGGGAAGATAAGGGATGGACTCTCAAACCTATTTGGGAGGAGATAGGGGATGGACTCCATTGATACAGTAAATACGTGTGTCAGATTGAAGTGTTAATACAGCAAATATGTGTATTGAATGGAAGTGATAATACAGCAAATATGTGTGTTATTTGAAGTATTGGAAGTGTTTTAATATGAGTTGCGATCTTATTTGAATTGTAAAGTATGGAAATGTTATAACATGAGATATAGTCTTACTGAATGATTGGCCAGGTTCTAAGCCATGCTTATGAAATGATCGGGTTAAGTAAGGGAAAGTGAAACGTAACACGGACATGATTGTCATGGAACTGTATGGTGATATAAACTGATTATTAAATGTTAACCATCTATCAAATGCTATTGTTTTAGTCATTGCTTATGTTTGGTTTAGTATATCTCTACTAGGCTGTGGCTCACCCTTTTTGGGACATTATTTTCAAGTCCAGGTGATATGTCACCTCCAAAGACATAGCTTGGGAGGTTCTAGGAGTTGAAGACTCTTTATTATTTTGTTATCTTTTGTTGTATTACATGTACATTCAAGCCAAGGGCTTTATATGATATGAGTTAGTACTCTCTTTTGTGTAACCAAGTATTGGCTTGGAAAGTTGTAAGCCGTTGGGTATTTACTTTTGTTGTCAACATGTAATACATTTGTAAGGAATACTCTGATGAATGGAATTAAGTTTTGTTTACTTATGTCTATACATGTCAATAATGTGGGTTTCTAAGTATTATTTTGAGGGTGTTACAACTTGGTATCAGAGCATATCGGATTCGAATACTTTAGGTACGCGAGAAGTGGTTAGTACCACAATGGGTTTGTCTCGCTTGTTAGAGACTTAGGTATAATGTTATGTGCTTATGTGATAACATGTTTATGTGACTAGATGGGTATGGAATGTCATTTCTAGGATGTTGATTGTATCCTTGGCTTTCTGGGAGTCTTGTTAGAAAAGCACATGATCAATGTTGTTTCTAATTAGAACTCTAGCAATACCTCGGGACTGTCATTATCCGGAAATGAAATTCGTAAGTGCTTATGTGATTATGTGCTTACGTGGAGTGAATTACTGTTGTCCATTGTATTAGGACGCGAGTGTTATAGCTTTAGCACATTTGTGAATGTACTAATGTTCTTCATTACCTTTATTAGGATGTCAGGACGAGGACGTGGTGGTAGACGAGGTAGGCCTGGAAGGCGGGAGGTGCCTATACCGGATGAGATTCCGGCACAGCAGAAGGGTGTTGGTCAGGCCAATGTGGCCAAGCCAGTAGGTCAGCAGGCCATAGGCGTCTTAGCCCGCGAGATAGCAGGAGCTTTGAGGGAATCCATGGGCATTCTCAGAGCTGAGAATCAAGTTCAGGCCCAGGTTGTTGATGCAAGGCCTCCATTTTCTTAAGAGGGAGTTTTTTCAGTCTAATCCGGATGAGTTTTTGGGGGATCCGAAAGAGCCACTTAAGGATGATGAGTGGGTGGCACTTGGGAGGCCTTTGTAGATGCTTTCTAGGAGAAGTTTCTGTCTCCCGCTGTCAGGGAGAAGTTGAGAGATTAGTTCTGCTAGCTAAAGCAACTGAGTTCATTAGTGGCCAAGTTTGAGGCCGCATTTACTAGTTTATCCAGGTTTGCACTTGAGCTTGTGGCGTCAGAAGAACGCCGTTGTCTCGAGTTTGAGAGGAAATTGAGACACGGGCTCAAGATGAGAGCTGGCGGGTCTATGACTCGGGAGTATGGGCGCCTTGTGGACACTGCGGAGATTATGATGCATGAGGAGGAGGAGAGGTTGAGGGGCTCCAAGAGGAGTCATGATGGCCAGGGGGATGGCAGGAGACAGAGGAGTCCTAACCCTCAGCAGTCTCAGGGTGGTTTTTCTAGATCTACCTTTCCAGTGCCGAGTGCAGGTTCAGGGAGAGACAGTCAGGGAGACATTACTTGTTACAAGTGTGGTCAGCTGGGCCACAAGTCTCTAGCTTACCCGCAGAGGGAAGGAGGTCAGAGAGCAGCTTCATCTTCGACTCAACCTCAGAGCTAGAGTTAAGGCAGTGGCTAATCGCTCTCATGTTATCAGTGTGGTGAGGTGGGGCACCTGAAGAGGTTTTTCCCGCAGTTGAGTGCCACATCGGGTGCGTCTGGTTCGAGGCAGACGTAGAGTTTTCAGCCAGCACAGTCAGTTCAGGCCTCGAGGGCCAATCAGGGAGCTTCGTCGTCCCAGTTTGTGCAACAATCTTTTGCTTCTAGGGGTGAGCAGGTAGATCAGAGACCTTCTGGGCGCGTGTATGCTGTTACCGCGCAGGATCTTGTATCGGCTCCATCTGTTATAAGAGGTACCTTTTTGTTTTGCAACTCGGTTGCCAATGTGTTGATTGATACGGGTGCATCACATTCCTTTATATCTGCTGCATTTGCGTCTGTTTTGGGGTTGGAGTTGGCACAGTTAGCATCTCCTATATGTGTTGTATCACCTGTTGGGGGTGAGTTGATTTTGAAACAGGGGTGTCAGGGCTGTGATATAGAGGTCGCTGACCGCCAGCTTCCATTTTCTTTTGTAGTTATGGCTATGTCGGGTTTCGATGTGATTTTGGGTATAGACTGGTTTTCGTCATACAGGGCTGTTATCGATTATTACTGCCAGAGGGTCACAGTATGTACCTTGAGCGGGGATTGTTTCCATTTCTTGGGGGATCGGGTTGGTAGTGTGTTACCACCGGTGTATGATCCGCGAGGGCGGAGTGAGCTTAGTGGTCTTCTCACTAGCTTCATGAGTGGTGAGTGTGATGAGATCCAGACTGTATTGTCGAGAGTGGTTTGTGAGTATTCGGATGTTTTTCCCGAGGACCTTGTTAGCTTACCACCTCATCGAGAGATTGAGTTCTCTATTGATCTAGTGCCCGGCACGGCGCCAATTTCTATGGTACCTTATCGTTTTTCCCCAGCCGAGTTGAGTGAGTTAAAGATTCAGCTCTAGGAATTGCTAGATAAGGGCTTTATTCGCCCTAGTATTTCGCCGTGGGGGCCCTCTTTGCTAAAAAGAAAGATGGGGCTTTGAGACTTTGTATCGATTACCGGAAATTGAATTGGGCTACGGTCAAGAATAAGTACCCTATGTCTCGTATTGATGATTTGTTTGACCAGTTGAAAGGGTCCCGTTGTTTCTCTAAGATAGACTTGAGATCGGGTTACTATCAGTTGAGGGTCAGGGAGGAAGATATTCCGAAGACGGCATTCCGTACGTGGTATGCCCACTATGAGTTTCTGGTGATGCCTTTTGGGCTCACCAATGCACCGGCAGTCTTTATGGACTTGATGAACCGGATATTCCGGGAATTCCTAGATCGTTTTGTGGTCGTTTTCAGGGACGACATTCTGATTTATTCACCTTCTGAGGAAAAGCACAAGGAATACTTGAGAGTGGTGTTGGAGTTGCTTAGAGCTCATAGGCTGTATACCAAATTTGGGAAGTGTGAGTTCTGGCTAAGAGAGGTCAAGTTCTTAGGCCATATGGTTTCTGGGGAAGGGGTGTCTTTTGATACATCCAAGATTGAGGCAGTGCAGGATTAGGCACAGCCTAAGAGTGTTTTTGAGATCCACAGTTTTCTGGGATTAGCTGGGTATTACCGTCGGTTTGTGAAAGATTTCTCCAGGCTAGCTTCACCGTTGACTAGATTGACGCGGAAAGGGGTCAAATTTGTATGGAGTGAGACTTGTGAAAAGTCATTCCAAGAGTTGAAAGTTAGATTGACCACCGCTCTGGTTTTGATTGTTCCGGAGAGAGAGTTGGGTTATGCGGTTTATTGTGATGCCTCACGAGCGGGTTTGGGTTATGTGTTGATGCAGGAGGGGAAGGTCGTAGCCTATGGCTCGCGGCAGTTGAAAATACATTAGAGAAATTACCCTACACATGACCTAGAGTTAGCAGTTGTGATTTTTTCCTTGAAGATTTGGAGGCACTACCTTTATGGTGAGAGATTTAAGGTGTTCTCAGATCATAAGAGTCTGAAGTATCTATTTACACAGAAAGACTTGAACTTGAGGCAGAGGAGGTGGATGGAGTTTATTGAAGATTACGACTTCGAGTTGCATTATCATCCGGGGAAGGCCAATGTTGTGGCCGATGCCCTTAGCAGGAAATCCATTAGTGATGTAGCTTGTATAGCCATCCGAGAATGGGAGATGTTAGGTGCACTTGGCGAGTTTGATTTGCTTCTGAGCGAATCTGTTGAGGCTGCGGCCTTGTTTTCTGTTATTGCACAGCCTACACTTGTGAGTCGAGTGTCAGAAGCACAGAGAGGTGACCTTGAGGTGGAATCCCTCCGAGAGAAGATCTTCAGTGGGAAGGTTAAGAAGGGTTTGTCTGTGTATCCCAACCTGAGTGTGAGATACCGAGACCGATTATTTGTACCGGAGTCTTGCCGAGATGAGGTACTCTGAGAGTTTCACCATTCACGCCTTGCGGTGCATCCGGGAGGCACTAAGATGTATCGTGATTTGGGTCGCCAGTTTTGGTGGAGGGGAATGAAGAGAGATGTGACAGTTTTTGTGTCTGGGTGCCTTACTTGTCAACAAGTGAAGGCTGAGCATCAGAGGCCAGCGGGTTTGTTACAACCCTTGCCTATTGCCGAGTGGAAGTGGAAGCATATCACTATGGACTTCGTTGTAGGTCTTCCGAGGACTCAGCGGGGTAGTGATGCTATTTGGGTGGTTGTAGACTGGTTGACCAAGTTGGCGCACTTTATCCCTATGCGCGTGAGAGATTCGGTAGATCATCTTGCCGACTTGTATATTCAGGACATAGTGAGGTTACACGGGGTCCCAGTGTCGATCATCTCAGGTAGAGATCCGCGTTTTACTGCTAGATTGTGGCAGAGTTTGCAGAGTGCCTTGGGCACTAGGTTGACTTTTAGCACAGCTTATCATCCTCAGACTGACGGGCAGTCCAAGCGTACTATTCAGATCCTTGAGGATATGCTTCGGGGTTGTATCTTTGACTTTAGTGGGTCATGGGAGAGACACTTGCCCTTGGTGGAGTTTGCCTACAACAACAGTTTTCAGTCGAGTATCGGTATGGCACCGTTTGAGGCCTTCAGGGCCGGCCTTGAGGCATACGCCACTAGGCCATGGCCTAGGGCCCCTTAAAATAGACTAAAAAAAGGGGCTCCCACCTATTATAATTTAGTGTAATATATTAGGTATGTTTTAGGTCTAAAAAAATTAAAAAATGCCCATACTAACTTCAAAATAAATTTACTCATTAAAAAATTGAAAGGTCATTCAAAAAAATTAGCATTGTTATCCATTGAAAATAGACCCAAAAAAGGGGTCTCTTATTATAGTTTAGTCTAATATATTAAGTATATTTTAAGTCCAAAAAAAATTAAGGAAGGCCCAAATTAACTTAAAATAATTTGATCCATTAAAAAATTGAAAGGTCCATTTAAAATAATTAGCATTGTTAGTCATTGAAAATGATTTTGCAAAAAAATTAGATTATGCAAGTATGATTGATTTATTTGCTTTGAAAAATACAAAAAGATTGAAGATCAAGCGATACTTATTAGTTATTGTAATGTAATGCTAAGTATTTTTTGTGATTTTGACACAAATCTTTTGTCCTTTACTTTCAATTTTTTTTTTTCATTCAATGAAAAAAAAAATGTGAAGAGCCCCAAAAATTTATTAGTTGATTATCGGCTTTGAGCCTTGGAAATCTCAGAGCCGGGCTTGGAGGCCTTGTATGGCCGACCATGCAGGTCTCTAGTTTCTTGGGCCCTAGTGGGTGATGCACCTTTGTTGGGCCCGAAGTTGGTTCTAGAAACAACGGAGAAAGTTGAACTTATCCGTAGAAGGCTTATTACAGCCCAGAGTCACCAAAAGTGTTATGCCAACCGTAGGAGGAGGCCTTTGATTTTTGAGGTGGGTGATCATGTCTTCTTGAAAATATCACCTAGGCGCAGTTTGATGAGGTTTGGTAAGAGAGGGAAGTTGTCCCCTCGATTTATTGGCCCTTTTGAGATCCTTGAGAGGATTAGCGAGGTTGCCTATCGTTTAGCTTTGCCGCCGCAGTTGTCCGGAGTTCACGGCGTGTTTCATGTTAGTATGCTTCGGAAATACGAGCCGGATCGGTCACATGTATTGAATTGGACCAACTTAGAGGTAGATGAGGATGCCTCGTTTGAGGAGAGATCGGTTCGGGTCTTGGATAGGTGGGATCAAGTTTTGAGGGCGTTGCAGTCAGTGTAATTTACCCTTTTCTTTTTTGTAAGATAATTATCAACAGGTGCTATGGACTAGATTTATTTGCTTATAAATTCTTTTTTTTTTCTTACTTATTTTCCTTTCATTTAAAGATCTTTTAGATATATGTTTTGTATTGTGAAATAATCATTTGTTAGTAGTAACGATACTGAGAAATTTATCGAAATGATAAATGATTGGAATATTTTAATTTTTGTTTGTGAATTTTGATTTACTTTTAATTTATTCTTGTTAGTTTGTATTAAAATATGATGTGAAAAGTGTAAGTAGTTGAATTTTATTTTTTAAAGAAATTTTTATAATGATAAATTTATCATAAAAATTATTTGTGACATCATCTCAAAAAAGTTGACTATCGAAATAAAATAAAAAAGTTAAGATTATCGAATAAATTTTTTTTTTTTTTTAATAAATGAACACAATGCTCTATAAAATGAACAGTCTTGAACATCTCTAATCCAAATTTGGACCCGAAGCAAGCCCAATCTTTATTTTATTTTGTGTTATTATACAGAGATTTTCAAATAACTGGTAATGGTATTTTTATAGTGAAATTTTATTAATTGCCAAATACTAAAAATATCAAAATTATTTTTTTAAATAAATATTTTATGTTGAAACAAATAAAACATTAATCATTAATTTACTATTCATGTGTTCTAAATTCATTTTTTCAAAGGCTTCCCACATCGGGAAGTTTGGGTGTGTGTGTTACAAGGCGTTAGGATCCTCTAGAGTGTTTTTCTAGAGTGATATCCTAGAGTTATTCATCCATAGTTGACACATGTTCCACTAGAAGATCCAAGGATTGATATGCAAACTAACCAAAACGACGTCGTTTTGGTTAGTATTTTGAAGAAGAAGAAAAAAAAAAAATTCAGATTCAAAATTCTCTCCCAGCTTCTATATATGCAGCAAATAGAAAACAGAGCAAGAGAGAGAGAGAGAGAGAGAGAGAGAGAGAGAGAGAGAGAAGAAGAGAGAGACACTTGGTGTTGATCAATCCCGAAACTATTCTACATCTGCACTGCACCGTCACAGAACCATCTTGCTTCATTTTAAGGAGATTGCTCTCAATGTTCCACAATACAGCTGCAACATGGAGTCAACCCAAAGGAAGAAAAAGAATTGAAAAAAATGAAGCAAACTCAGGTTTATAGCTGCAACATGGAGTCAACTCAAAGGAAGAAAAAGAATTGAAGAAAATGAAGCAAACCCACTGAAGTTCAAAAAAGTGACACCTAGTAACTAATTGAAACGGTTAAAAAAAAAAAGTAACTAATTGAACTTTATGTTTGCCCAACAAAAAATACAAACACAAATGAATTCAACAGAATTAATACCCAACTCGGGAAATTGATTTTAGATTAATAAAAAAATCTATCACAAAAAAAGGACCAAAACAGAAAATCACTCAACAAAGATGAAATTTAAAATTTAAAAAAAAAACCCAACAGAGATATACATACTGTTTGTGACTGGACAGATGTAGAGTACCCAATTGAAGAAAAACAATAATGCCAGATCCGTCAATTGAATGAGGATGAAGCTAGAGAAAGAAAATAAAAGGTGTAGAGAGAAAGAGAGAGAGAGAGAAAAGGGAAGGGAGGTGGAGGAGACAAGAAGAAACAAGATGCTATCTTCGGCAGCGGCGGCGATCGTAGCAACGACAGTGGCGGGTGACGCGACTTTGTCAACGATGAATGGCGGGCGACGCGATGGTCTTCTTCCTCAGCTCCTCCTCTACTCTCAATCCTTCTCTCTCTCTCTCTCTCTCTCTCTCTTTCTAATGCTTCACAAGAACATGACAAGAACGACTTCAAAACAAATCAGAATTTTTTTTTTTTTTTCAAAGTAAAACGACGTCGTTTTGGTTAGTTTGTATATTAGCCCTTGGATCCTCTAGTGGAACACGTGCCAGTCATGGATGAATAACTCTAGGAGATCACTCTAAAAAAATACTCTAGAGGATCCTAACGCTGTTACGCGGGCCATGAGGGACCGCCCTACTTAGCAATTGCCTTAGGTGAGATTTTCTTGTGGGTCCCACCTTATTTCTTCATGTGAAAAAAAAAATAAAAAATAAAAAATCAATTTTTCAAAACCAACAAAATTATGACATCCTTGTTCCACTATCAGGTGGACCTTCATACTCCTCAAAATATTTAGGCCTTATTTGGTTTGTTTTTGATGAATAAATTTTAGAGAAAAATTTTTAAAATTTTGTTTGGTTTAGTGATTTTGGAAAAAAATTTCCAAAATCACTTTCTCTTTCCTACACATCAATCAATCATTTTTTCTCTTACACACATCTATTCAATTACAACAAAATATCAAATCATCCCAAACTCCCATACTCCAAAACTATTTCCAAAATATATAACCAAACAAACCAAAAAAATTCTAAAGTCTTCCCAAAAAAATTTTTGAAAATTTATCTCCTAAAATCAAACCAAACACACCCTTAAATTTTATGAAACTGCTCAATCAAAAATAATTTAGCAAATCAACATAATCTAATGTAAGATTTGGAGTCACAATCAAACAATAGAATTGTTTTCTGATCATATAATTGATCGAATCTTGCCCACACTCATATATCACTAATTATTGTTTAATAAATGTTTTAAATATTATAATACATTTAACTTTTTATGTTGTCGTGCCATCAAATTTGTGACATCATAAGCATACATTAATTAGTGGAAAACATCAGCCAAAAAAAATAAATTAAAATATTACAAGCTTGTGAGGAAAGAGAAATGCAAAATAAATAAATCATTCACTAAATTAATGAAAATGATAAATTTTATTTTTCTTTCTTTTTTTTAAGAGAACACTATATCATTGAAGAGTCTTACTAAAGATCCTAAAATATCATCCTTAGATTTACCTATAATGCCTTGTTAATGGATTGTGTCATAGAAGTTTGATTCTTATACAAATCAACATCTGACATGTAATAGTTCACATCATTTGAAATAATATTAGGTGAGAATTTACAGCTCTCTCTCTTGTTAACAACAAAAGGCTATGTATAATAAAATTTATTCCATACATTAGTGATATCACGTCATCTACAATGAAACAACATAATTGTTTGAAGATAATCACTTAGAAGAGTTGTAATAAAATAAAATTGCTACAATGAACAACAGACCTTTATTTGAATTAATGACAATCATAAACCTAAGAGCCTTAAAATTTTAGCCCAGATTCAACGAACTTTTGTTCACCGATTTGGACTAGGCGATTTGGACTAGGCAGTCGACCATCTCATCTGTCAGATAATTCTTCCAATCTCCGACCTCACCACGTCGAAAGTAGGCTTTATTCTCCTCCCCTGATGACGACTTTCCATTCTTGTTCACCTCTAAACTACTCAAATGATCAAAACTACACAACCTTAAGATCTCATCCACCACTCCTAATGTTCCTTCCCCTAGAGAAAACGGGCAACCCAAGAACTCAGCTAATCTCTTTACATGAATAATGGGTTCTTCTTTCATCTCCTCATACTTTAGAAAAATTACTTTTTGAGGTTTCTCTAAGCTCTCCTTCCAATAACCCAACACATGATCCCAAAAGGGTCCACATATGCACACTCCTCTACAAAACATATCAAATACATCTTCAAGTCTATTTGGTCCAAGGCTAGGAGGTCTAATCTTGTTTGCAAAGTGATGAAGTGAAACGAAAGTGTCCATGGGGTTCCCGCATAGGTAGACAAGCATGCTCGCCGAACTCATCACAGATTCAGGCAAGGATGAGAATGGTAAATGAGTTACAAACAGCCTCGGAGAAGTGAAAAAGGTGAGATTAGGGACTTGTTTGTCAACATAGAGCTTGAGTTCCAAGAAAGGGACAAGATCGTGGGGATCGTTTACAAGCAATAGGTGTCGGTTCATGTCGGCATAACATGTCCGGTTCTCTATTGCGAATAGGATTGCCTTCAGCCAAGTGGTTCCAGATTTAGGGGTGGTAACGAGGAGGACGGTGTCTTGAGCTTGAAAGTGTTGTTGACATGCAATTACTCCTTGCAATTGCCTAGATGAGTGCCAAAAACCTTGGTATTGATAGAAATGAGAGACAGCCCACCCTTTTTCTCTGGGTAGGCAAGACAATAGTTCCTTGCATTCTTGGGTTAAATCATCTTCTTGCAAGTACTTGGGAGGAAAAAGAGGAGGTTGAGATGTTGCCATGGATGGAGAAGAAATTTTGGATTCTAACCCTTTTTTTGTGATGTCCAAGCATTATGCACAAGTATATATATATAGCTAATTGGCATGAGATTCTCTATTCTTAAAATCTCTATCTCCTATCCCCAATATGATATGAAATCTCAAAATATAATATTTGTGAAAGTCAAGACATAAACATACAATTAAAAGTGCGTTTGAAAGAGGAGAACGAGATTTTAAGATCATAAATGTTGTGTATTAAAACAAAACACCAAGAAAAGAATCTAGAATTTAAATATATAACATATGTTTACACTTAATGGTGTGGCACACTCAAATTAAATTAAATTTTCACATTTTAAAATTCTTGACACTTTATGAAATATTTTAATGAATACATAACATTGCTATTTTAGAGAGAGAAACTCAAATTAAATTAAATTTTCACATTTTAAAATTCTTGACACTTTATAAAATATTTTAATGAATACATAACATTGCTATTTTAGAGAGAGAAACTCTGGCCTAGCTCAACCTCACCCGCTACCACCAAATAAAAAAGAAATATATTTATTGAAAAAAAAAACAAATATATAAATTGGAAGACCAAATCTCATGTAAAAGGCATGGAGATTTTGTTGAGTCATTATCTATCTACCCTCTTTGTCCTCAAGCTCACTCAACTACTATGTTCAAATTGATTCTCATGAAACATATTATTATAATTAGAGCAGTGTAAAATACAGCTTAATTCGTTAAAATTGTACTGATTTGCACCGATCTATCCGCTAATCACGAATTATACTTTGAAATTTATATTCGCCTTCAAAACCACTCCTACATATATATTTTTTAACCTCTAATAAAATATCAAAGTAAAAATAAGTATGTGAGAGATTTCAAATGTAAAATTAATTTGCATTATATATATAAAATATTATCTAAATTTGTGTTATGTATTATATATTTGATGATTGTTTAAGAATATTATTCTATTAATTAACAAATTAAAACTGTCTTAAACCGCTCAAATCGCGAATTGATTATTTATCAATCCGCCACCCGCCACACGGCTTCTCTTTTACCCTCAAAACGCACTACACATGTAAAAATAGAAGTTTGATTCTTGTACAAATTAGCATCTAGCATGTAATAGTTCACATCATTTGAAATAATATCATAGATAAGAATTTACAGCTCTCTCTTTTGTTAACAACAAAAGGCTATGTATAATAAGATTTATCCCATACATTAATGATATCACTTCACCTACAATGAAGCAACATAATTGTTTGAAGATAATCACTTAGAAGAGTTGTAATAAAATAGAATTGTTGAAATCAACAACAAACCTTTATTTGAATTAATGACAATCATAAACCTAAGAGCCTTAAAATTTTAGCCCAGATTCAGTGAACTTTTGTTCGCCGATTTGGACTAGGCGGTCGACCATCTCGTCTGTCAAATAATTCTTCTAATCTCTAACCTCACCGTGTCGAAAGAAGGCTTCGTTTTCCTTCCCTGATGACAACTTTCCATTCGTGTTTACCTCCAAACTACTCAAATGATCAAAACTACACAACCTTAAGATCTCATCCACCACCCCTAGTCTCTCTTTCTCTAGAGAAAATGGGCAGCCCAAGAACTCAGCTAATCTCTTTAGATGAATAGTGGGTTCTTCTTTCATCTCCTCATACTTTAAAAAAAGTACTTTTTGAGGTTTCTCCAAGCTCTCCTTCCAATAACCCAACACATGATCCCAAAAGGGTCCACATAGGCACACTCCCTATACAAACATATCAAATACATCTTCAAGTATATTTGGTCCAAAGCTAGGAGGTCTAAGCTTGTTTGCAAAGTAATGAAATGAAACAAAAGTGTCCATGGGGTTCCTGCATAGATAGACAAGCTTGCTCGCTGAACACGTCACAGATTCAGGCAAGGATAAGAATGGTAAATGGGTTGTAAACAGCCTCGGAGAAGTGAAAGAGGTGAGATCAGGGACTTGTTTGTCAACATACAACTTGAGTTCCAAGAAAGGGACAAGATCATGGGGATTGTTTACAAGCAATGGGTGTCGGTTCATGTCGGTATAACGTGCCCGGTTCTCTATTGCAAACAAGATTGCCTTCAACCAAGTGGTAACGAGGAGGATATCGATGTCTTGAGCTTAAAGTGCTGTTGACATGCAATTACTCCTTGTAATTCCTTAGATGAGTACCGAAAACCTTGGTATTTATTGAACCTACTCCACTAAACCTAACCCACTACACCACTACCACCTCACCTACTCCACTAAACCTAACCCACTACACCACTACCACCTCCACTTCACCTACTCCACCACTCCACCTCCACTTCACATCTCCTATATAATGTACATACAATACATCAATGAAAAATCAATCAATAATACATACAATTTATATTTTCTCTCTTTCTCTATACATTGAATTTAACATGGTATCAGAGCTATAGGTTAAAGATCTTGGTGTTCTTCGCCTTCCGGCGGGCGGCAACCTTGCCTTGACCGCCCGCCGGACCTCAACAGGATGACCAGTGTTCGTGTCTCGCTGTAGCTATCTCTGCATGAATACCATGGTGAACGCATAAACTCCAGTATCGAGCAAGCCAACACCTCTTAAGAACAACTTCTTCCATCTCTTCCTGAGACAGTATCAGTCTCTGAGTCATGATTCGAAGCGATTTATTTTCAATATCAGCATCGTGGAGCTGCTCCAAAGCAGATGCAGCTTCTTCCCTAGCAGACTAACTCAGCTTCCATCCGAAGGGACTGAATATCTTCACCTCTGCCACTATATGTTTATGCTGCCACTTTAAAAGCAGCCTCTCTTTGCTGCAAGGCTGCCTTCTTCTTGGACAACAATCGGGCTTCTAGGGATACACCTTCTCCAAGATTAGCAACCTGTTGCTCAAGCTGCCTGGCTCTTGCCTCTGCTTCATCACACCTTTCCTCTGCAAATCGAAGCTTATCGAGCAAACTTTCATTTTCTTCTTGTAGCGTATCGAGCTCAAACACTACCTCGTTGCCGCCATCCAGATCTCCACCGCAACCACACGCAGTCACATCTCCGTCGCCGGCCTCTTCTCAAACACCCGTCTCGCCGGCCAGATCCGAGCCCGTCTCCACCTACTGGGACCGCTTGGATTCACCTTGATGAGCCTTTCACCTCGGCGTTACTCTCACCATTTTTAAGCAAGTCGAGTATGAATCCAGCAGATTTGATAGGCCAACGTCCTTGTCCATTTGAATGTCTGTTCTTTGCCTGAGCAGTAACGCGTGAAAGGTATGGCCTGCTTGTGAGCCAGAACATCTTCTAAATACCTCTTAGCCTTCGCCAAAGGCAGCTTCCTGCTGGCATGTGCTGTCTCTCTTGTGTTCTTGAAATGGACTCTGAGATCTGAGTCCCTGGCTTTGCAGGACTTGGTGGGATGGGATTGTCAGGCTCTTTTGAGTACTTCACCATTGTCTCTCTCTCTTATCACCCACAGCTACACACATACACTTGCTCTATACCAACCCATTATAATATATTATCATCCGTCATACCCAGCCCACATATTATGGCACTGGTACTCTCCCTCGCAAACCTCCCACTTTCAGATTTTATTTTATTCTTATAAATCTCAGTAGATGAGTCCTTTTAAGATTTCATGTCCCTACTCTCCCCAACTTTCTTTTATTTTATATAATCAAGCTTCAGAAATCACCTCTCATTTTTATTTTATTTTATTATATATATATATATATATATATATTATAATATATTATCCCAACACACCAGGCCTCAGAAACCATCTAATTTTTCAAATTTTTATTTTATTTCATTCCACACACAAACCAAAACCACAACAACAACAACAACAACAACAACAAAAAAAACCAACCTACAACCACCACAAACACCGGTCTTACTTTTTTGCCTCTCCCGCTGTTCTCTTCCTCTTGCCTCCGTCTTGGGCATCCCTTGACGGCCCTGTCTCCATGCTTCCTAGACCACCAAGCAAGTTGCCTCCCCCCTGCTCCTCCACTGCAGCATATGGCGGACCTCCAAATCGAAACATCACGGTGGCCTTCCGCTTCAGCTCTTTATTTTCCGCCTTTAGCACACTTATCTCTGCTCACGCATCCTTATACATGCGTTGGAACAGAGCCAGTTGGGCGTTTAACTGTTGCACCTCATTTGTCCTACTCTGAAGCCGGTGCGACAAGTTTGTGACCGCCGTCATGGTCTCCACACATGACTTCAAAGTATACTGATTGGCCTCAATATCAGTTTGCACCGCCATTTTTTGCTCCACAGACCGCATCGAAAAGTTCAACAGAGTAAAACCAGAGGTGTTTGGTTGAGGTTCACTGGCCACCGCACCAGTTATTTCTCTTGTGGACTCGTTCAGGTCTGGAAAGAGCGTGAGCAGACCACGGGAAGAGGAGGCCATGTTCTGGGTAGCTGGACGGGAAGAAGAGGCCATGTTTTTTGGGTTGCTGAGTGTTTCAGCGAAGCAGCGATTTCCGACTGGTACTTTCAGAGAAGGACTGGGCACCAGAGTGTTACAGCGTATCTCTCTCAGAAAATGAAGAGTTTTTCAGAGGATTTTAGCAGGTTTTTTTGTCTCAGCCTCTACCTCAGCCTCAGCCTCCGTCTTGGTTAAATAGCCGAGGCAGACACGCGCATCGCGCGCCACTTGACGCCAGACGACAAAACGGGCGCGCAAGCCAATGTGGTCACGCGTCTCGCCATCATGTCCGGCACACCTTTTTATGGAATGGGCACGCCTTTTGATGGCACGCCTTTTTATGGATTTGGCACGCCTTTTGATGGCACACTTTTTGACAGATTGGGCACACCTTTTGAGGGTGCGACTTTTTAAGGGTCCGACAAGACTCTGTAAACTGTCCCGACATTGATTCCGGTTAGCTCCTTCATGGGTCCGACAAGACTCTGTAAACTGTCCCGACATTGATTCCGGTTAGTTTCTACAAGGGTCCAGCAAGACTCCGTAAATTGTCACAACAACTGTCACAACAGTGTTTGCTACAACGGTCCGACATGACCCCGTAAACTGTCTTCTACATCGGTCCGACATGACCCCATAAACTGTCTTCTACATCGGTCTGACACGACCACACAGTGTCTGCTACAACGGTCCAACATGACCCCGTAAACTGTCTGCTACAACGGTCCGACATGACCCCATAAACTGTCTGCTACATCGGTCTGACACGACCATACCGTGTCTCCTATCCTGTTTTGTTTTTATTTATCAGTTTACTTTCCTGTTTTGTTACTCTCTCCAAACTCAAGTTGGTTTGTGTCTAACCTCCTTGAGTTTGAGGGGGGCTATTAAACCTACTCCACTAAACCTAACCCACTACACCACTACCACCTCACCTACTCCACTAAACCTAACCCACTACACCACTACCACCTCCACTTCACCTACTCCACCACTCCACCTCCACTTCACATCTCCTATATAATGTACATACAATACATCAATGAAAAATCAATCAATAATACATACAATTTATATTTTCTCTCTTTCTCTATACATTGAATTTAACAGTATTGATAGAGATGAGATGCAACCCACCCTTTTTCTCTAGGCAGGAAAGACAATAGTTCCTTACATTCTTGGGTTAAATCATCTTCTTGCAAGTACTTAGGAGGAAAAAGAGGAGGTTGAGATGTTGCCATGGATAGAGAAGAAATTTTGGATTCTCACCCTTTTTTTGTGATGTCCAAGCATTATGCACAAGTGTATATATATATATATATTTATAACTAATTGGCATGAGATTCGTTATTCTTAAAATCTCTATCTCCTATCTCCAATATGATACGAAATCTCAAAATATAATATTCTCGAAAGTTAAGACATAAACATACAACTAGAAGTGCATTTGAAATAGGAGAACGAGATTTCAAGATCAGAAATGTTGTGTATTAAAACAAACACCAAAAAAAAAAATCTAGAATTTAAATATATAACATATATTTACACTAAATGGTGTGGATCACACCCAAATTAAATTAAATTTTCACATTCTAAAATTCTTGACACTTTATAAAATATTTTAATGAATACATAACATTTAGTGTGTTTGGTTTGAGTTTTTTGGATTCAAACTTTCGAAAATTGAATTTTTTATTTTTTGTATTTTTTTGTTTTTAGTAAATATTTTTTAAATTTTAAGCATTTTTTTACTTTTTTAGATGCACCTTACTTAGATGTATTTAAAAAGTAAAATATTTGTGAAAAAATATTTCAAAAAACTAATAAATACACAAAAATACAAAAAAAAAATATACTGAATTTTCATATATTTTTTTATTTTTGGTATTTAATTAATTTTTTAAAGATTTTTTTCACGAAAATTATACTTTTAAGTGTATTTATGTTAGGTGTGTCTAAAAATTTTAAAAATTGCTTAAAATATTAAAAAAATCAGTAAAAATAAAAAAAAATACAAAAAACAAGAAATTTGAATTTTTTGAAAATATTTTTAGAAAACTCCAACTAAGAGAGAAACCCTAACCTAGCTCAAGCTCACTCGCTGCCACCAAATAAAAAAGAAATATATTTATTGAAAAAATATATATATATATATATTGGAAGACCAAACCTCATGTAAAAGGCATGGAGATTTTGTTGACACAGTATCTATCTACCCTCTGTGTCCTCAAGGTCACTGTACTCAAATTGATTCTCATGAAACACATTATTATAATTAGAGCAATGTAAAATACAGCCTAATTCGTTAAAACCATATTGATCAGTACCGATCTATCCGCTAACTACGGATTATATTTTAAAATTTATAATTCGACACTGCTCCTACATATAGATTTTTTAACCTCTAATAAAATATTAAAGTAAAAATAAGTGTGCGAAAAATTTAAAATGTAAAATTTATGAAAAATATTATGTAAAATTAATTTGTATTATATATATATAATATTATGTAAATTAGTGTTATATATTATATGTTGATAATTGTTTAAGAATATTTTCAATTAACTAGCAAATTGAAACTGTCCAAAACCGCTCAAATCGCGAATTGATTATTTGTTAATCCACCACCCGCCACATGGTTTCTCTTTTAGCCTCAAACCGCACCACGTATGTAACAGCAGTATTGAAAGCTCAGTCATACTAATCTAACGAAAATTTTCAATTATTGTTCATTTGATTATGCAAATTTAATTATAAGGTTGGTTCATGTTGACATAAAGTAGGAGCACAGACAATAATACAATTGCCTACTCAATATTGTTTTTGAGCTTTTCTTCCTTGCATTCTTGGGTTAAATCATCTTCTTGCAAGTACTTGGAGGAAAAAGAGGAGGTTGAGAAGTTGCCCTGGATGGAGAAAAAAATTTGGATTCTCGCCCTTTTTTTGTGATGTCCAGGCATTATGCACAAGTATATATATGTAGCTAATTGGCATGAAATTCTTTATTCTTAAAATCTTTATCTCCTATCTTCAATATGATACGAAATCTCAAAATATAATATTCTCAAAAGTTAAGACATAAACATACAACTAGAAGTGCATTTCAAATAGGAGAACAGGATTTCAAGATTAGAAATGTTGTGTATTAAAACAAATACCAAAAAAACAAATTAGAATTTAAATATATAACATATGTTTACACTTAATGGTGTGGATCACACCCAAATTAAATTAAATTTTCACGTTTTAAAATTCTTGACACTTTACAAAATATTTTAATGAATACATAACATTGCTATTTTAGAGAGAAACCCTAGCCTAGCTCAACCTCTCCTGCTGCCACCAAATAAAAAAGAAATATATTTATTGGAAAAAAAAAAAAAATCTATAAATTGGAAGACCAAATCTCATGTAAAAGGCATGGGGATTTTGTTGACTCGGTATCTATCTACCCTCTTTGCCCTCAAGCTCACTCAACTACTGTGCTCAAATTGATTCTCATGAAACACATCATTATAATTAGAGCAGTACAAAATAAAGCATAATTTGTTAAATCATATTGATCTGCATCAATCTATCCGCTAACTATGGATTATACTTTGAAATTTATAATTCGCCTTCGAAACCGCTCCTACATATATATTTTTTAACCTCTAATAAAATATTAAAGTAAAAATAAGTGTGTGAAAAATTTAAAATGCAAAATTTATGAAAAATATTATTTAATATTAATTTGTATTATATATATATATATATATAATATTATATAAATTAGTGTTATATATTATATGCTTGATAATTGTTTATGAATATTTTCAATTAACTAGCAAATAGAAACTGTTCTAAACTGCTCAAATCGCAAATTGATTATTTGTCAATCTACCACCTGCCACACGGTTTCTCTTTTAGCCTTAAACCGCACCATGCATGTAATAGTAGTATTGAAAGCTCAGTCATACTAATCTAATGAAAATTTTCAATTATTGTTCAATTGATTATGCAAATTTAATTATAAGGTTGATTCATGTTGACAAAAAGTAGGAGCACAGACAATAATATAATTGCCTACTCAAGATTGTTTTTGAGCTCTTCTTGTCTTGGCGTCAAACAGTTGCCATTTCTCTTTTTTGGCAGTATAAATAATTTGAATTTTTTTTTTAATGTTTTCTTTCATCACAATAGTTTCAATTTAAAAAAATAAATAAAATTCCAAACCTTAACCAAATAAGATATGTATAAGAACTTAACCAATAAAGTTCATAGGACTCATCATATCAAAATTTGAGCCTTCATTATACAATCATCAAGATCTCTAAACTATTGAATAATACATTACCGCTCATCTATGAACACATACATTTTACCCCCTCAATTAAAAAATTAAAAAAAAAAAAAAAAAAAAAAACATACAAATGACTACCCTTTTTGCTAAGGCTGGAAATGATGAATTTTTGTAGTTAAGAAGGTCAAAATATAGAAGTTCATAGATGGGGTAATTTGATATTAAGTAGCAGTTGAGCACGTCTTCGTGTAATCAGCTCTTTATTATTCATCCCTAACGACAACGTTGAAGTTTTTGTTTACTATTCTCCAAAAAAAAAAAAAAAAAAAGGTTGCACCACTAAGGATATTATTGGCAAAAAATGCGCTTAAAGCTTGATGTTTCCAATAACAGAACCACACAAAAAGTCTTCATAAAAACATTTCAAAAATTTCGTACGAGGAGTAAAAACAGAAACAGAAATGAAAAATCAATCTCCCATGCCATTCAGTAGACGAACGTGCATGGCATCTGAGGTTTCTGGCTGATACACCAAGAGAACTTTTTCCTCAATTTGTTTCCAGATGAGAAAAGCTGGAAAAATAAAAAAATAAAAAAAAAAAATGAAAGAAAGAAAGAAAAGGAAGAGCGAGTAAATACAGGGGCATAGTACTATTTAATAAGAAACACGAAAAGATCTTTGAGGGGATGTGGTCTTTACTTCGTCATTCAAGGTCAGACAACCCCAGCACAGAGTAACTCGGAACATCCGATCCAAGCAACGCAATACACTCCGATCCTCTCACATGGACACTGAAACAAGCTGCATAAACGCACAAATTAGACACCAAAAGATTTTTTTTTTAAGGATTGACTAAAAGTAAATCGTGAAATTATGAAGCAAAACAGTTGCCTATTACATTTTAGTGTGAAAGCAGATCAAACCAGAATCTAGTGATATATTTAACAGGAAAAAAGAGAAGCTTCCAAATGATATGAAAATAGTTTCTGTTAGAAAAGTATTTTGTTTCGTTCAATGTTCTTGAAATCTATTTTCAGGAAATTAAAGTTTTTTGTCGTTTTTTAAATCCCCTTTTTCCTAAAACAAAAAAAAAAAAAAAAAAATATGATGTTTTATGTTCTCTGTATATGGTTTTCCTATCAGAAATATAACAATGACCGGCAATCTTATTAAATTATCAGAAATTATTCTTTCTTACTTTTGTCTTGTTTATTTTCAAGGATAAGTGTGCATATCTGACAGTTATCATTGTTAGTATATTATTGTATATTAGTATATTAGTGTTAGCATCTTTAGTATATTATGTACATCTAGTAGTGTTAGTCATAATTGTTAGTGTATCATTATGTCTAGCTTTCATAATGAGTATTCCCCCTTTGCTTTATGCTTTCGGTGCTAATTGGCACCCTATGTATCTTTTCCTCTCTATAAAAGAGAGTGCACATCTCCTTGTAATATATACAATAGCACAATCAATCAATAATACATCAATTTTAACATGGTATCAGAGCTAGGTTAACAACCTAGTCATTCTGTTTCACCGGCGGGCGGCAGTCTCGCCTTGGCCGCCCGCCGGACCTCTACACATACCTTCACTCCGCTGCCACAAATTCCATAATTGAACTGAACTGAACTCTTGTCTCTCTGAGGGAATAATCAACACCTTCACACCAGTGAGGCCGTGGATATGGATCGCAGGACCGTCTATGTTGTAGCTTTATCTGCATTGTCGTCGCCGGCGTTGGAGGTCAATCTCCGGCCACACCTCTTGTGGTGTCCGCTCCGCCGGTTTCAGCTCCACCACCGGCCACTCCACCTCCAGCTACACACACACGGGCACACACCCAGGTCAACCCGTATGTCCAAGGTCCAACTGATTACCCCTACGGTGAAAATCGTATGTCCCAGGTCAACCTCACACACCCACATCCACACCCACACTCTCTCTCTTATCTCTCTCTCGGGTTGCATTTTGCAAGGGGAAGCTGAGCATACACACAGAGCTTAATACACACACACACCACCAACTTCATCTTCTCCCACACGGCAGATCCATGCACACGGGCACACACCCAGCTCACAGACCCCATTCACACATTTATCACACCCAAGGGTAGCCCACACCCAGCTCACAGACATCATTCACACCCTTATCACACCCCACGGGTAGCACCTTCACACCCAGCACATACACACACACCACCAACTTCATCTTCTCCCACACGGCAGATCCATGCACACGAGCACCCACCCAGCTCACAGACCCCATTCACACACTTATCACACCCAAGGGTAGCCCACACCCAGCTCACAAACATCATTCACACCCTTATCACACCCCACGGGTAGCACCTTCACACCCAGCACATACACACACAGCTCACTCTCATCTCTCTCTAGCTGGGTCTCTCACGAGACACACCCATCATCTCTCCCTCTCGGCAACTCTCTCTTCCGGAAAACACACAGACAACCTCACCACCCACAATTCATCAACTTCTCTCTCTCTATAGCTCTCTTTCGGGTTAGAGCACACAGCAGCCTACACACGCAGAGGGAGGATCACACAGGGGGACACAACACACACTGTCACTCTCTCTCTCTACTCAAGGCCACCCACCACTATGTCCCCTTTTCAACCCATCTTCCCCACTTTTTGCACACACCCATACTCCTTTTTTTTTAAACTAATCTTCACCTTTTGCTTTTCATCCGCTTTACTTTTTCCATCACCACACACTACCAGCGCACATGCTTTCCATTCATATATTATTATTATTATTATTATTATTATTATTATTATTAAAAACATATATTTATATATATATATATATACAAAAACAAATACCACACCCATTGCAGGTTTTCACCAAAACCGTGGGCCACGAAACCTTTTTTCATTATTATTTCTTTGCAAAAAAAAAAAACAGCAGAAGACGCAGACGAACTGCTCATCACACTCATTTTCTTCATGTCGGGGCTCACCCTGACCACCATTTTACACCAAAAAAAAAACAAAAAAAACAAAAAAAAAAAAAAAAACAAACCACCCACACACAACAGCCTCATCCACAGGCGGGATTTTTCTTCTCTACTCTGCCGCCGGTCTTTTCTTCTTGCCTCCGTCCTGGGCGGCCCTTGTCGGTGTTGCCTCCGTGTTTCCCACTCCACTGGGCATAATCACTACTCCCTGCTCCTCCACTGCAGCATATGGCGGCCCTCCAAATCGGAACATAACGGTGGCCTTCCGCTTCAGCTCCTTGTTTTCCGCCTTTAGCACACTTATCTCTGCTCGCGCATCCTTATACATGCGCTGGAGCAGAGCTAGCTGGGCGTTTAACTGTTGCACCTCATTTGTCCTACTCTGCAGCCGGTGCGACAGATTTGTGACCGCCGTCATGGTTTCCACACATGACCTCAAAGTATACTGATTGGCCTCAATATCCGTTTGCACCGCCATTTTTTGCTCCACAGACCGCATCGGAAAGTTCAACGGAACAAAACCAGAGGCGCTTGGTTGAGGTTCACTGACCACCGCACCAGTTATCTCTCTTGTTGACTCGTTGAGGTCGGGAAAGAGAGTGAGCAGACCACGGGACGAAGAGACCATATTCTGGGTAGCTGAACGGGAAGACGAGGCCATGTTATGGGTTACAGAGTGTTTACAGAGTGTTTCAAGATTTGCAGCTCTTAGCGACAAGCTCTCAGAGAACGAAGAGGTTTCAACTGGTTTGTTATGCTTCCAAGCCTCAGCCTCCGCTTCGGTTTATAAAGACCATGATGAAGAGGCAGACACGCGCATCATGCGCCTCTCGGTGCTCGCCGACAACTTGGGCGCGCCTTTTGATGGCACGTCTTTTGATGGCACGCCTTTTTATGGATTGGGCACGCCTTTTGATGGTCCGCTTTTTGACAGATTGGGCACACCTTTTGAGGGCGCGCCTTTTGAGGGCTCGATGTATATATACATGTATATCTTTTGGGCAGCCTATCTACACACTCATACAGTGTCTTCTACAACGGTCAACTTTTTCACTCCCTTTGTTTCAACCTCAAATAGGTTTCTATCTTCACACCTCTTTGAGTTTGAGGGGGGGTTATACATATATCATGTATCATGGCGAGCATGGTTACACACCATGGGAACCACCCAAGCCACCACATGGCGCACTTCCTAAGTCGCCCCCTTGGTGCACCACCACAAGCTTCTACAACGGTCCGGCATGACCCCGTAAACTGTCCCGCCATTGATTCCGGTCAGCTTTTACATCGGTCCGGCATGACCCCATAAACTGTCCCGACATTGATTCCGGTCAGCTTCTACAACTACAACGGTCCGGCATGACCCCGTAAACTGTCCCGACATTGATTCCGGTCAGCTTCTAAAACGGTCCGGCATGACCCCATAAACTGTCCCGACATTGATTCCGGTTAGCTCCTACAACGGTCTAACACAACCATACAGTGTCTTCACCAACGGTTCGACACGACCATAACTGTCCCGACATTGATTCCGGTTAGCTCCTACAACGGTCTGACACAACCATACAGTGTCTTCACCAACGGTTCAACACGACCATACAGTGTCTCCTATCCTATTTTATTTTCTTTTATCAGTTTACTTTCCTGTTTTGTTACTCTCTCCAAACTCAAGTTGGTTAGTACCTATCCTCCTTGAGTTTGAGGGGGGCTGTTAGTATATTATTGTATATTAGTATATTAGTGTTAGCATCTTTAGTATATTATGTACATCTAGTAGTGTTAGTCATAATTGTTAGTGTATCATTATGTCTAGCTTTCATAATGAGTATTCCCCCTTTGCTTTATGCTTTCGGTGCTAATTGGCACCCTATGTATCTTTTCCTCTCTATAAAAGAGAGTGCACATCTCCTTATAATATATACAATAACACAATCAATTAATAATACATCAATTTTAACAATCATAATAGTAGTTATGAGTATTGAAGCATGAAGCATGAAGCATGAAGCTCAATATATACAAGAGACACTTCATTGAGTTTGAATTATCGGAACAGAATAACTGCCAATAACGTACATGCGTACCATTTTCTATTTTGACTACGCTTTGTAGCATAGTATCAAATTGGACCATCTTGAAGCTTGTGCAATGAACTTATCAAATTTAACTTGTGGGCTGGTTTGATTACTCCCAAAAATATTAAAATTAATAAATAAATAAGATGGTTAATTAGTCAAAGCATTAGAATAAAATTTAGAGTAATGCTAGAAATTTTAAAATTTTATCAAAATTTATATCAAATGTCTTACATGAGTTTGAGATCCACATAATATGAGTCTCATATGGAGACATTTAGTAGATTTTTTAGTAAAATTTTTAAAATATCTAATATTTTTATAAAATCTAACTACTACTACTGATTTTGGCATTCATTGTGACAAACTCAACAACATTAGTTTGTGGCCGACCATACATATACATACACAAATTCAGGAACCAAGTTTCCTGTTGGGTTGGCTCCTCAAAAACAAAAACATGCAAAACAAAATGCTTTCTAAATTTTTATATTCAACGCTTCAACTACACCTATGTTGTTTTCTTTATTAATTTTTTTTCATATAATTTTTTTTAAATGCTTATGAGCGAAGGGAACACATTGGAGACCAAAAGTTGGTTTAGTAGCATTTTTTTTGGACTAGGCGTGATGTTAAGAATTGAGTCTTTTTTTTTTTTTTTTTTTTTTGGTTACAGGGAAATCCTCCCACCCTCCCGCAGGTCCAAGACAGCACCCCATGAGGAAATCACCAGGGTGTCCTGTTGTCCGTTCCGAGTAAGAGACTATAACCTGGAAGCTTGTCCCGACCTCCCAAGGCAAGTTTCGATTAAGTCAGGACTAGCACAACGGGGGAGTATTAAACCCACACCAAGTAGCTGATTAGGCATCCTTGAGATCCAACCTCCTAACCAACAGTGCTTCGCCCAAGAGATTGGCCCAAGGAGAAAATTGAACTTGCGATCTTGAAGTTTAAACCCCAAAACCTTACCACAATGCCACAACCCCTGGGTTAAGAATTGAGTCTTTACTATTGTGGGATGCAAGTTTTCCTTTCTTATTGTGAGAAAGGCAACGTGTTGACTTATTTCCCACAATACTTGATAAAATTACCTAATACGAAAAGAATCTCTTTTTTGTGCTTTTTTAAGTTTTAATATTCATTCTTCCTCTGCTTCGACATCAAGAAAAGCCCCTTTTTTTAAACTTTTTGTTCTTTTGTAGAACAAGAAAAGTGTCTTTAGTGTGCTATGAGGATCAATGAGTGTCTTTCGGTATCATTTTCATTTTTTTCATTTTTTTTTTTTTTTTTTCATGTTCATAGAAACAAAAATGATGAAAAAGTTTTAAAACACCCATCTTTTTCATATTGTTTTCATTTCTGTTTCAAAACAATTTTCGAAAATTTAAGAAAATTATTTTGATTACTTTCTGAAATTTTAAAAGAAAAAATAAATGATCAACCGTTGAACAATGCCTCATCATGAAAGTTTAACCAGATCATGCACCCACAAAAACAATAGGAAAATTTTAGCTGATGAGTGGTTGGGGCCCCATTCACTAGTCCTGAAGTCTAGCCCATTAGGCCCAGACTTTCTCATGGGTTAAGTACGGCCCTTTGGGTCGAGGACACACAGATGGATCAAAAAAGTAGTGACCCATATCTATATATATATATTTTTTTTTTACTTTTTCTTTGATAAATTACACTGACACCCCTTCAGATTTCTGTTTAATATAGATTTCTCCTCACTTTTAAAAAATTACACTTACCCTATGTCAAATTAAAATGACATATTTGTCCCTTAGCTTTTCTACATATAAAATAATAAAATAATACTAATATTTTGTTCATGTAATCTCAAAATAAATAATAATCATTTTCTTTGGTTTAACTCACACCAAAAATTGAATTTCTTTATTTTTCATTTTTTTACTGAATTTTTTTAAAAATTTTAAATAATTTTTTTACATTTTAGATATACCTAATCTAGATATACTTAAGAAGTATAATATTTTGTGTATTTTTTTTTTAAATTCACCAAATAAAAAAATATAAAAATTCAATAATACTGTAATAAATATAAATGACGGTGTTAGGTAATAATGTAATAAATGTGGGTGAATAGATGATAAAGAAAAATGATGGTGGAAAGAAAAATGAAAATTTCTATTCATATATAAAAATTTATACAAAAAATATCATAAAAATATTGTAATAGTGATATTGTAATTATAAATCATGTTTATGGGTATTTTGTTTTAAAATGAAAGGTCACCATTAAACTACATTATTGTGTTTGAAAATTTTATATAAAATTTATGTTTGTATATTATCACTCAATAAGAATATGTTCATGAAAGATTTAATGATGAAAAGTTGTAGAATGTAATCATAATGATAGAGAGAAGAAATGGTAAGAAAAATGGCAAAATGGTCATTTAAAAAATTTTAAGACATGACATCAACTATCCAGGGAACAATTTGTAATGAAATTACAAATCTCCGAGAGAGGAATGTAATTTTTTTAACATAATAGAAGTATCTGTATTAAACAGAAACCTCAGAGGGTGTCAGTGTAATTTACCTTTTTCTTTTTCGTAAAATAATTATCAATAAGTGCTATGGACCGGATTTATTTACTTATAAATTCTAATTATTTTTTTATTTTTTACTTATTTTCCCTTCGTTTTAAATGAAATTTTTTAAAAATCTTTTAGATGTATGTTTTGTGTTTGTGAAATAATCATTTGTTATTAGTAACGATACTGAGAAATTTATCGAAATGATGAATGATTGGAATGTTTTAATTTTTGTTTGTGAATTTTGATTTATTTTTAATTTAGTTTGTACTTAAATATGATGTGGAAAGTGTAAATAGTTGAATTGTATTTTTTAAAGAAATTTTTATAATGATAAATTTATCATAGAAATTATTTGTAACATCATCTCAAAAGAGTTGACGCTCGGAATATAAAAAATTATTTAAATATAGCTACTAACAAAGTAAAAAATAAATAATATATTTTTTAAAACACATTTATCGTTTATTTTTTTAGAGACAAATTATCGAATAAATTTAATTTTTTTCATTTTATAAATGAACAAAATGCTCTATAAAATGAACGGTCTTGAACACCTCTAATCCAAATTTGGACCTGAAGCAAGTCCAATCTTTATTTTATTTTGTATTTTTATACAGAGATTTTCAAATAACATATAAAGGTGTTTTATAGTGAAATTTTGTTCATTACCAAATATTAAAAATACCAAAAATATTTTTGTAAATAAATATTTTATGTTGAAACAAATAAAACATTAATCATTAATTTACTATTCGAGTGTTCCAAATTCATTTTCAAAACCAACAAAACTATGACATCCTTGTTTGTTGGCTATTTGGCTTTCGAATGTTACTTTTGTAATTATGAGCATGCCAGTAAGGATCAATCAGTCCTTACAGAATTATAATTGCCAAACAATTATTCAGACGATTGTGTTATGGTTCTTTTGGCCTCAATAAAGAGGACTTTTACTGGTGGCTTACTGGTAATTTGACTTCAGAGAACGTGAGCATAAGAACAGTTAAATAAGCTGAAGCATTTCATTAGTATGAAAAACTTACAATGATCTTAGTTCCGTAGAGAATTACAGCGGCAATATACTCGAAAACTACTCCTACAAATGAAGTGCAGCGCACGAACTTAAAGTACAGAAATATAAAGGACAGGAAATAACACTAGAATATGTAAAGTAATTCTTTAGATCTTTCTTCCTTTCCTTCTCTGAAGTCCTTCCTGCTATTTATACTTTCCGAAGATAACCATCGAATTGTACTTCAAACCGTCGAACTGCTCCTCCGTAATCGCTGATCATGCTACCTTATAAGTAGTTCCACTACGCCTTCACTTGCAGTTAGGCTTCCCCCCTATATTCGAATTTGAATGTGAGCAACTGTTGAAGCCACGTCACCGTACGTCTCTTTGTTGATCCGCTACTACTCAGATCTTATAACAACCAATATTGACTGCCACGTGTATGATCAGGATCGAAGACCTACCTGGTCTACCCATATTACCCTTACTTTGCCACGCGTCGAATTGTCACTGGCTAGCACAAAATGTGTAGCCAACATTACCCCCCGCACTAATATACCCAAGACTTGGTGATATTAGTGGATCAGAGTCCCTTTTCCCACGCCTTAGAACGTGCATGGGTTTTGCATCTTCCCAGAAATGCAACTGTCACACACCATCTATATTAATACTCTCGTCTTGATCCTTTAAGTACTTTCACTGTCTTATTATTCGAACAGACTGATATATTTCATGGCCAAATTAATTCTTTCCTCCAGTGATGAAGCATACGAAGAGTCATATGTCGATGCTATTTCTCATCGAAAGCATGCATTTATTAGCCACCTTTACCCACCTTTCTATATTCAGGTCATGGACGCCTTTGCAAATTACCGACCTTTGGATTACGAACACATTGCTCTTAATCCTTCGATTCAGAAGGCTACAAACATAGACATAAGAATTTTCCCCTCCGACCTACCTTTACAGTTCGAACAATCTGCTCTCAAACCTTTGATTCGGAAAATTGCAAATATGGATTTGAGCAACTCTTCTTCGCAAATTTCTATATGGGATAAAGCTGCAACTTCTTCCTCTTCTGGGGGTTCTGACTGGACAAGCTGGTCAGTACCTGAGACTTATGATTTGAAGGAGCGAATCAACCACCATTTTGTTGAGTTCACTGACCCTTTAGAGTTTCCTTCCTATACTTGAAGTTCAGTTGTTTATCCCTATGTGCCCATTGACCATCGGCGTAGTCTGAAGGAGAATCTTCTTGTAGCATGGTATACATCTTCCATGCCTACAAAGATAGTGCACGCTGCCCCTCGCCCAGAAGAAGCACAAGGGTATAACCCATCATTCTTAGCCCAGAAGGCGAAGATCTGTTCTTCTGACTGGCTTGATTATATTAATGCCTTTGTTCCTTCTGCTCCCGTATCATCCTCGAAAACAGAAGCGTCCACACCTTCTTCTTCGTCTCCCCAAATTGAAGTATGCATACCTTCTCCCCTACCAATTCTTTCCTGGACAGAGAAACTGAAGATTGCCCTATCCATGGAGAATGTCTTTCCACCTTATAAACCTCTACCTCCTCCTACCCCAGCTAAGCGGAAACAGGCTCAACTTCTGCTTGCAGCCTTCTCTCACTTGCCTTTTAATGTACTCGAGGACGAAGTCCCTCTCAAGAACCTTCGATGGGCTTGTGATATTCTGACTAGGGGCCATGTCCTTAATCCCCTTGCTCAGGCAAAACTTCATATGTTTCTGGACCAACTCCATTGCTCCTTTACTGGCATCGAAATTCTATGGCTACTACACAATCTTTAGACCAACTTTCGTCCCTTCGAATTCATGCTCAGTACGAAGCAGAGAACTTTATTGAAGAATTCAATGATTTCAAGAATAAAGATTCTGCGTATTGGGATGACTTAGACATTGATGAATTGGAACAAGGATTAAGAGAGGTGGCTTTCGAAATAAAGGCTGAAGAGCTCTACTATGAAGTGAGAGCACATCAACTTATGCAGCCAATGCTAGAAAATTTAGAAGATAGAATAAGGAAAGAACAAAAGCTCATTGATCATTGTTGGACTAAATTTCATGATCTAGTTATTTATTCCATTCCTTATTTTTATGAGCTCGAGTTCATACCGAGATAGGGTCAGCTGATGTAATCGCTCTGATCTTAATATAAACAAAATTCTTTTTCATTTGTCTTTGTTTGACCCTGTCTTCACTGGTGTTTTCACTTGTGTTTTAAAAGTCAACTCAGAGCTTCGAACTTCGAACAATTTCATCCCTTGAATCTGGACTTAATTGTTTTAAATGAAACACTAAATGAGCCAATTGTAAACCTTTCCAATTTGTGGAATAAAGTTTTGGCTGACTTTCAATTGGAAACAGTGCTTCGAATCTAGCAATCTTACACTTAAAGCCTGTTTTGACTATAGTCAACATCTAGTCATTGTCATTATTGCTTTTAATGTTTCAAACACCAAAACCCATCCTTAAAGAATCTTAAGTTTTGCTTCGAAGGACATTACCTTTGTTAAAAAACCTAAAAACAGGTCTTTAAACTCTTTTAAGTGAAATAAACACTCGAGTATTTTTATATTTTGGATATGGCAACCTACTTCGAAGCTAGCTTCTCTGTTTCGAAGCCGTTTAACTCGGCTTCGAAGCAAAATATCTTACTTCGAAGCTAGTCTTAACAACTGGGCTTTGTTTTTCCCTCCAAAAGCATCAATATTGAAGGAAGCTTTTGTATTCGTACTTTTAATACTTAACAGCTCATGTAATATATTTTCAAATGCGAGGGCTTTAAAAACCCTTTTATTTCGTGTTCTTAAATCACTTGCTCTTCTAATCGCACAAACCCCTCTTATTACCGATCGCCGGCTTCTCTCTACTTCCTTTCCCGGTTTCATTGTCGAGAAAAGCATACCGTCAATGGCTTATCCTTCAGTATCAGTCGTAGAGCGTATGAGCCCATCTGTGGCCCTGAAGAGGATTATTGATGCAGAATGCGAAAAGTACAAAGCTGGGAAGAAAAGCGCTATTGATGGACGCATCTTTGTCCCTCGTCGCCATGTGCAGTTAGACTACGTGCTTGGGCCCATATTCAAAGAGGTCCTTACTGAGCTCCCAGCCCTGTATCCCCGACTGGAAAACCAATGTCTTCTCTATGAAGGTGGTCTTGACTGGAGGAACTGGAGGATAAATCGCCCCCACCGATGCTGGCCCACGGTGAGACCAGAGTGGCAAGAATGGTATGATCGGGTTATTCCTGCTAGGACCCTGAACCTTCAAGAACTCTGCCTTCTCGATGCTCTCAAACTATCTAGGGTAACTATTTCAGAAGACCCTTTCCTTGTTCCTGCTGCCTTATGTTTTTAGAATCCTGTTTTTAACTTTTTCCAATTTAGATGTGGGATGATGGCCCCTACTGTTCTCGATATTTGCCATTTACTGGGACTATCTCCCATTGGCACCCCTTTTGGACCAGATTATCCTGATTTAGCAGTCCCTTTCTCTCTCCCCTCCCTTAACTCATCTTATAGTGATTTTGCTAGGGCTGAGAATAAAATAGAGGGCCCTGTGACTGATAGGGAATTCTTTTCTTTCTTACTGTATTGGCTTTGCAAATTCCTCTTTTGCACTTCTTCTCAGAGAATTATGCCTGAATTTGCCCCTCTTGCCAAAGCCTTTGTTTTACAGAAAAATGTGGCCTTAGCCCCACATGTTCTAGGGCACGTATATAAAGTCTGCTCCCTTTTCTGTGAAAAACCCTTAGATGCTAATCAAGGGGGGCCATTCTGGATCCTTCAGTTTTGGCTCTTCGCCTATTTTACTGAATTACAATCCAAATGCCTTAAATTTTCCGAGCCAAACCCTCTTACTCATGCCATAAGGATGGCCAATGCTTCACTTTACCCTTCTACCTTTACCTTTTACTTCTCTTTCTTTCACCAGCTTCCAGCCTCCCTTCCTACTTACCGCTTTCGTCCCTTTGAACCTTCCATTGATCCAACTTGGTTGAGGAATTTTTTAAGTGACCAGTCCTGTACTTCACTTATTCACAAGGATATATGGGCTTCCATTCTGATTCCCAGAGAGTTATTTATCGGGACTTTGAACCCGAAGGCCTACAAATGCATTGCTGAACCTTACTGTCCAGCTCAATTTGCTAGACAATTTGGCCTCACACAAGGGGTCCCAATACCTCTCTGTAGCAACACAAATCTCAGTCTTACCAGAAGGGATCTGAAAGTCCGAAAATCCAGGCTAGAAGAGGCAGCTTTGAAATTTGTAGATGACTTAGCCAACTTTGAGTACACCCCTTTCATTCCTCAAGGTACCGTGCTGACGAGGTACCAAAACTGGTGGGTGACTAACATGCAGATTTATTTGGCCATTTCACCTTTAAGCCTACTAACGGTGTTAGATGTGACCAAGCCCAAAGAAACTGGGGTTGTCACTTCTTCCACTGTTTCAGATATAGCACCTGCTGCTCCTGATGCTTCAATTTCTCCCAGAGTCACTCGGGCTGCCTCGAAGAAAGGTATACCCTTGTCTCTTCTCCTTTTGTCTTTCATAATGCATTTTGCCTTATCTTTAATTCTTCTTTTGTGGAGGTGGTCAATCACAAAAGAAAATGAGGCTCTTTGAACTTGAGAAGGGAACATCCAATATTCAAAGGGAATAAAATGAAGAATCAGATGAAGAGGAAGAGTTATTTTTGAAAAGAAAGAAGAAGGCGATCGTCTTTTCATCCGACTCGGTTAGGGATGAAGCAACTGCCAGAGAGTCAGAAGATGAATTCATCTCTTTGGAATCCAGATCGCAGCTTGAAGAACTTGAGGGAAAAGTTGAGAAAGAAATTGAGAAAAAGCAGACCCTGCCAATACAGAGGAAAAGGAAAAGAAAGGTGACTGTCTCTCCTTCCAATATGGTCGAAGATTCTGATTCTGAGACAATCGCCAAAGCCATAGAGAAGAGAAAAAAGATGTCTGCTTCCGCTCCTGTCTCAGTTGAAGATACCATTCATGAAGCAGCCGTCAAGACAATAGAGCAAGAACATCCTAAAGCCATGATTGTCTTCGAGAGAGCTGAGAAGAGACGGCAGCAACAATTTCTGAGAGATGAATCTGCCGCTGCTGGCATACTACAAAGGGAAACTGTAAGAAGGCAACAGACTGCCAGAGATTACACCCTTCGTAGTTCCCCCATTATCGCTGATACTTCTGGAGCAGGTAATTTTTATGCTTCTGCGATTTTTCCTCTATTAGCCTTTGGTATCGAGGTTTAACATTGCCTTACATTTCTTCCTCTTGCAGCGGCAACTTCTGAGTTCATCTTTCCGATGAGACCTCTCTCAGTTTCACTCGAGGTAGATCAGATGCAGGATGTAAGGACTACTCAGACCATACTTCCATTTTTAGGGTCTACATTTTCTACACTTTTCTTGAGGCCAAGCATTCCTCCACCTCTTCCTCTTGGTTTGACTCCCTATCTTTCTTACTTGACTCTTGACTTTCCTCAATTTACTTCTTTATCGAGTCTTACCTCTCTTTCTCCTTCCAAGGAGATTCCAACTGCTACCTTGTCTTTGATGGGTGCTGACAGCTCTCCAATTCGTGACTTACCACCTTTACCTAGTTCCAGCCCTCCTTCTCTTGATTCATTGGTGACTAGGACCATGGAGACCATTAAAGATGCTCCACCCATTTCTCCTATCGCTATGCAATCTTCTGTGTCTCCCATGGCAACTCTCTCTGCGCCCCTCATGTCTACTGATGAGATTGATATTTTTGAAGCAAGATTAGCTAGTCTTTTTGACATCACTTCTACTTCTCCGACATTCGATGAGAAGGCTGAGACATTAGTTTTAGCTGATTCTTTGCTGGAAATTTTTGAGAGCTCTCCTTCCTCCAGCAGCCAACCTTCTGTGCCTTTGATAGGCTTGGACACCTGTCTGGACCTGCTAATTTGTTTTTCGAGGATTCCCTTCGAGGCTCTACAAAGGCCTATAATTAAAAATGGGTTTCTTCAATGCTGCAAACTTGCTGAGCAGTCTGATATGGATGTCTCTAACCACCTATCTCAGGCAGCAGCTACCATCGATTTTTACATCAGCATCTGTCATGCTGCCAAGGCCGCAAATGAGAAATTGGTTAGAGATCAAAGTTTTGTTTCTCAAGTGCATACTGAAGTATCGACGCTTAAGGAACAACACTCCTCTGCCTCTCACTTCCGAACTCAACTGCTGGAGAGGAAAGCTCAACTCGAAGAGGAGCTTTCTGCAGTGAATCAAGCCTTACTCCGAACTGACCTCAAACTGCAAATCACCAATCAAGGACTGGCTGATCAAAAGAAAGATATGGTTGCAGCTATTCAACTGTTTTCGTCGTTTACCAATAGGAGATCTATTGTACAAAAACAGCTAAAACATTGTAATGATTTTTGGGCCAACTTGTGGCACAATGTACTTGACTCTTTATAAAACATTTCCTTGTTTACTATTTTATGTTCTTGTACTCAGTGTTTATTTTATTCCCTGTGTTTCCCAAATAGTTAGAAAATAAGGTTTTAAATATCTGCCATTAATCTTTTTGGGATGCACATAACCACTCAAATCTTTCAAATAGTATGCCCCAAAAGGCAAAACTCTATGAATTTGATATGGTCCTTCCCAGTTAGGTGACCATTTGCCAAATCTATGGCTTCTAATCCCTATTGGGAGTATTGTCTTCCACACCAAATCACCTTCATCGAAGCCAATGTGTTTGACTTTCTTGTTATAATTTTTGGCTGCTTTCTTCTTCTGAAAGAGAATGCTATTTAATGCCAAAATTCTAGCTTCATCTATATCTTCTAACTGCAAGTACATACTCTGATAGTACTGCTCAGGATCCAACTGGTCTTGGCATCTTACCCTTAAGGATTTAACATTGATCTCCACTGGTAACACTGCATCATGCCCATAAACTAAGGCATAAGGAGTGACTCCTGTGCTTGACCTTGGGGAAGTTCTATAAGCCCACAATACATCTAACAATAAGTTGTGCCAATCTCTCGGATTATCTTTCACAACCTTTTGTATTCCCTTTTTTAAGGACTTGTTAGATGACTCAACTTGACCATTTGCCTGTGCGTAATATGGAGTGGAATTCACAAGGCTAATCCCGAACTCAGCCACAAAAGACTTTACCATTTTCCCATCAAAAACAATCCCATTATCGACCGTTATCGTTTGTGGGATGCCAAATCTATGGATCAAATCTTTAATGAACCCAATAACTTCCGTCTGATCTACAGCTTTATATGGTTTGGCTTCGACCCATTTGGTGAAATAATCAGTAGCTACCAAAATAAAACAATGATGCTTCGAAGAGGGAGGGTGTATTTTCCCCATCATATCCATGGCCCATCCTCTGAACGGCCAAGGCTTTACTACTGCATGTAGATCAGTTATGGGCACATGCCTTATTGTACCATGCTTTTGACATGCCTGGCAGCCCTTTGCATATTCTATGCAATCTTTAAGGATAGTCGGCCAATAATAGGAATGTCTTCGAAGCAGCCATCTCATTTTTACACCAGGCTTATGTGCACCACAGATACCTTCGTGAACTTCAGTCATAGCTATTAATGCTTCTTTTGGCCCTAAACATTCTAACAATAGACCATCTCTCCCTCTTTTGTAGAGATCATTGTTGTATATGATGTATTGCACAGATTGCAATTTAACTCTTCTGCTGGCTTTCGAGGATGGGCCAGCCAAGTATTGTATTATTGGATGTCTCCAATCCTGTTCCTGCAGATCATTATAATTGATTTCTAGGACCATGTTCCTCTTACTTAAAGGTGGTATAGGTTTTTGGTATGTCGTTTGGCTTACATCCCAATGGGTACCATCTTTACTCTTGAAATTCGAAACTTTCTGTGCCACATCGTTAGCTCTATTATTCAAGAATCTCGGAACATAAGTTACATTTACTATTTCAAATTGAGAGAGCAAATGTAATGCGACGACATAATATGGCAGCATACTTATACTTTGACACTTGAAAATCCCTTTTACTTGGTTAACGACCAATTGGGAATCTCCAAATATGTCAACTGCATGTACTTGTAATCCAATAAAAATTTCCAATTCCACTATCAAAGCTTCATATTCAGCTTGATTATTAGAACAAGCAGTTTCATCTATTCTGAAACCATGTGCGGTTTCTATTCCTTGTGGTGACTTGATTACTATACCAATTCCAATTAGGCCATTGGCTTTCGATCCATCGAACCACATTTGCCATGGCTCGACACTAGCCATACTAAGTTCCATTATTTCTTGACTCTCTGTTTGAGATGGATGGTCTGCCAAAAAATTGGCTAAAACTTGTCCTTTCACTGCCCTTTGGGGCACATATTCTAAGTGAAATTCTGACAAGGCTAATACCCACTTGCCAATTCTTCCCCTCAACATAGGTCTAGATAACATGTATTTAACCAAATCTGTGGTTGCAATTACCAAGACAGTTGTAGGCAAAAGGTAATATCTTAATTTCATTACAGCAAAATACAGCGCAAGGCAAAGCTTTTCTACAGCTGAATATTTACATTCGCAAGAATTTAAAAACCTACTAAGGTAATAAACAGTTTGCTCCTTGCCTTCCTCATTGTCTTGGGCCAAGAAAGCTCCCAATGAATCTTCTGCTGCGGCTATGTACAACTTCAAAGGCTTAACGCCATTTGGTGGCATCAGTACTGGAGGATTGGCCAAGTAGGCTTTGATTCCATCAAAAGCACTTTGATGCTCCGTTGTCCACACAAATTCCTCTTCATCTTTCAGCCTTAATAAAGAAGAAAAAATTTTAGTTTTCCCTGCAGTGTTAGAAATGAATCTTTGAAGAAAATTAACCTGTCCAAGGAACTTTTGTAATTCTTTCTTACTTGATAGAGGTCTGGCTTCAATGATGGCTTTGGCTTTATTCTGGTCGATCTGTATTCCTTTCTTTTGTACTACATAGCCCAAGAAATTTCCAGATGATACGCCAAAAGCACACTTAAGAGGATTAAGCTTCAATTTGAACCTTCTCATTCTTTCAAAGGCTGCCTCTAGGTGAAACAAATGTTCCTCCATGGATTGGGATTTAACCACAATGTCGTCAATATAACATTCTAAATACCCACCAATAAGGTCATGAAAGATAGTGTTCATAGCCCTCTGATATGTGGCCCCGACATTCTTTAGGCCAAACGGCATTTTAACCCATTCGAAGGTCCCAATATTCCCAGGGCATCTAAATGCTGTCTTGTGAACATCTTCCTCCGCAATGCAGATTTGGTTATAGCCTGAGTGCCCATCCATCATTGATAAAATGTGATGTCCTGCTGAACTATCCACCAACAGATCTACTATAGGCATAGGATATTCATCTTTTGGAGTTGCCAGATTTAGGTTTCTAAAATCAATGCATACCCTCATTTTGCCATTTTTCTTGACCACAGGTACAATATTAGATAGCCACTCAACATACCTGGCTGTTCTGATAAAGCCTGCCTTGAGTAGTCTAAGAATTTCTTCCTTGACTTTCTGGATCACCTCTGAACCCATTCTTCTTGGTTTTTGTTTGTATGGCTTGAAGTTAGGCTTCATGGGAAGCCTATGTTCCACTAATGACCTATCCAATCCTGGTAGTTCATTGTATGACCATGCAAAACAATCTTTATATCTTCTCAGAATAACCAATAACTGGTCCCTATCAAGAGAACTCAACCAAGCACTTATATAAATGGGTTGTTATACAGAATCTTCCCCTAAATTTATTTCTTCTAAGGGGTCTTGTATCTGAGTACTTACTGGAACTCCTTCATTGATCTTCTCTGACTTCGCAGAAATCTCCTTACTGTGTTCTGCTTCCAGGCTCTTTGATTCCTCCTCTTTATTCTCTTCCTCATAGACAAAATCTGTCCACAAGGTTTCTTCTTTCTGTATTTCTTGGACTTTTGTTTCTATGTCCAATGCACAGTATTTATCAAGGGTCAAAACTCTGGCTTGTTGCTGCTCCCGCTCGTAGCCAATAGTCATGACTTCTTTCTCTTGCTCTCGAACTTTCTGGACTATTGACTTTATATCCAATATTGAAAACTTGATTAAAGCCAAAGACCTGGCTTCTGGTGCTTCATCTTGCTGCCTATAACCAGGCATCATTGTCATCTTTAACCACTAGCTCTTCACCAGCACTCTCCTGGACTAAATGCTTCAGGTGTGCTACTTCCTTATCAGCCGTTACTTCGGCTGAGCCATCGAATTCCATCAGTATACAGAGCGGTGCCACGCCATCAATATACAACTTGGCTTCTGCGAAATCTGCACAGGCTATGAAAGGTTAAGGATCTGCATTAATTTCCTCCGTCTTCCCATTGCCTAGAGCCATTATCATTTTCTGATGCAAAGAGGAAGGCACACATTTATTAGTGTGGATCCAATCTCTACCAAGCAAAGCATTGTACTTCGCATTGCTATCGATGACGAAAAATGCCGTCATGCAGTCCTTGGTTCCCACACTCAGGTTGATGGGTAGAATTCCCTGGGCCATCTGCTTGTCTCCAGCAAAACCAGCGATGGTTGTACTGGTTGGGATCAACCTGGGATTCCTCTTCCCTAATTTCTTCAAGGAGGATTTTGGTAATAAGTTCACCGCCGCTCCATTATCCACCAAGACTCGGTTTAACTGAACCCCATCGAAGAAGGCCTTAATGTACAAAGGCTTAACATGCTGCGTCATGGAATTCGAGGGATATTCGAATGGATACGAGATGTTAATGCTTACCACTTCCTCGCTCTCATATTCAGCTTCTATTGGGGTAACCATTTCGAAATTATCTTGTACCATACTCGCTTGTGAATCTTCACTAGAGATCGGAATTGGATCAGCTTTCTGCCCCTCTTGATTCTCATCTCCAGCTTGGAATTCCTGTGGCAGTATGTGTACCATGTTCACTGATACCGGGGGAAACGAGCCAAACTGGATGGCTGGCTGTACCTGTTTCCCCTCTTGGTCACCTTGGTCAATTACTTCAGAAACATCCTGCATGATGCATTCTGGTATTTCATTGCTAACAGGTCCCTTCGAATGATTTTCCTCGGCTGGTTTTCCAACCAGAAATGTTTGCTCGGCCATGAAAGCTTCGAACATTTCTTCTTCCACCATTTCTTTCTTCTGGCTTACGCCAATATCTTCTTCCGTTTCACTACCACTCTCCATCAGAGCTTCCTCCAACCCTGCTAGACTTTCCTTCTCTCTGACTTTTAGTTCAGAATGAACCTTGGCCAACTGTTCTCTGCTGCGATCCACCTCGTTTTGTGTAACTGGCTTTGAATTATGGTCTGACTTTCGATTCTTCTTTTCTCCAGTCTGGATCATCGAAGAACTCTCTCCACTTTCTTTCAGGTCTTTCTGGTTTTGGGTGTACCTACGCTGAATTTTCCTCCTTTGTGATCTGGAAATAACAGGGACCATATGTGGTTCCCTCGTTCTTGGGTGTTTTAGCAATACCCAGTTGTTGGGGAACACCAAAGGAGGCTTAACCATCCTACTTTGATTTCCAAAATTCCTTTGGGTAGGCATTTCTCTAGGTTTGTTTTGCATCACAAACCAATCTGGGACTCCAGGTACCCACGAACTTACTGGCCCAGACGTTGAACTGCCTCTTTTTTCTTTCGAGGTCACCTTCGAGGCTGGCTGTGAAGACAATTGTTTGGCCCTGTCTCCAAGCTTTGAGCCTGATTCAGGTTCTTGATGATGGTGATCATTTTCCGTCCATCGTGAAGCTGGCCCAAGGGGCCAATTCCTGGCTTTGATCACAAAACCTGAACTCTTCTCCAATCTTCTGTCCAACCTGTAATAGTTAGGTGATCTGGACTCATATAAAGGCCTCTTACTTTTAGCATGCATTCTATCAACTGCAGGCTCAACCACTAATGGCTGCCGCCTAACATTAGCCGGATACGGCCTTTTATTATAAGCATTGGTTAGTTTGGGACGCCTCTGCACATCCCTGTAATACTGCTTCCCATCAACTGGAAGGCCTTTCAACCACTTATAACTCAGTCTGCACCTGGGACACATTCGTTGCATTACGGCTGCCTCTAAGGAGTCATCATCCAGTGCTTCTTCATCAGAGTCTTCCCTCTGATGTGAGAAATCTCGTCCCATAGCTGGTGGACTTCTAAGGTCTTTTTTGGTTGCTGTCTGGTTGGCCACATGCATCTGTACATTGACTTCCTCCAATTCTTTCAAAGACAGGTTCTGAAAGTCTGACATAATGACATTGGCTGCCACCTCTCCAATTTCTGGAAATGGATTGCTATCGATCCCCATGGCTTTTTCAGCTTTGGCTGGGAACTTCAAACTCCCTTTCTGAATTTGTTCTTGGATCCTGTCTCGAAAAACAACACAGTTTTTAGTCGAGTGAGACCAAAAATTATGCCATTTACAATATATTTTTCCTTTAAGTTCATCAAGAGATGGAATTTTAACACCTTTTGGTAACTTAAGGAAGTTGGCCGCAAGCAAATGATCAAAAATGTCATCTGCCTTAGTTAAATCGAAAGAATATTTCCTGTGGAGATCTTTCTTTTTAAACTGCTGGTCAATTGTCGTATCTTTATGAACTAATGCTTCACAGATCATAGGCTCTTTTCCCACAATCTCTGCTGCATCAATCTCATAATTAGGATCTTTGTAGTATGTCCTATATGATGCATTATTTCGATCCTGTTCCTCTTCTAGTAATGCTTCATATCTAGATACTTTATAAGTCAGTTCCACTAAATCTCTAAACTCTGTTGAATCAAACTTCTTTCGAAGCCTGAACTCTAGGCCATTTTGAGCCAATCTTACGAATTCCGTTTCTGGCAAGATTACTCTACATTTATTTTGAGCCCTCTTAAATCTAGAAATAAACTGAGTAGCCTTCTCTTCAGGCCTTTGACTCAATCTTGCCAAGTCTGCCATGGAAACTTCTGGCTTAGATTGGAAGAATTGGGCATGAAATGCCTCTTCCATTTGCTGCCAAGTCTGGATGGAGCCAGGTGGAAGATTAATGTACCATACAAATGCCCCCCCAGTTAAAGAATTCGGGAATAGTCTCAATTTCATATAGTCATGATTGGTGAATTCACCACATTGAGCGGCAAACCTAGCAATATGCTCTACTGTTGATTGGTTTCCGTTCCCATGAAAGAGGACAAAGTCTGGTACCCTGAAACCTCTTGGATATTCATGTACCCTATCGACCCATTCTGGGTATGGTTTTCTATACACAGGAGTTTGGACCTCCCGAGCCATTGACCCACACAACTCTCTAACTATCTCAGTAATTTGGTCCTTAGGGACCATATTTTGTGCCTGCTGAACCACTACTGGGGGAACAAACATAGGATTTGGCGGACAAACTTGTGCTTGTAGTCCCCTTGGTCCATAAGGTGGTACATTCGGGACTGGCTGTCCCTGTGGTACAGGCTGCTGTTGGGGGTGTAAGTAACCTCTTTGAGCCTGTCCTACGAAAGGACCCACGAAAGGTGCTGGAACAGGTATTGTATCCCTTCCACTTGTAGGGAAACCTTCCAACCCCCCGTGTATAAATTCGAATAAGGGATTATTGTACCCCCTAGTACCAGGTAGGGCTTCGAATGTTGGATTTGGAACCATTCTTACGCCATTTTCTTGTACTGGGTCAGATCCACCAATTTGCATGGCTTCACTGTTAAATATTGAGGCATTCTGGCCTGCCGCAGGCCTCGAAATGGGTTCGTACCAAGACTGAGGTAGTAATCTTTCATGAGTCTGATTACTGGTTTGACCATTGGAATGTCCATTAGCTTGCATAGGCTGTCTAGCCAATCTTTGTTGAGGGACATTTACTTCCTCCATGTGTCTTACATTTGTTGGTTGGTGGTTATTCATTCGATCCAAAAAGGATACTGCCCACCTTTCCATTGTGTTTATTAATTGCTGTCCCATAGCATCTACTAAGCCGCCCCACGGGTTGACTGGCTGGGTAGATGGGACACTAGATGGTCCAATTCCTTGGTCTCGTCCACTATTACGAGCAAATGGTATTTGCTCTGAAGTATTGGTTTGTTCGACCATGGGTTCTGATAAAATAGGAGTCTCCACAGGATGTGTTATCACATTATCCTCTGGATTGGATGTCTCCACTTCTCCTTCCACGCCTTCTTCCAATCGTTCGTTCTCTCCTTGTCTCCTACGTCTAGCCATTTTTTAAAGTGTCCCACCGGGCGTGCCAAAAATATATGTTGGCTATTTGGCTTTCGAAGGTTACTTTTGTAATTATGAGCGTACCAGCAAGGATCAATCAGTCCTTACAGAATTATAATTGCCAAACAATTATTCAGACGATTGTGTTATGGTTCTTTTGGCCTCAATAGAGAGGACTTTTACTGGTGGCTACTGGTAATTTGACTTCAGAGAACTTGAGCATAAGAACAGTTAAATAAACTGAAGCATTTCATTAGTATGAAAAACTTACAATGATCTTGGTTCCGTAGAGAATTACAGCGGCAATATACTCGAAAACTACTCCTACAAATGAAGTGCAACGCACGAACTTAAAGTACAGAAATATAAAGGACAGGAAATAACACTGGAATATGTAAAGTAATTCTTTAGATCTTTCTTCTTTTCCTTCTCTGAAGCCCTTCCTGCTATTTATACTTTCCGAAGATAACCATCGAATTGTACTTCAAACCGTCGAACTGCTCCTCCGTAATCGCTGATCATGCTATCTTATAAGTAGTTCCACTACGCCTTCACTTGCAGTTAGGCTTCCCCCCTATATTCGAATTTGAATGTGAGCAACCGTTGAAGCCACGTCACCGTACGTCTCTTTGTTGATCCGCTACTACTCAGATCTTATAACAACCAATATTGACTGCCACGTGTATGATCAGGATCGAAGACCTACCTAGTCTACCCATATTACCCTTACTTTGCCACGCGTCGAATTGTCACTGGCTAGCACAAAATGTATAGCCAACATTGTTCCAGTATCAAATGGACATTCATAGTCCTTAAAATATTTAAATTTTATGAAACGGCTCAATCAAAAATAATTCAGCAAATAAACATAATCTAATGTAAGATTTAGAGTCACAATCAAACAATAGAATTGTTTTCGGATTATACAATTAATCGAATCTTAGACAGGGACGGACCAAATAAGAGACCGTATGGGGCCATGGCCCCCCTGCTCAGTTGAACATTACTGTTAGCTAGTATTGGCAAATAGTCTGTACTTTTCATTTTATACATATTTGGCCCTTACCCATTGAACATCTATGAACTCTTTTTCCTATCTCAAATCAAAGAACTCTTTGCTTATTGTTTTCTTTTATTCATTAACTGGACTTAGAATCGTTTGGGGACTAAGTATTTTAGTCAAAAAATCATTACAAGTTGTCACATCACTATCTCTATTTTTTTGCACATTTTTTTGTAAAAAAGTAAAAAATTACTAAAATAGTTTGTTCCCAACCCTAATGAAATATTTTTTTTATATTAAAATATCTTGTAATCAATCAGTTTATCTTAATTGATTATATATATTTTTTATTCTAGTTAATGGACAATGTAGAGTTAATTATATATTTTTAAAATTCATTGTTAGAGAAAGGCTATAAGATACATCCTTACAAGAAATAATACTTTTCGTAATTTTACTATATTGATTCGTGATAAAATTAAAATGATGCATAACTTTTCTTATTAGAACAGTTTGTAATATTTTAATATTTATATATAGCCACAATGGTTCATAATGAAAAAAAAAAAAAAAATTATGATGCGTCCTTAATATAATCACAATTGTTCATAACTAATATCACAAAAAAAAATTAACTTTTTTTTATAATAAGAGAGGAGAGTGTGTACCATAGTCTTTCATTGTTACTATGTTCTTATATCATTGAGTATTTCTTGTTTTTGTTTTAAGATTTGCACTATTCACTACTACATGAAATCTTTTATTTTTCATCGATTTTGTCTAGAACATACATTACTATATCACTAGGGTAAATCCATACCCCTATTTAATGGGCCCGCTCCCTCAAAAGTCTGGTTCCGTCCCTGCTTACAGACACTAATCATATATCACTAATTATTGTCTCGACGCTCAGTATAATAAATGTTTTAAATATTATAATACATTTAACTTTTTATGTTGTTGTGCCATCAAATTTGTGACATCATAAACATACATTAATTAGTGGAAAACATAATGGGAAAAAAATAAATTAAAATATTACATGCTTGTAAGGAAAGAGAAATGCAAAATAAATAAATCACTCACTAAATTAATGAAAATGATAAATTTCATTTTTCTTTCTTTTTTTAAGAAAATAGCATATTATCGAAGAGTCTTACTAGAGATCCTAAAATATCATCCTTAGATTTACATATAATGCCTTGGTAATGGATTGTGTCATAAAAGTTTAATTCTTGTACAAATTAGCATTTGACATGTAATAGTGCACATCATTTAAAATAATATCAGAGGTGAGAATTTACAACTCTCTCTTTTGTTAACAACAAAAGCTATGTATAATAAAATTTATCTAACAAAAGCTATGTATAATAAAATTTATCCCATACATTCGTGATATCACGTCATCTACAATGAAGCAACATAATTGTTTGAAGATAATCACTTAGAAGAGTTGTAATAAAATAGAATTGTTGAAATGAACAATAGACCTTTATTTGAATTAATGACAATCACAAACTTAGGAGCCTTAAAATTTTAGCCTAGATTCAGCGAACTTTTGTTCGCCGATTTGGACTAGGCGGTTGACCATCTCATCTGTCAGATAATTCTTCCAATCTCCGACCTCACCACATCGAAGAAGGCTTTATTCTCCTCCCCTGATGACAACTTTTCATTCTTGTTCACCTCCAAACTACTCAAATGATCAAAACTACACAACCTTGACATCTCATCCACCACCCCTAGTGTCTCTTCCTCTAGAGAAAACGGGCAGCCCATGAATTCAGCTAATCTCTTTAGATGGATAGTGGGTTCTTCTTTCATCTCCTCATACTTTAAAAAAAGTACTTTTTGAGGTTTCTCCAAGCTCTCCTTCCAATAACCCAACACATGATCCCAAAAGGGTCTATATAGGCACACTCCCTTACAAAACATATCAAATACATCTTCAAGTATATTGGGTACAAGGCTAGGAGGTCTAAGCTTGTTTGTGAAGTGATGAAGTGAAACAAAAGTGTCCATGGGGTTCCTGCATAGATAGACAAGCTTGCTTGCCGAACATGTCACATATTTAGGCAAGGATGAGAATGGTAAATGGGTTGCAAATAGCCTCGGAGAAATGAAAGAGGTGAGATCAGGGACTTGTTTGTCAACATAGAGCTTGAGTTTCAAGAAAAGGACAAGATCATGGGGATTGTCTGCAAGCAATGGGTGTCGGTTCATGTCGGGATAACGTGTCCGGTTCTTTATTGCGAACAGGATTGCCTTCAGCCAGGTGGTGTCGAATTTAGGCGTAGTAACGAGGAGGATATCGGTGTCTTGAGCTTGAAAGTGTTGTTGACATGCAATTACTCCTTGCAATTGCCTAGATGGGTGCCAAAAACCTTGGTATTGATATAAATGAGAGACAACCTACCCTTTTTCTCTGGGTAGGCAAGACAATAGTTCCTTACATTCTTGGGTTAAATCATCTTCTTGCAAGTACTTGGGAGGAAAAAAAGGAGGTTGAGATGTTGCCATGGATGGAGAAGAAATTTTGGATTCTAACCCTTTTTTTGTGATGTCCAAGCATTATGCACAAGTATATATATAGCTAATTGGCATGAGATTCTCTATTCTTAAAATCTCTATCTCCTATCTCCAATATGATACGAACTCTTAAAATATAACATTTTATAAAGTCAAGACATAAACATACAACTAGAAGTGCATTTGCAATAGGAGAACAAGATTTTAAGATCAGAAATGTTGTGTATTAAAACAAACACCAAGAAAAGAATCTAGAATTTAAATATATAACATATATATTTACACTTAATGGTGTGGATCATACTCAAATTAAATTAAAATTTCACATTTTAAAATTCTTCGCACTTTATAAAATATTTTAATGAATGCATAACATTGCTATTTTAGACAGAGAAACCCTAGCCTAGCTCAACCTCACCTGCTCCCACCAAATGAAAAAGAAATATATTTATTGAAAATATCACTACGCCAAAATTGGGTTTTAGCGGTGGTTTTTTACCGCCGTTAAAGGATGTAAAACCGCTGTTAAAGCCTTTAACAGCGGTAATTTAGGACCGCCGTTTATACTCGTGTCGGAAAAGGTAAACCGTCGTAAAAGGATAAATTACCATTGTTAAAAGTCAACCAAAAACGGCAGTAATATAGGACCAAAAACGGCGGTTCTTTACTGCTGTAAATAGGTTCAAATTTTTAAAAAATTAATTCTCTCTTTTTGCACCCCCAGGTCTCAAACCCTTGACCTCTAATCCAAGCACACCAACCACTCTACCACAACCACTCTATATGAAATATATTCCCTAAATAAATATTTAAACATTACTTTTGCTTTATTGTAGATGGTCATGTTCAACCTCTGGCCGCGCATGGTCACCACTCGTTGGAGTTCCGCTGGAGCTCTGCCGACAAAGACCGCCGTCATTAACGGCGGTAATGAGAGGGCTTTAGCGGCGGTTTCGTTACCGCCGTTAAAAGATGACTTTAGTGGCAATTTTTTTAACAGTGGTTTCATTACCGCCGTTAAAGATACTTTAGCGTCCATTTTTTTAACGGCGGTAACGAAACCGCCGTTAAAGATACATTAACGGCGGTATTAACGGCGATTTCATTATTGCCGTTAATAGTATCTTTAACGGCAGTAACGAAAACCGCCGTTAATGCCCTGTTTTGGCGTAGTGTATATATATATATATATATATAAATTGGAAGACCAAATCTCATGTAAAAGGCATGGAGATTTTGTTGACTCATTATCTATCTACCCTCTTTGTCCTCAAGCTCACTCAACTACTATGCTCAAATTGATTCTCATGAAACACATTATTATAATTAGAGCAGTGTAAAATATAATTTAATTCGTTATAATTGTACTGATTTGCACCGATCTATCTGCCAACCATTGATTATACTTTGAAATTTATTTACTTATAAATTTTGATTTTCTTTTTTCTTTAAACTTATTTTCCCTTCATTTTAAATGAAATTTTTTAAAGATCTTTTAGATGTATGTTTTGTATTTGTGAAATGATCATTTGTTATTAGTAATGATACTGAGAAATTTATCGAAGTGATAAATGATTGGAATATTTTAATTTTTGTTTGTGAATTTCAATTTATTTTTAATTTATTCTTGTTAATTTGTATTGAAATATGATGTGGAAAGTGTAAGTAGTTGAATTGTATTTTTTAAAGAAATTTTTATAATGATAAATTTATCATAGAAATTATTTGTGACATCATCTCAAAAAAGTTGACTATCAGAATATAAAAAATTATTTAAATATAGCTACTAACAAAGTAAAAAATAAATATTTTTTTTTTTAAAACACATTTATCGTTCATTTTTTTTAGAGACAAACGCAATAAAATGAAAAAGTTAAGATTATCGGATAAATTTATATTTTTTTTTTATAAATGAACACAATGCTATATAAAATGAACGGTCTTGAACAACACCTCTAATCCAAATTTTGGACCCGAAGCAAGCCCAATCTTTATTTTATTGTGTTTTTATACAGAGATTTTCAAATAACTTGTAAAGGTGTTTTTATAGTAAAATTTTGTTAATTACCAAATACTAAAATACCAAAATTATTTTTAAAATAAATATTTTTTATAATATGATATCACCAACCAATAGAAAAGCAATTTATGAAGGGTGAACTCCGCATGCAAATATAATTAGTTTTAAAATAAATATTTTTTATAATATGACATCACCAACCAATAGAAAAGCAATATATGAAGGGTGAACTCCGCATGCAAATATAACTAACACTTTAGTAATTTTTACATATATATATATATAGTGAGATTAATTATATTTGCATATCAATAATGATGGATATTACCTTTATATTGGGATTTTCCCACAAAATTTTCATATATAAAAATATAATTTGTTGTAGTCACTTCATTTTCAATAAAACAATTAATATTGTTTTCATAAATTTAAAAATGCCCTTGATATTTTATTCTAAATATTATTCTTGTTTAAAATTTTATTTACATACATATGTACGAAAAAAAAAATTTAAATGAAAAATCCAAAGGGGGCACGTAAGCCCCCTAGTCCCCATGTGGCTCCACCACGGTATATATATATATATATATTTATAGTTAATTGGCATGAGATTCTCTATTTTTAAAATCTCTATCTTCTATCTGCAATATGATACGAAATCTAAAAATATAATATTCTTGAAAGTCAAGATATAAACATACAATTAGAAGTCCATTTGAAATAGGATTTCAAGATCAGAAATGTTGTCTATTAAAATAAACACCAAAAAAATATCTAGAATTTAAATATATAATATATATTTACACTTAGTGGGTGTTTGGGAAGTGAGTTTTTATGTAGGTTTTTTTTAGTTGTAGGATATTATTGGAGAAAAAAAATTTGGTGCTTGGAAAGATAGTTGGATTTTTTTGTTGTTTGATATGATGTTTGTGAGAAAAAAAAAGTGAAATGATTATGGGATTAAATATTATATTTTGTTTGGATGTGTTTTTTTTAGGAGTTGTTTGGGATGTCCTAAATAAGTGTATTTTTTGTCTTTTTGGACTAAAAAGTTGAGGAGAAAAATATGGATATTTGGGTTAACTTTTTAACTTTTTATGAAAAAATGTATAATAAAAAATTATAAAAATTGATTTGTAAAGGAAAATTAGAATTGGAAGTTGTGCAGCCGTAATTGTTGACTTTTGGTAAATAGTGTTAACTTTTTAACTTTTTAAGTAACTTTTTGACTTTTTTTGAGTATCCCAAACTTGGCCTTAGTTTTGCAAAAATTTTGTCTTTTAGTGAAAAAAATCCAAAAAAATCCAAACCCAAAACTTGCCAAACACCGCCTTAATGGTGTGGATCACACCCAAATTAAATTAAATTAAATTTTCACATTTTAAAACTCTTGACACTTTATAAAATATTTTAATGAATACATAACATTGCTATTTTTGAGAGAAACCCTAGCCTATCTCAATCTCTCCTGCTGCCACCAAATAAAAAAGAAATATATTTATTGGGAAAAAAATATCTATAAATTGGAAGACCAAATCTTTTGGACAGATTATATACATACATATAACTGTTTCAATTTAATTTGTAAAAAATTATTTCTAATCACTCGAAAGATAAAAATTATATAAAAATGATAATTATTTTTTATTTTTTATTTCTTAACCAAATTAATTTTTAATTTTTTTAAAAAAAATTCTAAAAATCAAAACATACATAACCTAAGAATGTTTTGATAAATCATTTCTTACGTTAGTAACTTATTTAATTATTTCTTAATTTTACGACATTTTTACCATCTAAAACCTGTTTGGGAACTATTTCATTTTCAATTTTCGATTTATATTTACAAAAATTTTAAAAACTGTCATAAAAACTTATTTGATAATTTTTTTAGTTTATAAATGGTTGTCTTAGTTTGTAAATTTGAAAAAAAAAACGTAAATTCAAAAAATGAGTTTATGTTGGTTTTTAAACAAAAATTTAAAAATTTTACTAACAAAAAAAATTTTCAATTAATTTTTTTCCAATAAATTTTTTTCCAACTAATACTAATCAAGGGAGCAATTGGTAATGCTACTTTAAACCTTAAGGAGGGGATTGTAATTTCTAAAATGTGAAGGGTGTCAACGTAATTTATTCAGTGAGGGCAAAATTGATATTTAAAAAATTAAATTGCTGAGGGGAAAATATGTAATGAAACTTTAAACCTCAAGAGGGGAGATATAATTTTCAAAAGGTGAGAAGGAGAACTGTAATAAACATAAACCTCAGGAGGTGTCAGTATAATTTACCCTAAAAAATAATGTAAATTAGTATTATATATTATATGCTTGATAATTGTTTAAGAATATTTTCAATTAACTAGCAAATAAAAACTGTCCTAAACCGCTTAAATCATAAATTGATTATTTGTCAATCCACCACCTGCCCTCAAACCGCACAAGCATGTAATAGTAGTATTGAAAGGTCACTTATACTAATCTAATGAAAATTTTCAATTATTGTTCAATTGATGATGCAAATTTAATTATAATGTCGGTTCATGTTGACAAAAAGTAGGAGCACAGACAACAATACAATTGCCTACTCAAGATTGTTTTTGAGCTCTTCTTGTCTTGGCCTCAAACAGTTGCCATTTCTCTTTTTTGGGAGTAAAAATAATTCGAAAATATTTTTTTAATTTTTATTTTCATCACAATAGTTTCAATTTTAAAAAATAAATAAAATTCCAAACCTTAACCAAATAAGATATGTATAAGAACCTGACCAATAAGGTTCATAGGCCGTGTATGACTCGTCATATCAAAATTTGAGCCTTCATTATACAATCATCAAGATCTCTAAACTATTGAATAACACAGTACCGCTAATCTATGAACTCATACATTTTACCCACTCAATTATAAAATTAAAAATAAAAATAAAAATTTTTTTAAAAAAACATACAAATGACTACCCTTTTTGCTAAGGGTGGAAATGATGAATTTTTGTAGTAAAAGAGGTCAAAATATAAAAGTTCATGGATGAGGTAATTTGATATTAAGTAACAGTTGAGGACGCCTTCGTGTAATTAACTCTTTATTATTCATTCCTAACGATAACGTTGAAGTTTTTGTTTCCTATTCTCAAAAAAAAAAAAAAATTGCACCGCTAAGGATATTGGCAAAAAATTCACTTAAAGCTTGATGTTTCCAATAACAGAACCACACATAAAGTCTTCATAAAAACATTTCAAAAATTTCATACGAGGAGTAAAAACAAAAACAGATATGAAAAATCAATCTCCCATACCATTCAGTAGACCAACGTGCATGGCATCTGAGGCTTCTGGCCGATATACCAAGAGAACTCTTTCCTCAATTTGTTCCCAGATGAGAAAAGCTGGAAAAAAAAAATGAAAGAAAGAAAGAAAAGGAAGAGCAAGTAAATACAGGGGCATAGTAATATTGAATAAGAAACTCAAAAAGATCTTTGAGGGAATGTGGTCTTTACTTCGTCATTCAAGGTCAGACAACCCCAGCAAAGAGTAACTGGGAACATCCGATCCAAGCAACGGAATACACTCCGATCCTCTCACATGGACACTAAAACAAGCTGCATAAAAACACAAATTAGACCCCAAAAGAATTTTTTTTTTTTTTTTTAAAGGATTCACTAAAGTAAATCGTGAAATTATGAAGCAAGACAGTTGCCTATTACATTTTAGTGTGAAAGCAGATCAAACCAGAATCTAGTGATATATTTAACAGGAAAAAAGAGAAGCTTCCAAATGATATGAAAACAGTTTCTGTTAGAAAAGTAGAAGAGCTTTTGTTTCGTTCAATGTTCTTGAAATCTATTTTCAGGAAATTAAGTTTTTTTCGTTTTTTAAATCCACTTTTTCCTAAAACAAAAAAAAAATGATGTTTTATGTTCTCTGTATATGGTTTTCCTATCAGAAATATAACAATGACTGGCAATCTTATTAAATTATCAGAAATTATTCTTTCTTACTTTTGTCTTGTTTATTTTCAAGGATAAGTGTGCATATCTGACAGTTATCATAATAGTATTTTTGAGTATTGAAGCATGAAGCTCAATACATACAAGAGACACTTCATTGAGTTTGAATTATCAGAACAGAATAACTGCCAATAACATGCATACCATTTTCTATTTTGACTACGCTTTGTAGCATAGTATCCATCTTTGTTTTCATTTCATTACTATCATCCATATCTGGGGCAAGAAGGGTCAGCTCTCTGTGAATTTCACGTACAAACCTGCATATCTTCTCAGCATACTCAAGTTCACCATCTGATATCCGACCAATTGCCATCCTCATCAGCTCTCCTGTCAAGTCTGCAAGCTAAACTAGAACAGTAAACAGTTGGCACACTTCTAATTCTAATACATATGAACACATATATGATATCATAAAAGAAAAGAAAAAAGAACACATATATGATATCATAAAAGAAAAGAAAAAAAAGTTTTAGACTCTTTACTCTTATATTCTAGTAAATCCTGAGAAGAACTGATACTCCAAGAGAGGGGTCGAGTCCATGTCCAACACAAGTGTCCACGTGTCTGACACACCATGTGGCTTGTCAATTTTTTTAATTACTAGTTTTTTGTAGGTCACGTTGGTAACACTTCATAGACACGCATGTCCAATGTTTGGACACATCTCAGGACACCTTTGTAGGTTTTTTCTTTATATTTTGGAGTCACCCACATATACACCATTGCCTCTATTTATTTTAGAAAGTAAAATATATTGAAATAAAGAGGGAAAAAGTAGAAAATGAAAAAAAAAAAAAAAACCACATATACATTAATGCCTCTCATATTTGTGTAACCTAAATTTATATTCATCTACATAGTAAATAAATAAAATTTCCATGTCCATGTCCTAATTTTTCATAATTTCTTGTGTCCCTTGTCCATGTCCGTGCTTCTTAGAGTAAATCAAAATGGAGGAAGAAGGGGGACAGTGCAGAACTATAATTTAATAGTACACATAAGTCAATTTGACTTATTTTTATCATCAAAGAAGAATCTCTGCTCTTTCATGCACAAATAGATGGCTAAGCGCTATTTATTATATTCAAAGGATGGATATTACCACTTCTATTTTGATTTGAATAACAAAAATAATTAAATGGCACAAGATTGAGGAAATTACCCCCAAGAGATAGTCAAGGACATTAATCTGCAATGGGTCCACAGAAGGATCACTCAATGGTAAGAGGATACCATTAATCTCACCAAGATTCAAAAGAGTCCCAGTCTTGCAGAATTTGAAAAGTGTCGCTGCTTCAACATACTCTTGTACCTGCAAATATACAAAGGCCCAAAATGATTCAACTTTGGCATCTTTTTCATAGCCTTAGCAGGTAAGAAAGGCACAAAGGCAGAACCCCGGGAGAGTATGCTCGTCTTAGCTTCCAAAAATCAGTCCCCCCAAGTTCTTTTACTAGCCGGGCCACATATTGATCTGTCACAGCTGCCAGATCTTTTTCTGCCTTCTCAAGAACCTCCTCTTTGTTATGTTTACTCATTCTGTTGTAGGAAAATAAAGTTGCAACATCAGCACTGTAGCAAACCATTTTATTTCAGTTAGAAACTTTGAACAAGATCATTACATTGAAGTTCATAAATTTATATATAGGATTAAACAAAGCCAGAAAGTGAAAAGGTTATAACTCCAGACGGCACAAAAAAACAAAATAAACACATAATTTTCATTTGTAATGACAAAAATTATTATTAGAACAGGTATTGTATTGCCCATCCCGAACTTAAAAGAATAGAGAAGAGGAGAACATATCATATCAAACTGACTCATTGAATAGTTGCGAAATTAAAGCCAAGAAGTACGCCATTAACCATGTGGAAGACCTTAAAAAGGACATTTAAATCAACTGCCAGTAAAGAGGTAAGGTGTAGTGATAAAGGACAATGGAAAATGTATAAGCAGGGAACAACATCTTGTTACCTGTGCACCTGGAATATGACCTTTTTGCTATTGATGGTGATATCCCGACTTGCTTTTACCACCCTTTCCCGTTTATCATTCTGCGAGATAAATTGATAAATAGATAATAAATCTGAAAACAATAATTTTAATGAATGTTGAGGCGGATGAATGGTGTAATAGCAATAACTTCAACTTTCAGCTCAAAACATATCGCAAAAAAACATCAATATTACAAATAAACGTATCTGCCTTATGCATTGTCTAACTCAAAGGAGTATTAAAGAAGTGAATCATGCATATAAGTTCTTTTGTTTGGTCATTTTCACATACATTACTATCATCTATCATCTAGATGGACTTTTGATGATTGATAATGTCTAATGGCAAGGACTTACCAAAATGTTTGTCCACAAGCCTTGCTACAGTCAACATACATGCATAATGTGCTCGCCCGTCTTATGCATGGCAAGACAGTGTACATCTAGTACTGCATGTATTGGATTCCCCCTAGACCCACATTAGCAATAGCATGCTTTGGATCAGCAGGATGATCAGTCTGTCAGTGCAAGTTAAGTGGAAAACCAATACTCTCGATGAATACAAGACAGCACCACTATTAAAGCAAGCTTAAAGTACAAAACCTTTTTAGCAAACCTAATTATCTAAGCACGCATTTGAGCATCATTCAAGGATCAAAGTTTCGTTTTGATTTGTCATGTAGAGGTCAACTTGGAAGCATAAACATTCCAAAAACATGAGAGATCCCAAATATTTTTGGAAACACACAAAAGTGTAAAACTAAAACCTATTTAGATGTATATAAAGAAAACATGTCTTGCGGTTTACTCACACATTCACATATAGAACACAAATGTGCAAAAGGGTAGAAAACGTCAATATGAACCAAGAAGAATTAAATTAAAGTCAAGGAAATCAATATTGTCAAATGAAAGTATGTATGATTTTGAATGTGCATAAGGTTTGACAAATAAGGTATATAAATATATCAATAATGACAACAGACACAATAATTAATATTAACAATAAACAAATGTCAAAGCAATTCCACGGAGTGTGCAAGTCCTTTTGGTAACAAGATTAAAACGGCCTTTTTAACAAGGCTAAGAATAAAGTTCAACAAAGATCAATGAATATTGAAAGATAATAAACAAATGATTCAAAGTGTTGGGATAGGTAGCGGGGTTTGCTATTGTAAGAGAAAAATAAGAAACACAAGATTCTAATAGCAACAGGAAGAAAAAGAAGAAGAAGAAAAAAAAAAAAAGGTATGTGTAATAACAATATAAGAGAATAAGTGGTTTGACTATAACGCCTTTCTCTTCCTTTATTTCGCCTCTTCTCCATTCTACTTCTTCATATTATCAATCAAATTTTATATGTTTTCTTGGTACTCAAATACTTTTTTCCATAACAAAAAGAGGAAAACAAACAACTTTTGTTCGGATTTCTTGATAGGTATTGATACAAATCATGAGGCTGGTTTGTTTTGTAGTGTTTCAACGAATTTCAACGTAAAATTTTGGTTTATTACTAATGCCTCATGTCAATTTCCTGAGACTATAAATTTTTTGGCCATGGAAACTAAACAAAATTTTATTGTTTGAACTATCAACCTTATCTGAATCCACACCTAAAGGTTCTAAGTTTCATACGATCAATCACTAATAAAACATCCTCAACTCCACGCTACTTAAACCCAAAGATCAAATTTGACAATCCCAAACCAATAATCTAACATGTATGACTTTTTAATGGGAACCTCACACTCCATCCAAAACTAAACAAACTAAGCCTTAAGTCCCATCAGATAGAGTCAGATATGTTGTAACAATGAAAGTAGAGGAGAAGTGAAGATTGAGAACCAAGAATTGCCTAAAAGTGAACATTTTCGTTATTTAGGGTCGATTATCACAACAGCGGGAGAGATTGATGTAGATGTGGCCCACAGGATTAAGGCGAGATGGTGTAAGTGAAGAAATGCATCTGGGGTATTATGCGATAAACAAATACCCACTAGACTAAAAGGTAAGTTTTATAGAACGGCTGTTAGACCAGCTATGTTGTATGGGACGGAGTGTTGGGCAATTAAGAAACAACATGCAGATAAGATGAGTGTGGCTGAGATGAAGATGCTAAGGTGGATGTATGGTAAGACTAGACAAGACAGGATTAGGAATGAGTGTATTCGGGAATGGGTAGGAGTAGCGCCGATAGAAGGTAAGTTGAGAGAGAATCGTTTGAGATGGTTTGGTCATATTCAACGAAAACCAACAGAGGCACTAGTGAAGAGATGCGATACTGTAACGGTAGATGGAAGTATTAGGAGACGGGGTAGGCCTAGATTAACGTTGACTAGCGTTTTAAATAGAGATATAAATCTACTTAATTTGACTAATGAAATGGCCTTTGATAGAGTCGCGTGGAGAAGAAGGATTCATGTAGCCGACCCCATTTGATGGGACTTAAGGTTTGGTTTGGTTTGGTTTGATTTGACTATCAAAGGCCATTTGGTTATCGATCTAAAACTATTTTACTAAATTTATTTAGAATCATTTCCTACTCAAATTCAATTTTCCACACCTAAGGAATTAGTTAATATTTATTAAAGAGGCATAGCAACACATCAAGAGTAAATACAATAATTTTTTGGCAAATAGTCATTTAGTGCAACCAAAAAAGCAAATTTAGGCTCCGTTTGGCAAGATACTTAGAAGCCAAAAAGCTAAAAAAAATAATAATAATAATAATTAGAAAATGTCAAAAAAATTAAATAACTCATACAAAAAAAAAAGTCAAAGATTCCTTCCCGTTTACACTACTTTTGCATGTATTCGTAAGAAACCAAAAAGTTTTTCTCAAACATATTGGTTTTTTTTTGGCAAACATTTTAGTCAAAAAGCCAAAAAAAAGTCAGCTAAGAAAACCAATTCCCAAGCCCATTGAATGCAAATGAACATTGCTTCTGCTATACTGTTCCCGCAATCAAGTCAATGCACAAGATTCTTTATCATTGAATAGAAACAGGTACAACAATGAGATAACATGCAAGCAAATCTATCAATGCCCATTGTTAGTGTCTCATATATGCAAACACTACACCCCGAAAAATAAAAAATAAATAAAATCAGCATATCCAACACTTAGAAATCCAAATAGAAAAAACCCAATTAAGCCCCACTGAGATAGAACAAAATCACTGAATACTTAAAAAAATAAATAAATAAATAAAAATTGGGGGTGAAAGTGAGGAAGCTAACGAGTTCATTGAGGCAATCTGCGTATTTGGCGAAAGCGTCCCTCATGGAGGATTCAGCAGTGGTCGTGATCATCCTCGGCCTCTTTGTAGCGCTCTGCAGAGTCGTCTCTGCAACTGCCAACATATATGTATTCGATTCGAGAGTGTGAATGTAAGTGATTAGAATGTGCACAGATTAGAGTATCACAGTCAGTAAATTTGCAGTGACAATTTCACAGAAATAAGGAGGAAAAATGAGAGAGACAGACCAAGGGTGTGCTAGGGTTTCATTCAGTTATATATGTCTTTATATTTATGTAGAGAGAGAGAGAGAGAGAGAGTACCTCGATTGAGGCGCTGAGGTTTTGGTGCCATGAGAAAGAACTTGTGGAATGCGGAGGACGCGTAGAACATCTGTCGGTCTTCCCTGCCTAATTCAGACGCTGAAGCACCCACCACCTTCCCGGATTTTATCTAACGTTGACGCTTGGAGGCTGATTCTTCAAAGCGGATTTTGTGCGGAAGATTTACAAAATTTGAAGAGTTAAAAATTTTGAAATTATTGCAATATTTTTAAAATATTATATGAGTCTTAATTTTAATTTTGGAGTGTCACCTTTTTTTTTTTTTTTTTTTTTTTATCCATACATTCTGTCTGAGAGGTTGTTCATGTCTGCTGCTGAGAGTTGGTCGTAAAAGTCATCCCTATCTCCCATGGGTGGTTCATCGTACCATTCTTGGTCATTTTCTCCCATTACCGGTGATTCATGAGAGACGTCATGCTGATAGTTAAGGTACTGACTTTCATCGACAAATGTCTTTTTGCTGAAGGGATATCCTGGGATGGCCAAATTACAATGTATTTTCTAATGTCTATCTTCACAAACTAGATGTCCATAATTTCCATTATATGCTAAAAGAGAGTCGCTAGCAAATTTCCTCCATTTATTGAGCTGGTCTTTGAGTGGAAATCTTCTGCATGGCCAGGGTCTTCGATTGAGAAGTCCTGGAAATCCTGGGAATGTTGAGGTTCCTCTGAGATACCTTTTATGTTTAGCTGGATTGCACCATATTCCCTTCCACTCTGGTAATCTGCTATCTATCAATACTTCTACATACGGATGATGTTCTTCCATTACACACAGTACTTCATGAGCAAGCTTATGTCCAAAGCTATCTGTTTGATCTGGTTCTGTGAAAAATAGTCTAGAGACAAAGTCGTAATCTAACAATTTTGGGGCTGTTAGATAATGAGTTTCGCCCCTAATCTCTATCTTCAATGGCTCGAATGTAGCTAGATTTATCTGGCAGAGGCAAATGCTGAAGTCTAGGTTACACTGACATCTACCAAAATGTTCGGACCTCTTATTGCATTTTTCTTCTTCTAAGCAGGGTTGCTCTTCATCTTCATAGGTATAGGTCCATTGATAAGCTAGGCCAGGGCAGTCAACTCTTGCTATGGAGAGGTCCTGAAGAAAATGCTAAATAATGACTAACTCGCTATTTCTGCTATCTTCGGCTAAGGTGTAAATATAGGGTTTTAGGTCTTTCATTACTTGGCTTTTCTCACAAAAAGATCAAATGATAGAATGCCTGAAGAAATACATTCTAGCACTCAATTGGTCAAATTCCTCACTGGTGAGTTGTTTGATTTCTGGGCTAGGTAAGTAGGTCGGTGTTTTTCTGGAGCTAATTTTTTAAGCTGGTTAGTTAGGGTTTGAACGGTTGCTTTTAATTGTTTTTTTTCGTCTCGGAGCTGGTCTAGTTCTTCACTGACCTTTTTGCCTCTATCTATAATTTTCTTGAAGTTTCTGGAAAGGCCTTCACAATGTCTGCACATCTGAAGAGGATTCTGAGAATCTATCTGAGGGTTAGAACTACTACTGCCTGTACTACTGCTTCTAATTATCTGGTTAATTGGAACTCCACTGGTAGCAAGAATGGTTGACCTCATCTTGCTCAATGTGTCCAGGTAATCTTTAGCTATTTGGCTAATAAAGTAACTGGTTCCTATTTGTTTTCGGGCATAGGTATTGGCTGACTCAAAATCATAAAATCCTTTAAATTGGGGTATAGGAAAATTTTTAACTAATGGTTCTACTTCTATCCAGTCATGGTAAATCCCGAGCTTGGTTTCTTTAGCTACTACATAAAAAGAAAAACTTTTTGACAAAGGTTTATTTTGGATCTTTGAAAAATATATATTGAGAGAGTTTAGGGCTGAAAGGCGTTTAGCTGGGTGGTTCTGACTGTTCCAAAGGTTATCTAAAAGACACTGTTGGACTGGGTCTAAGTCTATTCCTGTTAATGGTCTGAACTTGTTTCTGCCTTCATGAATAGGAAAAGCGAATCCCCCAAAGTTCATGGTTTTGCTGTTCTCCATTATCTGCACAAAAATTAAACTGGTTATTTTCTTTTTCTAAATAAATTTTCCTACGTAACCAATCTGTTAACCTATTATTACTCCCTTTAATATGTTCAAACTCTACTTTATATCCTTGTCCTACTATACAGTCTAAAAATTTTGCACATCTTCTAATACTCAATTTACGCTCGTTAAGTTTATTATGAAATCTAACTATAGCTTCACAATATGTTCTAATGGTAAAAGGTTTGTGCAAAAATAATCTAAATTTATTTATTGCATATACTACTCCTAGTATTTCAAAATCTAGACTGGTCATAGTCGTATCTTTTTCTTTAAATTTTCCAGAACTATATCTTCAAATGCGTTCTTTATTTTTACTATCATACTTACTAGGTTTAGCTAATAATATTGTTCCCCATCGTGATTGACTTGCGTCTGTTTCTACAACTATATATTCTGATTCTAAGGGAAGTTGTAGATCTGGTAAATTTCTACAAATGTCTTTGATTTTTCTAACCAGAGCTATATTTTGTTGATTAAAATATTTTTGTCTTGTGGGTGTGGTCTTACTTTATAGAGGTCCTATTATTTTACTAAGGTTAGAAATATACATTCGTGCATAATTTAAGATTCCTAAAAAAAATTGAAATTGTTTTGTATCTTCTAATTTATCTGGATATTCTAAGATTTTCTTGACTATATGAGGTTGTAACCTAATTTTTCCATCTCCTAACTCCATTCCTAAAAATTCTATATGTGGCTTATTTAATACCATGTGTTTTCTTGCTAATTATTATTTCATTGTTTATGAATTCTTCTAATGCTAAGTATAAATGATCTATGTGACTATTTTTATCTGGGCTGAATATTAATATGTCATCTATGTATACCAGTATAAAACTATATTTATTAAATATACTATTCATTTTACGTTGAAATATGGAAAAAGCATTTTTTAGTCCAAAAGGCATGACTAGCCACTCATAATGTCACTGTGGGCAACAAAAGACTGTCCAAGGTATGCTTTCCTTTTCCATTTTTATCTGCCAAAATCCTGACTTACAATCAAATTTGCTAAATATCTTAGCTGTCTGTATTTTATTTATGAGCTGATCTTTATCTGGTATATTGTATTTATCATCTTCTGTATTATCATTTAACCTTTTATAATTTATAACCATTCTAGTTTTTCCTCTTTTTATCTCTCCATGATTTCTAACCATAAATGCAACGCTCATATGCAGACTATTACTAGGTCTAATTACTCCTAAATCTAGTAACTCCTTAATCTGTGTTCTAAATTCTTCTATATCTGCTGGCGTATGATCTATTTGTGCTGAGGTAATCCTATAATCTTTATTTTTTATGTCTAAGCTGGCTAAAATTTTATTTCTTTCCCAATATTTCATAGGCTGCTCTCCTAGAATTTCTATTGTTTCAGCTAATCTTATTATCTCATCTAAATCATTTTCTGTTCTTCTGTATACTGGTTTTTTCTTTAATTTTCCTATTTTTGAAAAAATTAATTCTAGGTTAACTGTTTGTTGAAAACCTTCTAAATTCCAATAGTCTCCTTTTTCTTCAAGATCAAAATCTTCTAAATCTTCATAATTTTTTGTGTCTAAATTTTCTAAAGAAGTATTTGCTATCTCACCAGGTATATATTTTTGAGCTAACTTGGGAAAAATATTTCTACTAGGAAATAAAAAACTAGTTGGAACTGAATCTACTCCTATAGTACCACCACGCTTCGCACGCAACTCTGATGAATGGGCTATGGTGCTAAGGGCATACGCTGTAGGCGTATGTACAGTTCGCTTGAAGAAACTAATGTTGTGTTGGCTGAGAAACATGCCGCCTTGTAAACTAAGTATGAAATTAAGTCCTAAGATGAAAGGATGATACTGTCGGGTATTTCCAATCCAAACTTGAGGTAAAGGAAACCATTCTATATGCTGATCTTGTGAACCTAGATGATGAAAACTAATATGTGCTCCATTGATGCAATGTGTGTATGTCTGTTTAGTGCCATCGGCTATACTAACTAAAACTGGGGTTGTTAAAGCTGTGCTCCATCCTGGTGAAACTACTTGTTGTTCAATATATGATTTACTAGCTCCTCTATCTATTATGGCATCTATACTAAGGGTCTTTGCTGCAAATTTGATTACACAAGAGATCTCAACTAAATTTGGTTTAGGTATAACCGGGTAATTAAATGGTAAATATGTATTATCTGGTTAGGCTTTAGAGTATTAACTAAAGGGTTGAGAATCAACTAGGTTGACTAATTCTAACGAATTCATATGTTCTTCAATTAGTTTGTCTTTTAAAGGGTACTTATTATGAAATTGTTCTAGCTGCTATTTAAGCTGTCTATTTTCTAGTTCTAAACATTATATGTCAAAACTAGTCTTAGTTTCTATCTCGTGTATTTGTAACTTAAGTTCTTTTACCTGTATTTCTAATTCTCGAATTGTTAAACGTAATTCTCTACTTTCTGGTATTTCCTAATGTTATCTTATGAGTCATGTTTAATTTTTCAAGACAGACTAAACAATAGGTTATGCTGCATAATAAACATTGAGCTCTCTTATCTTTAGCTAGAAACCAATTACAATAGCTGCATCTAGTGGTATCAAATCCTAATCCTATTTGAAAATTATGCTGACATTCAGTATCTGCATTACATTCCATCATAAAGAAAGTATCTTGAGAAGGATTCGATCCTATTTCTTGGTTGAGTTGTCCTAAAAGATTATCTATATCTGTATCACTTTCGGAATTACTATCTGAACTTATGCTTTCTATTTGGTATTCATAATCACTGACTATGCTATAGACTTCTGAATCATCACTATTTATGCTAACTATATCTCCTTCTAAGTTTTCTATAATATGAAGTCTTTCTATCTGTTTATTAGTATTTGGTCTTTGTCTTTTTGGGCAGTTTTTAGCAAAATGATTGAGTTCTCCACATATAAAACAATTGCATTTTTTACTGTTGGGTTTTCTAACATATCTTTGTTTTCTTTTATCTTTTTCTTCTTTGGGTAATTTCTTATAATTTGTCCTATTAAAAGTTTTACTTTTTCTAATGAATTTTTATTTTTTCCATGGTTTTCTATATTTTTTCTTCCAATATTTTTCTTTTCTATATTTTCCATATTTTTTATATTTTTTCCTATTATATTTATCTTCATATTCCTGAGGAGTATATTTTACACTGCCACAAAAGCCGTAACTTTGTTTTTTCAAATCTTTCTGTATTTTAACTTCTATACATTTTTCTTTGAGCTTATAAAATGTAAAAACTATTCTAGGTCCTATTCCTAAAGTTCCTCTTATTCTTAATTCTCCTGTGGCTATTTTTGCTGGTAAACTTGCATAATAAACTGACCATTTATTTTCTATCTCTCTTCCTAGTTCTCCTGGTAATTTTCTAAAATATTTATTTCCTATTTCTTCATCAAAACTTTTTCCAGTTCTTGCTGCTATGGCTAAGTATTCTTTACTAAAAGGTACAATATATTTCCAACTTCCTAATGTTATTTGGTCTAACTCAGTTAATGCTACGCTTTGAGCGGAATCATTTCCTCTAGAAGGATCATATCCTATAAGTATTTCTTTAATAAAATTGGTAACATTCCATGGGTTATTTCCTAACTCTTTAAGCTGTTTAATTGTTTCTTCATATTTTCCTTTGAAAGTTAAATAAATATTATAAGCTGAATCTCCTAAAAGTGTCTCCATATATTCCTACATATCCGTTGATTCATAGGGACTGGTCATCCATGCCTTTACTGCATCTTTTTCCCATCTTTCTATTACTTCCTGCCATATCTGAGGGTCGAATCTAGCTAAATCTAAAAGAGTTCCTTGATTATTGACTAGTTGTAATTGTATACTCATATCTAGTTGTCTACGCTTTCCATGAAACTTATAGCTTTTATTTGGATCTACGTGACTACGTCCTGAACTGGCTAATGGTCTTCTTCCTCCTATTGCATAATGCATTGGTTCTATGGGATCTTCTACAGTTGGTTGTGGGTTATTAGTTCCTGAGCTTTCTATATTCATGTAAAAAGTATCTTCTAGGTTAGATTGTTCTGGCATTCTAAATATTTTGCTAGGATGCATATTATCTTCTATGATATCATCTACATATTCTGTATGAAATTCCTGATCCAAAAATGACACTACTTCGTCATGGGTATCTCATCTAGCTAAGTATTCATAATATCTAGCATCTAATATTTTATTCATGTCTTCTAGGGTAAATTTTTCTAAATTTATCTCATTAATATTATATATCTTATTTTGTGACATAGTTTTTTCTTCTGTCATTACATAAAGCTGATTTATTTCACTACGATTATCTTGATTTTCTTCCTTATCTATATTGCTAAATTCATCATCTTCAGATTTTTCTTGTGCTACATAAGTATACTGGGTAAATCTTACTGCATAATTTTCATCTGCTGTCTGATATAATAAATTATCTTGAGGGGCTAATCTCTTTTGTCCTAGAAAGTTTCCTAATTTCCAATCTAGTGCTACATTATTTTCAGAACTAATTTTTTTAGCTGGTAATGCTTTTATTCCTTTTGCGCCTAATAACTTAACTATCTGATCATTTGTAAGTCTATAGTGGGTATTACTTTCTGAAACTGCTAAGCCTAAAAATCCTGTACAAACTAATAAATTCTTTTTTCCTTTTTTCATATTGTATCATCTACTCTTTATTCCTATTTTTATCTTTTTATGAAAGGTCAAGGTTGGTAGTAAGAAATCTGGTGTAAAATAAACTATATTTCATTTTGAATTCATATCTAATTCATAGCTGCCTAAAATACTCTGTCTTACGTCATTAAATCTATCATCATAAAGACATACAAAGACTCTAGTTCCTAAATTTTCTCTAGTTAAAGCTTTAATTCCTACCACAACTAATTCTAAATGAGTCATTTTAAGGTGTTCTTTTACTGCATATTTATAGCTTTTTCTATCTATCAAATTTAGCTCTATTTTTTCATCTTCATGAGTTACACTAATCATTTGTTCACCATAATGTTTAAATAGATATTGTTTTTTATGAATCTTACCTAGCTTATATATATTTAGCTGGAATTAATTCTAATTTCTCTTTCTTAAATTTTTCTATTTGTTGTTCTACATCTATAAATTCTTCCATTTTAACATCTTCATCTTCATTACGTTTTTTACTACTACTTCCTTTTATTAGTTGTTTAAACATTTTCATTTTCTGTAAATTCTACAGGTGGATTTTATTGGTAATTTAAGCTTTTCAAAATATCTGGCTATATCTTCTTCAATTACCTGAGATTGGGGTCTATTAGTTTGTCCTTCTACTCATTTTCCTTTTCGATGTATTATTTTTTCTAAAGAAGCTAAACGATTTTCTAAGCTATATAGTTGTTTTGATAAATATTCAAATTTTTCACACAATCTAATAAGAAATAAAATTTCTATATTATTTTGTCTTACTGATATTTTATCTGACTGATTTATTCCTTGATAGTTACTGATTCCTTCTGGGTTATTATGAAAATCTTCTGCTTGTTTTAAAATAATCTGGTAGTCTCTATTAGCTTTCTTATCACTACTCATAAACTAAGATCTTACAAGTTGTTCTAAAATTTCTAATTTCTGTTTTAAATTATCTTGAATTTGGTTGATTTGTTCTATTTGTTTAGCTATTTGATTTATCTGACTATGAATTTTTTCAATTAATTGTTTAAATTCTAACTCTATTTGTTTTGAGCGGCTATTATTTGTGGCTGAAATTAGAGTTTCTATTTCTGTTTTAGTAGGAATTTTTTCTAAATTTAAATATGTTCTTTTTTGTAAAATTGAACTACACTGGTCTTGGATATAATCTAATTTTTTATCTTGATCTTTGATTATGCTACGATTATTTCAAAGATGATCTATGGATGAAATAAAAAGATTACTAATTTTATCTATGTCCTTTTTAATATTTTCTGCAAAATTAATCTGATAATCTATGATGCTATTTAGCTGAGGATTATGTTCACTATGAAGCTGATGTGTACAAGTATTTTCGAAATTACAACGAAATTTGTTTTTATCTATGCTGAGACGATGATTATGGTTGCTGAGTTCTAAATCTAGATACTCTACTTTTTTCATACACAAAATTAACTCATACTTTAAAATTATTACAAGCTACTATAATATGAAATTTATAACTAAAATTTCCAAAAATAAAAACTACTCTATTACCATAAGCAAAATGCATAAACTAACTTAAACTGTCCTAAAACCGAACAGTGCTTTGATACAAATTTTTGTTTGGGGTGAGTTAGTGGTCTACCACTATTTTGAAATTGGGCTGAGAATTATCTAATTAATTCTACAGTTATGCTAATAGGTCTTCAAGCTGTTGTATTGCTAATTTTAAGGCTTCTCATTTTACAGTTAGCTGTTTATTTATCTGAGAAATTTTTAAACTGTAATTTTCTAAAGATCTGCTAGAAGCTAATGATAAAAGAAACTGATATCTTGATATTTGATCTTCTAATTCTTGTATGAGTTCAGTACTAATTTTGATTTTAATCCTAAATTTTTCTTCTAAGGGCATAAAGTTTTGATTTTTTAAATTTCTTTTATGGACAATATTTCCTTAATATTTCTACTCGGGTTGCTCTCATTTTATTCTAAAATTCTTTTCTTTGGCAAAAACTATTTTTTTGCAATGTTTGTTTTCATTACATGTACTCTCACCTTGAAGCTAAGTTTCGTTCAACATAGTATATTTTTATTTTCTAAATTTTACCTTTCCCTTTCTGCCTACAATTTGCCCTCCAACGCCTAACCACGGCTAACACGGCCTCTTCAGCTAAGCTCACTCAGTAACAAAATAGAAAATAGCAGATACTACGAAGGTTCAAAGCATGTAATATTAATGAGCAAACAAGCATTCCATAAACTAAGTTTTTCCAAAAAGAAAATAAATTTTTAGAATAGAAGAGTTACCTTTTTGAAATATTTAAGGAAAAAGAGAAACTACTCACACTTCATATTAATAAGAAATATACTTACAAAGATTATATTACAGACTCTGAAATTCTGAAAGACTTAGTACACTTAGAGGTTTTTGAGAGGGGTTGGAAATTTTTACAACGCAGAGTGAAGTGGTGTTTTTTCATTCTGCTTATTCCGTTGGCATGAATGCCAATTTATACACATGGTTGATACATACAAGCCAAAAAGAAATATCTCTACGTCAAAAGTTTTAGACTCAAAAGTCCAAAGGCTACTAAGCCTAAGCCATAGACTTTTCTAGACTTTACATGATTTTCTATGGATTTTGATTACTCAAATCACTGTTCTAGATATAGATAAAATTCTATCAATAAAAGATTAGGATAATGATATCGGGTACTGCTTTGGGCCCCATCGCATATCATTCAATCCTCATTTTTTGATAAAATTTTGACACTATAATTGATTACAGGACACGTGTAAGGATTCTCACAGTTTTTCTTTAATGGAGCAGGGTGGAGGTCATCTGTTCTATTAAAGTAATGAGTGAAGGAAAATCCTTATTACCGACAAAAACAAATAATTACAGACACAAAAATCTACAGAATATTTTGGCGCGCATTTCTTTGATATCTGAAGAGAAGCTTTATCTTCTACGGATTTTGTCTTCTTTTGCAAGACTTCCAATTATTGATGTTGACGCTTGGAGGCTGATTCTTCAAAGCGGATTTTGTGTGGAAGATTTACAAAATTTGAAGAGTCAAAAATCTTGAAATTATTGCAATATTTTCAAAATATTATATGAGTCTTAATTTTAATTTTGGAGTATCACCTATTTATTTATTTATTTATTTTAAATTACAAATTTTTAATTTATTTCTTTAAACTTTAAAGCTCAACGGTTAACTATTTATAGTATCATTTTGTTACAAGTAATTCTTTTTCTTATGATTCTATCTAAAATTTATAAAAAGTTAAATCATATATAAAGTATCTAACATATTTATTAAATTTTTAAGATAATAATATTTTTGTCTTGTGATTTTCTTTGCACTTGATATAGATGTATTATGTGTTTTATTCGTGATTTCATTTTCTATAAATTTGTAACAGAACCTTAATAAAAATGATTAACTGTAATAAAATAATATTTTGAAAAAATTAACTATTATGTTTTGAGTTCAGGGTGCAAAGTATAAATGGACATTGTTTAAAGAGATTTACTGTAATTTATTCTTTTTTATTTATTTATTTTTTAATTTTGGGTAAAAATAGTAAATATCACAATTTCAATATAAGTATTGTATAAATTATACTATCTTTTCATTTATTGCAACTAAGATAATCAAAATTAATACAAATAATTTGAAGACACAAAAAATAAATAATATGAAATATACATTTTAGTATTGAAAAATGACAATATCATTAAGTGCCTGAAAGCATACAATCTGTTAAATATGTGGTTTTTTTTTTTTTTTTTTTTGTTAAGATCGGGAAGAAAATCTAAATATGTGAGGTTTAATATGTATTTTTTTTTTCAAATTTTAAGAAATAATTATTTAATAATGCTAAAGTTTTTTTTTTTTTTTTCAAATCTAAGATCTAAAGATAAGAAAACTCTTGAGTCTTAAGTCTACATCACTAGCCTAACAATTGCAGTTATTTTAAAGTATTATATAATATTATTTACATAATACCAGTACAGTGTAATAACTAATCTTTGATAGATAATACAATTAAGAGAAGCAATAATTAAAATATACATGATAATTTATCTCTTGTGTGTGTGAATAGGGACTTTCTAATGATTTTCAATTTTGAGTGATAATGTAAATTACTTAAAAATAAATTGAGGTTGGCCCGAGATGAGTAGTCTAGAGCCCCATTTAATTGGAGTATGATTTTGTTCATACATTCTTTTAATTTGTGAATAATACACATATTTTAATTGGTGTAGAAGAATAAAACTTATCAAATTGGCTAAAGATATTACATTTTTAAATAGATGAGATTCACATGTACCAATCAAATGATGTGTGTTGTTTACTCACTAAAATAAAATGGATGAATAAATTCATTTTCATTCAATTTATCATCAATCAAATTACAAAAGTGTAAGACGGTCGGAATAAATTATTCAGCAATCTTAAAATGAGGTTAAATGATGTTTAAATGAATTGTGATTGATGAAAATAATAAGATAAATAATTTTACTTTAAAATAAGAGGAAATATGTTACTTAATTTAATAATCGGTGGGTGATATAATACCGTGGTGGTGTGGTGTCTAATGTCTCCTAATAATTTTAGAAAACACAAGAAATTATCTTATTTTTTGAGAATTTTATGATTGTATGAAGAAAAAAAAAATGATATATATAAATTTATTTTTTAAATTTAATGATATGTAAATAGTATAATTGATTGATAATTCAGAAGATATAAGATAGCGTATTACCTTAAATATCTTAATTAATTAACACATAATTGAACTTAAAAAGTAGATCTATTTTTTTTTTTATTTATATAAGAAGGCCTTAGTATGAATACGTGCGACGCAGTGTTCTGAACCAATGTGATTAGCTATCTATATTATTATTAAAGGGTTATTTAAAATGATCCAAATAGATATATATATTTGACCATTTCGAAAATATTTATAAAAAAATAAAGAGGTAATGTGATCAAATTAAGTACACTTATATTCATCATGTCAAACAATCGAGTATCAATAAACTTATTTCTCTCATTTTGTCAAGTGGCTTTCTGTTTTTGTGTCAAGTATTAATTTTTCTATTTAAAAAAAGAAAAATTTATCCATAAATTCTATTTTGTGAAAAGTTGAACCATTTAGTCTTAAGAATTTTCTTATACACCATTTAATCCTATTTTATTTGATAATATTTGCTTAATTAATTTTGAACCTTTTACAGTTTACATTAATACCATTTTTATGTAGGTTTCCTTTCGAATTACCCCGATGTTCGTGGTCTTGAGATTGACACCCCAAATCTATCCTTCTATGCAACTTCACCACCGTTTAAAAAAGAAATAATAATGCAACACCATAGGCAAATGATGTCCTAGTTCCGTAATTTCACACAAGTTAAATGATGAAGGTTGCCCACCAATGTTACAAGTCACGCACGCAATGGTAAATTTCTCTATAATGGAGCTCTCAGTTTATGCGAAAACTTTTATAATTTGAAATTTATCGGTACATTACTCTTAAAAAAAATAACAAAATATAATAATTAAAAGAAAGATATAAGAATTGAATGTAGGATCATTTACTTGAGGAAAATTGCCTCAGACCTCAGTGGAGGTGACCCCACCACCCCACTATTTTTTCATTGATCCATATATATATATATATATATTTGGTCTTTCACTGGCTGCCCCCACGTGGAGGTGGGGTGCTGGGGTCACCCCACTGGAGTCCCAACAGGATTGTTACTTAATTTTTAAAAAAGGGTTTGGTTTTGGTCCAGGACACGATCGGATTGCACGATATTGTTGGGTTCGTGGGGCTCACCACGGGTCTCGTTGTGAAAATATGAACTGTTCAATGTGTAGAACTCGTCGAGTACTATATGCCTATAAAAAATTACGTTGATCGGATATCGATAGCTATGTGATCAAATCAGTTTTGTATAAAAAAAATGGACGGTGAATAAATTACGATTGACAAAAACTATTTTGATCACATAACTATCGATATCCGATTAACGTGATTTTTTATAAACATATAGTACTCGACGAGTTTTACATATTGAACAGTTCAGATTTTCAAAACGAGACCCATGATAAATGTCTACGAACCCAACAGTATGATCCAATCTGATCGTGAACTGAACCAAAGCCAGACCCTTTAAAAAAATACTCACATCACTTAAATAATATTAAAAAAAATCTTATAAATTCAAAATTAAAATTTATATTTCAAGGGGAGCGATGGGCTGATACCGGTGGGCTGACACCCTAGTTTATGAAAAAAGCAGATACATGGTAGCAGTTACAAAATTACATACGCCACCCATAGATATATATATATATATATAGAGAGAGAGAGAGAGAGAGAGGAAGAAGAAAAGATGGTGACGTTGGTGGTGGCGACAACTACCGATCCGGCCTCAATCGGCCCCGCCTCCGCCCTCCTCGCCATGCCCGGTTGGCAGCCTGGTCTCTCCTTCGAGGTTTCGTCTATCCCATTCTCTCTCTGTCTCTTTTCCTTTCGTTGTTCTGATTACATGTGTCGCTGTGCTGACTGTTTAAATTCTGGAAAATTTAAAAAAGGGCATAACAAGCTTCGTTAATGAAGATGTGAGATTGTTACAACACGATAAGGGCATAGTCGAAGAGGATCACTTGGACAAGCGTTGGGAACAAGCCTCCTCTGAGGTCGTCCACGAGCTCATTTTCCTCAGCAAACACACCGCTGTCTCAAACCGCCCAGCCCTCACTATTCACCCAATTGGTACTAACATTTATAATACTCTTCTATAGAATTATGCCTCAAATAATGTCATTTCTTACACTCTAGTTTCTAAATTTTTCACTTTTTTCCTAAACTATGTAATCCATTATAATTTACAAAAGATTGCGACCAAAATTAAATAAGTCGTCTACTTTGGGACTAAAATACAATGTAGATTGCATACTGTGGAGACCGAAATGCATGCAATAAAATTAAAATATTGGGGATTAAAATGCAATAAATTCTATGCTTTGGGACTAAAATACAACAAAATGCTTACTTTCAAGACCACAATGCTTACTTTGTGGGGTCGTGTGTATTTCATCATTTTGATTTTGTTCAGGTTTTATATAAAATTCTCAAAATACCTCTCATTCTATTATTGATTTTGAACGATGGTGTTATCAGGACTAAAGTGTAAGTTGTTTTAGAGACCAAAGTGGAAAAATTAAAAGATTGGAGACTAAAATGTAACATATAAATTAGGGACCATTAGTTTCATTAACCCTAGAATAATTATGGGTTTTGTTATTTGGGTATGTAGGAGTGCCACATTTGCGCCAAGGGGATGTGCCACCGCAAGGTGGCAAGCCTGGATGGGCAGCACCACCAAGTCCTCGGATGGCGCCATGGCTCAAACTCTTGAAGACAATTGCCGAATCCCGTGGTTTAATTCCCGAGTTTGAGGTATATTTGCATTGTTTTATACATACAAGGAACTATAAAAGCAGTAACGCCTCACAATTTTTTTATTAAACTTTAAGTTTCTACCAAAGACTAATTTATTTTGAATTGATGAAACTGAATAATGAATAGAATATACTTTTTCAATGTATTGGAAGTATATGGTGTATTTGTTTACTTGACAATGCAAAGTAGCAGAGTTTAAGGAAGGTATTTAGAAGTGTCTAAAAGAGCTTCTGGCTTATGATAATGTAATACATAAGAGATTAATACCATGGTTTCTGCTCAATGTAGATTACATTGGAAGCTACTCATCATGGACCAGAGACAAATACACCAACAATGTTTGTGGAGATTGGTAAGCTGCTCAAACTTGCTATACTAATTTGTTATTTATAAATAATCTTATTAATCTTGATAGACAAACTTCAACATTGCATAACATATAAGTACTAGTTAAATAGCTGATATTTCTTTTATATTTTTAATCATTGATTGTCTAAAGTGCTATCATCTGCATGATGTCATAGAAAAAGTAATGTCATAGAAAAAGTACATATTAATTGTGGTGAAACAATCGAGAATCGTTTGTGCCTTCATGGTTTTCCTTTCATGTTCATTTACACATCCAATGCTGCTCTGTCTTCTTATCCTATTCACAAATATTTTGAGATCTTACTGAGGATGTATGGTACCTCCATACTTTATAAGTTGAAGGCTTGAAACTCCTTCCCAACGACACCCCGTCCCTGCAGCTTTGCATAATAATTATTTATTGCCAATGCAGTTTTCCAATTTGTGTGTCTGGTAGCTTTTCATATTATTCAATATCATAACCCAACTGCATATCTGAAAGTTGTTGGGACGTTTAGCTCTTGATTATTACTGAATCTACGGAATATTCAGTAGTTGAATTTCAAGGAATGAGTTGTGTGGATATGTATTTTTCTTTAATTTATACAAGGAATACTCAACTGACCTTAACTGGAGGTACTATCTTTTAGGTATGTAAATCTACCTCCCCCTCCCCCCCCCCTTCTCACTCTCTCTGTCTCAATTTACTTTATTTAGGGCTTAATACAGTTATTCTAATAATAATCTTTGGTCATCATCCTTTATCAGAGTCTGAGCTCTAGTTCTCTTCGTTTTTCTCGCTGTCGTTTTACTTCCTTGAACTTGAAATCATTCTCTAGTGTAGTCATTGGTCTTTCGTGCACTAACTGGTAGATGATGAAAACATTAGTCCAAATGTTTGCATATGTATTTGTGTGAGTGAATTTCTGACCACACTGCCAACTCAGTATTCAACTGGAGCATTGGCAGAATAGATGGCACCTGAGTAACCTGCAACAGAAAGAAGAGATTCCTGCGGTGGTTCGTCCACCCGGGGCACTCCGATGATCAAGTCAGTTATCTCTCAAAGATAGATCAAGTGCTAAAATCGCTGTTCAGAATATAAATTGCGTACATTAGACCCATGGGGGTGCCTTTCTTTTATAGCCAACACAATCCTAGTCCAAATAGAAGCCTAGTTTCAATGGACTTTTGCTCAGTGCTTAGTTTGGACTCTCCAATAGATAAAGATAAACTCCCTAAGAGCTTTATCCTTATCCAAGCTGAAGTCCTTCCTCATTCTAGGACTCTTGTCCCTTATCCGCTTATCTCGGACTCCGATATCTTCAGAGATAACCTCGGCCTAGCCAATATCACCTCGGCGTCACGACCAGGACACGTGGCACCCCGGCTGACACGTCGGCATCACCTTGGCCATGTGTTGGTACTCAAAAAATATATCCTCACAACTGCCCCCTAGGTTCTATTACCTCGGCATCCTGAGGTGATGGAACCTATATCAGTATTTCCTTCTATAACGTCAGCTAAGCTTGCTTCTTAATTCATTGCCGAAGTAAGTAAGAACTCGTTGGCTCAGTATGACCAAGACCCACAGTCTGCTTCCATCAATGCCTCAGAACTATTAACTAGGATTTGTTCAAGTTTCTCAACCGAGATCATCCTCCAAGCCGAGGTACTGCTCCATGAAATCAAGAATTCCAAGAGCTTTATCACACGTATGAGCTGTCACGCATGACTATTCAACCATTCTTGTCACGCCTCTCTCTCTCTTTGGGCTGTACCCGACACGCGCCACTAAGTCGAATTGCTCTCGTGTGCGTTGTCTGGCACGTACGTCGTTTTAGGCACAGTAATTGCCTTTTGCCGCCGTTTTTGTGTTTAGACAAAACTTCATTTCCTCTTTTCGTCTCTTCACTTTACACCACCGTTTCTGAAGCTTTTCCTCTCTCTAACTTTTTCTCCTAAGTCCGCCATTGTCGCTCCCGTGAAGCTTTCTGCAATTACTTCCGTTCACTCCCCTTCAGCGAGGATTTTTGCTGCATTTTTCCGGTCGCTGCCACCGTCTGATGTCAGCCACTCTAATTTTCCTTTTGTAAGTCACTGTTCCTCCGTTTCGATTTTTATTCTTCCTCAAACTGTTATATCTGTATACTGTAATTGCAATGTTGTTCATTTTTGTCTTTTTGAATCCAACCATGTATTCTGAGCATATTTTCCTTACGATTTTGCTTTTTGCCCAAACCTTTCTTGAATATACACATAATACCCACATACTTGTTTATTCTACAACTGTTCTTGGCCTTGCACCCTGGCACACACTCAGTCACAGTCAGTGTTTATAAAGGCTCAAGGCGCACTAAGGCGCTGAAGGTCTCTTGGGGGCTAGGCGCAAGGCGCAAGGCGAGGTGCGGGCTTTATTGAAGTAAGGTGCACAGTTTTCGTAAAAAATAGAAAAATTAACATAGACTAATCATTCGTAGTGCTAAGACAATTTTTTAAAAAATAAAAAGTAATCAAGATTCAATACAAAATATAGAATAATTCTCAAAGCCATGAAAGTGCATATTACATAAAATTCCAATTTTCAAAGATCAAATAATCCACATTCAATAAAATAAAAATAAAAACATAAACACTAAGGGTGTATTTGGTAACGTTTACGTTTTCAATTTATATTTACAAAAATTTTATAAACTGATTTTTGTTTGTTTTTTGTTTGTTTTTAGAAAAACATAAACTACAAACGCGTTTGGTAATTGACAAAATGTTTAAAAAATTTTAAAAATATAAAAAAGAGGGAGAAATGGCAAGTGGTGGCAAGTGGCGGCAGAAGGCGATGGTGGAAAGTGGTGACGGTGGGTGGTGGGTAGCTGGTGGTGACAGGTGGTGGTGGGTGGATGGGTGACGGTGGCGGCTGGGTGACGGTGGTGGGTGGTAGCGAGTGGATGGTGGTGGTGGGTGGTGGTGATAGATGGGTGGCGGATGGCGGGTGGTGGTGATGGTGGGTGGGTGGGTGAGGGTGACGGTGACGGTGGTGGGTGGTAGCGAGTGGCTGGTGGTGGCTGGTGGGTGGCGGATGGCGGGTGGGTGGTGGGTGGGTGACGGTGGCGGGTGGTGGGTGGTAGTGAGTGGGTGGTGGTGGTGGTGGTGACAAGTGGGTGGCGGATGGCGGGTGGTGGTGGTGGTGGGTAGGTGGGGGGTGGTGGTGGTGGTGGATGCGTGGGTGACGGTGGCGGGTGGTAGGTGGTGGTGGTGGTGGGTGGTGGTAGCAGGTGGATGACGGGTGATGGTGGTGGTGGTGGGTGGTGGTGATAGGTGGGTGGCAGGTGGTGGATGGTGGTGGCAGGTGGGTGGTGAGTGGTGGTGACAAGTAGGTGGCAGGTGGTGGTGGCGGGCGATAGATGGCAGTGGTGGATGGTGGGTGGTGGCGGGTGGATGGATGGTGGGTGGTGGTAGTGGTGGTGGTGGTGGTGGCGAGGGGTGGGTGACGGTGGCAGGTGGGTAGCAGGTGGGTAGCAGGTGGGTGGTGGTGGCGGTGGCAAGTAGGTGGCGGGTGGTGGTGGCGGAAGACGGAGGTGGAAAATGGTGGCGGGTGGTGGCTAGTGTTGGGTGGTAAAAAAAAAAAAAACTCAAAACGGAAACACATTTTTTGTGTTTTCATTTTTTGGCCAAATTTATAGACTGAGACCACTAATTTATAAATCAAAAATTTTACCAAACAAGTTTTTATTTGAATTTTTTAAATTTTTATAAATATAAACAGAAAACTGAAAACGTAAGTGTTACCAAACGGCATCTACATCCAAAACATAAATATCCAACAAATATTAATATACGTCTTAACACTTAAAAACATCAATATCAAAAGAAAGGGTAGGTTAGGTCGGTGTCAGTCAATCATCATCCTCAACATCAATGGCAACATCTTCTTCTCCATCAGTTGATTTATATCCCTCAACATCTTCCTCCTCTGTGTCATCTGAGCCCGCTTCCTCTTCATCTATTAATTAAAGTGGAGTCAATGTTGATGATTTAGATATCCTCAATTGTGCCTTTGAGCGTGAACTTGTTGCTCTACTTGCATGGCTACTTTCTTCTACTCCAGAAGCTCTAGCAACAGTGGCCCACGTCAAGCCATCATCATCATCAAACACAGGCACATTATCTTCATCAGATTCTCTATCCATCCTCCCAAGCAACCACTCATTGCTTTTATCAATATTTTGCAAAGATATGGGATCAAGAGTGTTGTGCATGTCATACCTAAATCTCAATGTTCTATTATATTTGACATACACTAAAACATTGAGACGTTGTTCCAATCTATTTCTTTTCTTGCTATGAAGCTGCAAGTATTAAAAAGATATTAAATTCTATATAATGAGAATAAAAATATTTGAAGTGAACAAAAAATTAGTTAGAATGTTAAATACTCACATGTTCGAATACACTCCAATTTCGTTCACAACCCGATGAACTACATGTTAGGCTAAGGACTTTTATGGCAAAAGTTTGCAAGTTTGGAGTATAAGAACCATATGATGCCCACCAATCAGCTGCGATAATCCACTAGTTAGAAATAACTGTTACCAAGTATTGAGTTTTACTAAAAGTATTACTAAAAATAAACTCTATGAGTTTATAATATATTACCTGGTGCTCTTGTATTTCTTTGCCTAATCGCAACAGACTTGCTAAAAAGACTCTCAGCCTTCATATAAATACTCATCTCATTAGTGATCAAATCTTGAACATTGACATCCGGGACCAACCTTTGCATGCATTCATAAAACCCATTCATCACTTCATGATCTTTTTGCACCTCTAAAGCTTTTGGGTAAAAGAATTCTGGGTTAAGAAAATGCGCAGCTGCATGTAAAGGCCGATGCAATTGGACATCCCATTTTTGTCGATGATTTCGAAGATTTCATTATACTTCTCTTCTTTATCATCAAATGAACTTGCAATGCATTCTTTTGCTCTATCCATTGCCTCATAAATGTATCCCATGGGAGGTTTCTTCTCGGTATCAACCAATCTAAGCACTTTGACAAGAGGACCCGAGACCTTAAGGGCAAACACAACAGTATTCCAAAATGAAGGCATCAACAAAGTTTGTGCCATTCTTTTACCTTGTGGCTCATTTGCCCATTTGCTTAAGGTCCAGTCTTCGGAGGTGACCATCTTTCTCAAATTGTTTTTTTGTTGATGCATCCTAGATAAAGTCAAAAAGGTGGTTGCAAATCTAGTTTTTGCAGGATTGATCAAATTCTTCAAATTTGTATAGCGCCTCATCATGTTTAGCAACGTAGGCCGATTGTAAATGTAGCCATGTACTGCAATACCCCTTTCAAATGTCTTTTTCAGTCTAGGTATCTTGAAAATGTCTTCTAACATCAACTCCAAACAATGAGCAGCACATGGTGTCCAATACAAGTATTCATACTTAGCTTCCAAAAACCTCCCTATAATGTAACAATAACGAAGAATTATTGTTTTCAAGTTTTTAAATTTTAAATACAAAATAAACTATGAGTAAACATTTTTGATATAAGGAATGAGGAAATATTCTTACCCGCCAACACATTAGCTGCAGCACTATCAGTGATAACTTGCACCACATTCTCTTTTCCAACTTTCTCCACAAACTTGTCTAGTAATTCAAATAGCTTTTGCCCATCCTTTGAATAGCTAGAAGCATCAACCGACTCAACAAACATGGTTCCTCTTGGACAATTAACTAAAAAGTTAATCAATGTCCTTCCTCTCTTATCAGTCCAACCATCAGCCATTATGGAACACCTGTATTTTGCACAATCCTCTTTATGATTCTTCATCAAATCTTCAGTATGTTTCACTTCTTTTTTGAGTTAGGTAACCCGCACTTCATGGTAAGTCTGTGGCTTCATACCAGGACCATATTGGCCAATGGCTTCAATCATTGGTCCAAAACTCTCATAATTTACTGCATTAAAAGGGATATCAGCATCATACATCCACCTTGCAAATCTTTACACTGCCCGAGCTCTCATTTCTTTTTTGTAAGGATCATTTGCATCAATTTTGGTTTGTTTCCCTTTTGCTTGGTCTCTTCGATTTTTCACCACTGATTCAGGATTGAGTGTGAAGTAAACATCCATAGGCCATTTTCTCTTTGGCATCTTTGATTTGGATTTGGATTTGGATGAACCTTGGCTACTACTTGTCAACTTACAGTGTTGATTGGCATTGATATCAACGACATCATCATCTTCATCTTCCATGTCCACGTCATCGAAATCAGGCAACATGTTCATTTCTTCTTTTTGTGTCTTTTTTTTTGACATGAACTCTCTAATCTCTTCTCTTACATGAGAATGACACTTTGGGCAAGCAGTGACATTCCTATAACCTCTCGCGAGGTGTTGTTTCACCCTATAAACACCTTTATTTGATACTTTACCACAAAAATTACACTCAAACTTGTTTAAATTATTCTCCTCTATCAAATGGGCATATTGCCACGCTGAATCTTTTCTATTACTTTCCGATGTCATTTTCTACACAACAAATTTAATAAAGGAAAAATAATTGTATTAAAAGAATAAATGGAAAACAAATTTAATCCCTAACAGAAAAAGGAAAAAAAAAAGAGACCAATACCACATTGTATTAATTAATTATTTGTGAATAATTAATTATTTGTAATTTTTTTTCCCTAACAGATAAAAGAAAAAAAATATCAATAGCATATTACAAATAATTAATTATTGTGAATAATTAATTATTTGTAATTTTTTTTCCTTAACAGATAAATTCTTCTCTTACATATTACAAATAAAAATTTTTTTCCCTAATTTTTGTAATTTTTTTTGTAATTGAAAAAAAAAGAAAAGAAAAAAAGAAGTCGAAGTGTCCTGAAGGAGAAGAAAAAATTGAAAAAGGAGAAAAAATAATAATTTTTTTAGTGACTCAACTCAAAAAAAAGAAAAAAAGAAAAGAAAAGAAGCAAAGCAGAGCACTGAAGAAGGAGAGAGGTAGAGTCAAAGGCAATTGAAGAAGTCGAAGCCCAAAAAAAAAAAAAAAAAATGCAGAACTGAAAGTCGAAGACGAAGAAGGAGAAGGGGAGAGAGAGTCGAAGTCGAACAGACCTGCGAAGCCGAAGCCGAAGTCCAGTGTCGCAGTCACAGTCGCAGTCGAAGTCCAGCTCTAGCAGCACCAGTCGAAGTCGATTGCGAGGCGAAAGAGGAAGAGACGACTTCGATTAGGGTTCATCTGAGTCATATTTGACTCATATGGTACATGAGTTGTAATCCTCTGTGATTACGAGCCATTCGAAGGTTCATCTGAGTCGTTAGATCAGATCTAACTCTTAAACCATCAGTCGCGCCTAAGCGAGAGCCTTGCGCCTCTCTCGCCTGGCTCAAGTCGCAGCTAAGGCGCTCGCCTGGCTCAAGTCGAGGCGCCTCGACTTGCACCTAGGCGTGCGCCTAGGCGCGCTTTTCACAACACTGGTCACAGTGTCCTTGATAATTCACCCCTATTCTTGATTCTGAATCATTGCTCTTGTTTCTGTTTGCCGTGGATTTTTCAGATTCTTGCCTCCAATCGTCGTTTCCAAAGATCTAGGTTTGGGATTTGTTTATAGAACCCACAAATTCTAAGAAGAACTGAAACGATCCCCAAAAATTCTTACCCCAGCTCACTTTTAGGTTTTTGCCAAGGTTACTACAACCCCTACAAAACGCCTTCTTTCTGAAATCCAACTCCTCCGAGTTGAGCCGACGTTATGGGTATGTGGAAGCATAGGGTAGACACCCCGACCAAGTTAGAACACTTTAGGCGGGAGTTTGACATTCCGGCCGACGTTCATCTGAGGTTGGCTGGGGAGGATGACTCCATCATGCCCACAACTGATTCTATGCCCTTCCCTGTTGTAGCTTTCATTGAGTGCGGACTTAGGCTCCCACTCGACATCCTCTTCCGTGAGATAATCCATTACTATAAATTGAACCCAATGCAGCTTGTCATCAACTCCTACCAAGTCATAAATGGTATAATAGCCTTAGCCAAACAAGAAAATGCTAGGGTTACCTTAGCCGACATCCAATACTGCTACACCATGTGTGGCCTCAAAAACGAGAAAGGTTATATTTACTACCTCAAACCGAGGTCCACTGAGTACAAAATTGTTGCCGACCTCCCAGACTCCAACAAGGGAGCCAAAGATGATTACTTCATTATCTCGGAGAACTGGGAGTTCGCTCCAGATGAGGACCACCACCTCTACCCTCTTCCTCGAACAGTTTTTGTAGAGGGTAATGGTAAGAGCCTAGTGATTATACTTGTTTTTAAAGTCTTCAATACTTCGTTTATTCTAATGTCTGTTTTTCTTGCTGCTCTTCCCCAACCAGAAAAAGGCTTCTGCAAGTCCTTTTTTCTCAGCAAGGGCTTGAAGAAGTTATTAGATTTGCCAGTCCACAAATGCAGAGCCCCTTTGGTACTCAACTTCATTTCGACCAAGTCGGTACTCCTCGACGTCCCAAAGAGGAAGAAAAGCCATTCTTCCCCTTCTGCCACAACTCCTCCAATAGAGTCCTCATCTTGGGCAGATCAAGAGTCAACCTCAGATCCAGCAGAGCAGCCATCCTCCTCAGCTCCACAACTGATCCCACCATCTCAACGCCGACGACAACGACGAACTGTTTTTGCTGCTGAAATGGGCCGTCAGAAAGCAGTTGCTAAAGACCTTTTGGCCAACATTCCATCCACCGTAGACGCTCAACCAGCGCGGTCCCAGCCTCCACCGAAGTCAAAGCCAAAAAGAATAAAGAAGGCTCAGCCAAAGGCAACGGAGACTCAGATTGATACTTAGGACATCTTGCCAATTTCAAAGTTGACTTCGAGCGAGAAGACCCCCTCTATCCCCGAGAAGAGGCCCGCCGAGGCCAAGCCATCCCAATCAACTCGGTCAAAGAGGCCGAGGTCAGAATCTGCCACGACCTCGGGGACCATGAAAGCAGATGCCCCCTGGGCCCCCCAAATCACCGTTGAAGACAAGCCGGTCAGAGCCGGCGACAGTGCAACTGATCTTGAAGTCAGTGTCGCCCTCTCAATGGCTTTGCTCCTTCCAAATGATCTAAACCGAGACGCCGAGATGAGCGAGTATGAAAACTTTGCTCTGATGCTTCAGCACTCTTGTTCAGGTAAGTCTTCCACACTTGGTATTTCTCTTTTTCCATTCTTTCATACTCAGAGGATTTTACTAAACTTTGTTCTGCTGATTTTCTTTCAGGCGATACAGCACGCCCACTCCTTCTCAATGCAAGCTTTTGAGATGAGGAAGGAGTTGGCCGACAAAATCAAGGAGGTCGCTGCTTTACAAAAGTCCCTCAACAGGGCTAAGGACAAGATGAAGACCTTGGCAGACCAAGTCGAGGCGGCTGTAAAAGCTCAGGACGCAGCTGAGGAGAAAGCTGATGCTGTCGAGGCCATTGCCAAGGTCCTCACGGCAGAAAAGAAAGAGGCCGAGACAAAGATGGCCGAGGCCCAAAAGGAATTGCAAGATGCCTTGGCCACTAAGGATGCCGAGATCAAGGCCGCAGATGAAAAGGCATATGCTGAGGGGGTGGCCGATGTCACGACAGACTACGATCGTCAGGTGAAGCAGGCATGCAACAAGGGTTTCATCCTTGGTTGGATGTCTGCTCTAAAAAAGCTTGACGTCCCTGAGGATTCCCCCCTCAGAAATGCCGACGCCCTTGTCTTGCTATGCCCCCTTACTCCAAGCCAATCCGAAGACAACTCTAAGTTTGAGAAGGAAGCTTTGGTGAGGAAGACCAAAGAGGTTGCTGGGGCCAAGTCTCCTACTCCAAATGAACAAGTCCTGGACTTGACTCAAGATGAGGAGGGTGAGGAGGTTCCAAAAGATGCTACTCCTGAGAAGGCAACCTCGGACGCGCCTGTTGCCGACAAGAGCCTTGACCAAACCCTCCAAGAAATAGATGCTAAGCTCGCGGCTGAGAAGGCCGCCGAGATGTCTTCGCAGCAGTCTTCTGAACTCCAAACCCAACCAGCCAGAGGCGCCGAAGAGTTTTAATTTGATGTTTTTCTCCTTCTTTCTGTACCTTGTACTTTTTTCTTTCTTTAAAACAATGTAAGCTTTCTGTCTGGCCAATGTGCCTTCTTTCAAATGTAAATACAACTTCTACTTTTGAATGCTTGTATGTTTGTCTTTATTGCATGACTCTATACTTAGAATCATTTGCATATCTTCAACATTCATCTTAGTCTGTGCAATCTTCTCGGGGTGATGTACCTCAGTAAAAAATAAAGGCTTTGCTAAATTTGATGTATAGAGAAATTGAGAGAATGAATTATGTATTATTGATTGATGTGTATTAATATTAATATCTATTACAATGATTCATGATTCCTATATATAGAAGAGGGTGAGTGTGTAGTAGGTAAGGAGTAGGTGAAGTGGAGGTGGTAGTGGTGTAGTGGGTTAGGTTTAGTGGAGTAGGTGAGGTGGTAGTGGTGTAGTGGGTTAGGTTTAGTGGAGTAGGTTTAAGTGGGTGAAGTAGGTGGAGAGTAGGTGGATTTTAACAGCCCCCCGCAAACTCAAGGGGGATAGGAACTAACCAACTTGAGTTTGGAGAGAGTAACAAAACAAGAAAAGACATAAAAATAAAAGAGGATAAGAGACACTGTATGGTCGTGTCAGACCATTGGTGAAGACACTGGATAGTGGTGTCATAACGTTGTAGAGGACACTGTATGGGGGTGTCATAACCATGTAGAGGACACTGTATGGTGGTGTCATAACGGTGTAGAGGACACTGGATGGCGGTGTCAGACCGATGTAGAAGACAGTTTATGGGGTCATGTCGGACCGTTGTAGCAGACAATGTTGTGACAGTTGTTGTGACAGTTTACAGAGTCTTGCTGGACCCTTGTAGAAACTAACCGGAATCAATGTCGGGACAGTTTACAGAGTCTTGTCGGACCCATGAAGGAGCTAACCGGAATCAATGTCGGGACAGTTTACAGAGTCTTGTCGGACCCATGAAGGAGCTAACCGGAATCAATGTCGGGACAGTTTACAGAGTCTTGTCGGACCCTTAAAAAGTCGCACCCTCAAAAGGTGTGCCCAATCTTTCAAAAGGCGTGCCATCAAAAGGCGTGCCAAATCCATAAAAAGACGTGCCATCAAAAGACGTGCCCAATCCATAAAAAGGTGTGCCAGAGATGATGGCGAGGCACGTGAGTGCCTTGGCTGGCGCGCCCGTTTGTCGTCTGGCGTCAAGTGGCGCGCGATACGCGTGGCTGCCCCGGCTATTTAACCAAGACGGAGGCGGAGGCCGAGGCAGAGGCTGAGACAAGAAACTGAGAAAAAACTCTGAAAAACAAACTCTTCGTTGTCGGAGAGAGAAACTCGGTAATATTCTGTAACACGCTGTTGCCCAGAAAATGGCTTCGTCGTCCCGCGGTCTGCTCACCCTCTTTCCCGACCTCAACGAGTCAACAAGAGAGAGAACTGGTGCGGTGGCACTGGAACCTCAACCAAGCGCCCCGGAGTTTGCTCCGTTGAACTTTCCGATGCGGTCTGTGGAGCAAAGAATGGCAGTGCAGTCGGATGTGGAAGCCAATCAGTATACATTGAAGTCATGTGTGGAAACCATAACTGCGGTGACAAACTTGTCGAACCGGCTGCAGAGTAGGGCAAATGAGGTGCAGCAGTTAAACTCCCAGCTGGCTCTGCTTCAACGCATGTATAAGGATGCGCGAGCAGAGATAAGTGTGCTAAAGGCGGAAAATAAGGAGCTGAAGCGGAAGGCCACCGTGATGTTCCGTTTTGGAGGTCCGCCATATTCTGCAGTGGAGGAGCAGGGAGTAGTGATCATGCCCAGTGGAGTGGGAAATACGGAGGCAACACCAGCAAGGGCCGCCCAGGACGGAGGCAAGAAGAAAAGACCGGCGGCAGAGTAGAGAAGGGATGTCGGTGTGTGGCCGTCTGCAGAAAAGAAAACAAAGCTGTGGTTGTGTTTGTTATTTATTTATTATTATTATTTTTTTTTATGTTTATTTTTTATTTTATTTTATTTTATTTTAGTTTTTTTTTTTTTTGTGTAAAATTGTGATCGGGGTGGATCCCTGAGATGAATAAAATGAATTTGTGGAGTGTGCAAATCCGAATGGCTTGAAGGCAGAAACAGGAGATGGAATGAATAGAAGGTTTTTTTTTATATATATATATATATATAAGATAAAGAATGTTTGGGCGGTGAAAAATGTGATAATGATTTTGGGTGGAAAATATTTTAGAATAAAAAAGTGTATATAATAATAATAAGAAAAGTGAATTGGGTGGCCCGAGGAGGGTTCAATTCATTTGCTTATTTATTTATGTATTTTATTTGTCTGTGGTAGAGTGGATCACATGGGTTTATTTATTTTATTGGAAGCTTTGCAGATGACCATCGAGACAGAGAGAGTGGTGGTAAAGGAAATAAAATATAATAACAAGAAAGTTGGGTGGTGTGTCAAGCAGGGGCTATGAGGAATTTTATTTTATTTGAAGCTTTGTTGATATTACCATAGATCAGAGAGAGAGTGCGAGATGAAGACGATTTTGTCGTCGGAGACCATGGACATCCCAGATGGGGTGAAGATCAAAGTGAAGGCGAAGATGATTGAAGTGGAGGGACCTAGAGGGAAGCTGACTCGCAATTTCAAGCATCTGAACCTGGATTTCCAGCTGATCACAGATGAGGAAACAGGGAAGAAGAAGCTGAAGATCGATGCTTGGTTCGGATCTCAGAAAACTACCGCTGCCATCACCACAGCCGCAACGCCCTCAAGGATCAAACTCCCATCAGGAGCGAAAAAGATTGTGCCCAGTGGGTGTCTGGAATGGTGGGATGGAGCTCAATTTTGAGCCATCTCTTCGATCTGGAAGAAATACACATGCCATCTAGATCCATAAATGGGCTTGTTCTTCTTCTGCTCCGGCCGAACCGCCGGCTTTTGGCTAAGGTTAGGGTTTCCATTGTTTTTCCGGCGATGGTGCTGAAACACAGGTTGAGCAATTCTGATCCGTTCGATCAAACAATCAAGATGGATGATGGTGATGATGCTCTGATCTTGAAGGTGAAGTTCTGCCATGGAATTTGTTAGCAGCAGCAACAAGAAGATCAAATAATTTGTGGCAGCGGAGTGAATGTATGTGTAGAGGTCCGACGGGCGGCCAAGGCGAGGCTGCCGCCCGCCGGTGAAGCGGAATTACTAGGTTCTCAACCTAGCTCTGATACCATGCTAAATTTGATGTATAGAGAAATTGAGAGAATGAATTATGTATTATTGATTGATGTGTATTAATATTAATATCTATTACAATGATTCATGATTCCTATATATAGAAGAGGGTGAGTGTGTAGTAGGTAAGGAGTAGGTGAAGTGGAGGTGGTAGTGGTGTAGTGGGTTAGGTTTAGTGGAGTAGGTGAGGTGGTAGTGGTGTAGTGGGTTAGGTTTAGTGGAGTAGGTTTAAGTGGGTGAAGTAGGTGGAGAGTAGGTGGATTTTAACAGGCTTTTATCTCGGCAAGTACATAAGTACTTCCTTCATTTCACAACCTCGGTTTAACTTGTAAATTTTTCTTAAATTTCAACAAGTGTTTAAACATAATCTCGGTTTAACTTCAACTTGTAAATTTTTTTCAAATTTCAACAAGTGTTAAACATGACCTCGATTTAACTTCAACTTGTAAATTTTTCTCAAATTTCAACAAGTGTTAAACATAATCTCGGTTTAACTTCAACTTGTAAATTTTTCTCAAATTTCAACAAGTGTTAAACATATCCTCTAGAAACCATTTTCCAACTCTCTGCCCCCTAATGCAATCTTAGTCTGTGCAATCTTCTCGGGGTGATGTATCTCGGTAAAAAATAAAGGCTTTTATCTCGGCAAGTACATAAGTACTTCCTTCATTTCACAACCTCGGTTTAACTTGTAAATTTTTCTTAAATTTCAACAAGTGTTTAAACATAATCTCGGTTTAACTTCAACTTGTAAATTTTTCTCAAATTTCAACAAGTGTTAAACATGATCTCGGTTTAACTTCAACTTGTAAATTTTTCTCAAATTTCAACAAGTGTTAAACATAATCTCGGTTCAACTTGTAAATTTTTTTCAAATTTCAACAAGTGTTAAACATAATTTCGGTTTAACTTCAACTTGTAAATTTTTCTCAAAGTTCAACAAGTGTTAAACATGTCCTCTAGAAACCATTTTCCAACTCTCAGCCCCCTAATGCGAACTTAAGTTCCACTTGGGTTCTCATTATATATGTATCTCATAAACATCATCAATTATCTTATCAATCATAAATGTATAAAAATCAAGCTAAAACTTTATTTATTACTTCGGCAAATAGCAAAGAACAGGAAAGTCTAATGATAAAAAAATTTCAGATTGCAAGTATTCCAGGGCCTTGGCAACTCTTTGCCCTCATTATCTTCAAGCCGATATGTCCTATTGCCCAATACCGAGATGATTCTATAGGGTCCCTCCCAATTTGGGCCAAGCTTGTCCTCTCTGGAATCCTTCTTGTTGCCGACGACTTTTCTCAAGACGAGGTCACCGATTTGAAACTCCCTTAGGTTGACTTTCTTATTATAAGCCCTGGCAAGCTGCTGCTGGTATGCCGCCAGCTGAATTGCAGCTCTCTCCCTTCTTTCTTCTAGCAGATCCAGATCTCGAGCTAATAATACATCATTAGTCCCGTTCTCTACTCCCTGGGTTCTGATCCCTGGGATGCCGACTTTCAGAGGAATGACTGCTTCTGTGCCATAAGCCATGGCAAATAGGGATTCCCCAGTTGATCTTCTCAGAGTAGTTCGATATGCCTAGAGTACACTTGGCAGTTCATCCACCCACTTTCCCTTTGCTGCTTGCAGCCTCTTCTTAATCCTGTCCAAGATGACTTTGTTGGATGCTTCTGCTTGTCCATTGCTTTGAAGAAAGCTTGGGATTGAAAAATAGTTCTTGATTTTGAATTTTGCACAGAAGCTCTTGATTAGCTTACTGTCAAATTATGTTCCATTGTCGGCAACTATTACTCTTGGAATCCCAAATCTGGTGATGATGTTTTTCCATATGAAGTTCTTTACATCCACGTCTCGGATCTTGGCAAGGGATTCGACTTCTATCCATTTGGTGAAGTAATCTGTTGCTACCAGCAGGTACTTCCTTTGCCAGTTGCTTGGGGCAGTTTTCTAACAAGATCCATGCCCCATTGGGCAAACGGCTAAGGACTGGATACTGGGTTCAGGTCTGCTGCTGATTAGTGTATCAATGGTGCAAACCTTTGGCACTTTTCACACTTCTTAACATAGGCTTCTGCATCTTTCTGCATGTAGGGCCACCAATACCCTTGGGTAATGGCCCTATGAGCAAGTGACCTGCCCCCAGCGTGGCTTCCACATACTCCTTCATGTATTTCGTACAAAAAATCTTCCACTTGTGAAGGATGTACACACCTTAAAAGGGGTCCAGTGAAGGATCTTCTGTAGAGATGTCCCTCTGCTGTCAGATTGAATCTTGCCGACTTCAATATGATCTTGTGTGCCTCTTTGTGATTATCTGGCAGTTTTCCTTCTTTCAAGAAAGCTATTATTGCATCTATCCAGCTTGGTCCTATGTCCACACACATTGCTTCACGATCTGTGGTCAGTGGTTCGATGCTTGGGCCCGATAAGTAGTCAGCCATTATCGTCCTTGTTTTTCCAGGTTTTATGGCACTAGCCAGGTTGGCCAGGGTATCGGCGTGACTGTTATCATCTCGGCTAACCTGCTGTAGTCGGCAATTCTGAAACAAGGCCACTAACCTGCCTACTTGCTTTGCGTATGCCGACATACGTTCATCTTGGGTTGCAAATTCCCCTGTTGCTTGGTTGACTATAAGCTGAAAGTCACTAAAGGCTATCACCTCATTTGCTTCTACTGCTACTACCAGTTTCAGTCCTGCAATCAGTGCTTCATACTCTGCTTCATTGTTTGAGGTCTTGAACCCCAAACGAATGGATTGTTCTAGTATCTGTCCATCTGGAGATACCAGTACTACTCCTGCCCCTGCTCCTTGTCGGTTTGAACTTCCGTCAACAAACAGTCAAAAGGAGTCGCCGATGTAAATGCTGCAGGGCCTGAGTTTTTCCTCCTTCCTTTGTTCTGGCCTTTGATTGTTGTTCTGGATCTGTATTCCAGGTCATATTGGCTCAAGGCTACTGCCCACTTGGCTATTCTGCCTGTCAAATCTCGATGCTATAACAGGGACTTCAAAGGATGTTCAGTCAGCACCACAATTTTGTGGGCTTGAAAGTAATGGTTTAGCTTCTTTGAAGCCATTACTAAGGCCAGCGTTAACTTCTCCAGGGGTAAATACTTGGTTTCTGCATTAGCCAGGGTTTTGCTTACATAGTAAACAGCCCTTTGTTCCCCTTTTTCTCCTCGGATTATCACTGCGCTTACCGCATGTTCTGAAACCGCTAAGTACAGGAACAGCTCTTCTCCAGGTTCTGGATTTGAGAGAACTGGAGCCGTGGTCAAATACTTCTTCAAGTCGGCCAGGGCGACTTCGCATTCTTCTGTCCATAAGAAGTCTGTGGCCTTCTTCATTAAGCTGAAGAAGGGTTTGCATTTGTCAGAACTTCTGCTTATGAACCTATTCAGGGCTGCAGCTCTTCCAGTCAACATCTGTACTTGCTTCGCCGATGTTGGGCTTTCCAGTTCTAGGATTGCCTTGATCTGATCTGGGCTGGCCTCAATGCCTCTTCTGGTCACCAAGTATCCCAAGAACTTACTAGATCCCACTCCAAATGCGCACTTCGATGCATTGAGTCGGAGTCAATATGTTTTAAGGATATCAAAGACTGCTTTTAGGTCGGCTAGATGACCCTCAGGTTCTTTGGTCTTCACGACCATGTCATCGATGTAGACTTCCATTGTTCTGCCAATTAGATGTTTGAACATCTTGGTTACCAATCTCTGGTAAGTTGCTTCGGCGTTTTTCAACCCAAAAGGCATCACTCTGTAGTAATACAGCCCTTTTGGGTTGATAAACGCAGTCTTCTCCTCATCTGGTGGGTACATAGCTATCTGATGGTAGTAGGCATCCAGGAAGCTCACCCTTTCATGTCCTGAAGTGGCATCCACCAATTGGTCAATCTTGGGTAAAGGAAAACTGTCTTTGGGACAGGATTTGTTTAGGCTGGTAAAGTCTACGCAGACCCTCCATTTACCATTCTTTTTCTTCACCACCACTGTGTTCGATAGCCATGTCGGGTAATTTACCTCTCGAATGGCTCTGGCTTCCAGAAATCTGTCTACTTCCTCTTCCACTGCCTCGACATGCATCAACGTCGGTCTTCTTGCCCGTTGGATTACAGGTTTGGCCGACCTGTCTACGTTCAGTTTATGGCAAGTGACTTCAGGGTCGATGCCAGGCATCTCGTAAGGCGTCCAGGCAAACACTTCAATGTTTGCTCTCAAGAACGCCTTCAGTTCTTTTTCCTCTTCTTCGGCTAAGCCCGAGCCGAGAAGGAAATACCGTTCTTCATCCCCCTGCTGGACGAGGATTTTTTTTAGGGCTTCTTCACTCTTCTTGGCGGGCTCCTTGCCAACGTCCTCTAGGACTTCCATGTCCTCCTCTTCGATCTCCGCCCCTTCTGGTTCTCATATGCTGCAGGTGGATTTCATTGCTGCCATGGAGCAGTTCTTTGCCTACAGCTGATCCCCTCTGACCTCTTTTATCCCATGCTCTGTTGGGAACTGCAGTAGCTGATGCAATGTTGAGGGAACAGCCTCCATTGCATGCAACCATGGCCTTCCCAAGATAACATTGTAAGGGGAGGGTGTGCCAATTACGGTGAACTCTGTCTTTATCTTCTTGGTGCCAGCCTGCACTTCCAAGCTTGTTGCACCCAGTGGCCACGTCGGTGTTCCATTGAACCCGACCATTGGGCCATTGGATTGCTCCATATCGTCTGGGTGAAGGCTCAGCTCCTTGTAACATCTGACATACATGATGTCACTAGAGCTGCCTTGTTCAATTAGGACGCGCTTCACTTGGCACTCCCCAACCTGGAGGGATACTACCAAGGCATCGTTGTGCGGATGTTGTACCATCTCCAGGTCAGCTTCAGTAAAGGACACTATTGGTCCCTGACACTCTTCGGCCTGAGGTCTTTTCTGCCGGACCTGGTACACATGTTGCAAGTGCTTTACCTTCTGGGTGTCCCCCCGTATTTCATTTTCGTTGACCTTCGAGTGAATTACATTAACTACCCGAGGTCCGCCTGCCTGCGGCTGCTGTGCTAGGGTGGTGGAGCTACTGGTGCCTGAGGAAGTCTTGCTTGCTCTTCCATTGTCCTGGCCTCATCTACAAGGTCCCTCAAATGGCCTTGCCTTACCAGGTCTTCTAGTGTGTGACTTCAGGGTTCTGCAACCCTGAGTCAGATGCCCATCTTCATTATGGTAAGCACAATGCTTTCCAAGGCTTCTTCCCATAAACTCTCCTTGTACCCTGGCTGGTGCTCTGAAGTAGGGTTGGGTTCGTATTTTATTCAGAACTTTGTGAATTGGGATTTGGAATACAGTTGTGACTGCCTGTGCAGTTCTCAGCGCTCTCTTGTTTATTTGATCCGTTGTTACCTCGGCCTCGCTTCGGCGAGCCGTTTACTTTCTCTTGCTTTGTCGCCTTAATCCCTGGCGTGTCTTCCTCGGCTCTGGCATATTTCTCAATTCTGGCCATGAGCTCCTCCATGCTTTTTGGCAATGTCTTTGCCAATGACTTTCGTAGTGCGCAATCATCTTTCAGGCCGTTCTTAAAAGACACGACCGCCACCTCTTGGTTGCACTCGGATATTCGGTTGAACACCTCATAGTACCTTTTTGCGTAGGCCCTAAGGCCTTCATCCTCACTGATTCTCAGAGCCATCAGGACGTCTACCCTTAATGGCTGTAGTTTATTTGTCACGAACCTGGCCACGAACATCTCGGCCAGGCCTTTCCAAGTCTTCCCACTTCATTTTGGCAATTTGTGAAACCAGTCTAATGCAATTTCCCTGAAGGATGAAGGGAACACCTTGCACAGCAACAGTTCGTTTCCAGTGTACAGTGCTATCGAGTTCAGGTATAAATGGACGTGAAAGTTGGGGTCCGACTTACCATCGTATATCTGGAACCTCGGCATACTGAATCGTTTCGGGGCCTCAACTTTGTCTAACTCCACCAAGAATGGTGTTCTCGGCTTAACAGGGGACGTTACCTCGGCATTTTGTTGCTTCCTCTTGAGATAATCTCTCAAGTCCTCTTTGGTCCGCCCAGGAGCTCGGCTATATCCTGATTTCAGTCTTTTAGGTGCACTACTTTCAATTTCGTTGTGAGCCCTTTTCGATCTTTCTCCATTGGTCGCATCGAAGCACAACTCCTGCCTTTGAACATACCGATGTTCTCTGGGGTCTGCCTCCTTGGTGCGATGTGTCCTTCAAGATTCTTCTCTTCTCGACTATCCTCGCCCGACCTCCCTTGACGGTCGGTGAGAGTGTTTTTTGCTTCTGGCGTGCTGGGGGGCTATAGGGATTGTTTTCTGTCCTCCCTTCTGGGCATTGGCCGCTGGAATCGGCGTGTCCTACAGTGGGAACGGTGGCTGCATGACGTTATTTTGCATCATGAAATTGACCATTGTTTACAGGTCCGCCAATTTGTTCGCCATGGTCTTTACTTCATCGTCCCTCCGCCGGCATCTTTCTTTCCATACTTGGAGGTCGTCCTTGTTGTAGTACCCGCTTTGGTCCGTTTGCTTTGGTATGTCGCCTTCCTGGCCGACGTCCTTTCCTCCGTGATTCTAGTCACGAGTTTCTTCGTTGCAATTGTCTTCTTCAACGTCAAGGTCGACAGATCTCCCACTCCCAGTAGGAGTGTTATCCCCAATGTAAAAATTCAATGTATAAAAAGAAATAGAGAATTGTATTATTGATTGATATATGTTGTTGTATATCTTACAAATGGTGAGTGGCTCATTATATAGGAGAGGGTGAGTGTAGTAGGTGAGGAGTAGGTGAGGAGTAGGTGGTGGTAGGTGATGGTAAATTGGTGGTAGGTGTGTAGTAGGTGAATTTTAACAGCCCCCCGCAAACTCAAGGGGGATAGGAACTAACCAACTTGAGTTTGGAGAGAGTTACAAAACAAGAAAATACATAAAAATAAAAGAGGATAGGTGACACTGTATGGTCGTGTCAGACCATTGGTGAGGACACTGGATGGTGGTGTCATAACGTTGTAGAGGACACTGGATGGCGGTGTCAGACCGATGTAGAAGACAGTTTATGGGGTCATGTCGGACCGTTGTAGCAGACAATGTTGTGATAGTTGTTGTGACAGTTTACGGAGTCTTGCTGGACCCTTGTAGAAACTAACCGGAATCAATGTCGGGACAGTTTACAGAGTCTTGTCGGACCCTTAAAAAGTCGCACCCTCAAAAGGCGTGCCCAATCCATAAAAAGGCGTGCCATCAAAAGGCGTGCCCAATCCATAAAAAGACGTGCCATCAAAAGGCGTGCCAAGTTGTCAGCGAGCGCAGAGCGGCTCATGATGCGCGTGTCTGCCTCTTCGTCAAGGTCTTTATAAATCGAAGCAGAGGCAGAGGCTGAGGCTGAGGCAGAAAACCCGCTAAAAAACTCTGAAAAAAAAACTCTTCGTGTTGCTGAGAGAGATAGTTCCTTTTGCTGAGAGAGTGTCTCTAAGAGCTGCAAATCTTGAAACACTCTGTAATACTCTGTAACCAACCCGTCTCTGAAACACTCAGCAACATGGCCTCTTCTTCCCGTCCAGCTACCCAGAACATGGCCTCCTCGTCCCGTGGTCTGCTCACGCTCTTTCCAGAACTGAACGAGTCCACAAGAGAAATAACTGGTGCGGTGGCCAGTGAACCTCAACCAAACATCTCTGGTTTTGCTCCGTTGAACTTTCCGATGCGGTCGGTGGAGCAAAAAATGGCGGTGCAAACTGATATTGAGGCCAATCAGTATACTCTGAAGTCATGTGTGGAAACCATGACTGCGGTCACAAACTTGTCGCACCGGCTGCAGAGCAGGACAAATGAGGTGCAACAGTTAAACTCCCAGCTGGCTCTGCTCCAACGCATGTATAAGGATGCGCGAGCAGAGATAAGTGTGCTAAAGACAGAAAACAAGGAGCTGAAGCGGAAGGCCACTGTGATGTTCCGATTTGGAGGGACACCATATGCTGCAGTGGAGGAGCAGGGAGTAGTGATCGTGCCCAGTGGGGCGGGAAATACGGAGGCAGCACCGTCAAGGGCTGCCCAGGACGGAGGCAAGAAGAAGAGACCGGCGGCAGAGTAGAGAAGGGATGTCGGTGTGTGGCCGTCTGCAGAAAAGAAAACAAAGCCGTTGTTGTGTTTTTTTTTTTTGTTTTTTTTTTTGTTGGTGTAAAATGGTGTAAAATGGTGATTGGGGTGAGCCCCGACATGAATAAAATGAGTTTGTGGAATGATGAATGTTTTTTTTTTTTTTTTTTTGAAAAAGTAAGGGAATCGAATAATAAAAAAATATGGAGATAGTGATGAAATGATAAGCATGGTGATGATGAATATATAATAATGAAGAAAAATAGAGCACCAATTAAGTTTTATAATAAAAAAAAAAATTTGGGACGAAGAGGAATCTGTGGGCAACTGAAAAAGCAGCCTCCTGTTTTGTTTTGTGGTTCTTCTCTTTCAACTAAAGAGAGAGCGGTGTTGGAACGGAAAAGAACAGAGGAACGGGGGGGGGGCCGAGAGAGTGACAGAGAGGATCGCCGGCAGTCGGAAATAAAATCACCGATCAGACGAGTTCGGGAAGTCGGAAGCGAGCCGGGAGGCGATCGCGGAGTGGTACATGACGTCGTGGAACGACGACGTTTCCTTGGTCATCAGCCGGAGCTGCCTGGCCTTCTCTTCTGTGAAGCAGCCCGGCGAGAACCGAGATCTGGCCGACTTCTGGTCCAGATCGGAGGCCGACTTGCTCTCCGACTTCGCCGAAAGATCGACGTTGGTGCTGTTGGCGGAAGGAGTAGCATCGGTGTCTCCGTAGCCGCGGAGATCGGGAGCGATTGCTCTGTAGCCGGAAGAGGAGAGAGAGAGCATATGGTGGCGCCATGAATACCATAGCATCTGGTTGAGGTGGAAGATGGCCTTATCATCCAGATACTGGGCAGGGATGACGGGTTTGATTATGTGCTCTTTCAAATCTTTCGCAATTTGGTCATTTGTGACGGTCTCATCATGTTGGGTTGAGATGAGAACAGTATGAACTCTAATGGGGACCATGGCTCCACCATCATTCCGGTACTCAACAGTCACTTGGGTCTTACTATCTGGCTTTAGCCAAGGGCACGTCTTGTTCTTCCTCACCTCTGTGAGCTTGGCACCGAGCTTGTTTGCTAGGACATGAGTCAGAGGCATGAGTTCAGGTGTTTCATCAGTGGCATAGCCAAACATGTGGCCTTGGTCACCGGCTCCAATTTCCTCGGGCTTCTTGGTTAGGTGACCATGAACACCCTGTTCAATGTCGGGGCTCTGTTGTTCAATGTTGACAAGGACCTTGCAGTGATCAGCATCGAGGCCAACATCAGGAGAGGTAAAACCAATACCTCTGCAAGTATCGCGAACTATCTTCTCACAATTGACTTTTGTGCAGGTTTCACAAGCAACTTTGCTTTCCGGATCTTGTTCAAGGCAAGCATCCAAGATGGCATCGGAGACTTGATCACAGAGCTTGTCAGGGTGGCCTTCATTGACAGATTCCGAGGTGAAGAGGAAACTATCCATATCTAGAATGTGTAAAAGCAGAGATTTGAAAACAGAGAGAGGTTTGAATTGGTTGAGACCCGGCGGGCAGTCAAGGCAAGGTTGCCGCCCACCGGAAGGCGAAGAACGCCAAGATCTTTAACCTATAGCTCTGATACCATGTAAAAATTCAATGTATAAAAAGAAATAGAGAATTGTATTATTGATTGATATATGTTGTTGTATATCTTACAAATGGTGAGTGGCTCATTATATAGGAGAGGTGAGTGTAGTAGGTGAGGAGTAGGTGAGGAGTAGGTGGTGGTAGGTGATGGTAAATTGGTGGTAGGTGTGTAGTAGGTGAATTTTAACACCCAATCTTCTCTTTCTGTCCGTCGTTGGCCATCTATTCTCCTTTCTTTTCCACAAACGGCGCCAAATTGTATAAGTGAATTTCTGACCACACTGCCAACTCAGTATTCAACTGGAGAGCACTGGCAGAATAAATGACACCTGAGTAACCTGCAACAGAAAGAAGAGATTCCGGCGGTGGTTCGTCCACTCGAGGGCACTCCGATGATCAAGTTAGTTATCTCTCAAAGATAGATTAAGTGCTAAAATCACTGTTCAGAATATAAATTGCGTACCTTAGACCCATGAGGGTGCTTTTCTTTTATAGCCAACACAATCCTAGTCCAAATAGAAGCCTAGCTTTAATGGACTTTTGCTCAGTGCTTAGCTTGGACTCTCCAATAGATAAAGATAAACTCCCTAAGAGTTTTATCCTTATCCAGGCTAAAGTCCTTCCTCATTCTAGGACTCTTGTCCTTTATCCGCTTATCCCGGACTCCGATATCTTCGGAGATAACCTCGGCCTAGCTGAGATCACCTCGGCGTCACGACCAAGACACGTGACACCTCGGCTGACACGTCGGTGTCACCTTGGCCACGTGTTGGTACTCAGAAAATATATCCCCACAGTATTCATTTCTATTCCATGACCCTTAACCATGGAAACATACTCACTTTAGATTATTCAGCCATGGAAACATACTCACTTTTGCTGATTGCTCTCATCTTGTCCTCTGCTGGTGCATGTGTTTCAAACATAGTTATGAGGAAACTCTTTTTTGAGAGGGGAAACTCATTTCCTAGAAACTTGTTTGGCAACGGAGACGAAGCTCATGAAATTTTAAGGGAAATTCCGGGAAACGTTTCCAAGATGTTTGAAAAACTTTAGCATGATTTAAAGAAACTTGTCAAAAACTCTCGAAAATTGTTGTGGATTCTCTCAAGGGACATGTTTCTCATAATTGATCATGAAAGTATTCTAATACTTTGTTATTATTTCACTATTTTAAAGGTTCTTAGTAAATTTATCATCTTATGTCACGTAGCATTCCTGTTTCCCATAGTATGCTTGGACCATGCTTCTGTTTACCATGTTGACAACTATGTTTCCAACTGCTTCAAGGCTGGATATTTGTTTATTTTGTTGATGAACATCTTAGTTTGAAGCTCTTTTATATTTTTATGGATACTTAGAAAATATGAGGAAGAAGGAATATATTTCTGTTATATTCAAAACTTCTTATCTTACAAGACCAAATGACACTCCTTATATAGGAGATATTACAAACATCATTATAACCCATTATATGCCACTTACATATTATATATTACCACTATTGTAGAAATTTAATGTATAAAGAGAAATAGAGAATTGTATTATTGATTGATTTATATTTGTAATTGTTGAATTATTGAATGCTACAATGATTCCTATATATAGAAGAGTAGGTGGTAGTAGGTGGTAGATGGAGTAGGTAAAGTGGAGGTGGTAGGTGGAGTAGGTGAAGTGGAGGTGGTAGTGGTGTAGTGGGTTTAGTGGAGTAGGTGAGGTGGTAGTGGTGTAGTGGGTTAGGTTTAGTGGAGTAGGTGAGGTGGTAGTGGTGTAGTGGGTTAGGTTTAGTGGGTGAAGTAGGTGATAGGTTTTAACAGCCCCCCGCAAACTCAAGGGGGATAGGAACTAACCAACTTGAGTTTGGAGAGAGTAACAAAACAAGAAAATACATAAAAAATAAAAGAGGATAGGAGACACTGTATGGTCGTGTCAGACCGTTGTAGAAGACCGATGTAGAAGACACTGGCTCGTGTCGGACCGATGTAGAAGACAGTTTATGGGGTCATGTCGAACCGTTGTAGAAGACAGTTTACGGAGTCTTGCTGGACCCTTGTAGAAACTAACCGGAATCAATGTCGGGACAGTTTACAGAGTCTTGTCGGACCCATAAAGGAGCTAACCGGAATCAATGTAGGGACAGTTTACAGAGTCTTGTCGGACCCATGAAGGAGCTAACCGAAATCAATGTCGGGACAGTTTACAGAGTCTTGTCGGACCCATGAAGGAGCTAACCGGAATCAATGTCGGGACAGTTTACAGAGTCTTGTCGGACCCATAAAAAGTCGCACCCTCAAAAGGTGTGCCCAATTTTTCAAAAAAGGCGTGCCATCAAAAGGCGTGCCCAATCCATAAAAAGACGTGCCATCAAAATGCGTGCCCAATCCATAAAAAGGCGTGCCATCAAAATGCGTGCCCAATCCATAAAAAGGCGTGCTATCAAAAGTTGCGCCCTCAAAAGGCGCGCCCACTTCATCAAAAGTCGTGCCCGACAGAAAGCGTCGAGCCATCAAAAGGTGAGCCGGAGACGCGGCGAGGCACGTGAGCGACAGAGCGGCGTGTCGGCCGCGTCGTCAGTGTCTATATAAACCAATGCGGAGGCGGAGGAAACCAAACCAGACTGAAACCTCTGAACTTGTCATTCTGAAACAATCTGTAAATACTCTGTATTCAACCCTTCTCGGAAACACTCAGCAACCCAAAAAACATGGCCTCTTCTTCCCGTTCAGCTACCCAGAACATGGCCTCATCTTCCCGTGGTCTGCTCACTCTCTTTCCCGACCTTAACGAGTCAACAGGAGAGATAACAGGTGCGGTGGCCCGTGAACCTCAACCAAACACCTCTGGTTTTGCTCCGTTGAACTTTCCGATGCGGTCGGTGGAGCAAAAAATGGCGGTGCAAACTGATATTGAGGCCAATCAGTATACTCTGAAGTCATGTGTGGAACCATGACTGCGGTCACAAACTTGTCGCACCGGCTGCAGAGCAGGACAAATGAGGTGCAACAGTTAAACTCCCAGCTGGCTCTGCTCCAACGCATGTATAAGGATGCGCGAGCAGAGATAAGTGTGCTAAAGGCAGAAAACAAGGAGCTGAAGCGGAAGGCCACCGTGATGTTCCGATTTGGAGGGCCGCCATATGCTGCAGTGGAGGAGCAGGGAGTAGTGATCGTGCCCAGTGGAGTGGGAAACACGGAGGCAACACCGTCAAGGACCGCCCAGGACGGAGGCAAGAAGAAAAGACCGGCGGAATAGGCGAAAAAGTGAGGTCGGTGGGTGGCCGTCTGCAGAAAAGAAAACAAATCTTGTGGTGTTGTGGTGTTGTGGTTTGTGTTGTTTTTTTTTTTTTTTTTTTTTTTTTTTTTTGGTTAAAATTGTGATCGGGGTTGATCCCTGAGATGAATAAAAGATGGTTTGGTGTGCAAAGTTATATGGTATGAATGGAATTTGAAAAAGATTAAAAAATAATGTGAAAGAAAAATAAAGAAAGAAATAATAAAAATATATTTGAAATCAAAATGAAAGATGGGGGAAATAAGGAAAGTGGTTTGGAGAAAAATAAATAAAAATAATAGATTTTGAAATCAAACGGAGGAGAGAGAGGGGACAAGCCCATGTGAGAGCAAGAGGGGAAAAATGATAGCCGATGCACCCAAAAATAATGTAGCTGCTATCCACAGGCGCTTAGGGGAAGGAAATGGTAGCAAGAGACGGCCAACACCATATATGGCTATAGCAAAGAAATGGAGTATCAAGCTCAATGGGCTAGGATTTAGACCAGAGAGTAAAGCCACTGGTCCTGTTGAACACACACCTCCAAGGCTCAAATAATCAAAACATGCTTCACGCATTTCCTTCCTTGCTTGATCAGGAGATGCACAAAACACCTTATACAGGGCTCCAGTCATTCCTCCACCAGTTAAAGGATGACGCATGTTGAAAGCATCACCTATTAATAGTGCTCCAGGAGTAGGGTAAGGAGCAGCTGGCATACTTCTATTGGGCATTATTCTAATACTTCCCTTATCAATTGCAGCTATAAATGAATCATGCAGCTCAGGTGGAACCTGGGGAGCCACCAGAGGGAAGCAAAGCCGAAGGCTGCTGCAAAGCCGAAGGCTGTAAAAGCGAAAAAGGAAAAGAAGGCTCCGGCTAAGACAAAAGCTGCTGCGCCAAAAGCTAAAGCCGCTGTGAAGCCCAAGCCAGCGGCAAAGGCCAAGCCAGCTGCGAAGCCAAAAGCTGCTGTGAAACCGAAGGCTGCCGTGAAGCTGAAAGCTGCAGTGAAGCTCAAGGCTGTGGCGAAGCCCAAACCAAAGCCGAAGGCGAAGGATCCTAACAAGAGGCAAATGAGCATGGAGGAGAAGCATAGATTGAGTGTTGGGTTGCAGAGTTTGCCCTAGGAAAAGATGCCACAGTTAGTGCAGATTATGAAGAAGAGGAATTCACATTGGCCTCAAGAGAGAGGATTTAGGCAGTGATGGGAAGGTATGTGTAGAAAATAAGCGGAATAGGTTGAGGTCCGGCGGGCGGCCAAGGCGAGGTTGCCGCCCGCCGGTGAAACGAAAAATACTAAGTGCTTAACCTTGCTCTGATACCATGTAGAAATTTAATGTATAAAGAGAAATAGAGAATTGTATTATTGATTGATTTATATTTGTAATTGTTGAATTATTGAATGCTACAATGATTCCTATATATAGAAGAGTAGGTGGTAGTAGGTGGTAGATGGAGTAGGTAAAGTGGAGGTGGTAGGTGGAGTAGGTGAAGTGGAGGTGGTAGTGGTGTAGTGGGTTTAGTGGAGTAGGTGAGGTGGTAGTGGTGTAGTGGGTTAGGTTTAGTGGAGTAGGTGAGGTGGTAGTGGTGTAGTGGGTTAGGTTTAGTGGGTGAAGTAGGTGATAGGTTTTAACAACTATCTACCACTATCATATTCTATACATGCCACCAACACCACTATCATATTATATACATGCCACCAACACCACTATCATATGCCACTATCTTATTATCTACCACTATCATATTCTATACATGCCACCAACACCACTATCATATTATATACATTAACACAAATTTCCAGCATGGATTATGAATTTATGACTATTTATTTATTTCCTAGAAGGCCTACTTAGGTTTACATGTTGTAGTCTGCTTGTCATAATGGAAAACATCCATAAAATTTGTATTCGATATGAGTTTGTGTAGTGAATATTGACAACTTCTGTTGTAGTTATGTCTAATTGGTTTCTTCTCTTCACATAGGCAGCACAGAAGAGCACTGGAGGAGGCAGGATGCAGCCCAGGTCATTTCTCTAGTTGAGTAGACATTAATCTCCTTCAATATTTGGAGCTTTGGTTTAAACAGCTTCTTGGTGTCTCAGTTTGGTTCTTATTTAATTTTTATTTAGTTTAGGCAAACCTATATGATCTAAGTTTCTTATCAGATTTTGACTAGGGCTGCAAATGAATCGAGCTGTTCATGAACAAGCTCGGCTCGGCTTAGTTCAGTTTGGTTCGTTTAGTAAACAAGCCAAACTCGAGCTCGAATATTAGACTCGTTTAGTAAACGAGCCGGGTCGCATAAGCTCGGCTTGTTTATCTTTATTTAAATTATATAATAAATATATTATTTATATATTAAATAATATAAATAATATTAAAAAAAATTATCGAGCCGAGCCGAAATCGAGCCCAGTTCTTTATCGAGCTGAGCTCAAGCTCAATAAATGAGTTCGATAAGTAAATGAGCCGAGTTCGAGCTTAGCAAACCTCGGCTCGGTTCGTTTGCAGCCCTAATTCTGACTTCCCATTATTATATTTTGGCATACTTAGATGTAACTTGCCTTTTCTCATAATACCAATTTTCTTGGAAGGGAAAAAGGGAAAAAGGGAAAAATTAGAGTAATACAGTGCAGCACTAAAACGCAGCTATCTGCAGGATACAATAACCACAATAGATCTATATATTTAGTTTCCCCATGATTTGATGCTTGCCTTTGTGTTTACAATTGTGGGAGTTTCCTAAATTGAGACACTAGAAATTTTGATATATTAGCATATTTTGATGGTATATTTAGCACAATTTCACTCAAACTCATTAACACTAGTGTATTCCTAATCATCAATTTCTAATGTTTAGAAATGTTAGTTGCCACTACAATCATCAGGTGTGCTGGTAATCAGTATTGTAGGCAAGTTAGAAGTGATATTCATTTTTTTCCCTCTCTTTTTGGTTTTTCACCTATGAAATTTCTTTCTTCTTCCACCTAACACTTTCTTTCTTTCTTTCCACCCAACAATTTGGTATTCTTGGTGCTTGAAGTTAATTTGGGAAGGACTTGGGATTGGAGGAGGCACTCCTGTTGGAAACTGGAGCAGGTACTGTCGATTTAAGCAGGATTATTGTCATTAGGCTTTTTAACAAGCAATTTTGATCATAGAGTAGATATTGCATCTTACTACTGAACCACACTCATTAGTCTATATAATAAGATTGTTTCCTGCTTGACATCTTTTATCTAAATTTATTTCTACTCTTGAATCGTATCAATTCCTACTGGTGTTATGGTATTCTGTTTTTGTTTTGTGAATTATACTGTTTATTTTTCTTCATTCTATCATCTTGTGAAATTGTGTTTAGTCTTACTAATATTCATACTGAAATTTAAATTACCTGTCTCTTCATACTGTTTCTTTGACTGTTGTTTGAACATTTGATGTTCCAGCAATAATGACAAGAACAAAGTTCTTCTGGGTATAGGAGGTGGACATTATGTACCTCGGCACATGGATATAGTTCAGTAAGTAGTTGTCTTCTACCAGCTTCTTCATTCCAATGATTATTTTTTAATCCCATTTCCTAATATTTTGTTTGGTGCCTTCTAATGTTTGTTTCTTTTTACCTTTGGATTATCATCATCTCTACTGTTGGATTTATATTCAAAATATTTGGTAGTGATTTTATTTATTTGTTTGTATTGGAATGTTCAAATGAGCACAAGTAATACTTTCCGTTGTACCTAAAAAAAAAAAATTGAGCGCAAGTAAAATTTCAATAGAATGTAGGACGGTTTTGTGTAATGTGATAATAAACCATTTCTTGTTTTCATGCTTGTAGGAAAGATGGTGTTTGGGTGGGTCATCTTCTTTCTGGATATTCTTTGCCAATGGAAGATCCAACCCAGCCAAAAGGGGAAATAAATGCTATTGGTGGGACGTGGAGACAATCCATAAAAGTTGCATTCGAGGCCACAAAAGAAGCATTCCCTGGTGGGGATATTATGGCACATCTTGATCAGAAGTAAATTTTTTTTAGCTGAACTTTAATTTTGTTTAACATTTTGTACGGGGAGCAAATATTCCGGCAAGCCCGTACTCCTTTCTTCCAAGCTCCGTTTCTGTCCGATCACCTGCGAGCACAATAGCGGTGAGCTACCCGGCGGTGTGTGGCCGGAAAACCCCTCCGACGATCAAGTTAGAACACACACAGGGGATAGATAGAGAGAAGGGAGAGTGTTTAGTGTTTAGTGTATGTCTCACCAAATGTTCATCTGTCCGCGTATGGGGGGCGCAGACGTGTTTATATACCCTCTGCGCCCCAAATCTACTCCCAGTGTCCTCTCAACACGTGGCACTACTATCCCATCTGTCAGCATAAACCTTGCTGAGCACCACCTAACCCAACTGCCTGCCCATTCTCCTAGGAGCTCGGCAGCCGGGCAGTACCATCTCGGCCATCGTCTGCCATGCTGCGCTTCAAGCCCAAGTACTCCAACAGCTAAGCTCAGATGAGGACCGGACTCGGCGGCATCTCGGCAAAGCCGAGCTCGGGACAACTCACGCTTGTCTGCGGTCGACCTTCCTGCCGAACAAAAAGGTACCTCGGTCCAACCTTGCCTTTCCTAGCGCTGGACCTTTCACCTGACCGGCTTCGTAACCGCGGATCCTTGCAGCTCGGTCAATCCACGCGCTGCCTTAACCGAGCAGCTTCCTTCAAGGCTGGGCCACACAACTTGGCCCAACACCTGTTCGGCCCAAATCTGTCTGGCACAACTCTGTCCGGCCCAAATCCGTCCGGCACAACTCTGTCCGGCCCAAATCTGTCTGGCCCAATTCCACGGCCCAATCCAGATCATAAATCTCCCTCTCAATTGCCCCTTAATTCCGTCCGCTCAAGCGTGACTGGGATTACCTATTTGACCGGGGTAACTCTTCCTCGGTTCTTAGTCTGCAAGACGGTGACCGCACTAAGAAGGCGAGCAATGTTCGCTCCACGACTTCCTTCTTGGCGAGCAACATCAGCTCGGCAAGGAACCCCAAGGAAGGCGAGCAAGGTCCACTCCGTGACTTCCTTCTTGGCGAGCAACATCAGCTCGGCAAGGAACTCCAAGGAAGGTGAGCAAGGTCCGCTCCGCGACTTCCTTCTCGGCGAGCTACATCTGCTCGGCAAGGAACTCCAAGGAAGGCAATGTTCGCTCCACGACTTCCTTCTTGGCGAGCAACATCAGCTCGGCAAGGAACCCCAAGGAAGGCGAGCAAGGTCCACTCCGTGACTTCCTTCTTGGCGAGCAACATCAGCTCGGCAAGGAACTCCAAGGAAGGTGAGCAAGGTCCGCTCCGCGACTTCCTTCTCGGCGAGCTACATCTGCTCGGCAAGGAACTCCAAGGAAGGCGAGCAAGGTCCGCTCCGCGACTTCCTTCTCGGCGAGCAACATCAGCTCGGCAACGAACTCTAAAGAAGGCGAGCCAGGTCCGCTCCGCGACCTCCTTCTCGGCGAGCAACATCAGCTCGGCCAAGGAACTCCAAAGAAGGCGAGCAAGGTCCGCTCCGCCACTTCTTTCTTGGCAGACAAGAGCAGCTCGGCCAAGGAACTCCAAAGAAGGCGAGCAACATTAGCTCGGCTGAAACTTCGGAGTTAAACAACTCATCAACTCTTCAGCCGGAGTAAGACATCTCGGCTGGAACCTCGCAGTTGAGCAAATCATCAACTCTTCAGCCGGAGTAAAACATCTCGGCTGGAACCTCGCAGTTGAGCAAATCATCAACTCTTCAGCCGGAGTAAGACATCTCGGCTGGAACCTCGCAGTTGAGCAAATCATCAACTCTTCAGCCGGAGTAAAACATCTCGGCTGGAACCTCGCAGTTGAGCAAATCATCAACTCTTCAGCCGGAGTAAAACATCTCGGCTCCGGCTGGAACCTCGCAGTTGAGCAAATCATCAACTCTTCAGCCGGAGTAAGACATCTCGGCTGGAACCTCGCAGTTGAGCAAATCATCAACTCTTCAGCCGGAGTAAGACATCTCGGCTGGAACCTCGCAGTTGAGCAAATCATCAACTCTTCAGCCGGAGTAAGACATCTCGGCTGGAACCTCGCAGTTGAGCAAATCATCAACTCTTCAGCCGGAGTAAAACATCTCGGCTGGAACCTCGCAGTTGAGCAAATCATCAACTCTTCAGCCGGAGTAAGACATCTCGGCTGGAACCTCGCAGTTGAGCAAATCATCAACTCTTCAGCCGAAGTAAGACATCTCGGCTGGAACCTCGCAGTTGAGCAAATCATCAACTCTTCAACCGGAGTAAAACATCTCGGCTGGAACCTCGCAGTTGAGCAAATCATCAACTCTTCAGCCGGAGTAAGACATCTCGGCTGGAACCTCGCAGTTGAGCAAATCATCAACTCTTCAGCCGGAGTAAAACATCTCGGCTGGAACCTCGCAGTTGAGCAAATCATCAACTCTTCAGCCGGAGTAAAACATCTCGGCTGGAACCTCGCAGTTGAGCAAATCATCAACTCTTCAGCCGGAGTAAAACATCTCGGCTGGAACCTCGCAGTTGAGCAAATCATCAACTCTTCAGCCGGAGTAAGACATCTCGGCTGGAACCTCGCAGTTGAGCAAATCATCAACTCTTCAGCCGGAGTAAGACATCTCGGCTGGAACCTCGCAGTTGAGCAAATCATCAACTCTTCAGCCGGAGTAAAACATCTCGGCTGGAACCTCGCAGTTGAGCAAATCATCAACTCTTCAGCCGGAGTAAAACATCTCGGCTGGAACCTCGCAGTTGAGCAAATCATCAACTCTTCAGCCGGAGTAAGACATCTCGGCTGGAACCTCGCAGTTGAGCAAATCATCAACTCTTCAGCCGGAGTAAAACATCTCGGATGGGAATCCGAAGTTGGACAAGACGCCAACTCCTCCAACCGGTGTAAACCATCTCGGTTGGGAATTTGAAGTTGGACAAAACACCAACTCTTCCAACCGGAGTAAACCATCTCGGTTGGGAATTCGAAGTTGGACAAAACACCAACTCTTCCAACCGGAGTAAACCATCTCGGTTGGGAATCCGAAGTTGGACAAAACGCCAACTCTTCCAACCGGCGTAAACCATCTCGGTTGGGAATTCGAAGTTGGACAAAACGCCAACTCCTCCAACCGGAGTAAACCATCTCGGTTGGGAATCCGAAGTTGGACAAAACACCAACTCTTCCAACCGGAGTAAACCATCTCGGTTGGGAATCCGAAGTTGGACAAAATGTCAACTCTTCCAACCGGAGTAAATCATCTCGGTTGGGAATCCGAAGTTGGACAAAACGCCAACTCTTCCAACCGGAGTAAACCATCTCGGTTGGGAATCCGAAGTTGGACAAAACACCAACTCTTCCAACCGGAGTAAACCATCTCGGTTGGGAATTCGAAGTTGGACAAAACACCAACTCTTCCAACCGGAGCAAACCATCTCGGCTGGAACAGAAGAGTAGGCCCCTCATCCACTATTATTTCGGACACAACAAAGCTCTTCAGCAAAAGTAATTCACTTCTATTACATTGACAAAAAGAGTATTTGCATTCAGAAGTGTAGGGGAAACAAGTCCCTCAAAAAATTACATAAGGCCGCATTCCATGGCCGGGGTACGCCTTTGCCATCCAAATCCTCGAAGTGGTATGCCCCTTGCCCGGTTATCTTGTAAGGCTCTTCCTAGTTTGCCCCTAGCTTGCCTTCACCCGGCACTAGTGCGTTGCCCATGACCTTCCTTAAAACCCAGTCGCCCACTTGCCCGTTGCCATCGAGGTTGTCTCCGCGGTGGACGTCGCTGCATCATCCTCTACTCGAATGTGCTCATTGATGCGCTGCATTAGGTGACACATGGATGTCTGCTGGCTCATTGTAAGCGAATCCCTCAGCCTATGTCCGAGCGGGAGACCGCGCTTATATTGGGTGATTGCCAGGTTGACTGGGCAATCTAGGATCTCATTGTAGGTATCCCAGTACCTGGAGTTGTACGCCTTGAGAGTGTCGCTCGGTTCCATCCTGACACTGAGAAGGTGGTCAACTTCCTTTGGCGTTTTGGTGTTGGTTTTGAAACGCGTCACAAAGGCTTCGGCCAACTGATTCCACTGTTGTATACTCTCTTCTGGCAACCTCTCGAACCACTTCAAGCCCAGCTCGCCTAAACTCGACGGGAAGATCAGGCACATAAGAGCGTCATTTCGCCTACGTCCGGCCATGACCTGTCGGAAGTGGCTTACATGCATATACGGATCGGTCTTTCCGTCATAAAGCGTGAACTTTGGCTGGTGGAAGCCCGCGAGAAGCGGTGTTGTTTCTATCTCCAGGGAGAAAGGGGTGGCGCTCAGCCTCATCAAGTTTGTATCTACAAGGAGTGGCTCCGCTAGGCGGCGTGGGGGCATTCCGGCCTCCCCGCTGGCATGAACCCTGTAGGATAGCCGCTGGAACGCCGGCACCCTTTGAGCCTCCCGCCGGCGAGCCCGTTCCTTCAAGACTGCCCGCAAGTCCTCTGAACGAGCGGAATAGGAATATCTCGACGTCGTCACCGGACGTGAGGGCTGGTAAGTGCTATCTTGCGCGCTGGACTTCTCTGAACGGCGGGATGAGATGCACTCTCTGTGGTCTACCACTCCATCTACACCCTTCCCCTTGACATGCCGCTTCAACTCCTCTATCTCCGCTGCCATTCGCCGGATGACAGCGTCTTGGTCCCTCAACTTGTGTTCCAGACGTCGGGCATGTGATTCTCTCCGCCGCCGATGTCCGTCTGGACTTCGTGAATGACCATAACTTCTTCCGCACTTATCCCGCGCGTCTCCTGACTGTCCTCCAGTGAACGTATCCAAGTTCGCCATTGGAAGGATGACAGGATGTCCTTCTCTCCGTCGGGTGAACTCCGGGGTAGCTCCATCGATGGCGGACAACGGAATCTCGTCTTTGTTCACCATGGACGGCGATCAGATGAGCCTGGAAGACAAGGTTTTATCTGTCAAGCTTCCTACAGACGGCGCCAATTGTACGGGGAGCAAATATTCCGGCAAGCCCGTACTCCTTTCTTCCAAGCTCCGTTTCTGTCCGATCACCTGCGAGCACAATAGCGGTGAGCTACCCGGCGGTGTGTGGCCGGAAAACCCCTCCGACGATCAAGTTAGAACACACACAGGGGATAGATAGAGAGAAGGGAGAGTGTTTAGTGTTTAGTGTATGTCTCACCAAATGTTCATCTGTCCGCGTATGGGGGGCGCAGACGTGTTTATATACCCTCTGCGCCCCAAATCTACTCCCAGTGTCCTCTCAACACGTGGCACTACTATCCCATCTGTCAGCATAAACCTTGCTGAGCACCACCTAACCCAACTGCCTGCCCATTCTCCTAGGAGCTCGGCAGCCGGGCAGTACCATCTCGGCCATCGTCTGCCATGCTGCGCTTCAAGCCCAAGTACTCCAACAGCTAAGCTCAGATGAGGACCGGACTCGGCGGCATCTCGGCAAAGCCGAGCTCGGGACAACTCACGCTTGTCTGCGGTCGACCTTCCTGCCGAACAAAAAGGTACCTCGGTCCAACCTTGCCTTTCCTAGCGCTGGACCTTTCACCTGACCGGCTTCGTAACCGCGGATCCTTGCAGCTCGGTCAATCCACGCGCTGCCTTAACCGAGCAGCTTCCTTCAAGGCTGGGCCACACAACTTGGCCCAACACCTGTTCGGCCCAAATCTGTCTGGCACAACTCTGTCCGGCCCAAATCCGTCCGGCACAACTCTGTCCGGCCCAAATCTGTCTGGCCCAATTCCACGGCCCAATCCAGATCATAAATCTCCCTCTCACATTTCATCACCAAAATATGGCATATGCTAGTTTAACTATTACTGCAGAGGACTTAAGTTATAAAATTTCTAGTTTTACATTACTCCAAGTGCTAATCTAATTATTGCTTTTTTTAGTTGCATTTGTACTTGCCAAAAAGTTGTCTATTTGTTAGTGGGAAAGTTTGGCTTTTTTAGCTCAAAACGAACAGTCTTTTGCTTTTTGACTTTTTTATCCAAAAAGCAGCTTTTTTAGCTCATGCCAAACTGGTAATTAGTTAGGTTGTCTGATTTTTGGTTGGCAGAATGTTAATTCTTCATGCATAAGTACATCACACTGATGTTTGGTTGCAGGAGTTTCAAGAGCTGGCAAAAAAACGCTATTACAGGTTATCTAGGTGAGCAGAACATTAAAATCGGCAAGCCGGCTGACTTTCTGTTGATGTAGATTGGTGTAGTGGACAATTCACTTATTGTGGATGCCGGAAGCTTGGGATTTTGGGATGCTATTTTGCTATCATAATGCAAGCACCGGATTCTAATTGATCTTGCAGGCGAGTTTTTGGTGTAGGCTATGGATAAGAAATGATTGCTGATATTTGGTATTTTCATGTTATGTTAATTGATTGGATCGTAATTATTATACACCAAGATAACTTGGTAGCGGGAGTAATAAAGTACTATTGAAGTAAATGAATATTGTGCTTGTCTTTTTCAATAGTTTACATTGCACCTTGTTTGGAGTAGTGTGTGCTAAAGAATCATGACTCTGTATGTGCTGATAAAAAAATTTGCAATCTAGAATAGAATTTGAGTGTAATTAATTACTTTTCATCAGCTCGAACCCGTGACCTTCCCCTCACCACACCCTAAGGTGTGGCTATAAGACCTTCCCCTGACCGTTTAGCTGCAGTTAGTTGGGTGACTTGAGCCTTCCTCTGAACTTAAAGTCCAGAAATTTGAGTTTAAGCTGACAATATCATTTTGATTATAGGAGAAACCTATAGTGTGCAACCGCCCTAATATGGGCAAAATGTTATGCCATTGTACAGTAAAAGTTATGAACAGGCGAATCAATGGTGCATACCCCTAGTGTGAAAGTTTTGAACTATTGCGGTTATCTTATGAATGTTGTGTAAATGTTACGAATCCATTTGTGATGAAAAATTACAAACAAGTTTGGTGTGAAAATCAACGATATGTTATGTTTGTTATGAAATGTTGTAGTAAGGTGCATAATGTATGTCACTTTTAAGAATGCACACCAGAATAATTCCGGAGACATTGACGTGTATGTATCTTGGTTGTTGAGGTCATGAATTCAAAGGCTTTACCAAAGTGCTATTGGGCCTCGATTTGAAGGAGAAATTTTTTTAAATCAAAGATGGGAAGTTCATTTTGAAATCTTCTTGTTTATCCCTAATTTAATAAAACTCCCTTACAAATGTCAATTGTAGCTGTCCCCGAAAAAGTCTTCTTTCAATTGAATAGATGTGAAATAATCCATTGTTAGCCTGCAAGAATATTGCCGGAGTCATTTTGCAATTTTTTTTTCTTTTACAAATTCAAAATCTAAATGTATGTATTTTTGGATGGACAGCCATCAGATTAGATTAATAATTCGATAAAATATATAACTTCACAATTGGTTAAGTAAGTTGAGGTTATGACTAATAATTCATTGGGGACTATTAAATCTCAAAGAGCGGGTTTAGATGCAAAATGAGAAATTAAGAAGAGATTCGGTTTGATTGATTAAATTACAAAATTGATAAGAATTTTTCAATTCTTCATAATTTTGAATCAATCCAAAAATACACAATTTAAAATAGTTGATAATCGCAAAATTAACAATCTTAAAAATGTTAACCCCATGTCATTGTTGTTGTTTTTTTATTATTAGTATTTAAATTATGACCCATTGAATGCTGGAATGGTCTCTTCTAGCGTGATTTGTAATGATCAAATTCAACTTAAAAGTAGTTTAATTATATTTTCAAAACATGATATGTGATTATGAAGTCTATCTTATAGTCATCAACCTCATACATTCCGTGAGCATGAAGATAATAACACAAAGAAAAATAAATAAATAAATAAATAAAAAATGAACCATTACAAATAATAATAATAACAGATACATGCAACCTAAATCACATGCATGGACACATGACTTAACAATGAAAAGGACATTGATTGAAACAGGTGGTCATGCTCAAGAAGAGGCTGGAACAGCTAGCTTGCTTTGTTTATAAGAATTGACTTCCCTCTCGTGATATTAGTCTCCTGAGATTCAGTGAATCTCATTTTGAGGATTTTAACTATTTATTTTATTTGATAATATGTATAAATTATTCATAAAACAAAATAAAATAATTAGATTGATACGATAATCATAATTTATGAATTCAACAAATTTGTCTACAAAGAAAAAAGGATGGTCTATTTTAAAAATTATTTTTATCGTCCATTTATTTTTGCAGGCAAATATCATCAAAACATATGGATATGTTTATTGAATTAATCTGATTTATATATATATATATATATAATCTATAGGCATAATTGAACAAAATGAACAATTTAAATAGTCCAAGTATGGCTTGCGATGGCGCTATAGGGCCCAATAACACCTTCAATACACTTTGTGGATTAGAGGGAATCCAAATCCTTATTTATATATGTTAGAAGTATATAACCACATAGACAATCATAAAAAAAATAGAAGTGGGCAATCAGTGTGTTTAGTTTTAATTTTTTAAATTCAATTTTTTGAAAATTGAATTTTTTATTTTTAGTGAATATTTTTTAAATTTTAAGCATTTTTTTTTACTTTTTTAGATGCACCTTACTTAAATGTATTTAAAAAGTAAAATATTCGTAAAAAAAAATTAAATTAATAAATACACAAAAATAAGAAAAAAAAATATTGAATTTTCGTTTTTTTTTTTTGGTATTTTTAATATTTAGTGAATTTTTTAAAGATTTTTTTACAAATATTATACTTTTTAAATTTATTTATGTTAGGTATATTTAAAAATATATACTAAAAAATGCTTAGAATATTAAAAAAAAATTCAATAAAAACAAAAAAATTAAAAAAATTAAAAAATTTAATTTTTTAAAAAGTGAATCTTGAAAATAGAAATCAAACAAGCTGAATATGATTATGGTTTTGTTTTGGTGTCGCTTAAAAACTGATTATTGGCTAAAAAAAATATTTTTATTAATTTTTTCTATGACTAATTTAACAAATCCATTTCCTATTAAAAAGTTCACTTTACTCACTTTGAAAAGTCAAAAGAGACTAGAAATATACTAAACAAATTGACTTTTTTTAACATTACCTTTTATATAAACTTATTTTTAATTAATAAACTAAAGTTTAAGCTAATTTCCAACTCCCTGATTAGCATGACTATTATTTTTTGTAAGCTTAGTTCTATATCTGTAAGAATTGTTGATATGAGAGTGACACATTGAGTTGCTTTCCATGCCAGCCACAAAATCACATATTGCATAATTTGTTGGATGTTTTTTTCTTTAGAAGTCAATATTAAATAGTTCAAAATTAAACTTCTCCAACAACTTTAGTTGACTTTGTGCTAACCATTGGGTTATTATGAATCTTTTCTTCAATCTTTCTCTTGTCCTATGTGATAAATTATCTTTGGATAAAAATTACACTTTGTATTATTACAGTTTATTTTGATTTTTTTATTTTTAATTGTGACAGACAATTCTTTACACTTTAAATCAAGTTGAAATGTTAACTTTTCATCAAAACTTGTCGAGTCAGTTAAATGTGACATTTTTTTCATATCATAGTTAAGGAGGTTCTAAATGTGTCATTTTTTTCATCTCATCAGTTAAGGACGCTCTAAATGTGACATTTTTTTCATCTCATTTTGATCCTTTCACTTTTAATTTTTATTAATCTCATTAACGGTAAATTAATAGAAGGGTGACATTACAATTTCAGTTGAAGTGTAAAGAATTAACTATCATAATTGAAAGTGAATGGACTAATATAAGATTATTATTTTTTTACCACATAATATGACAGGGATTTAATTGTATGAAAGAGAAGAAATTCAAAATAGAGAAGAGATGATCCTCAACTACAAGCTGTGGCCAACAAGGAGGGTGTATAGATGCAAGGAATTTATAGGTCTTTACAAGTTGTTTAAGTGTTTCTTGCTAACCTTCTAGGGAAAGTGTTTGTCTTTGTGCAGTTGAGAAGTCTTTTTCTCTTTGTAAATGCAAAAACACATGCCTAACAAAAAGTAGGAATAAAATAGGAGAATTTGAGTCATTAAAGAAGGGAATGTAAATTAAATAATTGAGAAACATTAGAAATTTTAAATTTATACACATTAACGTAGTAGGGGTTGAACTGACATAAAATAATCTATATTATTATAGATAAATTTAAACGCAATATTTTAGAAATTTTAAATATTTTTTATTTTTATTTTTATTTTATAATATCATCCAATCCACATTGGCCTGCAATGTCCCTATCAAAAAAAAATAATAATAAAATAAAATTTGTCTCTCAATGTTCACTTCAAACTGGGCAAAGCTGAAGCAAGTTGTGGCACTTGCTCCGGTGTGGTTTGTTGGCTGCTTTTGTCTTGAGGCTTAGATTGTACTTGTACTTGGGGACTCCATACGGAAGAATGGTATTACATAATAAAAACAAATACATAAAAAGTTCATATATTAAGAAATGGTTTATCTTTATCTTCGTGATTCTCTTTTGCTCTTGTTGATAATATAAGGGACAGTAAGGGTTTTACGTTGTTTTTTTGTTTTGTTTTTTTTTAATTTATTTTTTATTATTATTATGGTTACATTTAAAATATCCAAGTCTACCTACCCTACCTAATGCCATTGTCCATCTCATGCATGATTAATGATAGCATAAAACTTCGGTTGCATTTGGTAGAGTTTTGTAAATATGATTTGAGAATATGAGTTGTATTTTAAGTTTGTGAGTTGTGAAATTATGATTTAAGTGTAGAAAATTTGTTTGGTTATGATTTTTGAATAGAGGGTTGAATTGAGTTTTGAATTAGGAATTGAGTTTTGAAAGTTTGATTTGACATGTGAAGTAAAAAAATTTATTTAGTTATGAGTTTTGGAAAGAATTTTCAAAACTTAATTCAAATTGTTATAACTAATAACAAAACACACTACTTTCATACTATTAAAAATTCAGATCAACACTCATAACCAAACACTTTTTAAAATTCAATTAAAAAAATTTATTATTAACAGAAAATAACATTAATCAATTTTTTAATTGAAAATACTACAAAGGAAATAATTTTTTTTGAAAATAAATATTCAAAAAATTTAAATCATAAAATATTTAAATAATTTAAATAATCTAAAAAATTTAATAAGTAAAAAATTAAAATAAATATTCAAAAAATTTAAATCGTAAAAATTTAAATAATTTAAATATTCAAAAAATTTAAATAATTTAAATCGTAAAAATTATTTTTAAAACTCATAACCAAACACATAACTCGAAACTCCATACTACTTTCATAACTCTACACTCAAATCATAACCAAATACATAACAAAAAAATTAAAATATTTAAAAATATTTTATAAAATAGAGTTTGATTTTATTTTTATAAAATATTTTAAAATTTAAAAAATTAAAATCGTAATATTTTGAAATTAAAATATTTAAAAATATTCAAAAAATTAAAAAATTAAAAAAATTGTAACATATTTAAATATTTAAAAAATTGAAATATTGATTTAAATTGAGTTTTGAAAAGAGTTTTGAATTATGTGTTTGGTTATGAGTTTTAAAAAGTGATGATTATGTTTTGAATTGAGTTTTGAAAAATAGGTGTAGAATTATGATTTGAAAGGTCAAAACAAACAACACACTCAAATCAATGGGTAGAACTATAATTTGAGTACATAACCAAACGGATTTTTAACTTTCAAGAAATGAAAACTTGGCTGCATAAATTATTAGGAAATAATATACACAAATATTGTTATTATTACTATGGATTTATTATCCTGTATATTCCTCACCTATCGTCAATTTATTTATTTAATCTCTAAATTATTGGTTAAGTCTATTGAGCTATTGAGTCCCTAAAGTATATAGATTAAAATTTATTTAGTTCATAAACTATCGATTAAATCTATTAAGTTCTTAAAGTATTTAAATCAAACATATTTAGTCCCCTAAAGGATCACAAAAATAAAATATAAGCCTATAAGTATTATAAATTAGTAAAAGATCCTATCTAGTTAAAATTTTATTTCAAAAAAAATCTTAAATTTTTATTTTTTCTTTGAAAAGTGGACGTTGGCTCTTATGGTGAATTTATTTTGTAAGGGTAAGGGTAATTGTCTATAGTATTTTCTTATTTACCTTCTAAAATGATTACTTACTTACCTTTATCTAGAGGTGGACAGCGGATATTTTGATCCGCCCAAATCGACCGAACCAAATCGATCCGCTGCATTTTGAATGGATGCGTGATGACGAATGAACAGTTGTGGATTGATTTTTTTCCAATTCGCCTAGTTTTGGACGGGTGGTGGATTTGAGGTTTCTTTAGCCACAACCAAACTGTCAAACTGCCAACACCTCTAGTAATTTATAAGACTTCGTATTTTAAATTTGTTTAAATATTTTGTTTGTATTTTTATATGAAAAAGAGTTTAGATATTCTGTTGTGTTGTTAATTTATTTTTAATTTGAAAATCTTTTTATCAAATGGCAAGGATTGATATTTGTTATTTTTGTGGGAAAAATATAAGACTTAATTTTATCATTTTTTTTAAAAATCAAATTAAATAGTTTTTAAATAAAAAAAAGTAATAAAATAGTTTTGATAATGTATAATTTTCTTATATGTATTTATTATTAGTATTTGACAATTTACTTGAGAATTTTTTTGTTATGTTGAGTTGGATTGTTATTCAAAAAAAAATATTAACAAATTATTGTATTATATTCAAAATTTGTAAAAGTTTAAGCCACCAAACCAATTCTCATCCATCCGCCAATCCTCTCAATCTACATCCGTTAATTCGGCGGACGGAGGTGGATTAATTTTTTCCAATATGCCCGTCTAGCGGATGGATGACAGATTAGAGGTTTTCCGTCCACAGCTGAACCACGACCACCTTTATTTAATATTATATGTAAGATTTTGTTTATAATTTTTAATTGATTGTTTTTAAGTTTTTTGCTAAATTCTTTTTGTAATTTAATTAATATATTATTTTTTATTATTATTTGTAGCGAAATGTTATTATTTTAAGGGGCATTTACACACAAGTCCTAATTTATGAATTTATATTTTGTTAAGTCCTAATTAAAATTTTTTGGATCTTCAAGTTCCATTAAATTTTTAATAGTTGGAATTATCCTTCAAACAATGATTATTCATCATTTATGATTATCTATAAAGGAACATGATGATTTAACATTTATTTTGATTTTCAAAACTTTAAAATATTAACTTTCAAATTGAAAAGATAAAAATAAAATAAAAAAAGTGAAAAAAAAATCTAATATTTTTTTAAAAGAAAATTGAAAAAACTGAATTGTTTTTTTGTGCAAAACTGAAAATTGTGTTTATAAAGGAGCATGGTGATGAAACATTGATGTGTAAAACTGAAGAAAAAAAACTTTTAAAACTAAAAAATACTAATAATATTTTCAGTTTTATCGGATAATTGAATCAAACCAATAAGTAGAAAGACAAAAAACGTTGCTCTATTTGTTTTCATTAGTTAGTAAAACAATTAGCTGAAACATTACTATGCAAAATAGATAATGTTCTTTAGTTTAAAAAAAAATTGATAATATTATCAATTTTACTAAATAGGATTTATTTATTCAAAAAAATCTTAGATAGGACCTAAACTCATAATATTTATAAATAGGATTTTTAGGTAATTAATTCTTACTTAAATTATTAAATTCTATTTCTTCAGTATATCTAATATTCATATAATTTTATTGAAAAAACTGAGAAATTAAATTATAATACTAATTTAATAACATAATGAAATAAAACACTTTTAAAGATAAAATAAAATTTTAACATTCTTTGTAATAAAAATTTAATTATAGGGTCTTTTATTAATTCATAATACTTACAGGCATATATTTTAATTTTGTAATACTTTTAGGGACTAAATATGTTTGAATTAAATATTTTAAGGACTTAATAAAATCAATCAATACTTTAAGAATTAAATAGACTTTGATTTATATAATTTAAAGACTTAATAGACTCAATCGATAGCTTAGAGACTAAATAGACAATTTGACGATAATTTAAGAGTAGAAAATATAATAAACCTTATTATTATTAATAATAAAAAAAATGCTAACAAGTTGTGGGGATATATTTTCTGAATACCAACACGTGGCATGGTGACGCCGACGTGTCAGCCGAGGTGCCACGTGTCGTCACAGTTAAGCCGAGATGATCTCGGAGTTGCCGAGGTTATCCCCGAAGATATCGGAATCCGAGATAAGCAGATAAGGGACAAGAGTCCTAAGACAAAGAGGGGACTTAACTAAGATAAAACTCTTAAGGAAGTTTATCTTTATCTCTTAAAGAGTCCAGAGTAAACACTAAATTAGAGTTCATAGAAGTCATACTTCTAGTAGGACTTGGATTGAGTATATTATAAAAGAGAGGCACCCCCGTGGGTCTAAGGTATGCAATTTATGTTTTGAGTATTAAGTTTTACACTTGATTATCTTTGAGAAATATACTGACTTGATCGTCGGAGTGCCCCCGGGTGGAAGAACCACCGCCGGAGCCTTTTCTTTCTGTTTTAGGTTGCTGAAGCCATCTATTCTGCCTGTGCTCCCCAGTTGATCACTAAGCAGGCAGTGTGGTCAGATTTTTACCCACATAATTTGGCGCCGTCTGTGGGAAGGAAGGAAGAATAGATGGCCAGTAACGGACAGCAGAAAAATATTGGGGATGACGCTCCCGCAGGGAGTGGCAGACCAATTGACCTTGACATTGAAGGAGACAACCACAATACAGAAGTCCGTGACCAGGGTCACAGAGAGAAAGACGACATCCAGGAGGGCAACACAGCAAAAAGGACAGACCAAGGAAAGTATTACAATGAAGATAACCTCCAGGTATGGAGGGATAGATGCTTACGGAGGGATGAGGAAGTAAAAGAATTAGCGAACAAGTTGGCAGACCTTCAGTCAGTCGTCAACTTCATGATGCAGAATAATGTTATGCAGCCACCATACCCGCTACAAGATACGCCGATGCCAGCAACCAACGCCCAAAAGGGCGGAAGAAAAACAATCCCCGACGTCCCCCAGCATACCAGGAGCGGAAGGCATTCTCACCGGCCTTCCAGGGAAGTCGGACGAGAAGAGCCGAGGCAAGAGGAGTCCCGAAGGACGCACCACACGAAGAATCCAAAGCCAAAGAACATCGGCAAGTTCAAAGGCAAGCACTCTGCTTTGACACAACCCATGGAGAAAGATCCAAACGGGCCCACCACGAGGACGAAAGCAGTGTACCAAAAAGACTAAAATCCATAGACAGCCGAGCTCCAGGAAGGAGCAAAGAAGACCTGAGGGACTACCTCAAAAGAAGGCAGCAGAATGTTGAAGCCGAGGTAAATTCCCCGGTAAAGCCGAAGACAGCCTTCTCGGTGGAACTGGACAAATTCGAACCACCAAAGAGATTCAGCATGCCAAGGTTCCAAATTTATGATGGCAAGTCAGATCCAAACTTTCATGTTGGACTATACTTGAATTCAATGGCGTTATATAGCGGGAACGAGCCGTTGCTCTGCAAAGTATTCCCCTCATCCTTTGGGAAAATTGCATCTGATTGGTTCCATAAATTACCAAAGGGAAGCATAAAGACATGGGAAGGCCTGGCCGAGATGTTTGTGGCCAGGTTCGTGACCAACAAGCTACAACCCCTGAGGGTTGATGCTTTGATGGCTCTAAGAATCACCAAGGAAGAAGGCCTTAGGGCCTATGCGAAGAGGTACTACGAGGTGTTCAACCGAATACCCGAATGCAACCAAGAGGTAGCGGTCGTGTCTTTCAAGAAAGGCCTGAAAGATGACTGCCCGCTACGGAAGTCTTTGGCAAAAACATTGCTAAAAAGCATGGAAGAACTCATGGCAAGGATCGAGAAGTATGCCAGAGCCGAAGAAGATACATCAGGAAACAAAGAGATAAAGCAAGAAAAGGGAAACGGCTCGCCGAAGCGAAGCCGAGGCAACAATGGGCCGACCAAACAAGAAACAGAGTTGAGAAATAAACAGGCGGTAACGACGGTATTCCGAATCCCAATCCATAAAGTCTTAGATCAGATTCGAAATCAACCTTATTTCAGGGCTCCAGCAAGAGCACCAAGGGAATTCATGGGAAGGAACGTTGGTAGACGTTGTGCCTACCACAATGAAGAAGGGCACCCAACTCAAGGTTGCAGAGCCTTGAAAGCACACTTGGAGGACCTGATAAGACAAGGCCTTCTCAGGGACCTGGTCGATGAGGCCAGGACAAGGGAAGAACAGGCACGGTTGCCTCAAGCACCAGCAGCACCACCTCCCCCAGCACAACTACCACAAGCAGGAGGACCGAGGGTAGTTAATGTGATCCACTCAAGGCTCAACGAAAACGAAGTCAGAGGAGAGACCCAGAGGATAAGACATTTACAGCATATCTACCAAGTCGGGGAAAAGAGACATCGGCCAGAAGAATGCCAAGGGCCGATGATAGCCTTTACTGAAGCTGACCTGGAATTGGTCCAACATCCGCATAATGATGCCTTGGTAGTGTCCCTCCAGGTTGGGGAATGCCAAGTGAAACGCATCCTAATAGATCAAGGCAGCTCCTGTGATATCATGTATGTCAGATGTTACAAGGAGCTGGGCCTTCACCCTGATGACTTAGAACAATCCAACGGCCCGATGGTCGGCTTTAATGGAATGCCGACATGGCCACTGGGCGCAACAAGCTTGGAGGTACAAGCCGGCACTAAGAAGATCCAGACAGAATTTCTGGTAATTGACACACCCTCACCATACAACATCATCTTGGGAAGGCCGTGGTTGCATGCAATGGGGGCAGTTCCCTCAACGTTCCATCAACTACTGCGGTTCCCAACAGAACATGGGATTGAAGAAGTCAGAGGGGATCAACTGCAAGCAAAAAATTGCTCCATGACAACAATGAAATCCACCTGTAGTATACGGGCGCCAAGGAAAGCAGAAGTTGAAGATGAGGACATGGAGGTCCTAGAAAACGTCGGGAAGGAACCAGCCGAAAAGAGCGAAGAAGCGCTAAAAAAAGTTTTCGTCCAAGAGAACAACGAAGAGCGTTTCTTTCTTCTCGGCTCAGGCTTAGCTAAAGAAGAAGAGAAACAACTGGAAGATTTTTTAAGGGCAAACATAGAGGTATTCGCCTGGACACCTTATGAAATGCCAGGCATTGACCCCGAGGTCACATGCCACAAACTGAATGTCGACAGATCAGCAAAACCTGTGATTCAACGAGCCAGAAGACCGACGTTGATGCACGTCGAAGCAGTAGAAGAAAAGGTAGACAGACTCCTGGAAGCCAGGGCCATCCAAGAAGTTCAATACCCAACATGGCTGTCTAACACAGTATTAGTAAAAAAGAAGAATGGCAAATGGAGGGTTTGTGTAGACTTTACCAGCCTCAACAAAGCTTGCCCCAAAGACAGCTTTCCTCTGCCTAAAATCGACCAACTGGTAGACGCCACTTCAGGACATGAAAGGATGAGTTTTTTGGATGCATACAGAGGGTACCACCAGATTGCTATGTACCCTCCAGACGAGGAAAAGACCGCGTTCATCACCCCTAAAGGCCTGTACTGTTACAAGGTAATGCCTTTTGGGTTGAAAAACGCAGGAGCAACCTATCAGAAGTTAGTAACAAAGATGTTTAAGCACCTGATTGGAAAAACAGTAGAAGTCTACATCGACGATATGGTCGTAAAGACAAGGGAATCAAAGGGTCATCTTGCCGACCTAAAAGAGGTCTTTCACATACTCAAAAGATATCGGCTCCGACTCAACGCCTCAAAGTGCGCCTTTGGAGTTGGATCAGGTAAATTTTTAGGATATCTGGTAATAAGAAAGGGCATTGAGGCCAGCCCAGACCAAATCAAGGTCATCCTGGACTTATAGAGCCCGACATCGGCAAAGCAAGTTCAAGTGCTTGCTGGAAGGGCCGCAGCCCTAAACAGATTCATCAGCAGAAGCTCAGATAAGTGCAGACCCTTCTTCAACCTGGTGAAAAAAGCCACGGACTTCCTTTGGACAGAAGAATGTGAAGCCGCCTTAACTGACCTAAAAAAGTACTTGACCACAACTCCGGTTCTTTCCAATCCAGTACCAGGGGAGGAACTGTTTTTGTACTTAGCAGTCTCAGAACACGCAGCCAGTGCAGTTCTAATCCGAGAGGAGAAAGGAGAACAAAAGGCTGTTTATTATCTAAGTAAAACTTTGGCCGACGCAGAAACAAGATACCTACCACTGGAAAAATTAATGCTAGCCTTAGTAATGGCTTCAAAGAAATTGAGCCATTACTTTCAGGCACACAAGATTGTGGTCCTAACAGAGCACCCACTGAAGTCCTTGTTGCAACAAGGAGACTTAACAGGAAGGATAGCAAAATGGGCAGTAACCCTGGGCCAGTTTGACCTGGAGTTTAGGCCGAGAACAGCAGTAAAGGGCCAAGTTTTGGCCGACTTCGTCGCAGAACTCACACCTGAAGCCATCTCACATCGGGCTCCGTCGAGCCAAGATGAGCATTGTCCCAACAAGCAAAAAGAATCCCAGTCAAAGACAAAAAAACAAGAGAAAGAGAAGCTCAGACCCTGCAGCATCTACATCGGCGATTCATTCAAACTATTCGTTGATGGAAGTTCAAACCGCCAGGGAGCAAGGGCAGGAGTACTGCTGATATCTCCAGATGGAGAAATAGTAGAACAGTCCATCCGTTTGGGGTTCAAAGCCTCCAACAATGAAGCAGAATATGAAGCATTAATTGCAAGGCTAAAACTGGCAGCAGCAGCAGAGGCAGACGAGGTAATTGTTTTTTGTGATTCACAACTTATTGTTAACCAGTCAACAGGAGAATTTGCTGCCAGAGACGAAAGAATGTCGGTATATGCAAAGGAAGTCATCAGACTGGCAGCCCTGTTTCAGAACTGCAGATTACTCCAAGTTAGCCGAGATGACAACACCCACGCCGACGCGTTGGCTAACCTGGCCAGTTCAATTCAAACTGGAAAAACAAGGACAATTATGATCGACTACATGTCGGCCCCGAGCATAGATAAACAGAGCACCAAACAAGAAGCAATGTGCGTAGACTTGGGACCAAGCTGGATGGATGCAATCATTGCATTCCTAAAAGAGGGGAAGCTACCAGAAAACCATAAGGAAGCACATAAAATCAGACAGAAGTCGGCCAGATTCAGTCTAACAGCAGAAGACCATCTCTACAGAAGGTCCTTCACTGGGCCGCTTTTAAGGTGCGTACACCCTTTGCAGGTTGAAGATTTTCTTTACGAAATTCATGAAGGAATTTGTGGAAGCCATACTGGGGGCAGATCATTAGCCCACAGGGCCATCACCCAAGGGTATTGGTGGCCCTACATGCAAAAGGATGCCGAAGCCTATGTGAAGAAGTGCGAACAATGCCAAAGGTTTGCACCTTTAATACATCAACCAGCTGCTGACCTGAACCCAGTATCCAGCCCTTGGCCGTTTGCCCAATGGGGCATGGATCTGGTTGGACAACTTCCCCAGGCAACTGGACAGAGAAAATACTTGCTAGTAGCAACAGACTACTTTACAAAATGGATAGAGGCAGAACCTCTTGCCAAAATCCGAGATGTGGACGTCAAGAATTTTATATGGAGAAACATTATCACCAGATTTGGGATTCCAAGAGCAATAATTGCCGACAACGGAACACAGTTTGACAGCAAACTCATCAAGAACTTTTGTGCAAAATTCAAAATCAAGAATTATTTCTCAACACCAAGTTTTCCTCAAAGCAATGGGCAAGCAGAGGCATCCAACAAAGTAATACTGGATGGAATAAAGAAGAGGCTACAGGCAGCAAAAGGAAAGTGGGTAGACGAGTTGCCCAACGTACTTTGGGCATATCAGACTACGCAGAGAAGATCAACAGGAGAATCCCCCTTTGCCATGGCTTATGGCACAGAAGCAGTCATCCCATTGGAGATCGGCATCCCAGGGATCAGAACCCAGGGAGTAGAGAATGGCACCAATGACGTACTCTTAGCCCGAGATTTGGATTTGTTGGAAGAACGAAGAGAGAAAGCTGCAATTCAACTTGCAGTATACCAGCAACAGCTTGCCAGAGCTTACAACAAGAAGGTCAATCCAAGAGATTTTCAAGTCGGCGACCTAGTCCTGAGAAAAGTCGTCGGAAATAAGAAGGATCCCAGGGAAGGCAAGCTTGGCCCAAACTGGGAAGGACCCTACAGAATCACTTCAGTATTAGGCAATGGAGCTTATCGGCTTGAGGACAATGAGGGCAAAGCATGCATTGCCCAGACCTTGGAATACTTGTAATTTGAAATTTTTCTATCATTAGATGTACATCATATTTTTGCCGATATCATCAATAAAGTCTTTTCAGAATTCTTTCAACACATATGATTGAGAAAGTTATGCATTGATATTTATTGAAGACACAATTAATGTGAACCCAAGTCAAACTCAGGTTCACATTGGGGGCAAAGAAAAAGCAGAGATTATTCCTTAATTCACTTGTTGAAATTTGTAGCAATTTACAAGTTAGAATTAAGCTGATTCCTTATCTTCGCTTGTTGAAATTTGTAGCAATTTACAAGTTGAAGTTAAGCCGAGGTTATTCCTTAATTCACTTGTTGAAATTTGTAGCAATTTACAAGTTGAAGTTAAGCCGAGGTTATTCCTTAATTCACTTGTTGAAATTTGTAGCAATTTACAAGTTGGAATTAAGCTGATTCCTTATCTTCACTTGTTGAAATTTGTAGCAATTTACAAGTTGAAGTTAAGCAGAGATTATTCCTTAATTCACTTGTTAAAATTTGTAGCAATTTACAAGTTGGAATTAAGCTGATTCCTTATATTCGCTTGTTGAAAATTGTAGCAATTTACAAGTTGAAGTTAAGCCGAGGTTATTCCTTAATTCACTTGTTGAAATTTGTAGCAATTTACAAGTTGGAATTAAGCTGATTCCTTATCTTCACTTGTTGAAATTTGTAGCAATTTACAAGTTGAAGTTAAGCCGAGATTATTCCTTAATTCACTTGTTGAAATTTGTAGCAATTTACAAGTTGGAATTAAGCTGATTCCTTATCTTCACTTGTTGAAATTTGTAGCAATTTACAAGTTGAAGTTAAGCCGAGGTTATTCCTTAATTCACTTGTTGAAATTTGCAGCAATTTACAAGTTGGAATTAAGCTGATTCCTTATCTTCACTTGTTGAAATTTGTAGCAATTTACAAGTTGAAGTTAAGCTGAGGTTATTGCTTAAGTTCTCATAGCAATATGTGGGTTGTTTAAACCCTAAGGAAGATGCTTAACACTTGTTGAAATTTTAGCAATTTACAAGTTTATGTTAAGCCCACATATGGTCACCAGCCGAGGTATACAGAAACTTACAAGTTGAAGTAAAGGCTAAGTATATTGTTTACACACTTGTTGAAATTTATTTAACACTTAGAAAAGTCTACAGTATATGTTAACACTTGTTGAAATTTGTAGCAATCTACAAGATTGCAGGTCAGTATTTTGCCGAAGTAGAAGTTTTGTAGTTATACCCGAGATATGTAACCCCGAGAAGATTACACAAAGGATGCAACATGAAGAAGCATACAAAAATTTCTAAGTATAGAACTATGCAGAAGCAATCAACAGAACATCACAAGATTAAAAAACATCTATAGAAAGAGCAATTGCAGTTACATATTGCAAAGGCTACGTCGGCCATAAGAAGGAGTTTTTCATTGTCTAGAAATTAAGAGAAAGTACAAAATACAAAATGCAGAAAAAGAAGAAAAAAATACAAGACGTTATCAAGACTCTTCAGTACTAGCAGCTGCAGGGGTTGGGACCTCGGACGACTCTGGAAGAACCTCCTCGGCCACTTTTTCCGCTTGTATCTCGGCATCAATCTCTGCTAATGTTTTCTCAACACTTCTTTCTACCAAAAGAAGATCGGACGATAGCTGCTCAACAACAATTTCATTGGCTGCCTCCTCAACCTCATCACCCTCCTCATCCAAGGTTAAGTCCGTAACTTGCTCGGGTGGAGGAGGGGACTTGGCTTCGACGGCATCCTTGGGTTTTCTCACCAAGGCTTCTTCATTGGTCTCCTTATCTTCATCCTCGGCATCAGCCTCAGACTCTGATTCGCCTACAGGTGGAGGTGGAGGAAATGGTAAAGGAATAGCGTCGGCCTGGCGCAATGGCGAGTCAGCAGGAAGATCAAGCTTCTTTATCAGGGACATCCAACCAAGGAAAAATCCCCTGTTGCATGCCTGCCTGACTTGAAGTTTGTAGTCCTCTGCGACGTCGGCCATGCCCTGGGCATAGGCCTTTTCGTCGGCCTCTTTGACTTCGGCCTCTTTGGTGGCCAGAGCTTGCTGAAGTTCTTTCTCCGCTTGGGCCTTCTTAGCCTCAGCATCTCTTTTCTCGGCCTCAGCAACTTTTTTCACGGCCTCAGCGGATTCGGCCTTCTCAAGAGCTAAAGTTTGGGCCTTAGTAGCCGCCTCGGCCTGATCTTCCAATTTTTTCATCCTTGATTCAAGAGATTTGATCTCTTTCTTCATGGAAGATGCTTCCCTCTTCATATCAACCAACCTTTGCCGATTTTCAAAGGATTGCATTAAAAATGAATGGGCGTGTTAGATGGCCTGAAGAAAAAACAGAAGTATTAGAAAATATTCTCAGTAAAAAACAAGAAGGAAGAATCACAAGTACAGACAGGAACACTTACTTGAACGGAGTGTTGGAGCATAAGAGCGTAATTCTCATACTCACTAAGCTCAGCATTTCGGTTCAAATCCTTCGGAAGAAGAAGAGCAGTGCTGAGGGCAACACCAACGTTAATATCGTCGGCACTTTCACTGGCCATGATAGGCCTATCCTCCAGAGTTAGTTCAGGAGCCCATGGAATGTCGGGCTTCTTTGACACCGAGGTCGTCGCTGACGATGACCTTGGCCTCTTTGATTGTGTAGACCCTGAGGGTTGGCCCTCAGCAGACCTCTTGGTGGAAGCAGAGGTTGATTTTTTGCTTTCTGTCAACTTAGAAATAGGCAAAGCATCCTCAACCTCGGCATCTGTAGCCTTGGCCTTGGGCTGAGCCTTTTTAACTCTCTTTGGCTTTGGTGGGAGCATGGATTGCGTTGGAACAGCTTCGGCGTCAGTTGGAAGGTCGGCAAGAAGATCTTGAACGACAGGCCTTGGACGAACCATCTCGGCAGTCTTTACAAGTCTTCATCGACGTTTACGTTCTGGAATTGGTATTAAGTAGGGGGCCGAAGTTGATGGAAGATCGGCTGGGTCAGAGGTGGATCCTTGATCTGTTCGGGATGAAGAAGCTGTTACAGTTGTAGCAGTAGGTGGAGAGAGACTCTTTTTCTTCCTTTTTGGGATGTCGGGCAAAGTGGATTTATATGTAGGGATGAAGTTTAGTAACAGTGGGGCTTTTCGTTTATGGACTGGAAGGTCAAGGAGTTTTTTCAGATCTGTTCCTGGGAAGAAGGATTGACGGAAGTTTTTCGGTGGCTGATGAAGATCTGCAGGACAAAGAAACAGACGTCAGAAACAGAAAGTATTAAAGACTTGAATAAAATCAACTAAGTGCTGGCTCAGGGCTCTTACCCTTGCCCTCTGTAATTGTTCGAGGAAGAGGGTAGAGGTGGACATCTTCGTCTGGGCCAAATTCCCAATTTCCCGACGCAATAACAAAGTCATCTCCAGCCCCCTTGTTGGAGTCTGGAAGGTCGGCTACAATTTTAAACTGGGTAGATCTCGGCTTAAGGTAATAAACGAAACCCCTATCCTTCAGGTTGAGGGGACACATGGTATAGCAGTATTGAAGGTTGGCTAGGGTGATTCTAAGATTCTCCTGCCTGGCTAAAGCTATAATACCGTTAATCACCCTATAGGAATTGATAGTAAGTTGCATGGGGTTCAGCCTGTAGAAATGAAGAACTTCACGAAAAAGGGGGTGAAGTGGAAGCCGAAGTCCACATTCGGTAAAAGCTACTATAGGAAAAGGCATTGTATGATCTGTGGGCATAATGGTATCATTGTCCCCAGCTAGCTTAAGGTGAACATCGGCTGGGATAGAGAATTCCTGCCTAAAGTATTCAAGTTTTGTTGGGGTATTTACCCTGTGCCTCCACATACCCATTATGTCAGCTTAAAATGTGTTTCAAAAGATGGGCGTTTTAAAGGGTTGCAAGAACCTCGGCAAAGACCTAGGAAAGGACTGATAAGGCTTGTTTCAGTTTTCCCTAAAAATTGAAGGTTCTACACACAACTCCCAAGCCAAAGAACTATAAAGATCAAGATCGAAGGCACAGATCTAAACAAGAAAACAAAGGCGACGCTTCAGAATCAAAGAACAGAGGTATGATTCTCAGAAACAAAAGAAATACAGAAGTAAAAAAAAAAAAAAAAGAAGTGATAAAATAATGCAAGTGTTCAAGATGTAGCCATGATTCAAGATACAAACAGATCCAAGGCTTTGAACAAAAGCGATAATAGCAACAGGCAGATGGAAGCACATAGAGAGAGTTAAGAATGAAAGGGAAGAATCTTACCAGAACAAATGAAGCCGGGGCAATGTTCGCCGAGCCCAGAAATCGGTTGTAACAGCAAAGAAAGCTTCGCAAGAATGGGAGATAAAAGACAGTTCCAGAGGAGAGATCGAAGCAATGACAGATTCGAAGAAGAAAAAGCTTTCGGAGAGAGAAAGAGCAAGAAATTAGAATAAAAAAGTGAAGGAAAAGTAGAGACAAAGAGGAGTTTTGTTAAAAATTTGAAACGGCGGCAAAATTAGGGCAATTATTATGCCTGGAGCAACGCAGGCGTCAGACGGCGCAGACAAATGACAGACAGCTTTCAGGCGCGTCACAGACACGCTCCAATGAAGACAAAACACGTGAAAAGGAACGGTTAGATATGCATGACAGCTCATGCGCGTGGGAAAGTACGTTCGAAACCTTGTTCTCCGTAGAGAACACGTCGGCTGGAAGAGGATTATCTCGGCTAAACAGTTTTTGAGCCATTACTCAGAAAAGAAATGTTGAAATGTCGATATAGGTTCCATCACCTCAGAGTGCCGAGGTAATAGAACCTAGGGGGCAGTTGTGGGGATATATTTTCTGAATACCAACACGTGGCATGGTGACACCGTCGTGTCAGCCGAGGTGCCACGTGTCGTCACAGTTAAGCCGAGATGATCTCGGAGTTGCCGAGGTTATCCCCGAAGATATCGGAATCCGAGATAAGCAGATAAGGGACAAGAGTCCTAAGACAAAGAGGGGACTTAACCAAGATAAAACTCTTAAGGAAGTTTATCTTTATCTCTTAAAGAGTCCAGAGTAAACACTAAATTGGAGTTCATAGAAGTCATACTTCTAGTAGGACTTGGATTGAGTATATTATAAAAGAGAGACACCCCCGTGGGTCTAAGGTATGCAATTTATGTTTTGAGTATTAAGTTTTACACTTTATTATCTTTGAGAAATATACTGACTTGATCGTCGGAGTGCCCCCGGGTGGAAGAACCACCGCCGGAGCCTTTTCTTTCTGTTTCAGGTTGCTGAAGCCATCTATTCTACTTGTGCTCCCCAGTTGATCACTAAGCAAGCAGTGTGGTCAGATTTTTACCCACACACAAGTGTTTCATAGACATTATTAAATATTAAAATTAAAATAAAAAGTATATTGAATTTAATAAAAAGTGTCGTGTATTTTAATTTTTTTTTTCAGCCCTTGTTGGCAAGATTCATTTTTTGTGACAAAAATAAATTAAATTATACTTTTACCTCTTAAAATATTTTATTTTTTTCACTTTAATCCTTAAAAAAATATATAAATTCCTACTTTAATCCTTCTAAAAAAAAATCTTAACTCAACAAATAAATATAAATTATTTCTCTGAATCACGACTTCTTACATCATTCACTCAGATGTTCTGTCACGACAACTTTCACCCCTTTTACAAGTGATTAAAGTTAGATTTTGTGGTTACAAGTTTTTTTTAGTAATTTTTTAGTTAAAATGTGATGTAAAAAAAATTAGTATATTTAAGATGATTTTTTGATTTTTTATGAAAAGATGTGTAAAAAATAAAGAAAAAAGAAAATCTTTGATTTTTTTTGTATGAATTATTGATTTTTTGATTTTTTTAATGATTTTTTGACTAAAATAGTCACTTACCAAATGTGGCCTAAGTTTACCAAATGACCTCAAGTTTTTTTTTAGCCAATTGACTTTTTAATTATAACAAAATGAAACTTTCACGAAAATAAGATGTACTGTAAAAAATTAAAATTTACCCAATCTTATTTTTATTTTTAGATTTGAACATCATACTAAATGGGTTAATGATGTGTATACAATGATGGCCTAATGCATACGAAAGAGATAGGTTTATCTCAAGTTAAAAATTAAATCCATCAAATAATTGTAATATTTTTATTTTATAACGTTTATTTTTAAAAAAATAAATAAATAATATGTTTTCGAAAATAGATTACTATTTTGTAGAAACAAATATAATAAATAAAAGAGGAAAAATTACAATAAACACTCATTCGAGTCATAACTAAAAAAATAAAAAGAGTCATAACCAAATATAATAAAAAAAATCATAATTAAAATCTCAAAATAATGTCATAATTAAAGAAAAAAATTAGTTATAACTAAAGAAGAAAATGACATAACTAAATATGTATATGATATGTGATGTGTATAATAGAATTCTCCTAAATAATAAGTCTAAAATTTAATTTTTTCATAGATGATATATACAAAAAGGGTTAGGCTATGAGAGAACTTGAGGGCCTATAAGACCCACCATGAGTCCCTTTTCGATGATCTGAATCGTTCATTTTGTAGGGCCGATAATGTATATTATCCATAAAAAATTAGTTCGATCCAATAATCGTATAACTTTCATTTTATCGCACGTCTTCGAAAAAATAGACGACAAATATATTTTTGAAATAAACCATCTATTTTTTTTTAGACAAATGCGATAATAAAAAAGTTACCATTATCAGATTAACCTAAATTTTTTCATAAATGATATACATTGAGGGTCTTATAAAATGGATAGATTAGATCATCAAATCGAGACCCGTAATAAGCCCTACGGTCCTCTCAAATTTTCTCATATTGAGATCTCAATATGAGAGAAGTCCAACTCGTACAAAAAATCTTATAAAATGAACAATTTATAACATCGAAACAGATCGTGATCTCTCAATTTTTTTTAACAACAATGATTGGTAGTCCAAATTTTCATGATCCGAATGGCTCGAATGTCTCAAAACAACGTCATTTTCATACATTCAAGTCATTTAGACCATATAAATTCGAGTTATGAAGCATTTTTGTTTTTTAATTTGATAACCTATCACAAGTGCCTCAAAGGCACAAGTAAAAGATAAAATATTTTTAAAATATAATACACTTTTTTACTAATTTTAATGTATTTTTATTAAAATTAATATATTTTTAAATTTTTTTATATAATTTGAATACACCTTTACACACTCTCCAACATTCAACACTATTTAAGGAGAAATATTTACCGCAGATATGTACATAGATTTAGGTAGCAAAAAAACTAGGTGCCCTAAAAATTTTATTAAATATTTTATATAAATGTAAGATTTATATTGTGCATTCATATAAAATATTTAATAAAAATTTTAATAAAATTTTTAAAATCTCCAACATTATTCTTTAGCAGTGAAATAGTAAATGGAGTGAATGCCATTCACCAGTGGCACCATCTTTAAATAGTAATACCATTACTATCTAAAAAAAAAAATAGTTAATACCATTAAATGGCGGCAAGTGGGCTGTGTTTACCAAGGCATCAGAACATGTACTCCCCTCTTTAACCCAAGTTGGTGACTTCGAGTTTGCAGTCATTCTATTACTATGGTTTTCATTAATAAGATATAGACGTTAAGGCCAAGTTTGGAAAGATTAAAAAAAGTATATTTTTTGTTTTTTTGGATTAAAAAATTGATGTTGAAAATATAGATGTTTGGATTAATTTTTTGACTTTTTATTGAAAAATGTGTAATAAAAAATTGTAAAAATTGATTTGTAGGGAAAAATTTGAATTGGGAGTTGTGCAGCCGTAATTGTTGACTTTTGGTGAATAGTGTTAACTTTTTAACTTTTTGAGTAACTTTTTGATTTTTTGACTTTTTTGGAAGTACCCAAACTTGGCCTTAGTACTTTCCCAAAAAAAAGATATAGACATTAATACCCTATGCCCAAAAAAAATATTTTGCTAAAAAAAGTCCTACAATTTGTTTAGTATTAAAAAATCTATACAAAATATATAAAAAAATATAAATAATACTATATATATTAATTAATGTATTAACTAATATACTAATGGATGATGTGGTATAATTTAAGATATTTTTTATATGAATAGTGCTACATGTACCAATTAGTGTACTATCTAGTATACCAACACTAGTTATAACTTTATTATTGATCCTACTCATTATAAAAATTACAAATACTAAAAGAGCAATATTATATGCACCAATTAATACACTAACTAGTGTATCAATTGATGATATGACATAAATTACCAACTAATGTACCAATTGATGAAGTGACATAACTTAAAAGGTTTTTTATATTTATAATCTGTATAATGAGTGTGTGATAACCATGTTCCATATTATGCTAATTGATCCTTATTATGAATACGATTATGTGTTTGATACGATTTTGAGTACCATTTATATGAATATATGTGGTTTTGAATTTCTATCTGTTCACCATAGGAAAAATCTGTTTGATTTAACTGCTCTAGAATTTAATTTAAGGCCTTATCGGCCACAGAAACCAAAATTGACTACGCCATTATGATTAGCGTAATTTTTAGAGCCTACGATGAAATTTAATTGAAAATTTGCTCGGATCAAAATAATTAGATTTAGAACGATTAATTAAGCTCCATTATTTAATTCTAATCACTTTGCCTAAGAGAGCCTATAAATAGGCCTCTATACACACAATTCCACTCTTTGAATTCATTTTGCGGAGATTACACTCTAGAGAGAGAGTGTGTGGGTCGGTTCGAGAGAGAGAGGAGGCTCAAGTTGAAGAATTAACTAAGAAGCTTAAAGATCAACTCAAGAATTAACCATAAATTGGATGATTAGAGCTTCTAGGTAAGTACTTGAGTATGAATTCATGAGTATAAGTTTGTAAATTTGTGTATTCAAGCTAGTTGGGTGATCAAGAACATCAATTGAAATGAAATTGAAGAATTTAAAGCTTATATGTGCATGCATGTAAGAATTTGCCATGAAGTTGTATAATAGAGCATGAAAAATATGATTGCCACGACCCAAACCCGCCCCTATGGGTTTAGCACCGTAACCGGCCAGTAATCCGAGATTATCGAAGGCCTACTTAACAGTAGAACAATAGTATAGAGTACAGGGGCTGGCGGAAGCCAATACAGTAATTAAAGTTATTCAATGAGCTGTGACAGTCTGTATGCAAAAGACTTTTCGTACATGTATACAGTCAGTACCAAACAGTATACACAATATTTACAATCTTTCAGGACAGGGACTTAATCCCTATGTAAACAGTACAGTTCAAAAACATTCAGTCTATACAGTATTACAGAACAGTGACAGTTGGGTGAAACTAAGAAACCCCCCAGAAAGCAGCCTAAGCTTGATCACACTTGGAACCTTGCAGTGAGGCAGAATGGTTGGCTGACAAAACAAGAGCCTGCCTGACGCCCCTAGCCACGCTCCGGTGCCTGAACGCCTACATATATATATGAGCAGCGAGCTAAAGTCCAGTGAATAACATATGGGTAAAGAGGTTAAGAATGAATGTCCTTTCAGTATTGAAAGCAGTCAATTAGACAGTATATCAGTCATTCAGTGAGCTCGGCCAAAGCTCGGTCACACTCGTCATCCCATGAGAATTTTGACTTCAATGCTTGAAAGAAAGGGCGGCAGCGATCTGATGACCGGCTTATAAATCGGTTAAGCGCGGCGGCCATCCCGGCCAGATGCTGCACGTCCTTAGCCGAGCGGGGCTGCTTCAACTCTTGCACGGCTCTAATCTGAGTAGGGTCTGCTTCGATGCCTCGGTTCGTGACTAAGAATCCCAAAAATTTCCCGGATCCCACACCAAAGGCACACTTCGAGGCGTTCAAGCGCAACTTGTGCTTCTTCAGAATGGCGAACATCTCGGTTAAGTCGGACAAATGGTTTGCCTCATGTCGGCTCTTTATCACCATATCATCGATGTAAGCCTCCATTGTCCGGCCGAGCAAAGGAGCAAACATTTTGGTAACCATCCTCTGAAAGGTTGCCCCGGCGTTTTTCAAACCAAAGGGCATGACTCGATAGCAGAAGAGTCCCCTTGGAGTCGTGAAAGAGGTGATCTCTTGGTCAGGCCTATGCATGGCAATCTGGTGGTAGCCGCGGTACGCATCTAAGAAACTGAGCCGATTGTGTCCAGCCGTCAAATCCACTAGCTGGTCAATGCGCGGCAAAGGGAAGCTGTCTTTTGGACAAGCTCGGTTGACTGTCTTGTAGTCAACACAAACTCGCCACTTTCCATTCTTCTTTGGCACCACTACCGTGTTGGAAATCCACCGAGGGTAGTGCACTTCCTGTATTGCTCGTGCCTCAAGCAAGTTCTTTACCTCCTCTGCTACTACCTCGGCGTGATGCAGCGCCGATCTCCTTGTTCGCTGGATGACTGGCTTTGCTCCAGGGAAGACATTGAGGTGATGGCAGATAAAGCTTGGGTCAAGGCCAGGCATGTCGTAGGGTGACCATGCAAAGACTTCGATATTCGCCATCAAAAACTCAATCATCTCGGTTCTCTCCATGGCCGAGAGACTTGAACCGAGCAAGAAGAATCTGTCCGGCTGCTCGGCATCAATCCGCACCTCAACCAATTCTTCAACAGCCTTGTCTGCGGCTTTGGTGCCAACATCATCCAAGACACTCCGGTCCTCCGGTCCCTCGATCATTTGAACGAATCCTTTGGCAGCCCGGCTCCCGTTGACCGCCACGAAGCATTGCTTGGACATGACCTGATCACCCCAAATCTCCTCAATTGCCCCCATAGCCGAGGGGAATCTCATCACCTGGTGGTAGGTCGATGCCACGGCCTGCATGGCGTGAAGCCATCCTCTTCCAAGGATAAGGTTGTACGTTGAAGGCACTTGTAGCACCCAAAACTCTACTTGCTTGACCACGGATCCCGCTTTGACCGGCAGGATAATCTTTCCCAATGGCCACTCCGGCTGCGAGTTAAATCCAACCAGTGGCGAAGTGGCCGGAGCCAAGTCTGTCTCACGGAGTTTGAGCTGTTTGAACGCATCATAATACATGATCTCGACCGAGCTTCCCTGATCGATCAAGATCCGTCTAACATCAAATTCTTTGACGCGTAGTGTTACGACAAGAGCATCGTTGTGCGGCGTCTGGATACGCTCTAAATCCCTTGAGGTGAAACTGATCATGTCTTTCTCTTCTGTCTTTCCCCTTTTGATGGCAGGCTGTACTGACAAAACTTCCCTCATATGCTCTGCCTTCTTAATCATGCCCCGGAGTTCGCAAACACGCTCCGGTTCCACGATTCCGTGGATGACATTAATAACTCCCTGTGGTGGTGCATCTCGGTCGTCCTGTCCCCTGGGATCGACCGGAGCCAGATTCGGTTTCACTCCGCCATCTATGTAAAGGTCCAGATGCCCGGCCGCGACCAGTTCTTCCAAGTGTTGTCGCAGAGGCAAACAATCCTCAGTCCGGTGGCCCCTCTCCCGGTGAAACGTACAACGATACCGCGGATTGTAGCCCTTTTGTCCATCGCCCAACTTAGCAGGAAATCGGACATACTCCTCGTCTCGGATTTCACTAAGTATGCGATAGATTGGAATCTTGAAGACCGTGGTTATGCCAGTCCTTGCCTTCATTCTTCTGTTTGCGTCCTCAACGTCATCTCGGGGGTAATCATCCCGGTCATTCCGACGTCCTCTACCCCGGTTTTTTCGATTTGAACCTCGGTCCGATTCCTCTGCTCGGTCATTTGAGCGGTTGGACTCTTGCCCAACTGCGTGCACCTTGCCTGCTGTCTTCTTGTCTGTTCCGACCGGAGTGGCCTTCACGGTGGAAGCTGACGCATCATCCTCTACTCGGATGTGCTCATTGATGCGCTGCATGAGCTGGCCCATGGAGGTCGGTTGGTGCATGGTAAGCGAGTCCCGCAGTCTGTGTCCGACCGGGAGACCGCGCTTATATTGTGTGATAGCAAGGTTGACCGGGCAGTCTAAGATCTCGTTGAAGGTTTCCCAATACCTTGAATTGTACGCCTTCAGTGTGTCGCACGGTTCCATCTTGACACTAAGCAAGTGATCGACTTCCTTTGGTGTTTTTGTGTTGGTTTTGAAGCGCGTAACAAACGCCTCGGCCAACTGATGCCACCTTTGTATGCTCCCTTCCGGCAACCTCTCGAACCACTTTAGGCCCAGCTCGCCTAAACTTGACGGGAAGATTAGGCACATAAGTCCGTCGTTGCGCCGATGTCCGGCCATAACCTGTCGGAAGTGGCTCACATGCATGTACGGATCGGTTTTTCCGTCGTAAAGTGTGAACTTAGGCTGGTGGAAGCCTGCCGGAAGCGGCGTTGTTTCTATTTCCAGGGAAAAAGGAGTGGCACTCAGCCTTGCCAAGTCTGTATCTTCGAATATTGGCATTGCTGGGCGGGGTGGAGGCATTCCGACCTCCTCGCTGCCGTGAACCCCGTAGGAGAGCCGCTGGAAAGCAGGTATTCTCTGAGCTTCGCGCCGGCGAGCCCGCTCCCTTAACACTGCCCGTAGATCCTCTGACTGAGCAGAATAAGAGTACCTCGACGTCGTCGCCGGACGTGAGGGTTTGTAAGTGCTGTCTTGCGCGCTAGACTTTTCTGCACGCATGTCGGAATCACCAACCTGGTAACTCCTGGTGATGGAAATGGACTGAGTACGTCGCTGACTCTGATCGCCTGACCGGCGGGATGGGGTGCGCTCACTGTGGTCTCCCACTCCAGCTACACCTTTCCCTTTGACATGCCGCTTAAGATCCTCCATCTCCGCCGCCATCCGCCTGATGACAGCGTCTTGGTCCCTTAACTTGCTTTCCAATCGCCTGGCGTGTGAATCTCTCCGCCGGTGACCGTCTGGACTCCGTGAATGCCCATGACTCCTTCCGCGCTTATCCCACGCGTCACCTGACTGTCCTCCAGTGGGCGTCCCCAAGTCAGCCATTGGATGGACGGCAGGTGGTCCCTCTCTCCTTCGGGTATACTCCGGGGTAGCTCCATCGATGGCGGACAACGGGAACTCGTCGTTGTTCGCCATGGAAGGCGATCAGATGAACCTGGAAGACAAGGTTTTGTCTGTCTAGATTCCCACAGACGGCGCCAATTGTACGGGGAGCAAATATTCCGGCGTGCCCGTATTCCTTTCTTCCGAGCTCCGTCGATGTCCGATCACCTGCGAGCAAGTAATGGTGAGCTACCCGGCGGTGTGTGGCCGGAAAAACCCTCCGACGATCAAGTTAGCACACACCTTAGAGGGAATAGAGAGAAGGGAGAGAGTGTTTTAGTGTAAGGATTTCTTACAGATATGTTCGTGTGTCGCGTATGGAGGGCGCAGACATGCTTATATACCTTCTGTGCCCCATATCCACTCCCTGTCATCTCCTGACACGTGGCTCTGCTATCCCATCTGTCAGCATAAACCATGCCGTTCATCACCTGCTCTCAACTGCCTGCCAGCATAGCTGGAGCTCGGCAGCCGAGCTGCCCTACCTCGGTCATACCATGCTTCATACCTTAAGCGCCTGACCGGATAACAGAATGAAGGACCGGGCTAGGCGGCATCTCGGCAAAGCTTAGCCCGGGCTCCTCCTTTGGTCGGTCTTCTCGCCGGTCAGTCAACTACCTCGGCTGACCGCGCCTTTCCGAGCGCCTGCCTCTCGGTCTGTCTGGTCTCGACAATCCTCGGACCGAGCATCCCGGTCTGACCGGTCACTTCCTGGCCGAGCATCTTCTGCACGGTTCGGGGCAGCACACAGTCCAAACTCTGCCCGGCCCAAGTTCTGGTAGCCCATCTCCGGGTGAACAGTCGATCATCTCGGCCCAATGCTCTGCTGGGCCCTCAACCTGTTCGGTTTATACCTCGGCCCAACGCCGGAGCATAAATCACCCTCTCATGGTACATTCAATAGCAAAACAGTACAGTAGGTCTTATAGACCAAACAGTCAGTTGATGGCCATCATATCAGTAAACAGTGGTGGTTCCAACATGGGAACCGACAGAGATCTCTGTAACAGTAGCAGTAACAGTAACAGTAGTTGCTAAGGATGCCACAATACAGTTCAGAATAGAGGACAAACATTCATTCAGCTAACAGTAAACAGTTCAGAAAACAGTTCAGTTGATTATTCAGAAAATATTCATTTCGAACATATCTTTACAACATTGTTACTCACAGAGTTCTGGGCTACAGATAAGCTAGAGCGTCTTCGGAATGCCAACCCTACGCAGTTACAGATTGAACACACACTAAGCTACACAGCTGGGAAAAATAATAACTTAATCCCTAATTTGCCTCGGTGTGGTTCTACATCAATATCCTCATTAAGATGCCTTAAACTAGGCCTAGGAATACCTAGAATGAAATGATGATGCAAAGATGCGCTTTAAAAACATTTTTAGAATTTTCAGAAAACAAAGGTCCCGCTCGAGCGTGACTATATCCGCTCAAGCGAAAATGCAACAAAAGGGTTCCGCTCGAGCGTATACTTCCCCACTCGAGCGGACTGTAAAACAGTCAAAAGTGCTGGATGCACAAATTTCACGCTCGAGTGCCAGTCACCCTGCTCGAGCGTGAGTCCAAAATCTGGAATTCCCAGATTTGAACCTCAAGCTCAAAATCAACTTCAAATGTATCAAATTTGATCCTTTTGGGATAATTTTCTGGAAAACACTTCAAAACTCATAACATTACATGTTTCAAAGACCCATTTGAGAAATCGAAGCCCAAAGGTAGTTCAATTAAACCCAATTTCAAACTGAATTTCATGAACATGACCTCAATGCAACATGCATGAGCTAAATCAACTTTAAAGCTTCAAATACATGCTCAAGTGAGTCAATTTCTTCAAAGACAAGATGAATTCATGTATTTTAACACAAACATGAACATGCATGCAAGATTCCCATGAAATCCAACCTCCAAACTCAACAATGTAAACATGCATGCATGATTTGAGCTACAATACAACATACTAAAGCCAATTCTAGACTTAGCTCTCTAAACTACCATGATCCATGCTAGATACAACTTAGATACACAATTAAGAGAGTGATTTCTCTACCTTATGTCTTCAATTCAAGTGTATAAGCACAAATATGCAAGAATCCCTTCAATTTCTCTCAATCTCCAAGCCAATTCTCAAGAACTCAAGATTTTCTCCTACCCTCTCTCTCTCTAGTCGGTTGTGACTCTCAAAATGGGCTGATAAAATGTTTAGTCAAGAGTGTATAAAGTGGAGAGGAGTTACCTAGATTAATCCACTAGGTGGCAAATTGGTAAATAGGGCCAACTCTTGTAATCTAGCTTATTTTAATCTAATTTAATCATACCAAATCGCATTTTAAATAAATATACCATTAAATCACATAATTTCTAATGATCATAAAACATTAATCAATTTCTGATTCGACCGCCAACAATGCCTTCAATTCACAGTTTAAACACAGAACATAAACAAATAATTTACCAGTCAAACAGAGAGAAATCCAATTAAACTCATATACTCAATCAATCAGTTTAGACTTTCAGTCAATCAGTCAATTAACATGCTTAGTCTCAGTTTAGCAGTAAATAGTGGTGAGGATTGTCACAGTCTCCCCTCCTTACAAAGAGTTTGGTCCTCCAAATTCGGATTATCTTATATTAAAGAATGATGTTCAACAGAGGTACAGTTCTAACTCTTTATAAAACATAAGCACAACCATATTCATGGACATGCTCAACCCGATCTCGACCTTATCTTCAAGCATTAACAGGATTATAATTTATTATAAATTATATACAGATAGTAGGGTTCATATCAAAATAGAGTCTTATACCCATTTAGATTTTAGTCCAGAACAGATTTAGATACATGTTCATTTTCATATTCTTGTCCAGATCATACATAACCGGCACAATTCTTGATTAAGCATACGTGGTGCATTCATTAGCACTAACAGAGCAGATACAGAATAGATGCAGAACAGATACAAACATAGCAGATACAAAACAGATACAGAACAAATACAGACATAGCAGATACAGAATAAATACAGACACGTGATGGTTATGGATAACTAATTCCATAAAGGAACCTTCGAATCCGGGTAACAAAACAAAACAGAATAGAAGCTGAGCCCCTGTGACGAGGCCTTCAGTACGGGTAACAAAGTGCAGATAGATATAAGTTCCGTAAAGGAACCTCCGATACCGGTAACAGCTAACAGATATCACATAATACCAAGAGTCACAAACACATATCAAAGATTGAACAACCATTCAATATATAGCATATAGCGTTTCAGAAAGCAAAACTTATTTCGTGATACAGAACATAAATACAGTTGCAAAGAACTTTACTGTATTATTACTCGCCTTACTTATATCAAGTACTTATCGGGGTTATAGATTTGCACTGGTCTCGTTTTCATAAGTAGTTCCCCCGTTAAGTTACAGAGATTCGATCCATTCAATTCCGAGTCATTCATTCGGTCTTGTTCAATTTGGTTCTCAATTCGGTAATCCATCATAGTAAGTCCAGGACATTCTAGAGTTATCGGGAATATAAGGTGAATTTGTATATTACTCCCATAGCAGTAGGCGAAATTCTGAAGTAATCATTCATTTACTATTCATCAATTTCAGTCCTCACGGATTCGGTCATACTTCGTGTCAATACGGAAACAGTCATACCGATTACATATACTTCCAGATAGTCAAAGTTTATAATCAAAACCAGTCTGTTGTCAACAAATTCCATCAGTTTTGAAGTACAGTAACACCCAAACAATTATTCCCTAGTCAAACAAGTTCATGGTCATATCGGTAATACCGAGTAATCACATGTCATGCACACAGTTTTCCCCCATAAAGTAAGCAAATCAAGTAATAGCTCTCAATAAGGGTTCCCTCAGGTCAAATCGATGAAAGTTCGACCAGGTCATATTAGCTGAAAGTTCTGCCCAGTTATATCAAGTAAAAGTTCAAAGCATGAGTCATCAAATAGAAGGTCCATTAGTTACACAAAGGGTTTCATCAACCCACAGTTCTATCAGACCAGATCAGTTAAAAGTTCCATTCTTATCATTTCCAGATAAGGTACATTAGCTCATACTCCATTCGTTTAGGTACATAGTCAGTAGTTTCACAATTAGTCCAAGTTCATCAATTGCCAAACTTACATCCGAGTCTTGTACTATTATAATTCATATCGAAGCGTTACAGGTCATATACAACGTGTTCCTCTCAATAAGTTTATAGACAATGCACAGGCATGCAGTTATTCACATCGAGAGGTAAGCATTACAGTCAATATAGCAATTTCCCAAATAAGTCTTTCATGTAGGCATATGGTACACCGTAATACAGCATATAAGACCCTTGGTGACACATAATAGTGAGTTGTCATACGAAGGTCTCAAATCAGTCGTACAGTCACTAAAGCATAGGCTCGCGAGTCTAATCAGATAGTCTTATCAATTTCCACAATCACGAGTCACAGTCCAGAGTTTGTCATTTGGGGTCTTTATTTAGTCACACAATCCCGGAGTCATAATCCCAATGGTTATATTATCAAACAATAACATGCCAATCATTCCGAGCAAAGGTATCATCATATGTGTGCATGTTCAGAGTCTACTAACATTCTCAATACGGATTCATGAGTTCAATGTACAATACAAAGTAGTTTCTCCAGATACGATAGTTAGGATAACAAGTAATAAGTCTACTCAGTCTAATAACATCCTTAAGCAAAGGTATGCATATATGTACATAAGTCCAAACATTTTGCGTAACATAGGTAATTAGTAACATAAGGTTTTACAGTGTCGCACATATAGTTCGCATCAAACAGTAGATCTCAAAGGATTCATTAACCACAGTCCATCCCCATCAGTTCTAATAGTATTACAAGCATGGGAATACACATACAGGTGTGAGTATAACATCAATTATCATTAAGGCATTCGTTCGCAAATTCATAAACAGAAGTTCACCCTCCTAAATTGACATGGGTTCTTAATTTCAGAAGTTCCACACACAACGGTTCATGTATATAATTTGAGTTCATGGGTCTAATCGTTCAATGATGTCCGTCGACATATAACAGTTCGGTTCGGGTCATAGTTGTATAGATTTCTCGAATTACAGTCAATCATAAGGTGTTCCCACATTCAATAGTTCTAGCACAGTTCAAAGGTCAGACCTAACAGTTCACATTCAGTTGTTACAATACGATACAAGGACCTATCCCAGCAAATTCTCGTTGCTCATAAGTCCTTACAATTCTCATAGCATAGGGTTCATAATTTCAGTAATTCAATTGGTTTAGTCAACATGTCCACAGTCTACATCAAATTAAGAAATGTACGATTCCCACACAAATGTTCGTATAGGCAATTACACATAATTAAGGTAATACCTGCATAAGTCATTTCAGTGTTCTGAGCATTTTCTGGAACTAGGGTATAGATTTAGGCTCATTGTTGTTCGGATGAGTTCGTGGGCAAGATTTAGGCAAGTGTCCTTCCTGTCCACTTCCAAAATAAGTTTCGGATAGGCGGCGACAACGCCCCAATATTATCTCCCACATTCTCAACAGATAGGTATATCATTGTTCACATTGTTTCCTTGACCTTCTTTGTTCAAAGCTATTGCCCGAGATTTTCCATTCACAGGTCATTGAATTACTGGTTATTTCTACTTTTTGTTTCTTCTGTTTCATTTTTTTTTTTTCTGATTCAGTTGATGATGTTGGTTTGGATATTTCAATACTGCCATGTTGTCTCAGGCATTAATGCACTATACAGGACATCCACATACTTTGACAGTTTTAAAACGTCAATTCGGTCAAACACATCTAGGTCAACCCACTTCAAAATTATCATTTTCATTTTTTTTTTCTAGCCTTTTGTAGTCAGTATCTATCACGTAGGGTGCTTAGCAAGCTAGGTGGGTAAATTTTACCTCATATTCAACCACAGTCTTATCACCTTACTCACCTTATTCAAACTCAGATACTTTCCTATCTTGGATGCATTGGGGAAAAATATTTTTCGAAGAAAACTTCACATATTTTCTCAGTTTCTAACCCAAGCCTTAGCTTTTAGTGGTTCGACACCCCCCAGAAATTCCGGTGGCTTCAGTTTATTGCGTTTCTATAGCAGTGTTATCAGATCATCAATGGTTGATTCAGGCACGTGTGTCTGCCTTTATTGTCTCAGATTTTCAGTTAAGGCTTCGACCATTCTTTCTAGCTCATTAATTCTAGGATCAAAGGATTCGGTTCTTACTGATTTCACGTTTTATCTCATATCAGATGTGTTTATACTTTCATTTCAGCTCAGGTACGGTCACACGACCCTTTTCTTTCACACGTCCATGTTCACATAAATTCCACATTCGGTATTAACATTAACGTTACACGTTATTCCACTTAACTTCTTCGATTATGCACATAGGTTTCATTTCATTACACCATAGGCAATACGGTAATTATAAATATAGGCGGTTGCATAGTTAAACACATTAACACATTAATATTTATATTCATGTCATAGCCACACACACTTTTCATATTCATGCAATGCCCTAATTTCTTTTGTAGGACCTCCTATAGCTCGTTTGGACACGTGTGTGCGGTATAACTCGTGATTTAGTATCGCTCTGATACCACTCTGTCACGACCCAAACTCGCCCCTATGGGTTTGTCACCGTAACCAGCCAGTAATCCGAGATTACCGAAGGCCTGCTTAACAGTAGAACAGTAGTACAGAGTACAGGGGCTAGCGGAAGCCAATACAGTAATTAAAGTTGTCCAATGAGCTGTGACAGTCTGTATGCAAAAGACTTTTCATACATGTATACAGTCAGTACTAAACAATATGCATAATATTTACAATCTTTCAGGAGAGGGACTTAATCCCTATGTAAACAGTACAGTTCAAAAACATTCAGTCTATACAATATTACAGAACAGTGACAGTTGGGTGAAACTAAGACACCCCCCAGAAAGCAGCCTAAGCTTTATCACACTTGGAATCTCGCAATGAGGCACAATGGTTGGCTGACAAAACAAGAGCCGGCCTGATGCCCCTAGCCACGCTCCGATGCCTGAACACCTACATATATATATATGAGCAGTGAGCTAAAGCCCAGTGAATAACATATGCATAACGAGGTTAAGAATGAATGTCCTTGCAGTATTGAAAGCAGTCAATTAGACAGTATATCAGTCATTCGGTTTATGGCTCATATTTCATGCCAACAGTCATTCAGAAACTATAATAGTCATATGTGGTACATCCAATAGCAAAACAGTACAGTAGGTCTTATAGACCGAACAGTCAGTTGATGGCCATCATATCAGTAAACAGTGGTGGTTCCAACATGGGAACTGACAGAGATCTTTATAACAGTAGCAGTAACAGTAACAGTAGTTGCTAAGGATGCCACAATACAGTTCAGAATAGAGGACAAACATCCATTCAGCTAACAGTAAACAGTTCAGAAAACAGTTCAGTTGATCATTCAGAAAATATTCATTTTCGAACATATCTTTACAACATTGTTATTCACAGAGTTCTGGGCTACAGATAAGCTAGAGCGTCTCCGGAATGCCAACCCTACACAATTACAGATTGAACACACACTAAGCTACACAGTTGGAAAAAATAATAACTTAATCCCTAATTTGCCTCGATGTGGTTCTACATCAATATCCTCATTAAGATGCCTTAAACTAGGCCTAGGAATGCTTAGAATGAAATGAGGATGCAAAGATGCGCTTTAAAAACATTTTCAGAATTTTCAGTAAACAGAGGTCCCGCTCGAGCGTGACTATATCCGCTCGAGCGGAAATGCAACAAAAGGGTTCCACTCAAGCGTATACTTCCCCACTGGAGCAGACTGTAAAACAGTCAAAAGTGCTGGATGCACGAATTTCACGCTCGAGCGCCAGTCACCCCACTCGAGCGTGAGTCCAAAATCTAGAATTCCCAAATTTGAACCTCAAGCTCAAAGACAAGATGAATTCATGGATTTTAACACAAACATGAACATGCATGCAAGATTCCCATGAAATCCAACCTCCAAACTCAACAATGCAAACATGCATGCATGATTTGAGCTACAATACAACATACTAGAGCCAATTCTAGACTTAGCTCTCTAAACTACCATGATCCATGCTAGATACAACTTAGATACACAATTAAGAGAGTGATTTCTCTACCTTATGTCTTCAATTCAAGTGTATAAGCACAAATATGCAAGAATCCCTTCAATTTCTCTCGATCTCCAAGCCAATTCTCAAGAACTCAAGATTTTCTCTTACCCTCTCTCTCTCTAGTCGGTTGTGACTGTCAAAATGGGCTGATGAAATGTTTAGTCAAGAGTGTATGAAGTGGAGAGGAGTTGCCTAGATTAATCCACTAGGTGACAAATTGGTAAATAGGGCCAACTCTTGTAATCTAGCCTATTTTAATCTAATTTAATCATACCAAATCGCATTTTAAATAAATATACCATTAAATCACATAATTTCTAATGATCATAAAACATTAATCAATTTCTTATTCGGCCGCCGATAAGGCCTTCAATTCGCAGTTTAAACACAGAACATAAACAGATAATTTACCAGTCAAACAGAGAGAAATTCAATTAAACTCATATACTCAATCAATCAGTTTAGACTTTCAGTCAATCAGTCAATTAACATGCTTAGTCTCAGTTTAACAGTAAACAGTGGTGAGGGTTGTCACAGTCTCCCCTCCTTACAAAGAGTTTGGTCCTCCAAACTCGAATTATCTTATATTAAAGACAGGATGTTCAACAAAGGTACAGTTCTAACTCTTTATAAAACAGAAGCACAACCTTATTCATGGACATGCTCAACCCGATCTCGACCTTAGCTTCAAGCATTAACAGGATTATAATTTATTATAAATTATATACAGAGAGTAGGGTTCATATCAAAACAGAGTCTTATACCCATTTAGATTTTAGTCCAGAACAGATTCAGATACATGTTCATTTTCATATTCTTGTCCAGATCATACATGGCTAGCACAATTCTTGCTTAACCATATGTGGTGCATTCATTAGCACTAACAGAGCAGATACAGAATAAATACAGAACAGATACAGACATAGCAGATACAGAACAGATACAGGCATAGCAGATACAGAACAGATACAAAACAAATACAGACATAGCAGATACAGACACGTGATGGTTATGAATAACTAATTCCATAAAGGAACCTTCGAATCCGGGTAACAGAACAGAACATAACAGAAGCTGAGCCCCCGTGATGAGGCCTCCGGTACAGATAACAGAGTGCAGACAGATATAAGTTCCGTAAAGGAACCTCCGATACTGGTAACAGCTAATAGATATCACATAATACCAAGAGTCACGAACACATATCAAAGATTGAACAACCATTCAGTATACAGCATATAGCGTTTTAGAAAGCAAAACTTATTTCGTGATACAGAACATAAATACAGTTGCACAGAACTTTACTGTATTATTACTCACCTTACTTATATCAAGTACTTATCGGGGTTATAGATTTGCACTGGTTTCGTTTTCATAAGTAGTTCCCCCGTTAAGTTACAGAGATTCGATCCATTCAATTCCGAGTCATTCATTCGGTCTTATTCAATTTGGTTCTCAATTCGGTAATCCATCACAGTTAGTCCAGGACATTCTAGAGTTATCGGGAATATAAGGTGAATTTGTATATTACTCCCATAGCAGTAGGCGAAATTCTGAAGTAATCATTCATTTACTATTCATCAGTTTCAGTCCTCACGGATTCGGTCATACTTCGTGTCAATACGGAAGCAGTCATACTAATTACATATACTTCCAGATAGTTGGAATTTATAATCAAAACCAGTCTGTTGTCAACAAATTCCATCAGTTTTGAAGTACAGTAACACCCAAACAATTATTCCCTATTCAAACAAGTTCATGGTCATATCGATAATACCGAGTAATCACATGTCATGTACACAGTTTTCCCCCATAAAGTAAGCAAATCAAGTAATAGCTCTCAATAAGGGTTCCCTCAGGTCAAATTGATGAAAGTTCGACCAGGTCATATTAGCTGAAAGTTTTGCCCAGTCATATCAAGTAAAAGTTCAAAGCATGAGTCATCAAACAGAAGGTCCATTAGTTATACAAAGGGTTTCATCAACCCATGGTTTTATTAAACCAGATCAGTTAAAAGTTCCATTCTTATCATTTCTGGATGAGGCACATTAGCTCATACTCTATTCGTTTAGGTACATAGTCAGTAGTTTCATAATTAGTGTAAGTTCATCAATTGCCAAACTTACATCCGAGTCTTGTACTATTATAATTCATATCGAAGTGTTATAGGTCATATACAACGTGTTCCTCCCAATAAGTTTATAGGCAATGCACAGGCATGTAGTTATTCACATCGAGAGGTAAGTATCACAATCAATATAGCAATTTCCCAAATAAGTCTTTCATATAGGCATATGGTACACAGTAATACAGCATATAAGACCCTTGGTGACACATAATAGTGAGTTGTCATACGAAGGTCTCAAATCAGTCATACAATCACTAAAGCATAGGCTCGCGGGTCTAATCAGATAGTCTTGTCAATTTCCACAATCACGATTCACAGTCCAGAGTTTGTCATTTGGGGTCTTTATTTAGTCACACAATCCCGGAGTCATAATCCCAACGGTTATATTATCAAACAATAACATGCCAATCATTCCGAGCAAAGGTATCATCATATGTGTGCATGTTCAGAGTCTACTATACGGATTCATGAGTTCAATTTACAACACAAAGTAGTTTCTCCAGATACGATAGTTAGGATAACAAGTCATAAGTCTACTCAGTCTAATAACATCCTTAAGCAAAGGTATGCATATATGTACATAAGTCCAAACATTTTGCGTAACATAGGTAATTGGTAACATAAGGTTTTACAGTGTCGCACATATAGTTCGCATCAAACAGGTAACCAGTACTTTTGCAGACCATGAGGGTCCGCTCGAGCGTCGGAACCCACGCTCGAGCGGGGACCCCTGTTTCAGAAATTTTGTAAAAGTGTTCTGTGTTTTATTTTCCGTTCTCTTTCATTTCTAAGTACTCTTAGGCATGCATTAAGCATTATGAATGAATTAAAAGGATAAGAAAGAAGCCTAAGAGAGATGTATGAATTAAGAACGGAATAAATTGTTTGTGACCCATTATGTTCATGAAATGTGTAGGGTCGAGCTCCAGGGTAAATCCATCGACAGAACACTATGAGTAATATCTTAATAAAGATATTTTGAAGTATATTATTTGTCCAATTACTTATTTCCCTATAAGTCTTATAAGTTTGTTAATTTGAATTGTGGACAATGTTTGCTATGCCATATGATTGGGCCTAAGGTCGTCTGCTATGAATGAAAAAATGAATGGGCCGAAGGCTGTCTGACATTAATGATAGTTTGACTCGAATGATAGTCGGATATGAACGAATGGGTCAATGAATGGGCCAAAGGCCGTCGGATACGAACGAATGGGCCAATGAATGGGCCAAAGGCCGTCGGATATGAATGAATGGGCCAGAGGCCGTTAGATATGAATAAATGGGCCAATGAATGGGCCGGAGGCCGTTGGACATGAATGATTGGGCCAAAGGCCGTTTGATATACATGAATGAATTGGGCTTGAAGCCGTTCGTCAAAGGACAAAATAGGCCAGAGGCTGTTTGATAAGTTCAAGCTTGAATCGCCTAATGTACTGAATAATACACGAAGTAGAATACTAAATGGGTCCAAGGCCGTTTGATATATGTGAATCTCATTCGTGTACTATCTTTATTTGATATTATTCACTGGGCTTTCGCTCGCGCTCATTCATGTGTATGTAAGTGAGCCAAGGGATCTCCAAACCCAGCCTCGGTGAAATATGTGAGAAACAGTCAAGGTTTTGAAGAGTCAGCCCAACGTCTCACGCACGAGACTTGTCTTCTCCTATTTAGTTCTTTTGTTATAGTTTTGTTACGTTGACGAAAACATTGAACTACTTTTGTATATAAACTTTGGGTTTGACTGACTTAGACTTGAATGACCCTGTGTGTATAGTTTGTATGTCAACTTCCCTTTTGATGTGAGTCATTAACGAATACTTATGCGAAATGTTATGATGTGCATATAAGTACAGCTCTATAGACAAAGTTTTAAATTTGCTCCCGTTTGGCCCCTTTACTCTGATGAGTTATGTCTTAAAAGATTTGAGGCCGTAGGTAATCCCTTGATTACTTCCCGTTATGTCCTTAACCCATAGGGGCGAGTTCGGGTCATGACAGAGTGGTATCAGAGCACAAGTTAATAACTCACACACTTGTCTAAATGAGCAATAAGCGTCTAGAAAAGATCTAGAATGCATTCACGTGATAAGTATGAATCTTAAAGTATCGAGAATACTCTTAAATATTTTAATGTGAACGATTATGTGTTATAAGTTGTGATTTGCTTGCATTGCAAATTATTTGAATATGTATGCTCTTTAGTATATGCATACCTGTGAAGTATATGCATATCTGTGAATCTTTCGTATAAAGTATAATGCAAGTTTAATCAGATGGTGAGAACAAGAAGTGATGAGATAGAGGAGTCCTCTACTGCCAGAATGGATAGAATAGAAAGATTGATTCAGGAAATGGCAGAGGCATTGAGGCAACAACAGTGGCAACAACAGTGGCAGCAACCACAACCTCTACCTCTGGCACCACCCGTGCCAGATAATCAGAATGATGACCGAATAATAGCTCTCACCAAAGAGTTTAAGAAAATGAAACCACCACAATTCCATGGGGGATTAGATCCGTTGAAAGCTGAAGCATGGGTCCTCGGCATCGAAAAGCTATTTGAGGTGTTCCCTTGTTCAAAGACACAGAAAGTTCTTCTAGCCACCTTTATGCTAGAAGACGAAGCAAGAAGATGGTGGATGTTAATGCGTGAAAATCATAAAGATGTTGACTGGGCGAAATTCCTGGAAGTTTTCTATGATAAATACTTCTCGCAATGTGTCCGTGACAGGAAACTATAGGAGTTCATGGAACTTAAACAAGACAGTATGACAGTGGCTGAGTATGAAGCCAAATTCACTGAATTGGCCAGGTTTGCACCACATGTGATTGATACTGATTATAAGAAAGCGAGACATTTTGAAGATGGGCTTCGAAGTGATATTTTAGAAAGGGTAAATGTCTTGAAGTTGGAAACCTACATTGGGGTGCTAGACCGGGCCATAATATCAGAAGCTAACATAGCTAGACAAACTAAACCAACAACAGACTGGAAAGGCAGTAAGAGACAAGGCTTCTTTTCGAAAAAGAAATTTTTGAAGAAGCAGAATATGGGCTCCTCGAGTACTTCTAATTCTTCCCGAGATACATCCCCAATGTGTAATATTTGTAGTAAAAGTATCGTGGGGTTTGTTACCGTGTGTTAGGAGCTTGTTTTAAATGTGGTAAACAAGGGCATATGGCCAGAGATTGTAATCAAAACAGTGGGAAGCTAGCTGCTAGCTCAACTGCATCAATCCCGAAACTGGGAAATACTATGAGATCTACTACCACTGCGGATACCGTGAGGCAAAGGAGAGTTTTCGTGCTTGTTCCGGGCGATACACAGAATGCTAACGCAGTTGTCTCAGGTACTATTTCTATATGTAATTAGGATGCTTTTGTGTTAATTGACTCTGGATCAACACATTCTTTCGTAACATGTTCATTTGCATCTAGACTGAGTAGACCTCTAGAATTATTGCCATATCTGCTATGTGTATCTGTTCCATCCGAGGAATCTGTATTGTGTGAATCTGTATATCATTTTTGTGACATGCGAATTGGGAATGCTATTTTGTATGTGGATTTGTTGCCCTTGAACTTTAGGCATTTTGATATAATTCTGGGCATAGATTGGTTAACTAAGTATTGTGCCACCATTGATTGTGTAACAAAACGGGTTGTGTTTAGACCACCAGAACATGAAGAAATTGTATTTGTGGGTAACGGGGTAGTACCTCCACCATATTTAATATCTGCAATGAAGGCATGTGAATTAATCAGGAAAGGGTGCCAAGGTTATTTGTGTTATGTGTTGTCTGAACAATATGTGAATGTTGAATTGAGTAGTATCCTTATTGTTAGCAAATTTCCAGATGTGTTCCCAAATGAATTACCAGGGGAATTGGTAGACAGAGAGATAGAGTTTACGATTGAATTTATGCCAGGCACCTAGTGTAACAACCCTCGCTATTGTTTACCGACAAACTACTGATTACCGTTAAACTGAACTGATTATGACTGATAAATGAACCGATTAAAAATAATGAACTGACTGACTGAAATTTGAGACTGAATTGACTGAGTATGTATGTTAATTTGCATTCTATCTGTTCGACTGTTTGAATATCTGTTCATGTTTATATGTTTAAACTATATATTGAAGACCTTATCAGCGGCCGAACCGGAAAGCGATTGATGTTTCATGATCCTTAGAATTAATGTGATTTTATGATACATTTATCTGAAAATTGATTTAGTGAGATTAAATTAGATTAAATATTGATTAATTGCTAGTCATGGTCTTAATTACCAAACTAACCCTTAGTGGCCCACTCAATACAATATATTTGAGCCCCATTACAGACTTAGGCAACATTTTGATCAGCCATTTTCTTGCTCTTGCTGACTTGAGAGGGAGAGAGGGAGAGAAAGCTTGAGTTCTTCACAATTTGCTTAGAAACTTGAAGAATTTGTAGGGGATTTGCATAATTGAGCTTGTGCATCTTGCATTCAAGACTTAGGTAAGGGTTTCAACCTCTTAATTGTGTCTTAAAGTTGATTCTTGCATGGTTCATGTCATATTGATGGAGTTTAGAGCCAAAACATGGTTTAAATGTTGAATTGTAGCTTGATTGTTGCATGCATGTTACCATTCTTAAGTTTTGAGGTTGTAAGTTCATAATTCCTCACAGGCATGTCCATCTTTTGATCATGCTCCATGAGTTCATCTTGTTTTTGGAAGGTTTGAGCTCTTTTGGAACAACATTAAAGCTTTGAAAATGATTTAAGCTCATGCATGTTCATTTGAATTGTTGTCATGAAGATTGGTTTGAAATTGGGTTTGAATTGAACACCCTTGGGCCTTGATTTTACAAATTGAGGTTTGATATATGTTATTCTATGTGTTTATAAATGTTTTCCAGAAAAGTGGCCCAAGAGGATCGAACTTGGAGCACCGAGACTTGGTTTTGAGCTTGAGGTTCAAATCTGGAATTTCCAGATTTTGGACTCACGCTCGAGCGGGGTGACTGGCGCTCGAGCATGGAAATCGTGCTCCCAGCATTTTTGTTCTGTTTTGAAGTCCGCTCGAGCGGATTAATTGACGCTCGAGCGGGACATTGTGTCTCATGCTCGAGCGGGTGTCGAGCGCCCAATCGAGCGTGATTTTCACCTATCCAGCACTTTTGTTCTGTTTTGCAGAACGCTCGAGCGGGTAAGTCTACGCTCGAGCGGAAACCTTTGTCTGCATGTTCGCTCGAGCGGAGTAACCTACGCTCGAGCGTGACCCCTGTTTTCTGAAAGTCTGAAAATGTTTTCTAAGTGCATCTTTGCATCCTCATCCCATCCTAGGCATTCTTAGGCCTAGTTTAAGACATCTCATGAGGATATAGATGTAGAACACACCAAGGCAATTTAGGGATTAAATTATTATTTTTCCCAACCGTGTAGCTTAGTGTGTGTTCAATCTGTAACTGTGTAGGTTTGGCTTTCTGAGGAGACGCTCTAGCTTACTGTAGCCCAGAACTCTGTGAGTAACAACTGTATAAAGATATGTTCGAAATGATTATCTTCTGAACAATTGAACTGTACTGTTTTCTGAACTGATTACTGTTAATTGAATGAATGCATGTCCTATATTCTGAACTGTATTATGGCATCCTTAGCACCTACTGTTTACTAATACTGCTACAGAGATCTCTGTCGGTTCCCCCGTTGGAACCACTACTGTTACTGACTGATGGCCATCATTTACTGCTCGGTCTTTTAAGACCTACTGTTTATTGTACTGTTATGCTAATGGATGTACCACATATCACTGTACTGACTGAACGACTGAGATACTGATTTAATGAACTGTTTTCATTACTGTAAGGACATTCATTCGTAACCCCTTTACGCATTGTGTTATTCACTGGGCTTTAGCTCACTGCTCATATATATATGTAGGTGTCCAGGCACCAGACCGCAGCTAGAAGCGTCAGGATAAACTCCAGTTTTGTCAAGCCAACCTATGTGCCTCACTGCGAGGTTCCGAGCCTGCCAAGCTATAGTTTAGGGGTGTTTCGAATTCCCCCGTCTGTCTCTGTATATGCTTTTGTAATACTGTGTAAACTGGCAACACTGTTACTGTACTGAAATCAGGGATTAAGTCCCTGAACTGAATAATTGTATCTAACGGGTTTACCGTTTTGCACTGATTGTGTATGTACGTTCTGAAAATTCTTTTTGCATTCAGACTGTCACAGCTCATGGACACTGTTTACTTACTGTATTGGCTTCCGCCAGGCCCCTGTACTCTGTTTTCCTGTCTTACTGTTAAGCAGGCCTTCGGTAATCTCGGATTACTGGCCGGTTACGGTGCTAAACCCATAGGGGCGGGTTTGGGTCGTGACACCTAGCCTATTTCTAAAACTCCCTACAGAATGGCTACTGCTGAAATGAAAGAACAATTGCAAGACCTGCTTGATAAAGGGTTTATCCGACCTAGCACTTCACCATGGGGTGCACCAGTGTTGTTTGTGAAAAAGAAAGATGGAACCTTGCGGTTGTGTATCGACTATCGAGAATTGAACAAGGTAACAATAAAGAATAAATATCCCTTACCTCGTATTGATGACCTGTTTGACCAATTGCAGGGATCACAAGTGTTTTCTAAAATTGATTTGAGGTTCGGGTATTATCAGTTGAAAGTGAAAGCAGAAGATGTTGAGAAAACCGTGTTTGGAACAAGGTATGGCCATTATGAATTTCTTGTTATGCCATTTGGGGTAACTAATGCTCCGGCAATGTTTATGGACTTAATGAACCGAATTTTTAAAGCCTACCTTGATGAATTTGTTGTGGTTTTTATTGATGACATTTTGATATACTCCAAGAATAGACTTAAACATGAACATCATTTGAGAACTGTCCTGCAAACACTTAGAGAAAAGAAATTATTCGTTAAACTAAAGAAATGTGAATTCTGGTTAGATGAAGTAATCTTTTTAGGACATGTGATCAACAAGGAAGGAATATCAGTGGACCCGCAGAAAATAGAGGCGATTGTGAATTGGCCTACATCGACAAATGTGATAGAAGTCCTCAGTTTCATGGGCTTAGCCGGATATTACAAGAGATTTGTGAAAGACTTTTCACGGATAGCTGCACCTCTTACCCAACTGACACGCAAAGGGCAACCATTTGAATGGAATGACGAAAGAGAATCTGCCTTTTATGAACTGAAAGCGAGACAGACCACTGCATCAGTATTGACATTGCCCACAGGTACAAAAAATTTTGTGATTTTCAGTGATGCATCTTATAAAGGTTTGTGTTGTGTATTAATGCAGAACGGAAAGGTTATTGCTTATGTCTCTCAACAATTGAGGCCACATGAGAAAAACTACCCAACACATGACTTAGAACTAGCCGCAGTTGTGTTTGCTCTAAAAATCTGGTAGCATTACTTGTATGGGGCGAAATATGAAATCTACACTGACCAAAAAAGTCTGAAGTACTTCTTTACACAAAAAGAACTAAATATGCGGTAAAGGAAATGGCTTGAGTTGATAAAAGATTATGATCTTGAAATTCAGTATCACCCCGGGAAAGCTAATATAGTTGCTGATGCCTCAAGCAGAAAGTCAATGGGGAGTATGGTTTGTTTGCTTACTGAATAGAAAAAGATCTTGCAAGATTTTGAGAAGTCTGAAATTGAAGTGGTATTGTGTGAACAGGGCGGATTGATAGCCGCTATTTCAGCCGAATCGACAATCATTGATGAGATTAAACAGAAACAAAAAGAGAATGAATTCCTCAAGAAAGTGATTTATGAATTTGAGACAAGTCTGAAAGCGGACTTCAGCATTGAAGGCGAAGTGTTGAGATTCCGGAACTGAATGTGTATCCCAGATATTCCGAAACTAAAGAAAAGAGTTCTAGATGAAGCCCACAAGTCAGTATTTACTATGCATCTGGGCAATAACAAAATGTATCGGGATTTGAAACAAAGCTATTGGTGGCCTAAAATGAAGAAGGAAATTGCAGAGTATGTGTCCAAATGTCTTCAATGTCAGCAAGTAAAAGCTGAACACCAGAAACCAGGCGGTCTACTTCAACCTCTCCATATTCCTGAAGGGAAGTGGAAGCATGTGACTATGGATTTCATTGTTGGTCTACCTCGGACTCCTCAAGGTATGGATTCTATTTGGGTTATAGTTGATAGATTGACTAAATCTGCACATTTTCTACTTGTTAGAACTACATTTGATGCTTATAGACTGGCTACTATATATGTTGATGAGATTGTTCGTTTACACGGAGTTTCAATATCTATTGTCTCAGATAGAGATCCGAAATTTGTGTCTAGATTGTGGAAAAGTTTGCAAAGGGCTATGCGGACAGAATTGAGATTTAGTACTGCCTTCCACCCACAGACAAACGGACAATCATAACGAACAATACAGACTTTGGAAGATATGCTAAGGATGTGTGCCTTGGATTTCCAAGGGAGTTGGGAAGATTATTTGCCACTCGCAGAGTTTGCATACAATAACAGCTTCCACTCCAGCATCGGTATGGCACCATATGAGGTTTTGTATGGTAGAAGGTGTAGATCACCAATTTGTTGGACAGAAGTAGGGGATAGAGGTCTCCTTGGGCCTGAAATTGTGCAAAACACTTCTGAAAAGATCAAAATTATTCAGCAAAGGCTCAAAACAGCTCAAGACCGACAAAAGAATTATGCAGATGTTCGAAGAAGACCTCTCGAGTATGAGGTTGGTGACCATGTGCTTATTCGTGTGAATCCGATGAAAGGCCAAGTCAGGTTTGGAAAAAAGGGTAAGTTATCACCCCGTTACATTAGGCCGTTTTAAATTCTGGAAAGGCTTGGTCCAGTTGCTTATCGAGTCACTTTGTCCCCGGGATTCGAACAAATCCATAATGTGTTTCATGTATCGATGTTGAGGGGTTATCTTCGAGATCTGTTTCATGTGATTGCCTATCACTGAGTAGCTCTTGATGAGAATATGGAGTACGTCGAATGGCCGAAACGAATCATTGACCGGCAAGTGAAACAATTAAGAAGCAAGTCCATCCCAATGGTGAAAGTGGAATGGAAAAAACACTATAGGACGGATGCCACATAGGAAAAAGAGGATGAAATGTGACTATGCTATCCACATTTGTTCCCCGACGAAAGTAAAATAAGTTTGGAGGACTAAACTTCCTAAATGGGGGAAGACTGTGATAACCTTGTTCCGTATTATGCTAATTGATCCTTATTATGAATATGATTATGTGTTTGATATGATTTTGAGTACCATTTATATGAATATATGTGGTTTTGAATTTTTATCTGTTCACCGTTGGAAAATCTGTTTGATTTAACTGCTTTAGAATTTAATTTAAGGCTTTATCGGCCACAGAAGCCAAAATTGACTACGCCATTGTGATTAGCGTAATTTTTAGAACCTATGGTGAATTTTAATTGAAAGTTTGTTCGGATCAAAATAATTAGATTCAGAATGATTAATTAAGCTCCATTATTTAATTCTAATCACTTTGCCTAAGAGAGCCTATAAATAGACCTCTATACACACAATTCCACTCTTTGAATTCATTTTGCTGAGATTACACTCTAGAGGGAGAGTGTGTGGATCGGTTAGAGAGAGAGAGGAGGCTCAAGTTGAAGAATTAACCAAGAAGCTTGAAGATCTTGAAGATCAACTCAAGAATTAACCATAAATTAGGTGATTAGAGCTTCTAGGTAAGTACTTGAGTATGAATTCATGAGTATAAGTTTGTAAATTTGTGTATTCAAGCTAGTTGGGTGATCAAGAACATCAATTGAAATGAAATTGAAGAATTTAAAGCTTATATGTGCATGCATGTAAGAATTTGCCATGAAGTTGTATAATTGAGCATGAAAAATATGATCCATGCAGAATTATGGTTAAAATTCATGCTTTTGATCATCATTTGTATCATCTAAGTTGAAAATGGAGTTGTAGTGCACATGCAAGTACAATTCATAGAAGCATGAGTGTTGGATGCATGAAATTGAAGTATTGATGATGGGTTTGATATGAATCGTGTGTGCATGTAAGTAATTCATGGAAATTAAGCTTCATAATGTTGTAATCTAGCATTTGTATCATGTTAGAAGGTTTGCATGTGAAGTATAAGCCATGGTATGCAAGTTGTTTGAGTTTGAATGCAAGTTTGAGCCTCAAGAACAGTTCTGGAAAACCCAGAATTTGGCATGTCCGCTCGAGCGAGGAAAGCGCCGCTCGAACGTGAAATACGAGCTCCCAGAACTTGTTACAGACATAAATGTCCGCTCGAGCGGGAAGATTCACACTCGAGCAGGGAGCCATGTAGTGTGACCTTCAGCTCGAGCGTCCGAATTCACGCTCGAACGTAAAAATCAGCTAACCAGTACTTTTGCAGACCATAAGGGTTCGTGTAGCGACCCTAATTTTCTTAAGTCATTTATTTATTATTATGATTATTATATCTTATTTTATTTTTGACTTTATTAATTGTGTAGGTTACATGAGAATTTAATATGATAATTAATGAATTTAATGTGATAATTAATTAATTTAATGTGTTATTTAATTATATATAATTAATCTAAATATTTATATTTGTTTTATATATAAAAAAAAAGGAAAGGTGTATTTATATTTGTTATTTACATACATATATATATATATATAATATCGTATATTTATATTTATATATATTATAAATTGTTGTATAATATTATATAATAGTTTATTAGGTTGTTATGGATGAGATTTAGGTTATATATATATATATATATAATATGTAGTCAATTAGGTTAGAAGCAAAAAGAAAGAAAAAGAGAGTGCAGTGTGTGTGGCGTGAGAGAGAGAGAGAGAGAGATATATCAAGAAAAGAAAACCAAGATCAAGAAAAGAAAAAAAAAACAAGAAAGTCGAGATAAAGAGGAACACCGGGAAAAAGGAAGAGGGAAAAAAATAGAAAGATTAGGGTTTTATTTCGATGGCTCCTTTAGTTTTCCAAATATTTTATTGACCTTCAAAATAATATTGTGAGTACAAAACCCACTTTCCTTGATTTATGTTTAATTCACTGTTTTATTTAATTATTTATTTTTATTTGTTTGATGTTAGTTTGATTTTGTTTTATATAAAGATGATAGATTAATTTTAATTATTTTGATTAGTTGTGGATATAAGATTTAAGGTTTATAGATGATAGATTGATTTTAAGTATTTTGACTAGTAGTATATGTAAAGTTTAGGGTTCTTAGATAAGTGATTGATTTTAATTACTTTGATTAGTTGTGTGGGTAAACTTTAGGGTTTTTTTAGATGATTGATTAATTTTAATTACTTTGATTAGATATATATGTAAAGTTTAGGATTTTTAGATGATTGATTAATTTTAATTATGTTTATTAGACGTATATGTAAGGTTTAAGATTTTTAGATGATTAATAGATTGTAATAATTTTAATTAGTTGGGTATGAAAGGTTTGAGATTGTTTTAGTCGATTGATTAATTTTAATTATGTTGATTAGACGTATATATAAGATTTAGGATTTTTAGATGATTAATAGATTGTAATAATTTTAATTAGTTGGGTATGAAAGGTTTGGGATTGTTTTAGTCGATTGATTAATTTTAATTATGTTGATTAGACGTATATGTAAGGTTTAGGATTTTTAGATGATTAATAGATTGTAATAATTTTAATTAGTTGGGTATGTAAGGTTTGGGATTGTTTTAGATGATGGATTAATTTTAATTATGTTGATTAGACGTATATGTAAGGTTTAGGATTTTTAGATGATTAATTGTTTGTAATAATTTTAATTAATTGAGTATGTAAGGTTTAGGATTTTTAGATGATTGATTAATTTTAAGGGCAAATTACATATACACCCCTCCAGGTTTGGTTAAATTACAGATACCCCCCTGAGGTTTCGGAAATTACATCCCGCCCCCTGAGGTTTGTATTTTCATAACAATTTACCCCCTGAGGTTTATATTTCATAACAAATTACCCCCTAATTTCTTATGCAAATATAGCATTCATGGGGGAATTCGTAATTTCTCAAACCTCAGGGGGGTATCTGTAATTTTGTCAAACCTGGAGGGGTGTATATGTAATTTGCCCTAATTTTAATTATGTTGATTAGATGTATATGTAAGGTTTAAGGTTTTAGATGATTAATTGATTGTAATAATTTTAATTAATTGAGTATGTAAGGTTTAGGATTTTTAGATGATTGATTAATTTTAATTATGTTGATTAGATGTATATGTAAGGTCTAAGATTTTAGATAATTAATTGATTGTAATTATTTTAATTAGTTGGATATGTAAGGTTTAGAATTTTTAAATGATTGACTAATTTTTAATTATTTTGATTAGACGTGTATGTAAGGTTTAGAGTTTTTGGATGATTGATTGATTTTAATTATTTGCATTTGTTGGGTATGCAAGGTTTAGGGTTTTATTTTGGGTGACTTTATTAATTCTTTGAGTGATTCTTTGATCTTCAAAAATAATTGTGAGTACAAAATCCACTTCCCTTGATTTATATTTAATTCTTTGTTTTTATTTATTTATTTGATATTAGTTTGATTTTGTATTCACACAAAGATGATAGATTGATTTTAATTATTTTGACTAGTGGTGTATGTAAAGTTTAGGGTTTATAGATGATTGATTGATTTTAATTATTTTGATTGGTTGTTTATGTAAGGTTTAGGTTTTTTTTTTTTATATGGATTAATTTTATGATTGTAATCATACTCATGATTATATAAAATTAAAATAAACTTAGAATCCATAGATATTGGTTAGAGGATGGATTGATTCATTGTTTTTATTTATTTATTTATATTTGATGTTGGATTGATTTTATATTTGCCTGTAGATGATGGATTGATTTTAATTATTTTGATTAGTTGTGGATGCCATGTCACGCCCCCAAACCGCCCCCAGTAGTTTGGAGCCGTGATGGCCAGTAATCCGTAATTACCGAAGGCCAACTTACAAGAATCACACACAATCAGAGTATTTATATAGGGGGGCTCACAAATGCGGAAGCAATAATTCAAGATACAAGTGGTCCATAAGAGCAGTGCATAAGTCAAATGAAATGACATACATCTTTATAAAGTCTTACAACTTAAATACAATAAGGAAATGAGGTACAAAACACATCTTGACCAAAAGGCTTCTCAAGCCGACATATACAAGTACAAATGAAAATTAAGCCGAGAAGCATGATCTTCAAGACGGTACAAAAAAATGCTAATCCAAAACATGTCGGCAAAGCACCCAAATCACATCGGCAATCACGTCTAGGCCTCAATGCCTTCTTGTTCATCACCTACATATATATAGAGAGGGTGAGCTTGGATACTCAGTGAATGATATTAGGAAAAAAGGTTTTGCATGATTGATATCCAAGATTTCTTTCAAAACAATACATAGCATACTTTACAATCAAGAAGGAAAATCAAGTTCATTGCCGGCCTTTCAAGTTCTTTGGATGTTATTACATCTACTTAATACAAGAGGGTGATGACATTCCCAAGACAAGAGTGCAGTTGCATTATAGTCCCCTGCAACTAAGGACTTTCAAGACAAGCTGTGCTGCGAAAGTTTAGAGTCCTCTAGCACTAAGGACTGTCAAGACAAGCTGTGCTGCGAAAGTTTAGAGTCCTCTAGCACTAAGGACTGTCAAGACAAGCTGTGCTGCGAAAGTTTAGAGTCCTCTAGCACTAAGGACTGTCAAGACAAGAGTGCAGTTGCATTATAGTCCCCTGCAGCTAAGGACTTTCAAGAAATGTCATCAAAACAAGGTAGTGCTTGATATGCAATTAGGGATCGTCATTCATGCTAAATCAAATACTTTTCAAGTCAAGGCAAAACAAGATTTATCAAACAAGTGTAACATAACTTTATTAGAAATACCACTCACATAGTTTCTTCACACGTCGGGGTCGAGACAAGCCCAAGTCCTACAAATACAGGGCAAAGCCTTTTGAATGCACCTTCAACAAGTTTCGTATGTACACAAATGGTTTCAGAAAACATGCTGGGCACCAACCAGGTCTAGGCCGAGGTTCCACACCTCTTCACCGAGGTGTGTTCCCGAGGGCCACATGCAAGGAAAAGAGGTCGGGAAACTCTGGGTTTCCCTCTGCTGATGAACATGAAGAACATGAGTGTGAAAACATGAAAAACTTGAATGTTCAATCATAATCTGTCATTACAAATCTGGGGTTTTCGTGCTATGAGTTTGAAAACATGGACCTGGGTACCCGGACCTGGAATTCTTGTGGAAATGAACACTAAAACATGATTCTTTTGGCAAGCTTCCGGATCAAAACAAGACTTTCTTGAAGAACACATGAATGCCATTTTCTCTTTCTAAAATCGAACTTCAAACGATGCATGGCTTACAAATCGTTTTCAATCATGCAATGTAATAACATAAACATAAAGAACATCACGAGAAGATCAAGAATCTAACCTTAGAACGCGGATCTAACGGTTGGATCCCTAGAAATCAAGCTTGAAGATCTACTTCCTCGCTCTAAAACTCTTTCTTCCTCATAGAGCTTCTCTCTCTACAAGACAAGGTTATGACACCAAATGATAGTTTTCTATACCCGGTTCTGGGGTTAACCCTCTGCTGAGACACGTGGCGGCGACTGGTTGGGTTCATCCTGAAAAGGTGGCTGACAGACCAGACAAAGCATGGTGGAAGGGTGTTCAACAAGCAAAGCGGTATGGGCTCTCTGACGGGGCAATGACATCGGCTGATAACAAGGCGTATCTATCACGCTACACGGAATGGTACCCCGGCAAGGGGTGACATCGGCTAACCAAGGACTTCGGCAACTAAGGTGACAATGACCTCGGCTAGGAAGGACAACACTTGACTAAGCTGTGCCACATCTTGGCCTAGATGCACCACACCTCGGCCTAGGTCATACCACTCCAGGACGAGATCACTTGCGTGCAAGGTAACATCTCGGCTAATATGGTCAAGGCAAGGACGGAGGTCAACAAGGGGTTCCAAGATATTATTACTAGACTAAGGGATGACCTCGGCTAGGAATAACATCGGCTAGCATAACTCAGGCAAGGCGCGACCTAAGTTTCACATCAAGGAAGGAGCAAGACAAGCATACTACACTTAGACAAATCACAAGGCTTCAAACAAGGCATGGATCACATTAGCTCAAACGAAACAAATCACAACATACACATGCAAGCTAAACAAGTCATAATCATACCGATGCTCATGAACATGATGAGGACATGAAATGTGGGTTCCTGCATGCCATGTTTAGGATTTTATATGGATTTATTTTATGGTTGTAATTACACTCATGGTCATATGAAATTGATATTAATTAAGAACATATAGATAAATTCCTTATACTCCACCATGACTCCATGGATTGTTGTTTTATTTGAGTGATGGGGAGAAAGAGTGTATAAAAAAAGTGAGGATTATGAGAGTTGTTTAATGCCTTATGCCCGGCATTGTTATATTTGTCTCATGATGTTGATGAGATGTTATTTATATTGTTGCCTCGTTCTCATGAGTAGACGAGTGCTTTGATTTGCGCGCGTACGTATATGCTAACCATCCGGGGAGTGTGAGTCAAACTCGGGACGATATCCCCGTGCAAGTTTGGCTTTGGAGCGGTGTTAGGTATACGGGAGGCACATGGGATATATGTGTAGGCCGGAAGGGGAGAGCCGAAGTGGTGGGGTTAAGGAACAAAGAATTTAATTATGAATTTATTAGTATAGTGTGTATGGTACTGTTATGTACATGATAAAAAAATAGTAAAGGATCTTGATGAATTATGAAATTTGAGGAGAGACATGTATACGTGATTTTGGACAACTCTTGTGTTGTACTTTTTTATTAAAAAGATCGATTAGAACTTATAATCGGATGACCTTGGTTATTGTCGGTTTGATTCACTTTGGTAATGCAGATTTTATAGGCTGTTTTAACCCATGAAACGAGTTCATTTTTATTGGTTTCGCGTAAACTGAAGTAAAACATTATTCTGCACACTTTTCATGTTTTGAACTTTTTCGGAAAAAAAAAAAATCATCTTATGGCAGTTTTTGTTCGTTTTCAGCTTCATATTTTTCGATTGAATTCCGTCTAGATTTTTTTTAGATCAAGTCTTTCTCTTAATCTGTTCAGTTTCTGTTAAATTCGTTCACGTTGTCTTTTAGGAAATTTGATTCGGTACAACTTTCGTTCTTTGAGTTTGATCAATTCGAATTATTTAAGTATGAAACGAAGTAATTTTATATTTGTTTCAACAAGTTACTTATGATTAAATTATACTAATTTTATTTGTTTTGCAGGATGGTGGGTCTTATTAACTTTTTATGCAGGGCTGACCCACCATATTTCTATTTCTATTTTGTTTATTTTATAATAAATTTATATTTCGTTGTGTACGAACAAGAAACTAAATGCCACCGTGTCTCGAGAAACTACCCATTCGTCTCGGTGCGGTTGGAACTACTTGTCTTGTCCCGTGACAAAAAATAATGTACTTTTTGTTTGTGTCTGGTGGACACGTGGGTGTCAATTCTTGTACTCATACCAGTATACTTGTATACTGACCCGTTTTGTCTCTTGGCAACTCGGGTGCGTTCTGTTGGAGCGCAGCTGAGCTTCCTTGCAGGATTAGTAGAGGCTTTGGTGGTGACGAGAAATAACCGTGATCGTAGGACATGTCGTCTGGAGTTCTTTTATTTTTCTTGAGCTTAGGGTTGATACTAATTTATGTAATTATTATTTTTTTAATGACCTTAGTATTTTGGATAATTTGGCTTGGGTTGTAACCTTACATTATTTAAGTTGTTTTGAAGTATGTAATGTTACTGTAACGTTGGGTATATTAGATAGTTTATGAAATTATGGTGCATGGTATGATTGGTGTTTTGTTAATTACCTTATTGAGATTAGAATGTTTAGATTTTTGTTTCACCCCTAGGATTTGGATGATGGAATATTGATTGGGGTTTAGTCCTAATTTAATATTTAATTGTCCAAATTTTGGGGCGTGACAGTTCGTTCGACCGTCGGAACCCACGCTCGAGTGGGGACCCCTGTTTCAGAAATTTTGTAAAAGTGTTTTGTGTTTCATTTTCCGTTCTCTTTCACTTCTAAGTACTCTTAAGCATGCATTGAGCATTATGAATGAATTAAAATGATAAGAAAGAAGCCTAAGAGAGATGTATGAATTAAGAACGGAATGAATTGTTTGTGACCCATTGTGTTCATGAAATGTGTAAGGTCGAGCTCCAGGGTAAATCCATCGGCAAAACACTGTGAGTAATATCTTAATAAAGATATTTTAAAGTATGTTATTTGTCCAATTACTTATTTCCTATAAGTCTTATAAGTTTGTTAATTTGAATTGTGGACAATGTTTGCTATGCCATGTGATTGGGCCTAAGGCCGTCTGCTATGAATGAAAGAATGAATATGCCGAAGGCCATCTGACACGAATGATAATCTGACTCGAATGATAGTCGGATATGAACGAATAGGCCAATGACCGTCGGATATGAACGAATGGGCCAATGAATGGGTCAGAGGCCGTCGGATATGAATGAATGGGCTAATGAATGGGCCAGAGGTTGTCGAATGTGAATGAATGGGCCAATGAATAGGCCAGAGGCCGTCGGATATGAATGAATGAGCCAATGAATAGGCCAGAGGCCGTTGGATATGAATGAATGGGCCGGAGGCCGTTGGACATGAATGATTGGGCCAAAGGCTGTTTGATATACATGAATGAATTGGGCTTGAAGCAGTTTGTCAAAGGATAAAGTAGGCCAGAGGCCGTTTGATAAGTTCGGGCTTGAATCGCCTAATGTACTGAATAATACACGAAGTAGAATACTAAATGGGCCCAAAGCCGTTTGATATATGTGAATCTCATTCGTGTACTTTCTTTATTTGATATTATTCATTGGGATTTCGCTCACGCTCATTCATGCGTATGTAGGTGAGCCAAGGGATCTCCAAACCCTGCCTCGGTGAAATATGTGAGAAACAGTCAAGGTTTTGAAAAGTCAGCCCAACGTCTCACGCACGAGACTTGTCTTCGCCTCTTTAGTTCTTTTGTTATAGTTTTGTTACGTTGACGAAAACATTGAACTACTTTTGTATATAAACTTTGGGTTTGACTAACTTCGACTTTAATGATCCTGTGTGTACAGTTTGTATGTCAACTTCCCTTTTGATGTGAGTCATTAACGAATACTTATGCGAAATGTTATGATGTGCATATAAGGACAGTTCTATGGACAAAGTTTTAAATTTGATTCCATTTGGCCCCTTTACTCTAATGAGTTATATCTTAAAAGGTTTGAGGCCGTAGGTAATCCCTTGATTATTAGCCGGTTATGTCCTTTACCCATAGGGGCCGGTTCGCGTCATGACAGAGTGGGATCAATAATAATTTCATAACTAATATTGATATACTAGTTAATAATAATATATTAATTGATGCATGTAACATCACAAATTATAAAAAAAAAATTAATTAATATATGCCCTTAAGACATATGATAAGGAAGCATTAAATCGCTATAACTAATTCAACTAATATAGAAAATAGCAAATATTTAAAAGTTGTTTAGACTAAAACAATTATTTTATAATAAGACCCAAAATATCCTTTTTATTTTTTCTTTTATTTTACCCTTTCACCTTATATACCCTTTCATCTTTTTTTCAAATTTAATGGTTTACATTATTCTCATATGATTCAAACCCTCCATCAAGGCCTGCTTGGACAATTGTGACTCTTAATAACTTATGCGCTTGATGTATCTCAACAATTTGTATCTTGACATTGTTTGATTGTTTAGAATATGTTTTTTTATTTTTGTATGAAAATTCTAAAGGCTAGTTTTGTTTGGGGGGGGGGATCGAATTCACATTATTTTCGTATGATTTTTTTATTTTTAAAAACTTAAAAGTATTTTTTTTTATATTTGTTTATGTCAAACTAATTTTTTTTGTCAAATTAAATTAAAAAAATAAATTTTAAAAACTCAACCATCCAAACATTTTTTTTTGCAACTAGAGCTCTTTCTATCAATACCAAAAAGGTTGGCGCGACTCACCATATTATACAAGTGCAGTACATGATTTTTTTTATTATTATTATCACACTGCATTTTATTTATTTATTATCGCACTACACTTTTCTTTTTAATTATTTATTATTTATTATTTATTTTAAATTTGTTTTTATTTTTTTAAATTTTTAAAAAAAACAGCAGTACATTTGTCCAAGCATTAAAATAAAAACCTTCTAAAAAATACCATAATTATTTTTCACTTTTATTCTACATTTTTCATACAAATAAAGGAAATTAAAGTTATTTAGCAAGACCCTTCTTAAAAAATCATATTTAAATTTATTCACACTAACATGGTAATGTATTTTAGTTGGTTTATTCATAAATATATCAACAATTGATGTACAATAATCTACGTCATTCAAAATAAATTTAAGAAAATTTTCAGTCTATTACCAAACTGTAAACAAAAATATACCAAATCGTCTAACATATCCAAAATAATAATAATAAATTATAAACAACTCCAATATTTGGCATTTACAATAGCATCATTGTTGGCATTTATAGAAAGCCAAAAAAATCATATAAAAAATCAAAAATTTATTCTCTTTCTATCTATTTTTTTTTTATATTTTTTCATAAAAAGTTAAAAAATCATTCTTAATTTTTTTTTTCCGTCTCTTATTTTAATTAAAAAAACCCCTAAATTTTTTTTTTCTCAAACGAACCCTTAATTGGTTAATTGGTAAATAAATCAATAATTGAGATGTAACAATCTAGTCATTGAAAATAAATTTAAGGAGATCTTTGTCATATTATCAAACCGTAAATAAAAATTATATCAAACTATTTAATACATACTTCAATATATATATATATATATATTGAAAAATGCTATATACACCAATTACACTAATTAGTGTATCAATTGATGAAATGACATAATTTAAGAAATTTTTGGTATTTGTAATTTGTATAATAAGTAAGGTTTATACGGTGATGCTATATACATCAATTAGTGTACTAACTACCATACCAACACTAGTTATGATGTTATTATTAACCTCACTCATTATACAAATTACAAATATAAAAAATCTCTTAAACTATACCACATCATCAATTAATACACTAATTGATATATATATATATATAACATTATTTTAATAAATAATACAATAATTAATATTAATATAACACCATCGAAATTGAATTATACCAAACAACTCGCATTAACATTTCAAAAAAACAACTGCCATCCATTTATATTGTGTGCGCGCTGACGTTAGCTATCACCAACTGTGGCAAGACTCGTTCGACTGCCGGGGACAGCGCAAGTTGGCTGTCCATCGTAAGCACAATGAATAAATATTGTATAACGGTTATATTAACTATTATTAATCAATAAAATATTGTAAATCAGATTATGTAAACATTTTATTCTGCATACTTAAGTTTCATTAGATAGTCTTATCTAAGACCTCATTTAAAAATAGGTTATTTTAGGATAAATTATAAATACATTTTAGAAACTTGATTAAAATATGAATCGCCCTCTATGATTTTGAAAATTATATTTCACCTTCTGAGATTTCTAATTTCATAATAAATCATTCCTTTTATTAATAAATTATTAAATTAACTAACAGTTTTTAATGATATTAAAAATATGTTTCAATTAATAATTTAGGTAATTTTATTATTGTATAGGAGAACAATTATGAATTTCATTTTTTACTTAATTCTATTAAATAAAAAATTCTAATAAGGGGGCATTTGTAATTTTTTAAACCACGTAAAACAATTAGTATTTTATGCAAATCTCAGGAGGTGTATTTATAATTTATCCGCTATTTTAATATTATTTAAATTTTTTATGAAAATATGTATAACAAAATAAAGAGAGTGATATGATAATTTATTGTGATTTTTTAATTAAAATTAAAGATTATCAAACGAAACCAGTATGAGTGGTCTTATTGGTTAATAATAATACATCAGGTACTATATATCATAATATTACAAATCAGATATTATGTAAATATTTCTGGTTCATATTACTAGTCTCATTAAATGGTCTTACCAAAACTAAGGTCAAGTTTGGCTATCCTAAATAAGTACACACTTTTTATCTTTTTATCTTTTTTTTATAACATCATCTCTCTACTTTTCTATACATCTTTTCGTAAAAAGACAAAAAGTACACTTATTTAAGTCATCCCAAACAACCCCTAATATGAGTGGTCTTATTGGTTAATAGTAATACACCATGTAGCCTACTATTTTAAAATTAATCTAGTAAAAAATATACAACAATATGATATAGTTTTTATAAATTAAGAAAATGAAATTGACTTGAAATAAAATATTTTATAAATAATTTGATTGACTTCGTTTGACATCCATTTAGACAAATCACTTTTTAATTTTTTTTTTATTTTTTAATGATTTTTTAAAAAATTTTAAATTTGTGTCAAATATTTTTATTTTTCCAATCCGTCTAATGTAAAAGAATCTAAAATATAATTTTTTAAAAAAAAACAAAACTAAAGCTGTTTACTAAAGATTAAAAATAAAATAAAAAAGCCAATTGTTTTGATTTTTTTTTTTTTTTTTTGGTCTTTAATATACTTTTTTTGAAATACATATTTACTTTATTCCTCTAGTCAAACAAATTTTAAAAGTTTCAACTTATTAAAAAAAATCACTTAAAGAAGACACTAAAAAATTAATCCAAAACTATTCAAATTTTATTTTGGAAAGAAAATTTTTGTATACATTTACATTGTGTTTGGTTGGGAATTTGGGAAGAGATTTGAAAAAGAAAAAAAAATATAGATGAAATGTGAATAAATTATACTTATATTTCACTTAATTTGACACCCATTTTCTCTTTCATTTTTTCAATTTGTTTTGACATAACATTTTAACAAGAAGATTGACGCAACACAATATGTTAACCTAAAAAGATACGACCCAACTTTCACTCTTACTTGAGATATATTATTTACACATAAAATCTGTTCATAAAAGGTAGACAAGTTCTCGTACGAGAGTGGGCCCCACATTTGTAACCCGACTTTAATGTGAAAGTTTTTGGGCACACATTTTGAGCTTATTTGGAAAGTAACTATTTTAATTAATTTTTAATTTTTTTCTAAAAAGTTATACTCCTTTCGTCTCAAAATATTAGTTTCTTATTTCATATTTTATTGTCTCAAAATATTAGCTCATTTTTAAAAATTAAAGACTAAAATAATATAATTTTTTTATTGTGCCATTTTTTAAAAACTATATAATAAAGCAAAACTGTTTTTGAAAATGTATCAAAGATACATTTGGTTTTAATGGTGTAAATCAATCCTAAGTATATATCAATGGTTTAGATACATTTAGTTCCCGCCCAAACATTTCTCTCCCTAAGCATCCCACCTACTTACGTCTCCTCCCCATTTCCCCCCATCTTCTCTCTCTATCACAACTGCTAAGTTTGAACGGCTTGATCTGTTGTTTCTCTCTCTCACTCTATGTTCTTCTGCCTGAACAGAACGAAAAAAAACCCACCCTTTCTATCACAACTGTTCTTCTTCTCATCCACCCTTACAACCCTTCAGATTTTAATTTAAACTCGCAAGAGGTAAGATCGCAATTTACTCCTTCCAGTCGCTGTCGTTGATTATGCTGTTTCGGCTAATGGTTGTTTTTTGCTAATGGCTGGGTTTGTTTTTGGCTCATGGCTGTGTCTGTTTTCTTTTTTTTGTTTTTGGCTGTGTTGAGGTTGAATTTCCCTTGCTGCAATTCAAACGATGCTGCTCTTTCTTCGACTCCCTTCGAATTCACACTCGCAAGGTTAGACTTCGAACTTGTTGCTCTTGATCGTTGTTGTGCTTTTCCCTTTCTCTGCTCTTGATCGTTGTTGCTAGTTGATTTTGGTGTTTAGATTTGTTGTTTGAATTCTGAATCCTAAAGGAATTGATAGATTGTCCAGCTTGAAAGAGTAATTTTTGGTTTTGTAGTTTAAGTGTCTAACAAAATATCTAGATGAGAGAAATATTGTTCTTTACTTGTTTTTTGTGGGTACTCGTGGTTGTTGATTGCAATGGCGTTTATTGTTCTTTACGTGCTCGCAACACTTTTTGCTTTATTATTGACTGTGAATGAAAGAACAGAACAGTAAATTAAAGATTGCATAAAACACGTAATTAAACTAAAATAAAAGTATTTGGGCGTTAATTGTTTACGGAACAAAGTTGAAATTTATAAATGAATTCTAAAATTGAATTTCATTTGAAAATTTGGAAATGAATTCAAAAATTGAATTTCATTTGAAAACTTGTCTATGTTCTTATAAAGTTTATATAGTAATCCCGGGTTTACCCTTGTTGTACAGTGATCCGGACATGTGTCCGTGAATGATAGTAGTTGATTATTACCTAGTATACATCCTTTCTTACTTTGTATTTGAGTTATAGAATGTGTTGGGCAGATTTGTTACAGGTTGGTTGAGATTAGAAACCAAAACTAGTTGCCCAGATTTTGACCTGTCCGCTCGAGCGGGAGTTTCACCTATCCAATATTTCCTGTGTTGTGTTCGATGCTCGAACGTGGGATTGGCCGCTCGAGCGGGTTTGTGCGAGTACCGCTCGAGCGTGATTGTTGACGCTCGAGCGGGAGTCTGTGAGTGACGCTCGAGCGGGGAGGTTGACGCTCGAGCGGGGCGACTTTTATATAAATCCGAGATCTGACTTTTGGATCACTTTTTCAAGATCTTTTCTCTCTCTTACTTTTCCAAAAGCCATTTTCAGAGCTTCTCACTCTAAAACCGGCCCTTCTCTCTTAGATTTGATCTAGTAGGAGTTGTTTGCTCACTTTTGGTCTTCACGAAAGTTGTGTTGATCGTCGAGGGCTTCGTGGCGATCCAAGAAATTTGGGATTTGGAGCACTTCCGAGTTTTGCTCATCTTCTCTTTGAGTTCTACATTCGAAGTAGGGATTCTCCTTGTTCTTTTTCAATACTTCGCCTATAGATAGACATGTGGTAATTCCGTATTGCATAAAAATCATATCCATGTGGGATTTGTTTGAAATCATGAGAAGGAACCTAGGGTTGGGTGTTGGAAATGGTTTTGTTGTCATTGATGATTGTTTTGGGCTAATTAGAGTGTAAATTAGCATGTTGTAGTTGATAGAGGAAAAAGCCCTATATCATATATTGATTGATAAATTAAAATGGAGGGTAGTGAATCTATATTGTAAATCTCTAGTGTTGATGTGGGTTGGGTGAAGGTGTTAATGCCTAAGAAGTTAACTTTGGCTTTGGAATGGTTTGAAATGAATGTAGTGGACTAATATGAGTTATGACTTTATTATCAATGGAAGTGGTTTTGTAAAACAAAAGAATGAATTTGGTTTTGTAACAACAAAAGGGAAGGAGTTGATTTTGTGAAAACAAAAAAAAAGAATGTGGAACTTGTTTTGTGAAATGGGAAAGGTACTTTGAAATACGTATGAAAATTGAATTGTTGTTTCATGAGTGTTGAACACACACATGTGTGGAATTGTATCTTGAGCTACCATGGTAATGTTGTTGTCGGGTTTGTGGTCTCATAGTAATTGAGTCTTAATAGATGTATTAAATATTTGCATCTAGAGGTTTTGTCCTTGGTCATCGGTGGAGGATGACATGGTTGTGTTGAATTGTCGTGTATGCATTACACCATTGTTGATTGAACATCTTATGTGACGAAATATTGAGATACATTATATATGTATACTTGTTAGGGAGGAGAGAAGGGTTATACTCCAGTGTGTGTGAGAAGATAGGGGATAGACTCCACACACCTATGTGTTCATATACCTTAACACATTGTTTGTATCTGGATGGTTTATGTATATATGTTGTACATGTTGGTTATGCCCTGTTGCATTTCGATTGTTGGTGTTGTAACCTGCGCTGATAATTAGAGGTACCGTTACCTTCCAGCTAGCGCCTGGAGAACTGTATGCGCTGAGAATCTAAGGTACCACACCCTTCCAGCTAGCGCCTGGTAAACTGGCATGTTGTTGTGAGAAGTGTATCTTTGGCTTACTATGCACATAGCTAGTAGAGCAAAGTTTTGTTGTTGATGTTTTTGTGTTTTGGGAAATATCATGGATTGTGTTGATTATGGTTTTGGAGGGCCGAGTTGCCTCATTGGTTTATCTTACGCATGTCGGTATGTTGTTATCTCTATTTATAACGGTGCATATATAGAGTTGATTGTATCGGGAAGAAGCCAAAATGTCATCTTTGTCTTTTGGAAAGTGTGAAGGAAACGGTTTTTCTTTAAAAGAAATTATGAATTTTGAGAAGGGTTATATGTGTATGTTTGAAGAACGAAAGAGAGTAATGGGCTTAGTGAATTTATTTCCTAAGGTATTGTTAATGTTATGAAAGATTGAGAACAGGGATTAATAAAAAGAAAGGGAAAGATAAATCGCCTATGGCGTTGATTGAAATGGTTGTTTTTAAGAAAAGTTCTTACCTATGTATATTTTGTATAAACTGTCGCATTACTATTCTAGTATGAGATTAAGCATTCATGATCATAGCTATCTGTATGTTGTTATTGTTGAGGGCCATGTTGAGATTCCTACTGGACTATATGTTCATCCCACATTATTGAATCTTTTTCAGGTATTAAGCAGGTTGAGCTGCAAGAATTGAATCTACTATTTACTGGCCACGGGGCCTCAATTATGTTGGCGGAATGCCATCGTTGTAAAAAGGGTTACACCCTTCTTCTTGTACCTTAAGTGATGTAAGCCCAAGGGCAATTTATTAAGTATGTTCATGTAATATTTACTTTGCATACGAATGAGAGTATTGTTAATCACTTCTACGGATCGAATGTATGAGTTTATTTCCGCATGTTATCTCTGAAACTGAATTAAGTTAATGAATTTGGTAATGACTCCGAATAATAAAAAGTGGGGTGTGACAGTTTAATTTCAAATTCTTTCATCTGAAATTCATCAATCCAAACAGTGGAAACTCTCATAGCTTTTGTCAACATAGTATAAACAGTATAATGTTTTTGAGTTTGTTTCATATTGGGTCACCAAAACTCAACAATGGTTGTTTGCCATGCCATTTTCTTCATATAGAAATAGAGATTTTAAAAAAATAAAAAAAAATCTAGATGTTTGATAGATTGGTTGTTTGCTTATGCCTTTTTCTGCTTCTTTCCATTTTCATCTTCCGCTAATTTTTGAACAAAGCTGAAATTTATAAATGAATTCTGAAATTGAATTTCATTTGAAATTGAGAAATGAATTCCAAAATTGAATTTCATTTGAAAATTCGTCTATGTTCTTACAAAGTTTAATTTCAAATCCCTTCATTTGAATTCAAACAGTGAAAACTCCCACAGCTTCTGTCAAATTAGTATAAGTAGTATAATGTTTTTGAGTTTGTTTCATGGTGGGTCACCAAAGCTCAGCAATGGTTGTTTGCCTATGCCATTTTCTTGGTATAGAAACAAAGATTTTAAAAAAGAAAAATAAAAATCTAGATGTTTGATAGATTGATTGTTTGCCTATGACCACATAATGTTTGTTTTTTTTATGTAGTTATAATTTGATTGACCATAATAGCACTAATTGGTGTGTATTTTAATATTATTTTTTTAGATTGTAGAGCACTGCCTGGTGTGCATTATTTAATATTTAATTTTTTTTAATATTTGAATTGTTTGAAATTGTAGAGTACAGACCGATATGCATTGGTTGATGTTTAATTTTCAATTTAATTTGCTGAGATTGCAAAGTACTTACTGATGTGCTGTATGTTTACAATTTTTTTTGCTTGATTTGATATTTTGATTTGTAATATTAGTGAACATTATAAATCTTATATGTCTGTTTCTTAATTTGCATTAAGGCTTGGATGAGTTGTTATTTTATTTGAGTTTTGTAGAACGTTTAATACAAGCAAAATTGTTATAAGTTCACAAATTTCAACATGATACGTATAAATTACAATTACATTTTAATTCTAACATTATTTATACCATATATCTAGGCATAGGCATACACTAGTTTATTAATAACACAAAAAGTATAATTATGACAATTAATATTTCTAAAAAAAAAATACTATTAAAGGGTAATTTTAAAAAATTAATATTTTTAAAGTACAATAAGTATACTACTAAAAAAATTAAAATTTTTAAAAGAAATTATTATTTTGAAAACAAAAATGTTTAAGACCCCCTTCCCCTCACCCCTTTGACCCCCTCTCTTTTTTGATTGGCTACTTTTTCTTTTGTTTTTTTTTTTCCTTCTCCTCCAATCACCACCCGCCACGTATGTGTGAGGTTGTGAGGGTGGTGATTGGAGGGAGTCTCTATCAATGCTCTTTTGAAAATAACCAGAATGATGTGATTGTATTTGTTTGTTTGTTTGTTTTTTTACTATTTTAGCAAAAAGAAAAAAAATCACCATCTCAAATGAAAAAAAGCTATATATCTCAATTAGAATATTAATTTGTGTAACAATTAATGGTATGATATAATTTAAGAAATTTTTACTATTTATAATTCGGTAGTGCTACATGCACCAATTAATGTACACACTAATGTATTAATTAGTGTTATGCCATTATTATTGACTCCAACTATTATACAAATTGAATAATATTATATGCGCCAATTGCCAATTGGTATACTAACTAGTGTGTCAATTGGTGATGTGACATAATTCAAGAGATTTTTAAAATTTATAATATTATTAATGTGTAGAATCAATAACAATATTATAACTAATATTAATACATTAATTGATATATTTTACACCACCTCTACAAATTAAATAAGATATAAAATTAACAATAATATCATAATTAATATTAATACATTAATTTATACAATAGTACAGGTAGCACTATCCCAAATGTGTATGTAGCATTGCTGCTCCAACTTGGCATTAGCTATTGACACGTGTAAGCCAATCAAATGCTGACGTCATCCCATCTGTCTGAAAGAATTCTTGAGCTGGGTTGGGGACCCACGCAATTGGCATTGCATTTTTATCTGATTTTCTCCTCTCTCCTCAAAACATATACAATAATCTCTAATTCATCCAAGATCCCCACCCCACCCCCTTCCTTTCTTTACTCTTTTTCCTCAAGTCATCTCCACTCAATTCCAAAACAAAGCCACCTCTCCTCCTCCTCCTCCTCCTCCTCCAAACCAAAATCCACCACCTCACTTTTGACTTTCTCATCACTTTAAAATTCACTTTTTTTTTTTTTTTCCTTTTTTTGTTTTTATTTCCTCCAATCACCACTCATCATCATTATACATCAATATATGTGAAGTTGTTCGGGATTGATGTACAACAACGCACCAACGCAGCAGATCTAACAAAAACCGCCCTTCCCTTTCCTTCCCTTCCGCTGCTGCGGCCGACCAACAGGTTACTCCGCCGACATCGCCGCCGAACACGGCGGAGCCAAAAACATGGAAAGTTTACAAAATACTGTGTATGTTTTTTTTTTTAGCAGTTGGAAGTGAATGCTCTCTCTCTGTGAAACTTTTTTTTTGGTGATATTTATTAATGACTTGGAACCGCCTCTTTCACGGATGTGCTGTTTTCTCTTTCCTCGTATTTATTACAGAGAGTTGTGTGGATATAGATATATATGCATTCACATATAGTGAGAGAGACAGAGATTTATATAATTTTTCATGTACATGGATATAGAAAGCGACAGTTGACCTTTTTTAAGTGCCTAGGGTTAAGAAGATCATTACTCTCTCCCTGTTCCTTCCCTTCTCTTCTCTCCTCCTCCATTCTCTCTCTCTCTACCCTTGTTTCTCTCTCTAAAGACAAAATTAAAGGGTATAATTTTGCCTGAAAGCTTTGATCTTTTTCCTCTTTATCATCAGTTTTAATTCAACTCGTCCCCATCTCTCTGTTTCCTCATCACTCCACAACGACCTAAGGTTCTCTCTCTCTCTCTCTCTCTCTCTCTCTCTCTCTCTGTATATTCATGTTAGAACCACGAGATCGATCTTCATGTAATGTTATCTACTGATCTATTTTGTTTCCGATTGATGTATTTGTATTTAACTAATTTTATATGCTATTTGATTTTAATTGTTTTGTAGTGAAATGCGAATTTATTGTCTCTTCTGAAGCGATAACGAGTACAGGGTTGTCTTCATATGTTAATTAAACAGGTATTCTAATTTGTAATTGTTGTTTTGTGAATTTGCATATATAAAAATAAAACAAATAAAAAAAAAAAATACGCCTTTTCCACTGTTCGTTGCCTTTTTGTACTTCGTGGCCCTTGAGGGTTGTGGTGATGTGAAGTTGTTGGGATCTTGTGATATAGATCTATCAGATTCTAATTTTGGCCTTTTACCAATGTTTGGGGGGTAAATTTGGGATAGGGTTAGATCTAGAGAGAACTAACAGACAAAAAAAGAGGTGGTGGGGATTGCTGCAAAAGGTAGGCACTTAGGTTTTTTGATTCAGAAGTTGTGTTATATTTTAGTGTTTGTGGGCAGTTTTTGTAGTGTGACTTTTGTATTATTTTTTTCTATAAACTAATTGAAGATACTGTGTCTATGCCAAAAAATTTGAATGATTGAACTGTACCCATTTGATTATTGGGAATGTGTTTTGTTACTTGGACATATTTTAGTCCAATCAGGTCTCCCCTGTTTTGCCAAATTTATGGGATTGGCCATATATATGTTTATCATACTTTGTAGGTAAATACCAAAATAAATAAACTATAAAAAATTTAAGCAGAAACAACTCAAAATAATTTTACTTTTATGGAGGGTAAGTTGTAGCAAATGAGAACTGTCTCGTGCCACAACTTTCACTTGCACGAAACATAGACTCACTTGCACCTCCATGAAAGTATAATTGTTATGAGTTGTTCTCATTTAGATGCACTTTTCCCTAAATAAATAAACAAGAAGAGAAAGAAAACAAGGACAGAAAAAAGGAGTGAGAAAATACCGAGTAAACATTCATATTAATATTTTATATTTGCACCTGACTTTCACTGCAGAGCAGGATATAAGTTGCCTTATTTTTGCTTCCTATTGCTCTCTAATTTAACTTAACAGGGTAAGTAAATGTGTCCTTGGGCTAACAGGTGCATTTATTTACTTGTTATATATTTATATGGCTAAAAGCAAAATGATTATGACAAACAGATTACAGGTCTTATGCTATATTAATTTTGGTAGTTGGTGTCATTTAATAATTTCCAGTGGTTCTGAACTTTTTTATCAGAGGTGGGTTTTCCACAATGGTACAACCTTTTTAAATTTTTTTTTTTTACAAAGTAATAGGTCTTTTGAACAAAATTTGTGGGCCTCTTCATAATGAAATGATTCAGGGTTTTCATTTCTCTGTTGTACTTTATTGATGATGTTTGGTTTTCTTGTATTCATGAATGCGCTGTTGTATCTTTTCTCGGATTATTCATTAGTGTCTTGATAATTGATACATTTTATTGCCATTCATCAGATGCTTTGTGTGGTTATAGGTTTGTAAATGGTTGAGAGTACTCTTTTCAATTTGTTTTTTAGTTTTCTTCTTCTTTTTGTGATTGGTTATGTATGGTTACTTTCAGTGAGCTTAAACTTTTTGTTCCTTCTTTGAAGTAGCGTACTACCAACCTATATAGTCTGTTCTTTATTTTGCTTATTTACTTCGGATGTCGTTCATTTTGATAGGTGTGTACCTTGAGTTGGTAAAATCTACCAGGCAGTGGATGATTGCTTCACAGCTGTTACGGATTGTTCCTCTGACGTAATGTGTAACCATGACATCTGGTAATGCTGCAGTGCCTTTTATTTCCTATGGAATTTTTTGTATGTTGTAGATATTTATGCAATAAAAAATGCTATACCTCACCAAATTTTCGGAGTCGTTTTATGTTTTTTCTAGTTGGATGTTTGTGATTGATTCTGTGTTTTGAAGAAAATGTACAAGTAAAATCAAGCACTTAGGTCCCGTTTGTTTTCAGAGATAAAATGAAGGGGATTCGTAGTGAGGGGATTAAGTAAAATTGTGTTTGTTTTGATGATAGTTGTTAAGGTAAGAATTGTTAAATTATTTTTATATAAAATAATAAAACAAATAAAAAAATAAACATTAATGTTCAAAAAAAAAAATGTTAAAAAATAAAAAAATTTATAGTCCCCTCACTTATTTTCTAATACCACCTCTACCTCCTCCATCCAAATCCCCTTTCCAATCTCCATTTTAATCCCCTCCTCCATCCTAATCCCTTCCTCAACTATACAAACAAATACAACACTAAGTGGGCCCCACCTCCATCCTAATCGCATCCCACCCTCTACACCTCAAAACAAACGGGGCCTAAGAAGATGTAACATTTTTCAAAGTTCAAAATACCAAGGTACTGAAATATATATGTGGTAAATAAATCTTCTAGGTTGGAATTTCTTTTGTCATTATATGTGTTTGCACTATGTCATATAAATGAGAGTTATGTGTAATGCTTTTCAAATTACTGTGTATCTTGGAATACAAGTTTGTATGCATTTCAAGAGGGAATGATGGATTCTGTATATTGATTTGTTTATTTTTATTTTATGAACTTTTCAATTTTTACAAGCATTGAGAATTTAATTGTACATGCAGATAAAGAACCTCTATTTGTCATTCAACTCTTGTCTGTATGCCTGATTCTAAACCATTTGAATACAACAACAGTGCTTTCAGTACAGACAGGCTGGTGGAAATCATGAGGGAAAATCAGAATGAGGTGTTATGTGATCTAAACAACTGTGAGAATGGTGCAGCTCCAGTAGCTTCTGAGATCCATGATAAAGATGAATTTTGGAACACGCCGGAACTTGACTGTGCTATGGTTGTGGAAGATTACACCAATGGAAATGGAAATGGAAATGAAGCCAGAGATTCTATGAAACTGTTTGAGAAGAATTCATGTGCTGACGAGAACGGTAATGAAAATGAAGTTAGAGATGAAAATGAATTCAATGATTCTGTTGACCCATTCACAATTCCTTCAGGCAAAATGGAATTGTTTGAGAAGAGCACAGATTTATATGCTGATAAAAATGTCATGAAATGTGAACTGCCAGAGTTGATAGTTTGTTTCAAAGAGAGTACTTACCATGTTGTCAAAGACATTTGCATTGATGAGGGACTGCCTTTCGAAGACAAGATTTTGATTGAAAGTGAAAGTGATAACGATAAGGGTCTTCACACCGTCCTTCCTTCAGATGAAAATTGTAATGGTGGTAAGATGAAAGAAAATAAGGATACTGAGCTGCTTAGCCCTGATGGGTCGAAATCTTCATCAGAAAATGAAGATGACGAGGATGATGCTCATGAATGTGGGACTGAAGAAAAAGTGGCTGTTGAATTGCATATTGCAGATGCATTGAAATCTTTATTGGAAAGTCATTCTGACAATGATATTAGTACTGATTGCGGATCCCTCGCTCTGGTGCAAGCAGGTGAAACAAATCCTGATGCAACTGAGATGATAGCGGATGATGTCTCAAAAGAAAATTTTGTGACGAGTAGCATGCCTTCATTGCAGAAGTTCGGTAAACAAATATCCCTTAAATCCCTCTTCGAGTCTCCTGATTGTGATGCCAATGAAGTTGAACAACAATCTGGTCAGGTTTGTACCTACTAGCTCAAATCCATCTATCTATACATGACATATACATCAAAGCAACATCTGATCTGAGCTGCAACAGAATATTTTTTTTCTTGTTATAATTTCAGTATATTATTTTCTCCGAGAAACATGAAGTATAGAATATAAATCCAACCAATGTGAAAGAAGAGTCCATTAGAGAAACACTGTAATTACCCAGTCAATGGACCTCTGTAAGGAGAAAATATTAACTGGTGTCTCAGCAAAAAAAAAAAAATGAGAAAGTGAAGAAGGTCCTTTTTTCCTTTCTTCAATGTTCACCATCCTTTTCTTTAATTTGTACCTGTCCTTTTTAATTCAATGTTGACTTTGAATTTGTGTTGAGATGGAGTTTACATACATGGGGACTTGACGCAGATAGCAATTGTTTTGTTACAGATTTCAAGTTTTGAAGTGAAGTGCGAAAACCCTGCTCTGGTTTCAATAGCTGAGGAATCAAACCAGAGTGATCCTGTTAACGACTTACCTTACAATAGCAAGGTGGAGAGTTCAACAATCACTTTTGATTTCAACTCTTCTAAACCTGCCACTAATGGCACAGATGAGAACCTCAATGATGTTGATCCTGAACAACCCCTCAAGATTGATAGCAAGCCTAGTCACGAGAATGGAATTTCTAATAGTTTGGCAGTTGAAAGTGAAGTTCAACATGGTCAAGGCGAGTCGAGTTTCTCGATGGCAGGTCCTGTTTCAGGTCGAATATCATACTCAGGGCCATTGGTATATTCTGGTAGTGTCTCACTGCGGTCAGATAGCAGCACCACCAGTGCCCGATCCTTCGCCTTCCCTGTGTAAACTTCCATCAACCTTGTTTCTGTAGTTCTTTTTCTCCATACACATAGGGCTGCAAATAAGCCAAGCTGAATTTGCAAGGATCAAAGCTTGGCTCGTTTCTAGTTCAAAAATCAAGCTCAAACTCTGCTCAAAAATTAGTGCAGCTTGAACACGGCTTGGCATGGCTTGTTTATACTAACCATGTTCAAGCTCTGCTTGGCATGGCTCGTTTATATAGGAAAAGTTCGGCCCGTTAAATATTATTTTATATGAAATGTACATATAGAACACATTATACATTATTTAATATGTAAAATAATATATTTATCTTATTATTTGAGTAAATAATAAACGAGCTGAACCTTACAAGGTGAGCTTGTTTTAGCTCAAGCTCGGTAAAAATTTATTTTGGGCTTGTTTATTTACATAATGAACTTAGCCAAGTTGAGCCCTTATCGAGCCCAGCTCAACCAAACTTGCAAACAGCTTAGTATATCTGCTGCCCTACATATTTGTGCCACCACAATCACAACTAACATAATGATAATTATTTTTCATGTTTTCAGATTACCGTCTGAATGGAACAGTAGTCCGGTAAGAATGGCAAAAGCTGATAGAAGGCATTACCGAAAGCATAGGGGTTGGAGGCGGGGTTTTCTTTGCTGTAAATTCTAAATTCTTCTATTTTATGCATAGATAGGTTATTAGGTTAGATATCTATATATATATACATCTTCAAAATTTTAGATTATTGTCCATCTGAGTATCGTAAATATACATCTCTTCACTTTTCTTTAGGCTTGGTGTTTAATGTGCAGTAGTAGGATCACAATGTCATGCGCCTTTTGAGTTATGGTTTGATTTGAAGCTTGAAGATTCAGATGTTAATATGGTGTCTTCAACTCACGTTTCCTTCTTGATTTACTTGCTTCACTAATAAATCAAAGATGTTTGCATTTGTAGTGACCAATACAACAACTTTAGACTACCTTGGAAAGATAGAGATGAAAAATAAATAAATAAATTAATTAATGAGAATCTCATTACTATTCAAGCATTTGATTTAGTTAAAATGTTCTATTGTAGTTGATTTTTTTTTTTTTTTGTTGAAAGATTTTCATTTCTTCAGACGTGTGAGATTATAATGGAGAATATTCTTGTTTAGTATAAGGAAAATGTTTCTAATTTGATTAGGTAATCAAGAATTGATCATTCCATTTTTGTTCTAAATAATTAGAAATTCAGAATTACAGTTCTTATCCTCGCTTAAAATTCTTGTCATCCAAACAAGTTTTACATTAGGACGCGGCCTGGCCTGAAGTTTTTTCAATGGTAGCAAGGGGTAATGGCACTAGTTGGTAGATATATGCTGTACACATTAATAACTGGGCCTTGTATTATGGGCCTACCCCTACCTTCATTGGTTGTCAGATTTCTTTAGGATTCTCTTATGGTCCTGTGTCAATAACTAACTGCCTCTAGGGTAGGTAGGTGGGCCCTTGTCCATTTACTACTTGTATCCATTTTTAAAGCATATTTTTTTATCTTGGGCCTTGGGTTGACCTATCCTTCATAGGTCCAAATGGGCCATATCCAAAATCAGGTCCATCGAATGAGCAAAATATTTTTATTTCTCTTAATTGGATTTAATATTATTTTTAAAGATAGAATTGAAATTTAAAACTCAAACATGTGTGTAACAAAAATTGTATAATCTTTTTATGCTCTCTTAACATTTATTCTAATGACAAGCGTTAATAAGGTTATTATAAATAAAAAAATATATATATTTTTTACAGGCATTTAAAATGTGAACAGAATATGAGATTGAGTTATGCGGAATTTCATTTTAACCCAATAGAGTTATTCTAGTGGGGTATACTATGGGTGTGTTTGATTGGGGGATAAGGGGGGACTATCCACTGTTTGGACTCCATGTCCGGCCTTCTTCCTTATCCGTCGTTTGATTTTTTTTTAGTCCGGCGGACTCCATGTCCGGCCGGACTCCATGTCCCCCATATGGGGGACTATCCTCTCCTGGGGGAGGGGGTGGGATTGTTTTGGGGGACTAATCACTGTTTGGATTAGATGTGAAAATGACAATTTTGACCCTCTACTATTTAATTATGTATTATATTTAATAAAATTTAATAAAATTTAAATGTCTCAATTTAAAAATAAAATAATTTTATTTAATTTTTTATTAATGTTTTATTTATTTAATTTTTTAAAATAATTTTTTATAGATATTTTATTGATGTTTTATTTTAAAATTTTGTTTATGTTTTATTTAATTTCATTATTTAAATTTAATACATGTTTTAATAGATGTTTTATTTAAACAATTAAATGTTTAATTTCAACAATAAATAATTTCATTTATTTAAATTATGTTTTATCTAAACATTTGTACATCAACATGTTTATTAAATTATTTCAACATTTGTACATCAACATGTATATTTATTTAACATCTATTAAATTATGTTTTAATACGTCAACATTTGATTACATCTACATTTGTTAATTGTTAATTACATCAACATTTGTTAATTGTTTAAACATAATCTATACATCAACATTTATTTAATTGTTAATTGTTAATTGTTTAAACATAATCTGTACATCAAAATAATTTCAATGTTAATTGTTTAAATAAAAATTTAAACATTTAACCATTAGTATGTTTAATTTCAACAATAAATTTTTATTTGTTTAAATAAAAATAATCTGTACCAGTCAAATTTTTTTTATCAATATTAGTATGTTTAAATATCTTTAAACAAAATTTAACCATTAGTATGTTTAATGTTTACTAAAAATAATTAAAATATTAAAGATATGTTTAATATTGCTATTACTTAGTAAACAATTGAAAAAGGGTAAAATAGTCTTTTGTTCATTTATCCTATCCAGTCCGTCCAACCAAACGTTGGATTCACTGAAAATAGTCCTATCCAGACATCTAATCCCATGAAAAAACAAACACAGAATACATATCCAATCCGACCAAATAGTCCGGGGGATTCACAGTCCCATGACTCAAGTCCGATGAATTCTAATCCCCCCTTTTTCAGTCCGTCCAATCAAACACACCCTTCTAATGACAAGCGTTAATAAGGTTATTATAAATAAAAAAATATATATATTTTTTACCGGCATTTAAAATGTGAACAGAATATGAGATTGAGTTATGCGGAATTTCATTTTAACCCAATAGAGTTATTCTAGTGGGGTATACTATAACAGTAATCAAAACCTAGTAGTGGCATAAGCATACAAAATCTCTGCTTCGAAGACCGAAACTCATGCTAAAATTGTTAAATTTTATGTCAAATTTTATACAGCCTTTAATAATTGGTCAAAATTTAACTAAGTTATTTTTCTTTTTTTCTTTTATGATGTTGCTCATAAATAACATTTTCACTTCACATTTTATAAAGAAAATAAATGAAATGTTAACATTTACAGTACTGCAGAATTGTCAAAGTTATAGTATTTTAAGATTGTAGTATGCGAAATTTCAATTTCATGGACATCAATCATCAGAGAGACTTTTATGCAAAATAGAAAACACTAATTAAAAACAGAATGGTATATATGATGGTACCAATGAGCTGGTCTACATATTTGAAGCTTAATAAGTGAAATTCACCAAGCATGGTGGAAGTTGTATCAGAATAATCTTATCAAATATTGAGCATGATGGGTGTAGTTTTTTTTAAGTTGGATATTGATGATAAAAAAATTAAGTTAAAAACACTTATCTTTTGGTTCTTAATTATCAGTATATTTAAATTATTTTTGTTTAATAAATTGTAAATAAAAATTGTACCAAATATTAAAAGTTAAAAAATGAGTAAATAACACTTTTAACCCCTTAGTTTGATATAAATTTCACTTTAATTCTTATTGTTTCAAATTGAACAATTTGGTTACTACAATTTAAGCCTAGTTTTAATTTAGTCTTTATGTTCAAGTTAGAGGTTAAAATTAATGATTTTGAAACACTTGTCAATCTTCTGAGATACATGTAAAAAAAATTAACAAAAAATTTGAACAGAATAGACAAATTAAAACTGGACTTAAAATTTTTGGATCAAATTATTCAAATTAAAACAATAAGCATCAAAGTAAAATTTACATCAAATTACAAGAATAAAAAGTATAATTTAACACACGCATACCCCAACCGCCACACACACGCTCCCCCCCCCCCCCCCCAAAAAAAATGTCCAATAAATTATAACGGGACATTAAAACTTTCTGGCTCCAATTGGGTAAAGAAGGATTGAGCTGTTGTTTTTCCTCTAACTAGTATCAACATTTTGGGTAACTATGTTGATGGATATATCTGTGTAGAGATATTGTTATTAAACAAGAAAATTATTGGCCCTACTACTTACTACCTTAGTAGGTGAACAACAAAAAATCAACCCAAATGGTGTGAAGGTTCCTAAAAAGGAACTATAAATATATGGATTTACTCTACTCTTTTTGGAACTCTCCATTTTGTGCTTTGTGTCGTGTAAACTCTCTCTCTCTCTCTCTCTCTCCCTCCCTCCCTCCCTCCCCCTTGTGGTTGTGATTTGGGCTTCTTCACTTGATTGTTATAAATTCCAACCCAAACCCACAAGAGAAAACCTCTCATGCAAAGTATTTTGAGCTAATAATGGAGCTGATAATAGTCATCACCACACTATGCATTTGTCTCTCGGTTTTGCTGACACCCTGTGCCTCTCAACAAATTCAAGTGCAATCATCCCATGACCAAGGTAATGACTCTCTCTCTCTCTCTCTCTCTCTCTCTCTCGAACTCATAACTTATGACATACTTATTTTGTGCAGCTAAAGATGTCAAGTTTTCTCTTCTTACACTGCCAAGGAAGCTCAGAGTCATTGAGGAGGCAGCAACTGTACATGTAAGTTTTGTTTCATACTCCATAAAATAATGCTACATATTCACACCAATATATATATATATATATATATACATTCAGAATTTGAAATATGTGAATCAGTCTGCGGACGTGTAGCTCATTGCTCACACCACACGACACTAAGTTTAAATTTACAATTTTATACTGTGAGTTTAAAATCAATTAGAAGAGAGGGAAAAAAATCAATTTACTTGGCATTCTAGTTATAAAATATAATCTTCTGATCTTCATTTTACATGATTTGTTGTAAAACAGGCAACGGTTAATGAAGATAAGGAGTTACTGTCATACAGTAAGCAAAGGGCAACTTTATCAGGTGAACCATCTATGAGTTACTTGTTCATGTCTCACTCAAAAAACCTTTCGGAAGTGAGCTTCATAACTGAATTTTTCAACCTTAAAAAAACAATTCTTTTTAATTTTTTAAAAAAATTTTAATAATTAAAACTATATACAAAAAATAAGACAATTTTTTCAAATAGCGAAGTATTTTTCATGATTTTACTTGGTATCATAACTGACACTATTTAACACAAAATGATTTTCTATTTACCACTGAAATTAAACTTGCTTAACTAACCTTACATAACAAACAATATGACCATACTTACCAATTTAATTTTTTTGTAGATCACTAAATTTTCATTTTTAATTTTGCCTCCTCAATGCATGTGCTATTAACTAAAAAAATACTTGCCCAGGTTGTTATTACTTTTTTAGTTATTTATGAAATTCGAGTTGTTTGAAAATTTATTTCTCAAAACACATGCATTTTCAAACTTACTTTCTAAAACTCAAATTATTTTATGAATTTTTGGCTTGAAGTCGTGTTTTAAAAACACACAAGTTTTCAAATAATGATAACATTCTTTAACTCACTAAATCACGAATAGATGCCATTTAACATTACACTTAGATGCCATTTGACATCTAATTAAAAGCCTTTTTTCTTTTTTTTTTCAAATTTGTATCAAGTTTTTTATTTTTCTAGTTCGTCTAGTGTAGAAGAATTTAAAAGATTTTTTTTTTGAATTTTTTTTTAAAAAAAATTCACCAAAAATAAAAATTAAAAAAAGGCCAAAACAACTATTTTTTACTCTTTTTTTTTTTTTTTTTTGTCCTTGGTAGATTTTTTTTTTTTTAAATTTTACTTTTTCGTTTCATCGTAGATTCTAAAAGTTTTAAAAATTTGTATTTTTTTTATTAAAAAAAAATCACTAAAATGAAAAAAAATAATCAACAAAAAAATCAATCTCAAAGAAACCCTTACACTAAATTTGGATTGTAAATTACATTTTCTGAATATTTTCTTTTTCTGTACACATGCTCTGATATCCACTTGAAAGAAACATTACTTCCTAATACACCCTACAAAAATTCCCCTTCCGTTACTTGTGTTGACTCAACACAACTTCAACTTATTAATAATAGTCTTTCCACTTCCAAACTGATCAACATTTTAACTACCCCCACCCCACAACTTTCCTTCGAATAAAAAAAAAAAATATATATATATATATATATAATATTAAAAATAAAATAAAAAACTACTCCAACAGTGATAGAATCACTTCCCATTGAATTATAATAATATAATACATAGAAGAAGTTTTGGTACTTACCAATTTTTTTAAACATTAGATCATTCTTTCCTGAACTTGGTTCCTCAAGCATGTATATAAACATCTTTAATTAATAATTTTATGGGAAATAATAAGTAATGTGGCGTGTACAGGAAAACAACACAATAAAGAAGCAGACATGAAGTTTGGAAGAAGAGGAACATGGCAAGAATGGGTTGAGGAAGGGACCGACCGCACCCAATTCTTTACAATGGATTATTCCCACGTCAGAAGACGACGTCCCATACATAACAAGTCCTCCGTCCCGGTTGGTCCATGAAACATGGGGAGGGCTTATTTGCCAAATTTCACTCCAAATTAGAGAAACTAAAAAATACTTTTTGAATACAAAATTGTGGATGTGGTGACTTATTAATGTATTTTGTAAATTAGGGAAATGAGGAACCGTGTCGTGTCCGGGATCGGTTGTGGCCGACATTTTGAAACAAAACCCTAAGATTTTATGCAAACCATGGCCCTACTTGTGCTTAATTTTGAGGTTTTCTATGTTTTGTTTTGTGAACATTTTTTTAATTTTTATTTTGGATTTTTGTACTTTTCAATGTAGTCAAGTATGGGTTTAAAGCCCCAATATTTCGTAATATGTAGTCACAAATTACAAACTAAAATTTGTGTTATAGTTTAATGTATAAGAAAATGGTATTATATGGTGGAAGTGGACATCCATTCCATTGTCCTCGATAGACAGTACAGTACTACGTTGCTGTACGTTATATAGTTGCATGCATGTGTGTGTATAACTTAAGCATGCTTGTTTGGCTCCTTAATTGAGGAAACAACCTTGATTGTGTCAATTAACAGTCCCAAAATTTGACCAACTTGCATATTCAACATTCCAAATTACAGAAAAGCTACCAATCCATAAAAACAGTTCAGAAAATTTATTCAGAATGATAGTAGGCAGTGTAGTGTAGATTGAATGCTTTATCTGAATATTTTTTTAAGTAAATATTCTAGCTAGATTCTTAGCACTGATGTTCCAATTAACTTACAAAAGTTGTACGAGTAAAACACAATATAATATAATATAATATAATTTGTTCAAATAGTGAGGTCCTCTATCTTTGAATGGGGTCTATTATTACAATTTAAATGAGCTTCATTGCTTTATTTAAACCAATTAATAATAAGTGTGTTTTATTTACATGTATTTGTGAGGTGTGTGAGCAAAATAATTTTAAATAAAATTTGCATATTTGTTTAAATGGTTGGAGTCCTATTATTGTGTCATAAGTCACAGCCCCACCAAATGAATGTGGTTGTGAATTAATGTGGTTGTCATAAATCATTTGAATTAGATTGTTAAGAGAAAAATAATAACAATAATTTCAAGTTAGCGACTGGACAAACTTTTAATGGACTTTTAGGTTGATTCAAACTTAAAATCTTGAATTTTATTCTTAAGTTTTTCTACTCGACAAACACCTAGAATTCATTATATCATATTACTCATCAACACATATTTGTGTAATAAGTCCAACGATTCACATATATCTGCAATGTACTAATTTAGTTGTTCGTAGTACAGCTAAATAAGATGATAAAAATAGTTGATCATCATAACTTTTAATTTAAAAGCTTTTAGGCCTATTGTCATATGCTTAAGCATCCTATATATATATTTCATTATTTAGGCATGCTTGGTGGGCTGCTTAATCGAGAGGGAACAACCTTGAATGTTGCAATAAATAGACTCAAAATTTGACCACCTTTCTCATTGAACATTCCAACCAAGGTACAGAGCCCAACCCATCTCCAAACATGAATTTTGCATTTTTACCCTCCATATATTGTTGCACCTTTCTTCTTCTTTTTTTTCTTTTTTTTTTTCTTTTTTTTAAGGTTTAACTTTTTAGGTTAATTAGTAATTTAATATGGTATTAGAGTTCCACTGTAAGAAGTTTTGGTTCAAACCTTGACACACTGTTATTTTTTTCATTGTGCATTATATTCTATTTATTTTCGTGCACTTTATTCTTCTAGTCTATTTGTCCCTTCAATTGTGAGACGGGATTGCACATGAATGGAAGTGTTAACTTAATATTTACTAGGTCAATTTCTTACAATACTAAAAAGTTTTTTGAACAATTAATGATTCAGAAACTTCTTGTTTTAAAAGTTTTAAAAAATGACTTTATGGCCTACATCCCTTCTAAATTTTTTAATGTTTTACAACAAAAGAAAAAAAAAAAAAGAAGAAGAGGTTTTTAAACATCTGTTTATTGGAATAAGGGTCACGTATCAGTAAGTTTCATACACAAAATTTAAAGGTCATTTAGTCCCAAAATAAAACACTTGCACCAATTAGTATTTTTTAATTTGTTACCAAAAAAATTCTTTCTTTCTTTTTTTTTTATAAATTTAAAAACGTTGCTACAGGCCACCATTGCTGAACTTCCTTTAGACGGTCATCGAAGACTCGCCGAAATGTTCAACATCACTAAAAAGTCGCTAGAGTATCGCAAGAGTGTTCTGAACGTCACTAGAAGTCGCCGGAATGTCCAAAATATTGTCCCGAAAAAATAAATAAATAAATAAATGGAGAAAATATAACAAAATGTGCTAAATATTCATAAATTGAAAGAAAAAAAAAATACATAACAACAAACAACAACAATGGAAAATATATATATATATATATTACTTTTCAATTTTTGCAGGGTTTAAGTAGATAATTTTCAATATTGATTAAACTAAAAAGTAAGTTTTGAAATTGTAAAATGTTATAATTTCAAACCATGATTCTATTAAGCATTTATCCATGTTAATCAAACTGAAAAATATATTATGAAACTGTAAAATTTTATAATTCTAAAGAATGATTCATTTTAGCACCAAAAAAATTAAAATTGTAAAATTTTACAATTTTCACCTCCTGTAACTAAAATTCGAAAACAATTTGTTCAAAACTTGAAAATTTTCTCCATTAAAACATAAAAATAGAAGTGCGTAACAGAGAAAATATAGAAAAAAATTAAGAGATCGAATGAGAGAAACAGATATAGAGAAGATTGTATTCCAACAACTATTTTTTGTTTAAATCTAATCAGATCTCATGTAAATTTGAGTAGATCTACTCATCTTCTTTGTCAGAAACTCGCATCATTCGTCTTCGGTGAGGATGAAGTAAGGAATCAGTGATTGATGGTTGCCAATAAACCACAATCAATAGTAGTCATTGATCGCTGATGACTATATATTAGAAAGAGAAAGAAAAGAAGTAAGACGTAGTCGCAGATTGCCAAAAATCAAGAAGAGAAAGAGACAGAGAAAAACAAATGAACAAAGAGAAATTGAGAAAAAAAAATATGTAGTTGAAAGTATCCAAAAAATTGTGAGATTAAATAGATTTTTTCTCTTTTAAATAAGACTTTCAGATAATTTGCCATTGGAATAATTTTTAACGGTTCCGATTCGTAGCTCGAAATTCAGAGGCCCGAATTTGGCTCGACACCAAAACAACATCGTTTTGGTGTCTTTTTTTTTCTTTTTTTTCTTTTTTTTCTTTTCTGGTCTGAAACTGAGACAATGAAAAAGAAGAAGAAAGAAGAGGGATGCCTAAACTGATGATGTTAACCCAATTTTTAATCTGCAGAAAAATGCAGAGAAAAGGAAGAAGAAGAAGAAGAAAATTGCAGAGAGCAGAAATTTTTACATCATCTGAATATATATTTTTACATCTTCTGCAGATCCGGATCATCAATAATGAAAAGGATAATTTATAATATTTCGAGCATCATCTTCATATTCTCTTGAAAATAGGCGAAAAAAATCATAAAATGAGCTACCAAAACGCGAGCCACAGTGGGCAGACCCAGACCCAGAAAAAAATTATCAATGAAGAGAAGATGCAGAAATTTTCAAAATCAATGAAGGTGAAGATACCAATAAAGGGGGAGAGAGGGATTATAACCAATTTCCAAAGAAGAAGAAGAAATTTGATCTAAATTATGATCCCAAAAAAAAAATTATTGATTATGATCTAGATCTGGATCATCATCTTCATCTTCATCTTCAACATCATCATCATCTTCATCAACAAAAAAAAAAAAAAAATCCTCTGCAGATCCGGATCAATATTATCATCATCAATAAATTTTTTTTTTTTTTTTTTTTGCAGATCCAGATCTACTTAGAAAAAATGCAGAATTTTTTTTTTCAGATCTTGATCCAGATCCACATCCACATCCACATCTTCTCTTCTCTCCTCTCTTTTCTCTCTCTCCTTCCTCTTCTCTTCCCTCTCTGTCTATTCGAAAGAATTAAAATGAAAGAACGAAAATGAAAGAAAGAAAAAAAAAAAAAAAAACACTGCCCAAAACGACATCGTTTTGGGCCGTTCGAGCCATTCGAGCCTCATGGATTTCGAGCTACCAGCCATTTCCCAATTTTTAAGTACTTGAATTTTTTACCCATGATGCCTACAAGTGGCCCAACTAAGAAAAACCTTTAAAAACTTCTCAAGTGGCACAAACTAAAAAAAACTTCATGAAAGCTCACTTCACATATCACATTTTTAGAATCCTCTTTAATATGTTATAATTTGTTTCTATTTGATATGTGAGATTAAAAACTAAAACAATTCTAAGAATTTGTTAGGGCCATACATACACCCATACTTGTGCCACTATACATGCCTTCTCTCATTTCTCTAATTCAACCAATATATATATATATATATATTCAAATTATTTCACTTCATTTTGTTTTTCTCCTTTTTGCTTACTCTCAACAAATCCAAGATGCAAACACATTTGTAAGTCTCAACACAGACACATACAGAATTTCAACCACATTTTGACCATGAGAAATGGGATGATTGCCACACAAGAAATTCACAACTGCGATTGTTAATGGTCTTAAAAAAAAAAAAAAAAATTTGAATGTATGCTGTGTAAACTTGCATGAAAACAAATGGTGAAACAGAAGAAGAAAAAAATGCTGCAGCAGTTTCTATAAGTAGTAACAAAATCTAATCCACTTTTGCGTCTATTCACCTGGGAGGAGCAGTAAATTGTTTCAATATCCAAATCATCTCTTTCTAGAGATCCAACACAGCACGATGCGATGCAGAGAGGATTTCCTATGAAACAAAATTTCACAGCAGCTTGTTTAATGAGATAACCAGCAGAAAAACAATAAGTACCCTACCAAACGTAACTCTACTCCGTAAGCACCCGACACCTTTCCATTAATTTGTCATCAAACAGACCATAAAACTTATATAGATAATGTGTAGCGGCTTATGAGTCAGTAGTTGCTGAGAAGTAAGTCTTCTGTCACATCCAGATTGAACCATCTTTACGTAATCAACAATTACATGCCCAGTTAAAGATGCTTCTCATCAAGCTTCATCCGACTGATACACTCTTCCTGCATCATTCAGAAACTTAAAATACTAGCAGGGAACATTTCGACAACACAATCATATATCAACAGAGTGGTTTTGAATATAAAGAGCATAAAAAACATGTGGTCTGGATTGGATGTAAGGGGCGAGGAGTATATGTAATACCTAAGGATATAGAATGGGATATAATATGCTTAGGATATGAGATGAATTATATAACTATAGGGTCACTTTTATTATGTTTGGTTAGGATAAGATATAACAATGGATAGGGCCGTAAATGAACCGAGTCGAGCTGAGTAGAAATTGGTTCAATCTTGGCTTGAATATTTAACGAGCTTCAAAATATGTTCAAACTTGGCTTCTTCAGCTTTCGAGTGGATCCCAAATGAGCTTTTAATCAAGACAATCACAAGAAGAAAAAAAAACCAAACACATGGAGATTCAGGGAAATGCCATACTAGTCATATCTTCACCCTCTTTTGTGCTTGATCGGGGTCCTCACCATTGCTTGCATCCCTAAAATGTCCAATTGGTTGATGCAGAGGAGTATTTGTAGGATCCTGGAGAGATACTAAAAGAGAGTTATACGCACCAATCAAGAGAGAGAGAGAGAGAGCTGAAGCGTGAAATTACTGAACTCCACTAGATTGTTGACAAGCCAGACGAAAAATAAAAGAATATGCCAGTAAAAAAAAATTTTACAATCCTTATTAGTTGAAGGCATGTTCTCTTCCTGTTACACTATCTTCTTAACCCATTTGGCAGGAACTAAAAAAGCTGCTTTTTGGCTAAATAAGCCAAAAAGCAAAAGTCTCAATGTCTTGAGTAAAAGAAGTCAATTTTCCCACTAACAAAAAAGCAAAAAAACCAATTACGTGCAAGGAAGATATGAATATAAAACCTGATTGCTGTTAATGACGATGATAAGGATGAAGTATATCAATGTTTAGTTCATTCTTTGATTGAAATTCTATTCTTCATGATGGGAATTGAGTATAAAATGCTTTTTTACCTTAGGAATAGATATACCAGACATCAGTCCTCCATTTGCTCGCTTCCCTAGATCAATCTGCACTGAGATAGTGGCCTGGGACAGATCAACACCCGCACTCTCAAGTGCTTGAGTCAGATTATCCAGTAGCCTATTTAACACAAAATTCCCCGTTAGTAAATCAGCTTACAAATTAGGATGAAACCTTATCAAACACATTGGATAAAGCCAGTGTATGCATATACTATATGAAATCTAGACATAAGTTTTTTAATTTTTTTTTTTTTTTTTTTGTTGATAAATGACATCTAAACATAATATTCTCTTGGGAAAGATAGCCTTATTGAATATGGCCTAGCTAACGAGCAATCTTTCTAAAGCGCGTTAGCACTTTACAAATAAGATAGAAAGGGCTTTTCTTGCTTGTTCAGTAAAGTCAAGCTTTGGCGTCTCCCTATCTTGCTGGGGCACGAGTGCCCATACTAGTTTTGGGGCTTTGATTGGCACAAGCTGTTTTTGCCTTCTCGCCAGCAGTTGCCAGATTTAGGTGGATCCTAACATATTCTCATGTTAGAATATTATTTAGATCTTGCCTATCAGCAAGCCATAATTAATTTCATCAAAAAGTAAGTATCACGACAACATGAGAATCTCTAAAATTCTACACGACTAAGAGAAAAGGTGCTTGAGAAAAAACACTCGATACCATCCCTAAAAAGTTTCTTCAAGTTCTAGTAGACAAGAATTGAAGGTTGTGTTTCAAAATAAAAAATAAATGCTGTAAATTTGAAAACAGCTGCTTGTACTCATCAAAACAAAATAAAACAAAATTCAACCCGGTCCCTTTCTACAAGAGAAGGGGAAAAAAGGATGTTACTCCCATAACAAAAGCAACAATAATTAAGTTCGGAAGTTGAAGGCCTACGAATTTGAGGTGCCAATACCAAACCAGAGAAGAGATGAAATCAAAGAGGTTTCAGAAATATTCGAGAAGGTTTGAGAAACATTTCTGAAATTGAAGAGGTGTCATAACTTTCTGATCATAAACGATAGATATTTATAAGCTCTATAATTACTCACCCTTGAGAGTAAACATTTGTAATGCTAATTGTCCCCCCTTCAATCATCAACTCCTCTGGTTGATTTAATGCATCACTCATGATCTCAGTCGATTGTGTGTCAGATATTGATCTCTGAAGAGGATGGGGAAGCACACCATCACCTTGAATATGAGCAGGCACACTTGCCTGCAAAGTCATAGGCATGGCTAACGACTTGTTTGCTAATTCAGGTTGCTGACTCACTGTTTTGCCAGAGAGATCTCTACTAGAATCAGATGCAATTGTATTCAGCTGGTTTGGGTGCGGAGTTGGAGAAATAGTGATATTATTCTCATTAAAACTCCCGGCAAATGTTGAACCTGGATCAGAACCATTCTTTATGGCTTGAGGATGTCCACCAAAACTCTGAACACGCCAGTGACTATTTCTCTGTTTCAAGCAAAAACAGTGAGAGAGAGACTTAATATGTTATCTGAGGAATGTTTTAAAAAGAATATAAAACCCAATATCCAATTGCATTCCCCAAATCCTCTTCGCCTCTGGAAATCCAGTGGAAGCAGTTAAACATCATCACTCACCCAACTTGGCCCTTGCCACTTAAAAAACGGGATGGAGGAAAATAGGGTGACATCAAGGAAACAGGGGAATAGTATAAACCCAAATGCATGTACATAGTGCGAATACACAGAGTAAAGCTGTTTCTCTCTCTCTGATGTTTCCATGGAAAAAAAAAATCAAAAAACTTTAATCTTGATATTCATACGTCAGCTCCTGATTTTCATGAATTGGGAACAATCACAGCTGTTAACTCAAACCATTGATATATTGATAAGTTCACTGCAAAGTCCTGTACATGTTTTCCATCAAAAAATTTAAAATACATAAAAACTAGTCAATTTACCAATGTTAGAGGTGTACAATACAGTAGTAAACAAAGAATTACATTGAATTTATATAAAGGACCCTTGCAAACTAAAAAATTAGTTTTGTTTTACACTTGCTAATCCACCTAAAAGTTTCTCAGAAATTCTATAATGCATGGGATAATTACAATTACAAAATGAGTGTGTATCTGGCCACTTTAAATGGGCATTCACCCACACATGACCATGTAGGTGAACCTTATAAATGGACAATATTTAAAGGTCAAGTGTCTAAATTTACCCATGGCATCAGCTTTGTAGGCTCCAAACTCCACCCTTGATACGATCCCTCATACTTTTGTACCTTTTCCTGCAAATATTGAACATGCTCAATCACCTGCACAAAACAAAAATGATCAGTTCACTGTAAATATTCTAAAAATAAACGGATGATTCATGTCTCTCTACATTAGATCTACCTCCAACAGGAATGATGCTGTATCTCTCTTCTGATCACTATGAGGTATGAGCTCTCTCAGTAACTGAAATCTGAACAAAAATTAAAGGTTCATCAGGTTTTGTCAAGCATAGTCTTACAGGAATACATACACGCACACACATCACATTCCAACATCCACCCCATCTTTTTAGTCTAGTAAAATCAACCAGTAGTGTTCGAACATTGCTTACAATTTTCAAACCTGAACAAACATTTAACTACTGTATATTCACTATAATTACAGCTTTATTGCTAATCTTCAATCTGTCCATAATATAAAAGAACATTTCAGAATTTTTGACACTTGGTAGACATTTTGGACTTTATGTGCCCCGTAGGAAAGTGTTAGTGAATAGGAAATTCTCAGGTAAAGTGGATCCATTCAAAACATCCAGAAAGGAATGGAGGTACAATCCAAGAGGGAACCATATAGAAGCTTGACCTCAGTGGAAAGCAAATCGATGCTCCCCCTCAGAGGGGATGTGAGTGGACACTTGACCGTATAGGGAAGCACATGGAATTGCATTGCTTGACCCTGGATGGGAGCATATAAGGTGGTTTGACTCAACCCTAGAGGAAAGGGTATTCAGGCCAGATCCCAGAGGGGATTGTACGGATGCTCCACCCTGAGGGAAGCTAATGAAGGGTCGACCATTGACAGGAAATCTTGACTCCACCCCCCACCACGAAGCAAAACATAAGTTGACTCCACCCTCCCTCAACCACAGAGGGGAGTCTATGTTGACTTCACCTGGGAGGGAAGCATCTATTGACTCAATCCTGGAGGGGAAGGTATGTCGGCTCCACCATGAAGGGGAGCATATGAAGCTCGACCAAGACGAGATAATAAAGAACCAAATGAAGAAACAAAATGTTTCCATAATTTACGATCATGCAAAAAGACATCTTCCACATAGAGCAGAAAATTGGTTAATTCAAATTGAAATTTTGCTCCCTATTTCCATTTAAGTACACTGATAACTCCATTTTAGTATCAAAATTTCAATCAGAAGACAAAGCCCTAAACCATACATAGAGATTGACAATAGTTGCTAATACATGGCCTTTTCATTATTGGTTGAACAAAATGAAATGCCCTTTTCTTTTCTTTTTTTTTCAGTGAACAAGTTTAAGCTCAAAAATTTCAACTAAGCTCCACCAAAAATAAAATTTCATTAAATGCAAAAACAAAACAAACCTCTCATTGATTTTACTCCTTCGACGCTGCTCTGTGACAGAATGCTTTGAGCGTGTGGCAGTGGCTTTGTCGTTGTTCTTACAATCTGCTTTCACAATCAAATCCCAATTTTTATAACACACAATTCTAACATGAAAAACCAAACCAGAAAAATAATAATAATAATAATAATAAAATCACCTTTATTATTGGAAGAGGGGGTTTCTTTGTGGGAAACGAACTCTTCGTCTACGTCTTCTTCCTCATCTTGGTGAAGCTTCGCTGATTTCATCTGGGTATGATTTATCAGCTGGTGATTTCTTGAATGAATTTCACGAAATCCGTGAATTTTAGGAGATGGAAAGAAGAAGAAGTAGAAGAAAGAAAGAGACAGAGAGAAAGAGATCTGTGGAGGACGACTCTTGGATAGATTAGGGTTTGGGGGTTATTAGGTCTGCAATCATAGGCCTCTCCGGCGATCTCCACAACCGGACTTCTATTACTGCTCTCTCTTCTCTCTCTCCGGCGAGTTTGTTGAGAAATTATTGGGTGCTCCACGTCAATAATGACGGGCCTACCACAATGCCAACTTTTTTTGGGGGATGAAAGTATCCAATAATTTTCTATCTAAAAAAAAATACAGGATGTGATAAATAATCTCATATTAGGGGAAAGTGATTGGTTGATTATGTGATATCATATCGTCATATGTTATGTGAATCAAAAAAATTTATATTTTTTAATTATTTAATATAAAATTATGGGTCATATTCATTCTATCAATCACAATATATATGGAGCGTTATGTGACGCTGTCTCTGAACCAACCAATAACTTCTCCAAATTAGATGAGTGGTAAGTGTACATTCTCTACTATTCACATGTGAACTTGAGAGAATTTGAAAGGTCGATGAAATTTATTATGGATACTGTTTTAACGGTTCAAATTTTATATTTGTAAGGCTCTCAAGGTATATTATATATAAAAAAAAATTAATTTAATTCGACAATCATAATATTTTTATTTATCATATTTATTTATGAAAAAATAAAGAATAAATATATTTTTTTCAAAATAAACACGATCAAAATAAAAATGTTACAATTTTGAATTGACTTACTTTTTTTTAATAAATAATATGGGTGTGTTTGGTAACGTTTACGTTTTTAATTTATATTTACAAAATTTTTATAAATTGATTTTTGTTTATTTTTAGAAAAACATAAATTACAAACGCGTTTGGTAATTGACAAAATATTTTTAAAAAATTTAAAATATAAAAAAGAGTGAACAATGGCGAGTTGTCATGACCCCAAACCACCACTAGTAGGATAGTGCCGAGATGGCCAGTAATCCAAGATTACCGAAAGCCAACTTTCAAAATTCACACACAATCAGAGTATAAATATATGGGGCTCACAAGTGCGGAAGCAATATATACAAATCTAATTAGTCTATAAGAGCTGTGCATAAGTCAAATGGGATGGCATACATCTTTACATAGCTTTAAAACTTGAATACAAATAAAATGAAGTACAAAAATACATATTACATCTTGATAAAAGGCTTTTCAAGCCGACATAAACAAAATACATGAAATACAAGTCAATAAACATAATCTTCCAAATTGTCAACATCCTCATTACTGACATAACATACATACAAAACACACATTTCGGCGTAGCCGACTTCTTGCTTGTTACCTACATATATACATAGGGAGGGTGAGCTTTGATACTCAGTGAATGGTATAAGTAATAAAGGGGTTAAATGAATGATTCCCGAGGTCTTTACAAAACATACATATCATAGCTTGTTCAAAATATGGGATGAATCTAGTTCATCAACTTGATCTTACAAAACTTACTTACTTACTTACTTTGGATGTTAATAACATCTACATAATATAAGAGATGACATTCTGAACTTACAAAACCCACGCGGTAAACCGTTAGTGGCAAAACAAGACAAAGCAAGGGAGATATCTTAACAAGAGTGTTACAAAAGTTTAGAGTCCTCTAGCACAAAGGACCTATGTTACGAAGGCCCGTAGCCCCCTAACACGAGAGTACTGCGAAAGTTTAGAGTCCTCCAGCACAAGGGACTTTTAAAACAAGATGTGCAGTTGCATTATAGTCCCCTGACACTAAGAACTTTCCGAGAATGTCATCAAAACAAAGCTTACTTGATACATAAAAATACGGGTAATCATTCATGCTTGATCAAATACTTTTATCAAAACGAAACAAGGCTTTATCAAATTTTTACAACATAACTTTATTAAAAATACCACTCACATAGCTCTTGGGACGTCGGGATCAAGGCAAAGGTCCAAGTCCTACAAACACATGGCAAAGTATACTGAACGTACTTCTCAAAACAAGTCTTACATACATGCAAATGATCTCGGGAAAGCATACTGGAAGTCAAGACACTGTTTTACATGTCAGGAAGACATGCTGGGTACCAACCAGGTCTTTGCCGAGGTCCCACACCTCCTGACCGAGGTGTGGTTACCTAGGCTTCGGTGTACGGCTGCATGTCAAGGTGCGCACAAGACAAACTAAAGGTGTAAGTGATCATGCAAGGTAAGCCAAGGTGAGATACGATGCTTGGCCTTAGTGTGAGGTCTAGGTAAGAGTGATCTCGGCGACTACACTTAGGGGAGTGAGGTATGGAGATCGAGGTTTCCATCCGTGAAGAACAAGAAGAACATGAAGAATATGAATGCTAAAATCATAACATCTTTATTACAAAATCTAGGATTTCATGCTATGAGTTCGGAAACATGGACCTGGGTACCCATACTTGAAGATCATATGGAAACAAACACAAAAACATGGATCTAGGCATGAGTTTTCGGATCAAAACATGACTTTTATTGAAGAACACATGAATGTTATTTTCTCTTTCTAAAACCGAACTTCAAAGCAATGCATGACTTACAAATCATATACAATCATGCAATGCAATAACATGAACATAAGGAACAACATGAGCAGATCAAGAATCTAACCTTAGAACACGGATCTAACGGTTCGATCTTTAGGGATCAAGCTTGGAAATCTACCTCCTCTCAAGAACTCCTCTTCCTCACCTAAAGCTTCTCTTTCCTCTTCAAAACAAAGATATAGAAATGATAGGTTTCTCCCTCTGCCAGCTGGCTTAACACACAGCTCGGACACGTGGCAACGGCTGGTTGGTTCTCCTAAAAAAGGTGATAGATTGATAAGACAAGACTATGACAAAGTGTATCTAACAAGCTACCCGGTAAGGCACTCCAGCAAGTGATGACATCGGCTAAGGACAAAGCTTCGGCAACTAAGGTGACAATGACCTCGGCTAGGAAGGACAACACTTGACTAAGCTGTGTCACACATTGGCCTAAATGTGTCACATCTCGGTCTAGGTCATACCACTCCAGGACAAGATCACTTGGGTGCAAAGGTAACATCTCGGCCTAGATAATACACATCTCGGCCTTGGTGATGAACACCTCGGCCTAGATAATGACATCTCGGCCAATATGTCAAGGCGAGGATGGAGGTCAAACAAAGTGGTTCCAAAATAATTTCTAGGCTGAAGGTGACCCCGGCTTGGAACGATCTAGGCGTGACATGACCTAGGCTTGGCATGACCTAGGCTTAACATAACTTAGGCTTGAGACACCAAGGAAGGAACAAAGCATGCACACGACACTTAGGCAAATCACATAAATACAGAACAAGACATGGACCTTACTTAGGCAAAACAAGTCATAAACATACAAATGCAAGCTCAACAAGTCATAATCATGCAAATGCTCATGAACATGACTAAGACATAAATGTGGGTTGTTACACGAGTGGTGGCAAGTGGCGGCGAAAGACGGTGGTGGAAAGTGGTGATGGTGGGTGGTGGTGGGTGGGTGATGGTGGGTGGGTGATGGTGGCAGGTGGTAGCGAGTGGGTGGTGGGGGTGGTGGCGGGTGGTGGGGGTGAGTAGATGGGTGACGGTGGCGGGTGGTAGCGAGTGGGTGGTGGTGGCAGGTGGGTGGCAGATGGCGGGTGGTGGTGGGTGGTGGCGGGTGGCGATGGTGGGTGGGTGGGTGACGGTGGCGAGTGGTGGGTGGTAGCGAGTGGGTAGTGGTGGTAATGATGGCAGGTGGTGGGTGGTGGTGGCAGGTGAGTGGCGGATGACGGGCGGTGGTGCGTGGTGGCGGGTGGTGATAGTTGGTGGGTGGGTGATGGTAGCGGGTGGTGGTGGCTGGTGGTGGCAGGTGAGTGGCGAATGGCAGGTGGTGGTGGGTAGGTGGCGGGTGGTAGGTAGGTCGGTGGGTGGTGGTAGCGGGTGGTAGGTGGTAACGAGTGGGTGGTGGGTGGTGGTGGTGGTGGTGGTGGTGGCGGTGGTGGTGGGTGGAGAGTGGTGGTTGCAGGTGGGTGGCGGGTGAGTGGTGGGTGATGGTGGTGGTGGTAGTGGGTGGTGGTGGTGGCGGGTGGCTGGCGGTGGTGGGTGGCAGGTGGTGGATAGTGGTGGTGGCAGGTGGGTGGTGGTGGCGGGCGATGGATGGTAGTGGCGAGTGGTGGGTGGTGGCGAGTGGATGGCAGGTGGGTGGTGGTGGTGGTGGGTGGGTGGTGGCGGCGGAAGACGGTGGTGGAAAATGGTGCCGGGTGGTGGCTAGTGTTGGGTGGTAAAAAAAAAAAACTAAAAACTCAAAATGGAAACACATTTTTTGGCCAAATTTATAAACTGAGACCACTGATTTATAAATCAAAAATTTTACCAAACAAGTTTTTATTTGAGTTTTTAAAATTTTTGTAAATATAAACAGAAAAGTGAAAACGTAAGTATTACCAAACGACACCTATACATTAAGTGTCTTTATAGAGTGAATGACACATATCATGGAAAAATAACATATGGTGGCCCCGATATGCCCCACAATTAAGATGTAAATATAAAAGAAGCTCAATCCTAATTAGAGAATGATTAGGTTTATCTTAAGTTTAAATTTGATATAACCGTCATGTTCAGATTCGTAAGATTAATTATAAATTTCATTGATAATTCAAACCGTTTATATTATCTAATTATATACTTATATCTCTACTATCTCTCTCTCCCTCTCTCTCAATCTCCACCACTAACAAAACCATCTGCGGGTCTTTGACCAGCACAACATCAGTGCTCCGACTCTCAACATTTTCTTTTCTAAACTATCAGATCAGATAACCATACAAATATGATACATCATCGTGTTTATTGGGCATTAGGAATATGAGAATGTTTTCATTAGCAGGGCAATTTATTTGGGCTGCCCAACATATCATCATCAGGGACCTAACTGCAAACCTCTTTTGAAAAGTGGGTTAAAAGTTGATTTTTAATCTATTTTAAATCACATTATCTATTATGTTTTTTTTTATATATATATATTTTTTAAATCAAAAAAATTAAAAAATCAACTTTTAATTATTTTTCCAAAATACCCCGTGAATTGGACCACAGTGAGGAACTATGAGCACTGCTTGCCTTTAGATTAGCTGGAAACTCATTATCGAAACATCTGGTGGGCCCTGGCCCAGTACTTCTGTAAATACATAGTTGGGTCTTGTAATATAGGCTATGTTGGGCTAGTTTTGTTAGACACTCACATAAACCTGCCCAAAATCTTGTGCCATATCAGGGGTCCACTAACGCTGACCTTGAGTTGCATACCCAGCCGAAGCATAAAATAGTCTTGATTCAATTTTGTATAATAGAATTTACATCTTAAATGAATCTAGATTGCATACTAATTTTATTAAAAAAAATATTTAGGAGCTCTAAAATATGAGCTTTAGGGGGTGGGTTCCATCCATCGATGTGATATTTTGGGCTTTTTTTTGTTTTTTTTTTTTTGAATTTCTACATCATTAAAGTTTAATTAGAACTCCAAAATTAAGAAGATATATCATTGCTATTTTATTAAATAAATTAAATGATATATATTCTATGCAACATTATTGTTAACCGAAAATTTTAGATCTTGCATATGTTGTTTTATGAATCTTATCACTACATCAAGAGTTGGTTATTTTTGGAGAGAGTGGGTCTATTTGAATTTTTCAAATTATTCCCAAACACAGCACTTCAAAATTACAAGAGCACTTCAAAAATTGGCTCTAACCTTATAAGGTTTTGAACCAGGACTTAATCTAAGCATTTGTTTGAGATGTAGGTTAACTTTTTGACTTTTTGATTTTTTAATTATTTCAAGTCAAGTTTGGCAAGTTGAAAAAAAATTAAAAAGTCAAAAAGTTACTCAAAAAGTTAAAAAGTTATTGCTATTCACCAAAAGTCAAAAAGTACGGCTGTGCAACTTTTAATCCTAATTTTTCCCTACACACTAATTTATACAATTTTTTAATACACACTTTCTCATAAAAAGTCCAAAAGTTAATCCAAACATCCATATTTTTTCCCTCAACTTTTTAGTCTAAAAAGACAAAAAGTGCACTTATTTTGGACACTCCAAACAACCCCTAGTCTGGGGCTAAAAAGCCTCGTTTGAGATAGGTTTTTTTGACATTTTTAACTTTTGTGAGAAAAAAATTAAATAATTATGGTTTGGATGTGACATTTTATCTTATTGAGTTAAAAAACTTATTTTGTCTTATGTGGCTATATTCACCCCAAGTGGGTATGCCAAACAAAGCCTAAGTCTAAATTATGAACATATGTTTCATAAGTGTATTATATTGGCCTAGTTGGCCACCATGTCTTCCTTAGGGTTTAGTCCTAAAGAGGTTATGAGTTCAATTCTTCTGAGGGGGGTTAAATTAAGAATGTGCAAGTACTTAGACCCTTTGCTAAGGGTGAGGAGATTTTCTCCCATAAGTGTTAACAACTAACAACTAACATTTGTCAATCCAAAAAAAAGTGTATCATATTGTTTTGAATTTTTGTTTTTATACAAGATGGAAATAAAGAAAAAATTCAAAGTTGATTGGCTTTCTTTATATCTAATTGAACACCCCCTCCCAAAAAACAAAAAACAAAAAAGATTTCAACCTAATTAGGTGAAATGAAAAAATAAAATAAAATTGGAAACGTTTGTTTTGGGGATGGGACAACCAATTGATGTGCAAAGCTACCTTAGCATTACAATATCAACTTGCTTTTGTTTTAGGTAATGAAGAAAACACTTTGAATTACTTTTGAAAGACTCCATAGAGAATATTGTATTAATTGTAATGTTGGAGGGGACCGTTATTTTACCATTTTTTTTAAAACTAAGATGTGGACAACACTCAATCTCCAAGGTTCATTCACCCCCCTATTTTTTGGACCCTTATGTACGTGCAATGCATGTGATACTACTACATATATATGTATTATATGGTGCCAGATACCCTTCAGGAGTACATTAAAAAAAAAAAAAATACAAGTTATATATGTTTTTGGATTGTCATTTTTTTCTTTCTTGGTTGTCTCTTTTCATTATTTTTTTTTTAATTTTTATTTTTTAAACTAAATACATTGGATTACTAGTTTAAGTTCATTCTACCAAAACTTTTTTAGACTCCTTTCATATTCAGCACACCTAGTTATTTTATTATATAAAACAAGGAGAATACAATGAAATTTACAGTGAGTTTGGGATAGAGTTATTAAAATAATCTATATTTTTAGTTAAAAAATTGATATAATATTTAATTTTTTTAATTTACAGAAAATAAATTAATGAATTTTCTAACCTTCTTTGACAAAAATTGACTTTATTCGCGTTACCCAAAATACCCACTCAATGCGTCAGCCAAAGGGCATTCAAGCACGTCCCTAGGAGTGTAAAAATGGCCTGCGGTCCGCAACTCATTTGCAGCCCAGGGTGGGCCTGGCCTATTTAGACTCGTTTAGGTACGAGCCCGGGTCGAGACCCTAGGCCCAAACCTGGGCCGAGACCCTGGACCCCGAGTCATCATTTTGAAGACTGACTAATGGACCTGTGGACCCGCTTGAAGCCCACTCACGGCTCGGCCCAAGGCCCGCCAGCTTGACTCACCCAAGGCCCGCCAGCTTGACTCACCCAAGGCCCAATGTCTTTTTTTGTGAAAAATACTTAAAATTTTGATAGAAAAGATAATAAAACAAAAAACAAAAAAAATGTTTAGGTCTACCCCAAGCCCGGGCCCACTGGCTCATCCAAGGCTCGAATACCCCCTGAGCTTGGGGCTGGGCCTAATTTTCTGGCCCGTGAGTTGTGCTGGCCCGGCTTGGCCCAACTTTTGGTGAGAACCCGCGAGGCCGGACATGGGTAGGCTCAAGCCCGGGCCCGGATGAGTCGGGCCGAGCCAAATTTACACCCTTACTGGCCCCAACCTGAAGATACAAATAAATTTTACAAATTATTACAATGCTAACGAATGTCGCTAGAGCATTTGTTAAGGTGTATATATAGTCTTATTAATTTATTATGATTTTACTAATTTTTTAGAATAATATTATATATATCAATTAATGTACTACCTAGTATATTAATAGATGATGTAGTATAACTTTAAAAGTTTTGGATATTTATAATTTATATAATAAGTAAGGTCAATAATAAGGTCACTGGACATTTGTCCGGTCGTTAATTTTAGGGCCTCGAGATTAGTCGAGATATGCGAAAGCTGACCCGGACACTCGGATATCAAAAAATAATAATAATAATAATGTCATAACACTAGTTAGTACACTAGTTGGTACACTAATTGATGAATATAGTACCACCGAATTTTTTATTTTTAACTTGTGCATTTAATCAGGTGCATTTATTATTTGACTGTTTTATTAGACTAATGCTATATAAAAATACTATATGCACCAATTAGTACACTAGCTAGTGTATCAATTGATGATGTGACATAATTTAAGATATTTTTGATATTTGTAATTTGTATAATGAGTGGAGTCAATAATAATGTCATAATTAGTGTTGGTACACTAGTTAGTACACTAATTGGTGTGTGTAGCACGACTTATTTTATTAACTTTTGTATTTGAATAATGTTATATGTACCCACTGATATATCAATTAATGTATTAACAGATGATGTGATATAATTTTAAAAATTTTGGATATTTGTAATTTATATAATGGGTGGAGTTATAATTTTGAAATAATAATATCATAACATATGTTAATACACTAATTGATATACCAATTGGTGCTACGCACCAATGTTTGAATTTATATAAAATATTTTATAATTAATAGTTATATTTTTTATGGATAAAACTAATTAACTAAGATTTAACCAGTTATATTTAATGAAAGTAAACTCATTAATTACTTCTTAATAAGTGTGCAAGGATTATTTGTGCAATTTCATAAATAATTGTATCAAAAGAAAAAGAGTTGTATATCAGTATATTTAGTTTGAGTTTTTTGAATTAAATTATTTGAAAATTGAGTTTTTTATTTTTTTTAATTTTTTATTTTTCGTGAATATTTTTAAAATTTTAATTTTTTTTAATTTTTTTAGATGTACTTTATTTAGATATATCTAAAAAGTAAAAAAAAATATGAAAAAATATTTTAAAAAATTAACAAATACATAAAAATACAAAAAATATACTAAATTTTTATTTTTTTTTTGTATTTTTGGTATTTATTGAATTTTTTTAAAAAAATTCACAAAAATTATACTTTTTATGTGTATTTATGTTAAGTGTGTATAAAAATTTTAAAAATTGCTTAAAATATTAAAAAAAATCAATATAAACAAAAAAAAATACGAAAAATAAGAAAGTAAAGGAAACTAAACATTACAATTCTTAAATCCGGTGATTAATTTTTAAAAATTTCCAATCAAATCGGGTGGTTAATTCAAAATTCAAAATTCAAAATTAATGTTTAAAAATTACCAACCAAATCGGGTGATTAATTTTTTAACTTTCAAAAAAAAAATTATATATATATCTATACTATATATTAAGCAAAAAGAGATTTTTAACCCCAATCCTTGTAGGAGCTCCAATCTCCCAATCTAAATTTTTTGATTTTTTGATTTTAAAAAAAAAAACCTTAGCATTTATTAACTTCTCCCAACTCCCAAGTCTTACCCTCATAATAACACCTTAATGCATTAAGAACAAGTATAAAAAAAAATTCTTTGAAATTTAACACATATGAATTCCTTAAAAAGTCCCAACATATATGATTATTATCCCTTATAATAACATTTTAATGCATTAAGAACAAGTATAAAAAAAAATTCTGAAAAAGTCCAACACATATGATTATTATCAAATTATTAAATTTTAATATAATATAATAAAAAAAGAAGATATTTAATTCCTTGAAAAGTCCAATATATATGATTATTATTATAATATAAAAAAGGAAAAAAAGAAGATATTTAAAAAAAAAAGTTTAAAAATCACAATTCACATATATAGATAATTATAAACACAATCTATGCATAGTACGAGTGATATGTTAGTATATATATATATATATCAAAAGGTAACATCCAACCTACCCTAAAAACAACTATAAATATACGAAAACAAAAGGCGGGAAACATGGGGGCCAGGGGCCCACGACGGCAAGCAGACACAAATCCATGTGCTAACACCGCCCACCGGAATAACTTAAGGGTAGAAAGCTCAGAATCATGTGACTCTTCCATCATTCATTATTCTTCCTTTTCTTATAATTCTCTGATTATAGCTTAGTAAGCACAACTCTTTCGTTATTTATATGAATATCTCGAAACTAGATTTACCAATCTCCATTTTTTAGGTGAGTAGTCGTGTAATAGAGATTAAAATTATATATTATAAGATTTATATATAGAATAAATATGAATTATAAGTTGATAATTTTAAATAATTTTTGACTTAATAAGTTTAAATAATTTTTGAGTTAATAAGTTAAGTTCGTAGTGTTATTATATTTATATTTAAAGTAGTGCTACACCTACTTATTAGTATACCAATATATAGAGACAATTTGGAAAGCTAATAAAAAGTTAATTTTTAGCTTTTAACTCTTTTTTAATCACATTACCTCTCATATTTTTTACACATAAAAAGATTAAAAAAAAAAATCAAAAAGTTAACTTTTAACCAACTTCTCAAATCACCACATATTTGATATTGTTACTTCAAAACTATAACCCTACCTATTATATAAATTATAAAAATTCTAAAATTCTAAAATTATATCACATCAACTTTTAATAAATCTATATTATATATTAAGCAAAATGAGATTTTTAATCTCCAAGGCCTGTGGGAGCTCCAATATCTCAATTTGAATATTCTAAATTTTTTATTTAAAAAAAAAACTCAACATTTATTGATTTGGTCAAAATCTCCTGATCAGCATTTATCAACTTTTTTCAATCCACATGTCTTTCCACATATCTGTATTTATTGATTTGGTCAAAATTCCCTGATCAACATTTAAAATCCCTTCATACAAATAATTATAGATGCAACTCATGCATAGTTATTACAGTATCCTTTTTAACTTTTTTTCATACACTATGCTTAGTGATAAAATTATTAAATTATTTTTATAAAAAATCTTAAAAACCAAAATTTATATATTAAAAAAATCTAAAATAAAAATAAATATCTATAATTATCTCGTACATTGCACGGATAATAGGCTACTTAATTAATATACTAATTCGTATCTGTAATTTTATTTTTATATTTAGGTCAGGTTTGAGAAGTCCCAAATAATCCATCTTTTTATCTTTTTATTTTTTTCATCACATCACCTCTCTACTTTTCTGCACATCTTTTTATAAAAAGACAAAAAATACACTTATTTAGGTCATCCCAAACAACCCCTTATTCATCGTTGGAGGTATCATCCTTTTGACGTGGCACAATACTATTGACCATTTTTGTTTTGGCAGTTTTAGCAAGTGGTCAATAGTCAACAAAATTCTAAGCCAATTCATTCATTTGACCTGCTCAGAGAGTCAGAGTTCATTAATCTGACGGTTCATATTTAGCTTCACATATCTATACTATATATTAAGTAAAATGTGTTTTTTAATTCTTAGGGCTTATGAAAATTTCAATATCTTAATTTGAATTTTTTAAAATTTTTATTTAAAAAAAAAACTCAACATTTATTGATTTGGTAAAAATTTTTTGATCAGCATTTATTAATTTTTTTCAATCTACATGTCTTTCCACATGCCTGTATTTATTGATTTAGTCAAAATCCTCTGATCAGCATTTAAAATTCCCTCATACAAATAATTGTAGATATAATCTATGTATAGTTACTGCAGTACCCTTTTTAACTTCTCTCATACACTATGATTAATGATAAGATTGTTAAATTATTTTTATAAAAAATCTTAAAAGATATAATTTATATATTAAAAAAATCTAAAAAAAATCTAAATATTTATAATTATCTCGTGCATATTACGGTGATAAGTTAGTTTAAATAATGCGTAATGCCAGGGACAACTAAATTTCAACCCTCTAAAAAAAAAAGAAAACTAATCCAAACTACCATTTGACCTTATCAGCCCACTTACTAAAAATAAACTAATGTTTCATTTGTTTGTTGAAGTGGAAAATATTTTTTTAAATTTTTTATTTTTTTATTTTTATATTTTAAATTTTAACAATACTATCATACACTACGGGTTGGTTTGGGAAGTAGATTGATTTTTTATCTTTTTGACTTTTTTTTGTTATTTTAGCCTGGGCTAAAAAGCTTAGTTTGAGAATGACTTTATGGTTTTTTAGTTTTTTTGACTTTTTTGTAAAAGAAGAGTGTAATGATTATGAGTTGGATGTAATATTTTGTTTGTCATGACTAAAATAACTTATTTTGTCTTTTGTGACTAAAATAATTACAAAAACCCATAAAACCACTTCCCAAACGGTGCCTACATAGCCATTATCACTTATGCCGCCTTATCACCATGGCCATTATCATGACCATACCACCACTATTACTATCACAACCATTAACACCTTCACCCTCCCACTACCACCTCCGCTACCCCCACCAACTTCACTTTCCACCTACTAGCTCATTACCAGTCTCATTTAAAAGTTGACTCTTTTAATTAATTTTTTATTTTTTTTAAAAAAGGTGTAAAAAAAAAAATAATGAGTTGATAATTTGTAGTGATTTTTTTACTTTTTAATTATTTTAAACTATTGACAAACGAGGCCTAATACAATTATTAGTATATTAGTCTTAATAACACGACAAAATATATTAAAAAATATTTTGTTACCAAAATTATCTAATGAAACAAAGTTTTTTTTACAAATTTTTTTTCATTTGAATATGTTTTCTACTAAAGAAAATGGAATTTAGCTTTCATTTTATTTCATTACTCTTGTTTCTGCTAAAAAACCAACTTAAATCACTTGTGAAAGTTATTAGAAAGATTGAAAGAACAAAAAAATATACTACACGAATTAATTATTTTAAGCATTCATTTATTATGAGCTAAATTAATCAACTAATTATAAGATGAGTACCAAATGATGCCATAGAAATTCCATTACACCCAGAACATATCTACACTACAGGAAATGATTGTTTTGGCGACCAAAATATTAGTCGCCAAAAGTCTCATTTTTGGTCACCGAAACTAAGTAGCAACTAAATTTTTTTGTCGCCAAGGTTGTTGCCCACACCCTGTCACGATAGTATTGGCGACTAACCTATTTTTGGTCACCGAAAGTGACACGTTTGGCTACTAAACTTTGGTCAGTCGGAAAAGATAACTTTTGGCGATTAAATCATTCGTCGTCGAAATTGAGCGTTTGGCTACTAAACTTTGGTTAGTCAGCAAAGGTGATCTTTTGGCGACTAAAGTATTAGTCGCCGAAAGTTCTACCATAAACTAAATTCAACTATTAGAGACTAAAGTTTTAGTCGCCAATAGAATACATATATTTAGTGACCATGGAATTTAGTCGTTGTTACTTTTACCGACTACAGACTATAGTCTCCAAAAGCCCCTTAATTTTCATTTCATTATGTTTTACCACCAAACATTTTAGTCGCCAAAGGATGCCGTGTTTTTCGTGACTAAAATATTTAGTCGGCAATAGTTTCTTCCCCTCATTCTAATTTGTTTTAGCTACTAACTGTTTGGTCGCAAAAAGCCATTTGGTTCTTTTTTGCTACGAAATTATTAGTCGCCAAAACATTTGATTACATTTTTGGCTACCAACATATTTAGTCGCCAAATATTATATATATTTTTTAATTTTTTTTTCCAGAACCACCTATATCCATTATTAGTGCAACCTGTACCCTGTATACACAATATAATCCATCAATACTGAATATACTATCAACCATTCGACAATGCGCCCACATTTCACTTCTAACTATCCAAAAAATTCATATTGAACGTCCAATTCTAAATGTAATACAAATTCCATACGAACCAAGTATAATCTAACCTCAATAATTTAAATCCATACATAATAGGGGATTAACCAAATTTAATATCCAAACGGAAATCTATACCACACCAAAAATTTAATCTGTACCGCCCCAAAAACTAATTTGTTCCAACATATTTTGCTAATTTCTACCAGGCCAAATTTTAGATATTTACCACGCCAAAAAAGTAATTTGTACGAACCACTATATATATGGACGGAGGTATAAAAACAATGTCTTTCCGTACTTGTCAAAAAAAGTCATATCTACATTTTTATGTCAAAAACCATCTGCAAAAAAATAAAATAAATAATAATCATTAGTGTTAACTACATATTGGCCAATTTAAAATTATAAAAAAAAAAAAAAACATATACAACTCGAAATTAAGTAATCTTTTAAAATTAATCATTACTTTTGGCTCAAAGAATAAGTAAAACTTCAATACAGGATATTCATACAAGACTGGAATGTTTTGGTAACACTAATAAATCTAGCATTCTAATAACCTACAACAATCCCAACAAACTTAAGCGAAAACAAAATTTAGACAAAATAAAGTAAAACTAGTCACAATATTACAAGATAGAAGATATGTTGTACATGCATGTAGGGCTACAAGCACTAGACAATCTAGTAAGGTTAACAATATCATTGTCAGAGAAGAATATTATAACAACATAGAGGTGGAAATAGAATCAACTCATCAATCCTCAAAATCCATGCCTTATTAACACAAGAGACAGTAGTACAACTAGATGCAAATTCCAAACCAAGCGACAGCAATACAACTAGATGCAAATTCCCAACCAACACCATAATGTGATGTTTTGGGAAGTTGGTAAAAAGCTGATTTTTTTTGGTTTTTTTAGTCTATTTTGTCTTTTTGTGGGTAAAAAATATGAGAGATGATGTGACCAAAAATGGGTAAAAAGCTAAAAGATAACTCTTTTTTTCTCTCCTTCCCAAAGCACCGCAATGACATCACCCATGATCATTATCAAAAGGTTCGAGTCAAAAGCTCAAGAAAATACTAGCATACTATTTAAAAAAAAAATAAAATATATATAAAAAAAAATGAAGAAGAATAATAAGAAATATAAGAAGAAACACACTGTTGAACCTCCTTTCTGTCAAATCAAATCCATTTCCAGCCAACTTTGGCATCACCAAACTGTCCCCTTCCCATGATAGGCCCTTTCATCCAATAAAAGGTTAATGCCACTTATCTATAAGTTTTTCTACTACCAACATCAGCATTACCACTCATTCACAACAAACCCTCAATTCAAACGCAAGTTTAATAATACTTGTGTTGATTATTTCCCAAATCCTGATGTTGCTGTGATGGTCTATGAAACTTTCATGTGAACCAGTAAATTTCAATTGACAACAAAAATTGTTTCCCATCTCTCTCTACATATATACGTAGTATGTTGCTCTTTGCGACCAATCTAGAGTACAGAAACACGTTTTGAGGAATCATCGCTGCCGCACAATGAGATTCAACAAAAAAAAAAGCATTTTTTTTATATCATGATCCATGAATGCTTCAATCTAGAGACTCCAAACTGGTTCTCCTTTTGAAAAGAGTTTCATCCAAGTTAGTTTATTTCTTTATTTGTTTTTATAGGTTAAACTTCCCTAACTATAGATTGAATTTAGAAAAGTTGTAATAGAATATCAATTTGGTACATATAGAGGCACTTCTCGAGGACATATAGCACCTATGAAAGTGTTCAAACATTAAAAGACAATGAGAGTTATAAAGTGTGTATGTGTGTTACAAATTTACTGTAATCAAAGTGATTGATTGTCAACTATCAGGTACCAAATTACAAAGAGAGAAACAAAGACACCCAAACTCTCTGAGATTAAATAATAGAAATATAGCCATAAATGGACTGCTAGATGAGCATCCATTTTATGAATTAATGCCAAAAGTTATGTTTATAGCAAATAAAAGGGTCGCAGTCAACAAAAGAACTAAACTGAAACCTACAGGAATTTATGGCAATTAAAAGTTAAAAACAATTTCACCAAAAGTATTGTTCTACATAAACTAATAAAGAAAGAGTTAAACAAAGTAAAGTTTAAGATGGTAAAACCAAAACAGTTATCCATGACATGGCCATCTCATGTTCTACCACATAAACACAATTTCATTACTTTCACTTGTGGTGTGTCACGACCCAAACCCACCCCTATAGGTTTAGTGTTGTAACCTACCAGTAATTCGTGATTACCAAAGGCCTGCTTAACAGTAGTAACAATAATACAATACAAATGGAGCTAGCAGAAGCCAATCAATAATAAGACAATGTCCAATGAGTTGTGAGGACCTGAATGAAAATAAACTTTCATATACATAGCCACTTATGCTAAACAATACATATAGAAGACAATATGCAAGCTAGGGAATTAATCCCGTCATCAAAACTGTGTAAACAAAAGTCTTAAACATTCTTTACACTTAGCAAAAACAAAAAGGTGGATTTGCATCACCCAAAAGACTTGACTCGTACGGGTTCAAAACCTTGTCATGAGGCACAAAAGCTGGCTTGACAAAACATAAGTTCGGGTCGACGCCTTTAGCCTTGATACGGTGCTTGGTCGCCTAAATACATATATAATACACTGTGAGCTAAAGCCCAGTGAATAACAAATGCGTAAAGAGATTAAGAATGAATGCCCTTTCAACATTTTAAATAGTCAATTGCATCAATAGATCATTTGATCGGTCAATATCTCACATTTCATATCATATCTATCATATAGTAATTATAGCAGTCATACGTGGTACATCCAATAGCAGAACAGTGCAGTAGGTCTTAAAAGACCGAACAATCAATTGATGACCATCAAACAGTAAATAGTAGTTCAAAAAATTGGAACTGACAGAGATCTCTGTAACAGTAGCAGTAACGGTAACAGTAACAGTAGCAGTAGCAGTAACAGTCAGTTGCTATGGATGCCACGAGAACAGTTCATAAATTAGGACAAACATTCATTCAGTAAATAATATCATTTCACAAAGCAGTATAGTTAATCATTCAGAAAATAATTATAATTGAACATATCTTTACAACATTGTTACTCACAGTTGGTTCTAGGTTCTAGGGCAAATAGATTGAGTAAGCGATTCAACTATCTTGTAGCGAGACCTACATAGACACATAACAATATACAGTTAAAACGCATGCTCGGATAATATGTAACTTATTTCACTTTGTTCTTTGTGAGTTTCTACTTCTTATTTCCGTTATGGTGATCCAAACTTGGCCAAGAAATACGTAGGATGCAATGAGGATATCAAGATGCATGGAAAAAACACTTAGTCAAATTTCTGAAAACAGGGTCCCTGTTCGAGCGGACATGAAAAATATGAGTGGTCGCTCGAGCGTAACATTCCTTACTCGAGCGGTCTGCAAACTTTAAAAAAGTGCTTGTTGCCAGATTTTTCCGCTCGATACATGCTCGACGCTCGCTCGAGCGTATGACTCAGGTCCTCGCTCGAGCGGACTGCAAAACATGTGCACTTCTGGGAGCATGCATTTCACGCTTGAGTGAATTTCTGGTCGCTTGAGCGAAAGAGCAAGATCACAGAGTGGTCACTCGAGCGCAGGTTCTGTCGCTCGAGTGGAGGGTGCAAATTCCAAAATTTTCAGATTGCACTCCTAAGCTCATAACTCGAATTCAAAGCCACAAGCATGTTCTTTTGGACCAAAAGCTTAAGAAAACATGTCTAAACTTGTCAAACATCATGAATTCAAAACCATTTCACCAAATCAAGGCCCAAAAGCTTAAGAATTGTGTAAAATCAAACTTGGTATATCATAAGCATAGCATATATGAAGTATCTTGGCTCCAAAGCTTTCAAAACTTGTTCAAATGAAATGTTCAGCACAAAAACATGTTGAACTCTTAAAACAAAGACAAAAGGAGCACATGCATGTGAGAATTCTTTGAAATCAAGCTCAAAATTTGATGAAATGGCCATGCATGCATGATATGATCTAAATTCTCTTAATTCTAACTCAATTCTCATACTTTGACACAAGCACTTCGTGAATTCTCTTCATTACCAACTTAAACACAAGGATTAGGAATCAATTACTCACCTAAATCCTCAATTGAGTTGTAAATTGCTATGTCTTTGAGCTTCCAAGTCGATTTCTTCTATTTCCTCTAGATTGCTAGCAAATTCCCTTAGTTTGAGCTTAATTCTCCTCTAAATTGATTTTCTCTCTCACTCTTCTCACTCTCCCTCACGTTTGCTCTCTCTCAAGATGGGAAATAAGGGTGCAAGAATGGCCTTTAATTTCACAATTGCCTTATATAGGCTTAATTAGAAAATCCACTTAATGACTAATTAATTGATGTTATTTACTCTAATTATTTAGTTCCGAATCGAATTTAAATTGAACCTACCATAAATTTCTAAAAATCCTAAATAACACATATCTCAAGTTAATTTCTGAATCGGATACCGATAAGGCCTTCAATTCACAAATCGAAACGGAAACATGAATAGATCTTCCTACGTTAAACATATATAATCACAAATAAGGCAATTATGATGCGAAACCTTACTTATACTAAATTAAATTATACCAATGCGGATTAGGCTCTAATTCCTTTCCCATCATTTAATTCTAACCTGTTAAAATTAACGAATCAAACAGGTTTAATATTCACTCTAACCTATCGGCCCACAATAACACATTTCGAATAGTCACATGGCACAACAATAACATTCAATACCACCCAATCACAATATTAACATTAAGCACATAATTAATCTAATTAATTTTCTTAATTAAGGAGACGGTTGTCACATGGTGATTGTCTGGATATAACTGTAGATGCAACTGTCTCCCCTCGTAAACTTACTTTTCATCTTTTTTTTCTAACCGGTATCTGCTTCTTACAATTTATTTGTTTCTTGTTTTGACTAATTTTATGACATTTTCAACTCTAACATCCAACCTACATATCATATTTACATATCGTCTGTCTCTACATGTCACATTTGGCACCGAAAAGCTTCCCGTTACGTAAAAATAGTGATATGGTGGCTGTTTTGCATTTTCACCATCCGAATGTCTTTTTTCGACTAATTTTATGACATTTTCAACTCTAACTCCCAACCTACGTGTCTGTAGCTTGACTTTTCATGCTCCTTTTAGGTATGACTAGCCCTACAGTTCGGACTCTTGTGGTTCTGAATCTGATCTCACAAGTGCAATATGAAATAGATAAACACAAAAGTGTCCAAATCCGACAAATCTTTTGAAAAATCGATTTGAATAAAAATACCAAAAATGATCTGCTTTGCCAGATACAGAGTCACCACCTAAATATTTTTAGAAAATTTAGGAAACCCGAGACTCGTGCCAAAGGCCACTTATCCGTCTTCACCAAAGTGTCTCGACTCGGGAACTTAGATACGAGAGGGGAAGGTCATGAATTGAGCACCCCACTCCCCTAATTAAAGATCGGCCTCTTCTAATCATGATGTGATTCTTATTTACATTATATATTCTTGTTCTCATTATTAGACTAACTTTACTATGTGATGCGCATACAAGTATAGACTAATTTGCAAAAATTAGAACACTTGATTTCATGCTTGTTTTGAAATTGTTTCGAATATGTACTACTTGAAAAAGTGATTGCATATGTACATTACTCAAATTATTCCAATTCAAGCAATTAGCCTTCATCCGCAGGCATTCAAGCAGATATATCAATTAAGCACTTAATCTCATGGCAAGCATACTAGACATGGCAACAATCACACGCATGCGATATACTAAAGCACAAAAATGCTCACCTCGTACTCCAAAGCAAGCCAAAAGAAACAAAGAGTTAGAAAATATGCATGCCTCTAACTAATGCAACATGAATAATGCAACACATGCAATGATGCAATGAATAGGCTTGGCTACTAATTATGACATGTGAATCAATTTGATAGCATGCGTTTTAACACGTATTCAACGAAGTATGAAAACTACAATGCTTGTTAGAATGATAAACTGAGCCTCGATTCCTGCAAGACAAATGGATGCAAACATGAGAAATGCTAAATGAAACATGAAGTTCTAAACTACCCATTACAAGTAAGTAAATAAAAAGGAGAAAGATGTGGGATTTGAAGACATACACATTATTAAATGTTTGCCCTCACGCAGGAGGGTCTAAATGAATGTCCTAACTAATTGCTACGAATTAACGAACTATTACAAATTAAATGAAATAAATTAACTATACTAGTTAATTAACTAATTATTACAACAATATATTTAACTAATTATTCTAGCTAATTAAATAAGTATAACACAAAACTAACTAGCTATTTTACTAAATTAACTAATTAGTTATAAGCCCGCTACTTTAATTACAACATACTACTATTACAACATTATTTCACGAATTCCGAGAATTGAGGGATGGTTTATGCATGGATGTGGATTTTCACCTGAAAAAGCCCCCGTTTTGCTATCGGAATAACTCTGTTGCACAGTTAGAAAATTTCACTATTTTTCCACCTCAGCCTTTGCTCTGCTCTGTTGGAAAAATGACACTGCCTGCCTGGAAAAAGTGGCCGGCAACCTAGAAGTAGTGGTCGGCCAACCACTAATAGTGGGTTGCAGTAAAATTGGCCTGCCAGCCACTAATGTTGGTTCTTTCCTGCAGCAACAGAGAACAAACAAAGCACAAACCAGAGTATTTTCAGGGGATGTTTGTCCACTCTGCCTTTCTTTATCAGTAAACAGGTCAAATGAGGGGTAGGCTTGATTCGCAAGCCATCAATCGACGTAATTTCATTGTGTGATGACTTACGAATCAAGGGACACAATTTCAATAAATAGTAAGAAAAGACCAACAAAACCTCCTCCCTATCATGGATTGATCAAGGGAAGTGGTTGACCTTGGAAACTTGAACCATTTCATCACTAACAAGTATGAAATGACTCAAGTCTCTATCTGTTCAACTAATGTCCGATTGAACACCAAATTACCTTATTATCTTGTTCCATGTTAGTCCAAGTTTTATTACTTCATTTCAATTACCTTCCATTTCTTAATTCAATTGAGTCCAATAATGAACTTTATGTCCTCTAATGGATAGAAGTACCAAACCAAATATTGTTTTAGGCATAAGAGAGATGTCATGCCCTTGGTAATGAACCCCCAAAGGGATTAAACCATTAGGCACAACAACTTCAATCTCAAGCTTAAACAAACAACTGGTTTGAAACCACTCACAAAGCAAAGGAAAAACCAAGAAATGGGGGAGGTTGCAGAGATGCTTAGAGATGATCACAAGTATAGAAAGTAAGAAATAAATACTATCAACTCAAATAGGATGGTGGCTAAGGCCTAAACCACCAAGCCTATGAGGACCATTATACTACAGGCATACTATACAAAGCATGAATGAAGCTAACTCGTAAAAATAGTCCTAAAACAGTCCTCAAATAGTCCAGAAATGTGCTAGAATTAAGACAAAAAGAATTACAACAACTAGCTAAAATATTGAGTAATTAAAACTAGCACACAAAGACAAGGAGGGAAAGCTAAACCCTCTATTTTTGGGATTTTAAAACATGATTTTAGACTCTGAAAATTAGTGGTAAAAAGCTCAAAAAAATTTGATGAGAATGCGGGAAACACAAGGGCAAAGGCCTTAGAAGCAAGGTTCAAAGAAGGAGTATCAACCCCTCTACCTTTAATAGCCTTAAACCACAAGTTTCAGTCCAAAAATACAGGTAATAAACAACTCAAAAACAGTAAGAAAAGATAGAAAACAAGTAGGGTAAAAATGGTACAAAAGCACTAGAATGTATACCTCTTGGAGAGGAATGATCCCTTGAGTTATAAACCACCAACTTCACACTCTCAAGTGCCTAAAGAGCTAAAATGAAAGCTTAAATCACCTCAACAAGGAACTCTCTAGGTTTGGTTTAGAGTGTTTAGGCAAAGGTTATGTGAGTTGCAAGAGAGAGAGAGAGAGAGAGAGAGAGAGAGAGAAATTTTTCAAAATTTTGCTCTCCAAAATTTTCTAAATTCCAAATTTTTTCTAACCTCTCTAACAAAAGAGAGGGTTATCTATACATAGAAATATATGAGAGACCCTCGAAAATATCCTTACAAACACAGTTGCAATGGTACATGCATTTGTAGGGACAGTTGGTAAAAAATATTTGTTTTTTTTGCACTAGTGGCCGGTAGGCCATATTAGTGGGCGACATACCACACTAGTGGGTCTGCAGGTTCTTGGATGCTCAGGCCTAAAAAACCACTGTTTTGGTCCAAAACAAGGCACAAGGTTTACAGGTTTAACACTGAGATTTCCTAATGAGGAAGTCAAGCATTTGGCAAGCGTACACATTTATCATTGAGTGATCAATCAGTGGCGCCCAAGTCTTAAGGGCCGTAAAAAATAGAGTTTCTATAGTGTCCTATTTACATACCTCCTATCCCTACATGTCACATTTGGCACTGGAAAGGTTCCCATTACGTCAAAACAGTGGTTCGGCGGCTGTTTTGCATTTTTGCCCCCCGAACGCCTTTTTTCGACTAATTTTATGACATTTTCAACTCTAACTCGCAACCAACATGTCCTGTTTACGTATTGTTTATCCCTACATGTCACATTTGGCACCGAGATGCTTCCCATTATGTCAAAACAGTGGCTCAGGGGCTGTTTTGCATTTTGCCCCCTGAACGCATTTTTTTGACTAATTTTATGACATTTTCAATTCTAACTCCTAACCTACATGTCCTATTTATGTACCATCTTTACATACCATCTGTCCTTACATGTCACATTTTGCACCAAGAAGCTTCCCGCTACGTCAAAACAGTGGTTCGGGGGCTGTTTTGCATTTTCACCCCCCGAACGCCTTTTTCAGACTAAGTTTATGACATTTTCAACTCTTAAAGTGAACATATTTAAACAAAGTAAGTGTGACATTAATGAAATTGTTCTTACCAAAAATCAAATGTCAAATAACCAACTTAGACCCCTAAGAGTTGTGTCAGTTTGGCAACTACGTTATTAAGATACTTTACCCTTGTATTTGTCTCTTTGCTTTTTATCCCTGTTCCCGATCTTTCAACATTTCATTGTAACATTGAACGCGCTTCTCTCGCTCTTTTAGCATCTCATTGTAATATCTCTTGCACTCCTCTCGTTCTTTTATTAACTCATCACGATCTTTTTGCCGCTTCTCAAGAAGTGCCTCCATCTCAGCTTTCATTGCCTCCATGTCTATATCACGTGCTCGTAATGTAGCTATGGTAGAGGGTTGTGGGCCGATCCCAAATCCAAGCAAGTACTTTTTCTTCTCTCTAAGCACTTGCCTGGAAAGCTCCTCTCGTGTCAATGGCATCCCCGATTTGGTGGCAACTGCTTGTACATTAATCATCTCTTACTGTCGTTGCAAATAAAGAAGACAAATAAAGCTGAATAACATATATATTTTGGGGTACTAAGTAAAGTAATATTGAATACAATTATTTCATTGTTACATACTTACATGCAGCTCACCGCATTTCAGATGGACATAGTCATTCATTTTCTTGAAAGTGTGACTGTCCTCATAGAATTTAGGAAAATCCAAGTCTCCACCTTTAGCTACTTGTTACATTCAAATAAAGAACCACAAAAAAATCACAACATATTATTCATATCCAAAAAAATAAAATGGATTTACTTTTAAATAAAATCAATCTCACCATAGCAGCCATTATGATAGAAAATGAGCGAGACCCACTGGTATGATTGTACGACAACTGACTCCTGTTATTCTTACCAGTTTTTGACCATTTCTAAAAATAAGACAAGTAAATAATCAAATTTTTGTTACATATTAAGGCATATCACATTTGGTATAGATTTATGTACAATGTATTATTATTTTACTTGGTGAGATGCATCTTGTCATGCCACATCGATCAAATGCTTCTAATCATCTAAATTCACCTCTCGGGGTGGATGAGCGTAAACGTCATCTCTACTCTCTTCCTCTAATAGTTCGAATTCTTGTTTCAAGGTGTACATCCAATCTTTGTACAATACATATGCCTTCTTATTCACAATCTGCTGTGCTTGTACGTCATTGTGAAAATCGTCTCCAATATCAAACTTGCCCTATAAGCATAACAAGTGGAAATTACAATAATTAAATAAAAGTCCTTCTTATAAGTATACGTAATACAAATACATCTTCTGGACAAGTATTATCAATTACAAGAACAGCTTGGATGACGGTAGCTTTGGTAGTCTCATCAAGATCCAGCCACGACTTAACATCTTTAACAGGGCACAAGCTCCTAATCTGAATTCCTAACTCATCAGTTGCAGGAGTGACATACTTGCCGGTCATTGCATTCAAAGCACGATCAATGTGAACATATAATTTTTCCTATTTTTTGTCTCTAATTGTTTTTGTATTCCTTTTCCAAGTGTCGGTCCTCGTACACGTGTGGACCTAGAAGTCCTTGTTAACAAAATAACAATAAGAAAATTGTAAATAATGACAAGTGATAATTGACAAATATGATACTCTTTGATCTAACCTACGCTACTCGTCTACGTTTCGGATGGTGGTTACGTCTTGTCAGAATTAGCCAATGATGGGGCAGTGGCATCATAAGATGGTGCCATATTTGATCATACGAGGATAACAGGAGATGGAGCAACTGTTGATCCTAAAAGAATAGCAGCCGGCGAGTCTATTGTTGTGCTCGTGAGTGTCCTTTTTCGAATCCGACCAGTCTTCAAGCCAGGAACCATTTTTCAAACTGCAATAACACAACTAACACTATTTCATTTCATATACGATATGTTGTTAAATTATAAAAAGTGATATAACAAGCTATGACATGAATTTTAAATTAGTTGTTGCATAGATATAACAAGCTTAATTAAATTATAAAGCATGATATACATGAAATAAATTAGAAAATGAGATATAACAAGCTATGACATGATGTTTCCAAATTAATAAGACAAGTATTTTGGTTCATTATCATATCCAAATCATAAAAGCAAATACATCAAGATTTTACGTCAACATCTGTATCAAAATCACTTTGTAGGTCATTTTCTTCTTATGGGTCGTCACCCTCCCTCATTAATCCATCTTCTTCATCACAGATGAAGGCATTATCTATAACACCCTCAGCTTCTACACTCTGACAGATTGCAAAACTTCCATTGGAATAATTTCAGATTCAATATTATCTCAACGGAAAACCACATCATCATCAATAGCCGCAGCTGGTACGACCTCGGTGGTTTCTTCTTATTGGAACAGATCATCAAGTTCTACGTCATCCATCTTCGACACATCCCAAATTCCTAGATGTTGAAACTTTTCTACAACTCTCCAATTGGTACCTAATTTGGTGTCATGAACATAGAATACTTGTTCAACTTGACTTGGTAATACAAATGAGTCATTTTTGTACCATCGACTTCTTACATCAACCGTTGTCAAATATGGCTCTACATGCATAGTTCTGGTACTACCGGTGTTAAACCATTCACCTTGGAACAATACAATCCGATGTCTGAACAAATAGTTCATTTCTCACACTTTGCACAAGTGTCCATAGAAGTGTATTAATTGGTCTTCATGCTCTCCTTCCACGACTAATCCACTATTTTAACTTTTACGACGGTTGTCACGGTCTATAGTATGAAAATAGACACCATTACAAATAAATCCTTAATATGTGTTCACTAAGCCACTAGGACCATTGGCTAATGACCACATCTCATCAGTTACTTCGGGGGAAAACTTGGCTCCGCAATTCATTCATCTACATGAAGAACATGTGTCATGTTACAAGCATGCTCAATATTAACGTAATGTATGATTGATTGTATGAGGAGAATTCTAGCTTACACGATCTTTGAACCATTTAGGAAATTCTTTGTGTTGTCTGTTTTCGATGTCGAATGCACCGGCTCTTTGTTGTAACAAGTTCTTGTGTTCCCTAGTTACAAAAAATGCGATTAAAAAGTATTTAAAAAAATCAAGACTAATCAATTTACAACTATAACATTCTAAATACGTTTGAAGGATTCAAACTCTACATGTTTTTCCACTTCTGTACTATTGTATAGGACAAACCAATGAGCCATCTCACATTCAGCTACAGACACATCGGATGCCCTTGTCATTAGACCAAAGGGACGGACATTTTGAGTGAATACCGCATACTCTGGGCCACGATCACCCATGTCATAATTCCTTTCTAGGCGGTTAAACAATGTTTCAACTCCATCCTAATACATTGAACAAATGTTGTACACTCATTAGAAATGTGAGCCTCGATAATAAAACTTTCAGGATGAGCTTTATTGGTCACAAACCCTTTTAGATGGCCAAGCAACCTAACGATTGTGGGTTAATGACAATGTTATACTGCAATCTTTATATCAGCACTAAAGCGTTAATTAAAATTTGACACTAATAAGAAGTTTGATTTAATACCTCTCAATTGGGTACATCTATCGACATTACACTAACCCTCCAAGCATAGCCTTTCAAGGCAAGTGAATTGCCAAGTAGACCATGACATCAGAAAAAGCCGGAGGGAAAATCTTCTCAAGTTTACAAAGTATGAGTATGATTTGTCCATCCAATTTCTCTAAATCTGAACACCTCAATGTCTTTGAACACAACTGATTGAAGAAATTTCCCAACTCAAAAAGTGTGGTTTCAATTTCCTTATTAAGGTAGCCACGCATCCCAATTAGAAGAAGTTGTTGTATAAGGACATGACGGACATGACTTTTGAGGCTAGATAATTTACCAGCTTGAGCGGTCAAGCAATTGGAGATATTTCATGCATAGCCATCAAGGTACTTAATTGATTTCAAAAAATCACAAAAGCCTTCTCTCTCTTTCAGGGATAATGTGTAAAATGCGGGAGGCTTTTCAAAGGACCTATTGGAACACCTCTTCAAGCGTAACTCTTTACATGTTCTTATGTCCTCCAAATCTAAGCGTGTTTTGTCCGTGTCTTTGTTCTTTCCATCTACGCTCAAAAGTGTCCTAATGACATTGTCACATATATTCTTCTCAATATGCATGACATCAAGGTTGTGTCGAAACTTCAACGTTTTCCAATAGGGCAAGTCAAACATAATGTTTCTCTTGGTCCAATTCAAATTTGGATTTGCAGTCCTTTGTTGTTTTCGATTTTGTGGGTGCTTTCTATACGGCTTGTAAGTCCTAGAATCAATTTGCTCTAGTATTTTTTTCCACTGATAAGTCCAAAGGTTTGGACCTATACTCAAATTGACCATTGAAGAGCTTACTTGTTCGCCAACCGTGGTTCTCAAGCAAGTAGCAACAAGCACCCATGTACCCTATCTTACTTTGTAAACCTTGTGACAATGTGTCACGACCCAAACCCGCCCCTATGGGTTTAGCATCGTAACCAGCCAGTAATCCGTGATTACCAAAGGCCTGCTTAATAGTAAAGACAGTAATACAGAATAAGGGGCTGGCGGAAGCCAAACAGTAAATAAAAAGATGTTCAATGAGCTGTGAAAATCTAAATGGAAAAAAACTTTTATGAAAGAGCCACATTCATAGTCAAAACATATGTACATACAACATATATGCATAACATCCAGGTTAGGGATCCAATCCCATCACCCTGCCTATACAGTCAAGTCTTATTGAGTCAATACAAAACAGAGACAAAAGGGTAATTCTGAAACACCCCAAAACAACCTTAGCTTGAACGAATTCAGAACCTCGAAGTGAGGCGCGATGGTTGGCTTGACAAAACAAGAGCTTAACTTGACGCTCCTAGCTTTGGTCCAGTGCTTGGACACCTACATATAAATATAAACAATGCGCTAAAGCCTAATGAATGACAAATATGTAAAGGGGTTAAGAATGAATGCCCTTTCAATATTTAAAACAGTTATTTGCATCGGTAAATCAGTTATTCAATCAGTGGCTCATATTTCATGCCATGTCAATCATTTAGAAACCATAGTAATCATATGTGGTACATCCAATAGCAAAACAGTACAGTAGGTCTTAATAGACCGAATAGTCAATTGATGGCCATCAGAACAGTAAATAGTAGTAGTTCCAAACATTGGAACTGAAAGAGATCTCTGTAACAGTAACAGTAACAGTAACAGTAACAGTACAGTAATAGTAAATTTCTATAGATGCCACGAGTACAGTTTACAAATAGGACAAACATTCATTCAGTAAGTAATGTCATTTCAGAAAGCGGTACAGTCAATCGTTCAGAAATAATTATAATTGAACGTATCTTTACAACATTGTTACTCACAGAGCACTGGGTTACAGACAGGCTAGACAACGTCCTCGGGTGACAACCCTACACAGTTGCAGAACGAACACACACTAAGTTACACACTTGGGATTAATAGCTTAGCCCCTAAACTTGACTTGGTGTGGTTCTATAACATTATCCTCATTACGATGCCTTACACTTGACCTAGGAATACCTAGGATGAAATGAGGTTGCAAAAATATACTTTAAAATACTTTTCAAAATTTGCTGAAACAGTGGTCCACGCTCGAGCGTGGCTTTCTACGCTCGAGCGGACATGCAGACAATGAAGCTTTGCTCGAGCATGACTTCCTTCGCTTGAGCGGGCTGCAAACTCATGAAAAGTACTGGTTGCATGATATTTACATTCGACGGACACTCGACCTCCGCTTGAGCGTAAGACTCAGACCCTCGCTCGAGCGTGAATTCTCTCGCTCGAGCAGACTGCAAAACATATGAACTTCTGGGCATATTCATTTCACGCTCGAGCGTGACTTTCTTCGCTCGAGCAAAAGTATATGTACTCAGAGTGTACGCTCGAGCGTGAAGTCCTCCACTCGAGCGTGGATCCAAAATCTGAAATTTTCAGATTGATCCTCAAGTACAAAACTCAACTTCGGAAGCTTCAAACTCGATTCTTTTGGGATAATTTACTGGAAAACACTTAGATACCCATAGTACAACGTGTTTCAAAGATCATTTTATAAAATCAAGCCCAAATGTGTGATAATTGAACACAATTTTGCATGAAACTTGAAGAATAATGCAAGAACATCACATGCATTAGTTCCTATGAACTTCAATGCTCTAAAACATAATCAAATGCAAGCTTGAGCTTTAAAACATGGTGAGTTCTCGAACTACAACTAAAATATGAACTTGCATGTAAGAATTTTCATGAAAACAACCTCAAAATTCCATGATAAGGACATGCATGCATGAATGGACTCTTAATTTAACACATTAAGCTAATTCTTGACTTAAATCACCAATTTCTCATGAACCGTGCATGTAACAACTCAAATTCATGTTCAAGAGGGTGAGTTTCCTACCTTAGGTCTTGAATTCCAAGTGTGCTAGCTCAACTTTGCCAATTCTCTTCGATTCCTTTAAGTTCAAGCAAGAATTCCAGATGAATTCAATTTTTCTCCCAATTCTCTCTCTCTCTCTCTCTCTCTCTCTCTCTCTCACACACACATTTTTGGTCTTGAGGATGAATGAAAAGAGGTGCCAAACACATGTGAATCAAGATTAGGTGAATGGCCTAGAATAATCCACTTAGTGGCAAACATGTAATAAATTAAAACTAATGTAATTTAACATTATTTAATCTAATTTATCAATCCAAATCATATTTTAATTAGACCTACCATAAAATCCTATAAATCCTAATTACCATATAACCTTAATCAATTTTTGAATCGGTCGCCGATAAGGCTTTCAATTCGCAATTTGAAATAAAAACACGAACAGATCATTCAGTAATCAAACAGATGGAAATGCATTTAGAACAATACACTCATGCAGTCAATTCAAGATTTCATTCTAATGCTTTACTTATCATGCGCAAACACAGTTTAACATTAATCAGAGGTGAGGGTTGTCATACGATGTATTATTGTTACAATTAGGGCAAGCAAAGTAACCCTTTGTACTCCACCCTGACATGTTACCATATGCAGGGAAGTCATTTATGGTCCACATTACCGCTGCATGCATTCTAAAAATTTGGCCATTCGACGCATCATATGTTTGCACACCATGCTCTTGCATATTCTTCTATTAATGGTTGCAAGTAAACATCAATGTCTCTTCCAAGTGCTGAATGTCCGGGAATTACAAAATGGCTCTTTTATACACTTCCACGGAAGGAGATTATAAGACATTAAGATTACGGGCCACGTGCTATATGATGTGCTCATATTTCCAAATGGATTGAAATCATCTGTTGCCAGCCCTAGCCTTACATTTCGAGATTTATCAGAAAACGTCGAATGTTGTTTATCAAAGTCCTTCCATGCCTCACCATCGGTCGAATGCCTTAATATGTCATTATCCATAAGCTTCTCTTTGTGCCATCTCATATTTGCGGCTGTTTTTTTTTTTTTGACATATACAATCTTTTCAACCTCGGTATCAAAGGAAAGTACCGCAATACCTTGTGTTGAATCTTTTTACCACCATCATCGTTCAACTTGTATCTAGGCTCGTCATATGTAGCGCATTTCTCCAAATTTGCACTCTCCTTCCAAAACTGTGTATAATCATTCTTGCATGAATGAATGGTTTCATATCCTAAACCCAAGTCGCGTAAGAATTTAGCAGCTATATCATTCGGCGACTAAATAATTTTAGTAGCCAAAACTAATTTTACAACGACTAAAAAGTGTTTTTGTCGGCAATTGTGCAATAATTAGTGACTAAATAATATTTTAGTAGCCAATTGTGGCATTATTAGCGACTAAATTTATTTTAGTCACCGATAAGCAATATACACCAACTAAAAAACTTTAGTAGCTAAATCTTGTAGTTTTACCGACTAATGAAATATTTAGTTGCTAATCTCACAACTTTTGGTGACTAAATTTTAGTCGCCAAATTTAGTCACCAAAAATGGCATTTCCTATAGTGCTAGCTTCAACCATTTCGATTTAGATTTATATTCACCTTGTCAGGAGTTTTCAAATTATTTTTCCTTTAAAAGAATTGTTTAACTTTTTTACTACATTTATTATTATTATTTTTAATACTCAATCGAATAAAACAATTAAGCTTGTATTTAATTTATTAAAAGTTCATTAAAAATTAATTATATAAACAAACTAAATTTAAATACTAATAACATCATCCAAAAATTGAATTTTGCATACAAAACTGTATCTGGTTTGAAATTATCAAAAATAATTTTATTAATTTTCAATCCACATTTTTTTAGTTATTGTTTTTAACATTTTAACTATTTATTTATTTTTTACTTTTTAAAACCATTTAATCTAGATATACTTAAAAATTAAAAAATTTCTAAAAAAATATTAAAAAATTTATTGAATACACAAAGTACAAAAATGTACTATTTTTTGTATTTTTTTTTCTTTTTAATGAATTTTTTTAAAAAAATGCACAAATTTTATACTTTATATATATATAGTGAATTAAAAATTTTATTAAAAAATATGAATTAAAAACTCAAATAACTGTTTTTAAAATTTTCAAAACAGAATGAATTTTTTTTTTTTTTTTATGTATTAAAAAATTGAAATAGAAAACGACAAGAAACGCTTTAATTTAAAAAATGAACTTATCCTTAAAACAAGGGGTCACGAGGTACGATGTCCCAATGTAAAATCTTAACCGTACAATTATTATTATTATGTGATTTATAAAAATAAAAATAAAATTTACAAAAAACATACAACAGAACACTGCGCAGGATAAGAAAAAAGTATTTTAAATATTTTACCATCACATGAGCCCTATATTAATGTAAAATATTTGATAAAATATTTAATAAAATATTTAAAATTTCTAACCTTTGCAGGATAATATCGACAGCTCAGATTTATTTTTATTTTTTTTAAAAAAAGAGGGTTCCTCGAGTCGCCATCACGTTCAGTCTTGGCTTCTACTGTACTTTTGTATTTTTATTTTGGTTAGGATTCTTGGCCTCTAGTGGACATTATGCCTTGTTGCTAGATTTAAAAAAAAAAAAAAAAAAAATCCATATAAAAAAATTTATTTTATTCATGATTATTGGCTTGTAGTGGACAACATGCCTTTGTTTGGTTGGGGTTTTGAGTTTTAAAAAAAAATTCATAAAATAAAATAAAATAAAGGCAGGTACAAGTACTTTTTAGAACAGCAGGGTTGGTGGGCTGTGGAGGATGTGGGGTATTTTACAGCCGCGTATTAAGGTTGATTTTTAGGGTGGGAGTATTTGAAATCACTTCGGTGAACATGCTCTGTAAATCCCCTCGACTCATGTCTACTGTTGTGGCATGTGTTCACGCTCTATTGATGTCCTGGTGGTGGGTCCCTCACTTGGTGGGAGTTGATTCCTGACTGACAACTGATTATCCCGGGGTCAGAGCCCAACAGGGCCATGATGACACCACAGAGCCCTTTTCTCCTCTTGATAAAAAAAAAAGTACTTTTTAGAAAAAAATTATTTATAAATCTCATTTGAAAAAAATATTAGTCTACTTAGTCCTATATATTTTTTTATAAGCCAATTAGTTTTTTTTGTTTGTAGTGTATATTATTAATTTGATTTAGTAATATTAGAGTTTACTTGTTTGCCCTTATTTGAGATTTGGTTTTGATTTTTTTTGGAATTTGGGTATATGGGGGTAAAATATGGTTTAACATTTTCATTTTTTTAGAGATTTTGTGGAGTGATTGTGAGAATTGTTGATGTTACCTACTTGGTGTTAGCCTAAAATGATTACATAAATTTTAATTGATAAAAAATAATGGTCTTCATATCCACAATTCGTATTAACCCATTAAAAAGTGTAATACTTCAATGTAACATTCAAACGTAACACTCAAATATAATACTAAAAAAAAAATTTAGTACAATACCCTAATGTAACACATAAAAAAATTAATTACTGTAATTTTTTCAAACGTAACACTCCAAAATAACACTCTAAAATAACTCCTTAGCGTAACACTCTAATGTAACACACAAAAAAACTCGTTAGTGTATTTTTTCCAAGCGTAACACTCTAATATAACACTCCAAAAAATCTCTTTAGCGTAACACTTTAATGTCACACAAAAAAAATCCTTAGTGTATTTTTCTCAAATGTAACACTCTAATATAATATTCAAAAAAATCTCTTTAGTGTAATACTCTAATGTAGCACACAAAAAAACTCTTTAGTGTATTTTTTCTATATGTAACACTCTAATATAACACTCTAAAAAACCTTCTTAATACAACACTCTAATGTAACACACACACAAAAAAAAAAAACTCGTTAGTGTACTTTTCCTAAGTGTAACACTATAATATAATATTCTAAAAAAACTCCTTAATATAATACTCTAATTTAATATACAAAAACTCCTTAGTGTAACATTCTAATGTAACACACAAAAAAATTTCTTAGTGTATTTTTTTCAAATGTAACACTTTAATATATCACTCCAAAAAAATTTCTTAGCGTAACACTTTAATGTAACACACAAAAAAAACTCTTTGATATACTTTTCCCAAACGTAACGCTCCAATGTAACACAAAAATAAAAATAAAAAATCTTAGTGTACTTTTCCTAAATGTAACGCTCCAATGTATAACACACACACACACAAAAAAAGGAAAATGACTGGTAGCTCGAAAAAAGTGGCCCGATTTTGGCTCGAATCGCAAAACGACGTCGTTTTGCGATTCTTTTTCTTTTTCTTTTTCTTTTTCTTCCTTTTCTTTCTCTTCCTTTTCTTTCTTTCTTTTCTTCTTCTTCGTTGAACACAGGAGAAGAACAGAGGGGAAGAGGAGGAGAGAGAGAGAAAGAGAGAGGAGAGGAGAGAAGGGCCCCTCCTGTGCCTCCGCCGCCGCCGATCGTCGCAGCATCTCCGATCGTTGCAGTAGCTTCGATCGTTGCAACAGCAGCTCCGATCGTCGCAGCCCCGCCTCCGGCCCTACCTCCTCCAGCCCGATTTTGATGGCCCCCTCCCCTCCAGTTCTCCTTCTTCTTCCTCCTTCCTCTTTCTTCTTCTTCTCTTCTTCTTCTTCTTCTTCAAATTCCAGCCAAATTCGAGCCTCCAAATTCGAGCTACGAATCGGAGTCGCAAAAAAAAATCGTGTACTTTTCTTAAACGTAACACTCCAATGTAATATTAAAAAAGAAAGGATGTGAGATTTTTTAAACCATTCCAAAATAAGTACAAATATTCCTTAGTAAATTTTAGGCAAATGTATAATTTCAAACTGTGAGTGTTACGTTTAAAAAAAAAAGGGTTTATAGAAAATAAGAGATATTGTAGGTCTTCAGTGGAGGGTCTTCAATGGGGTTGTGAAAAGAGGGTCTTCACTGTGTTTTCAATATGGATGGAACCGAAAATGGGTGTGTGGAAAATGGGTCTGGAATTTTGAAAATAAATGTGGAATGAGAGTTTAGGTGATGTGTGTACAAAGATATGAGTTAGGGTATAATTGAAACATTTGATGTGCGGATTAAGAACAATAACATATAATCAAATTAATAAGTATGTGTACTAAAAAATAATGTACACAAAGATAATAGGTGTGTTGAAATAGAATTTCTCCACTTTTATTCCTAAAAAATTAAACCCAAACATGTACCTTTTTATGTAATTTTCACCTTAATAGACCTTTGGATTTATAAGAAAAAATGGAGGACTAAACAATTCACAAAATCATATTTTAGGACTTATTGGTGCATCACCCCAATTTTTTATGGACTGAATTTATTTTTCAAAATTTTTTATTTAAAGATATTTTTGAAAATTTTAATTTAATTACTTATACCTTTTACATTATATTTTAATATAAATTAATACAAATAAGCAAAGTATAAATTATAACTCACAAACAAAAGTAAAAAAGGCTGCGTTTGGTTTAATTTTAAAATTGTGATTCTCTTTTCGAAATTGTGATTTGAATATGGAATTGGGAGTTGAGTTTTGAGTAATTGAAAATTTGTTTGGTTATGAGTTTGGAAAAGTATTTTGAAAGGAATTTTGAATTTTGAAAAGGGTGGATTGGGTTTACCCGGTCGTTCGTCCAGACATTCGGGCGGTTGGCCGAAATAGTGCCATTTTTTACCCTTTTTTTGACGATTGTAACCTGCTATTTGAAAAAATATACATATACATATATATATATATATATATTTGTTTTAGATATTTTGTAAATATATAAATTAATTTTTTTAGATTTTTTATAATAAGAATTTAATAATCTCATCATTAACCTTTTTCAACACTATATCATCAAAAAAAGTTTTGAGTTTTGAAATTTGAGTTGTGTATTTAATTATGAGTTTTAAAATTAATTTTTCAATTGGTTTTTGAGTATTTTTAAATTGTGTATTTGGTTATGAATTTTGAAAATTAATTTAAAAAGATTGCCTTTGGAGTTATGATTCCAACGGCAAACCGAATGGAGCCAAAATGTTACAATCATTTATTACTTTGGTAAATTTGTCAGTCTCATTACTAATACTAAATTATCATTCCACAAACACAAAATACTTTTAAAAAGTCTCAAATTATTTTTTAAGGAAAAAAAATACAAACTAATGACTAAATAAGTTCAGTCACAAGACTTACTAGTAATTATTTTAAAAAATAAAATAAATGTTTGACTATAGCTTTTGGAGTTAATAATTAAGAAAAAAAATTTGTTTAATAAAATACATATCTATTCGGCTATGGTTAAAAACTAATTTTTATTCTTTTTGTGATTTTTTAAAATATTTTACTTTTCAAGTTTTTTTAATAAATATAGATATATATATATATAAGTTAAAATAATTTAAAAAACAAAAATAAAAACACACATTAATTTACCTAAAATTTTCCAATAACATAAAGTTTTTTATAGCATTTTTTAGTTTTATTTTAGTGGTTTTTTGATTTTTTTGTAAGTGAAAAAAAAAATTAATGTGACATTTAATTACAAAGAATTTTATGAAGTTTTAAATTTTTAAGTCAAAAATTATCTTTGTTAGTGAATTCCTTCTTGAGTAGGCTTTTTCAATAATTTTTTGTCATTTTTTTTTTTTTTTGAAAAAATTAGTAAAACATTTGTCTCTAACTTTTGATAGAAAGAGAGGTCCAATATATATTTTTTTATTAGTTAAGATCTCTCAATAATATTATTAGAGAAATTTCAATTCGTTACATAAAAATTTCAGCTCGAAGCTAAAATTTCACTGTGAAATTTCTCTTTTGAAGAGCTGAACTTTCTTTGTGAAGAGGAATTTTTCTATGGCAAAATTTATCTATGAAAATGTTGCATGGCCTTTGTCTTATAAAACCTTAATATCAGAGATTTTAAACTAATTTTTATTATTATTATTTTTTTTTGGTGTTTAAAGAACTCTCTTAAAAAATTTATAATTTTGGATTCTATTTAATTAGAGGAACTACAAAAGTAAATTTTTTAAATTCATTTACAAAAACGGATTTTTAATGAATTTTTAGATTCACTATTTTTTTTTTTAATTTTTACTTGTCTTGGTTTACACAAGTGATTTAAATTTTCTAGACCCATTTATAAATATGAAAAGTAAGTTTTAACACAACTGATTTAAAATTTTTAGATTTGTTTATAAATATGAAAAGTAAATTCTTTTTTATAAGTGTGTACCTAATTTTTTTTTCCTCCCAAACACACTAGTGTTTTTTATATATAATTTTTAAGAAGAATATCAAAAAAGTGAATAGTGAAAAAATAATTACAAATTAATGAAAGTACAAATAATTTATGTATTCAATTATATAAATAAACCTTATACCTTCATTAATTAGAAAAAAATAAAAATCTCACTTATAGCGATCCAGGTTTTTCCCCGAACTTTCATTGTGTTTGGACTAGAGTTTTGTAGTTGTGTGTTGTTGTCTATATCTTGTTTCCATCCTTTAATTCCTTGCATTTGAGTTTTGAGATGTGTTGGGTGAGTTTGGGACAGGTTCGGTGTGAGTTGGTTTAAGTGGTTGCTGTTGTTCAAATTGTGAAATTAAATAAATAGATTTATGAATAAATCAAATTATATACCAAGAACATATGCTGATAATTATAATTAAATTTCAACAGAAATACACAAAAAAATAAAAGGGTAAAGAGACGAAACCGAAGCCTGCACGAAAGCAGTTTCCTTAAAACAGATTTCGCCGCCTCACGGGTCGAGTACTTGAGGAATCCCGGCGTCTGTCTCCCAGGATACGACGGTCAAAACCAGCTACGGCAGAAGCACTTTCTGTCTAGCTTAGCGAACCAGAACAGTGGCAGCACTCTCTCAATGTAAGAACTTTCTGGCAAACTGACTTGTAAAATGCAAGCAAAAATTTTTTATATTGAAACTTGATATGAGGGTCTCAATTTATACATGTAAAGGGGAGAGAAGAAGAGCCTCTAACCTTTAAGTCTGGTCATTAAAACACCAAGCATCCATAGCGCCTTTCAAAAAATATGAAAGTTTGGATGCCCAAAGGATTCACACCCTTTAGCCAAGAAAAATGATTTAAATACTCTTTAAAATCCTATTCATGAATCTAACATCATGAGGTAATTTCTTGGCAATTTCTTATTCAAAACCCAATGGCTTTTGGCTCACTTGGACCTAACACAATAAAAGGTTGGGACCCACTTCAATATTTAATTAAAGTCACCACACTTTAATATTAAATTAAAGTCACCAAAAATCATTTTTTCCAACAATCCCCCACATGAATAAAAATTGACCGAAAAGCTCAACAAACGGACATCGTTCAACAATAATGACTCGAAGAGAGAGTACAACGAACTAACCCCGACATCAAAGAGTGTAGCTTTGGCTTTGAACCTCTCCCAATGAAAACCTATCGAGTTTACTAGCTGATCAGTGAATAAGACATCTTGAACTGCTCTGCTGTTTATGTAAACTAAGACAATAGATCTCACACGGGAATTACTCCTACCACCACTCTATTCTCACTGGTGTGCCCTGTGTGGCCCTGGACACTAGCCTGGTTCAGCGAGTGGTTTCAAAGAATCTTGGCCTGCCCAATTCTTCTAGAAGTGGCCCCACTTCACACTCACATGGGTGACTCTACTTGAGTATCCTGTAATACTCAGCTCAACAGCTTAACACACTAGAGTCATTAAAAGCTCAGCTTAACCTCTACACTTGCAGGTATCACTGATAGAAGGAATGGCTGGAGGTTTAACCTCCTCAGTGACATACCACCATTACACGCAATTAGGTTGTCTCATTGAACCTAGATCTTCGAATCTCTAGTCAACTAGGTTGGGTTTCCATTCCGGTAACTTCCAAAGGCCTCAACCCCATTTCTTTTGACGACGTTTCGACTAACACTCGACTTAACCCTTTGGTTAGCAGATCCGCAATGTTGTCCTTAGACTTTACATAGTCTAAAGAGACAACTCCATTCGAAAGTAGTTGTCGTATGGAATTATGTCTACGACGGATATGTCTAGACTTTCCATTATACATATTACTCTGTGCCTTACCAATTACAGATTGACAATCACAATGAATACAAATAGCTGGCACAGGTTTAGACCAACGTGGAATATCTTCAATGAAATAGCAAAGCCATTCTGCTTTTTCCGTTGCTTTATCCAAAACAATAAACTCTGATTCCATCATTGATCTAGGTATACACATTTGTTTGGAAGATTTCCAAGACACGACTGCCCCACCAAGAGTGAACACATATCCACTAGTGGACTTTGAGTCCTTTATATCTGATATCCAATTCGCGTCACTATATCCTTCAAGCACCGCTGGATATCGAGTATAATGCAGCCCATAATCCCGAGTGCAGCGTAAATACCTTAACACCCGCACAATGCCCTTTCAATGAGAAGCATCGGGATTACTTGTGTATCTACTAAGCCTGCTAACCGAGTAAGCTATATCCGGCCTAGTACAACTCATCAGATACATTAAACTTCCAATTACCCGAGAATATTCTACCAGAGACACTTTCATTATTATTCTTGGTAAAATGTAGACTTAAGTCTACAAGTGTCGATGACACACTCGTACATGATCCACTAAATTTCTCAAGTATCTTATCAACATAATGAGACTGAGATAGTACAATTCCGCCAGAGATTCTGGTAATCTTAATTCCCAGAATAACATCTGTAATGCCCATATCCTTCATGTCAAACTTAGAGTTTAACAACTTCTTGGTAGTTTTGATCATTTCATCGTTACTACCTATAATGAGGATATCATCAACATATAGACACAAAATGACATAACCTCTGTCAGTGTCTTTGACATAAATACACTTGTCACATTCGTTGATTCTAAACCCATTTGACAACATTACATTATCAAACTTCTCATGCCATTGTTTAGGCGCTTGTTTCAAACCATACAAAGATTTGACAAGTTTACAGACTTTCTTGCTTTGTCCTGGAGTTACCCTTCAGGTTGCTCCATGTAGATTTCTTCATTCAAATCCCCATTTAAGAAAGCTGTCTTTACATCCATCTGGTGTATCTCAAGATTGCGCAAAGCTGCTATCGCAATCACCATGCGAATGGATGTCATCCTAGTTACAGGTGAGTACGTATCAAAGTAATCCAGGCCTTCTCGATGCTTGTACCCTTTGATAACGAGCCTCGCCTTATACTTGTCAATTGACCCATCGGCCTTCATCTTTCTTTTAAAAAACCATTTGCAGCCTAAAGGCTTACAACTTTGAGGTAAATCTACCAACTCCCAGGTGTGGTTCTGTAAGATGGAGTCAATCTCACTTTTGATCACTTCTTTCCATAAATGACTCTCAGGATAAGTCACAGCTTTGTGAAAAGTTTGAGGTTCGTTCTCAACCATATAAGTCAAGAAGTCTTGACCAAAAGATTTGGATATCCTAGCCCTTTTACTCCTTCTGGGCTCATCTAAAACCTCAATTTAATCATCACATGAATCATCAACATGATCATCTTCACTACCAAGCTCATCAAATTGCTCCAAAGACCTTGGAACCCCTTCATAAGTTCGGCAAGTAAAAATGTCTTCAAAGAAACATGCATTCCTTCACTCCATGATGGTATTCCTGTGTATGTCTTGAATTTCAGACTTATGTACAAGAAACCGATATGCACTACTATTATGTGCATAACCAATGAATATACAATCCACGGATTTCGGGCCTATCCTAACCCATTTGGGTGTAGGAATCGCCATTTTTGCAAGACACCCCCACATTCGTAAGAATTTATACGAAGGCTTAACGCCTTTCAATAACTCATACGGCGTCTTGTCCACCTTCTTCTGGGGTACTTTATTCAGAATGTAATTTGCAGAGAGAATTGCTTCCCCTCACAAGTTCTGTGGCAATCCAGAACTTATCAACATTGCATTCATCATTTCTTTTAGCGTCCTATTCTTCTGCTCAGCAATCCCATTAGACTGAGGAGAATAAGGCGCCGTGGTTTGGTGGATAATCCCAGATTGAGCCCAAATCTCAATAAACGGAGATTCATACTCACCACCACGATCACTTCTTAAAGCCTTAATCTTGCGGCCTACTTGATTCTCAACTTTATTCTTATGAAGAACAAACTTGTCAATCGCCTCATCTTTGCTTTTGAGCAAAAAGACATAACAATACTTAGTGCAATCATCAACAAAAGTGATGAAGTACTTATTGTCACCACGTAATTGTATAAATTTTAAGTCACACACATCACTATGCACTAAATCCAACGGTTCTGAACTTCTTTCAATAGAATGAAACGAAGATCTTGTCAACTTTGCTTCAACACAAGTTTCACACTTGTGTTTCGGATTAATCTTAAAAGATGGTATGTGATCTAACTTGATTAATCCACGTAAAGATTCAAAGTTCACATGTCCTAGTCTACCATGCCACAAATTGGAAGACTCAAGCATGTAAACAGAAAAAGATGCACCTTTATTCATCTTTGGGATAACAGTCATAACATTGAGTTTAAACATACCCCCCAACATATAACCCTTACCCGCATACATTCCGCTTTTGGTAAGAACGACCTTGTCGGACTCAAAAACCATGCGAAAACCATGTTTACTGAGAAGAGACCCTGAGACAAGATTCTTACGAATGTCCGAAACATGCAGGACTTCATTCAAGGTCAGCTCATTTCCTGACGTCAACTTCAGGACCACCTTTCCTTTCCCCTCAACAATCGAGGTAGCAGAGTTTCCCATAAACAACTTCTTACCGTTTGTAACCGGTTTGAAAGTTGTAAATAGCTTCTGCTCGGAGCAGATGTGGTGTGTAGCCCCAATATCAATCCACCATTCTCTTGGGTTTGAACCCACCAGATTCACCTCAAGTGCATATCATCCTCCTCATGGGAATGCTCTTGTAAGTCTGCCATAGGAGCAAAAGGTTTGGTCTTGTATGGCTTCTTCTACTTGCGGCAGTCACTAGCTCGATGCCCCTCGTTACCACAGTTATAACACTTCCCAAAGAACCGATAACCTGGTTCCTGTGGCTTGTAAGCCGACTTTTTTGCAACACCACCCCTTGGCCCCAGCTTAGAGCTCTTGTTCACAGGGGGCTTCTTCCTTATCCCAGAAAATTTGCCGTGCTCAACGACATTGGTCTTTACTGAGGAGGTACTCCCTCATTTCTTTCTATTATCCTCCTCAATCCGGAGTCGGATAACCAGCTCTTCAACTGACATTTCCTTGCGCTTGTGCTTCAAGTAATTCTTGAAATTCTTCCAACTATTGGGAAGTTTCTCAATGATTACAGCAACTTGTGGAATGACTCGTTCAAAGGCATCCCCTCAGCATGAATATCATGCAAGATCACTTGGAACTCCTGGACTTGGCTTATCACAGTTTTAGAATCTACCATTTTAAAATCAAGGAACTGGCCAACCATAAATTTCTTTGCCCCGGCATCCTCAGTCTTGTACTTTTTGTCCAGAGATTCCCATAATTCTTTTGTTGAGCTCTTGGAACAAAACACACTATAGAGTGAGTTTGCCAAGTTGTTGAACACATAGTTCCGGCAAAGATAGTCTGTCTGCTTCCATGTGTCAAGCACCATGACTTTCTGCCTGTCAGGCTCATTCTCTGCCACGGCTGGAGGATTCTCGCTCAGAACCTTGGCAAGGTTAAGCGTGGTCAAGTAAAACAGCATCTTTTACTGCCATCTCTTAAAATTTTCCCCAGCAAATTTTTCTGGACGCTCATGGTGACTAAGCGGTCCTCCCGGAACAGCCGGAGTAACACCAAGGTTAACCACAGAGGTCACAGCAGTAGGGGTTGGTAATCTAGTTGCCCCGGGGTTCAAATCCCCACCAACATTAGCATTAGCAGTAGCATCAGTGATAGTTGTCATTTTTTAAAAATTACACCAGAATATCACTTTTGTGTTTCTAGAAATTAAACTTAACCCTTAGAAAATTCCTTAGAAGAAAAATTAATTCAAAAATTAGTCTCACCACAAAACCTAGAATCGAACATGGTCAAGAAGGTTTTCCAAGAAGACTGGAGGGGTCACATCGGTCCCACTTAAAACCCAGTTAACCTTTTGACAAAACTTTTAAAAGCATGTTGACTCCTAGTCCGTGATAAACAATTTAAAGAATTAAATTTTCTTAGGGATGAACTAGGTTAAAACAAACCAAGGTCCAAAATTTTTACGAGCAATGTAAAATAATTGCTACAACAATATAAGCAAATAAAACTTGCTACTACAAATTGGTAAACAAATCAACTACATCTCAAGCAAACATGCTTCAAACATTTAAATAAAATAGCCAATTCATAAGGATTCTATTTAGTCCAAAAGCCTTTCCACGCTTAGGTATTCCTATTCAACACAAAAGTTAGTAGTCCAAACATTTTTGTTTTTACATCCCAAATACTATTCATTTGGTTTTATATTTGTTTTTCGCATTGGTATCCCTACAAAGAAAGTTAGTAGCAAATCACAACAAAATACAAACAAATAATCTAAAAAATTTAATAAATTAAATGAAACCATCTAGCCAACTTTTAATTATATAAGTAACCAATGCATTAAAATGCCAATTAAATTAAAACTTTAAAATAAAATTCTATACGCATGGGTTATGAATGAAATTAATTCATAATAAACATTTAAACTATTAACTCCAAATAAGTTAAATTCAAAGTTAATACACCCAATTAAATAATTCAGATTAATGCTCCCAATTAGACAATTTAGATTAATGCACCTAATTAAATAATTCACATTAATGCACCCAATTAGATAATTTAGATTAATGTACTTAGTTAAATAATTCACATTAATGCACCCAATTAGATAATTTAGATTAATGCACCCAATTAAATCATTCACATTAATCATGTACACAATTCATAATAATAATAAAAAAAAAAACTCTATAACTCCAAAATACATTAAATTATGTAATTTAATCTATAAAATAATAAGCATGTAACAAATTAAAACTATAATAGAATTAGCATGTCAAAATTGCAACATCCATAAATTATATTTTATAACCTTAAATTCATACAAATTATGATAGAGAATTCTAACTAAACTAAGCAATTAGAGAGTACCATTGCATAATTTACAATCATTGAAATAGTGAGCAATACCGCAACAATTCCTAGTAACATTATACAAAACTAACCTAATAGTCTATATAAATCTATTCGATCAATTTCATAGAAAATATATATAAAATCTGTTTTAAGCTTGTTGTTCAAATTGTGAAATTAAATAAATAGATTTATGAAGAAATCAAATTATATACCAAGAACATATGCTGATAATTACAATTAAATTTCAACAGAAATACACAAAACAATAAAAGGGTAAAGAGACGAAACTGAAGCTTGCACGAAAGCAGTTTCCTTAAAACAGATTTCGCCGCCTCACGGGTCGAGTGCTTGAGGAATCCCGGCGTCTGTCTCCCAGGATACGACGGTCAAAACCAGCTACGGCAGAAGCACTTTCTGCCTAGCTTAGCGAACAAGAACAGTGGCAGCACTCTCTCAATGTAGGAACTTTCTGGCAAACTGACTTGTAAAATGCAACAAAAAATTTCTATATTGAAACTTGATAGGAGGGTCTCAATTTATACATGTAAAGGGGAGAGAAGAAGAGCCTCCAGCCTTTAAGGCTGGTCATTAAAACACCAAGCATCCATAGCCCCTTTCAAAAAATATGAAAGTTTGGATGCCCAAAGGATTCACACCCTTTAGCCAAGAAAAAGGATTTAAATACTCTTTAAAATCCTATTCATGAATCTAACATCATGAGGCAATTTCTTATTCAAAACCCAATGGCTTTTGGCTCACTTGGACCTAACACAATAAAAGGTTGGGACCCACTTTAATATTTAATTAAAGTCACCACACTTTAATATTAAATTACAGTCACCAAAAATCATTTTTTCCAACAGTTGCTGCCCAGGTTTTAGCCTATTCGCTCGAGTGAGGCTTTTTGCACTCGAGTGAGCCTTGGGTTTTTGCTTTTTCGCTCGAGCGAGGGTTATTGCGCTCAAGCAAGCATTGTGTGGTGTGTCTTTTCACTCTAGCGAGAATTCTTGCATTCGAGCGTGCGTCTGTGTCTTTGTGAAGACCTGAAGGTTGGTATTCTTCGCTCAAATGAGAACTCTTGCGCTCAAGCGAGCCCTGTGTTTTGGGTTCCTTCGCTCGAGAGAGAACTCTTGCGCTCGAGCGTGTGTCTGGGTTGGTAGCAGACCTGTAGCTTCTCATTGTTCGCTCGAGCGACTCTTCTTGCACTCGAGCGAGGTCCTTTGTTGTGTATTGCTGCTCGAGCGACGACTCCTTCGCTCGAGCGAGCCTCACATATATCAGTTTGTAGCAACGTGATTTTATACCACTTTTAGATCTTTTCCTTCTTTAAAACCCTAGATCGGCAGCTCCTCTCTCTACACACTTTCTCTCTCTACAAATACACCATGTTCTAAAGGTTTTCTACCCTATTCCCTTTGTTAAAAAGCTAGAGCATCGCGTAGACTATCTTTTGATTCGAAAAAGTTGGGATTTGGAGCACTTTCAAGTTTCTCCTTCTTCTCCTTTGAGTTTCTTCATTTGAGGTGGGGATAATCTACTCTTTAATATGAGTTTTGACATAAATATTGATCATTTTGTATAAATGGTGAGATTTAGGAAGTTTGGGTAAAGTTAGGGTTTGAATTTGAAATTATAAAAGGGGGGTTTCCTATTATTGGGTTCCATATGTATGTGGGGTCTTGGAAATGGGGTTGTTTGTGTATAATGGCCTTGGGAGAAATATTTGAGAAAATGGGGAAAAAGCCCTAATTTGAGTTATATAAATTGTCTTGTATAAATAATGAAATCAATGTGGAAGTATGAAATTGGTTTGAGAGCTATGAAAATGGGGGAAAATGTGATTAAATGGTGTAGTAGGAATAATAAATCACTCACCCATGGAAAAGTTGATAAATTATCTATTAATAGATTTATTTATCTGTTTAGAAATATCTGCTTTGGGTTATCGGTGGAGGATAGCTATGATTGTTGTAGAAAATGCATAACGATTAGGGAAATTGAAACTAATCAATCGAATTATGTCATTGAATATGACGGTTTGATTAAACCATTGAATATGTGATTTGATTAGTCATTGTATATGAGAATGTGCTTTAATACATTGTATATGTATCTTGTTTGGGAGGAGATAAGGGATGTACTCTATATGTGATTGTGTGCTTTAATACATTGTATATGTATCTTGTTTGGGAGGAGATAAGGGATGTACTCCATATGTGATTGTGTGCTTTAATACATTGTATATGTATCTTGTTTGGGAGGAGATAGGGGATGTACTCCATATGTGATCATGTATTTTAATACATTGTATATGTATCTTATTTGAGAGGAGATAGGGGATGTACGCCATTGTTTGGAAGGAGATAAATGATGGACTCCATTGATAATTAAGTTAGCCAGAGTGTCCATGATGAAAGTCCCGAAATCTTATAAATGGAAGCGTATGAATGATGTTTATGATTGAAGTGTTGATAATGTGAGTTGTAGTATCATTTTTGAAATGTTTAGATATTAGTGAGCCATGTCAATGAATTGTTTTGGACAAATAAATGGAAATGGATTGAAATACGGATGTAAATGTTGATTAGTTATGGAAAGGATGTAAGCTGGTTTATAAGTGTTAAACATTTGTCAGACGTCGATGTTTTAGTTAATTCTCATATTTGACTTAGCATATTTCTACTGAGTTTTGACTCATCCTACTTGAGACACCATTTTTCAAGTACAGGGGACATGCCGCCTCCAAGGTCTTTGTTTGGGAGGTTTAGGAGTTGAAGGCTCCATGTTTTGTTATTTTGTTTTGTTGATTAAATGTAAATTCAAGCTGAAGGCTGTATATGTAACCAAGTTGCTACTTGAAAAGATGTAAATTTGTAGGGCATTTATTTTGTTGCTTACGTGTACTATCGTTTATAAAGAAGACTCTGATGAATGAAAATATAATATTTTTTTAATATTTATGGATTATATGAATAGTTATCTTAGACTTTATTTTGAGGACGTTACATCACTTCCCACTTTTTGAAAGTCTCTCTATTTTTTATAACTCAAACTCAGCTTAAAAAATGATATTAGTACAAAAGTAATTGCCTAACTCAACTATAGTCACTATAAATTATTATTAAATCGACGAGATCAAAACAAAGATCATTCGAATCACAAATAAATTATTATTTAAGCTTCGTTTGGGAAGAAAAAAGTCAGGCTTTTTTAGTTAAAATAGTCACAAAAAAACAAAATAGGGTATTTTAGCCACAAAAAACAAAACATCAAATCCAACCCATAATCATAACAATCCCCTCTCACAAAAAAAGTCAAAAAAATCAAAAAGTCAAAAAGTCTTTCCCAAACCAGACTAAAATAATCCAGACTAAAATAACCAAAAAATTAAAAAGGTAAAAAAGTAAAAAGCCAACTTACTCTCCAGACGGAGGCTTACGTATTTTCACAAACGACAATGCTACGTAGCTCAAATTTTGTGGCTCAAAAGTGGCTCAAATGGCCAAAACGACGTCGTTTTGAGTACAGAACAACATAAAAAAAGTCAAAACGACGTCGTTTTGACCATTTAAGCCACTTTTGAGCCACAAAATTTGAGTTACGAGACATTTTCCTTTCACAAAATATCTGTGTTGGCGACCGACTTGCACGTCCTTTATCCTAACAAGTTGCCGCTATGCACGTACACTTGTCACCTTTTCAAAGGCCTTATTTAACCCTCTTTTTATGCTTAAGTTAACACTAATTGACTACTTAAATACAAAAATAATATGATAGGCCTATGAAATTCTTTTTCTTTAGGGGTGTGTTTATTTGGAAGAATTAAGCTATGAGATTGGACTATTAGTATTTAGGGGTTGTTTGGAATAACCTAAATAAGTGTACTTTTTATCTTTTTACTAAAAGATGTGCAGAAAAGTAGAGAGATGATGTGATAGAAAAAAAATAAAAAGATAAAAACTGTGTACTTATTTAGGATAGCCAAACTTGGCCTAGTCTTATCGGATTAATAGTACATTGTTTGTTTGAAAAATTTTGCTTCGGACTATTAGTTCCACAAATATGGGACTATCCTATCTCATGGGCGGTGGGATAAAAACCATAGAATTGGTATTCCATGGATTAATTTGTGAAATGTTCATTTTACCTTCATGCTATTACTTAGTAAACAATTAGAAAAGGGTAAAATAATCTTTTGAACATTTATAAATTATTTTTTTAGTGTTGTTAATTTAAAATTATATATTAAATAAAAAATTTAAATTATAAATTATAAATTAAATTTAATTAAAAATTATGGCTTTATAAATTAAATTTTTTTAGTGTTGTTAAAATTTACATATTAAATAAAATTATTTTTTTAGTGTTGTTAATTTAAAATTATATATTAAATGAAAAATATAAATTATAAATTAAATTTATTTAAAAATAATAAATTATAAATTATGGCCTTATAAATTTAATTTTTTTAGTGTTGTTGAAAATTTAAATTATAAATTATGGCCTTATAAATTAAAATTATATATTAAATAAAAATTATAAATTACAAGAGTAAAATAGTCTTTTGAACATTTATCCTTATCCAGTCCGTCTAACTAAAGATTGGATTAATTAAAAATAGTCCAATCCAGACATATAATCCCATGACTAAACAAACATAAGATACAAATTCAGTCTAACCAAATAATCTAGGGATAATGTATCCCGGGACTAATAGTCCGATAGATTATAATCCCCCCTTATCCAGTCTATCCAAACAAACACTGTATTTAGTTTAATTTTTATTTATACCTTATTCAATAGATTTAACTTAAATAAGTTTAAAAAAAAAAATTATTATTTAAAAGTTTAATGAAGGATATTTTTAATTTTTAATTATTAAGTTTTAACTTATAATAAGTTGCACCCACGTATTGACCTAATGAGTAGAATAACATTTTGTTTGGATGTTGGGTGTGAGAAAAAAAAAAAAATGATTGGAACGAAAAAAAAATAAAATTTGTAGTTTCTCAACATTTTAAAAGAACGTGAGTGTTTTATTTTATTTGGATAGTTTATGTATTATAAAAAATAATTTTATTTTTTCACCAAATCTCATTATTTTAGTGAGAAATAAAATTTGAATTTTAAATGATTTCCCCCCCTTTTTTTTATCATTTCTCATCACTTCAATAATTCAAACAAGTAACGAGAAAAATTATATTTTTTCACGAAATCTCTCGATCACCGTTTGGAAAGAAGGTTTGTAGGTTTTTTTGGCTATTTTAACCATAAAAAATAAAATAGGTTATTTTAGCCACAACCAACAAAACATCACATCCAACCCATAATCATTATATTCTTTTCTCACAAAAAAAAGTAAAAAAGTCAAAAAAATCCTTCTCAAACTAAGCTTTTTAGCCCAAGCTAAAATAGTCAAAAAGCCAACTCACTTCCCAAACCAATCCTAAGGTGTTTAGAAATTTGGCCCAGTAATTAGGTAAGCTAAACAAGAAAATTAGTTATTCAACATAAAAAGATTAACAAGAATTACTGTTTTCCCAAGAAATCAAAATAATTAGGAGGTCACAAAACAGTGCAAGCTATGAGCCAGAAAATTTATACAGATATTGTCAGTTCATATTTCAAGAGTAAAAAAAATTCTACATACTTTTCTAATTTTATTATATATATATATATATATATTTATGATAGTGCTGCTGGGTCACAAAATCAAAAGAAAAGTAGAGGATAAAGTGACTCACAAAACAATAGAAAAGGAAGGGAGATAGAGAGAGAAACAATAATGATGGTGACCAGAGTTTGTATTGAAAGAAATTAGCACTTTTATACTTTAAAAGTATTTAGTTTCCATTTTGTCTTTTCTTTTCTAAAGCACCCAAGAAAGAAAGAAAAAGAAAAAAGAATGATGTAAAAAAGTGTGTAAAAATACAGATGAGAATAATATTGTTGATTCAAGAATGAATATTAGAGCACACAATTTGATTTTAAATTTTTTTAAAAAAAATTCTTATGATTATGAGTAGTGGAAGAACTTGACAAACACGTTTTTAGAGATAAATAGCCTATTACCCCACTCTAAAAAAAATATTATTGTATTGTCTTGAAGAGTTAGTAAAAGGTACATTGTCAATGTCATCAAGTGATTGTGATAAATTGGACAAAATAGTTTGATAAAATGAGATTACTATTTATTATCAAGTTATAGAATTGAAAATTTATTATAAGTGCCTAAAACCACATGGCTAATCTGAGGCAATTTTTCACTAATTTCAGATAATGTGTATTGTGATTTTTATTTGTAAAGAACATAGACAATTACACATAATATTTTGAATTATTTAATAATTCTTCGCTAATTTAAGACAAAAGTCATTCAAGATTTTCACTCGTGAAATTGGTTTGTCTATCTTTTAAGGTGAGGATGAGACCAAAAAAACTTACAAAATAATGTTATATGTACTAATTAGTGTACTAACTAATGTATCAATTGATGATGTGACATAATTTAAGAAGTTTTTGGTATTTGTAATGTGATTAATAAGTAGGGTCAACAATAATGTCATAATTATTGTTAATACACTATTTGATGCATGTAGCACTACCGAAACTTACAATATCAACTATTTTGTTGAAGGCTCATTATGTGATCAGTTTAATTCATGATTTTGAGGAGAAAATGAGAACTTGGATAAACATAGAGTAACTCCAACACCAACTAACAAGTATTCTGTCTAATAAAAATACATAATATATATATATATATATATATATATATTATGTAATTTATCTAGTGTGTACTCTAATAAAAAAATTTACTTTTAAAATTTATTTGCTTAATTTTCAATACTCTCCACATGTTGTCAGGCAAAAGAAGATGAGATAAAAGAACCCACAATATGTATTATCTTGTTAAAATCTCATTCTGCAATGAGACTAAATAAAATATCTAAAATATTTAAAATTATGTTTAGATCATAAATTTGAGTAGGAATTTAAAAATAAAAAAATAAACATATGATATAGTGATGTAAATAAAATATAAATTAATTTTTTTTTCTATTTTTAATCATCTTTTTAAAAAATTTATCCAAATTTATTATCCTAATATAATATAAATATATTTTTTAAGAAGTAGGAAGTGGTTTCAATCATATCATTTGGGTTCTATATTCTGGGTTTTTTGGGATCATGTTAACGAGTGTTGGTTCTAATAAAAAATAGTACCCATACCACTTTGATTTAGCATTTTAAATAAGAAATATTAGGAATTTTAAATGTTTTATTAACATATTTATTAAATATTTTATGTGAGTGTGCGACTCATATTATATAAATTTAATGTGAATCGCATTTTTATATAAAATATTTAATAAAAATATTAATAAAATATTTAAAATTGTTATCATTACTGTTTTTAATAAGTGGTCAAGCTGTGAAGTGATCAGTCTAATTTGTTAAACAAGTGGGCTCCTCAGCATGTGATGGGAAAACTTTTCTTGTAAACTACCTTCATTACACCTCTCCTATTTTTTAATCAAAATTTCACGTAACCCTATATATATATATTTAAAATGGTGGGTGTTCATCGAAAGTTTTGAATGCAATACTACTTTCATCGGGTATAAATAATTACCTGCAAATTATAACAGGTGTTTTGCGAAGGTGGTTAAAAATTAATTTTTTAATTTTTTGTAATTTTTTTTGTTGATTTTTTTTGGCTAAAAAAGTTAAAAAGCTACAAAACTAGTTTTTATGAAGTTTCCAAAACACCCTTATATATTAAGTGAATTAAACTTGTTGATCAACAAATACCAAAAAAAAAAAAAAAAAAAAAAACTTAGAACTTTGTCATTGGTGAAAATCGAATATAAATATCTATATTTAAAATTCATCTCATAACTCACTCGCTGGCCTATTCATACTGGATTACTAATCCTATTCTCTGTAAAATTATATATGCATTTTAAAACACGTTATTTTTTTATAAAAAATATTTGAGATTCTCAAAAAAATTTCATAATAATATGTTAACTTTTGATTTATTATATACTCAATAATCAAGAGGCTCATTCTCTTTTTACATCATTATAGATAAATTTATGAATCAAATGGGCAAATTTCTAATATTATTCTTTATTAATATAATCATGCCGGCCATGTCATGTCACGATGAAATAGACTTATTTTTTATTATCTCATAGTATGCTCATTATGAAATTAAAGTGGAACAACTGAAGATTGACATGAGAGCTGAAGAGAGAGAGAATTCCAAATCTACATATGGGAAGTTCAATGTGAATTAATTAACTCTAATATGGTCATTATCAATCATGGGATAAGCTAGATTATTCTACTTTAGAGTCCTGTCTTGCTCTGAATTATTTTTTGTATCCATGTAGAGTTTCTAAATGATATAATCAAAGCTAAGCATACTTCGTCAAATCTTCAACATTCAAACACAGGGGAGAGAGAGAAAAGGCCTCTTTCTGTGGACATTTTTGCCCCCTCTTTATCACATAAAATGCAAGAAAATTTGTTTGACATATCCCTTTTCTAAGAACAAGCAAACTAAAATTTTCAAAATGAATTATAGAATGGAATGATAAAAATTGACCAAAAAGAGGGGTGTTTTTATTTGTTAAAAAAAAGGATAAAAAGCATTGCCCCTGTGACCCACACCCAACCAAAAAATAATAATAATTAAAAGGGTAAAGGGGTAAAAACAAGGGTCAAACGGGGTGTTTTCGGAAGATTGTTTGCCACATTAATTTCTGATTTTTTTTCTCTTTTTATTTTTGATAATAGAAAACAGAAAATTAAAATTTAATGCAAGTTTGTAGGTTGTTGTCAATTAATTCCAGTTTAAAGTAGAATGTTTAATTCCCATAATTCTATCACATGGAAACTGGTTTAACAATGTGTGTTTAAGAGGCCACCAAAGCCTTTGCAGTCAGCAATTGCCTGCAAAGAGTCTTTGCGGCTCTTCCTCATTAAATCCATGTTCCAAAAAAAAAATCAATTTACAGTTTACATATACAATGGTGTTAAATAATAATTATTTTTTATTTTGATTTAAATTCATTTCTATTCCCATAATAATTATGTTGTATTTAATTATAATCATTTGAAATGTAGATTATTTCTTTGTTTAAAGTAAGGATAAAAAACCAACCAAACTACTTGCATTTGACTTGTGAAGTTCCTCAATTTATTATGTAACTAAATTATATTTAAACATATTTTGAAACTCATTATTCTTTTGTGTTCAGTTCAAATTCGGCTCGAAAAACTTATATATAATATAAAAATCTAAGTTACTCAAGCTCTGTTAGATCAAAAGTTGTTTACGATTAGCTTAGAAGGTTAAAAAAAAAATTAGACAAACTTAAATAACCAACTACCCAACCAATTAAATCCATTTATAAATTGAGAGCAAAACAAATAAGGTCGTTAAAGGTTTCCCGACTCGGGTGTTGATCGAGAGAGGGCACTCCGGTAGTCAAGTCAATACTTGGTTGGAAAAAATAAGAAATGCAATTGATAAATTGGTGTTGTGTACCTGTTGTATTACACCTATTCCCAATTTATATTGCTCTCCTTGGATTTTTTTTGTGGTGCTCAAGCCACGTTTTATTACCTATTAGGCGCGGTTAGATGTTAGGCGATTCTGCTCTGATACTTGTCATTTTATTCAATCTGATCAGTTATTTTGTGTTTTTTTTTAGTCGATCTAATTGTTCGGTCACGATAATTTTCTCCGTCCAATCAATCATTTTACGTGAACCTCACATTTTTTAGCCTTAAACGAAGGAGTTTGAGGTTGGGCTTTCATTTTCCTATCTCGTTTGGACCCGTTCTTTTCAGATATTTTTGCTCCTCACAAATACATAGTGAGAAAATTATGAAGAAAAGTGGCCAAAAAAATCAATGTGGCCGATATATTATTTCACTAATATTATAAATTTAGAAATTTTGTTCAAAAATTACTCAAAAATATCAATACATGATTTAAATTCATTTTATATATAGACCACGATACACACTTTTAATCTCGACTCCGCATACACTATCTGTTTTGACACAAATTTGAGGCCCAAAGACCGGATCCCTAGACTTTCCAAAATTATTTTGCATGTGATAAAGATCACCCAAAATAAATAGATATTGGCCCCGACATTATTTTTTGGCTCTTTGTAATTGAATTTTGTTTATTATTTTGTATCCCACCATCGAAAAAATTTAATGTGTAATGATGAGATTTTAATTGTATGTTAAGTTATTATGCAATTGTAAGGATATGAAATTTTAATTTTTGTATTAGCTTTTTATCTCTTATTAAATTGTAACTTTACTGGCTTGCAATTAATTCAATAGAAAAATTCATAAATAGTGAGGAAATATCAATTTATCAAAAATAAAATAAAATTTATTATGCCTAGAGGACCCTAATTTATTGTTTACTATTACTATTTCCAAATTTAATTACCATAAATTAGTGTGTAGTAATAAATTCTTGTTACTGTTTCATCTCATAGTCAATTCAAACAAAGTAAAAACACTATTTGCAAGTATTAAAGAAAGAAAATTTCTATTCATATATAAAAAAAAAAAAAATTGATAAAGAAAGGTACATTTGATTTCGTTGCTTTCAACCTTCATAATGAATTAAATATTGTATCAAGCTACTGGACTTAAGTGAATTGTTAATATTTTTTAAATCCCCAAAGAAGTAGTTTAAGGAACACTTGATCATACTTTGATTAAGAGTAAATTACATTAACCTCCTTTGATATTTAAAAAAAGTATAATAAATTTCACAAATTTATCATAATTACATGCTCTCATAAAAATTTAGTACATATGATACTTGACTTTTTTTTTATTATTAACAATTTGTTAATCGTATAAATAAAAAAAAATTAATTTTTAAAATATTTTCTCACTTTTTTTCTTTTACTTAAATTCATAAATTAAATGTTTGGAGAGTGTGAGAATAACTCATATTGAACACTTATATCGGGTTAGTTTGAGATATGGACTGATTTTTTGATTATTTTAGTCTATGATTAAAAAGTCTCGTTTATGATTAATTTTTTAATTTTTTTAACTTTTGTGAGAAAAAAATAATAATTATGAATTTAATATAACATTTTATCATAGTGTGAATCTACTTACACCACTATTTAACTTCTTTACACCCTTCATCTCATTAAATCACTAAAAAAAAATGTAATCTCATTACACCCCAAATATATTACAAAAATTAATCTTAAATTAACTATTTCATCTCTTTACACCATTAATTTTGGTAACACGATGCTAAATAATTTATATTATTCCGGTGTTATGCTGCCAGAAAAAATAGATCTCTCTAGCATTTTGTTGCTATACATTTATAGAGACACTTTCTTTCAAACAATGATTTTTTTAATTTGTGGTGGGTCTGTTCAGTAATACAACGCTAATTGATTTGAATTACTCCAATGCCATGTTATCAGCCAATATTTTTTTTCCCAGCATTATGTTGCCGTCCAATTAGATGATAACAAGAAATTAATTTGGGCCACTTGTGAAGTGCATGTTCTGTGATACATTGTTATACAAATGAGATTACTCTAATATCATGTTGCCAAATTACAGTAAAGTTGTCTAGGCCCCCTGTCACTGTATATTGAAAGATTTACTTTTTCCTTGAAGCATTTATAAAAAAATTCATAAATTAAACACGCATCTATAAAATCATACATAAAAAGTATCTATAAAATTATTCATAAAAACATCAAGCGTACGAATATCCACAAAGTATCCATAAGATCTGTCATTGTTTGCATCCATCAATCAAACATGTTATTATAATTCGTCTGGGTAATTTGTAGGTAATTTTTTTCCCTTAATATAAATAGACATCTACACTTTTTAGAACCTATCAATCTCAATTGTTTCCCCTTGATATTCCTGTTGTCTATATAGTAATCACTTCTTTTATAAGCAAGTGTAAGTCTTGGTTTTCTACCTTTGCCTTCTGCATTTGATGTTTTTATAACAATGACAAATCCAATCTTCTTTTCAACGTCAGAAACCTATTTAATTAATGCTTCACAACTACTAAAAATCTAAAGATAATAAATATATTTATACGTCAAATTATTAATAAAACTAAATACAAATTAAAAATAAGAAAAAAATCGTATTCATAAAACAAAACTTAACAAACCTCGTCTGTAATGAATTTATAACTAGAGTCTATTAATATTGCAGTACTTGCGTTGTTGCAATGATCCTTCTAGGCAAAAAAATAAAAAATATAAAAAAAAATGAAACTGAAAATACATAGTAATGAGAAGCCGAACAAATTAAAAAATTCAGTTTGGGATTACCAGAAATGTATTTTTTATTCGGTAGTTGGTTACCAGATTTATATTTTTTGCTCGGCAATGTGATACCGGACTATTTTATTTTGTTTGATTTCGAACCACCAAACGAAAGTCGAACACCAATCTAGAAAAACAAAACAAAAACCTATCAAATAAATAAAAAAAAAAACTCACTATTTCACTTTTTTTTTATGGTTCTTCACCACCGTTTCTTTATCCATAAGCCTTGTTTGGTTTGGCTTTGGGAAAAAAGATTTTGGAAATTTTTTTTGAAAATTTTGTTTGGTTTGTAATTTTTCTCAAAAAAAATTCAAAATCATTTTTTCTCTTATATACATCAATCAATAACTTTTTCTCTATCCTCTCTCTTTTTCAATCATTTTTTCTCTCACATACATTTACTTAATTACAACAAAATATCAAATTATCTCAAACTCCCAAATTCCAAAATTATTTTCAAAATATACAACCAAACAAATTAAAAAAATTTCTAAACTCTCTTCTAAAAATATTTTTTCAAAACTTATCTCCCAAAATCAAACCAAACAAGGCCTATAATTCTCACTTTTTGAAAAAAAATGTGTAAAAGAAAAAAAAATTAAGACAAGAAAAAGAGGAATAGACATTGAAGACCAACGTATGTAAAAAAATAATAAAATATATTTAATTTTAATATTTTATCCTTAAAAATAATTTCACACATGAATAAAATTGAAAAAAAAAACTCATATAAAAAATGTAAAAAGGTAAATTAACGATGTAAATAGTACTATCCTTTATCATATTAATTTTTTTCTATAAGCGGAGCCATCATTCATCACCGTCACGATCATCCTGATCATAAGGGAACTTTCTTTGAATCCCACCACAAAGAGTCCATTACTTCGGTGAAGTGGTGGAGACATAAAACAAAACAACCTTTGATTTTGGTTCAAATTGTACTATAAGTTTGCCTCCAAATTGCAAACTAATAGTACATATAGGGCTCCACCCTTAACCACTCACCTTGTGCTACGATCCATCTTCCCTCTTTGCATGTGCGTCACACACAATAAAATGCCTCTCCCACCAAGTATTTTGGATAATTTCAAATAGAAAAATGTTTAAGATTTTAATTTTTTTTTTTTCAATTTGACCCATAATAATATGAAAAGATAGGTATTGATTTTTAATTTGTTACGCATTCAATCATAAAATGTGCAACTCTCTTATCACATCATTATAAATAAATTTGTGAATCTAAAATTTTAAGTATCTAATATTTCTTTTTCCAAATATTGCAATAGATTTTAATGTATTTATATTTAAAAATAAGTGATTTTAACTTATCATCAATTTTTATAAATGATGAAAGGAAAATGTTTGAGACCCCTTTGGGGATGACCCTCACACTCCCAAAAGATCTTGGCCTTCTATGTGTGTGTGGGATTTACTCATATATGTGTGGAGTTCACATCATAAGTGATATAGATTTGTAAGGGTCTTGTGAAATAAGGGTGTGTTTGATTGGGGGGATTAGGAGGGGGGACTATCCACTATTTGGATTGTAATCCAAATAGTGCACCTTATCCGTTGTTTGATTTTTTTTTAGTCCGGCGGACTCCATGTCCGGCCGGACTCCATGTCCCCCATATGGGGGACTATCCTGTCCTGGGGGGGTGGGACAGAAAGTGGGGGACTAATCACTGTTTGGATTATATGCGAAAATGACCATTTTGACCCTCTACTATTTAATTATGTATTATATTTAATAAAATTCAATAAAATTTAAATGTCTCAATTTAAAAATAAAATAATTTTATTTAACTTTTTATTAATGTTTTATTTATTTAATTTTTTAAAATAATTTTTTATAGATATTTTATTGATGTTTTATTTTAAAATTTTGTTTATGTTTTATTTAATTTCATTGTTTAAATTTAATAGATGTTTTAATAGATGTTTTATTTAAACAATTAAATGTTTAATTTCAACAATAAATAATTTCATTTATTTAAATTATGTTTTATTTAAACATTTAAACATTTGTACATCAACATGTTTATTAAATTATTTCAACATCTGTACATCAACATGTATATTTATTTAACATCTATTAAATTATGTTTTAATACGTCAACATTTGATTACATCTACATTTGTTAATTGTTAATTACATCAACATTTGTTAATTGTTTAAACATAATCTATACATCAACATTTATTTAATTGTTAATTGTTAATTGTTTAAACATAATCTGTACATCAAAATAATTTCAATGTTAATTGTTTAAATAAAAATTTAAACATTTAACCATTAGTATGTTTAATTTCAACAATAAATTTTTATTTGTTTAAATAAAAATAATCTATACCAGTCAAATTTTTTTATCAATATTAGTATGTTTAAATATCTTTAAACAAAATTTAACCATTAGTATGTTTAATGTTTACTAAAAATAATTAAAATATTAAAGATATGTTTAATATTGTTATTACATAGTAAACAATTGAAAAAGGGTAAAATAGTCTTTTGTTCATTTATCCTATCCAGTCCGTCCAACCAAACGTTGGATTCACTGAAAATAGTCTTATCCAGACATCTAATCCCATGAAAAAACAAACACAGGATACATATCCAATCCGACCAAATAGTCCGGGGGATTCACAGTCCCAGGATTCAAGTCCGATGGATTCTAATCCCCCATTTTCCAGTCCGTCCAATCAAACACATCCTAAGAGTCTCAATCATTATTCATGATAAAAATAGTTGGGGTCTCAATCATTATTCAAGATGAAAATAGACATCGTTTTTTAAAACAGAGCATCGCAATCCACTAATGCTTGTTTTCACTATTAAGGCCCCGTTTGGGATAAAGGTTGGGTCTAAAATAGTCATATCAGACAAAATAAGTTATCTTAGTCAAATAAGATAAAATATCACATCTAACTCATAATTATTTTTATGTTTTCTCTCACAAAAATTAAAAAAAAAATCAAAAAATTTATTCCAAACAAAACTTTTTAGCTATAGGCTAAAATTACCAAAAACCTAAAAAATTAACTCACATCCCAAATGAATCCTAAATTTGCATGGACCTCTCTATATTTATGGTAATGAACAATGGTTGAGGCACAATTTTGAACTTGTAAATTTGTTTATAGTAAATGAGTTAGGTCTAATATTATTGGCTATTTAACGAATCAAAGTAAGCACTTATCATATTATGGCTCCATTTGTGAATTTAATTATTTTAATTAGTTATTTGACTATTTTTTTATTTAGGCATTATTTGTTTTAATCTAAAAGTTAGAAAGTTGAAAAAATAATTTATATCAAAAATTCAAAAATTATATTTTATCTATATTTTTTGCACATCGTTTCATAAAAAATAAAAAATTCATTCCAAACATTTAAATTTTTTTTACCTCTTAACCAAAAAAAATAAGAAGTAACTAAAATATCATATTTCTAAGGCCTCTGATTAAAAAAGTTATATTTGGGATGATAATTGATTTTTTTTTTTTTTATAGTTGATGTAATGGTTATGAGAGAAATAATAAAATAATTATGGGTTCGTTTGGAAAGTGGGTAGGCTTTTTAGTTTTTTTAGTCTGAGGCTAAAAAGTCTCGTTTGGTATTAGTTTTTTTGACTTTTTAAATTTTGTGAGAGAAAAAATGTAATGATTATGGATTAGATATGATATTTTTTCAAATTGGGTTAAAAAGTCTATTTTGTTTTTTGTGATTATTTTAACCGAAAAATTCCAAACCCACTCTTTCCAAACAAGCACTACGATTTAGATATGACATTTTATCTTATTAACTATTATAATTTATTTTAGATTATTTTAAAAAGTTGGTTAAAAATAATTTTTAGACTTTTTTTAAAAAAAAATATGTAAAAAAATAAAGAAGTGATGTGAAAAAAAAAAAAAAAAAAACCTTTCACATTTTAAGCCAAGTTTTCAAAACAACCTTTTATCTTTATTAGCTATTTTTGCCCCCACACAAACACCCCCTCCCCCCCCCCCAAAAAAAAAAAAAAAAAACAACCAAACAAACAGACAAAGCCATTCCAAACAAGGTCTATGTAATTGCCAATTAATTTATGAGATTTTTTTTTTTTTTAAGATCTCAAACATTTTCATTATGATTATGATGATAGGCTTCTTTTAGGATGATAAAAATAATTTTTTTGATTTATTTTCTTATTTTTTGACTTATTCATAAAATTATTTGAGAAGTGCTAAATAAGTAATTTTTTTTAATTTTTTAAAATTATTATTATATTATATCATATCACTTGTAAAATTATAAATTTATTATATTACTTTTATACATTATTAATGTATTTTTATTTAAAAAAAAATCTTACATCATAAGCTGGGCTTTTAACTTTTTAAAAATAGGACAAAAACTTCAAAATCTTACTTGTCAAATGAAATTTCAAATTATACCTCAAAATTATTCGATCCCAGCATTAAGGGCATTTTCGTCCCTTGAATCCGAGGTCAGTTTCGTCTTTTCATGACACCTGGCCCATTGGCCACCTGGGCTCACAGATTGTCAGTGTAGGACAGTTTGGCAAAGAAAGTTAGGCTCCGTTTGGTAGAGCTTTGTAACTATGATTTGAGAATATGAGTTGTATTTTGAGTTTGTGTGTTTTAGAATTATGATTTGAGTGTAGAAAATTTGTTTGGTTATGGTTTTTGAATAAAGTGTTGAATTGAGTGTGGAATTGAGTTTTGAATTGAGTGTAGAATTGAGTTTTGAAAGTTTGATTTGACATTTAAAGTAAGAAAATTTGTTTGGTTATGAGTTTTGAAAAGAGTTTTCAAAAATTAATTCAAATTGTTATAACTCATAACAAAACACATTACTTTCACATTATTGAAAATTTTGATCAACACTCATAACCAAACTCTTTTTAAAATTCAATTAAATTTTTTTATTATTAATGAAAAATAACATTAATCAATTTTTTAATTGAAAATACTACAAAAAAAATAATTTTTTTTCAAAATAAATATTCAAAAAATTTAAATCATAAATATTTAAATAATTTAAATAATCTAAAAAATTTAATAAGTAAAAAATTAAAATAAATATTCAAAAATTTTAAAGCGTAAAAATTTAAATAATTTAAATATTCAAAAAATTAAAATAATTTAAAATTTTAATATTTTAAATTTGAAAACAACTCTACACTCAAATCGTAACCAAACATATAAAACAAAACTCAATTAAAAAATTATTTTTAAAACTCATAACCAAACACATAACTCGAAACTCCATACTACTTTCACAACTCTACACTCAAATCGTAACCAAATGCATAACAAAAAAAATTAAAATATTTAAAAATATTTTTATAAAATAGAGTTTGAATTTATTTTTATAAAATATTTTAAAATTTAAAAAATTAAAATCGCAATATTTAAAAATTAAAATATTTAAAAATATTCAAAAAATTAAAAAAAATTAAAAAATTTAAAAAATCGTAACATATTTAAATATTAAAACATTTAAAATCTTAACAAAATTAAAATATTTTTAAAATATTGATTTGAATGGAGTTTTGAAAAGAGTTTTGAATTATGTGTTTGGTTATGAGTTTTGAAAAGTAATGATTATCTTTTGAATTGAGTTTTGAGAAATGAGTGTAGAATTATGATTTGAAAACCCTAAACAAACACCACACTCAAAAGTGAGTGTGGAACTAGATTTTGAAAACTCCACCAAACAGAGCCTTAATTTTTTGCTTTTTAATTTTTTTTGATTAAAAAAATTAGTTTGTTTAGCTAAAATGATTAATTTTTTTTATCAAAAAAGTTATTAAAAAAATTAAAAAAATAATTTTTTATCAACTTCTTAAAACATCACTGTAAGTTGGCCTATTTTAGCACTGAAAGTAAGAAAATGCTATAATCTCCAATAAATTATTAAATTTTTTATTAATCTCTTATATGGAGATGAGATCTATTCAAATATGTGAGTTCAATGGTCATGTGAAATATTTAGTAAAAAATTTAATAATTTATTTGGAATTTGTAACATATCTCTTAAAATTATACATAAGGTTAAACATATGTAATTTTTCACTAAATAAATGGTAAAATATTTTAAATGAAAGTAAAATATTTTTTTATATATATTTAATTATTTATTTAATAAGAAATTTGAGAGGTAATATATATTTTTAAAAAATTATAAAAATAGCCCATTCGCTGCCACTGCCTGTTCGACGCTGACCTCGCCACGTCATTGCCCAATCACTTCCCTCCACGTCACCGCTCCCCCATCCAACAGCCCAGATATCTTCCCACAGACTTCTAAATCCACCGGCTCTGATCACCGTTCTAGACCCTTCCAATTTAGATTTTGGAGATATATAGAACCCCATATTATAGAGAGAGAGAAAAAAAAAAATTATAGAGGGGGACCCAGTTTGCGAGTATTTTGCTCTAACCAGGGTTAGTTATCTAACCAGGTTTCGCGCGTTACGTTCTTCACTCATCGAGACCAGAGTTAAAAGAACGTTCTCCGAAAACAGCGACAAACATATATATACAGATTCATATATAGATATAGATATAGAGAGAGAAAGTTTGAGAGAGAAGCACAGGGCGAAGAAGAAGAAGAAGAATAAGAGAAGGTATAACCTGGCTTGGAGAAGAATTTTTCAGGGACCGTCTTGATCCATACCCTAGCCGTTTGAACCTTCTGAGTCGGACCGTTGGATCTTTCGAATCTTGTCGATCGACGGTTCGTGTTGTTTCTTGAATCGTCGTCTCGCTCTCTCTCGCTCTCTCTGTGTAGTTTTCTCAGATCTCGCAGTCTGGTGAGTTGACCACTTCGATTTCTTTGTTTTTGTCAATGTGATGATATCTTCTAATTAGCTTAATCTGTGTCGAGGCAGTATCGAGGTCGAGTCGATTAGATTCGGATTTCAATGCGAATGATGAGTTTCATCTTGATTGAGAGATTACTTTTTCTAATCCTTTTCAATCTTATCTTCATTTTTACTGATTTTACAAGTAAAGTTCTTTTTTAAAGAGACTTTTTGCTAATTTTGCAATATTAATCTTTCAAATATGGGGCTTTCTTTCAATTTCTTCAAATTTTGGTAAAACTGTAAAGAAATGCCTTTGGGATTAAATTCTAAGAATGCTAGTAATTTTTTATTAGCACGGTTTTTCGATTTTTCGATTAGATTCGAATTTCAATGCAAATGATGAGGTTCATGCAAGTCGATCGTAGATTGAGAGATTACGTTTTCTAATCCTTTTCAATCTTATCTCTATTTTCACTGATTTTACAAGTAAAAGTTATTTTCTTTTCTTGAAGAGATTTTCTGCTAATTTTTTGCAATATTAATCTTACATATATAGGGCTTTCTATCCATTTCTGCTAATTTTGGTTAAACTGTAAAGAAAGGCCTTTTGGATTAAATGCTAAGAATGCTATTAGCACTGTTTTTCTTAGATCGGCCAGTTGTGGCATGTAAATCTTTATTTTAAATTGTCATAACATTATATGTTCATTTGGTTTTGAAGTGGCTGACCATTGATTATTTTTGTGAGATTCTGCTGGTGTTCTAGTCTCTTTTTGTGTCATTTTTTTATTTTTATTTTTATTTTTATATTTCCATTTGGTAGATCGCTCATCGATATTGGGTTTGTGCTTGGTTTGGTTGCTGAGAAAATTTAGGGGAGGGAAAGATATTTAACAGCTGAATCTTAGAGGATCATTATTGCAGTCCTCATCAAACTCTAATCCATCATGATTTAACTGGGATTAGATGGCAAATTAGTGGGTGGCTGTTTCTGTTTCGTTGGTGATATTTTCATTAAAGAATCATTCATGAGCAATATTGAGTTTGGCGTATTAGATATCTTGATTAAATGGATGAGTTATTTTGCCTCATTTGATTTAGTCTTGTTTCCTTTACAGATTGTCCTCTCCTGCTTCCTCCGCATCATTTGACGGTTCTCCAAGTGTTGTGTTGTGTTGTGATCGAACTACATCTTTTTTTCAGTCTCCATTAGTGTGCTATTTTGTTTATTTGTTTTCAGATATATGGGGGCTGTTTAGATTCAATTTGTTGATTAATGATTGTTTGGGTTTTGTACTTTTCACTTGTTCAATCACAGTCGGCTTCTGAGCTTGGCGTCTGCTCGAGAGAGAGGAAGAAGCTCTCTTCTGCCGCCATCTCTGTTGCCGCCTGTGATTGTTGTTGGTCTTTTTCTTCCTTTCATGTCTCGTAACTTGGACAGCCCTGTTCAGACTCAGATGGCTGTGGCAATGTTCAACAGCCCGCTTAGCGGGGAGTATCACGGAAACAAGAGTATGGATGGAAAGCAAACTGGGAGGAGACGTGTTTTTGTGCAAACTGAAACTGGTTGTGTATTGGGGATGGAGCTCGATCGGAGAGATAATGCACATACGGTGAAAAGGAGGTTGCAGCTTGCTCTTAATGTTCCAACTGAGGAGAGCTCACTGACATTTGGTGATATGGTTTTGAAAAATGACCTTAGTGCCATTCGAAATGATTCCCCTCTTCTTCTAACAAGGAACTTATTGCACAGAAGCTCGTCAACTCCCTGTCTTTCACCTACTGGAAGGGATATCCAGCAGAGAGATCGTAGTGGTCCTATTGAGATATTAGGGAACTCAAAATGCTTTGCTAGAGTTAAACAGCTTGTCAAGGATATTGTCAAGGCAATGAAGATTGGGGTTGATCCTATTCCTGTTCATAGTGGGCTTGGAGGTGCATATTATTTTAGAAATAGTAGAGGTGAAAGTGTTGCAATTGTGAAGCCAACGGATGAAGAACCTTTTGCACCAAACAATCCAAAAGGCTTTGTGGGTAAGGCTCTTGGGCAACCAGGTCTGAAATGTTCTGTGAGGGTTGGGGAAACGGGATTCAGAGAAGTTGCAGCTTATCTTCTTGACTATGATCATTTTGCTAATGTACCTCCAACTGCACTGGTGAAGATTACTCACTCAATCTTCAATGTCAATGATGGGGTAAATGGAAACAAGCCTCCTAATAAAAGGCTGGTTAGCAAGATTGCATCTTTCCAACAATTTATCCCACATGATTTTGATGCCAGTGACCATGGGACTTCAAGTTTCCCAGTTGCCTCTGTTCATCGAATTGGGATTTTGGACATTAGGATTTTCAACACAGATAGGCATGCTGGGAATCTTCTAGTAAGGAACCTAGACGGTGTTGGGAGATTTGATCAAGTGGAACTCATTCCAATTGATCATGGCCTTTGCCTGCCAGAAAGTTTGGAGGACCCGTATTTTGAATGGATCCATTGGCCTCAGGCTTCAATTCCATTTTCAGAGGATGAGCTTGAGTATATAGAAAATCTTAATCCTTTTGATGACTCTCAGAAGCTTCGAAGTGAGCTCCCTATTTTTCGAGAGGCTTGCCTGCGGGTGTTGGTTCTCTGTACAATTTTTCTCAAGAAAGCTGCTGCTTCTGGGCTCTGCCTTGCGGAGATTGGTGAGATGATGAGTAGGGAGTTTCGTTGTGGCGAGGAGGAACCGAGTGAGCTTGAGGTTGTATGCATTGAGTCAAAGAAGCTGATAATAGAGAGGCAAATCTTATCCCCCAAGGCTGGATCAGGAGATGATGAGTTTCAATTTGATATTGACTGTGAAGAAGCAGAATCCGATTTCACTTCGAAAATGCCATCAGATGACTTCTTGACCAGAGCACCATTCAATTTGGGATTTTTAGGTGGTAATGGCCGTTGTACACTTTCCAAACTGGAGGAAAGTATCAAGGAAGAGGAAGAGGTGGCAAGTGAAGAAGAAGAGGAAAATGGATTTGTCGGCTGCCAGCCTCTGCGTGAAAAGATCCCCACCCTTTCAAAGCTATCGATTTCCCTCAAGAATACCAGTTTAGCTGAGAAGAATCAGAAAACCATGAAATCTCCCGGATCGAAATTAGAACATGGGTATCTGACAAGTTCATCATCCGGGCACAGGAGTGCAAACGAGCAACTTCCCTCAAGCGCGAGCTTTGTGAAGTTAGCAGACATGAATGAGGATGAATGGTCAATGTTTTTAGAAAAGTTCCAAGAGCTGCTAACCCCAGCTTTTGCCAAGCGCAAGTCTGTGACTTCTGGGCAGAGGCAGAGACAGAGGCTCGGGACTTCGTGCCAGTTTTGAGTGTTAGGGTAATAATTACTATAATGTTGGTAGAAGAGAGAAGAGGACTGAAGATGAGGAATAAGAGGACTGCAAGGTTTGTGGCAGTGAAGGATTCTTAGGGTAGGCTTTTGGTTTTTATGGTTTTTTTTTCTCCGCAGAAGCTTGTCGTAGTAGGGAGGAGAAACAAATTAGGTTGAGTGCTGTAAATATTCTTTTCAAGGCAGCTGAGTAGGAGCATGCATGCCTTAATTTTTTTTTTCTTTTGTGTTAATGTTTTCATTTTTTTTCTTTCACTCCTTGTGTACTTGTTTGATAAATAATTTTAGAATGGAAAATCCAAAAAGAAGAAAAAAATGATGTGTAAATATTGTGGGATTGCATGAATGGAGCTAGACAGGCAGTGCCAAATTGTTGGGATAAATTTGTGATGATAATGTTTGGGATGTGATGATGACAAGCGAAAAGATGCGTGGGTATGGACTTACATTGCTTGGCTGTGTTGATCTTGAATCTATATCATCTTGGTTTTAGAGCTGTACGTTTCTGCTGTGTTATTTTATTTTCCAATCGATTACCTAATTATTTTTCTGTTCTATGCTTGTGAAATGCGCGTGAGAAGTTATTTCATATTCTTGGCACTGGGGGGTGCTTGAACTCCATGGCGATTGCGAATTGGAATTGCATTTAGTTTATGGATGGATTTTGAAAGGAAATGATAGAAGGATGTGAAATGTAATTATATTTTATTTTATTTTTAAATTTTTTTATCTAAATCCATTAACAAAATACAACATTAATTTAAATTATCCTCAATCTTGGTATTTTCTATCCCTTTTTTCAACGGGATAGAATCCCACATGGCAGATATACAATTCAACGAGACTATCAATTGGAAATTGGATAAAAACATTTGTTTTGTTTGTTTTTGAGATAGGCAACTGGGTACAACAATAAGATTCACTGATCATCATTGAATATGAGACAATTGAAGATAGATATGGAAAAAGTAAACAGTCCATTTTCAAATAGCTTGAAAACGAGTAAAAAATTCTGATTGGAGGGACTGTGTTAATGGTCTCTATCAGTGGCGGGTTTTTGGAATTTAAAAGGTTTGATCGGAGGGGTTGTGTTAATGGTCTGTATAAGCGGCTAGTTTTGTAATTTGCGTAGGTGGTTGATTTGATAACAAAAACACTTTTTTATCTATCCAAGTTATCCTCACAAATAAGCTAAGATGTTTGGTTTGGTGGAGGTCTTGATCATCAGCAGTCTATCCACGCAGCAGACGAGGTCTCTCCATCTATGGTCATCATCAGCAAGCTGCTTAATTTTGACTTAGGTCTAATTTGGGAATTTGGTTCAAAGTCAAATTTTGACTTTTAATTTATTGTGAATCACATCATCTCTTTATTTTTTTATAATTTTTTTTTTAATAAAAGTCAAAAAAAATTCAAAAAATCAACTTCTGACTGATTTTTCAAAATTACCCTTAGCAGCTACCTTAAAAAGTAATTAATGACTCGTCTGGTAATTGGTTTTTTTAAATAGTTTTTTAGGATTTTTTCATTTTTTTTGTAAGGTGAATTCATTTGAAAATTAATTATTTTAATAATTTTTTGACTTTTTATAAACAGCCGTATAAAATAATAGAGAGTGACGTAATAACTTGCAATAATTCTTTGGCTTTTTAAAATAATATAGATAGTACAAAGACACAAACATACCCATTGTAAAATAAACATTTGTTTTTTAATTCATACGACTAATGAATTCATAATAAAATGGGAGCCAAGTGTTATATAAATTAAAATTCTAAAAGAATTCAGTTTAATTATATCAAAATTATAAAATTTAGTATACTTCTATCAAACATCAAGAAAAATCAGTGTAATTTATTTTTTTTTGGGGCAAAAACATTAAGTTACTGTTTGATATTGGTTTTTTTAGTTGGGGATTAAAAAGTTCATTTGGTTGGTTTTTTTATTTTTTATTTTTTTGATTTTTATGAGAAAAAAAATAAAATAATTATGATTTAAATGTGATATTTTATCTTATTGATTTATTTAGCCTATTTTATCTTAAAAAATACTTGATGGCCCGAATTTGTATTGTCCAAATGTGTCAAAACGACGTCATTTTAAGTGTTTCAAGTCATAAATTTTCAAGTCACTTAACATTATTATTTTATTTTTTGTGATTTTTTTAACCCAATTAAGTTGCCAAACCGAACCTAACAATTGGTCAGCGACACAATTATATTTTGGGATGTCTACAACCGTGGCAGCCTTATCTTTGATTGGCCTTGATTGCTTTGTGTCACATTGCCACTTGTCTAGGTGTAAAGACTATGACCAAGTTTGGAAAGACTAAATAAGTGTATTTTTTGATTTTTTATGAAATATGGGTTGGATTTGGGTTGAGTTTGAAGTGATGTGTTAGAGAGGTGATGTGACTTAAATAAGATGATGTGACTTAAATAGGATAGTGACTTTTTGACTTTTTGAATTTTTTGGAAGATGCCAAACTTGGCCTATGGGGATATTTTGACAATACACTAAAAAAAAAATTAAAAAATCAATTTTTAACTTATTTTGAGTTATATTATCTCTTTCATAACATAATAAAAAGGAGAAGAAAAAAAAAATCAGTTTTTAATCATCTTTCCAAAACACCCCTATATACATCTTCTTCTTCTTTTCTTTTTTTTTTTTTTTTTCTATTTGTTAGAAATTTCAACTAATTATAATTTTTTTTATTGTAAAAAAAGTATTATAAATAACATGCACACAAAATTAGGATTAAGTAGAAAATCTTTGTGGTTTCACTATAATAGTGCTATATAAATAAATAAAAAATATATAAAAATATTAACACAAAATAATCTAATAAGTTTTAATTTTATCATTTTAAAACAATAGATCTCTCTAGTTAGCTTTATATTTAAAAAAATGCAATTACTACATCATTATGGTTAAGAATTTTTTTTATAAAATTTGGGGCAAATTACAAACACCTCCCTCGAGGTTTGGTGAAAATATAGATTTCTCCATAAGGTTTGAGAAATTACATCTCACCCCCTGAGATTTATATTTTCATAATAAATTGTCCCCTGAGGTTTTTATTTTCATATAGATTCCCCCATAATTTCTCCTAATTTGTGATTAAAATTTGACCCTCGGGAGGTAATTTGTAATTTCTCAAATCTCATGAGGGAATTTATATTTTTACCAAACCTCGAGGGGATGTTTGTAATTTGCCCTATTTTATATTAGAACTAAATATCAAATCTTAAAAGGTTGGTCTTGTGGTCAAGGCGAATTCATATGGGGTTTGCCTCGGTTTTAATTGGCATCTCCCTAATGAACAGTGGATTATCAAAAAAGTGTGAAAATATGAAAATGAGTAATTTATATCTAATACTTGTCTAGATTAATTTTCCATCATTCGTACTCGCAAATTGGCCTAGACATTTAATTGTCCAAAAAAAAAAATTACTTTTTCAATTTTTCTTAGCAGGGGACCATATGGGTATTCTTTTTTCCATGCTTCCATTCCATTTTAAGTTAGTATGAAGAACTAGGACAGAAGTGGGACTCAGACCTCGTTAGTTGTTCTCTTGCAAAGTGATTGTCAATAACAGATCTAATGGCTAATTATGAAAGCATGTAGAGAGCTTTGGATTCCAACTCTATGATTTTATGACAAAACAAAGACAATGTTAGCTGTCAAAGTTATCAACCTTAAAGCAGACAAGCATAGATGTTAGGTGGAGATTTTCATGAGCAATCAATCTTTGGAGCAGACGAGGTCTCTCCATCAACGGCCATCCTTAATTTTGACTGCAGATACCATAAAGTTGTAGTGTGAAAGTCTCATTAAAATCTCACACACAACTGATAAATAAATAAGTAAATAAATAAATAAAGAAGAAGAAGAAGAAGAAGAAGAAGAAGATGAATGAAAAAGAGAACAAGCAGGACAAGGAAAAAACATTAATTTACCTAGCTATTTGAACTTGAAAAAGAAAGTTAAAATATGTAAATTAATAATTAATTCATGTAGCAGTAATTATAAAGATAATATATGAAATTTTCAAATGTATCTATCTACCTTTCAATGCATGTTTTGAAATGGACTCCGAGCTAATTCTCAAAAAAAGTAAATTAGAATTGAGCAACATGATTATAGTTTGAATTAATGTCGACATATGTGGCATCTCAATCTCTAGTTGGCATTGCTCGTTTGGATCACTTCGCCACTTGTCCGGCAGTAAAGTTACTCGCATCTTAGCACAATCTTGTGCAATGAGTGGTTTTTTTTTTTTGAGGGGCCATATGATAATTCTCCATGCTTGCAATTTAAGCTAGGAGGATGATATGATTATTCGGTAGTTTTGGTACGGTCACGTAATATTTTATAATAATATAATTAGTGAAAAATGTGAGATATTTGATTTTGTATTAGATAATTGAGAAATATAAAGGATATAATTAATGATGATTGGTGAGAGAGTATGACCATTTGGTATTTCAAGAGTACCTAATAATTTTTCTAACCGGACGGGTGACACAAGTGGAGTGTAAACTTTGCTTCTTGTTAATTTGTCATGTTTGATTCATGAGTTTGAGAAGAAATTTAGAAATAAAAAAGAAAAAATTAGATAAAATTTAAATAAAATTAATTATATTTCACCTACATTTTATATATATATTTTTTCTTTTTAAATTCTTCTCGAAATCCATAAATAACAAACAACCGTAATGTCTTGAGCTGCACAAGAAAGAAAAAAGAACCCCCAAAAAAAAAAAATCACTCAACCTAAAAAATGAGTTATGGCCCTACAAAAGCAACCCCAGATAGAAAGGAATTTAACTTTGTAACCAAGGCTACGTTTGGCATGAATTTTTTAGGTTAAAATAATTATAAAAAGATAAAATAAATTAAAAAATTAATAAAATAAAAAGTCAGATTTAGATCATAATTATTTTATTTTTTCTCTCACAAAAGTTAAAAAAATCAAAAAACTCATTCTAAACAAGAGCTTTAAATAGCCAAAAAGTTAATCCATACTCTAATGTTGTGTTTGGTTGGAGGATTTGGGGAGAGATTTGGAAAGGGAAATGGAAAAGGTAGGTGAAATGTGAATAAAATATGTATATATTTCACATAGTTTCACACACCTTTTCCCTTTTCCTTTCCAAATCCCTCCCTAAATCTCCCAACTAAACACACCATCAATGAAAGCTAAATCATTTTGATTTCTTTTCTGTCAGTCTTTAAAAGTAATTTTTAACAGAACCGAGTGATTTTGACTCATTTTCTATCTGTATTCTAGGGATCGTCTGTCCTTAGAAATATGGTGAGCGAAGAATAAAAGTAAGTTGTAGGCGATGAAGCTAAAACCCCATTTTGTTGTTGAGCTCAGCTATTAGTAGTAACTTTGAATTTAAACAAGTCATAATAGTGTTTGATAGTAGTGTGTTGTGCAGTCTACGAAGCAAAATTTTACGGTTTATTTGATTAGGGGATTTAAGAAAGGATTTAAAAAAAATGAAAAAAATATATAAAATTAAGTAAAATATAAATATATTTTATTTATATTTTATCTATTTTTTTTCTTTTTCTTTTTAAATATTTTTTAAAATTTCCAAATCAAATACAGCGTAAAAATTTCGTAGAAGAAATACATTCACTGTGATGCTTGTCAAGGATAAATAAAGTTCTGAGTTCATGATTAAGACTCTCTCCATTATAAATATATGCATGACTTTGTAACTTATAATTCAAAATTATATCTAATTTTTAAAATCAGATTTTGAGTTGTTAATTTTTTTTTAGTGACTTTTTTAAAATTTTGATCAATTTATTTTAGATGCATATGATTTAGATGTCCTCAAAAAGTAAAAATATTTGTGAACAAATTTTAAAAAAATTCAATAAATAATACAGAACACAAAAAATATACAGTACAGTGTCATATATATATATATATTTTGTATTTATTGAATTTTAAAAAAAATCCTCACACATATTTTACTTTTTGAGTATATCTAGGTTGAAAGCATTTAAAAAATAGGGCAAATTACACATACTCCTTGAGGTTTAGCAAAATTACAGATATTCTCCTGAGGTTTGAGAAATTATAGATACCCCCTAAAGGTACTATTTGTATAACAAATTAGAGGACAAATTGTTATAAAAATATAAACCTAAGGGGGCAATTTGTAATGAAAATATAAACCTCAGGGAATATCTGTAATTTCCGAAATCTCAGGGAATATCTGTAATTTAGTTAAATCTCGAGAGAGGTATATGTAATTTGCCCTAAAAAATAAAAATTGACAAAAAAAAATTTAAAAATTCATAAAAAACAAAAAAATATTGAAAATTCAAAATCTGATTTTGAAAAGTGGATGCATATTGATTTGTAAATTTTGGTGTCATTATGAGTTTTATTACTTTATTACTTGATTTCAAGTTTAAAATATGAATTTGTTTTTTTATGTAAATATTTAGAGCCTATTTAGTAGAGTTTATATTTACTGAAAAATTAAAATTTTAAAAATGATTTGGTTTCTATTTTTGTTTTCGAAAATTTATAAACACTTTATAAAATTTATTAAAATTTTGTAATTATAAAAAATTTGATTTCACTTGGTAAGAAATTATTTTCTCAAACACACCCCCTCCCAACGCTCATTACTACCACCCACCATATCCACCTCTGACTTCCATCATCAGTGATGTTCCGTAATCACTTCTGGCCATCAACAATCACCTCTAAACACTACCTCTTGTTATAAATCACTTTCGACCATCATCCCTAGCCATGATCAATCATTAGCTATGATTGGCAACAACTCCATGAGACTACCAACCATATTAGACCATAACTTGCCACTGCCACTAATTATCTTTACATCAACGCCTTTCGTCGGTCATCATTTTCACTTGTTTTCAAAATCATTTTTTTTTTAAATAAGTACTGTACGGGGAGGAAATAATTCTCCTCGTATAATCCTGTTGACCAAGTCCACGCTTCTCCGTACGACGTCGCTTTGTCACCTGAAAACACAAACGTGAGCTAGCCGGCGGGTGTGTGCCGGAAACCTCTCCGATGCCTAAGTCAGAAAACTTGACAAATAGACAAAGCTCTAAGTTCTCAGAAAGATTGTGTTCAATTACCTCCTCCAAGGTGATGCTTGTGAGCTTTTATAAGTTTCATATGGCACAATCCTAGTAGGACTTGTATTTCTCCATGCAGAGTCCTCCTAGGATTCAAACTCCTAAGGATAATGCTTATCCTTTTACACCCTCCCCCACTGCTTAAACCAAGTGGGATGGTTTTCTTTATGGCCGAACTTCCTTTTGACCGAAATAAACCTTGGCTATACCGAGCCACAGAAGGCCGAACTATCCTTAGCTCGGTCCTCTCCTCCAACTCTTTACTTCGGCTGCCCTGTTCAACCTTGATGCGCTTAGATCAAACTTCCAAGTAACAAGTTCTGACCGACCTAACCATTGTAAGTCACGACCGGACTAACTCTGAGATCGGCCTAACTGTGAGTTGCCTCCAGACCGGAGTAGTTTTACTAATTCTTGGGCCGAAGTAACTTTGTCTTCCCAAGGCCGGAGTAGCTTTACATCCATGAGCCGAAGTAACATTTACTTCTCCCAGCCGGAGCAACATTGCTCTCTGGGCCGGAGTATCCTTTACGGCCTTCTTACTTAGTCCTTCGCGTTTTGGGCCTCAAAGCCCAACTTGCAGCTCGGCCCAATTTTTCCCAAAAATTACCCTCTCAATTGCCCCTTAATTCCATCTGCATAGCATGATTGGGATTACCAGTCCACTGGCCGAGCTAGTGTCGTTTTAAGCTTTTCCAGCCGAGCTAAAAAATACTTTAGCCTCTCCAGCCGAGCTAAAAACTCTCGAGTTTTAAGCCGAGCTAATTTTACTCCTGGCCATGTTTTGTCCGGTCAAAAACGTCTCTTCAATCATAATGTCTGTAACGCTTCCCATTCTTATGACACGTGGCATGTTTTGGTTGGCTAAGGACGGCTGTCACGCCGTCTTTCGTACTTCGTGAAATTTGAACAGTCCCGCCCAAATTTTGGGCTTTCTTAACAAAATCAATCCCTGAGGCTAGGGTCCCTTCACTTTTGCCATTTCTCCCTCTTCTCTCTCTGTGTTCTTGCTGCTCGTGCTCTTTCTTTACTGCGACAGTCTTCATCGTCAGTCCTTCCTTATTTAATTCTGGTAAGCAAATCCATTTTCCCTCCATGTTTTTGCTTTTACATTCGTTTTGTGCAACTGTATATCTAGTTTTCGTATGCTTTTTGCAAACATTTTCTCCATTTATCTGCTCTGCTTTTGTACTTTCTATGAAGAAACCAGTAGAACTTGTATGTGTATGAACTATTTTGTAGGAATCTTAGATCCAAAATCACCTAGCAACCGGACTAGAAAACTGTTTGTGTTATGTATGTGGATAGATTCTGAACATAACCGAACTAGAACTTGTAGGAATATCAGCAGTTTCTTCTGACCCACTCTAGCCAAGATAAGATCACCGAACAAGCTTGCTCATACCGAACTCGGTACTTCGGTCTATAACCGAGCTAAGATTTTGGGGCCAAGCCGGCTTTCTTAGTTCTCAAACCGAACTCAGAAAGCCGCCCCTAAGAGCTCAACCGAAGTAATTATACTGTAACCGTTTTAGGCCTTGGGACTAAACCAGCTTTCTTAGTTTCTTAGACCGAACTCAGGAAAGCTGCCCCTAGACGTTAAACCGGTCTAAACTGCTCAAAACCGAGCTAAGAAACCTCCTGATGAGCCAAGGTAGAACCAGCCAACTAAGCCGAAGTAGGATTTGTATATCTTGCTTATAATTTGTAGCGCGGTCCAACGATCTGTGCTTAACCCCCTTGCTTTCTACTTTGCAGACTTAGGTTGCCCAGGCCCTCCTGCGTGTGCTCAACCGAGCTACTGAGCCAAATTATTGTACCGAAATAACTTATCCGTAATTTATACAACAAATGGGTAAGTATAGATATTTAGTCGAAACCCCTGGTGGCATGGCCGAATTCAGGCAGGACTACCAGATTCCTGATGATGTTCAACTGGAGTTGGCCAAGAAAGATGCTACTCCCTGGGACAATGAAGGCTTCGTCCCTTTCACCCTTCAATCAATAATTGAAACCGGACTACGGTTTCCTGTCCAACCGCTAATCTGCGAATTCCTTAGGCAGACTAGGCTATGTCCCACCCAACTATCCACCAACACATATCGTATTATAATGGGGATAGCCGCATTAAACCACCAAACCGGACTGAATCTTGGTCTGGCCGAAATATTCCATCAGTATTCCATCGGTTCAAAGAATGCTGGGTGGGTATATTACCTTAGAATTCGCCGCCGCCGAGAGAAGATAATTAAGCATACTCCGGACAAAGATCTCAATGATGACGATTTCTTTTGGGTCTCTGGGAACTTTGAGGATTTTCAAGCTCAAATTCCTGGCCGACCTATAAATTGGAAAATGGGAGAGCCTGGTAATTTTACTTCGGTCTTCCGCTTTGTATGTTATCTCGGTTGTTTAATCTGCTAGCCGAACTAACACTTGTCTTTTTTTTGCAGATTTCGCCCATCTCCACTCCTTGTATAGCTATCCTAACCTCGGCGTTTTGCGAGCCGCATTTCGGGTTAAAGAAAGAGATTGGGCCAAGCTTCTAAATTTCGAACCGACCTACCGTTACAGCGGTCGACGGAAGGCAAAAGTAACCGATTTTCTTCTCGAGGAAGCACCGGAGCCGGACCCCACTTTGCCCGAGATAAGACTTGTTCCATTAACCGCTGAGGAAGAAATGGCAAAGAAGAGCAGAGTCAGGGCCCTTCTAACTTCAACAACTAGAGCCGAAGTAACACCAACTACTGAGGTGCAGCCTGCCGTCGTGGCCCTTCCTTCACAACGGCCCTCTTCGTCTCGCCCTTCAAAACGCGCCCGATCTACGTCAGCCGAACAACAACTTGTTGACGAAGTCGAAACCGTCCCCCAAAGTCCTCAACCTGCCTCCCAACCTGAACAAACTGACCGAGCCCGATCTCCGAAGTGGGCTCCGCCTTTGATCTTCAATGACCGAAACATCAAAGTCACTGATTCGGTCGTGGGTGAAAAAGACCACCAACTGGCCTTTAACCTGGCCAAAAGTGTGTGCCTCCCTAAGGACATGGAGCACCACTTGAAGCAACTGAATACCGAAATGAAATCAATTCGGTCTGTTTCCAAGTCCATGGTCTTGGTAAGTAGCTGTCTGCTTTTTCCTGTCTAAATTTTTCTAACTCTTACTTCGGTTCTAAAGGTATCTTTGCTTTGCCAGGCCTTGCAAAAGAACAATGTCACTTATAGGAAAGTCCAAGAGCTCCGCAAAAGCACAAGGCAGGCAATGGCGGAAGCCGAAGCCAAGTCGGCCGAACTACTACAAGCCGAAAAGAGAATGGCCGAGCTAGAAGCAGAAAACGGCCGTCTTGCCGATCTAGTTAATTCGGCGGAAGCGGAGAAGCAGAAAGCTGCCATTGTTATGAAGGACAAGTATTTGCGGGAGTTGTTGAAGCTAGAGAAGAGAAAGGACGCCGAAATGAGCGATCTGAAAAAGAATATGGAGGCGGTCGACAAGGGGGGGTACAAGCGAGGTTTCAAGGAGGCCGAGGAGGCCTACGTCAAGCAATGCGATGCCGCCAAGGAGCTTTTCTTCAAGTGCGGCTGGAGGGCGGCTGTGGAGAAGCTCGGTCATGATCAACAGACCGAGGTCTTCAACCCTCCAGAGTACTTTATACCGAAGTCCCTTGTGGGGTACGCGGATGCCATGCAGCAGCAATTCCTTGAAGATTCAGATACTGACGAAGATTCTGCTTCTGGGGGTACTCCAGTTGAAAACGTGGATCAGACAGATCGGCCGGAGTCCAGAGTGGAAGATCTGGCTATTGAACAGCCGAATGAAACTGTGGCTCCGGTCGATGCCACCGTTGTGACTGAAGGAGTGCTGCCGCCAGAGACCGGTCTTCCAGTAGATGCCGATGCGGTTTTCGATGCTGAAATTGATGAACTTTTCTCTTAGTTTTTTACTTTTTCTTCTTTGTAACCGAACTAAGCCCCCTTGTAATGACTTCTGTTTGAATAAAAATTTCACTTCTCTTATTCCGGTTATTGTGTGTATGCTTGGGTTTGTAATGTCTTCTATTACTCCAAGTATTATTTCGGTTTTTGGTTGGTTAAACTATACTTACCAGCCAACCACTCCTTAGCCGATATAATTACTTCGGCTGAGGAGTACAGTGTTGGTTCATTTCAACCAACCACTCTTCAGCCATACACTTACTTCGGCTGAAGAGCAACAGGTGTTGGTTTATTCCAGCCAACCACTCTTCAGCCTTGCACTTACTTCGGCTGAAGAATTACAGGTGTTGGTTTATTCCAGCCAACCACTCTTCAGCCTTGCACTTACTTCGGCTGAAGAGTAACAAGAGTTGGTTTGTTCCAGCCAACCACTCTTCAGCCTAACACTTACTTCGGCTGAAGAGTTACGGGTGTTGGTTTATTCCAGCCAACTATTTGAAGTTAGTTTTTCCAGCTAACTTATAGTATTTGGTTATTCCAACCAAATGTCCTGCAGCCTGGATCCTTATCCTGGGCTTAGGAAGGATGTTGGTTTAATCCAGCCAACCTCTCTTCAGCCTAACACTTACTTCGGCTGAAGAGTTACGGGTGTTGGTTTATTCCAGCCAACTATTTGAAGTTAGTTTTTCCAGCTAACTTATAGTATTTGGTTATTCCGACCAAATGTCCTGCAGCCTGGATCCTTATCCTGGGCTTAGGAAGGATGTTGGTTTAATCCAGCCAACCTCTGAGTTAGTTTTTCCAGCTAACTTGGAATAGAATGCTCGCAAAAAACTTAGTCTCTAAAGCTAACTTTTACAAAGAATAATTTGTGCTAAAAAGAATTGCTCATTTTATTGAAGGAAGAAAAAATTACACATGTTTGAAAAAGAAAAGCTAAAAGTAAAATAACTTGAGATTGGCCGTATTCCATGGCCTAGGGATTGCCTTGCCATCCTTGTCTTCTAGGTGGTATGCCCCTTTGCCGGCTAACCCAACCACCTTATAAGGACCTTCCCAATTTGGGCCTAACTTGCCGTCTCCTGGGACCAAGGTGTTTCCCATTACTTTGCGTAATACCCAATCGCCAATTTTGAATTGTCTTGGATGAACCTTTTTGCTGTATTTTTTGATTAACTCTCGTTGGTATGCGGCGATGTGGACCAACGCTCTTTCTCTTCTTTCTTCTGCAAGGTTGAGTTCTAAGGCTATGGCTTCTCCATTTAAGTCTGGATCAAAATTTTCGCTTCGAATTGTGGGGAGGCCAACTTCTAGTGGGATCACCGCTTCCATTCCATATGCTAAGGAGAATGGTGTTTCTCTTGTTGATCGCCGAGGTGTGGTGCGGTAGGCCCATAAAACATGAGGAAGTTCATCCGCCCACTTGCCTTTTGCTTTTTCTAGCCTTTTCTTTAGTCCATCCAAGACGACTTTATTTGATGCTTCAGCCTGCCCATTTGCTTGAGGATACGCCGGTGTGGAATTGTAGAACTCTATCTTGTATTCTTCACAAAAGCTTCTGAAGATTCTGCCGTCGAACTGAGTTCCATTGTCTGAGATCAGTGCTTTTGGTATGCCAAACCGAGTGATAATATTTTGCCAAACGAACTTCTTCACATCTTTTTCTTTGATTGATGCCAATGCTTCTGCTTCCACCCATTTTGTGAAGTAGTCTGTTGCTGCGAGAAAGAATTTTCTGCCTCCGGGTGCTGTTGGAAGTGGTCCTACTATGTCTAAGCCCCACATTGCGAAAGGCCATGGGCTAGTTAAAGGTAGGAGTTCTCTTGCTGGTTGATGTATTTGGTGCGCGAATTTCTGGCATTTTTCACACTTCTTCACATATTTTTCTGAGTCTACTTGCATATACGGCCACCAATATCCTTGCGAAATAGCCCTGTAGGCGAGCGACCTTCCCCCTTGATGACTTCCACATACCCCTTCATGTATTTCGAATAGGAAGGCTTCTACTTTGCTGGGATGAACGCACTTGAGGTAAGGCCCAGAGAATGACTTCTTGTATAATGCCAAAGATGGAGATAGCCAAAATCGCTGCGACTTTGCCCTTATTTTGTTGGCTTCTTTTTTCTCTGCTGGTAGGATGCCGTCTTTTAGGAACAGGATGATGGGGTCCATCCATGAAGGGCCTAATTCAGTGCAATATACTTCTTCTGCCACTATTTCGGCGTGGTGGAGTGCCGATCTGCGCGTGCGTTGAATGACTGGTCTGGCGGATGGGTGGACATTGAGTTGGTGACTGATGAAGTTTGGATCAATGCCTGGCATGTCGTAAGGTGTCCAGGCAAACACTTCGATATTAGAAGTCAAGAATTCCATGACCTCTAATCTCTCAGCTGGACAAAGATGAGCCAAGCAAGAAGAACTTATCCGGGTTCTTCTCATCTATTTTTACCTCCACCAAGTCTTCCACCGCTTTCTGATTAGCTTCTTTGCCGACGTCGGCGAATAGTTCATTACTCTCTGGTTCTTCCACCGAATGAACGTATCCTTTGGCAGCTCGGCTTCCATTTGCTGTGGCGAAGCACTGTTTTGACATGATCTGATCGCCATAGACTTCTTCAATTATACCGGCGTCACTGGGGAACCGCATTACCTGATGGTAAGACGACGCCACCGAACGCATGGCATGCAGCCATGTTCTGCCCAGGATGATGTTGTAGGTGGAGGGGACCTTCAATACCCAGAACTCCACCTGTTTTGATACACTTCCAGCTCTGACTGGAAGGATTATTTTGCCGACAGGCCACTCTGGCATGGAGTTGAATCCAATCAGGGGAGAAACTGCAGGTGCCAAGTCTTTGTCTTGCAACTTTAGTTGTTTGAATGTGTCGTAATACATGATCTCACATGAACTACCCTGGTCAATCAGAATCCGCTTGACGTCAAAATCCTTGACTCGGAGAGTGACAACCAGGGCATCATTATGGGGGCAGTAAATTCGTTCCAAGTCCTTATCCGAAAAGGACATGACGTTTGTTGCCTCTGTCCTCCCCTTCTTGATGGCGGGTTGGGAACTTAATACTTCCCTAAAGTGTTCAGCCTTCTTGATTGAACCTCTAAGCTCGCATACGCGCTCAGGTTCAAAAACTCCATGAATTACATTGATAATGCCTTGTGGTGGTGCGTCGTTTGGCATTCTGTTGGGTTGGTCATGATCTTGGGGGGCCGGTTGCGCTCCTCCTTCAATGTATTCGTCCAAGTGGCCTGCTGCCACCAATTCTTCTAAATGCTGTCTTAGGGGCGTGCAATTCTCAGTTCGGTGCCCCTTTTCTTTGTGGAAGGTGCACCGTGATCTGTCGTCGTAATTCTTCTGAGCTTCTCCAAGCTTGGCTGGCCACTTGACAAAAGGCTCATCCTTGATTTCGCTCAGAATCCGATATATTGGTTTTTTGAACACCGTGGTTATGGCAGTGCGAATTCTTAGCCATCTTTTGTCTGGGTCTTCTCCGTTATCTCGTCTGCCACGTCCATTTTTGTTACTTCGGTCCACCGTATTAACCTTTGCTGAGGTTTTCTTTTCTGGTACCGTGGCCGCACTTGTTTTGGCTTTGGAACGTGCGCCATCTTCTTCTACCCTGATGTGCTGATGCACTCTCTCCATCAGGGCTTCCATGGTGAGGGGTGGCGTCATGGTAATTGAATCCCTTAGTCGGTTCCCTACTGGTAGGCCTCTTTTATATTGCGCAATGGCTAGATTGGTGGGGCAGTCTCCAATCTGGTTGAATGTCTCCCAGTAGCGACTGTTGTAAGATCTGAGAGTTTCTTTCTCACCCATGTCGATGGAGAGTAGCTGGTCTATCTCCACCGGTGTTTTAGTATTTGTCCGAAACCTTGTTACGAATGCTTCTGCCAATTGGGCCCAGGAGGCTATGCTACCTTCTGGGAGCTTTTCGAACCAAGTCAAGCCCAGGTCGCCCAGACTTGATGGGAAAAGTATGCACATTAAGGCCTCGTTTCGCCTGTACACGGCCATGACTTGGCGAAAGTGGCTCAAGTGTGAATACGGGTCCGTCTTCCCTTCATATGTATTGAACTTCGGCTGAAGGAAGCCTGATGGTAGGGGAGCGTTTTCGATCGCTGGGACAAACGGCGAAGTCTGTAGCCTTGCCAATGCTTTGTCCGCTGGTTCGTAGGCCGGTTGCGGTATTGGCATTCCAACCTCGACGCTTCCATGCGTTCGAGGAGCCAACCGTTGTAGGGCCGAAATTCGGTGTGGATCCCTTGCCCTGGCATCCTCCTTGTATCGTGCTTTTTCTTCTAGCACGGTTCGTAAGTCGGATGACCTGGGTAGCTCGGTTTGTCTGGATCTGGTTTGGTGTGAATGTGAAGGCCAATACGTACTTCCTTCAGTATATGGTCTTTCGGATCTCGTCCTCTCAGACCTGGAGTGACGAGTTCTTGAAGATAAGGAGTGAGTGTCGCCTGTCCTGAGGCTTCTGCTCTCTCCTTGGGAGGGCGTAGTATTCCTACTACGATTCTCTGAGTGGCGAGGGGGCGTTTTATGCTTGCGCCCCTCTCCTGTCGCCACATCTTTGGTCTTTATCTGGCGTTTTAAAGTCTCCATGTCCGCCGTCATCCTTCGAATTAGTTCATCCTGTTCCTTTACGCGATCTTCCAGGGCTTGAGGATCAATCCTCCTCCTTTGCCTGTCGGGACTTTGAGAGTGACGAGGGCTGCCATTCCGCCTTCCCCTGCCACTCCTCCTGGAATTATGTTGTTGGGGCTCCAAGTCCGCCATGGGAGGGACAGCAGGTAATCCCTCACGCCTTGCGCCCCCTTCTGGAGTTAGTCCGTCGACGGCGGACTGCGGCAAGTCTTCAATGTGTGCCATTGAATGAGAAAAGGAGAAGCTTAGTCAAGAGGTTTTTGTTCTTGTCTGTTGTTCCCACAGACGGCGCCAATTGTACGGGGAGGAAATAATTCTCCTCGTATAATCCTGTTGACCAAGTCCACGCTTCTCCGTACGACGTCGCTTTGTCACCTGAAAACACAAACGTGAGCTAGCCGGCGGGTGTGTGCCGGAAACCTCTCCGATGCCTAAGTCAGAAAACTTGACAAATAGACAAAGCTCTAAGTTCTCAGAAAGATTGTGTTCAATTACCTCCTCCAAGGTGATGCTTGTGAGCTTTTATAAGTTTCATATGGCACAATCCTAGTAGGACTTGTATTTCTCCATGCAGAGTCCTCCTAGGATTCAAACTCCTAAGGATAATGCTTATCCTTTTACACCCTCCCCCACTGCTTAAACCAAGTGGGATGGTTTTCTTTATGGCCGAACTTCCTTTTGACCGAAATAAACCTTGGCTATACCGAGCCACAGAAGGCCGAACTATCCTTAGCTCGGTCCTCTCCTCCAACTCTTTACTTCGGCTGCCCTGTTCAACCTTGATGCGCTTAGATCAAACTTCCAAGTAACAAGTTCTGACCGACCTAACCATTGTAAGTCACGACCGGACTAACTCTGAGATCGGCCTAACTGTGAGTTGCCTCCAGACCGGAGTAGTTTTACTAATTCTTGGGCCGAAGTAACTTTGTCTTCCCAAGGCCGGAGTAGCTTTACATCCATGAGCCGAAGTAACATTTACTTCTCCCAGCCGGAGCAACATTGCTCTCTGGGCCGGAGTATCCTTTACGGCCTTCTTACTTAGTCCTTCGCGTTTTGGGCCTCAAAGCTCAACTTGCAGCTCGGCCCAATTTTTCCCAAAAATTACCCTCTCAAGTACTAAACTTGTGTTTTTTTTGTTTTTTATTTTTTTATTTTTGTCAAAAATAAACATAAATTTATTTAATATTGTAGATAACAAATAAATAAATAAAATGTGAACCTGATGCTAATATCCCCTATTTCCCTTCCAATGTTCCAATTTCCAAAAACAAATTGGCAGGAGAAAAAAAAAAAAAAAGTTTAGAGAGTGAAAAAAAGAAAAACTGTTAAAATCGTAAAGATTTTATGGGACTGCATGAGAAAGCCAGCTTCAAGGTCTGTGCTGCTCTTCAATTTCACCAAAAACCTCTCTTCTTCCAAACTACTTCTCTTCTCGGTCTCTAATCACCACTATCATTCTCATCACGCAGTCCCTAATCAGCCCTTAAATGGAGAAAAAAAACTCAACCACCAATGGCTTCTTCAGTTGCTTCAAGAACGCTCAAGAATCCTATCAATCAATGCAACCAAGTCTCTCCACGCACTCGCCATTACAATGGGTTCGAATTTTCCACAACCCATCTTTCTTAACAACACCACCATTTCGTACTATGTGTCGGTGGGTGAGTTATTGCTTGCTCGTAAGGTGTTCGACGAAATGCCTCAAAGAAACATAGTATCATACAATACGATGATTGGTGCTTATGGTCGTTGTAAGAATGCAGAGGAAGCTTGGAAGTTGTTTTCTGAGATGAGAAGTCGAGGTTTTGATCCTACCCAGTTCACATTCGGAGGACTTTTGTCGTGCCCGTCTTTGGATCTTTTTAGAGGATTTTATTTGCAGGGATTGATTATAAAGAGTGGATTGCTTTACACGGATGCTTTTGCAGGAACTGCATTGTTGGGTTTGTTTGGGAGGCATGGATGCTTAGATGAAACCCTTAAAGCTTTTGAAGACATGCCTCAAAAGAATTTGGTTACGTGGAATTCGATGATATCATTGTTTGGCCGTAATGGCTTTGTTGAAGAGTCAATTATCATGCTCCGTGAGCTCATGAAGATAGAGTGGCGTTTGTCTGAATATTCATTTGTGGGTGTTTTATCTGGATTTGTGTCAGACGAAGACTTGGAATTAGGAGAACAAGTTCATGGTTTATTGATTAAAAATGGGTTAGGTTGCAAAGTTTTGGTTGCAAATGCTATGATCAATATGTATGTGAAGTTCTCTGATTCATACACAGCAGAGAAATTGTTTAGGGAGGTTCCTGTCCGGGATATTGTGTCATGGAATACAATCATTGGAGCATTGGCAAAAAGTGATCATCCGGGCAAAGCATTAGAGCTCTTCTTGAAAATGTATGTGGATGGAGTCTGGCCTAACCAGACAACATTTGTTAGTGTTATTAATTCTTGTACGAGCTCGCAGATTTTGATGTATGGAAAATTCATCCATGCTAAAATAATCAAATACATGTTTGGATCTGATGTATTTGTTGGTAGTGCATTGGTTGATTTTTATGCAAAACATGATGAGTTGAAAGACACACGTCGTTGTTTTGATGATATAGATGAGAAGAATGTCGTTTCTTGGAATGCTTTAATTTTTGGTTACTCAAAGAAGCACTGCTTATCCTCTTTTTCAATGCTTCGTGAAATGATTCGAATGGATTATAGGCCAAATGAGTATTCGTTTTCAACTGTACTTCAATCGTCCTTCACCCTGGAGTTGCAGCAGCTTCATTCGTTGATAATAAAAATGGGTTTTCACCAGAATGAGTGTGTCTTGTGCTCTCTCATTACCTCATACACCAAAAATGGTTTGATATCTGATGCCCTAATCTTAGTTCCTGCTACTAACACACCACTTCCGGTTGTCCCTTCGAATGTTATTGCCGGAGTTTATAATAGGATACGCCAGTATCATAAAGCACAAGAGATATTTTCTCTTCTTGAGGAACCTGACCTTGTTTCTTGGAACATCTTGATTGCAGCTTGTTCCCGCAATGGTGATTACAAGGAGGTTTTCGAACTATTCGGACACATGCAACTGGCTTGCATCCACCCTGACAATTACACGTATGTTAGCCTCCTAAGTGCTTGCACTAAACTTTGCAACCTTGCTTTGGGTAGTTCACTTCATGGCCTTATCATGAAGACTGATTTTGATTTCAAACTTTGCGACATGTTTGTTTACAATGTAATGATAGACATGTATGGTAAATGTGGGAACCTCGAGAGTTCGTTGAAAACATTCAACGAAATGACAGATAAGAATCTTATCTCATGGACTGCTCTAATTTCTGCACTTGGACTTCATGGTCGTGCAGATGAGGCATTACAAAGGTTCAGACAAATGGAGGCAGTTGGGTTTAAGCCAGATAGAGTTGCTTTCGTTGCCATGCTTTCAGCGTGCAGACATGGTGGGTTGGTGGATGAAGGAAAGGAACTTTTTGGGAAAATGAAAACAAATTATGGGATTGAACCAGACATGGATCACTATGTTCTTATGGTGGACTTGTTGAGTAGATATGGACATCTCAAGGAAGCAGAGCAATTAATTGTTGGCATGCCTTTCTTGCCGAATGCTCTGATATGGCGTAGTTTTCTTGAAGGCTGCAACAGACAGCGTAGTGCAGAATATCTTGCTGTGGAAGATAGGAACTTGAAATCCAGTGGATGAGCTCATATATTGTTGTCCTAGGAGGTGAGTATTGGGAATATTCTTTAAATCCAATAGCATTTTTTGATGCATTCTTTGATCTTCTGATTTTTGACTTGTCTGATGATAAAAAAAAGGAAAAATTACAAATACACTCCCGAGGTTTGTTTAAAATACATGCCCCCTGTGGTTTAAAAAATTATAAATACCCCCTTATTAGAATTTTTTATTTAACAGAATTAACTAAAAAATAAAATTCATAATTGCTCTCCTATACAATAATAAAATTACCTAAATTATTAATTGAAACATATTTTTACTATCATTATAAACTGTTAATTGACTTGATGATTATTAATAAAATGGGTGATTTGTTATGAAATTAGAAACCTCAAGGGGTGAAATATAATTTTTAAAATTACAGGGGCGATTCGTATTTTAATCAAACCGGAGGGGTGTATTTGTAATTTACCCTTAAAAAAAAAAAAGGATGTTTATCAATTCTTGCAAAACAGCTTCTTAAAATGTTTTTGCGCTTCTTAAAATGTTTTTCCTAATCATGCTTTCCCTTAGTTTGGGAATAATGTTTAAAATACACCAGTTATTATGTATATGTAATTAAGTTTAAAAAAAAAAGCCCTAATTAGGAAAATGAGCCGTCATAACTCTATAGAATAAGATAATCACTTTCAGAATTGAGTAGACACTGCCTAGTTTAATGGAAAGATTCAGACACATTAGAAAGAATAAGAAGCTACATTTTTCTAATCTATTGGAATCCCTGCCAAGCAAGTATGGGAGGAGAGAGAGAGAGAGAATCACTAACTGACTCGTTACAACCTACACAATAATCAGAGAGAAGAAAAAAAAGAAAGGGTTTTCTGAGATCGTCCATGATAAGGAAACATATACTTGACTATGTACCAGAATCATTTATCTGTAGATCATAAGAACACTACTTCATTATCACCATAACCCAGAAATTACGGTCGTCATCATTGTCAGTCTACTACAATGATGATATAGGACAAGTAGCCAAAGAGTTTCTAAAATAAGTGGTGCGGTACAAGTCCAAGAATAGGTCAGGAAAGAGAAGCCATGCTAATGAGGGGATCATACTAATGAGATAGGACAATTTGGGACGATCTCAGAATTACTTCAAATTTAGTACTAGTTTGATCAGCCATAACAGGTTGAACACAATGCATTGCCTTTGGCAACGATGCATGTTGAATTGGCTAAATTCCATCAATTAGGCTTTCAAAATAGCTTTTTCCTATTTTAGGAAAGTTTTATTCTATCTATAACTTTGTTTTGAAGTTTGCGCTTTCAGCACCACTTATTTTGGCATGTCTTATAAATCAAGGAGTATTCAAGTTTGGACTTAAATTTGTCATTTTAGTGATTTTCCCTTTTCTTAGTTATTTATGTTATGCAAGAATTATGATTAATCTACAAATAGAGATGTAAACATCCATAAGAGGCAATTCATTCTTACTAATATTTCAGAGTGTTTATGTTTTTGTCCTTGTGGATTAATTTTCTTTCTCATGGATTGAAGATATTTTCATCTTCTAGAACAATATCTAGACATCGTACCCTATTCCGTTGCGTGATGTGATTAACTACAATGTCTAGACAGCTATTAAGAGCAGAATTTGCTGAGTAACTGAACAATCCAATTTTTTTTGTTTAAAAATAAACAATCCAATGCTTATAATATACAATAGCACAAATTCAAAAATATATTAAAAAAAAAGAAGTGAGTACAATAGCATAATAACTTACAAACAAATAACTGTGCAAATAAAAAGCCATTACTTCTATTTCAAGAAAATTTTGTAGATTTCATGTCAGACATGCCTCCATGGTCTTTCTGCAATGCTCACACACTCACTAAACCTAAAACAATCAACAAGATGATCAATTGTCATTCCTGCAGCTTGCATGAATGAGTACACAATCACCGGTCCCACGAACCGGAAACCGCGCTTCAATAAGTCCCTGCTAATGGCCTCTGCTTTTGGAGATCTCAAAGGAACATTTCTTGGGTATCTGTATCTGTTGATCGCTGGTTTGTAATCTACATAAGCCCACATATAGCTACTGAAAGATCCAAATTCCCTCACAATCTGCATTCGTAGTTCAAGTTCAGCTACTATATCTATGTTAGTTGATACATATGCTCTGTTTGTTTCAGGAAAAACATTTTCTAGAAAATGTATTTTGCAGAAAAAGTTTTTGTGTTTGGTTGCTTCTGTATAACTGATGTGCTGGTGCTGGTGGCAGTGGTAGTGAGTTGGAGATGGCAGTGGTTGTGTGGTGGCGGTAGTGACGGTGGTGGCGTTGGTAGTGGCGGTAATGGTAGTGGTTGGCGGTTAGTGATGATGGTGCTGGAGTGTCGGTGACAACAATTGTTGTGTGGTGGTGTGGGTGGGTGGTGGTGGTAAAAGTGTCGGTGGTGATGGCGGCAACATTGGCAACGGTGGAGGTAATGGTAGGGTGGTATTGGTGTTACCTCTAGTCCAAAAAACATTTTTCATTTTTAAAAGTAAAATTTTTTTTTCACTCAAATAATTTTGTTTTCTGTTGATCGCATAAAATATTTTAGTGTTATTTGATTTTTCAACATAACAAAGGTAAGAAAATAGAGAAAAGCTTTATGCCAAAACAAACGGAGTAGAAAACTTGTGAAGACATGAATTATCCAAAACTTGCCTGCACTATGCATTTGGCATTGTCTACAATGCACCTCACTCTGCACTCTGTTAGCATTATTGCTTTGTTGGATGCTATTTCCATGATCTCTTTCTCCCCCATTTTTGCAACAGTGTTGGGATCAAATCCAGCAAACGTTTCTCTACATATATGCTCATTATTGTACTAATATTGGGTCCAATATATGGTATTCACTAAAAAAAATTTAGCAAAAAAAATAAAAAGAAAAATCTTAAGTTTTTACTAGCATTGGTAGTGAGAAAAACAAATAAATTTACCTGAACAATTCCTTTCTTTTGAGAATCTCTGTCCAATTGTAATCCATCAACATACTAGACATTGCAAGCAGCTCAAACAATTCGCTGTTTCATAATTTCCCCATTAATAAAATTTTACTCCAAAAGGGTTTATGAGCTTAAATTGAAAATAAATGGAAAAAAAGAAAAGAAAGGAAAGAGGAAGCCAAACAATTGACTTACTTGTCATCGTAAACCGGAACTCCCCAGCAATCATCATGAAATTGTACATAAGTTTTATCTGTAAAAACAATAAATCAATCTTTACTTTTTTATTTAATTAAATCCTAGCTCTGGATATGAATTATGAAATATGTATATGTATATCCTGCCTGATTTATCTTTTTTTATTTTTTTCAGATAATATATTATAATAGCGAAGCAGGCAGATGCTCTGGAAACATTGCAGAAAGTAAGTATAGATTAGATGACGTGGCGCTTAATCATAGCAATTTTTTATTAATTTAATGGAAATAATAGCTGGTATAGGTCTTGTTTGGTAGGGTTTATTTCCAGCTTATTTCAGCTTAATTTAAGCTATTTTGATGTGTTTCGTTCAGCTTAACAATACAGCTTATAACTTTTTGTAAGTCAAAAATCAATTTATCCTTTGAGTGGAGGAGGAGAAGCTTAATTTATAAGTTAAAAATCTGCTTATGTTCACAGCTATAAGTTATAAGCTGTTAGGCTATAAGTTATAATCACTTTCCCAAACCTCTACCAAACAGAGCCATAGTATAGTATAGCGTCACTGCCATGTATCATCACTGATGCTGAAGCAGAAGAGCAGTTGTAACAACCACACAACAAAAGCCAAGATTAAAAAATGAAGTAGGAGAATCTTCATGAGTGTCGTGATTAATCTTTTAAGCAAGTTATTTGACAGATTAAAAATGAAAAATCTTCATGAGTTTCAAGATTAATTTTTTAAGCAAGCTATTTGGCTATCATTAATTATCATTCTTCTTTCTCCATATTTTCCTTAGTAGGAAAGCAGGGAATACATATTCCACTCTATATTCGGCATGGCTGATGCTCCAGGACCCTACTTGTTTGATTCTGTTTTTGTTTTCTTTGTTTTCATTTTTCATGTTTTTGGAAACATAACAATGAAAAGTTAAAAAGTATCCCTCATTTTTATGTCGTTTTCATTTTCGTGCAAGAACAGTTTTTGAAAACAACTTTCCTGTGATTCTTAAAAAGAGAGTTGTTTTCAAAAACAGTTCGTCAAAAAAATGTTTTCTGTGTTTTCCAGAAAACAAAACTGAAAACACAACCAAACATGAAGATTTCCTGGTGGTGTGTTAGCCAGGTTCAATGTGAACTATGCAAAGACTTTGAAATGTAGCATTTTATGTGATTGCAGATTTTAATGCAACATGTTCAAAGATTTTGAATTATTTCATGCATATGCAAAAGAAAATACCAAATTCTATGAACTTCGATTGAGAACTATGACTTACCGCTATTCTTTGTGATCCAGTTGCACCTCTTCATGCCTTCACCGGTGGGGCTTGGACTATGTTGTTGAACATTTTTAGCCAATACCGGGACATCTCTTCTCTCCGGAGGTGCAATCAACCGCAGTGCCAACGAAATTTTCTGATCCAGTGAAATAGTAGAATCTGTGAGAGAAGAATCATTTGAGTTTTGTGACAAAGATAAAGATAGCGAAGAAAGGGATAGAGTCGAAATGCTCTTGTGGAGGCTAATCGGGTAAACTTTCTTTAGGTGTTTGGACAAGAATCCATTGTTTGTCTTCTCTTTTTCTCTAGGACTTCTGTTCTTCTCAAGAACATGTCTTCTTACATTTTCTTTCGACATTCTTGAGAAGGAAAAGAAAATAAAGTCCTCTCCTTTGCCTCAATTGAGTAGATGTGAAGTTGGTTTGAAATTTATAAAGGTTTTGTTTTTCAAGTTGGTTGGTGAAACGTGAATTTTCACTACAAATAACTCATTCTCCTTAGGTTTTAAGCGAAACCGATTTCAATATAGGTGTATATATACACATACACATATTCTGAAAACGATACTTGGGAATATTTAGGTGATTGAATTAGACTTCCCAGAGCTCAAAAAATTTGTAAAGCAACAAAAATGATATTGACATAACCTTAGATTACAGAGATTGAACAAAGGTTTTGTTTGGAATTAATGTTGCATGGCATTAATTAATGGTCAAGTAGTGGTTGGGCTAAGTGATTTAATAGGTATCAGATGAGACATCTGGATCAAAAATTAAAAAAAGAAAAGAAAAAAAGAATCTAGTTGGAGGATGAAAACAAGTTGACTTAATCAAATTATTTATCCTAAACTGCAGATTAGGACAATATGGCTAGAAAGTAGGACTTATCATCAAAATAATTTATTTATCTATTTATCACTAATCTTTTTCTATAGAACAGATGAAATGGAGTCAAATTTTTTGTTACAGGAAAATCCTCACATCTTCCCGTAGGTCTAAGGCAGCGCCCATGACGAGTGTCCGTTCCGGATGCGAGACTCTAACTTGGGAGCTTGCACCGACCCCTCAACATAAGTTCCATTTAAGTCAAGACTCGCGCAGCGGAGGGGAGTCGAACCCACGCCAATTTAATGCAAAGCAGCACTTTGAGGCTCTCCCCCCAAGCCAACTGCGCTACCGCCCAGGGGTTAATGGAGTCTATTTAGCCATATCATTTTCGAAAAGTGGCTTGAAGAAAAATTGTTACTGGTTTATGCAGATTTTAAAATCCTCGCTATGTATTCTTCTCCTGTAGTCTTAATTTTCTCAAAGTTGTCAGAATTATTGGTTTGGTTTATACTATATATCATAGTTGATATAAGGATTATGAAGTAAAGAAAAATTAATGAAACCGCTGTTTAGAGAAAATGAAAAAATTATTGGACTCAGAGAAAACAAACCGCAGTCTGTGATTTGCTTTTTTTAGGAGAAATTACAACCAAAAAAAAAAAAAAACTACAGTTTGAACCTTATAATAAATTAAATCCTGAATTTTCAGTTTTATCAATTTAAACTCTAAACTTTTGATTTGTTTTCAATCTAAATTATTTGTTTATTTTCGTTAAATAAAGTCTATTAAAAAAATTATATTTTAGTCATTAAACTAAATGAAAAATAATATTTTAGACATCTTATGTATGAATCTTGGATTTTATTTTTTTTTGGTAATTGTCCCTTTTTTTAACATGGCTCTCACAAAGTTCTTTAACCCTGGACAATATTAATCATTTTGAGAGCTTCTTTTCGCTTTGCCCTAGTTTAAAATGATGAAATAGTACAGTTTTATTGCTTATATTTCGAAGGGACACGAAACACACAACAAACATGAATATTTAAAATTTTAAGAAATATATTGTTGGGATTCATTTCTGAGAAACATTTTCATCCATATACATTTTATGTTTGGTATGTGTGCTATTAGATTTTTTCAATAGAATTCTGCTATGGACATATAATACATATGAATAGATAAGATTTTACAAAATATGTTATTGGGATACATACATTTTGGCCATGTTTGTTTGGGCGGACTGGATTAGCATTCCCATGACTAATAGTCCTAGGATAACTAATCCGTTGGATTATGTATCCTATCTTAACTAATAGTCAAGTGTAAAATAATTAATCCGTACTTCAATTGTTTAACCAAACATCGGATTAATAATTTTATTGGACTATTAGTCCAATCCCAAGCTCATGTCCACCCAAACAAACATGGCCTTTGTGTTCGATTCTGTGTTCCTAAACTTATCCATTTTGCAACGAACACAAAAATTAACACAAAATGGAACATAGAATACACTCATGGATAAGATTTTATAGAATATATTGTTGGGATCCACTTCTAAAAAAGATTATCAATTTATATGCATTTTGTGTTTGATTCTATAACTATTTTTTGTGTGTTCTAGATTTACTCATGTAAAGAGTAGTTTGCATATATAATAAGGGAACTGTAAAATGAATTCACAATTTCAGTTGGGGTGTTTGTCTCAATGCAAGTGCAATGGGTCCATGATTAACATACTTAGCCTCTACTCATATGCCCCCCGAGGCCTTGAGGCAAACTTATTGCCTGCAGAGATAGATATATGCTATCCATAATTTATCCTACTGTCTTTCATATCACTACTATGGATTGATGGAATCATTGTTTTGCAGCAATTTAGGACCCATAGGCAACAAAAGTAAAGCCATTTAAGGTGCAACATAGGTAAATGATGTCCTTGTGCTACCTTATATATTAAATTCAAATCCAATGCAAAAGTTAAATATATTTGCAAATTGTAAGTTGGAGTCGTTGCATAATTCAAACTTTGGAAAGAGTGTGTATCATATGCAAATTATAATTTGTAGAGTTGTAGTATTGATTATCATAAATGTCATAACTAAATTTTTTCAGTCATAACTGAATATTACATTCTTATAACTAAATTTTTTTTCGATCATAGTCAAAATAATAATCACAATAAATTTTAATTAACACCACTATGAATTTGATTATAACTAACACGATAACAATTTATAATTAAAAATACAAACGTCATAATTGAAACATACAATACACATATCATTTTGAGGCATGTATTATAGAATTTCTATGCAACTTCACTTCCCTACATTAAACTCTATTTTTGTGGTTGTAGTGTTGGGTCAAGATCCAGATATTAAATATTATCAAACTAAGGAAATATAAAGGAATGTTCAATAAAACAAATAAGATTGCTCTACATAACATACAGAGAAGAATTAGCTCTTCATGACCTATCAAGAATTTTTCTACAAGATTAGTCAAAAAGTTTAGAATTGATGTTTAGGATCTATCGGTTTCATTTCATTCAATTATACATCTATATATACATCTCCACAATTTGAAAAATGATAGATAGTAGTCTCTACTGATGATGTCCCGCAACACTCCGATCACTAATTTTGATGATCACTTTTGGCCACCCACTACTGACTATCACATTCGTCTATTTTTTTGTTGCAAGCTAACACTTAAGAATATATAAAAAAGTAGAAGTTAACCCTCATAGGCCCTGTTTGGTACAGCTTAATTTCAGCTTATTTCAGCTTTCAGCTTAATTTAAGCTATTTTGATGTGTTTGGTTTAGCTTATAGCTTATAGCTTATAGCTTTGTGGAAGTCAGAAAACAGCTTATTCTTTAAGTGGGGCAGGAGATGCTTTAAGAATAAGCTGGAAATCAGCTTAAGCTGAAAGTTATAAGCTATAAGCTGTTTAGGCATAAGCTATAAGCACTTTCCCACAGCTCTACCAAACAGGGTCATAGTCCATTTGGTGTAATATGTGTAAGAATTTAAAATAATTGTAATTTCTCATCCGAGTGAGAAAAAAAATTTATATTTTTTAACTATCATATTTAAATGGGTAAAAAGACAAAACATGCAAGATAGAATAGTGTGATTTAATTCCTTCCATTATATTTTATTGTGTAACTTGATATTATGAAAAAAAATATCTAACCAATCAATTTGGAGTTTCTAAATGAATACCAAAAGCTTCTTTGAAACCGTACAAATTAAATTTTTTATTTATTTATTACCATTATATTATACCTAAAGTAAAATGATCAAGAAAGACTAAGGTCAAGTTTGACATCTTTTTAAAAAGATAAAAAGTCAAAAAGTTACTCAAAAAATTAAAAAGTTATCACTATTCACAAAAAAAAATTAAAAAATTAATTTTTCATACAAAAGTACAACTCAACAATCACTGCTGTTTAGCTCTGTGTTGCGTATGGCCGAACAAAATTGCACAATTTGGGTGCAATTTCACACACTGCTGTTCGGCCTGTAGGGGCCCATCACGGATCTCGTTTTGATAATCTGAACTATTGAATGTGTAAAACTCGTCGAGTACTATATGTCTGTAAAAAATCACATTGATCGGATATTGATAACTGCATGATCAAATCAATTTTGTATAAAAAAATAGATGGTGTTATAATTAACGATTGAAAAAAATAAAACCGATCAGATAGCTATCGATATCCGATCAACGTGATTTTTTATAAACATATAGTACTCGACGAGTTATACATATTCAACGGTTCAGATTATCAAAATGAGACCCGTGATGGCCCCCACGGGCCGAACAAAACAGTCTAGTGCAACACCCGAAAAGTAGCCAATAATTTTTTACCATCAATTCGGCTCAACCGATTGTATGGCTGTACAACACACATCTTTAATCTTCTCTTACACACTTCTTTATACAATTTTTTAATACATATTTTTTCATAAAAAATCAAAAAATTAACCCAAACATCTATATTTGTTCCCTCAACTTTTTAGTCCAAGAAGACAAAAAATATACTTATTTAAAACACCCAAACAATCCCTAAAAATATACATCCATATATATTGACTTCCATTTGTAACTTTATAATCGGTACTAATTGTTTTAAATTTTGTTTTATCAAAACCTTGTTAATCATTCATTTTATAAAAAAAAACAAAAATAAAGAATTGACTTTTCTCTAATGTTAAATCAGATTGAGAAGTGTTGTCTAATTCATTTCGCCTACTTTTGAGTCTCATGTCGATAATTTAAACAGTTCACATTTTAAGATTCGTTAAATATATTATCTTATAAAAAATAAAATTAATCGGATAACGATAATCACATGTTTAGATTAATTTTATATATAAAAAAAGAATTGTAAAAAATAAACAATTATTACAAAATTAATTTAAATAATCAAAATTAATGCATGACAAAACCTCACACAGCAGCTGCTATGGCCTAAACTCAAATTCCTGAGTCCGGATCTTCTGCCATACATTCCTGCCATACATTCCTGCCATACATACAAAACGACGCCGTTTTGTATTAGTTTTTTTTTTTTTTTTTTTTTCAAAATGCTTCGTTTCCCCCCTTTTCTCTTCTCTGCATCATCTCTTTCCACCATCGATCTAAGGCAATGAACCCTAGCACACTGAGAGAGAGGCATCGCGAGAGGCAGGGGAGGAACTGAGAGAGTGACGGAGAAACGAACGCGAACTGAGAGAGGAACTGAGAGACGAAAGAGATGGCGGAGATGGAGGAGCACCGCGATGTTGAAGGAGCAACGCAAAGGATTGCGGACGACGGTGAGTCCAGCGGCGATCCGATGGCGGGAAGGCGACATTGCGGCGACAACGAGGTCTATTTCGTCATCTTGCTGTTATATATCATCTTGCAGTTATATATATATATATATATGTATATGTATGTGATTTTTGGGTTTAAACCAATCTGTATTCAGAGGTCTAATTTTGGTTTAAACCAATCTGTATTCATCAACGAGGTCTAATTTAAACCAATCTGTATTCATCAACGAGGTCTAATTTTGGTTTAAACCAATCTGTATTCAGAATCTTCTTCCCCATTGAGCTCTCTCATGAGCTGTGGAAAATGCAACTGCTATATTCAAATGGAAGCTTGGGGGGAAGATTTATTGCTTCCACTATTTAAACCAATCTGTATTCAGAAGACAAACTACAAAAAATTAATATACCACATGGTCCACAAATCAGTTGACAACACAGTGAGATAAAACATTTGGTGTAATGAATTATGCACCATTTACATTTTTCCATCATGTTTCAACTAATAATGCAGGCTACATTCCATCACAACTGTGGTGTAAACTTCAAATAATTTAAATTTACATACCACCATATAGTATCTGGAAATCAGAGTATGTAAATTTACACCTCCAACAAGCCTTCCAGAAGTTTTTTTGTGGAGGCAGCCTTGGGAGAGAGTTTAACCATTGTGCGCACATGTGATGCTAACTCTCCAATCTTGTGATAGTCCAGTCAAGTCATAATTTTAAGGCAGATCTATTGCTCCTTAGTGATGTAAACTAGGACATTTTTAGTCCTTTACAAATTCGATATGACTATAGAATGAAAGCAAAATTAGACGGGTTTTTTACCTTCTCTGTGCTAATTTTATAGATTCATTCACAGTTTAAATATTATTACACAGTTACACAGTTACTCCAAATGTGTTCATATATATATAGATTGATCGAAAACAAATACAGATTATACATATATACATATATATATATATATATATAACAGCAAGTAATACAGAATAAAAAAAATGTTAATAAACAAGTAACACAGAATAGAATAAAAAAATTAAATCTGGAGCATTTGCAAATATCTTCTTTCAATTAATTGGAGATACAATTAGTGTACAACATTATCAAGATTTTGATCACTAGATAATCAGAAGAAGCAACACCAAAATTAGCCTATAAACTAAGAAGAATAGAAACTCAGTTCAATGATAGAAAGTATGTAAGAAGAATAGAAGGGAAAAAGCTAAAACCAGTTTGTATTTAAGAAGCATTGTTTTAACATGGGAAAGAGAAAGAGAGACAGAGTAAGCTAAAACAATTTCAAAGGTAAAAAAAAACTGAAGGTGGTCCGAGGTTTCAATTTCAATTTCAGAGAGCAAGCATTCAAACTGAGCATTCAAACTGAAGGTGAGCAAAATAAAGTAAGGAGAGGAGGGTGTCTTACCTGGAGAGGAGAAGAGAGCTTTCATATGATCTGAACAGATCTGAACCATTGATTTGAAAGACATTTTCAAATTAACCCTTCCGTTGTTATATAGATATATATATGTATATATGTATAATCTGTATTTATTTTGGATCAATCTATATATATATATATATGTATAATCTGTATCTGTATATATATATATATATATGTATAATCTGTATCTGTTTTGGATCAATCTATATATATATGTATATATGTATAATCTGTATCTGTTATCTTGCTGTTATAGTTTGATATATATATATATATATATATATATATGTATATATGTATATTAGAATGAGAAATATAATCCTGATCTTCAATCCTTTTTTAACTTTTTCTTTTCCTTCTTTTCATTTAAATTTGAGTGAAAATTTGATTAAATGAATCCGTACTCTTTTTAAAAAAAAATTATCAAATTCGAGTAATAATATTGAGTTTTAGACAGAATTGGTTGAGGATTAGACGTGCTCTTAATCGTGGCTAGTCATTGTTTGTTGATTTTAATGGAGTGAATTAGTTGTGGCAGTATGTGATTCTTAATTTTTGATGGAGAAATATAACTGTTAATTAGGTGTGGAAAATCGTTGCTTGTTGAGTACCCGTGTGTGGATTAGAATTTAGCAACTAGTTGTTGGTTGTTCCTCATAGAACAAATCAAATGACATACAGACTAGATGATTAAAAAAGCTTCACTTCTTTATTACTAGCAATGTTTTTTCATGCAGCACATAATAGAAATAGTTAGTGATAGCATCCACCAAAACATTGACTGTAAAGTATTTTGTGATTTATAAATGAAACTTCAGATCATGACTCTATGAGGATTTATTGTGGACAGAATTCAGAGCTGGCTGTGTATAGTTGTACTTAGTATGAAAAGAGAGATTTTTGTGTTATAATTGTTGTCCTCTTAAGAACCATCTGTGATGTTTCTAGTGAATGTTTCGGTAATGCTGGCGTCGCAACAGAAAATCACAATACCAAACAAGTTTGGCGAAAAACTTGTTGGTATACTACATGAAACTGGATCTGTGCAGATTGTGATATTGTGCCATGGTTTTCGATCCACAAAGGTCAGTAATCATGATACTCGAACTTGAAGCTGGATTTTGCTGTCTAGCGTGGTTATGATGCATAACGGTAATTATGATGTTGAGGCTTTATTTGTGTTTTAGTATGTTTGTAGTGCATGTACTCTACTAGTAAATGTTATTTTTTCCCTCTATCAAATCAATCAAAGACATAGTAAGGCAAGTAGACAACAAAAGTTATTCTAACCTCCTGAGATTGGCAAATTGTGTTGAGCAATTTTATGTTCTACATATATAGTTAATCGCATTGATCTATTTTCAGATTCATAAATTTAGTTGTGGATTCATATAATTATATGGTTTATATATATGAATTGTAGGTAAATGTGCTTTATATATATGAATGTGGTTTATATATATGAACCTGCAATTAAGTATAAATGTGGTTTATATATATGAATTGTAGGTAATGGAAGAAAATAATATTGTTGATGATTGTGGTTGGAAGCCGAAAGTGGGAATGCCATTTGACTCTGAACAAGCCGCATATGACTTTTACAATACGTATGGGGGAAAGGTGGGCTTTAGTATTAGGAAGGCATATGCAAACAAGCACAGACAGACGAAGGAGATAACATCACGCACGTTTGTATGTTACAAAGAGGGAAGTCGGGGTATTGACAAACGAGATCCACTTGTCAAAAATCCAAGACAAGAGGTAAGATGTGGTTGTGGTGCCAGATTTAGTATCAAGTTAGATAGAATATTAGGAAAATATATTGCTTGTGATTTTGTTGAACATCATAATCATGATCTTGTGCCTGAAGATTGCATTCATATGTTGCCATCCCAAAGAAAAATTTCTACCACCCAAGCAATTGAAGTAGAATTAGCTTCACAATCTGGAATTCCTCTTAGGTCTGCTTATGAACTATTTGGTAGGGAATTTGGTGGAAGAGCATCACTTGGTTTCACCAAATTGGACCAAAAAAATTACCTAAGATCGAAGAGACAAAAAGATTTGGAATATGGGGAAGCGGGTAGTGTCTTGCATTACTTTCGTAAGAAAACTGTGGAAAATCCATCTTTTTTTTATGCAGTCCAATTAGATTGTGATGAGCAAATAAGTAATATATTTTGGGCTGATGCTCAAATGATCATGGACTATGCTCAGTTCGGTGATGTTGTGACATTTGACACTACTTACAAACTAAATAATGAGCATAGACCTTTTGGATCATTTGTTGGATTTAATCATCATCGAGAAACAGTTATATTCGGTGCAGCGTTGATGTATGATAAGACTGCTGAATCTTTTACATGGTTGTTTCAAATTTTTTTGGAGGCAATGTCAAACAAAGCTCCGAAAACTATTTTCACAGATCAAGATGCTGCGATGGCTAAGGCCATTCCAATTGTCATGCCCGATACAAACCATCGTCTTTGTACGTGGCATTTGATGCAAAATGCTGTCAAGCATGTAAGTTCTATTTTCGATGATGTAGGGGTGAAGGGTGTGTTTTCAAAATTTATGCATGACATTGATGATGAAGAAGAATTCCGAATACAGTGGGACCAAATGCTTGATAAGTATGATGCATTCGACAATCATTGGTTGGAGCAGACTTTTCGCGTGAAGGAGAAATGGGGATGGCCATATATTATGAATTCTTGGGCAGCTAGAATGAGTACTACTCAACTTAGTGAATCCTTTAATGCATTTCTGAAGGATTATCTGAATTGTGACCATAATTTGATGGAGTTCTTCAAGCATTTTGAGAGGGTGCTTTATGAGAAGAGGTATAAGGAATTGGAAGCGGAGTATAATTTGTCCCAAAAATTGCCGAGGGTTTCAATTCCAACTGTGATGTTAAAGCAAGTGGCAGAGATTTACACGAAAACTATTTTTGAGGAATTCCAAACTGAGTATGTGCAGTCCATTGAAGCATCCATTATAGGCACTATTAATGATGGTGAGAGCACCAAATTCACAATAAGAACAATGGTAGATGGGAAAAAAGATAAGATTGTGACAATGGATAGAGGGGGTTGTTTGAGTTGTAGTTGTAAGAAGTTTGAAGTGAAGGGCATATTATGTCGACATTGTCTCAAGGTGCTTAGAGATATATTCAATGCAACAGAACTTCCTCCACAGTATATACTGAAACGATGGACTAAAAAAGCAAGGGCTGAACGAGTGAAAGATAGACATGGGTATGAAGTGAAGGCTGATGTCAAATTACATCAAAGTGACCGATATCGGTCATTAATGACCATGTTTAGAGCAATAGCGAGTAGAGCCGCTGAAAGTGAAGAAACTTATCAATTGTTAGTTTCAAAAGGTGAAGAACTGAGTGTAATGGTTGAAGACAAATTAAGTCTCCACATTTGTGGTCAAGTGGAGGTAACTGATTTGAGAAATTCGCCAAGCAATGCATGCCCACAGAGTGATGAAGTAGATTGTCCAATCCAAGCGAAGGGACTGAAGAAAAGAGAGTCAACTAGTAAGGGAAGAAGGAGGATCAAAGGCGGGATGGAAAAAGCTATTGCAAAGAAAAAAAGGATGCAATCTATTCAGGTTTGGACATGACAAATTGCATACGATTAAAATACAGTAGATTAGTAAACTAAAACATTGATTTTATTTAGTAATGGCCCACTTTCATTAAGGTTTTTCGTTGTGTGTAGGGTGGCGCTGATTATACTCCCGAATGTCAATCTCAGCCTCATTTCCGCATGGGTAATAATTCTATTCAGGTAATATTTAATAGTAATGTGGTCTTTATATGGTTAGTTTGATGAGTTCATTTCATTAAGTTCGTTCATTATATGGTTAATTGTTGTTATGTGTAATTGGATTGCTTCGCAATGTAGTCGGGTGGCACTGTTTACACTTCCCAAGGTGAATCACAACCTCATTTCGTCATGGGTGGTAATTCTATTCAGGTATTTAATGGTTAGTTTGATGAGTTCATTTCATTAAGTTCGTTCATTATATGGTTAATTATTGTTATGTGTAATTGGATTGCTTCGCAATGTAGTCGGGTGGCACTGTTTACACTTCCCAAGGTGAATCACAACCTCATTTCGTCATGGGTGGTAATTCTATTCAGGTATTTAATGGGTGAATCATGGGTGGTAATTTCATTCATGAGTGAATCACAACCTCATTACTGCTTGGCATTTAATTAATTTTATCTGTAATTGGTTTGTCTGGCAATGCAGTCGGGTGATGCTATTTATACTTGTCAAGGTCAATCACAATCGCGTTTCGTCATGGGTGGTAATTCTACTCTGGTAATAGTTTTTTGTGTGCAAGTTTTTAAGAAAATGTTAAATAATGACCATGTTTTTTATTCAAATATTTTGTTTACATAGTTTCTATTGGTTGTATTTAGGATCATGGTCTCCGTGTCAATTTTTCTCAATCACAACCTCGTTTTGTCATGGGTATTAATTATAATAAGGTAATATTAATGTTCACTGATGTTTCTTTTGTTTTTAAAATTTTTTGGTTATTAATCTTTTTTGTGTTTGTTTTTCGTCATGGGTATTAATTTAGGATCATCGTCATGATATGTACATTTCTCCATCTCAACCTCGACCTCAAGTTCTTATGGGTGGTACTAGTGGTCCTCCTCTTACGTATGGTACATATGATGTGAGTTATAATTAGTGACATAGTTTACATTTAAAATGTAGTATACATTGTAATCGAAGTTGAATACATGGTTTGGTGTATTGCAGGGAAATAACACGACTCAGTCAATGCCTTATGTGTATCCCACTCACAGATCTTTTCAGGGGTTGCTTCGAGGTACAAGTGTTGAAAACTTTGCAGTCCATCTGTCGCAAGCGTCACATACTCCTGCTGACAGCCATGTAGATTGACATCCCTGAGAAGTTTATTTTATCTTCATTTGTGTTGGACAGATGTATTTTGTGTTGGACAGATTTATAATGATGTGGATAGATTTTGATAGTTTAATGTTGTGGACAAATGTTGAATGATATGGACATCCGATGGATAGTTTGCTTTTATTTTGGACAGATTTGGTTGTGCTATTTTGTGTTGCACAGGTTTATAATGTTGTGGACAAATGTTGAATGATATGGACATCCGATGGATAGTTTGCTTTTATTTTGGACAGATTTGGACTGATTTTTTGGTTTTGGACTGATTTGGACAGGTTTATAATGATCTGGGTTTTGGATTGTTTGATTTTGGACTATTTTTTGGTTTTGGATTGTTTTTTTTGGTTTTGGACAGATTTGGAGTGGTTTATAATGTTCTGGTTTTTCGACAGATTTGGACAGGTTTATAATGATCTGCACAGATATTTTTGTTTTGGACTGATTTTTTGGTTTTGGACAGTTTTTTTGGGTTTTGGACAGATTTGGACAGCTTTATAATGATCTGCACATATTTTTTGGTTTTGGACAGATTTTTTGGTTTTGGACAATTTTTTTGGGTTTTGGACAGATTTGGACTGGTTTATAATGATCTGGGTTTTGGACAGATTTGGATGTGTTGCACAGGTTTATCATGTGGTGGACAGATCTTGGAATGATCTAGTTGTACCTCTGGACATGTTGGTATTTGGTTGTTAGCAGCTATATGATCACTTTTTGTTGAAAGCTTATAATTGGTGAATCCTAATAGAACCAAGATGCAGCCTGGGGGAGCAATTCAACATCCTTTGCCTTCCTTTCTTATATATTTGGGATTTTGCATGTTTCTTCATATTATGTCCAATTCGTATATACTTTAGCATCTAGCTTTATATTATTTCAACCTGCTTTTATATATTTGTAATTTTGTATATATACATTTTTGATAAGTTATAAAATCGTGTACATACTTTATTTAGTAATGGATTAATGGCTTGTTTTAATATCTTATCATGGTTTGGGGATGTCTAATTTTGATTGAAAGTTTTTGTCATAGTTGTAAAAATACATGATATTTTTGCGTGTGTTCTTAAATTCGCAGGTGGTTATTTCTTCCTAAACTTCCTTTTTGGTTTCATCTTATTATACTCAGTAATATCTTTATGCATATTTTTGGCATGGTCTTCAGCTTAACTGTTTGTCAAGCTGTTTCTTTTTGCCTATGGGACTTGGAGCCAAATATTTTTGTCTTCATAAAATAATAAAGTCGTCAAGCATAGGTAATTTCAGGTAACGTCATTGACAGAAACAAAATACAAGCGCATCACCTGACCAATAATAAGAATATAAATTAATGAAATCTGTCCACAACATTATAAAATAATGAGAGTTGTCCACAACATTATAAAATAATGAAGTCGTCAAGCATAGGTAATTTCAGTTAACGTCATTGACAGAAACAAAATACAAGCGCATCACCTGACCAATAATAAGAATATAAATTAATGAAATCTGTCCACAACATTATAAAATAATGAGAGTTGTCCACAACATTATAAAATAATGAAGTCGTCAAGCATAGGTAATTTCAGGTAACGTCATTGACAGAAACAAAATACAAGCGCATCACATTCGTCAAACGTAGGTAATTCCATTAAGCTTTACATATCAACATTCATAGTTTAAGGTCTACAACATTCATAGTTTAAGGTCTACAACATTCAAAACCCAAATACATCCACCAAAAAAAAAATTACAAAACACCAAAAAATTAACTAAAAGGTTACATTCACTTCAGTAGTGCTATTAGCATGGTAAAACCAATCAAGACTATGGCTGTGAACATAAACAGTTTCATAGCTTCTTGGTTTGCTTTGGCTGTGAACATAAACAGTTTCATAGCTTCTTGGTTTGCTTCAACTCGTTCCAATTTATTTATAATTTGATTGAGTTTGTCAACATCATAATCATAGCCTCTCTCATCTTCATTCTGCATATGACTAGCTTTACTTTTCCTTTGGAAATCTGATGCATTCCCAGTCGAAGCCGGTCCCCACCCAAAGAACTCGCACATCCTATTTGGACACTTGAAATACAGCCTCCCTGGATTTTTCTCTGATTCTGATATGAACACTGCAGCTTTTTTTCCACAATTGCATCTCTGATTTTGCAAATATCCAGCATCAACGTTTGAACCCATTGACATTGACATGATCCTAGTAAGAGCATTTTCCACAATTACAATCAGTCCATTAAGACAACATTCAAACAAAGCTGTAAAATAAAGCACTAATCAATGATGTAATAACCATTTGTCTAATAAACATTGTCATTTTCACGTTCATGTTAATCCTAGTCATATACATAGTTCATGTTCATGTTCATGTTCATCCTATACATAGTTCATGTTCACTCCTACATCATATACATAGTTCATGTTCATGTTCATCCTAGTCATATACATAGTTCATGTTCATTCTTAGATCATATACATAGTTCATTCTTAGATCATATACATGGTTTTGTTTTATCCGAAGCTAGTCACGGCCTCTATTATAGGCTTAGGCATTTGTGTTAAAATGTTAATTTTTATTTTCTTGGACCCTGATGGAGACAAAAACCATGTTTATAGTACTTCTGACTTGCTTCCTCATCGTTTAGTTATGTGGAGTTAGAGGTGGTGGGAATGCTGCAGCTCAAGCATCATTTTGGCAAGCAAAAGTAGGGCTTTCTTTTATATTCGCATTCGAGTCAGAGAGGGAAATGAATGCAGCCATCATGCTTGCCAAGAGGTTTGCATTTGATTGCAATGTGAGTCAAGTTTCTATTATATGATTTACATGGAATAATTGTCTATAATTTACTCATCTATGCTTTGAGTCGCCGAAATAGCCTCCCCGGAAATCATGTAATTATTTATAAAATGACAGATCATGCTTGCCGGACCAGATGACAGAGCTCCTCCAGAAACATGACAAATCTATGCTCTACTCTCCTCTTATGTGTCAATGTTTTCTTGAAAATTTAGACCTATACACTTTCTGTGACCTCAAGGTCTAAAATGCCGGCCATAACCCCAACTGCCAATAAATTAGGCTCAATATGACTATGGTTAACCCATTTCTTGTGATTGTGCAGCATAGACATAGCAAACATGTGAAGGTGCCTATCATAATGATATGTGTCAATGTATGTTTTCAAGTGTCAATTAGCTAATACCACAAGATGGCAAGCCTATAAGTCAAAAGTGATTATAATAAACCAGCCCCTCTGTCTCTCTCTCTTTTCAATGGTTGCCAAACAGTCTTCAACTTGAGCTTGGCATATAAACAAACATGTAATAGGCAATCTGAATAACTATCTTGGATGACTTTGGAAAGTAGAAAAGGAAATCCACAAGAATTCTTTTCAAGATTGAAAAGAATTCAGTTGGCACTATATTCATGTTTCAACATCAAGTAAGAATCTGAGTTCTATTATTGGAAATTAAGAAGTTGAAAAGAATTCAGTTGGCACTATATTCATGTTTCAACATCAACTAAGAATCTGAGTTCTATTATTGGAAATTAAGAAGCTGACTATAATTACAGAACTTACAACAGCACTATGATCATTAAAAGTCAAAATTTGAGCAAAAATTCAACCACAACAATCAACATCAATTTCATCCAATATATCAACAATGTGAATTGTTGAAGTGAGCCATATGATGAGCCCATTGGATAGAACTGGTTCGGTCCAATTAACTCTCCAAATGGAGAGAAGTCATTTCCTTGTTAAAATGCAGCTCATCAATTACAGTAATGATATGTGTCCTGGAATGTAATAAAAGGATCTATTGGCAACAAATCCAGAAATCATATGATAGGCAACAAATTCATAAATCAAAAGCCTCTATTGGCAACAAAATCATATAAAAAAAAGTAATAAAAGACGAAGGGAGAAGGGAGAAAAATGATCCTGAAGACGAACGTACCTCGCCGCTGTCGTTTCGCCGTCGTCGCCGTCGTTTCCCCTTGCCTCACCGCTGCCTCTCCTCTCCTCGTCGTGTTCCCTTTACTCTCAATTCGTCTGAGTTTTGAAGCAACACCCCTAGGGTTCTAAACAGTTCTGAAGCAACGTAAAAGCATTTTGAAAAAAAAAAAAAAAAAAAAAAAACTAATACAAAACGACGTCGTTTTGTATGTATGGCAGGAATGTATGGCAGAAGATCCGGACTCTAAATTCCTCCCACCATTGCAACCAAACCCACTCTTAACGAAATATTAAAGGGTAAAAAATACTTTTTAAGTGGTATTAATACAAAAGTATTACATATTTATAAAAAAAAAAATATATATTTATAATTACCAATATTATTTGTTAAATTTATCATTTATTTGTAATTATTTTTTTAAATTAACGGCTCTATCAAAAACCCTTTCCCTCTAAAACCCTAAACCCATCTCTCTCTCAAAATACCGATTCGTCTCAATCCTCCTCCTCCTCCTCTCTCTCTCTCTCTCTTGAAAGTTTAATCATTGTGGCGAAACAACGGTGCTCTGTAAAAACCCATGCTCAATAACATCCACCAATGGAGAACCCTCCGATTCCCACTAAAAACCCTAATCCTCAACCCTCTCACTTCACTCATCTTCACTAAACCCTCCCCCGCCAATCCCACAGACCCAGTTCTCGAAATCATCACTGCCTTCAAAAGGAATCACCTTTTTGATAGCCATTGTGTTCTTTCCCTAGTTCCGTCTCTCAGTTCACTTCAGGTTGATCAGATTTTGGATAATTTGGGAGTCGAAGACCCTGAGTCTGCTATCAAGTTCTTTAATTTGTTGAGGAATGAGTATGAATTTCGGCATTCGTGGGTTTCTCAGTTCGTTATTGCTCATGTTTTGGCCCGAAAAAGGCGGCTCAAGGAGTTGCGTTCATTTTTACAGCAAATGTTGCAAGAAGAAGGTACAATTCACATGTGTGTATATAATATGATTCACATTATATTTAAAATTTGGGGGTAAACATCACTCAAAAGAACTAACTCTCCACTCTTTGACTCAAACTTAAATTTTTACCCAAATCAAGGGAGATTCAATTGTTTACTCAAAATTTCAAGGCTATTTTGTGACTATCCGATTCGCCGCTTTGCCATTATTGAAGCTTTTGCTCGAATATATACTTAAATCTGAGTTGTTTATTGGAGTGGTTTATATGAAATAAATCTTTTACTCAATTTACTCAAATTTGTAAATTTGAGTAAATTTTGAGTAAGCACTGGAGATGACCTTATAATTTCTGTTAGATACAAAGCATTTGCTTGAGAGTGACCAGTTTAAGTATAATTCATTCTGATGAAGGATGTCTGAATCTTTTCGGCAATGTTCTTAAGAAAGAAAGGCAATTTAAATTTTTTTTTTTTTTAAATGATTTGTTAAGCAATAGTTGAAAAACTATTAAGCCTATTCATTTATGTCTTGGTTTATATGCATGTATGTAGAATATTCAAAATTTTATTCATTCACTTTATTTGGATATATCCTCCTTATCAGCCAAACAATGCATAAAACAATTATTCACAGTTTTGGTTTTCTGGTTTTTGTTAATTTTCCAAAATAGGGTGATTGCCTGAGGGTTCAAAGTCTTTATGGTTCAGATTACTAAGTTAATAGCTTCAGGATTTTATGTTACTCATTTATTGTTTATAGATTTCTTGTGATGTCAATTAGGCTCCGGTTCTGCACCTTCACTTTCTGAGCTGCTGTGGAATAGATTCAGGGCCTGGGAATCAAGTGGTGTGGTATGGGACATGTTGGCTTTTGTTTATTCAAGGTCAGAGATGGTCCATGATGCTCTCTTTGTTCTTGCCAAGATGAAAGACTTGAAAATCCAAGCTTCAATCTTGACGTACAACAGTTTGTTGTACAACTTAAGGCACACTGGTATCATGTGGGATGTATATGATGAAATCAAAGCTAGTAGGACTCCTCAGAGTGAACACACCAATTCAATTCTAATAGACGGTCTGTGCAGACAGTCATTGCTACAAGAAGCAGTAGCCTTCCTGCGAGAGAATGAAGGGAAGCATTTTGGGCCCTGTGTTGCTTCATTCAATACCCTCATGTCAAGGTGCTGTAAAATGGGTTACGTAGATGTTGCAAAATCTTTCTTTTGTATGATGTTTAAGTATGGACTACTTCCTGATGCGTACAGTTACAATATTCTTATTCATGGGTTATGCATAGCGGGCTCAATGGAAGAAGCATTAGAGTTTTCAGATGACATGGAAAGGCATGGTGTAGAGCCTGACGTAGTAACCTACAACATTCTTGCCAAAGGTTTTCGTTTGCTTGGTATGATGAATGGGGCTTGGAAGATAATTCGCAAAATGCTGCTTAATGGGTTGAATCCAGATAGTGTCACATATACAATACTTATTTGTGGACATTGCCAGACCGGCAATATAGAGGAAGGCTTTAAGTTACGGGAAGAGATGCTTTCACAGGGATTTCAATTGAATGATATCTCTTATAGTGTACTGCTTAGCAGTTTGTGTAAGATGGGGCGGGTTGGTGAAGCACTCAGTTTGCTTCATGAGATGGAATCAATTGGCTTGAAACCAGATCTTATCACATATTCTATTCTCATTCACGGTCTCTGTAAGCAGGGAGACGTACAAAAGGCTATTCAACTATACAACAAAATGTGCTTAAAGAGAATCTTCCCAAATGCTCATGCACATAGTGCCATCTTATTGGGCCTTTCTGAGAAAGGGACATTATTAGAGGCGAGAAATTTTTTTGATGCTTTGACAAAGGGTGACTTGATGGAGGATATTATTTTGTATAATATCATGATTTATCGGTACGCAAAAGTTGGTAAAATTGGAGAGTCTGTACAGTTATACAAACAAATAATTGAAAAAGGGATTACTCCAAGTATAGTCACTTTCAATTCTCTTATTTATGGATTCTGCAAATGCAGAAAGCTAGCTGAGGCTAGAACATGGTTGGACACCATCAAGGCACATGGATTGGTGCCAAGTGCTATAACATACACCACTCTTATGAATGCATTATGTGAAGAGGGCAACATATGTGGCATGTTCGAAGTGCTCAATGAGATGGAAGCAGGAGTGGTACAACCAACCAATGTTACATACACAGTGATTATAAAAGGACTCTGTAAACAAAAGAGGCTACAAGAATCTCTCCAATTACTTGAGGATATGTATGATAAGGGTATCTCCCCGGATGAAATCACATACAATACTTTAATCCACTGTTTTTGCAAAGCTCATGATATGAGAAAAGCCTTTCAGTTGCACAATGAGATGCTACTACATAATCTTCAGCCAAGCCCCATCACATATAATGTTCTCATCAATGGTCTTTGCATATATGGAGACCTAAAGGATGCTGATAGACTGTTCTCTTCTCTTCAGGACCAAAATATTGGATTGACAAAAGTTGCTTATTCTACACTAATCAAAGCACACTGTGCAAAGGGTGATGTCTGTAAGGTAGATGAACTCTTTTGCCAAATGATAGAGAGGGGGTTTGAAATCTCTATAAGAGATTATAGTGCTGTGATAAATAGATTGTGCAAAAAAAATCTTACAGTCAAAGTTAAAGTTTTCCTCCGTATGATGTTATCTGATGGAATCTCCCTGGATCAAAAAATTTGTTCGGTGATGCTTAATGCTTTCCATCAAGTTGGTGATCTCAATTCAGAATTTGAACTGCTTGCTGTGATGATAAAATGTGGCCTGCTTCCTGATTAGATCCATGAGAAACTGATGATTCTTATGGTTCTCACAATTGGAAAGAACAGTCCATTGGTTGATCTGGAAGTCCATCATGCAAGGTACCACATTACACTCTTAACATAAAATGAAATGATTTTGTTGAACAGTTCCACAAACGCCCGCTCATGGTCACCCTGCAGATCATGAGATATGAATTTGATCTAATGGGTTATAACTTATAACTACTGTTGGCAACTGAGCCTAGGTTGTAGAGCATTAGTAACAGTAGTGCAATACTGCAAAACACCAAGTCCTCTAAGGTACAGTGCCTATGAGTGTGTATCTGATATGGCTGCACATCCATAAAGCACTATATAAAAATCTAGAAAAATAATATGTTAGGAGTCAAGTAGGCATTCAAGCCATATAAATTGCTCCGAAGTGATGGCTCCTCACTTAAGTATTTTAGGGACAACAGGGGTTGGTCCTAATTTGATAATATAATACAACATATATTTCAGATTCCCATATATTTCAGATTTCTAATTTCTGTCTCCGATCTTGCTCTCTCGTCGGTTGCTCTCTTGACGAATCTCCATACACACCAAAGGATAGACCAATCGTTCGATCTCATGAACCCCTGCGATGTTTCAACATCTCATATCTTCAAAGCCTTTGAAGCAGGTAATTGAAGATCTTTGTGATTGTTCTTGGGGGTTTGCAATTCGTTTCCTTTCATTCTACAGTCTCGATCTTCTTATTCAGTCCACTGTCCATAGATCGGGTCTAGGGTTCCTCAAATCCACAGCCAGTTCTGGAATCTGTAGAACTCCTTGCTTCTTCTTAATTTTGAGGTAGCTCCTATTCGTTCTTGTTGATTTTGAAAATTGTCTCAGGGGGTTTGCTCTTAGGTATACTGTTGCTGAAATCTGAGTCAATCTTTAGGGAAAACCCCAGCTGGGAACCAGTTGCAGAAATCAATGGCTTGTGGCTTTGCAGAGACTTTCTATCTCTCCAGCAACAATCTTGACTGCTCTCAACAATCGAAAACGGTGCTCTCTCTCTCTGTTCAATTGCGTGAAGATAGGTCACAGTCAACTTCTTGTTTCTTCGATTTAGAAATTGAATATTGGATTTTGTTAAATTTAAAAGATTTGATTTAGCATTCACAACTATTCAACTAGCGATTTGTTTCTCTTTCACATTCTCTGTCATAATTCTAATTTAGTTGCTGTGGTTTGATTGTTTCAATTAATGTTTGAAATTGATATATGAGGAAATTTACTGAGGAGAAGTCATTACTAATTTATAATTTCAATTTTATCATCGTGATCATGAATCTTGATTTTATTATTTGTTTAAATTATATTTACTTGTCTTCCAAAACTGTCTTGGGTTGCTATGTACACATGAAGATATTTGTACACCATACAAGGGGAAAAAATTCGAATGAGGATCCATTGTCAGATGTTCCTACTTAAAGAAATTAAATTTTACAGTCATAATTTTGGAAAAAACAATGACTAGCATCAAAATCAATCCATACTTATGCAAGCTTTGCAATAACTAGCATCGAAATCAATCCATACTTGTGCAGGCTTAGCAATGACTAGCATCAAAATAAAAAATACAAAAATTCTGACAATTAGTGATGTCATTCTTAATATTATTTGAGTCTGAATGCGGATTTTCATACTTTGATGCAATGCAGGAAGCTATGCAGAGGAGGACCCTTTCTTCTACAGCTGCTGCTGAAGCTCTAGAAGAGGCCATTGCTTCCGAGCCTATTGTAAGGAGCGCAAGGTAATTATCCTCTCTCTCTCTCTATGTATATACATATAAATACTAGTTGTGGGTGCAAATAATCAGACCCTTTACATTGCCTTTGATAAAACTTGAAAGAGTTCCACTCAATTGGCCCAAGATAATTGAACGTCTGATTAGGAAGTTCCAACAAGATTTTAGTCTTCTCTCCTTGGTATGCAAACTTAATAACTTAGAGGTTAATTTTCTCTGTTTTATTGATATCCTTCTCAAGAAAACAGATGACTGTGAATTGGCAGCAATTGATTCTATTGGAATCTTCCTGGGAAGATTGCAGATTGAGGAGGCCATTGAGTTGATTAGACTTGAAGATGATTTGCAGGTGCTTGTTACTGTTATCAACCCTACCCCCTTTATTTGTTTGTTTCTCAGACTTAAAAACTCATGTGGATGTACTATCTGTCAAAAGAAGTAGATCCCACCATCTTGCCCTTGATTGGATAATTTTACTGTCTTCCCAACCACTTTACATTGTCCTTGTTTCTGAACCTACTATGCAGTGTTATGCATGTTTGGTTGTGTAATTAGTTGGATGCCAGTGGGTTCTCTACCAGTGGGAACGTTGTTTTGCTATCAACATGAATTATGATTGAACTTTGAGTGTTTGTTCTTTTGCTCCATCAGTTTAGGTGGGTTTCTGGGCTAGTTGATCTAGGCCAAATTTGGCATCCTGTCTGTTAATAATTATTCTCTCCAATTCTACAACTCATTAATATTAAATTAGGCACTGTTCATTTATTAGTTCAGTATGGAGGCATGACTTCTGGGCTCTTCCTAGGATTAGGAGTAGAAAACAAACTGACTCTCAGTGCTCATTGAATACAACAGTTGCTCATTCTTTAATGAGTACCCATTATCATTTTCATTGATGCCCTGTTTGTTTGAAGTCATAAGTAAGTGAGGTAACAATGCCCTTCCTCACTCTTCATTATGATTTTTGAACTAAAATGAGACTTTTCATTATGACATTAGAAATTATAGGTTTATTTTGTTCAATAAAAAAGCACTTTTCATTCTGGTCCTCTTTTCTTTTTAATCCTTTCTTTGTCAATGTTTTGCTAACAAAGGTGTGCCAGTCTCTTCATAGGGTATTTGATTTTGTTAATTGTTACTAATTTATTTGATCTCAATTCCTTTTTCTTACTCTCCTATAATCTTTGTTTTTCTGAAATATATGTGTATATATATAGTGCTTGATGAATCTTTTTTCCGCAATGATCAATTATTGTGATATTAGCCATGGATTGCCCCCCTTGAATATGATAATAGGGTGATTTTTTCTGTGAATTGTTAATTTAGTTGGTCTCAATTACTCTCAGAAAAGAATTCATTTATTTTTTGTGCTTTATTTTTTAGTAGCTCATTTATGTTTATGTTGGGTTTTGAATTTTTCAAGAAACTATGATTGTGTTTCTCATTGGATGTTCATCAAAACTATGACTGAGTTTATAGATTTTTCACTTTCTCTTGAGTTCCAAGAGTCAGACTTTGGCAGTTTATGTGTCCTTGTATGAGCATTAATTTAGAAGCAAAGCAATTTCTTATCACATCTTATGCTGTGCTTTTAGTTGATAAAAATAATTTTGTTCTATCCTATTACATGTTTTCAGGCCCAGGGGCTTCACAGATGTGTTGAAGAGATTGTTTTCTCTTATACGTATCCTAGGCTTGATATGGAGGCTTGCAGAATGCTTCCCTCTCTTTTCCTCCTTTCGTTTATTTATTTATCCTAGGCTTGATACGAGTTATTGTAGAATATTTTACAATTACATGTTGCTTATGATCTTCCATCATGCGTGGTTGAAAATTGTGTACTCTTTAGGACTTGAATAGAATTCTACATTTTGTATACTTATTTAAATGGAACCTATTCGGTTATGTCTCAGTTTTCAAAACATAGGAACCATTTGTTGAAAATACCATTCTGCATACACCCCAAAGCAGGTTTGTATCTATTATTTTATTTGTGATATAGGAACAACCGGCATATTTGAAAGTTTCTTCTTGAGAATAGCAAAAAACTGAATGTTTGTTACAAGATAAGAATTTGAATTGCATTTTGTTAGAAACAAGTCATGAATGCTTGTTCTGTAGTATCACTTGGACTTGGTATGCTTGTTTAGCCATTGGGAGCTTCTTAGTATTAGCATAATGCTTCTTTCTTGTTATTAATTTCCTCAACTCAACTATTTTCCAGGTCATGTATTTGTTCCTATTGATCCAAATCATTGTGAAGAATTCTATCCCACAACCGTACCAACCCTTTCTGAAGTATGCATGTACCAAAATAAATTATTCATCAATCAACTGCTTGCCACTCAAAAGATTTTATAATGGTATTTGAGATGCATTATAATTTATTAATGGTTGACTGTGTATAGTACATTACTTACACTATTGTCCTTTTACAACTTTCTAATGCAATCCTTGTGTAATAATTTATATTTATGTATCAATCCTTAGTAAATTTATATATAAACAATTGTTGCAGGTACTCAGTGGTTCAATGTTGTTCACTTTCTGCTCCTTAGCGTGAATTTATCAAATCTACAGCTTTTGGGCCAACTTTAACGTGCGAGGTTTCAGAGCAGATGGTGATGACGGTATGTCAACTGAAATTTCAGTAAACTTAGATCACGTTTATTTCCAACATTTTCTCCTTCCTAAAATCCGTGATGGTGAGATGACAAAATATATGATGTGAACAAAGAATCATTATGTAGATGCTAGGACAGGACTTACTGTAGATTCTAAATTACTTAATTCTTTATTTTTATTGTTAGAATTTGAGTAGACTCTGTTCATTTCCCATTTTATACCAGCATAACTGAAGATTTAACGAAATATTTTTTTTGGTTTATTTGAGCAGAGTGGGATGGAACATCACTTGGAAAATCGATTAGATATTTCAGATCATCTTTCTTGCAACCTTTACTCATATTTATCAAAAAAAAAAAACCCTCTACTCAAGACATGCAAGGTATGTCTCATTTTTATTTGCCTGGTTTATTTGTTTTCATTTTCATGCAACTTAAATTTGTCCATGCCAACAATATTCTTTAATTAGTGTTTTACTTGCAAATACACGCCATTTCAACTCAATCAGCTTTAATGTCAACTCCTTGAGGTCAGATAGGTGGATCCATCTTGATAGTTGGTTATCGTTTAAAGCCATATTTCAATCAAATCCACGGCCATCACATGTTCATTCCGGCCTCTTGTCCTTTTTTTACCTTCAACTTGGACCAAATCACTCCTCTGCACTGGTATAGTAATTGGTCTACATTAAGGCCTCGTTTGGGAACATGTTATTTTAGTAACTTCTAAATTTTTTGGCTAAAATATGAGGTAAAAAAAAACTAGTATGTTTGGAATGACTTTTTGGTTTTCTAGGAAAAGATATGCAAAAAGCAAGAGAGAAATGAGAATTTTTGACTTTTTGGTATAGGTTATAAACTTTTTGATTTTTTTAATAACTTTTTGGCTTTTAGGCTAAAACTCTTGCATGCCAAACGAGGCCTAAGTGCATCAAACCATCTCAAACAATTCCCTATTATTCTTCAATCCATGCCACTTCTAACTTTCCACCAAATACATTCCTTTCTTAGTCTATACAGAAAGAGGTTTCATTTGTTTTTCTAATGAGGATTTCAGTGCTGGATTTAGATTAATTATACACCCTGCTTTCAGTTCCTGCCATGCATTTAAGATTTTTCCTCTATATTTTTTTGTGGACTTTAGATCTGATGTTTTAAAGGACAAAGCAATAACATTGAACTAGGCTACTTACCAAATGTTGCAGGTGGAGATAGAAAGTTCACACAGTGCAAAACTTCAGGAGTAAAAAATTCACTGAGTTGGTAGGCTTTATTTCATCATCATTGATCTAGTTTCTGAGGTCTTCATTTTAGTATTCCATGAATGTTCCATAAGATGTAAGTGAAAATTATATGACATAATGTTACTCCAGTTATGTGATATGAAATTAAATCTCAAAGAATCAAGTAGAATTTAAAAAGAAACCTAAGAATCATCTGTATCTTATCATGTTGAAGGATAACAATTGCCCACTCCTGTATGTACAATAATAATATGTAGCTATTATGCTGATCAATAACTAACAAAACATCTCTCTATTATGCGGCTGCATTAGGAAAAATATCTTTTGCTTTAGGAAACTAGAATTTTTTGCTTAGTGGCTCCGATAAAAGCAACTTAAAAAAGAATGAATTCCGATTAAAACTATGTTTTGGTTCTTGTATGGTTATAGCTATCATCCGTACATGTTGAATCAATCTTCAAATGAAATGAAGTGTTTCTTGATAGTTTTGGAAGCAGCCACTTCGAAATTGGTTGAGATGTGATCAGTAGTTCCGTCCCTGTTGGATTGACAGTTGCAGTGTGAGGTTTAAGTTCTTTGCCATTGCTGCCTACCACACACTTCCACATGAAAACATAAATATTGGCGTCCTAATGTTTTGCTAGTAGTCTATATATAAAGATGAGAATTTGCATATTTGTAATTTGCAACAGTCAGATAGGGCCAAAGACGAGACATTTGCATTTTTTTTTTTCTTTTTTCTTTTTTTAATGACAGTTGTTTTATGCGATTATCTTCCTCTCACTCTGGTTTGGTTTTCCTTTTCGTTATTGGATATTATTTAGTGTAAACCGTTTTTTTTCCCTTCTGTAGATCAAAATGGTACTTAAACTGGTTCCAGTAAAGAGGTTACTTATTTTTTCTGCTTACACTTTGGGTTGCTATTCCAGGCTGTTCTCTTATTTGATATGTGGAAAACATTGAATTTGCAGGATATGGATTGGATAGAGAGGCTGGTTTTGCAACATGTTAATCTCTGTGCAGTATATAGATTGTTTAAAATCATGGCTCTCCTAAAACCCTTTTACCTGACCTCTTCCTAAAGATTGTTCCTCTTACTGATCACATTAGCATGGAAGAACATTTATGGCCCAATAGCTCTGATATATGCACCTTAAAAAGTAGTGAATTCATTTAGTTTTTAGTCCTTATGACAAAAATAAGGGTAATGATAGTATGTGAAAACAATACCATTTTATTTTAAAGAAAGCTTCACTGAAAGCATTAACAATGTAAACAATTCTGTATGGTTTTTTGACCAGGATTGTTGTTGCTTGAAAATTCTACACATTTTTAGATCCTGTGATTCGAATCGCTTGGCCCAACTTGATGGTGAAGTCTAGAAGTGCATCAATTCATGAACTACAATCAATGCCCCTAAGGTCATGTTTGTTTAGGTGGACATGAGCTTGGGATTGGACTAATAGTCCAATAAAATTATTAATTCGATGTTTGGTTAAACAATTGAAGTACGGATTAATTATTTTAAACTTGACTATTAGTTAAGATAGGATACATAATCCAACGGATTCGTAGTCCTAGGACTATTAGTCACGAGAATGTTAATCCAGTCTGCCCAAACAAACATATGCGTCCCTGATTAGTAAATCCCATCTCCTGCTATAAGTAAGTCACAAATCAATTTATTTTCTGCTGACACTGCATTCTCTAAATGTTAAGCAATCTGTCCTTTAATCTGTTTCTATATATATTGTTGATAGGGAAATTTTTCCAAGTTAAACTTTAAATTTACACTAGAATGACTACTGGACCATGTTTGTTTGGCTCTATAGGTGGGGGGATTAGACTACCAATCCTGTGGGTCCTACATAGCTCATGTTTGGTTGACGAAAATAGGAGGGGACTAGTAGTCCCATGGGACTATGAATATCGTCACATAGGGGGATTAGCTTGGCTAGATTTTGGGTGGGATTAGGAAAATAGTGAGAGGATTTAGTCTATTTTATATTAAAAAATTATTTTTTTAATTTCATTTTTTTTACCAAGTGCACTTGTTTACTTTAATATTTGTTTTAATTTTTTTAATATAGAAGTTATTTATTTATTTATTTTATATAAAAATAATTTAACAATCCTATCACTAATTATCTCCCACACTATCATCAAAACAAACACACTTATATTTAATTCCCTCATTAACAATCCATACATTAACAATCTATTCACTAACAATTTCATTTGATATAATCCAACAAACAAACGTGGCCCTATGGGTAGTCCAAAGAATGGTGTACAGATCCATTAGAACTTCTTGGTTTACCTTTTGTAAATATTCAACGTCAATGACCACAAAATATGATCCGAGATACCACTCACATTATGTAATCACCTTCACCTCTCCTTGTATGTGATCGCCTTATCCTTTGATTTGTATATATGCATACTAGTCTATTATCCGTGCTATCCACGAGAGAATTATAAATATTTATATTTATTTTAGATTTTTTTTAATATATAAATTATATTTTTTAAGATTTTTTATAAAAATAATTTAACAATTTTATCTCTAACCACAGGATGAGAGAAGTTGAAAAGGGTGGTACAGTAACTATACATATTGTATCTATAATTATTTGTATGATGAAATTTTAAATGCTGATCACGAGATTTTGACCAAATCAATAAATGCAGACATGTGGAAAGACATGTGGATTGAAAAAAATTAATAAATGTTGATCAGGAGATTTTAATTAAATCAATAAATGTTGAGTTTTTTTTTTTTAATAAAAAATTTAGAAAATTCAGATTGGGATATTGAACCTCCCACAGGTTTTGGGGTTAAAAACCTCTTTTTACATAATATATAGTACTAGCCTATCACTCGTGCTATGTACGGAATAATTATAGATATTTATATTTGTTTTAGATTTTTTTAGTATATAAATTGCATTATTTAAGATTTTACGAAAATGAAATAACTTCAAATCATGCAAATCACAATTTTTAATGCTATCTAACTACAATCATATTTTTCTCATAATAAAAAAAATAACTTTTAAAAAAGAATCATTAAAATAGTAAATAAGAAAATTATTTAGAACCATTAAACAAATTACAATCACATTTTTCTTTTTGTGAGTGTTTATATTTATCTTATTTTAATCATATTAAAAAAATACAAAAATTATTTATAAGTTCTATTAGGGGGATTTATGCTGCATATGGTCTTACTAAAAAACTTATGTTCACATAAGTCCTGTGTAAAGTTTGTTAACACATTTACCCTCAATATTAGTTGTTAATATCATAAATAATGGTAAAATCATATATGGGAAATTGAATGTTACCATAAATTAAGTTTGCGAAACGTGACGTGACCATATCAGATGGGACATTACATAAACGTGACGTAACGTGATACTTATATAAACGTAACGTGACGTGACACTTGCATAAACGTAACGTAACGTGACACCTATATAAACATAACATAACGTGTCACGTTACGTTTCGCAAACTTACTAAGTTTTTGATTTTTTTAATTGAATGTGAAAATGTTACTTTCTATGGTAATATTCAATTTCCTATATATGGTTTTGCCATTATAGTGTATAATAGTATATTAATATCATTTATTTACAACTCATAAGATCTTATGAAATACATTCCTATCTACTTGAGACTCTATAGGAAATTACACAGGACTTAACATAGCATAAGTGTCCGAAATAAGATTTATAAATAAGTCTCCCTAAAAAAATCAAATTATAAACAAAAAGAGATAATTTCAATCATACAAATCATAATTTTTTTAAGGCAATCTAACTACAATCATATTTTTCTCATAATAAAAAAAATAATTGAAAAAAAGGACTATTAAAATAGTAAATAAAAAGATTATTTAGAAGTATTGAACAAATTACAATCACATTTTTCTTTTTGTGAGTTAACTTCAATCATATTAAAAAATCAAATTATAAACAAAATGAGATAACTTCAATCATACAAATCACAATTTTTTTTAATGCTATCTAACTATAATGACATTTTTCTCATAATAAAAAAAAATAATTGAAAAAAATAACCATTACAATAGTAAATAAAAAAAGATTATTTAGAACCATTGAACAAGTTACAATCACATTTTTCCTTTTGTGAGTATTTATATTTATCTAATTTCAATCATATTAAAAAATAAAATTATAAACAAAAGGAGATAACTTCAATCATACAAATCACAATTTTTTTAATACTATCTAATCATCATCAAAAATTAAAAAAATCAATCACAAATTAAGTTAATCGATAGTTAAAAAGCACAATAATTTATTTTTCGAAAAACATAGTTAGTTAAAAAGATCAATTACAATTTTTTTTGGTCAAAATACAATCTAATCATCATCAATAATTAGTACATTATGTGACCCTAATGAGTACAATCCATTTTGTTTTTCAAAAAACACAGTGAGTTAAAATCAAATCACAAATTAAGTAAATTGATAGTTAAAAAAACATAATAATTTTTTTTCAAAAAACACAGTGAGTTAAAAAAATCAATTACAATTTTTTTTTTCAAAATACAATCTAATCATTTTCAATAATTGGTACTTTAAAAATCAAATCAGAAAAAAAATCAAATCAAACCACAAATGTTTTTACGCTATCTAACTACAATCATATTTTTTTCATAAATAATTGTAATGAAAAAACCATTAAAATAATAAATAAAATATTAAATCCCATTAAAAAAAATAATAATTGAACAAACTACAATCACATCACATTTTTTTCCATAATAAAAAAAATAAATAAATGAAAAAAGAACCATTGACTAACTGCAATCACATTAAAAAAAAAAGAACCATTGAACTACCTACAATCATATTTTTTTTCTTTGTGAGTGTTTATGTTTATCTAACTTCAATCATATTAAAAATAAAATTAAAATAGTAAATAAAAATATTAAATAACATTAAAAAAAATATTGAACTAACTACAACAATCATATTAAAAAAAAAAAGAGTCATTGAACAAACTAAAACCACATCACATTTTTCCCATAATAAAATAAATAAATTAAAAAAAAAACTATTAAACTAACTACAATCCCATTAAAAAAAAAATCATTCAACTAATTATAATCACATTTTTCTTTTTGTGAGGGTTTATATTTATCTAACTTCAATCATATTAAAAAATCAAAATTAAAATTAAAATAATAAATAAAACGATTAAATAACATTAAAAAAAATATATTGAATTAGCTAGAACAATCATATTAAAAAAAAGAGTCATTGAACAAATTACAATCACATCACATTTTTTCCATAATAAAATAAATAAATGAAAAAAAAAACTATTAAACTAACTACAATCACATTAAAAAAAAAATCATTCAACTAATTATAATCACATTTTTCTCATTGTGGGGTTTATATTTATCTAGCTTTAATTATATTAAAAAATCTAATTATAATTTTTTATTTGCTAGACAAATCACAAATATTTTTATGCGCTATCTAACTACAGGAAAAGCCAAGAAGGAGAAAACAAAAATAAGACTTACTGTTTGCATACGTGGTCACTGAAGTTAAAAGTGTAGAAGTGAGGAGTAAAGGAGAAAACAAAAAGGCGACTCACTATTTGCAATAGGTAGGTGAAAAGTTAAAAAGAATGTGTGTATTGGAGAAATTAAAAAAACTTGGAAGAATTTAATAAGTGCTATTTTTTTAAAAAAAAAAATCAAAAAAATTAAGAAATTAAGGTTCAGATACTGGAACTTCCGCAAAACTTGTGGGTTAGAGATAAATGTAAATAAATAGATAGATATAGATATAGATATTTATATTTATTTTAAATTTTTTTTAATATACAAATTATTTGTTTTCGAAAAGGTACTGCAGTAATTATGAGAGAAGTCAAAAAGTCTTGTGAGTTGAGAGAAGTTAATAAATCTTAAAGTTAATTTTTTTAAAAATAAAAAATAAAAAATTAGAAAATTAGGATTGACATATTGAAGCTCCCACAGGCCTTGGGATTAAAAACCCCATTTTGCTTAACTAACATATCACCCGTGCTATGCACGTATTGTGTTTACAATTATCTATATATATGAATTGTGATTTTTATATGTTTTCTTCTCTTTTTTTTTTTTAAATGTTTTCTTTTTTTCCTTTTTTACATTATATTAAAGTTTAATATTTTGATAATAATCATATGTGTTAGACTTTTCAAAGAGTTAAATGTCTTTTTTTTATTATATTATATTAAAGTTTAATATTTTGATAATAATCATATGTGTTGGACTTTTCAATAAATTTTTTTTATGCGTGTTCTTAATGCATTAAAGTGTTATTATGAGGGATAATAATCATATATGTTGGGACTTTTCAAGGAATTCATATGTGTTGGATTTCAAAGAATTTTTTTTTATGCTTGTTCTTAATACATTAAAGTGTTATTATGAGAGTAAGGCTTGAGAGTTGGGAGAAGTTAATAAATGCTAAGATTATTTTTTTTTTTAAATCAAAAAATTAGAAAATTTAGATTAGGAGATTGGAGCTCCCACAAAGTTTGGGACTAAAAACCCCTTTTTACTTAATATATAGTATAGATATTAAAGTTTAATATTTTGATAATAATCATATTTGTTGGACTTTTTAAGAAATTTTTTTTATACTTGTTCTTAGGATGCATTAAAGTGTTATTATGAGGGATAATAATCATATGTGTTGGGAGTTTTCAAGAAATTCATATGTGTTGGATTTCAAATAATTTTTTTTATGCTCGTTCTTAATGCATTAAAGTGTTATTATGAGGGTAAGACTTGGGGGTTGGGAGAAGTTAATAAATGTTAAGATTTTTTTTTTTTTTAAATCAAAAAATCAGGAAATTTAGATTGGGAGATTGGAGCTCCCACAAGACTTGGGGTTAAAAATTCTCTTTTGCTTAATATGCATTAAAGTGTTATTATGAGAGTAAGGCTTGGGAGTTGGGAGAAGTTAATAAATGCTAAGATTATTATTTTTTTTAAATCAGGAAATTTAGATTAGGTGATTGGAGCTCCCACAAAGTTTGGGGCTAAAAACCCCTTTTTGCTTAATATATAGTATAGATATTAAAGTTTAATATTTTGATAATAATCATATGTGTTGGACTTTTCAAGAAATTTTTTTTATACTTGTTCTTAGGATGCATTAAAGTGTTATTATGAGGGATAATAATCATATGTGTTGGAACTTTTCAAGAAATTCATATGTGTTGGATTTCAAATAATTTTTTTTATGCTTGTTCTTAATACCTTAAAGTGTTATTATGAGAGTAAGGCTTGGAAGTTGGGAGAAGTTAATAAATGCTAAGATTTTTTTTTTTTAAATCAAAAAATCAGGAAATTTAGATTAGGAGATTGGAGCTCCCACAAAGCTTGGGGCTAAAAACCCCCTTTTGCTTAATATATAGTATAGATATTAAAGTTGAATATTTTGATAATAATCATATGTGTTGGACTTTTCAATAAATTTTTTTTATACTTGTTCTTAGGATGCATTAAAGTGTTATTATGAGGGATAATAATGATATGTGTTGGGACTTTTTTTATAATAATCATATGTGTTGGACTTTTCAAGAATTTTTTTTTATACTTGTTCTTAGGATGCATTAAAGTGTTATTATGAGGGATAATAATCATATATGTTAGATTTCAAAGATTTTTTTTTATGCTTGTTCTTAATGCATTAAAGTGTTGTTATGAGTGTAAGACTTGAGGGTTGAGAGAAGTTAATAAATGTTAAGTTTTTTTTTTTTAAATCAAAAAATCAGGAATTATTATGAGAGTAAGGCTTGGGAGTTGGGAGAAGTTAATAAATGCTAGAATTATTTTTTTTTTTAAATCAAAAAATCAGGAAATTTAGATTAGGAAATTAGAGCTCCCACAAAGCTTGGGACTAAAAACCCATTTTTACTTAATATATAGTATAGATATTAAAGTTTAATATTTTGATAATAATCATATGTGTTGGATTTTTCAAGAAATTTTTTTTATATTTGTTCTTAGGATGCATTAAAGTGTTATTATGAGGAATAATAATCATATGTGTTGGGATTTTTCAAGAAATTCATATGTGTTGGATTTCAAAGAATTTTTTTTATGCTTGTTCTTAATGTATTAAATTGTTATTATGAGGGTAAGACTTGGGGGTTGGGAGAAGTTAATAAATTTTAAGTTTTTTTTTTTTTAAATCAAAAAATCAGAAAATTTAGATTGGGAGATTGGAGCTCTCACAAGACTTGGAGTTAAAAACCCCCTTTTGCTTAATATATAGTACTAGCCTATCACCCGTACTATGCACGGGATAATTATAGATATTTACATTTGTTTTAATTTTTTTAATATATAAATTATGTTTTTTAAGATTTTTTTATAAAAATAATTTAATAATTTTATCACTAACCATAGTGTACAGAAGAAATTAAAAAGGCTACTGCAGTAACTATGCACAGGTTGTATCTATAATTATTTGTATGAGGGGATTTTAAATGCTAATGAGGGATTTTGACCAAATCAATAAATGCAGGCATGTGGATTGGAAAAAGTTAATAAATGTTGATCAGAGGATTTTGACCAAATCTATAAATGCTGAGGTTTTTTTTTTTAAAATCAAAAATTTAGAAAATTAAGATTGAGAGATTGGAGTTCCCATAAGGCTTAGGGTTTAGAAACTCCATTTTCCTTAATATATTTACAATTATCTATATATGTGAAATGCGATTTTTAAATGTCTTTTTTTTAAAATGTCTTTTTTTTTTCTTTTTTTATATTATATTAAAATTTGATAATAATTATATGTGTTGGACTTTTCAAGGAAATTAAATGTTTTCTTTTTTTATTATATTATATTAAAGTTTAATATTTTGATAATAATCATATGTGTTGGGCTTTTTAAGAAATTTTTTTTATATTTGTTCTTAATGCACGAAAGTGTTATTATAAGGGATAATAATCATATGTGTTGGGACTTTTCAAAGAATTCATATGTGTTGGATTTCAAAGAATTTTTTTTATGCTTGTTCTTAATACATTAAAGTGTTATTATGAGGGTAAGACTTAGGGGTTAGGAGAAGTTAATAAATGCTAAGGTTTTTTTTTTTTTTAAATTAAAAAATCAAGAAATTTAGATTAGGAGATTAGAGCTCCCACAAGGCTTGGGGTTAGAAACCTCTTTTTGCTTAATATATAGTATAGATAGATAATTTTTATAAAAATCATTTAACAATCCCATCATTAATTATAGTGTATGGAAGAAGTTGAAAGAGTGTTGTAATAACGATGAGAAAAGTCAAAAAGTTTTGTGGGTTGGGAGAAATCAATAAATGCTAAGATTATTTATTTTTTTTAAATCAAAAAATTAAGAAATTAGGATTGGGATATTGGATCTCCCACAAAGCTTGTGGGTTAGAAAGCTCATTTTCCTTTTATAATAGACTAGCCTATCACCCGTGCTATGTACATGATAATTATAGATATTTATATTTGTTTTAAATTTTTTTAATATATAAATTATGTGTTTTTAAGATTTTTTATAAAAATAATTTAACAATCTTATCAGTAACCATAATATATGTGAGAAGTTGAAAAGGGTACTGCAGTAACTATACATGGATTGTATCTATAATTATTTGTATGAGGGAATTTTAAATGCTGATCAGGAAATTTTGACAAAATCAATAAATGTAGGCATGTGGAAAGACATGTGGATTGAAAAAATTTAATAAATACTTATCAGGAGATTTTAACCAAATCAATAAATGTTGAGATTTTTTTTTAAATAAAAAATGAAAAATTTAGAAAATTTAGATTAAGATATTGAAACTTCCACAGGTCTTGGGGGTTAAAAATCTCCCTTTTACTTAATATATAATATAAATATAGATATAGATATAGATATAGATATAGGTGGGCATTTGGTGTGGGTTGTTTTGACATTATCTTTTTTTTAATTTTTATATTCAATCTTCAAGAAGCATCCCAAATGGGTACTTCTTTGTTTTTTCTAATTAGTTAATTGAAACTACGTGAATTTGTGTACACCAAAGATTGGGGATAATTTTGTGTTAAAGTGTTTCCGAACTTTGCAATGCACTTATTAACATGAAATCTTTTTTTTTATTTTTTATAATGGGATTAATATGAGATCTCTCTCTCTTCAAATTTGTTTTCCCTTTATATGTATGAACTCTTATCTTTCTCTGTTTTATTCCTCTCCCCTTTCCCTAAAAGCGTATCCCATTAGTTTTTTTTAAAAAAAAAAAAATTATTTTCCGAATTGAGGCCTAATTTTCCCATAATCAAATGTTTTGGTGTCAAATTTTTGTGTATGAAACCTTGAAGGAAAATGTAATATTAGTTCTTATTATTTTTCCAGTATTTATCAAAAATCAAAAAATGTTACTCCACAAATTTTAATATGATACATATAAATTATAATTATATTTTGATTTCAACAGGCACGGACATACACTAATTCATTGATATTTCACAAATCTTTTTCTTTTACAAATTCAGGATTTAAACACAATATAAGTACTAATCTTCTAAACAAGGTAAAAGTTGAATGAGGAATCAAATTTATAAATACAGCCTTCAAATGAACTAATCATGTATGTACCTCTTTTATCAAACAATTTTGATTTGAAGTTGGGCCAACTCTCTCACTAAATCCTCCAAGTCCCTCCAAGAGCTGCCACCTATCTCAACTGCTTCCATTGCCTTCTGTCTCAACTCCATTGCTTTTACCTTCTGTACAGTGTTCCCACTCAATGACTTGGCAATGATCTGAGCCAACTCAGCGGAGTCAGGCACTGCATCGGCGCCCTTGCACACATAGACTGCCGCTTCCATGTCTTCCACCAACAGCCTAGCATTCACAAATTGGTCTGCCTCCATGGGCCAGCCCAGTATCATCACCCCACCTGCTAGTCCCTCCAATACCGAGTTCCACCCGCAATGACTCAAAAACCCGCCCACAGCTTGATGATTCAGTATCGGCACTTGTGGGGCCCACCCCTTTATCACCATACCCCTCCCAGATACCCGATCCTCAGACCCATCGGGCACAAACCCATCTCCATCTGCCATTTGTTGGGTCGTGACTGACTTGACCACCCAAACAAACCAGACCCCGCTCCGTTCAAGCCCCAAAGCCAAAACCTCCATTTGATCCCTCTTCAGCAACTTCTGACTCCCAAAACACACATACAACACAGACCCATCAGGACACCCATCAAGCCATGCTAACACACCCTCACTGGAATCCTTGTCCCGGTTGACCCGACCCATGGATCCAACCCCACCTGCCAAATAGAGTGGCCCAACCCCCCCAAACCCGCCCATGCCCCATTTCCTTCCGCACATGGTCCAAATACTCACCCTCTAATGCATGAAAAGAATTAAAAACACACCCCCAACTTCTAGTATTTGCAAGAACACTATCCTTGAGAAACTCCGTATCCGGATCCAATTCCCTATATGCCCGGAACAAAGAAGGAAGGTGCCCCGCAGTAAAACTCGGCGATCTTGGTAAATCAGGAAAATTAACCACAGGTAAATTCCTGACGGTGTTTATGTTTTGCCACAGAAAATTATTCACAGAGGTTAAAAAAGCTCCAGATGAGTAAAAACTGACCCGGGGGATACCGAGTTGGTGGGCCAGGTGATGGGTCCACCCGAGGAAGAAATCAGAGATGATGGCAGTAGGAGGATTAAGGTGGGACTTAAACCACTGGATTATTGGTCCATGAAGCTTACCTAGTGCATTGATGATTGGTACACTGCCGGAGATACCGATGTCTGCTGCGTTTTCAACTCCGGAGGGAAGAGATGGGTGGGGCGGGAAGGGAAGAACCAGGGTCCGGATTGATCGGTGGGTCGAGAGAAGTGGGTTCAGGGTTGGGAGGTTCTTGGGTGTGACCAGAATGGTAAGGGTGAGTCCACGGAGGGCTAGTTGGTGGGTTAGATCCAAGATTGGTAGCATGTGGCCTTGAGCTGGGTATGGGAAGATCAAGATGTGAATAGGTTGGGTGGAGTTGGACATAGTTTTTTGTTGGAGAGAGAAAGACATAGTTCTAAATATCGGCCGATACGTTACGTATCGGCCGATACGTATCGGAAAAATGGGGTGCCACGACGGATACAGGCCGATATACCACTGAGATTAAAAATCGCAGGAGTATCGGCCGAGTCCCGGTACGTATCGGCCTGTAAGCGTTACACAAGCCGTTACACAAGCCGCGACGGGCCGATACTCACCGGTTCGGACCGGTACGGGAAAGAAAAAGTTGAAAAACCTTTAAAATGATTTTTAAAATTTCACCACCGCGACACCCGATTCCCGATACGTACCGATACCGATACTCCGCGATTGATACCGTTACGTTATCCGATACCGCGATTTAGAACCTTGGAGAAAGAGTTATTGTGAGAGAGAGAGAGTAGTTGACAACCATAGGTTGAAGATGAACAGCATTTATAAAACAACTGGGAAGGACAATGAGAAACGGAGAGAGACTGAGAGGAGATTAGAACAGATGAGATGAGATGAGATGTGATTGGATAGTCCTAAAAGGGCAAAATTCAATGACTTTTCCCATAAATGGAGATTGGCAGACGTCAGTGTTTGGCGATGTTTTTCGTGAGTTAGAATATCTCCAGTATAGTTAAAGTAGTTATATAAAACTTTACTTTATTATTTTAGTTAATTATTTTTTAGACATACACTCTAACGACCCTTTCTATTTCAATCATATTTTTTTAAAATATTAGGACAAATTACATATACCTCTTGCAGTTTGACTAAATTATAAACATTTTTGAGATTTGAGAAATTATAAATTTTCTCTTGAATGCTATATTTACATAACAAATTAGGAGATAATTTGTTATGAAATTTAAACATAAGGGGACAAATTCTTATGAAAATATAAACCTTAGGGGGCAGGATGTAATTTTCGAAACTTCAGGAGGATATCTGTAATTTAGCCAAACCTCAAGGGAGGTATATGTAATTTGCCCAAAATATTATTAAAAATTTTAGTGGTCGATAAAGTGGATGGCCAAATAAATGACCGGGGCCAAACAAAAAATCTTTGAATAGATGACCGAGTGATCGACCACCAAAAGCTTGAGCAAAATATTATTTCAACTTTCTTCTTTTAAATATAAATATATTTATAAAAATACAAAAAAATAATAAAATTGAAGAGCACGCCTGTCCATAGATCAATGCACGAGAAACAAAGAAAATAATAAAAAATTCTGAGGCAAGTGCATAGTGCCTCGTCTCTTTTGACGAGTTATTGTAACTCAAAGTCATTTTAGCTAATTTCTGGTGAAACTGTTAGATGAAATAGTCCAACCCCTAAGGTTTTTACAATCTTGATCATTGGCACACCATACTGGCTGATGGATTTGTTGAAGAGCCTGATGTAGATTTTCAACCGCCCTCTTAAAAACAGCTTCATTTCTTTGAAGCTAGAGACCCCACAAGACTTTAATGGATTCAACCACTGCTGTCTCGTCTGGTGCCTTTCTAAACCAATATTCCAACCACACCTGGGCTAGCATAGCTTCTCCTATGTTAAAATCCAGACCCAATCGAGAGCCCTTCCAAATATATTGGGAGTGTGGACACGAAAAACAAAAATACTCAAGAGATTTCTCATTTGCCAAACAGCTTGGACAACTAAGATCTGTCAGTACTCCCCGTGAATGAAGAAAAACCTCAACTGGCAAAATCCTAAGTAAAATTTTCCAAATAAAAAGAGTCCATTTTGGGGGAATATTAAAATTCTAAAGTTGTTGCCGACAGTCCCACCCAATACCCTGGCTAATTGAAGAATTAACAAAACAGTCAAACACCACCTTATAGTATCCCAACTTTATTGAATACCTCCATTCTCAAGTCAATTGCCAAATCATTTCTCTTCTGTCTTCTAAGGGAAGACGTATATTGCAGATATGCTAGGCTAAATCATCAGGAAAAAGGCCTCTAATTAAAGGTTCCCTCCATAGGTGATGTTGAGAATCAATCAAATGTTCCACCTTAAAAGAATTAAAATGCTGACCCAAACCTCTACCCATCATCCCAGTTTGCTTGGTTGGAATCCAGTTATCCTCAAACGAATCAATCTTCTTTCCATTACCTACCACCCACAACAAACCTTTTACTGTCGTTAACAATTTGTCTTGGATGCTAGATCCTCATTTTGACAGGATTTTGATTGATGAAGTATGGCTTCAGCACACCAAACAAGCGGGGGACTACGTGGGTTGCTTTGGATAGTAGTGGTAATGTTGTCGCGCACAAGCAATACACTTTTTGTGGCTCTCTCTGCACTAACGACTAAAGTAACATCATATTTCCAAGCTTTGCAATGGTGTGTCCAACAGCATGTTACGGTTATCTCTATCCTTACGGACTGCCAAGTGCTTATTCAGAAGCTTCGACAAAACGGTACAGAGGATTGGGAGACAATGAATATGTCGTTAGACATTAGGGCTCTTTGTAACAAGTTTGATTATGTATGTATTTCTAAGGCTTCTAGGAAGACAGTGGAAGCAGCACATGTAGCTACTAAGGCCTTGTTTGGCAACATGCCGATTTAGCCAAAAAGTCAAAAAATTACTAAAAAAGTCAAAAAGTCAACAACCCATACCAAAAAGTCAAAGATTCTTTTTTCTCTCTACTTTTTGCACATCTTTTCGTAAAAAGTCAAAAAGTTATTCCAAACATACTAGTTTTTTTAGTTCATATTTTAGCCAAATAACAAAAAAATTACTAAATTAGCATGTTCCCAAACAAGGCCTAAGATTGCCTTCCATAGGAACTAACCATTATTGGTTGTATTTTGTTTCTTGTTTTTATGATATGTTCATGTTTTCTCCCAAAAAAAAAAAAAAAAAAAACTTCTAGCGAGACTGTTGAAGACTCATTTTGGAGCTAGAAACTAGTTGAAATAACAAAATTGGTGATATAACGATTATGATATAGAATAGAAATTTTTAATAAAGTAGCTTTTTGTGATTTATTTAATATTTAATCAAAATACTTAGGGTTGGTTTGGGAGTGGTTTTTTTAATATTTTTTTTACTAAAATATGAGGTATGAAAAAAACAAAAAAAAATGTTAGCCTTTGGCATTGTTTGAGAAGGGCTAAAGTGGTTGTTTTAGCCACAAAAGACAAAATAAGCTATTTTAGTCACAAAAAACAAAATATCACATCTAATCCATGATCATCACACTCTTCTTTCACAAAAAAAGTCAAAAAGTAAAAAAGTCCTTTCCAAACTAAAGGGTTATTTGGGGTGTCCTAAATAAGTTCAATTTTGTCTTTTTGGACTAAAAAATTGAGGAAAAAAATATGGATGTTTGGGTTAACTTTTTGACTTTTTATGAAAAATGTGTATTAAAAAATTGTATAAATTAGTGTGTAGAGAAAAATTAGGATTGAGAGTTGTGCAGCCGTAATTTTTAACTTTTGGTGAATAGTGATAACTTTTTAACTTTTTGAATAACTTTTTCACTTTTTGACTTTTTTTCAACTTGCTAAACTTTGCTTAAGCTTTTTAGCCCAAGCTAAAATAGTCAAAAAAATCAAAAAGCCAACCCACTTCCCAAACAGAGGCTTTGTATGGTTTGAAATTTTTAAAAACAATTTTTTTATTTTTTATTTCTTAGTCCTTTTTTTTTAAACATTTTAATCAATTTTTTTTTAGATCTACTTAGTTATATGGGAAAATCGGTTTAAGGTCCCTATCCAACTTTTAGTAATGGATTAGGTCCACAATGTGTTCTTTTGTAGCCTAAGGTCCTTTAATGTTATTTTAGAGTGTAAAATACCTGTCTTACCCTTGTTTATAATATACATTGTTTTGAATTTGGCAGCTAAAGATCATATTGATATTTTGTGGGAGATTACGTGAGGATGAACTTGACGATTCAGATTTTTGTGGAGATTTTCTAGGATTTTTGTAGGTGTTGAAATCCTGTTCGTTGTTTGTAGGTGTTGAAATCATGTACGAGTTGAAATCATGTTCATTGTTTGTAGGTGTTGATCGATCGTGTAGGAGTTGAAATCTGGTTCATTGTGTTTGATTTGATTTCATGTGGAGTTGAATTAGATAAGTTTTCAATTTTTGATTTGATTTGATCGTGTAGGTGTTGAATTAGGTTTTTGTTTTTAGTTTTGATCAATGTGAGAGAGACGAACTCAGTGTTGTTGTTTTTGATTTTTGAAGTTAATTTTTCATTATCTGTTATTGATGAATTTTCGATGGAGTTGATTTTGATTTTTGGAGTTGCTTTTTCATTCTCTGTCAACATGGTTATGAGTTGCTTTTTGGTGCTCTGTTTTTCTGCGTTTTTGTGCTCTGTTTTTTGTTCACTTTGCATTTTTTGTGTAGTGCAGAGAAAATTGCAGGTTTGTTACTATAATTGAACTCAAATCATAGAGAAAATTGTAAGCCTGTAGTGCAGTGAAAATCACAGAGAAAATTGTAAGTAGGCAGAGAAATTTACAGACGTAGCAATAGAGTAGTAAGTGTTTTTTTTTTTTTTTAAATTTTTTGAATTGAATGTTTTGTGAACATAACAGATCTTCTCTGTGATTTTTTTATGTGCTTGTGTTTAATATATTTTTGTCTCTTGATGTTAATGTGTTTTTGTTTTTGTTATATTGAAAGTGAATATAAGTCCACAAATTTCTCTGGACTTTT